>NC_092031.1:7482827-8696994 GCF_042242105.1 Pempheris klunzingeri | reverse complement strand
AGATGCAATTACGCCCCCTTACTGCATACAGCTTTTGACGTAGTGTGCTGCGTGGTAAAAGCTTTAACAGACCAGACTTTAAATATTTCAGCAATTTGCCCAATCATATTTGCTTTTCAAAGTGATGGGTATTAATGTTTAAACAGAGCATCAGAACTACATAAACTAATTTCACTGAGCGCACTGGTGCGCCTCTTCCTCCCCGACACTGACCACTAAAGCGGTCTCCCGACACGAGTACCTACGGTTTTACCACACTTGTTCTGGTCAGAGTGATATGATCTTTTGACAGTGTTCCTGGGAATATATTAAAATATTAGATTCTTGTGATACCAAAAACAATCATCTGACTTTCAAACCCTCCCATTTTTCCTCTCATAAACCCAAAACAAAGTACACTTAAACTAAACACATGCTCATGCAAAAAATGTTTAAAGTCATATCTAAGATCTTCATCCTAACAGAAGTGATGCACTAAGTGCTGAAGCTATTCTAGTATTCCTCAAAAAGGGAGTTTTTCTTTTTGTTTAATTTAAAAGAGGGCATTTTCTTGAGCCACACCTTATATTTTTATTTTACGTATTTTGTATGTATGCAAAATCATACATAAAATACCAACACATAAAGCTAATAATAACTAAAATCAATTAAATTAGTTTACTGGAATCATTAATTTGGACAACATAATTTTGTAAAATGATAACACAACACCACCACATCATCATACACTGTTGCCCATAAAGTTGGAATAAAATGTTTTTTTACCTCTTCTCATGAAATAATTGTGATTTATTCTTGATAAATAAAGTGTATATCTTCTCATCTTTATTGATCAAACTCTTCCCAACATATCACAGTGAAACTTAAACCACAATTAACCTTTGCAAACTGTGTATTCAGGCTTTAACAAAATTGGTGGTATTGAACAATTATTCCAACTTTATGGGCAACAGTGAAATATAATTCAGCCAACGCCAGCAGTCAAACACCATCAGCTACAGAGGCAACAGTGCTATCTACGGAGGCCTTGTGCTGCCCAACACAATTTTAAATAGACTTTGTCAGATTCAGATCAGAGTGGAAGATGTTATCTTCTGAAACTCAGACAGAAGCCTCCTGTCTCTGTCCAAAACCTTTTAAATACTTCAAGTCTTCTCCCCGTAAGAAGAACATCTCTTTAATCCATGCGAGTACTTTATAAGAATGCTACTTTAAGTAACATGTTAAGTATGCATGAAAGTGTCAGCTGAAACTACCATCCCTCAGGCTCCAAGAGACTGAAGCCAAAAAAGCCTGCCTTGGGCTTATATACCCTTAGGCAAGACCTGGATGTCCTTTCAAGAATGGAAGTGGTTGGGGAAGGAAATGTCTTTTCTACTTCTCACAATCTCATCTGTCAAAGCAGTTTTAAATTAAAGGAACGCAGTATGTGCACACTCAATTCTGTGGGTGAAAGTATGTAAAATGTTATTTTAAAGTGTAAACGTTGGTTTCCGGAGAAAATATCACCTAGTTCCTCTCTAGAGATAATGCTGAAAAACTAAGAACTTGACTATTTGTAGGGACGCAACTAAGGATTACTTTAATTATTGGTTGATTTGATTATTGATCGAATATAAAATGCCAGATCTGTGAAAATAACTAATATAAAATGTCCCAGAGCTCAAGGTCACATCTTCAAATTGCTTGTTTCGTCTGACCAGTAAGTCTAAACATATATTCAAACATGCAAACATGATATAAAACTGAATAAAGCAACCAGTGCTCACACTGCAGAAGCTGGAGTCAGATAATGTTTCATGTTTGTACTTCATAAATTATGTTAAATCACCTGAAGGTTACCAAATCAATAAATGTAGCACTATTTATCCGTGACAATCATCTTCCATTTCTCTCTTTGTACCCTACATCAGCAGTTTCAGTTCGAGTCTAAAATGCAACTTCTAATAAGAGTGAAAGCATTTAGTGGTTTTACACCTCGGCTAAATATTTCATCAGAAGTCGAATGCTTCACCACTCACTCAGTGGAGACCCTGTCACTTCAGTTTGTCCTTGTGGAGATGACTGGCGAGGCAGAGCTCTGCCAGGATAGCTATCGCTCACTGTCAGCCATGACGGCCTGTCACTATCCTGCACTGCCAATTGCCTCGGCAGTGCTGTAGCAGACATGACGTGTATGTCACGGCGTGGTCCGATGTGAACGCGTTGTGACATCCCACAATTAGATGTGTCTTATGACCCATCCAGGAGCCTGTGGAAATGGTGTTAATTTCAGTGAGATCGTCATTGCTAACTTCCAGACAGAACATGTTAGTTTGCTGATACATCTGGAAACAGGAGACAGTTCTGCTTCCACAGTTGATTGCTTTCTTCTTTTGTGCGGTTCGTTTCATTACGCGGAGCAGAGGCGTCTGTGAGTGTCATTTCTGTAAGCGCACTTCTAAACATTCAGAATGATCAGCAGCATAATTCACTACTTTAGTAGTAAGATGACACGTTTGACAAGACTTCACACGTCATGACCGCAAAACATAAAGCCAGGTGTCTTCTAGAGGAGCGTAATGACAGCTGGGAGAGACATAAAGTAGAAGCTAAACATGCATATTATGTAAATTTTCTATTTCAGCATCACTGCACTAGCTGACTGTAACACTGCACAAGCAGTGAGGACAGGCAAAGTCTTTGAAAATCCTCCCCATCATGCAAACTGACAAAGGCTTGCTCTTCAAAACCTACAGCCAATCTGTTGATCATTACTTATTTACAAAGGCCTTGAGGCCGCAGGTCCTGTAAAAACACATTTGATATAGTATACACCAAGATGTGTTTTTTTCTCTGCTTGTTGCAATGAAGTATCCCCTAGGCTACCGCAGAGAATCTCTCTCCAGTGTGTAGGCAGCGGACACACTGAATGAAATAACACATCCACCTGTACTGTAGAGAGTATTAGCATGGCAAGTAGATGGATTGGTTTGGTGGGCTGATATTTAGCTGGTGGCTATAGTACTGGAAAGGCCTGGTTTTGTTACCCAAGAGTCTGGAAATCACCTGAAGCGATTCAACTTTGACACCTCTTTGAACCAAATCATACAATCAAACAAGGACAAACGCCCACCTGAAAAAACAGAGGCCATAGATCAAAGAAAAACATATAAACACTCCTTTTACATATAATACCAAGTCATTTCTTATAACTACTGCATTATATTGCTAATCATCTCATAGTATCATCTCATCTCATAGTATTAAACAACACAGACATTTGTGGGCTACATTTCTAAATGTCAAATGAATAGCAGCCATATTAGCAATGAGAACATAAAGTCATCTGTCAGTTTTAATTCAATTTCACCTGTACAATTCCACTTTGTATACGTCAGGCTGCAGGACTTCCCTGTTGCCCTGCTTCCTTATAACGTTGCACTTAATGACAATGACTATTAGTATTATCATCCATGTAATGGCCTCTTGTTGAATAACAGCGTTATCTCCAGTCAAAATCAATAAGCACCGATTTAATTCTATGGGACAAGATAAAAGCAAGGTAGCATTTGAATTCGCCTTTCATTGTGATGATACATATCATCTGTGGCCTTACGTGCTGAAAAGAGCTCAGAGGGATCCGACAATAGATGAATAGCCTTGGGCTATCTATCCTTTAGAGCGTCTCTGACTGGCTGATGCTGTCATTAGTGCCAGGCCTATTTAAGAGCTGTAGTCTGTGGATGTCACTTGAAACGTCGTGGCATGGAGTTTTTTTCCAAGTCTGACACATTTTCCATAAAAACAGCACATAAAAATCTTCTTTATCATGTTTTCCATGTGGGGGGGGGGGCTGGTCACCTGGTAGAGTGTGTACCATTTCTTAAGGCTGAGTCCTTACTGAAGTGGCCTGGGTTCAAGCCCACCTCCCTCTCTCCCTGCCTTTGCTGTCTTTCTCCACTATCACTTTCAAATAAAAGCAGAAAACGCCCCAAAAAAACATCTTTAAGATGTTTTCCATAATATATACTATTGAGCTCCACTAACATTGGACCTTTGAGGTTGCTACCAATACTGATATTTGAGAGTTTTAAAAAATGAACAGACAATATATCAGCAAGTATATGCTTTATAATATGAACACGACAAACATTGTCGGGACGTTTAAAGGAGCACTAATCAATATTTTTGTATTGCCAACAGATCAAATGACTGACTCCCTTTCAGTTTATTGTCTTACTGCACGCAACATCACTGTTTTGATTCACTCTCACAGCTGTCATCAATCCCTTTTCCCGACAACAGCTGTTATCAGCGAAAAGCAGTCTGATATGCCGACTGTACGCTACCTGCACAGCACCAAACGGCAGTCACACAAAGTCTGCAACTAGCTGGTGAACATACTGGAGCATTTAGCAGCTAAAGAGGCAGATGTTTCCCTTAGGAGTTGGTGGAGACCAAAACAAATCTAATATTGGGATTATGTTTGTTGGGGGAACAGAAACATGACTCCTAACGTATGCTAGTGCTGCTCTGTGTGGTGGATGCACAGATATATAATAAATTCTTTGCTAAGACATTCACTATACCAGCTTTATAACATGATAATATACCAGTGTTGTGTTTGCAATGTGTTGTGCTGCTCAGTTTATTTAGGTTTAAATATGGTTATTAAAGAATTATATTGAAATAAATGTATTCTAACTCAACATAGAGTCAGATGAGGAAATATCATGTCCTACCTCATTATTTTGGGTGAGGAGTTTGGTGAATTTCTCATGCCTCCGTTACGCTGCTTTTTTTTAGGCGACAATGCCGTCGGTTGGTCCTCTTCGACTGCAAGAAAAGGCAATGATGTGAGCGAACGAATAATCAGAGGAATTGCAAAAAATCCAAAAATCAATGACAGCCAAAGGACAACACAGCACAACTTGAGGTCAGTGAATTCAAAGAGATAATACGTGTAAAGAGACAGACTGGAAAGAGTGGTTGGGGAAACAAAATGGAGTAGGACAGGACACTTTAACTAGTGTGCAACAGAAAACAGTCCAGTGTTTCCATGATGACAACGGGACACATCAGCACATCATTTGCATGATTGTGTATGAAGATGCAAACATGCAATAGTGCCATCATCAATCATCATGCCAATTGTTGAAGTCTAATCTGTGAGGTTTTATTCACCACACTCCAATCCAGAGAAAAGCAGTAATCCACATGTCAACAAGTTTAGGATTCAAATAATAAGGTACCACAATTACATCAAAGGGTATTAGGATACTTTAATTTTTAATCCCTTGTTAGTACAAATTCCTTCTTCTTAGACTTGGATAGCTTCTCTTTTGGCCGTGCTAATCACTCACGTTCTCATTTAATTAAAGTAATAACCTATAAACATCAAGCTTCCAGCATTATGAATAAGGCTGCTTTTGTGCCAATATTGAATCCAGTCTGGATTGCTGGTCTTTCTTCATCTTGGGAGTGACGCCCTTGGCTCATATAATTAACTCGGTCTTCGTGCCACAGTGATTTATGTACAGCTGAGATGCCCCTTGGACATTGTCTTTATCACTACACGAAACTGCACAGAGCCGCTCATAGGGAACAAATTTCAAGTTTTACCCTTGAGTAAAGTAATCAGGCAAATATTTTCACAAGCTAATATCACAGTTGAAGAAAACTACTCTACTCTGTGGCAGTCGCTGGTAAAATAAACACAAGCAGCAAGAAATGTGTTTTCACTAATCGCATTTTAACAGCCATTGTTGATAGTGGGAATATCTTGTAACAGGTCATGGAAAATACACTCTTTTCTTTTTAATGGTGGTTCAAGCTGTCAACAGGATTTTTTAAAACACAGACACTAAAAGAGCTTTCATCCAAATGAGCAAACTCCCAAAGATCATGGTCTTTTGCAGATAAACACAGGATTTCGGGCACTGCTAGCATGTCTGAGAGTGACACTGTAATGGAAAATTTTGAAGTACGGGGGGCTTCCAGTGGAGGAGGATGCTCCAACACACTGGCCCTTCACATCTTGCTTGGCCTGTTCAATATTTAATGTTTCACAGCTGACAGCTGCACACACTGGGTCATTAGTAAGGAATGCTACACATGCAACCACTCCAGCCTGGCAAGCACATGCTTTGGTTGTGCTGTTGTTGAGCACAGGCCTGCCAAACACGCCAACGGGAGCGGGAGGGGGGGGGAGGTGGCCCTTACAGTGCTTGTGACTGAGTGTGGCGTTATTGGAGTGACTGTGGTGATATCTGTATTTCACCGGAAGGCTGCGTGCCCGCTGGAGCCGACTGGCCTCTTCTGGCACTCCCGGTAGCCGCCCCACCTGGCCCAGGTCCCCGGAGCCCATGAAGCTCAGCCTTGGAGCAGAGGGCTCTGCGGGGGGCAGCAGGCTTCCCTTGCGGTTGTTTACCAGTGGGACCGACACAGCAGCACCTCTGCTACGGGGCCCCCTACAGACCGCGCTGGCTGAGTTGTGGTTCAGTTTAGCGGACTTGTATTGATAAGTGGACAACTGGATTAGGAGACCGTCGTTTACTGCTAAATGAAGAGGAGTCAAAATCAGGGTCTGTAGAATGCAAGTAAATGGATTCTTTGCTTTTTTAAAAGCACCCAGGTTCTCCCAAATCACAGAAAAACACATCTCCCTCCGTACCTCTAGTTATATCTAGCCATGTCAGTAGCTTTGATTTTATGTGCAGGTGAGGTTTTGAGGTAGTTGTCTGAGATTTCGGCCTCCATCCCGATACAATGGAGTTGAATAAAATGTCATTTGTGGTGCACATAACACTGAAAAATTATAATTGCAAAACTCAACAATAATGTGTCTTAGTAAAAATAATTATTCACGTTAATCCTCAGGCCTCACTGTCAACAGTTTTCATTCACTGTGTGTTCTGTAGATTATCCAAAGTAACTAGAACATTGAGATTGAGACATTGAAATTAAATCAGGTTTTGTCGCTGTGAGCACCACAAGCACAATTCAATTCCCCTCCGTAGTGTTAGGTTAAGGCAGAAATCTCAGAGACAGATATTTCAAGTTCATAAAACTGAAACAATCTGCATGTCTAGATACCACAAAGAGTGGGCTATAAAATGCTTGCTTTGTGATTTGGTTGAACTAACCCTTTAAATCTTAACATTAACCACAAGATAGGATTTGATTTAAGCTGACTTCAATAAGACCTGCAGTGTGTATGTTAATAAAACATCTTGTGACTCTTATCATAATTAAAGCACAATCACAGGTTTTTGGGGGTAATTCTTTCTGGCACAAGAATGCTAATAGCTGAATAATTAAAATACCTCATTTTTATTAAACACCACTTAACCACTTGGTATAGCCACAAATGTTGGATATGACATTTACTTTGATATTTATAATAAACATGAATTAATAAATATGCTTTCAGGTGTTCCAGCGAGTGTTATGCCATAAGAACAAGGAGGTGACAATGTGAATTAACAACCACTAGCTGCTGTATGCAGTTTATGCCTGATGAGGGAGGAATGAGTCAGTATCCACTTGACTATTTGAAATGTGAAAGCTTACAGCTCCACTGGTGTTATGCTGTAATAGAGGTAAAGATAACATGATAAAACAGACCAAAGGAAGCAAAGGAAAAGTGTTCCCCTCACTCCGAAAAATGGCTAAGAGCTAAAACTGGAGAATGGAGATGATTATTTCAACAGTCAGCTGTCTAGCAGATTATCCTCCCTGCTCCAGACCTCCACTATTCATCTGCCCCATGTCAAACATGCACAGCACTTCTCTAGGACAACACATTGTGGCAGATTTGCTGCCTATCACAGATCCTGTTAAAAGGGACAGCCCACATGGTTCACACTCCTCTAATGGCTGCACGAGAACTGAGAAAATATTACTCATTTTTGATGCCTCCTCGCTGAATCTCCATTATGAATTCTTGCGTACATTCACTTGAAATCTTTTAATGTTGTATTTTCAGGTGCACGGCGGATTAATTCACCCCCACGCAGAGTGAAGCAGCAGCACCATCTACTGCTGAGCAATTACTGATGTTCACCACACACCACTCAGAAACAATTTCCTAATGCTTTGCATGGGAGATACAATGATGGATGATGATAGACTGGACAGAGCGATGAGCAGCAAACAAGTGAAATACAGCAGGTTAGAGACAGCTCAAGTGGTGATAGCTGGGAATTCACAAGTGGAAGGGTTAGAAATTAAAACTTACTTGATTTGATATATCCATTATAGCTATTTTTAGCTGAGAAAAATGCAGAGACAGATGACAGGTTACAGGGAAGAACAGGTTGCAATGAAAGCAAATTATAAATGACAACTGGGAACTGAGGGAACTGAGAGATTTTTCTCTGAAAGGCACTTTAAAAAATGAGTTTCGCCTTAAAGATAACATGGACAAAGCAATGAGAAATAAAACATAGGTCAGGTATGATTTTCAGCCATGTGGTCAGTAAGCTGAACGGTGGGTCGCTGTCAGTGTTTGTAGGTGGTCACCTGCTGACTATGAGGAGTCTTGTTTGACGTGTTGCAGTAAGCACTAATCTGGTGATTTGCGAGTCAAAAGACGTCTAGGTGCATTTGGTGAGAAATATTTCCGGCTGCATTATTTTCGTCAATAAACTGATTGATCATTTGATCTAGAAAATTTCAGAAAATAGTACAAAAACGTTACAATTTCCCAAAGACCGAGCACAAGTTATCAAATAGCTTGTTTTGTTCAGTAATTAAAAACTCAAAAATCATTGAGTTACTTTCATATAAGATAAAGAAAAACAACAAATCATCACAATTAGAGAATATTTGGTATTTTTACGCAGGAAATAAATTGATTATCAAAATAATTGCAGATTCTGTTGAAGTAATAAATGAACTAATCTTTTCAGCTCTATCAAGGTTACATATTACTGTATTTTACAAGCATCAAATCACTATATTTCAATGTGGAGGAGGTCCTTAAAACAGCACGCACTGAAATATAGTCATTAAATTGCTGTTGAGCCTGGACGTCTACAAATGTAAACCAAATTTTGTCTGGTTTTAACCTAGTTGTTTAGATGTCTTTTGATATGAAGATCACCAATGCTTTAACATTTAGTCAGGAGATTTGCATGTAACAAGACTCACAATATGTGACAATACTGTATGTGTTGTTGTTCTTGTATTGTCTATAGTATTGTGTTTATTTTTTTCTTCTCTTTCCCAAAAGCTGTTTACCATACCTCTGCACTGCCTGACACAACCTGCATGGATGCATGGAAGTTTCTGTGAGTCACTTTTTTGGAGCCGTGAGTCCCACACATGCTCATTAGTACCTTATTTCAACCCCTTGCTTATAATAAAGGTCATGCGTTGAGCTTAAGGCAGGACAGTGACAGCAATGTTCAAACAGGGACCTTGCTGGTCCTGGCATCTGTCGCCTGCAATCGGAGGGCGCGAGCAGAGTCACAGGACTAACAGGCTAGCATCTGTCCCACAACGAGAGAGGAGGAGAGGGGCGGGGGCACTCAGCTGCCTGGTGGTTAGGAACTGTCAGGCTGAGTTTCATGACAACCGGTAGCACTCCAAAAATGAAAATGCAAACATAATTTCCATGTCAGGCCGTATAAGGCCTCGCTCCGCGCATCTCCCGCACCGTGTCGACAGCAGCTCCAGAGCTCTGCTTGGGCTTAGCTAGCCAGGCAATGCTCACAGCGCACAACCCTGGGAGACATGTTGAGGGGTGGAAATGCCCAGAGACTTTCAACTATACACAGAATGGTCTTTGATCAAGAGACATTCGCTAAAGCTGTCTGACACTCTACAGTGTTTTCCAGCAAATTGTGTCTATGCTCTGCAAACTCGGACACATTCTTCATGCCGTCTGCAATACATCAGTACAATTTAAGTTGCCCTCTGGCTTTAAAGGGGAATCACACTTGAATTAAGAGCTCGTATGTAGCTCAATTCAGTTCACTGAAATCCAGTACGATCCAGCACTATTTTATTATGTTTCATTCCTCTTCCAATCCACTTCAAGCTATCACTATTCCATTCTGTTCATCTTATTGGTACAATTCAATCAATATAATGAGATTAAAACTCTCTCAAATGTAGATACTGCAACCCAGAGCTTCTCCTTTGGCAATGAATGGAGCAGTGGTTTGTGTACTGAATATGTTTTGGAGATTTTACCCCCAGTGGTTGTTCAAGCTTTTGATCTTAATTTAATAAAACCAGTACATTAACCTCAATATGTACTGCTGCCCTCAGAAAATCCCCTCAGGTGCTCTCCTAACCACATTTGTATAATTAATTGTCAGTGGCGTTTATACATATAAATATCTCAAATCCTATCCTGCTCACCCATCTCTGGAGGGTACAGTAGTGAAATATTTGGATTAAGTGAATGTTATTTGGGTTATTCTTAAAACCCTCTCCAGTGACATCCATGTAAAGCTTGTTCACCCTTGTTTGTACACATAATTTGAAGAAATGCATGCAAATTCTCCACCAGGATTCCCATGTTTGAGGGTGTTTTTTAGGGAGATTTGTGGCGGGGATGCACAGCTGTACATTTTTCATGGCTTCAGCTTTAATTTCTTGTCAGTATGTTGGCGAGGTCACTGGAGGGGAGAGCACACAAGTATTCAGGGGGGAATTAGTTTTTACACTCGGCGAAAATTTAGCATTCGTGACCTTTGATCTAATTTAAACTAAAGGTCAATTTGAATTCACAGTCTCTGACAAAACACCAGCAAAACAGTTTACCGGCATGCTTCACAACAGTTAAACGTCACCTCGAAAAGTAGCAGCACAGGCAAAGCAACATCTATATCCATGACGGTAACGACACAGCTGCTAGAGCTAGACAACACACTGCACAGTTAACACAGTGCATGTTACAAACACTGAAGAGCACATGTCATGGCGACAACTTACAGGCACGTAAAGTGGCTGAGCAATCATTAACAGAGACAGCAGAGAGTGGGATGTCGCGTTGAGGGGAGTCCATGTTACAATGCACATTAACTGGCATGCAAGAGCAGTCCCGCTCTGAGCGGCCGCAATCAAAACAACATGCCAGTCTCATTTTCTTGTAGGCGGCCGTCTTGGCTACAGTCATGGGTTCAGACGAGAGGAGAGGAAGAGCAGGTTAATGCTGAGGGTCGTTCTGGAGGAAGAGTGGACAAAGGCAAGACAGGGCACAGAGGAAGGCTGCTGCTGGGATACACAAGATAAACTTTGTGTTGACAGTGTGCAAATGTCATATTAGGAAATTTGATGTTTTTCCACTTTTTGTGGTTTATTCGATTTGGGTCATTTCTGAGGGGGGAAATATCATAAGGTCCTAAAGTCATGTGGTTTGGGGGGTAAAAATGTGTCATGAGTGGGGGAGGGAGGGAAAGGGCAGGTCATGAACTTTTTCAGCAGCAGAAGAAACAATAATTCCCATGAGCTTTCTCTCTTGACTTCACCCCTACCTCAACATGATCCCTACATGTTTATGTCCACTGTGTGGTGAGACATGAGACATGCTATAATTTTACAACAATTAAATATTTTCAGTGGTTTCTAATTCTAGCTGAGAATTGAGACTCTTGGGGAAAGATGGCAGAAAATACTCTGACAGGTAAAAGTAAATGTGACCTTTTCTCACATTAAGCATTTTTCTGGGCTAAGATAGATCTGTAAGTGCATCCAGAGAGGACAAAAACAAAAATGACAAGTTCCACAACTTGTCAAGTAATACATACTGTAACTACAACTTTGCCATTTGTCCCAAAGCATTCTTGATATCAGATGGAGGACAAACTGTTATCACGTCATTTTAGGGTATGTGTGAAATGATTTATTCCTTTTATCAAAATGCTTAATGGTGGTTCTCTTGCTGCGCTCCTCTGGCTGTTTGTCAAAGGACTGTGGGGACATCTGGTGGTGATCTGTAGTATTAGTGACTGACGCAGGCATGAATGAAACAATGCTCTGGTGATAATAATTTGAGGATGCAGCACTAACTTTTTTCAAACAACAAAGAAATAAATGTGGTTAGGTGTTGCATGCTCAACTGTTTATTCCTGTCTCATAAATTGTTATGACTTTAGAATAGTAATAGAATCATTTATTAGTTTGTTGCCCTTTTTTAAATAGTTTTCTCCATTTTGAAAGCAGTGTGCACATGACAACAGGGGGACCCAGGCAGCATCAACCATTGTACATGCAACATTTACAGTACATTCAAACAGGTCGCTTCATTCAGGGGTAGCAGGCTGTGGGGAAATGAATCCACATTACTCACAATATATCACTTTAAGTTAAGGAAAGTGTGTCAAATTCCCAAGCAGCAGGAAGAGAATACATCAAATGTTAAGATTGGCTGTCAGCTATAATAGTTAAGAGAATACACCCATAATAATAAACCCATGTGAAAGAGCAGCAAAGTGGCACATGATGTTTTTTAAAACCAAAAAAAGAAACACACGATCCATCCAAGTACCTGTGGTGTTAACAGTCTCTCTGAACGCCTGTTAACATCACAAAGTTATCAATGAACCGTGACGGCCCAGACAGCTGTTACACAAAAGAAAACAAAGCACACATCCACACAGGCAAACAGATGAAATGCACTTTCAGGCTGTATTCACAGGTGGTTTGAGAGGAGTTAACTGGCTTGATTTGTCACTTCTCTGTGTATCTGTAAGTATATATAAGTCTGGGAATCACATGGAAAAGAAAATATGCCATAAATGCTAAATAATACTCTATCCTCTGATCTTGTCAATTAGAAGGGGTGTCTACTTAAGCAGCCTACAAAGAAAGAATAAAAAATAAAGAATACTTAAAGAATCAGTTCACCAAAATCACATACTAAACATATCTCAAAACTACAGCACATGAAAACAAAACTATCTGCATGAATACCAAGTAGTGGAAAGCTATTGCTTTTTGGGTGAACTGATCCGTTAATGAGGGCAGGTATTAATGTCATACAGAGGCCAAATTATGTAGTTTTACAAGGGAAACTTGGAGTGCACCTGTTCATTTTGGCTTCCGAAAAAAATCCGATGACCTTTCTTCAAACACAAGTTACAAGGTTTCAAGAAATTAATAATTAATGCAGGAACTAAGTGGTTTGGACACATGGCTATGTAGGTCATGTAAATACAGCATCACACTGCTACACTGGTGCTAACTTTGTGCTTAGCGTTCTGTAGTCTGTAGTGAAGAAATGTTAATGAGGTCAAACAAACAATGTTTAGATGCAGTCACTTACATTTCTTGCATCCACATTTCTTTATCCTTTTGGGATCAGTAATGTCATCGTGGCAGGCTTTACAGTAAAACAGCGCCCTGTGGAGGAAAAACCAGGAATCCCATGTAAGCCAACATATCTACATGGCTGAGCAGCCAATGACCAGTATGCTGAAATAAAGTCTTTCACTATGTCAACAACAAGTCGTTTCATGTGATCATTCTGGAACAGAAAAACAGTATTTGAAGCTTACAGAAAAAAACTGTTAAAAACGAGGCACTCTGGTTTTCAAAAACAAGTCAGGCATTCGTCAAAATGAGGAGCATTCATAATGTAACATAGCTTTAATCTGCAGGTTGTATGTATGGAGGTCAATGGTCAATTATTCTTTTAAATCCCATTATCTCAAGGTCACATTTGCCAATTATTACAGTTATGATGATGATGATTATTATGTGACTTTGTGTAGTTGTTTTCTTGTAACAGTTGTTTTGTTGTAACTGGGTCATTTGCAAAGCTTCCAACTTAATGAGATAATTATCTTATATTCTTCAGATAAAGAAAATTATAAAAAACTGAAAACAGGTGAAACCATGGCTGCTTTTAGCTTCCATAGCAACATGTAGCTTGAAGGTTAAAACACTATCTCACCTCAAATGCCACAAAGCTTAATTTCTTGTATCCAGGAAACACAAACCCAAAAGTATCAGAGAACAGATAAAAGAGAAGGCCACAGTTGGTCTTTAAATCTTACCATTTTCCCAAGCAAACAGCAGATTCTAGCATACAGCAGATATTAGATTGCAAGTGCTGGCAGCAAAAACTTCCTCAGCAACAAAGCATACACTTCTTTTTCTAACATCACCAGCTAACATCAAACAGGCCAACAACACATTCAGCTAACTAGCATATTCTGACCTCTGGCAACATGTGGCCTAAACCACCAAACTAACCAAACAAGACTCCTTACCTACACTATCATTAATCCAATCTAACATGTATTTTTCATGAATTACACCATGCTTTGATTTTCAAAATATTATTCTACTTGGTAAAAAGAAAATCTAATGCTTGCATGAATTTCAAGAGTCTTAGCCCTTGAGCATGACTTTGCTTTTAGACACCATTTAATCTCAGGTCCCGTTCATTACCTCTTCACTTCTTTGGCATCGCTGGCAATGAAGAAGCCCAAGGTCCCCTCCTGCATTTTCACGTGGTTTCCGGGATTTATCAGGGTGCTGCGAGGATTTAGAGACCAGAGATGTCACAGTGGAAAGTTATATCACAGAATTTGCAAGGCTTTGCACTAATCACTGGCCATGGCACATGCTGGCAAGATTATGCAACTCATTTGGCAGCGTAGCCTCTCTTTTATTAAATTAACTTGATAAAAGCTGATAGCAGTGACATTTCAAATGTTCAAATGAGCATCAATGCATTGGAGAAACCACTAAAACAAAGCTTCAGCTGTGCTTAAAGAAACCAACTGCCACCTTCCCCATTAATTTGTCAGGATGTTATCAGAAATGCCTGTGATCTCTGTGAACAAACCAATTTAGCACATTTTGTAGGACGCTGTGTTTGCAGTCAAACAGAAAAGCTGATTCAAAGTAGCTTCATCACTGAAGCAAATACTGACAGCAAGCACACCTGCGTATTTAAGTTTGTGCATCCATGAATTTTAATGACTTCAACGATCCACTGTGAGCGCATCCACTTACCTGCTTTCCCTTTGATCAGACTTGTACTCTATAGCTATCAGTAGTAGCTTTAGCTTCACATAGCAGAGTCTGCAAACGAGAATAAAAACATAATGAGACCTTATTCTCGCTAAATGTTTGTAGAGAATCATCTTAGCTTCGAGTGGTCTTTTTCAAATTTGAAGTCTGATTTATATTTTTGAGCACCTGTTTTTAGCTTCTTTGAGTCTTTTTGTTTGTCTTTTTGAGTCAAAAAATAGATTTTTCTAAATATAATTAAATATGCTAATTCAGGAACTTTGTAGAAAAATGGCTCAGAAATGTACAGAAGTCACAGAGTTAAATCTTCTGACATATTGAGATAATTATCTTATATTTTTTAGATAAATAAATGATGAATGAAGGAAAACATTTGCAGCCATGGCTGCTTTTAGCTTCCGTAGAAACCTGTAGCTTTAAGGTTATAACATTATCTCATGTCATCTCAGATGCCACAAAGCATAAATTTCTTGTATCCAGGAAACACAAACCCAAAAGTAGCAGAGAAGAAAACAAAAGAGAGGGCCACGGAGTACAAGTTTTAATTTAAAAGAATATAATTCAGTGTACTTACTCGCAAATTACAGGGAAGGACAAGCCTACAAAGGCACTCGACAGGTACTCAGTGTACATCTCGTTGGCTACTCCTTCAAGGTAATACTTCTGCCACGTGTCCTCCTCAATCTACGACAAAGATTCATCACAGAAAGCTTGTTCCATTACAAAAAGGACTAAACACAAAAAAACAAAACTTCATCCCCTCCCACTCACCAGATGCTGCACATGGGCCTCAGCTGGGATAATCATTATTATCTATTCAGACTATGTTTATGGCCAACTTTAACTTTTGAACTTAATCCAGTGAGCACAGATGGATGCGTCTTAGCTGTGGCTACCTTGATGAAGGACCTCATGGAGAAAAGGTTGGCCAGCATGGTGGAGAGGCCCTGAGCCAGGCAGCTCTGGGCGATGAAGCCGAGCTTCAGCTCCGCAAGGCAAATGGCGTCATCTCCCTCTTTCCAGGTCCAGCTTGGGATGTTCAAAAGGTGGGCCTAAAGGGAGAGAAACAAAGCTGCACGGTAGGTCTACAGAACCGTGGCTAAACAAAGTGCTAAAATAGAACAAAAACAAAAATATAATTAATGACTCCAATTATACCAACCTTGTTGTGGTACTGCAGCATTTGAGTGATTATTCTGATCTTCGGATGGTAGTTCTTGATAGAAATTACTCTGATGTGTGACAAAAAAAAAGAACAAAGCAAAATCAGACCACTTACAAAAACTTTTCCTGTGTCTTCTTTTCCAGGCATGTTTGTTTCATTCATAAACATAAAAACTCTGTGTTGTAACAGATTCATGTTTTCTCACTGACTTCTTGATCATTTTCCAAAAGGGAGCAGCATGCTGGGAATATGTCGGCCAGCTCCGACACGCTCGCTTACACTCACAATTTATAGTTCAGGAAGAATTGGGAAGTGATATCAAACACAAAGTATGACCATTTGGTAACATTTCATGTATTTCAGCCGGAATTCACTGGAATTTCAAATACTTGTCAGTTGTCTAGAGAACAGAGAGTTTATCAACCTTATTTACAATTTTCATCCTGGATAATTTAGCATTTTGCAAGCTACATATTATTAACATAAAATGACGCAATAGAGTTTGAGATACAACAAAAAGCAATTGAGGCGAATAATGTAATTTTTTCTTCCATGATTACACTGGTTTATGTTTAAACAGATTGTTACAAGTATATTGATTAGAGTAAAGTTTTACATTTTAAACTTCTTATTTTCATGCAACTTTAAAATCAAATATTAACATTTTTAGAAAATATATCTTGTCTGATTTCCTAGAAAAACGTTTGTGTTGTATTTATATAAAAATACATCTTTAGAAGAAGACATTTTTCTTCCAGGAAATAAAGTTGCTGTTGTGATTATTTCCTTCCCCCAAAAACACATAAATTCTGAGAGCATTTGTCACATATTAACCACATAACAACCCCTGAAGCCCACTGAAATAAGTGACATTTCTCCATCTGAACAATATGAATAACCCTAACCCTATGAATTGGTGACAGGGTAGGAGACAAACCAAAAAATCAAAGATACAAAAATGAAAAAAGAAAGCTTTGGTTTACCTCATGATGTTGGATGCATCCTCGGCATCAGGGTCAGCACAGTATTTGTTGGCTAGGATCAAACAGGCATCAGCTGATTCAATCTGGAGACAAAAGCACACACAGCAAGCAGACAACATCATCCAGCTGCAGTCTGTAGCCTCAAGTACAGACTTCATAAACACCTGAACAGCTAGAGTTTCCCTCCGAGCCACAGAGGAAGAGCTATTATCTGTCAGTTACCTTCACTCTGGCCAGATCGTGTGGGTTTAGGACAGACCCTTGGTAAAACTCCACCTGGGTGAAGTGCCGCTTGAACAAGGCTTCCAGCTCAAGATTAGGGGAAATACTGAGAGAAAAAAGAAGCCTTTTAATCTGAGCAGGAACACTATTTCTAATGTCCTGAAGAGATGATTGTTTTTTCAGGGACACAAAGTGAAAACAAAGATTTTTCTGTACTTACTTATGGAGAAAAACAATTTCTACATTGACATCATCCCTGTCCTTGTGTAGGAAGTCTTTTAGAAAGTTGGACACACTCTCAAGTGTTATATGACCACAGACCACGATGTGCCTAGAAAACGAGGTGCAGAATAATAATAAAACTAAAATGTAGTCCGAATAGAAGTCAACAACACACACATGCACGAACACACGCATGTACGAACACACGGACAAATGGTTGTTTGATCTTCATCTTTGTCCTGAAATCAAGACGTAAATCTGACACGAGAAAGATGTAATGGACATGAAAAGTAATCAGTACTGTTGTATTTAGGTGATTGATTTGAAATCTGTGTGGAAATAATAAAAATTATGTTACGGGAGGGATGTTTGATGTTCCCGGCATGCCGAGTGAGGACTGAATGAGTAGGTCAGAGAGCACTGTGGATTTCAGTATCAGATTATAAAGGATCAGAGTTTACTTAGATAGAGATTATGAAATCAGCACACAGTCGATTACCACATATCACAGACCTTTTATATAAGAAACCCAGTTTATAGTTATTCCTATAGGTCTGTATTCTATTTTTATTTAGAAATTATTTAGAAAATAATTTCAGATATTTACTCTTGTAGCATTTCATCTAATCTCACTGTAGATGCAGTGATTCTCTGTGGCTTTAATGTACAAGAAACATTGTTATTTTGCACAAGACACTTATTTTGTTAGTTTATGAAGGAACACGGTTAAGAGAATGTTAAGTCTATAAAAGTAATAACACTAATGACAAAAGGTAGACATAAAGAAGAAACAGAGGGAAATA
Organism: Pempheris klunzingeri; assembly: GCF_042242105.1. NCBI lineage: Eukaryota > Metazoa > Chordata > Actinopteri > Acropomatiformes > Pempheridae > Pempheris > Pempheris klunzingeri. Next base: position 8,678,620 of record NC_092031.1, on the reverse strand, counting down.
GAAAAACAGTGATACAAAGTATTCTACCCAGCTGGGCTACTGGCTAAAGAAGACATTAAAGATAAATAAGCATTAACATGTAAATGTATGGAGCCAAAGCTTAAATTATATGGGAATGAAAACTGCAACAGATTTTCTAAATTACTGTTGGCTGTTGGTAAGATTGTAAAGCCACTGAGTCGACCTGATAGTTTTGTGAATAATTATAACCAATATGAAAACACAAATAAGACGACAGTTTGCTTCAGCTCCTATTACGTGGCATATCATTAAATAAGATTGTTGATAAATGTTCAATTCATCAATAATCCCAAAAAATTTGACCTAATATAACATAAGATAACATAATAAACACAAAATACATTAAACACAGAAATGACTTGAGATACGTTTTCTACAGAACTGACCAACAAAAGAAGCAAAGATTTGGCTTAAGAAAATTTCCTAAACCAAGTCTGACTTCTTCAAAACTAAGTGAGCCACCACATGTACCATAAGCATGCCACAAGAAGCCATATTTTGTTTAGAGGCATCCGGCAGAGTCTCACTATCTTTAGAAACAGCTGCAGAGCTCGGGACGAACGTAGTTTGACTTTTTTGCTTTTTTTTCCCCAAAAGTTAGATGAGAAAATTGATACCACTCACACGTCTGTGCCTGTGTAGCTGGATTCAGGAGGCGGTTAGCATAGCTTGTCAGCTAGCCTTAAAAATATGTATACCAGCAACTCCACAGCTCACTACTGTCGAGTTAAAAAAATAAAAAAATCCCACACAAAACGACACGTTACAACTACAAGATGTATTTTTATGGAGTTACATGCTAAGCTAAGCTACGCTAATCACCTCCTGGCTCTAGCTTCTTATTCACTGTGCAGACACGACAGTGGTATCGATCTTCTGACCCACTGTAACTATCAGCAAGAAAGTGGATTAGTGTGCTTCCCAGAGTGTCAATCTATTCCTGTAGATTCAAGATTACATTTAGTCCTGAGGGTGTAGGTCAGACTGAAGATAAAGGCCAAGAATGTTCAGAAGCAAAGCGTGAAAAATAGACAAGCGGAGCAAGACGAGTTTTTCAAAACAGGAAAAAAAAAAAAGAAATCGACAAAAATCAGCATGAAGCAAGCAATGACATTACAGGATTAGATGTGTGAGTTTAATTATTTGTTCAGTACTGAATTCAGGTAAGCTTGAGATTATAGAGTTTATCATTTTATTATGACCTTATTGCTGTGTTTAAATGTAACTATTTTAAACATAGTATCTTATAATAAATTAACATCTATGGTGTGAATAAAGTATTATTAATTATTACTCATACATAAAAAAAAGTAATTCAACTCTACATTAACTCCAAGCTGTTTAGAGTTGATTAGTGAGGACGTTTGTGGGGCTGTATATCATTTAATCAGATATTTGCCTTATCTTGTTTTGTGTTGTTTTAGACAATTTGCCTTGAAAACAAAAGTCACTTCGGGTGGAAGTGCAGGGAGATGGATGAACGAAATGAAATTGTGTGATGTATGAACACAAATATGACACAAATGTACATTGACAGTAAGCAGCCTGATCACATGTAAGGCACCACAAAACATGTAGGATTTTCTCTCAATGTGTCAGAACAGGAGAAACGTGTGTTCACAGGATAACAGTAAAACAGTTGTGGTTAAAAAAAACCTAAACTACTGTTGTAAATCACTGCTCTGTATAGAAAACTGCATGTAAACACAGCAACAATTACCAGAGTTAAAAATGAGACTGTGTTACATTTCAAAAGAAGAAACAAATCATAATTTCTCTTTCAGATTAAAAGTTAAATTGGTGAGTTATAAACGACACCTTTACTGAAGTCAATAGTAGCTAGTAGCTTATGGTGGCTGATGTTAAAGCAAACATGTAACTTTGACTGAAAAGCAGCTACACGTGACGACCGTATGCTAATGGTCAAAATTTAAATTTTATGGTAGCTTAAGTAAGAGAAAAGAGTCATAAGGCCTCCAAACTGACTGAGTAATGTCAGTGAGACCACAATATTTAGTCAGTTAAGCTACGTCACCAGTTGACTACTTTGTTCTTTCAACAGTAGATAAACATGGATAAACATTTATCATTTTGTCATTTAATTGTCAGGGATAGATCAGTGAGAAAATCCTACATGTTCAATCTTGAAGCAGGAAAATAGAACACGTCCATGACTACACTGCAAAAATATCTGTCTTATCAAGTCATTTTTGCCTTTGAGCTCTCAAAGTTCTGTTTTCTTAGAATAAGTGAAAAAAATCTGTCTGGCAGCAAGTTTACTTCAAAATGTTTCCAATACGATTTGACGAAATCTGTAATTTTTTCTTTAAAATGATGTTGTTACTGAAAACAGATCAAAACATTACCGGAGTTTGTTCACTTTTTTAAAGAAAATGTTAACTTTAGGACTCATTATTAGACAAAAATAACTTGTGGAGAGAGAGATTGTTTTGCAGTGTAAAAGCAGACATTCATTTATGACAAGCAGCAATGGCAGCTTGCACACATATAAAAGCAGCAGCAGTACAGAACATTAAACTACACATTTATCATGGCCAAGTTCTTCAGTCACAGTGTGACTTTAGTGCTAATTGAGATCATTACATCTCAAATTACAGTTTCATGACGTGTATTTAAGCAAAGATCAGGGTATGTCACCTCTTGATGAGAGGGCCACTTGAGTCACACAAAACCACACCATTAAAAGTTTGCTGTTTTTTCACTTGTTTGACTTACTTTCTGCCTCTGGTCGAGTTATAACTCCCTCCATATTTCTTCCGATTAAGGATGAGAGCAGCAATTTCTGGCACGTAGCGAGCAAACATGGCCTACATGCATGAAAAAGAAAAAGAAAAGGGCATGCAGAGAAGGTTCTACTGCGGCGGAGGCAGTAGAGCCTCCTTGAATACTTACTTTCTCCCATTAACCGCACTATAGGAACCACCATATTTCTTGCGGTTTCCTATTAACTCTATGATTTCAGGGACGTAGCTTGCAAACATGGCCTAAGGAGAAGATAGGAGACAGAAGAAGAGACTAAAAAAAAGAAAGGCAAAGAAGAGCAGGTCCTCTATTTTTCCTTTATAGAAATTCATAGAGTCTGAAAGAGGAACACTACTGTAGTGCAAGAGTATTAATATTTATTTCTTAACAACTAAAAAGGAGAAAGAAAATACAGTTGCAGTTCATTCAAATTAGTTAATATTGACTGAATGTAGCCTGAAGTTATATCACAGTTACATTCCAAGTACCAAGAAGTAGTATGAAAATGAAAGAGGAAATTAGAAGGCCAATATTTACGGATATTGGAAGAATAAAGGAGAAAAATGACAGCTGATGAGCGGTATGTCAATCTGTGATAGAAAAATAAAAGTTATAAAAATTAACAAAAAGCCTTATGTGCCATGTTTCGTCCAACAAACACATATGTCGGGTTGATTTGGACAGCGCAGCCAAATGGATGGCAGACATGAACTCTGTGCTGGCTGCTGGCTCCTATTTTAGTGAGCACTTTATTCAAAATGCCACAATATACGTCTGTTATTCCTATTTTACAAAAAGAAAAATAGAAGGGGCGCATTTTCTTAGATAGTTATTTAGTTTTTGCACTACTTTTGTGTGTTTTATAAGCAAAAGTTTAGTTCAGTTAGAGGCTACTATAACATTTGCAATTCTCATCATGTACATCTACACTAATAAAACATCTTTAAACCGTTTCAGCTATATGATTTTTACACAGTGAAATATTCAAACCTCAAGACTCGAGGCTTTTGTTTTCATCAGCTGGAAATCCTGATGTCTTTTGCATCATTTTAAACACAATTCAAAATCAGGAAGACATATTTGGTATCATTGAAAACTGGATATAATTCCCTTGGTTTCCACAGTGTTTGGCTGCACACCCTGGATTTGTTCTGACTGTCCAAAATCAATCTGTCCCTGCCCCAAAGATAATATAACATGGTAACAGAAAGTTAATTTAGGCTTTCCAAAGACATAAAATGTCACTTAAACTCCTTTTACACTCAACCATATTACAGTATGTCACTGCGCTATTAATCCACTCCTGAGTAATACTTTATGACCCGGATAGCGGTGTCCTCTAAATGATCTTCGGCTGCTTTATTTATCAGGTAACTCTGGTCCGTCGCAAATCTCAGAGGGGATGTTTTCTATTAGATTTACGATTCATTTCATCATCATATTATTATTCTATAATTCTTTCGTTTCTGCAGAAACTGAGATAATGTTGCTGCATCCATCCAGCTAGGCTTCGATAAATCATCCCTGTCTCATTGTGTTTGTTGGAAAGAGGGAGGGGAGGCAGAGGGGTGGAGCTACCTGAAACCGCAGTTCTTTTATAAACAAATGTAAAGATTCTAAAATATTCTACATGTCAAATAAGAATTGATAAATAACAACAAAACTTCTGCATTCTGCCTGAATAATTGCTGCAATACTGTGGACAACTGATACAATACATGACATGCAACATACTGTGGTGAAGTGGTGAGCCACAAAAACACCTCAGTGTAAACAACAGGTGAAGGGCGTCCGGAGTCGAGAGCGTCCCAACGTGTGTTAACACCTGGCGGCTTGTGATGATTGGTTGCATGGAGGATTTTAAGCAGGAATAAGTAATAAGAGGGATTTTTACCAAACCACCAAGGATGAAGAAGACCATAAACAGGCGGCCCAGGGTGGTTTTTGCATAAACGTCTCCATAGCCAACAGTGGACATAGTAACCATGAGTAAATAGACACATTCCCAGTAGGAAAGTGCCTGGGAATTTTGGAAGTTTTCCCAAGGATCCCCTGAGTTTTCCACCTGAAACAGAGGTCAAAATTTGTACAACAACCATGAAAACGGATGTTAAGGATTTTTACCCTCTTTAAAATTGCCATAAAAATTTGTGCACTCATACTCAACATACTTTCACCATAACTACAGAGCACTGCTCCGGCTAACTTACCAAATGAATGAAGCCTGCTGCGGTTAGCCATGTGCTTATGAAGATTGAACACAAGTTCACCAGCTTTATCGAGTTGCTATTTAAAAGAAAACAAGAGCCAGAACACAAAGTATGAGCTGTTAAGTTTTACTTATCACAGTGCTATCAGGAAAATGCATCGTCCCGGATGTCAAAACAAGTCATTAGATTGGTAGATTCATGTTCTAAAATGCACTGAACAGCTTTCATATTGCGTTCAGTCATAATGTAAGATAATAATGTGTTCCCTGTGAGCATGATTCAATAAAAGCAATAACATGCTGCACAAACTCTAAAGTCCTTAAAGCTGCTGAAGTTAATCTAATTGAAATGTTTTTTTAATTAATCTGCATTACTTTGGTTGGTTATGAAAATATACAGTAACATGACTCTTAGTTATTTAAGTATGCATGTTCACAAGTTGACAGTTTATTTCTATTCAATTTCCACAAAATTATATATTCTATTAATATGTGCACATTCTATAAATAATACATTATATTTCTCATAGTGAAATTCCTTGCATGACTTCTGTCTGCTCTTACTTTGTGTTCTATCTTTACCTTCAGCTGAGTGAATGAGTGAGGAGATTATTCTAAAGCATTTTGATGCACTATAAGCTCTGCCTGACATGACATCTGTGCAAAAGGCTTTAACTCTAAGCAGTGAGGAGACAAACAAAACAGCTGTTTTGTTCAAGACTCTATCGTACAAGTACAGTGTGCACAACACAACACGATACTGATTACAGTACTGATGAACAGACCTAATATTAACTTAAATTTAATGTTTACCAAATCAAACACAAGCAAAGGCTCATTCTAATTTTGTTTCAGGCTAAATGCAGCAAAAAAGCTCACTTTTTTCCTTGAAATGTAAAACAAAATTAATGCCTATGGCTGCAAAATAAGTGCACAATCACTTTTCATGCAATGTTCACACTACCTTATTGACAAAAAGTGAGATAAAATATCAACACACTTACCTCGTCTTTAGAATATTCAAAAACTGTAAAATTTCTGAGAACTGTATCAACCTTAAGGCCCTTAAAAACCTCAAGCCTGTGAGGGAAAAAAAGATGATAAAGAAATTACTTTGAGATGATTTAAAACAACTGAAACAGCATCAATAGCATTCAACTGTGGTCTAACAGGAGCATCGTACCTTTCATACTTTCATCCATGTTTATCAACTTCATTGGATTCATATTGATAAAAAAGAAATCAACTCCGACTGATCAAGTGATATTAAGCCTTACTGTATCAAAAAAAAGAAACATTTTGGTGTATATGGGGAAAAAAATGAAAACCAGCTCAACATCCCAGATATCTCTTGGCACTCTCAGGAGCCTCGCAATGCACCGGCATCTACCTGAAACTCTGAACGTGGGACAGATGAAAGCCTGGATCAGAGTAAAGACAGGTGGACGCTGTCACGCCACACTGATTGAGTAAACTGACGTGACGTCAAATCCTAAATTTCATGGTATTTATGGGAAGAAAAAAAAAGAGCCTGTGCCTGCTGCCAAGAGTTCAAGGACAGCACAACACCAACAAAATCAGCAGTTACAACACCAGCCTGAGCTCCTGTACATGATTACTGACTGACTGTATCATAGCATCATTTCAGCTACACACACATTAAATCACAACCACTTCACAATGACTTTACTCCTGTTTCTTTCCAAAAAAGCTCACATAATCCGTACAGAAATCACAATCTCCCTACAAAACCTCATCTGATAAAGCTAAATACACATTTTATTGTTTGTCTCCTCATTTATGTGCATTGCAGGAAACTACCAGCTAAAAGGAACCCACCACCTGAGTTTAAAAAGCCAAATCATAGGTCCAACACAGTTTGCAGAATCCACTGCAGTGTCTGTGCTGCATAAACAAATAAGAGCCACCTCAGCCAAGAGTGAGCAATCAAGTAAAATCCATCTCTGCATGCATTAATCGAGCAGACAAATTTCCCTGCTGGAATAGATTTGTTTGAATGCCAAATGACACAAATCAAAGATGTTACAGGCATTCATTCAGCTAGAAAAATATAAATAAATAATCCTTTGTAAAATGATGTGAACCGTGGTGTGCTTCGCCAAAGCTCGTTTTTCATTTCAAGTGAGCGTTTGCCAGATGGGGAGCATAATACAGAGCAAATCCTGAACCTGAACCTGCTCCAGCTGACACACAGAGTCCAAATACTTCTGGACACGCCAGTGTCCAGCTTTAGTGGAGATTCCCCACGTTCCCACGTCCTGCAGGTCTTACCCCAGTAGGAGATTACATGGAAGCATGCACCCAGGCTGTACCAGATGCTGTCCTGGTCCTCTTTCTCGCCAACCTGCCCGTGGCCCATCCTCACCCTGTAGCCCTTCTGGAAGAGCTCCCCGGTGGATTTCTTGCGCCTTCTTGTGTTAGAAATCGTCTGGGAGTGTGTGCCTCCATCAGGCCCCCTGTACACTAACATTTTAGTGGGAATCATGTCTGAAAAATACTTCTGGTGGGCAAAAGCTTTAAAATTCAAGTCCAAAGTCTGCTTTACGCCTGCTTCTTCACTATTCCACGTCCACCATGAAAGACTGAACCTGGAAAAAATATGATCCACTTCCAGAAAGACAAAAAAAAACAAAGCCAATCAGGTGCTTTGATGGTAATGGCACCCAACAGTTTGGCATCAAAAAGGACTCTTTTAAAGAAGAACTTCTGATCTGATTTACCTCAGACTTTCATAGTATTCTCACTGTGATGAGGCGTGTTCGGCGAGCTTAAAGCAAACCCTTTTCCCATCAGGATATTAGAGTGTAAGCTCCTTTAGGATTCATCCAGGGAAAGGAAGAGGCCAGCGAGTGAGTCTGTCCATCAGCTGGCTTCACAATGTAACCTACATCTCATCCCTATAACCCCGACAAACCAAATTTCATTCTCTAATCTTGGACAAGAACAGCGTGTATCTTTGTCTAACAGCAGAAAACAAGTCATGTGGCTTTGGCAATAATTGTGTTTTTCTATGGATTTAGTGATTCTGCAATAATCCCTAAATTAATCACTGCTGATGTAATAACTGCCATTGTGGTTGACGCTAAAAACTAAATGCGCAGCATAAAACATGTCACTGCATAGAAAGAAAATACAGCAGCTGACAGAGATTCACTTCTGCAGAGTCCATTTAATCTGACACGTGAAAGAAAATTCAAAATATGTGTCACCTCCACTGTCAGCAAAATACAGCACAAGCCCTAAATCATTTTAGTACAAACAATGAGGGGTGTAAATATTCTTTATTCTGTAGTGGCTGCATCTGCAAAATGTCTTAAGTGTTAAGTGTCTAAAACAAACAGGGTAATTTTCCCTCATATTGTTTGATTTTGATCAGTTTTAGATTCATTTGCTGCATTTCTGAAAGAAAAAGCAAAGATTAGAGAAAAATATGAAGAATTGTGTGTCTCAGAAAATTAACATTTTATTTCACAGGTTCTACAGTTTCCTGTTGTTACCTGCAAACTAGCTGATATGTAACTGTAAATTCATGTTCTGTAATTCCAATGAATTGTTGGCAAAACTTGGAAGTTGGAAAGGCTGCAAAATGATTAACAGCAAGAGAGCTGAAACCCCCCCACAATGCTATATATTGTCTTTTCAGACCTCTGATTTTTGCTTTGTGGATCAATTTGCTTCTTCAGGACTAATTAATAAAAAAGAAAATCACTCTGAAGTTGAAGTAATCCCAACTGGGAGACCTCCACGTCTGGTGATGAAGGGTTGCAAAAAATATTTAACTAAATATGCAAAAATATGAAATGTGTCATTAGCTAAGCATGCTATTTGAGCATACATTTCCAATAATAAATAAGTGGCTACCAGAACTGGGTCTCATTTTGCAACAAATGACAAAGTTATACAAAACCGACCTCTAAGATAAAGCATTACCATTTTTCTTTCCTATTCCATGAATCACTCTGCAGCATATTTAACTTGCCAAATGTTTGGATGTCCTGACCCTCAAATAAGGAACCACAGCTCTAGAGCATTTGAATTTGATGACGTTTAGTTTCAGTGGACAGTTTAATACTAAAAGCTTCTTTCTTTGTTTTTGTATTTTGGCTCCAGAGGAAAACGCTGGCAACATGTGGCTGTCGACAAGATATGGATATCTTATCTGCAAGAGTAATGGTCTGTTTACCTCATAATATCTGGAAAAGTTGCACTGGATTATCTTCACTGTCGCTGATGAATGTGCCGCATAGGGGATGCTTGTATTTCACACCTGCAGCAGCTCAGAGTTTCAGACTTTCAAGTAAAAAGTCTTTCTCTAAGCAACATCAAAAATGTGTCTCACACCAGCAAGCTTGTCATGCATTAATGAGTGTTTTAGTATGAGAGAATATTGGCACATACTCTGTGTGCATTTGTGTCAAACTGTTCAGACGGGAGGATTGGCAGATTGGCAGATTGGCAGATTGACAGATTGGCTGAGCGCCGGATGGAATATGGAGTTATGATCAGAAGAGGGAGTTCGGCAGCTGTTACCGGGCACGGCTGAGCTGGTTCTGACCTCACCACCTGTTTAACCTCAGTTTGACTAAACAGCAAATCAGTCACTAATCCTACATGACCAATTGCTCACTGACCATATTGACTGAGATTATGTCTGATGGAGACATTTTTGCTCTGCAATTAGCTCAAAAAACACCATAAATGTGAAGTGAACGCCTGTATATTTGCTGTTCGAAGTCTGGCAGGAAGTGCTGTGTTTCGGTTTGTGTGAAATACAGTTAAAAGCTGCACGGTTGGCATGAGCAGAGAGCAAACTACAAAAAGAACAACACCTACACAAACAGTAACAACAGAGCAACAGGATGGTAACAGCAACGACAGCATGGCACTAATGCTCACACTGTTTGACTGAGGAACTGTGAAAAATGCAGCCAAAACAATAATCAGCACTAAAACTAACACCAAGAGTTTTAAAAAAAAATCTTACAGGTTAGCACTTCATTCAATTTTAGAGGTTTCAAGAAAAACATTTTTTTCAAAGCACATCAAATCAATATGTAGATAAAATATTGCAATAGAATGCAATATCCATCCTCCATCATATCGTCTTCAGAAAAACAAAAACCAGCTCAATTCTCCTGTGCTGTTTCTGAACTCAAAATATCAATGCAAAATTAACATTTAAGTAAAGCAATAGCCAATATGCATTTTTTTTAAAAAAAGCACAAATACAAAAAACACACAAGGAAACACAAGGAGACAGACCTAATAACAAATCATATATAAGCATTGTTTGGTATAATTATAGCAATAAAATGGCCAATAGAAATAAACCCTAACAAAACGATAACTAGCATTATAACACCACTAACAATGATATGAACATGCTATACTGCTGCCCAAATGTTCACAACACTATGAAAGATTTTATTCTTTTTTTCAGCTCAAATGTCAGCTATACTCTCATATGTCCACCAGGTGGCAGCAAACAGGACTACACTGCTCCACTTTTGATGTTTTCACACCATAAGTCACAGTACATTAGCCAGGGGGAAATACACAGGCACGTTATGCAACTGCACCTATCAAGCTGTCATACTGACTCTAAAGTAGAGGGTGTTCAGTGCTGAGAGAGGCGCTGGTGTTGGCTACAAGGCTGGTTTGTTCCTCAGCTGACAGGAGAAGAAAAAGCAGCTATAAAAACCTTTAATGCAGCAAAAAAAGAAAAAAAAAAATGATCCCCCTTAATCCTCTAATTCCTCACAGACCTCTCCGAGTGATGAGCTTCACACATTTAGCAGATTGACTTCTATTCTAGCGAGCAAAGCTTATTACCTTTTTTATCCATTCATGTACTTTTCAATCAGAGCATGATTTCATCCCAGTGTTATCGCAGGTGTGCTGGAGAGCTCCGCTGCACAGGTGAAGGGCATGTGAATGACACCGGCAGCACAAAGCCCACTGCCCACAACACATGGCCAAAGACATGGAACTGCATTTCCATTCAAATCACCTTTCATAAATGCAAGTCTAAATGGCACAGCAGATGACAGCCATATAGCCTTTTATAAAGCTGTCACGCAAACAGGCGTCAGACTGACAAGTAAAGCTCACAAAGCTTTCGAGTGCTTTTCAGTGTCTGTGCTGTGCTGTAGTTTTGAATTTGTTGTTCTATTTCCACAGTGATAGTGAAGATCATTTAGACTTTTTATGCAATGTCCAAACACAAAGTTCATTTCAGGACAACATTATCAAACTTATATGGCTAATATTGTAGGAGTAGCCATTCAAATGATCACAAAATACCAAGAAGTTCCCATTTTGCAGCTTTAGTGATCTGCAGAGATTATCAGGTGCGTTCACTGACAGTTGCTAGACTCGTAAAAGCCACTGGGTGGCACCACAGGCTCCTAAATACAAGCCCAAAGATTCAACTGCAATGCTTGGTGTGATGTGAGTGTCCTTACCGAGCCAGCTCCTGTTCAGGTACACTGACACAAACACAGGGGGGACCGTGAAGAAGTCCACCACCGAGTTCACCTCCAACCAGAACCACAGCTTGTCATTGGCCGCAATAAACTGTGAAAGTTGAGGAGTGAAGATGGGATTCAGAGCATTCAGATGCACAGATAACAGTGAAAATAAATTGTATTGACATTTTTCACTTTTTCTTACACGGAGGCCGAAGTACAGCAGGAAGAACACGTTGAACGCCATGTCGATCTGCAACGTGAAGTCTTTGTAGAAGTTCTGACAGGACTCAATAGGACTATTAGACAGAGAGGAAAACAAAGTATGTTAGCATCTTACAAACATTGGCAGTCATGTGAGGAAAGGTTTGGTAAAATGAATATATATCAACAGTATTTCATGAAAAAAAAAAAAAAAAGCATAAACAATGCATTCTTCTTTTCCTAAATATGCATTTTTTAGATTTCCAAAAGAAGACGAACTTAAGTGTTGAAAAAGTGCAATAGTTGGTATTTTCCAATGGTTTTTCTGTAGAGAAAGGACATGCATTTATTGTCAAACAAGCAATAACTTGTCAGATACCTGATTAACCCTTAAATAACTGCAAAACAATCTGTCATATTCCAGGTTCAGTAATGATAATAGTGCTGTTTCCCTTTCAGGACAGAATTTCTGATCTCATGGACAACATTTCAGGTGAATATTTAGTCAAACGTGATGGAAATGCAGAGCAAAGGCAGTAGTTTAAGGGTTAAATGCATGCAGGGTTCATGTCCTCTTTTATGAAATCAGGCAGCCATAGCAAATGCTGGCAATGCAGCGAAGTCTCACCCTCAAAAAGCTTGTATCTGGCACTAAGAATTCAAATAAAGAGAAATAAATAACCAGGTAAATGTGACTGTAATGGGTTAGTAGGATTGTGTACTGAAAAAATGTGACCTGAAAGTTAAAAAAGAATGTCCCCTCAAAATATTGATCACACATAAAATGAAAACACATGTTTACTGTACATTCAAAAATGTAACAAGGCGATGGAGAAAAACTGTGGAATTAGATTTTTAGGATGAAAACAATGGCCGGTTAATCGTGTTAGTGTTGAAATCAATTAGTTGTTTGATGGAAAATTAGTGTACAATAATTTGGATATTTCATTAATAATTTAAGTCATTTATTGCGAGTTCCAGCTTCCCAAATGTGAGGATTTATTGTTTTCTATTGTAAACTGAATATCTTTGGGTTTTGGACTGTTGGACATCACTTTGAGCTTTTTAGGATTTCTTCATCAAACAGAAAAATCATCTATAGATTAACTGATAATGAAAATAATCATTAGCTTCAGCCCTAAAGCAGTGGCTCCCAACCTGAGGACTGGGACCCCTTCAAGGGGGCACAAGGAAAGTCAGATGATTAAGAATATAGGAAAACAAAATACATATACACAGTTTATTTCTGCAAATTATTTTTCTGGATTCAGAAATAAATTGTGACTTTGCTCCAATCTTTGCTTTTCATGTGAATTATAGGATTATCTCCCCTCATCAATCCTCTAAAAATTGCACAAACAAATGAATCTGAAAAGGGAAAATTACCCGTTGGCTTCAGCATATGTGCAACTTTTGATGAGGCGCCGCATTTAGATATTGCTTCGTTTTAAGGTTTTAACAAGATAAAAAGGTTGGGATCCACTACTCTAACACACAGGTCGTGGTGAACATGTTTACTTTTGTTCGTATAGTCTCTGCAGCATGTTAGTGCCAAGCAGGCCGCTCTCATACATTTAGTTAGTTTTCATGCCTCTTTGTTAGTCTCCTACCTGCAGGATCCCTACACTCACTTTCACCAGCTTCACTAATGCAGACCTCATCACTCAACAGCAACAATCTCCCCCTGTGCTGTTTAATACCGCTCGGATTAAAGTAAATTGCTTTGGTTATGTAAAAAAATCTAATAAACTCCGTTTGATAAAACGTCCTCACTGAGTTCATGAGATGACACTAAAATACCTCTGGGATTATTTTGACCAGATCTGATGCACAGCAGTGAGACTCGATTGATCTCCTGGGTGACGATCAGGAGATCGGTGGTGTGAGAGGAAGACTCAAAACATGTTCATCTGCCTCACACAGCCGTTACATCTCATTACGTGTCACGCCGAGGCAGTATTAAAAAAATGGGTTGTGACATTCCTCTTGATCCCATCACTATGAACTCTGAATGTTTATCCTTTATGACAAAATAAAGTCAAAGCAAAACAACGCACAGTCTGTGGAGAAAAGAGCACATTTCTGAGAGGGACTTTTTATCTTAAGCTATTTCATATTTTAAAGGCCCCATATTCTATTCATTTTCAAATTCATAGTTGTATTTGGAGGTCCCACAAGAAAGGTTTTACATCGTTTAATGTTCAAACAACACATGACATGGCTGCTTTGTCTGCACACTCTGTTTTAGAAAAACAAAACAGTTCACGTGTTTTGTTCTTGTCTTCTTCTTCTTCTTCTTTGTGTTAACTGGAAGCTGGCGTTCGTGAGGGAAAAAAATGGCCGACAGCAAGGTGGACTCATGAGGTTTTCAGTGTGTGGGGGGCAGTCAGCCTGCTGAAGAGCTAGAGGAGGTCACATGTTCAACTTACTTACTTACTGTACTTACTTACAGTGAAACAGTTAATTTTGTAACTTTTTCACGTTATGTGATCATGTAAATAGATCTGAAGTTTTGATTCCACTAATTTATGTCGGGATGTTTTCTCTCCTTCTGTTGCATCTTATCAGCTCTTCTGCAGGTTTTGTTTGTTTTCTTCTCTTTTATTCAACCCAACGGGCATTTCACTTAATTGTTGCATTTAATTTCTCAAAAATTACAATAAAGATTAAAAAAAAAAAAAAAAAAAAAATCAAACCAGTCTTCTCCAAGGCAGCTCTAATAATAGACCTAACATGTTGGATAGTTCTGCCCTCATTCGCTGTAATGACACGTCAGCCTGGCAAATCCCTGTCATAGCAGGGTGACAGACCATATAGCAGAGGCAGACCTGCGGTGCTAAATAATTGAGTTCCAGTAGGCCTGGTTTGGAAGAGCTAAGCCTGTTATGGATCACAAACCCTGTCTGCCCACAGTAGCTCTGGTCTCTCTCCCTCATTCAATTCAGATTCAGATCAAACAGGACAGACCAGAGACCTGAATGTTCTCTGGTGGCTCTGCATGTGATTTGCAACCTTAGTGGTTAAAGAAGAGCTGAATCCACTGAGGGTGAAAGGTCACACAGATGACTTTGACCAGTCATTGTTAGAAGATTTTCAATCCAGTGCCAATAAAATAAGTGTCTCTAAGGGACATAATGTAATAAAGTTTATCCCTGTCACGACCAAAGTCTGTCTCAAGCATATCAGCACTTGTCAAATGACAATATGTACTACGAAAGGGGAGACAGATATATTTCTTAGAGGTTGGTGGAGGCTAAAACAGAGCTAAAAGGTGAGTAGGCAGAAATACAGTACAGAAATACAGCTACAAATGAATGTTGCTCCTTGTTGAGACAACTGTTTAATATGTTGATGTTAACAGGCTTCAAAAACAATTAATGCAAGTTTCATTAAGTCACTATGGAATTTTGACCAAGACTGACTTTAAGTCCATTATAATCCAGGCTGTGGTTTAGTCAGCGTGTTGTGGAGTTTTCTGCTTATGCCTCCCAGTGGAAATCAAAAACTAAAACTTTAACAAAGAACAACATGGCACTGTCCGTGTTCCTCTCGACTTAAAATGACGTGGGACTACTTGGAAGTATTGCGTGCAAATTAAGATGTGTCTACAGCTTTAAGAAGGAAAACCCCCTTTGGGACCTAACTGGCTTCTTCATCTCTGTACAGCTCATAGTTTCAGCTCTTCTCTATGAATCTAAGTGGGTCCTCTGTGTTGACGTCTCTCTCTCTCTGTGTCGCTTGCCGCCAGGTCAGCCTGTCCATCATATAACAGCCTCAGCAGCCCCACTGGACTAATTACAGGAAGGGCTGTATCTGTTACAGTCTCCTGCCACTTAGAAGCACGCAAGAGAGCAGCTAACTGGCTGCTCTTTGGCTATAAGTACCAGGCTTTTTGGGTTGACAGGTAGTGAAAAAACACTGTCTGAATAATAGAAAGACCTGGACAAGACTGAATGAAAACTGGGACAAAGAGCCTTGTAGGAATGTGAATATAAAGTCATTGAACAGGTGCTGCAGCACCATTACTCATTGTGTATTTAACAATGCCCTTTCTTATGTGAAAAAGTTAAAGACAGGGGTCGTAGGTCAACCTTCATCACGTGAAAAGGTATCGGGCATGACTACAAGCAGGTTCTGAGAACAGGAGGCCACAGATGGCATTGGTGAGGATGTAACTCTACCTGAGCTTGTCCAGTTAATGAAATGAGATCATGCTCGCAAACCACATCAGAGCAAGCCAAGCCCTCAGCTGTATGCAGTCTTATGAAATAACAAATAACCTGAATGCCTGCCTCCAGGTCCATGAGCCAGATTACGTGAGTTTACAGCCCATTTTCTCCTCTGTGCCTTAACATTACTCCCAGAGGAGACTCCCTTTGGGCTTGATAAAAGCTTTTATCCTGGTGTATTTTGCTCTGCTTCTTAATGGCACATCCTGTCCAAACACCACCAGTCTGCGGTAACAGCGAACTGTCGCGCAAGGAGCTAAGAGGGTCTTCCGCTTCCTCTAGTTTGATAAGCGATGGTGATTGTTTTGAACAGGAACTTTGGTCTTTCCTGCCTGTTTGAGGGTCTGATCCTTTTCATTACAGAGATTAAGCAAATTTCATCTGTGAGCACTGGCTGATTGTCAGAGATCGCCAGTAAGCTCAGAGCAGTTTACCTGGAAGGGGATTGGATGAAAACAGCCAGGAGGTGTTCTCACATACCATATACTGATCACATAGAACTCAATGGTATTAGGGCCAGTGCTAGATATGCACTATACTACATAAGGATTTATGAGAGTATAGGAATTATTTAATGGCTGAGGTGTCTTAAGCTAATCTAAATCATACATGTCTGAAATACATGCAATTTTTCAGTGAACCATTATAATCTTTAATACAGAAGCAACATAATATTACCATCAGGACTTTAGTTATTTAGACTGCAATAAGACCATAACACATACAGCATAAGTGGAACATTTCTATTTTACTGTGAGGGAACACTGTTGCACACCACCTGTAAATTTCTCGATTGAACTGTGAGGATGTCACTTACGTAAGTTAGAAAAATACTCACTCAGAGGAATCTATGAAGTATATGACAAGGGCTCCAATGCTGAGAGCAAATACGAGCACCACCTGGGAAAAAAGAAAAAAAGGACAATTTTACTGTTGATGCAAGTAAAACACAAAAAACAGTATTTGTTTCATCTACAGATGCTTTGCACTTTAGTACAGGAAATGGGAAAAGGAGCAAACCAGCTTCAAGCATCTGACCTAAACACTAATTTATTCTCATATTTAAAATGATTCATGGGATTTTTTTTTTTTTAACTTTTGGTGATGTTACCTTTTTAAAGTGCACTTTTCAAACCAAGTTACAAAGTGCTTTACAACAACAAATACCAGAAAAACAAATGGATCAGTTTGAAAATGAAATGAGTCAAGATAAAAGTAAAATGACAGTAAGAATTCAATAAAGGCACAGGCAGGAGAAACATTTTTAAAGAATGCAAGTATAAAAAAACACATTATTAAATGATCTTTTTAGATTTAGATTAGAAAATAATCTGCAAATAATTGATATTTTCTTCCATCTACTCCAATTCGAGAATTTGCAGCTTTTCTCTGATTTATGAGATAGCAAATATGTGTATTTGTGGTTTTGAACTGATGGTCGAATAAAACAAGACATTTGAAGAAGTCACTTTGTAAAATTCTTATGCACATTTTTCAATATTTTTTATTGGCCAAATGATTAATCAGTTAATTGACAAACTAATCAGCAGATAATCCAATAATGACAACAACTGTGCATTGTAAGGCGCAGCCCCAGATCTTTTGTTCTCCAACTTATTTTCTTACACCCACAAACTAAATGTGAGCAGAGGAACAAATGTAATGCAATGTAAATGTGCTTCAAGGTGTGTAGCAAATGTTTAATGCCTATTAATGAGCACTGACAGACCCTGATACAGCTCGGAAGCCTGTTATAATTGTGTTACATAAACCAGAAAGAAAGAGTCACAGTTTGGAACAGCAGTGTCACAAACATACTCATCGGTTGCTGTACATATGACAGTGTAAATAAATACACAAGAACTCAGCTCATCATGTAAATTGGCAGCGGAAGAGTGGGCGAGGTGACAGAACGTGGCTTCAGCTTTCACAGACACAAACAAGGAAGGATGTAGCAGCAGCGCCTGAAGCTTTGGTGGCCACACCAAAAAAAACCGGGTTTTACTCTGTCACTCTGCCTTTCTGCAGGGTGAGGCTCTGCTGAATAAACCGAAGCCCGCAGTAAGTTGATGGACGCTCAGAGCAGACGGGGAGGCAGGTTGCAGGGTAATAAACATGACATCCAGGGGTGGCTGGCGAACAAAGCAAGAGTTGTCAGGTGATATCAGCTGATACTGATAGAGGGGAGGGAAACTTAATAACTGTCATGAATACCGCAGGAAATCAGGCTAAACTGTAAATACATATAGTTAATTGAGAAATAAACTGCAAATATCAGGATATCTAGATATTTAGAGGTCAAACAGAGCTCAAGGTGATCAAGGTGACACAACACTACTGTCACTGAGAATCACACAGTAAAGCGCGAAAGCGACTGCTGTCACGTTGTGTTTGTCCAACCAGAGAAGAACATGAAAGATTACCAGAAATGGAGGGCAGAGGACAAAATCTCTTACCTAACTAGAGCATACATATTACAAAGTAGGCTAAAAAGCAACGAGACCTCAACAAAGTTCATGAGTTTATACATTTCACATTTTGACATGCAGCTGTTACAAAACACGCGTTCTGCCATTTGGATTAGGAAAGACCTAGATTTTTAATTCTTTTAGAATAAAGATAATAGTACAGTATCATCAATTGATACGTAAAAGTCAAAAAGCACAGCAGCTCCTTAATACTGTTGCGAAATGAGTGCCCTAATTTCCCCTTTAAAAGCCAGCGCTTATGTAGATGAGGGCTCGACCCAGAGAGACACAGATACGAACAGAAAGGTTCCTGCCAGACGGCAGAACAAATGTTTTACATCCTGAAATACACTACCAGGTTATCTGCGACCCTACCTGGCTTTCATCTATTTAGAAATGACACAATGGCCATTCTGAACAAGAAGCCAGTGGGCATTCATAATGAATGAGCTCAGCCTAATTCATTTCCATGATGTGAAATTGTATTGTCAACCTGCAACCACTGATGGCTCCGTAATGACAAAAAGCACCCGCATGCATTTTTAATCGACCATCCTTCTTTGAAAGCCAGGAAATCTCTTTATGCCTCTGACCATCCCAGTTTAGAAACTAGAAACAATGTTGGTGCAACCCTAGAAATGCTAATGCCGCCGGCAGAGGATGATTCAGTGATGGCAGTAAATAAAATACACAGGCTGTAACAAAGAGGGGGCAATCATGACTGGGTTTGTCAATGAGGTGACAGCAGACGGTGCCAATGATGCATCACATCTGTATCTTCTGCATCCTTTATCCATTTATCGGCAAATGGCTCCAACTTCTAGGGGGCACAGGGAGCTTGGATTCTCAGTGCACAAGACCCTCTGCCTGATGATTTGCATTCATTTTTACTCTTATGCTCTTCACTTAATGCCATTTTTAATTACAAGATAAAAAGGAAATCGCATTGCAATAGAGGAGACTGACAAATATCTTCTCTAAAGTTATGTACTGCCAGTAAGAAAACCATTTTTAAGAAACTACTCTGATTTAAAAAAAAAGAGACAAATCCCAGTCATGACCCAAGTCTGTAAGAGCGAGCTCCAAGTCATTTACCATTTTATTTCATTTGAGACATAAAACAAATACAGTTCCGAGTCCATCAGAGCAAGTCTCAAGTCAAGTTGCTAATTAATTGAGACAAGTTCAAGTCAAGTCTATGCGTATAAAATGCATATAAATGACGCAGCATTTGAATATTTTCCTTTCAAAACTGTGATAATACTGTTTTGTTTCATAGTGGAAACCAAGTCCTTTCAGTATAGAAGCCTACAAATTTGATATTCAAATTGTAAGTCTATGTAAAGACTGTCTGTTGCTATTTGACTTCTTTATTTCATTTTTTTTTAAATTGCAGCAGAATTTTTTTAGGGTTAAAAATTGGGACAGAATTGAAGGTTGAAGCACAGAGAGAAAATTTGTGGTTTTATGCTTTATACATAAATGCAAATGTTAGTATTTTTGCTTCACATCTCAAAATAAGTCTTTACGGAGTCAAGTAAGGATGCATAATGACTGCGTTTTTAAACATAATTATGTTTTAAAAAAAGCACAATTACAATTCTTCTCTGCCCACTTTCACAACAGATTATAATATCACCAATGATCCTGTCTATGATGTGCAGTCCCTGCAGAGAGCACCAGCAGGTCTGAAGCTTTCAGAAGTCAACCTGCAAACATCAGAGAACCCACTCATGCTCCTCCACTCTTGTTGGCGTGTGATTCACCATCAACCAGTATGAATAACCTGCCAAAGAAATGGCAGGAAAATTACTTTATTTACTGTGGGGAATGAACACTCTCACTGATATTTCAGATTAAACAGAAAAATTACACATTTTCAAAATTAAATAATGAGAACCATGGATGCTTTTAGTGCTGAAGTATAGTACTAAAGATGCTGTTGGATTGTATGATTGAGAATTTAAAAAAAATTCAATTGTATAATTATAGATACACGTGTAAGTAATTATCACAAGTGTGTTAAACACATTAGTTAATATAACTATGCAGCAGTGGTGCAGATAAAATACTAGTATCTAATGAGGGCTCATTGAAATTCAGGTACGGTAGAAACATGTTTTACAAATTCTGCAGTGGGAAGCTGTGTTACTCTGAGCTGCCACAGTATCTAAAAACAGGATTCAGAAGAACCAGGGGTCAGTTTGTTCCTGCGGTCACTGTGGGATCAAAGCTTTCATTGGTGGGATGCCAGAGATTTGTGTGTGCAGTCAACTGATCATCTTTGTTTAGGTAAACCTGTCCAGTCTGAGCTCTATTTTCCCCGCAGGTCACATCAAGTTCATGCATCTCTCACTCTTAACTGTGTGCAACTTAAATGTTCATGGGAGCATATATGTCCCTGACCCGGTGTTCCTCATGGGTGACTGTCCGACCCACGGCAGCTTCCCCAGGAACACAGTGCTGCTTTCCAAAATAAAATGACCTGAGGACTATCCTGGTGAATTCCAGCCATGCCATCTGTCTGTCCTCAAGTGCCACTTTGATTAATATGGCATCTTGGACATAATGGCACAAACAAAAACACAGAGGTGCACAATAGAGGAGGAAAGAAACATGAATTTGGAAGTGGACATCCTTTTATTTTGTCAGATTTCAACCTTTGATAAAGATGAGTGGCACTGAGCTGAGAGCTATCAACAAATCAACATTACCATTACACCATTACATATATTTTGTTTTGATGCTTGTGTGGCTGTATCGGGTCTTGAATTGTGCACCTTGGTCATCCTGACTGACCCCACTAACCACACTTTGTTTTCAGTGCCTCTGCAGTTTATCCTTTGCCCAGGGCGTTAACAGCTAATTAGCATGTTTACAACAACAGCTTTAAACGTGATTGACTGTAGCCCTGACAAACACAGACACTAAACGAACCTTTGAGGCATTTACAGTGTAGATCTCGTGCTCCTTTTGCACCTGAAAGGACATCTGTGACATGTGATGCAGCTTCACTTGAGCTGTTGTTGTTCTTGTTTCCACATTGACAGTTTGTGGAAAGACTATATTCTGCTAAAACATCATGATGGATGATGACCACTAACCTCATTATTACAATTTGAAGCAGATATCAAAAGGTCATATCATTTAATAGACAGCGGAGGTCCTCAATCGTCTATTTAGAGCACTTAGAGTACACACACAGTGTTTGTCAGGCCTGAACGAGGACTATACAATCATGGCTAAAAAAATAATCCTGTAATAATCCTCTTGCAAGACTTCAGTTAATAATTGTCAATCAAAATCATTACTCTTTGCTGATTATTGTAAACAATTATTTAATGGCTCCTTTGTGTATCAACCAAGTGGCAATTTTGAACTGTGGCAGCACAATCTGAAAGCTATCATTATTTTTACATTAGCGTTTATCAAATTACTTTGTACGATGTGAAGTTCCCTCAAGCACCCAAACAAGAGCGACACTACATGGAGAAAAGTGCAGAGAGTTGACTGTAAACAGAAACTCCGCTCCAAATAAATGCTAATGTTGTAGCACTTATTGATTAATATGTAACGGTTAAAACTGCTAAACTGCTAAAATCTCATTACTACTTTACATGCTAAAAACTAGAACATGACATTTTACAAACTATCATTATTGATGGAACGTGTTCATGAGGACGTACGTCACCGTTTTGCATGGAGGGAAGAGGAGGCAGTCTGTAAAAGCCTAGCTTGCTAACCCTTGGCAATGAACCAAAAAGTCTATTGTTTGTCGATTTACACTCCAATAACTTCATCCTCCTCTCCCTAAATCCAACAGCAAACTGTCCGTCCATCCCCAGGAGCCACCTGCAGCACACTGCTTATTTTTCATCAATAAGTCAAACTAATTATACACGCAAACACCGTCCTACCTGTAAATTATATGCTTAAAAAATGGCTGATTTGGCCTTTAAGAGACAGCTGCGTCCCTGTTCAGCTCAGACCTGTATTCACTGGCTGTGTCTGCATGTGCCCCATGCTTGCGGCGACAGGCAAAACACAACACGCATACTAATGGGGTCTAGGATGGAGCTCCTAAAGCCTGGCACCCTCCTCAAGCATGGTCTTAATATAACCTATCCAGCATGTGCTTCATGGGCAGTCTACAGCGTTGTCTTCCTGAACGAGAAATTAAGATTAAACGGTCCAACTCACAGCAGCACTGTGTTCTGTATCGCGGCGTATCTGACAAGGTCACAGGCAGGAAGGACGAGCACACATTTACAGTTAAAAGGCCAAGCCCACAACTCTTCCACAACAGCATCAATAGTTCATTGTGATAGTAACTGTATTATAATTACTGTCATCGTGTGCACTGTGTTGTGCACTTTTCAGCATATACTTTTGGTTTTACTGCCCCCAGCGTTACTGTTTGGTTCATGCTCATCGCTCTCATCAGCATCATTTCCAGCAGCGGGCAGCTGCTTTAAGTGAAGAAAGCTCTGATTAACCCACTGTATGTGACCTGCTCAGGACCAAATGTCAGACAGACAGTTATCAACTAACTGGTGAACATAGTGAAGCATTTAGAACCACATGCAGTGGTTTGCAAAAAGCATTTGACCCCCTTAAAAGTTACAAATGATTTATTTAAGTGTAATATTTTACTGTAAAAGACAGCTTAAGCCCTGCTTAAGTATTTTAAACTAACATTGGTTTATGTTAATTTTTTTGTTGGAAAAATAAATAACTGCAAATGTTGATTGCATAAGTATTCAATACCCATGCCCCATGAATCTCCAGATTTATCCAGATGTGACGTATCGTACCAATGATGACACACTTCGCTCAGAATTGGTATCCGCCTGTGAAAATAAAGAGATTCTACAGAAGTCTGAGATAAAGAAATAGACGTGCACACATCAGGAAAAGGCTACACAATGTTATCCAAGTGTCTGGGTACCTATGAGCACAGTTGGATCAATAGTGAGGAAATGGAAGCTGCATAATACTATAATACCATGAGACTGCCCGTCAAAACTCAGTATCTGAACCATGAGGCTTGTGAGGGAAGTTACCAACAATAACTTTGAAGGAGCTACAGATGTCAGTGACTGAGAGGAGCGAAGGTGCGGCAGTCAACCATATCAAGAGCTTTGCATAAAAGCAGGACTGTATGGGAGGGAGGCTAGAAATAAGCCATTACTCAATAAGAAATCAAAGCATGTCTGAAGTTTGCCAGAAAAGATGAGAGTGACCCAGCTAAGATGTGGGACAAGGTTTTATGGTCAGATGAGACAGAGATAGGCCTTTCTGGACAAAATTCAAAGCGCTATTTGTGGCACAAACCTAACACTGCCCATGTCTCGACGAACAGCATCACAGTGAAGTAACTGTGGTAACATCATGCTGTATGGATACTTTTGCTCTGCAGAGACTGGTCATTTAGCAATAAATAATAATAAACTGTGCTGTACTGCATGTTGGGACCAAACAGAGATAAAACAAGAGTGAATATCAGACTTACATTTATCAGGTGGCCAAACACTTGATTACAGATGAACTTACATATTTCTATTGTTACTACTATGTTATTATTATGTTATCACTGCCGAGCCGATTGTGAGGATGCTCACTGATTGATCTAAGCTGTTTCAGTCCATCTGTTTCAGTCTGGGTCAGCCTGTGTGGACCATCAGCAACTTTCGGATCAACTTGATATTTGTGACTGATTACATCATGTTTGTCGCCCTGTGGGGGAGACATACGTGTAAATACACAGCTTTACCTGAAGTTAGCTTTGTTTTACAAAGTTCATTCATCTCCAGTTCCCTCTGTGTACTTTTTTGGGCTACTTTTGCCATCGGTGTTCGTCTTGGTACGAGAACACTTTCCAATTGGAGTTCTCACTGGATTTACAGGGTCGTCCAGTATGTTGTCTAGTTTATTTACCCCCTGTTGGGGAAACAATTTTAATGTGTGGTTTGACCAGTTTTTTGTAGATTTAAGTTAGTCTTAAGGCCTGCCCCAAGCTTAGCAAGGCTACCTAATGAGGTGATAGTGTGTCAATATTGTGTTTTTTGTGTTTAACTTGCTCCCATGTGACGAGTTTCCTGGCAATGTCACGGCAGCTCAGAGTGTCTGGTGTCAGACTCGAGGGGAAACAATCGTGGAGCTCCGCATGTTTTTTTGGAGTTCAGTGCGAACACCAACTGCAAAGTGCTGTGTGCTGCAAATGAAAAGTGTACTATGATTTCTTATTGAATTATTACTTTTATGACATGCAACCATAACCCATGCAAATATCACTTGCGTAGTTAACACTTTGAGAGAAAAATTAAGGGAAAATAAGCCCTGAGTGGGTCGTATTCATTATGCGAATGAAGCCTCCTACTCTGATAAATCTATATTAGAGTAGGAGGCTTCATTCACTGTACTGTATTGAGATATACGAAAGCACCCGATCTACATGAAGACCTGAATCTCAGTGTGGCAGAAAAAGTGACATTATTCACCACCAGACAAGATAACAATTAGACTGTATAACAGGCCGCAGTCATTGACGACAGCAGCAGAAGGATGATAAATATTATACAAATGCCCAGACGTGAGTGCGGTAAGAAATTAGTTCATCGTGTGTCATTCTGATCATGTCTGAGTCAATGTAGTGACTCATGACTGAGGTGAGGGTGAAGGACGCAGAGCTGGACTGGTTCAATCTGTCAGTCTGCAAGCTGTGGGATCAGTGACCCTGCCAGAGTTATTTCTTCACCCTCCAGACTGGTTTATCAAGGACATGACTGATCAGTAGGAGTAGAGTGACTGAAAGACTGTTGAGCCATGGGGACATTGGCTCATAAGTGTAGGAAAGAGAGCACCTAAAACCTCCAGGTTGGTATTGAGTCTAAAACATAAAGATATTAGGTTAGGATAGGTTAATGCTTTATTTTCTCAAATTTCCTTTTTGGCACTAAGTAACATTTTAGTGGTAAAACTCCTCATTGGCTCGTGTGTTGTTTCTATTTTCCATTTTGTCAGTGTTCAAAAAACACAAAGAAAAGAAAACAATGTTTAGCATAAACACACGTAGAACTTGAATGTCTAGTAAAACCAGTAAAAAAGTAAATAATAAGAATAAACATATCATACTGGATATTGTGCTGCTGGTCGGCTCTCATTCCAGGAACAAACCACAAAGAAACCGCAAACCCCAGTGGATGATTCTCTCTGGTATTAAGCCCAAATAATCTAACATAATTTGAAGAGTAACTTAACACCCCCTGAAAATCATCTCACTGTGCTGCAGTGACGTGCACTCCAGCGTCTTTTCCCCTCTGACCACACTCATCAGTGTAACACTGAATGTGATCAGCGCAAGTCTGCTTTTCAACCTGGTGATATATTACTGTTAAAAAAAACATAAGACGGAAGAGGAAAACATTTAGGACAATTTGCAGGAGAAAATATTACAATTATTGAAAATTATCTACTTGCGCTGACCAATCAAATACAGGCCAGTATTTGCTCCTGTTAGTTTAACTTTGTACTGTGAATATTCATTGTGCTACAGGAAGAAGTTAACATGAATATATTTTGTCATTTGCATCATTATTCTAACTTGAGCTTGCAGGATAATCATGGATCATCTAAGAAATGTAATGTTGCTGTTATTAAGCTGTGGGCTTCATCTTGGGCTTGTTGGGTTTTTATAGCCTATATTTATTTTTTTTTTTTTTGGCAAACTGGCACCACCACCAGAGTATGCTGAATTAGTTATTAGCAGTTCCTGTTTGCAGTGAGTGTGCAGACAATTACTGGATTACTTTGATATTGAAAAAAATTATCCTGATTCACAAATTCCCAAATAATGAGCTTCTTTTTTCTGGGTATATGAATGTTTATTCACGATGACAACAGTAGCCTCATTAAGTTTAAGTCACACTAAATCTAATAATAATAATGTGTATATTGTCTGTATGACTCCAAGGAGGAGCACGTTGGATGCAAATTGCAGAGATCGGGAGTTAATGATTTTAAAATATCTAAATAACTACCTCCTTGAGCGTAACAGCAGCATCAGCGGGCCAAATTACAGTAACTCAAATATTAGAGTGCAACGTACAGTATGAATAAATTAGTCATTTTAAGACTTTAAAACTTGATTCAATTCAACTTTAACTGAGTAAATCCTCTTTTTGCCGGGAATCCCTGGAAACCCTGACAGACATATTGAATGTAATATTCAGGCTTATACTGCATCATTCAGAATATTCCCTGCGAGTGCATTGTGCAGACGGTACACAGCTGCAGCATCAGTGCCTTCACTTTTGTGCTTGTGACTTTCACACTCAAGAGTAAAACCGGTGGGTTTAAGGGATTTCTTTCTCATCTTGTCTATAAAAGCAGATTATTTCTTTGTCTTCCAGGCTTCCCGTGGAGCTGCGTGGAGCTGCTTCCACATCATTAGGAGTCACTACCAGCATTACGACAGTTCCACAGGGATAGACCTGCTATTCAGTAATAACATCATCATTTCCAAATGTGGATGCATCCGCCTCTACAGAGCACCGACAGTAGACTTTACAGGCAATTTAACACAGCTACCAGGCAGCTGCAGCAATGGCAATGCATGTTTACATAACATATAACTTGATGAGCAGGTACTGTTCATTTCACATGAGTTTTCTGAGTCATTGTTCCCTGAAATTGTAAATGTCTTGTCTGACATTTAAGAGACCTTCACTAATCAAAGCCTTTGACCACAACAATCCTCTGATTTGATTTATTCATGGATCAACCGAACAAAACACATTGAATCCAAAGGTTACCGTGTTAATCGCTTATTTCAAACGACAGAAAAACATCAAACTGCAGCATAAAACCTTTCAAACCCAACTTACATTAAGGTCTCAGTCACACTAGAATTTACAACAGTATAAGTTTGGACCAATTAATTTCTGGGCAGAAAATAAAGTACATTTGCGAGCATGCTTTCAAATTCAATTTCAGTGGCCTCTGACAGGAAAATATGGATTGTGGACAAAAACAATTTGCTGGTTTAACAAGACAGTAATCCCAGAACAAATATCCAAATCAACATGCTAAAAAACACCAATAACCAACATCTGGGTGACGGCTCAAGGACCTCAAGTCATCTCACACCCTGCACATGTATTAAATGTGCCTTGTCTTTGTCAACTTAATATTAAATAGTGAGCTGTTTTGCAGCAGACTACCTGTATGATAAAAGTGTTTCTGGCCACATTATTTACACACACTCTTCCCTGGTGTTATAGCAATGTACACTAGACCCTACACCTATAAAACAAAATGGGCTGTTTGTCAACGCAGTCGAGAACAACCTTTATGACCGCTGATTTACTGCCGGACTCAGTAGGACGAAGACACACTGAACTACTTCGCTTTGGGTAGGAAAACATCACCTTCGTGGTTAAAAGACACCAACGCTGACTGTTGATAGGAGACACGATGCAAAGAAGTGACTGTTTCCGACAATAGATAACACAAGATGATATCCTCCAAGTGGAATTCTGAATTCAAAAATATGTGCATCATGTCTGATGCATGAATAAGCATCTGTGTGTTAAATCTAACTGAGTAAGAGTAGAGTTCCTGCTACAGTAGTTGCATTCCCGCTTGAAGGCACAGAGCTGCTGCAAACTATCACAAGGTTACTGTATTCAGCTGCAATTTGCAGAGGGACCAAAAGCAGTACAGTTAACAGACTGACATCAGCAAGAGAGACCGACGTTGCACAAGAGGGACTTGGACGAAGCCAGTATGGAAAGTAGAAATGTCTCGGGTATATACTTTGAGACACACCATCTGTGCTTCTTTCTTTCCCATTTTTCCTTCCCTAAACACTTCTCCAAACATACTATCCCAAACTATGTGTATGGCATCAGCTTGTGTGGGGGATGTCACATTTGAAGTGAGAATAAGCTATGCAAAGATAAGAAAAATCAAGAAAATGATTTTGCTTTTTACTTTTACATATAATCGCATGTTCTTTGTTCTTTGTGAGCATTATGGAATTCTTTAACACACATCACCAGTGTGTGTTAGAGTGTATGTCGACGACATTATAATTATTAACAGTGTTCTAGCAAACACGCTCTGGTGTTGAAAACAGTGGGTCAAAAATAACCGGTGAACTTTCCCAACAGCTGCAGTCCAAATTACAGTATGCAGCAGCTTGATGCACATTGATTCATGTCTTAATATAAATAATACCTTCTCTGAAAGTGTGAAATTGCAATTGTGAGAAATTGTTGCACATGTAAAGAAGAATAAAATCAAGAGAACATCAGCCATATTCCCTTCGCCAGTGAAGTGAAAAAGGTTGTTGTCGGCGGTTGTTGTCAGCAATAAGCAGTATACTCCTGAGAATTGAGGTTTGCCTGGGGAAGAGCCTGCAGGGTCTCTACAGCCACTCACACTTCCTGATTCACTCCATAACCCGACATCAACACAGCGAGCTCTAATCTGCACTGCTCAGTGAACTTCAGAACACACAGCGTGGAGTAACAGGCTCCTGCTATTTTCTATTGGGAATCCAAAAATGGAGGGGAAAAAAAGAAAGAAAATCCATTTTGAACATGTAGGAAGGAAATGAGCGACTGATGAAGTTCCTAAAAATTAAATGTCATGCACATGAAAATGTAGAGAAATGGAGTAAGGCCATTACAGCAGTGAGTAATACAAAGAGTTCTGCTGAGGAGGCCTGACGATTTTCATCAATCAATCAATCGATCAGTCTTTATTTATATAGCGCCAATTCATAACAAGATATGCTGTAGGTATTTTACTTTCAGAAATTTCAGCGAGACACTTAAAACTGTTTACACAGCATTGTGATATTGGTGGTGAGCAACCTTTTTCTGTCTTAATGACAAATTCATGACATTTAATGTACCAATAAGTAAAAAAGTGCAAAAGTAAGTTTGCAGTCTCCTGTTAAAATATTTCCTCTTCTTATTTAACCCAGCAGCATGACGAATTCAAAAAAGGTCCTCTGAGTCCATTTGACTTTTAGAAACAAAGCCACCAACTGGTTATTCTCTTTTTTCATTTCAAAAACATCCCTCCGGCATTTGGAGGATAACATTTTTCCAAGTGGCTTCAAGCTGTAAGACAGTGCTTGATATTTGACTTCTAATCATTAGCCATATTG
This sequence comes from Pempheris klunzingeri, assembly GCF_042242105.1. Taxonomy (NCBI): domain Eukaryota; kingdom Metazoa; phylum Chordata; class Actinopteri; order Acropomatiformes; family Pempheridae; genus Pempheris; species Pempheris klunzingeri. The sequence goes on along the minus strand of NC_092031.1, from coordinate 8,649,059 downwards.
CAGGGATATTTAAAAAATAATGGAGGTTAAAGCACTTAGAAACTGGATCCTGCCTTAAACCTTTGGCAGCTACACACAAGTGCTCAGTTTGTGTGTCATGTTGTATACGTTGCACTGTAACTACCCGAGGCCTGAAACCCGATCCTCTGTTTGTTTGACACTAGCCACTGTATATAGTGAGAGATCTGATCCATGAGCGCTGACGATGGCCTCTCTGAACTGTGAAAACAATGCTGCCACCTTTGAACATTTTGGGGTTGAGCCTGTTGCGACTTCTCTCACCCGACTTGGGATTTTTTTGCTTTTTATAGCTCTTTCATGTGACAGGATTGATCCAAAAATCTACTCTCATTAGATCAAAACAGCCTGTTCAGCTCTGTTATAAATAAGAGACTTAAGCTTATTCTACTACAGTTTTCGCCATTATTCAGCTATTAAAATACCCACAATCAAAACATGCAGCGTAGAACCCCAAATCCCACAGTGGCTAAGCCATGATTTAAGCCATCCTGGAAGCAGCCCAACCACTCTCACAGTGAGGCGTAAAGAGCTTAGGATGGGAGGGAATGGATGTGTCTCCCTCTAGCCTCTCGCTGTCTCACTCAGTTGAAATACAAGGTTGTAATTCACATGCTTCTGAGTCTTGAAAACAGGAGAAATAAGCTGGTATAAAAGGAAAGGTAACAAAAAAAATGTAATAACTTGTTTAAAAAACTTGATGTTTTTGTCTAAAAAAATAAATAAAATCTCTCTATTCCAAAAGGAGTTTGATTGGAGTACTAGTGATGACTCACCTCTCTGGCAGCTCTTCAGAGAGGAGGGGTTCTCACTGAGAGAGAGAAACTATGCCCGACACTAACAATGGAAATGGAAATTCCTGTCATGTGTTAAAATATAAATCATGTTCAGTATCTGGGAAGCTGGACATACTGTAACTGTAGCAGCCGCGTGTGTTTTTAAGGGTCGAGGGAAACACCTACAGTCGTCCGCGGTGGAGAGCAGCTCTGAGATATTAATGCACAAGACTGGGTTCATATTCTGCAGTCAGACAAAATTTGGTTGCGATTAAGCCCACAGGACACAGGAGGGAGTTAAAATGAGTTTTCAAAATTATAATGGCCGTGTGACCAGCTTGCGACAACATATATTAACCTCCGAAGATTGATTTTCTCTAAGTGGCCATGTTAATTAATTAAACTAGACTTGCCAAAGGAAAGCCTGTTTGATGTAAAGTGCCAGCTATAAAAATCAAGAGTTACCTCATTTACATTTACTCCTTTATGTCTGCCTTTCCTTTGAGAGAAGGGGGGAAGATTGTGATGGGTTTCGAAGACAATGTGAGCACTAATACAGCAGCGGTTGATGGGTCATTGTGTAGCTAATTGTGTAGCTAATGTAGTTAATGAACTCTGGAGAGCCAAATTCGTGATGGTTGGGAATTTCTTATCATAAAACTGCTCATGAAGTGGATTTTGGGGGCATGGAAGAATGTTATCGCATGCCTCGTCCCTCTACACAGTTTTTCCTGCTATCTGAATATGATGCTACTCCACAAAACTAATTATACTCCACCGATTGTTTGTGCCAAATGAGATCCTGCTGAAAATGTAGCTGCCAAACAGTGAAGTTCCAAATTAGAAACGCTTCCCCCCACCACCGCCCCTAGAGGGATGGTAATTATCACACCTGATACTTGTTGGTGTCCAAAACTAATGGTGTGATTGCTGCAAGAATTTGGCCCCACGAGTGCAGAGAATTAAGGATCAAGCAACTCTCAGTCTGTAGGCTCCGCAGGCACAGATGGCCACAGGTCAAGACAACCTCAAATAAATGTGTCAAAGCAACACTCAGACTTGTCTGTGTGCAGCACCCAGGGCAAATATTAATGATAGTTTAAATCAAGACAGATGCCAGACACCATCCAAAGTAAAAGACAGCCTCACTCTGTGCGTGAAAATCAAAAAACCTGTATGACTACAGCTAAGATCTTGCATGCATACTGTAAATACCAGTTTCAAACAAAAACACTAGGATTTCTTGAAAGGAGCAGATTGATTTAGACCAATTATCAGCAACAGGCAACAAGTATGTTTCCTGCTATAAAAAAAAAAAACACTGACCACAACAGTGGACAGGAACATTTACACCATTTGTAGCAATATTCTTTTCATAAAAAGTGATGAAAAAAACAAAACAAGAAAATGTAAATGAGCTGCTGATTATGCATCAGGTTTTGTACACTGTAAATTAGTAAAAACAAAAGTCTACAGCCACACCAATGGCTTTTTGAGGCTGTTCTTAGGAACAATAATGCTTTGAGCTACATGCCAACATCCACAGGTCAACATGCTCACAATGACCCTAAAAAAAAAATTAATTGAATTGTATTGGATTGAAATTGAGATATTCTTCCTGCACTGGATTTTTCCACTTGGTTTCAGAAAAGACTCAGTTCCAAATCAAAATGACTTAAGATGCTCTTTGCTTTGACTAGGGACAACAAAAGCAACAAAATAACTTTACTCTCACATGGCATTGTTTCCTTCTGGAAGGCCCTGACTAAACAGGCCTGGCAGCTGCTGTCACCCGAAAATAGCGGCAGACTAAGAGACGGGCAGAGAGCCGAGTGACGCTGCCACGTTGTTCACTCTGTAGCACTGGGCGCGGTGAAAGTCACATACGATCCCGTTGGCACCAGAGTCCACAGGTGGCCAACAGCCTCCTGTCTCTGCCACAGGACCTCGGGCATGTTGGGAGAATATCAGTTACATATAACAACACTGACGTCCTAATCTGAAGCCAAGAGTCAACTGGGAATGTCAAGGAAAGGGCACATACAGCGGATGCTGTTTGAGTCCTTTCATGCTAAGCTGAACACTGGAAAATGTGTGATAATAAAGCAGCACTAAGCTGAATTCTCACTCATGTAAAAGATAAGTGGCTCCATCATTTCCCAATGGCTCTTGGACATTTCTGCTGCAGCAGTGCCATAATCGCCAGGGAGAGAAGAGACCAAGTCCCCACAAAAGTGTTTACTGTTCCTCTCTCCCTCTCTCTTTCCCTTTTTTCACTCTCATCAGACAAAAAGCTTTTCCATGTAGTGGTACAATTGCTCAGCGAGCCTCTCAGAGGAGGAGGAGGTGAGTTTGTCCGCCTGATGAAAATGCCCTTCTGGCCCACCTATAATTTCGTTCAGAGCTCTTTTCTCTCCCTGCGGCTGCTCCCAAATGACATCAAATCTAGGCGACAGCGGTCAAGATAGAAGATGACTCCATCACCCTGTCATCCAATAGGACTTCCTCCACACATTGACCCCGGTAATCCTAGACGACTCTGAATGTGCAGCACTTTTGGTTTGACAGCTGGTAATAATGAGCTAGAAGTGAGTCCACAGACAACCTTTTGTGTTTAACGTATAAAGGTTTGGGATGGGGCAGAAAAAAAAGACCTGCCCTAACTTGCTGTTTCCCACCTCTCCAAGAACTCGTCTTTATGTAGCCTCAGCGCAGTGAATCCTACAAATGGCTTACATGATGCAACCTTTCAGCAGTCTATCCTCAGAGGCATTCATGGTGTTGCACTCAGCTGTTCACACAAAAAGTGAAAGAAGTGGTAGTGTAAAGGATGTAAAAAGAGATTCTGAGAGAGAGGTGCACCTGTAATGCCTTCCTCTACACACCTGGCCAACTGCTGTGTAAAGTGAGCGTACTTGACGGGTAGTTCTTTTCAAAAAGTTAGAAAAGTTAAATGTAGCAGTTTCAGACATCGCTGTATGATTGAACAATACTATTAACTAGCACCAAAAATCTCATCCTGTTTTCTCAGAGTCATATCTCAGTCAAGCCAATAAGTGAGTGGGCAGTTTCACTGGTGTCCATTGAAGACAAACACCTATGCTTGGAAATCATATTAAATAAAGCACTCTTTATAACCTCAGATCTTGCCTCATAATCCTCATGTTTAGACATTTTCTTCAGCAAAGTAATCCAGCTTTTTTTTTAAAAATTCTCTGTATGGTTACAGTGCAAACAGGAAGTGCTGGCATGACTGTATAATGCCAGATTTATTATAATAATGCAGATTAATGCAGATAATGCAGATTTGCCATAATGTAAACTGTCATGTATAATTCAAAACAATACTGAATAAAAAAAACAGGACTCGAGTATAGGCCAAAATTAAACTTCATGCTTACAAAGCATGATGGGAACCTTAGTGTCAGAAAAAATCAAAACATATTAATCTCAATCTCCTGACAATAACAGTACATGACATGTCCAGCTAAGACATGTAGTGACTGTGTCCAAATCCTTTAAATAAAGAGAGTTAAAACCGAATAGAAACAGCCTAGAGTTAACCAACAATGCTAAAATCTGAGACATTTCATCAAAGTCTGACTTTAACACCATTGACTCTGTTCAACCTGTGACTGCGGCTGGGGTTAGGGGGCAAAGACTGCAAACTGAATAGTGCCAGAGGGTAGTTCTGTGCTTCCATTACCACAAAACCTTTCTCTGGCCAGAGTAATAGCCTTGTCCCCTGTGGACCTCTGGAACCAAGTGCACATGGGCTAAATGTCACTCAGCAGGGTCCCATCATTTAAGAGAAATCACATTTTCCCCCAGACTACACTAACCTCAGCAACCTCACTCCATCACACACCCCTCATCTCACAATTTCTTCATGACCACATTCTCGAGGGGAGTGTGTGTGGACAGGAAATGGATGCATGACATTACAGGAGACCCGCTGGGTTTTTTGGCACAAGTACAAGCTGCAGCCACCTGTTCAGCCCCTAAGGCGAGTTTCTGTTTGTTTTGATGTGAGCAAACAGTAATGTGTTGACATTTTTGATGAATAGGGTGGTCTTGTATGATGCATGATGGGGGGGAGGGAGGGAAATGCAATAATGCATAAACTGACAGATGGGGTCTTTCCGTGTCCCCAATCCGGGGGAAGCCATGTTCTTACTCACATAAAACATGCTGCTGATCTGAAATTAGAGAATAAACAAGAGGGCTCGCCTTTTCTGTTTTATTTGAGTGCATGAGGAGTGGAGCACTGATCTCCAACAGATAAACCTTTACAGACCGAAAGGTCATCAGGAAGTGTCCTCCCTGCTAATCAAATAGCCCTGAAGGCTAGGTTTGATCTTTTACAATCTGCTCAGATGGGAGGCCGGCCAGACAAATGAACATCAGGTCTGTGGGCCTTCCACAGGGCAGCCTGCACCTGTTAATCACTCACCATCCACAGTCAGGGGTAAACAGCTCAGTGTGCTGCATGGATCACTGTGTAAGTAACATTTGCTTACATTTGGTTAAAATGTGTCCACTTGCAACTGTTGAGGCTTCAAATTTCAGCTCGAAATGCCAAATTATAAGTAATAGAGATGAATATAATATAATATGTAAGGCAATAAAATCAGCTAAGAGGCTATGTAAGATCAGATAAACATACTTTAAACATTAACCAGCTTCTTAGCCTTTGGTTGCATGTCATGCTCTGTGATTATTGAGCTATAGAGATGCAGAATTAACAAGTTTAGATTTGGTTTGATATAACATGTGAGGCTTTCTTTTAATTGCACATATTTTATACATTTTATATATATTCATGTTGTTTGTCTAACTTTTGTGATGAACTTTGTAACTGCTGATAACTGAAAATAGTCACACAATTTATTGAGTCTGTAGAAACATCAATGTCTGTTGACCCATACGACTACATCGAAACTGCAAATTACTGCAGGCATCCCTGCAGCTGAGCCTCTTTTTGGTATAATCCATATCTGAGTTCTCTGTAAGGATTAAGATTTATTCTCTCCTTGTCTTCATCCACATCTAATTTCAGCATTTTTAATTGGTAAAATTTGGAAGTTTGTTATGGGAAAAACATAAAGATTAATATCCCTGAATAAAAAGATACTTCAGAATATTTCAAGAGCTTTTAAAAGAGAAGAACAACGTGGGTGCAGATTTGGAAATAGAAGCGCAGCCCTACTCAACAAACACACACATAAGATAAAAAACACAAAAAACACCTCGTCTTTCCGTTAAGTCGTCTCATGCTCTCAGATGGCCTGGAAATAGGGTTTAAGGAGGGGCCCCCTAAACTGACTGACATAGAAAACACACATCTGCTGTGTTTAGGTGCTGTAAGCTGCAGTTGCCATGGTTACAGAGGAGCACTTGCTAAACAGTTGTGTGTCAAGCCATCATTGAGACAGGGCACTCGAGCTGCACACACGCACACATCAGTTGAGGGGAGCGTTGGCGGTTCAAAGTGAAAAACAAGGAAACAGGATGGCAGTGGAGCTGATGTCACGCTTCTGCAATATGTTGCTGTCACCATTAAGCATCAATTACGACTGCGCTCAGAACAAACTAATAGAAGTTGCCGTGGGGACAACCTGAGTTCAGCCTGAGTCATCGGAGCTTCATACGACATTAGGCAGAAGGTGAAGAAAATGTGCTTTTTATAGCCCGAACGGAGGCCAAAAAAATAGGGTTTTATTCACTTCCTGGTATTAATCACCTCCTCACAGAAGCTTACGGCTACACACATCATCTCGAACAACAAATGCTTTACTTCACTGCGTTTTAATGACAAAATCCACCAAAGGGAGCAACATCAACATACTAATGTGATTTATTATTATTGTTCCAAGCACTTGTCACAATGTCATGTGCTTCAGTCATAAAATGTACATAATCCTTTCTCCTGCATTCTTATCCTTCCAGCATCGCTCAGAAGCTTTTTCCTCGTGCTTTTGTCCCATTAACATGAGCTAAGTGGTTCATTAATATTCCACATCAAGCCATAATGCTAGAGTGTGGCTGCCCACCCAGCATTCATGATTAACAACCTTTACAAACTGAGCCAACAGAAGATGCTGCACCGTATTTAGGGGCCTGGGTGAAAGTGGGACCAGCCCTGAGCACTGCGGCAAGCTTTGGCATAGTGCTCCCGCTCCATCTATGCCATTTGATTTCATCACTCTTTGATCATTTGACTACAAGTGTTGACGATGCAAAAGTAGGACCAAACAAAAAGATGATAGCAGAAACATACAGAAACGATCCTTGACTAGACGCCCTCCCACCATGAGAGACAGGTTAATCATCCTTCATTTAATCCTGCTGCCCAGTACAAGATGATAACATGTGGTCGAAGAGGCATGTGTTCTCCACGTGACACCGACAGCAGACACACCAGGCACCATGGCAACCACTTCAGCTCACCAAACGCAATTTGTAAACTGTACATGTTCCTCCCTCCCTCCATCCTCCTGAATCTGTTTCTCTCTGCTGTCCGAAGGCATTATGGGGTGTATGACCTTAATACAGTCTTTAAAGCTCTGCTCTTTGTTGCCCTGGATTTGTTTTGATGTATCTGCCTCCCTGTCTGAGAGATAAGCTACCAAGATATGCACTTCAAACCTGTATATTTATGCCTCAGACAATTTCAAATAAATTCAAGGAACATCCGACAAGGCAACAGGCATCAGGCAATTTGTAGCTTGTCAGATGTAAGCGCCTCCTCAGCAAGGCTTCTGGTCTGTCCTATAATAACTAATATTTTTCACCATGCCCCCTCACAGTCAAACACACAATGAGGGAGTTCAACCTGAGTGCCTGGCTGTCATGAGGAAGTTTGGGAGTGATCATGATCGGCTGTCACGCTTCAACTCACTTGCGTCTTAACCGACAGCCTGCTACATGCAGGCTGAAGTAGCACGAGATGTCAATCAGATTAAACGAGGTATGATAACTGAGTGTGAACTCACCAGGACTCTTCCTGTCAGCGTCTGAGCGGATATCATGACTCCGGCCCAGTCTTTGACTGAGGTCATCCAGCCCACCTCGCTGGCCGCCGCATCGTCCTTATCGGTGCGCTTAATGCCATCACCTGTGGTGATCCGATGCACCTCCTGAAAGGAAAAAGGGATGCAGAGGGTAACATAGTGGGTTTAACGATAAATGATACATTTAGAAATTCTATGTGAATACAACATACATAAAAAAAACTTGGTTTTGATTTTAGCATTGATTGCTACAATACAATAGCCTTGCCTTGTACTTCAAACAAAGCGTTTTTGTTCTTCTGGTACATTGTTCCCTGAAAAAATTCTCTGGCACAGAAAAAGATACTGAAATAGCAGTAAAGACAAAGGGAGCCAATAGGCAGAGCCGCATGCTGGTGTTAGTGCTCCAATTAAAGTTTCCATAGTTTCCATTGTCAAAAAGACCAAGAGTGCTTGACTACGAAGTTAGTGTTTTTGCAGTGTAATGTGATGCTTGTTTATGTGTAATGTTATATATTTAGCTGACTGATGTCAGAAACATCAGTTAGCAAAAACTGAAAAGCAGCTTCTAACAGTGGTGCAGCCAACAGTATGGGATTCTCATTGTTTTGATTCATCTAACCAAATGCACAACATTTTTTTCAGCCAGTACCTATTAAAACAGTATGTATGATAATGTTATGTAACTTTAGCATGACAACAGCCACTAATCAGGGAGCGAGTACCTGCTAGCGTCATGGTTTGATGGAAATACTTTTGCCACTTCTGGATGTGTTTAAAAATCTATAAACATTCACATTTTAGGTTACATATGTGATCATGATGGTTAATCAAGCACAACACTGATACCTAACCTTATGGATGATGTGTGTTCAGATGTGGAGCAATATTAGCATCAAGCTGGAGTCATGTTTCTGGCCACCTGACTAATTTACATCCATTGTTCACTTTCTTTTTAGAGCACTGTACGCCAAAACCACCAGACACAAAGACAGTTTCTTCCCCCAGGCCGTCACCCTGATGAACTCTCACTAGTCACAGAGACTCAGGAACCACTGTGCAATAGTCCCATACCTCTGCACTTTGCACTACTTTTGCACTACAATATTGCACTACATAAATGCACCACACCTACCTCCACTGTCTATACTGTTATGAGTACTTATATTGTTCTGTTCTTATTCTTATTGTTGTAGTTTATTTCTAATTTCCTTACTGTACATAGAGAGACAAGTTTCACCGGAGTGAAAGTTGTGAGTGAATCTGAGCAATAAAGCTGTGACCCATAAAAACCAAAACAACAAGCTAAAAAGAAACTGCATACTCTATTGATAATCCTCGATATCGCTAAAGAAAGCATCTTGACTAGATCGGTTTTAGCACAACTGTGTGTACATAGTCCCACTTTTGACAGCTATGCAAAAACACATGGACAGCCGCTAAATATCAAAAATCACCCAATCAAGAACCTGAATGTATTATTCTTTATATAGTGACCAGGCTCAAGGCCTCCAAAGTAAGCCCACACACATGAATGCACACTTGCATGCAGTAAACATACAGAGTAAGAGCAGGAAACAGACTCCAGGAGTGTATCCATGGTAGCCACTGAGCTCCTGGTGTTTCTGCTCCACTGAGTGGGCTGCCTGCCTGCCTGCCTGTCTCTCCACCTGTCTGTCTGTCTGAAGGGACTGGCATGATTCACAGAGCAGGAAATCGAGACAGGATGCAGAGGTTAGCCATGTTTCCTGATGAAATACTCCACAGCCTCAAGGCTAACACGACTCTGACTCTATACCCCTTTTCTTCCTCTACCTAAATGATGTTCCCATGACTCTCTGAGGCCTTCCTCCTGCAGCTCTGCTCGTCATGTGGGATTAGTTGATGCAGTTTACATACTCCGAGGGGGAAAATGCCTGTTCACAGTTGAAAGCTGTAGCACTTTAGCACTGGTTTCCATTAGCATGTGCGCCATGTGTACGCTACTATGTCTTTTTTGTCGTGGTGTTAATGTCCAACATCTCAACATGCCACATTCTCAAGATGAAGGATGGGCTATTGTGTATCCCCAGGATAGGGCATCAGCTTCAAAGAAGTGCTGGCATGCAACCATGCAACATGTGTCGTGCTTCCACTGCACCATAAATCTTTGTTAAGCTAGAAGGGGTGCAGCACCACTGAAGTAATGGAATGAATGAATGAATGAATATGGTCCGCAGCATATGACTATATGGTGACGTGGGTCTCTGTTTGGCAGCACACTGGTTTAGGAAAAGGGTGAAAAGGGTACTATTGTAAATAGTATAAAAAGTGTGTTACAGTCTTGAAGTCTTCCCCAGCTCTCAGTCCCAAGCCCATTGGTTCCTACTGAAGACACACATCCGTACAAACAGCTCAAATATTATATCTATCTTCACTTTTAAAAATGCGGTAAATGGTGTATTTGCTGGGGACTACTTTTAGTCAGAGACTTGGTGCACTAGTGTGTATTTCTGGCAGCAGGACAGTGAATGTGAACTTAAAACTACAGTGTGGAACTGTATGTGATTTTACAGAATTAGGCTATTGATACTTTATAATTTGATCTTAATAACGCATTTTCCTTGAATAGCCAAAGCCAGATATAACATATTCCTCTTATAAACATTAAAGTATAATGTTTCTTCATTACAAGTACAATCCCACCATCCGGCTGCTGTAAATACTCAAAAAACCACCAATGTGTATTATTGCACAGCTGAAAATAGTCCCCAACACACAGACTATTTACTTTGAGTGATGTTTGCTAATAACTACAATGACCAGCTGTTTTATGAAACCACTGAGCTGTTCAACAAATTAAACTACATATTTGTGAGCCCTTTGTAAAGATCTACATAATGAGTCGATGAGTTTGGGGCTGAGTGACAGAAACAGTCAAAAAGTATTGATGCAACAGCTGTGAGATTGAGATAAACTAATGTATAGTCATTTTTGGTTGGTTTGGTTTTCATGGAGTTGCTGACGAAGTACTGAAGAACATCATTGTCAACATTACTTGTGTGAGTATACGAGTGGGTGAAGACCCAACAATGTACTTGTTGTACAATGCATTACTTGTATAAAATTACTTATTTTACACCATTTTATGTAAAAATGGTGTCAGCATGGTATTCCATAGTTGTGCTTGTGCGTCTCTATTATTATTACTAAATAGCTGGCTGCACTAAGAAATTCAATCATGTTCAGAGCCATTACTCAGAGACAAGCAGACCACCAGCAGGCCATGTTACACTTCCTGCAGCCTGTCCAGAGCCCTGCAGCACTAACCTGATAACAGCATGTCCAGTTCAATTAGTAGCTAATGCGGCCAAGGAGTCACAGGGATGGAAAATTCAGTGAAACAGCAATTTAGAAATGAGGCAACAGGTTTCAGTTGTTTTCAGGAAGTGCTTCATTAAAACGTTTTAATTTGGGTTTGGGTCATGTTTTGGTGTAATAAAATGGATAAACAGCAGTTATTACAGCAGTAATAAGCAAAAATACACTGCGAACCAAACAACTGAGGCTTTTCAAGGTTACATAACTTATTTTGAAAAAAATAAATCTTATCAGACTCATCTTGAAACAGAGCCTCTGGAGGAATTTAAGTTAAATCTCACTTTTGAATCCCCTTAAGGAGATCAGTGTGAGTGGATCAGACTGTGGGTTAGAGACTAAAAGGGAAAAGAACATGCTGGTTGTCTTTTCAGCCTGTTGAATGAGTGTTAAACTGTTATAGAGCACAGGCCTCTCCTTTCACTGCGGTTAACTGGCAAGTAACAGCCAAAAACATTGTATTGTCCCCGTTATCTGGAGAGACTAAAGGCTGCTAAAAGGAAAATAGTTCATACTGTGTGCCGTCCAACCAAAAGTGTGTTATACACAACAATATACCATGATTACATCACAGAGCAGCTTCAACAGAACCTATTTCCCTATGTGATATAATCAATGAAAAGTTGGATAAAATAACAAAATACAATAACGATGAAATGTGGGGATTCTCGAATCCTTAATTTTGAATTCCTGAATCGTTGGGTCTCTCTTGTTTGGTCTAGACCTGCTCTTTATCAAAAGCGTCTTGAGTCTTGATATAAATAAAGATTGATTGATTGAAATATCACAAGTTACTTTAGGAATATTACATTGATGTTAAAATGTACTTTAAAAGAATCCAGGTATGTGAAGCTCACCCTAAATCACGTGGTCTGTTGCTGTAGGAATATTACACAGGACCTATAGTGAGAAAGAAAGTGAGCTGCTGCTAAAGATTTTCAAAGTTTGCTGATATGAAATCCTGCTGAATATTATTATGCATCCTGTGCTGTCTTCATGAAATACGCTGTAGTAGATATAATCAATAACAAATTGAACGTTTCGGCTCGTTATATTTATGGCCATGGTGCTCAAACTGGTTAAAGCCACTTAATCTAACAAAATGTGTCCACTAAGTCATGTTAGCATTTCATTTCATTAAGTGTTTCTCCTCAGATTTCTGTCAGGAGCTTTAAGTAAATACTTGTCTGTCTACAGGCTGATGGATCTCAGATCTTCTAGGATGTGTTGAGTCCTGAAGAAACATTTGTCTGTGTTTAAATATCTACAAGCAAGTCAGAGTAACATGGGCACATTTTTTAAGGGCAGAAAAAACATGATAATTGATCAATGATCCCATATGAGGGTTACTGAATCTTTTGTTAAATTCTAGTAGGCGTACTAGAATCAAATACATTATTGCTTTGATTAAAGAAATGTTTGTCTACTCTGGTAATGAGTGACATGTGACTTAATGTAAAAATAACTTTGTCATTATTATTGTCTTTATTTAAAGGGACATTCCGCTGATTTTCCACATACAAGGTCAGTTTACCGGTCATGAGGAGTACTGCTCAACCTGTAAAAGTAGTTTTATGACTGAAATGTTACCGTTTTCCTCTAAAGTCTGAGGAAATAACCCTAATGATGTCATAGTTATGTCAACAGGGTTATCTTGATTTAGGCATCATAAACTGGGAGACTAAAAAATCCCTCCAATGGCCCTAGATGGCCTCACTGTGTGATGTGAATCTACTTTCTATAATATAAGAGCTCAACATCATATTTGTTTGTACATCTGAAGAGCTTGTTGACCTTAATTTGTATGCGTACAGGAAAGCGTTCCTGGCATCCTTTGATTAGCTGGTGCTGTTCGTCTATATGAACCTCAGATGAAGTGTTCCTTCTTTTCGACCAACATAACGCTGCAAAACACTGATGTGCTTATCTGACGGTGCACTTCGATGTTTTAATGAATGAAAGCGGCACAGCCTGTGTTGAGGGAAGTGATGGCTGTTAAATACACTTAATTGGCATCACACTGTTATTCTCCAGCACTTTAATGGCCAAATCAAAAAGTGTACACTGAAAACAAATTGGTCATGATATTTTTAATGCCAGTAAAGGCAGAGTTCAAAGAATAATAATTTGTGATTCCTGACATGCTTCTGTCCAATTATTTTTTAAAAGGGTCAGGTGGGTGATTTCATCTTAAGGTCAGCTGTGTTTCTGACATTTAAATCTCCGATTCCTCCCTTTGTAAAAGTTGTTAGCTATCTACACATCAAGAGGGTTAAACAATCTTCCACTGGACTTTATTTTAATGAAATTAAAATAGACGGGATGCATTTTTAATGACAGCAGACATCACAAAAGTACATGTATTCATTACACCCACTCAGGCAGCACATCTCCTCTTTGTCACTATGATCAATAGTCTGAGCCTCCAAATTTAGGTTTCAGTGCCTCGCCTAAATCTAGTCCTCCTGACACCAGAGGTCATTGATCAACGCCGTTAGCCTATTCTCAGGATCCACCATGATCATTCCTCAAAGGACGAGTGCATTAAACTAGAATAGAATATGTGGCTCATGACACAATTTCTGCAAAAGTGAATGAATTATTTAAAAATATATTAATATGAATCACATTAATAATAAATCAAGAAATTCTCAGAAGAGCAAAAACTTCCTGAAATATCCGAGTCTCGTAGCTGATCTATGGCCCTTCAGCTGTGTGCAGAGAGACTGTGTCTGTATCACATATGGCACTTGGCCCCATGTCTTTCCAATTAATGAATCACTGGATGAAGGAGCACAATTATTTGGTTAATGTCAAACATCAAAGAGCAGAGAAATTAAGCCTCCAGTCAACAGCTATATTCAGCTTGGGCGTGAGGACATAAACATTAAGAGGAATTAGAGGCTAAAATTGGACATGAATAGTTTGTGTTATCATAAATGAATGATCACCTGTTGATGAACATTATCACAGACTACTTGAAATAGTTAAAGAGTTAACGCCTCACGAAAACAGCCAAGTGGTTGAGAAAATATGTGAAAACAGAAAGACTATCTGCACTTCCTTTAATAACAGTGATTAAAAGGGGACTTTCATTTAAAAAAAATATCCAAAATAACATATAACATGTACATGCATGAATATTTTCTACAGAATGTGTCGTACAACACCATTAAGCGCATCTTTTGTCTTTCCGACTGACAAAAAGCAGCCAGGCCCTGGCGCCGTTTAGATGTTTAACATTTGTGTTAATCTGAGACCTGTTGGATCCCAGATGGTGCAATGACAGCCAAGCTGCAGAATACTGCTTATATTATGCAATGTGAGTAGTTAATACTTGGCTAATTAATTACAGAGCCAATTGAAAAGACACTAACAGGAATATATATATACACATATATATATGCTTTCCTACTACGACTGTGAAAGGGTCTATAATGTGAAAGGCTCTATACACTGAATAAATGATGGTGCCTTCAAGTGCTTCTTCCTCTAAATTTGTACAGTAGTGCAACATGTCATGTGTTCTAGTGCTTCTAGTGTCAGAAAAAAAGAAATGGACACTAACTAAAGTTTGTGTTTCACAAACAATTTTTAAAAAATGTTTTTTTTTAAAAAATGATGATAGCTGATGTAGTGCATCATTAATATTCATTCTGCTTGACTTGTTGGCATTTGTGTGTGTGAGAGAAAAAGAGAGAGAGAGAGAGAGAGAGAGAGAGAGAGAGAGGACAGCAAAGTGCCACTCAGCTATTCCAACTTTCTGACTCGTAATTACCACCATTCGATCATGAGCACTCGTCTCATAATTACAATATTTCAGACGGCACTTTAAAGCACCACGAGAGTGACTCTCCATATGAATCCTCCAATAACCCCCCCAGCCCTGTGCACCTGACACATCTAAGGACACTGAGTCACTGCCAGAGGATGCACATGGCACTCTGACTGTGCTGCGCAAAAGCTGCTTTTTTTTATTTTTTATTTCAAATGTAACACAACTTGTGTATTAACATAATATGTGAAACAAATATTAATTTACTAAAGATTTATACAAAAATAAGACGACAGCCATGCTGGTGGTTATTTCTACTTACAGTAGGCATGGAGGTGCTTTGAGCTACATGCTAACATCGTCATGCTAATAATGTTTGCTAACTATGTTTCACCATGTTAAGCCTGCTACCATGCAAACATTTGCTAAATAGCACTAAACACAAAGTATAGCTCGGCTGGGAATATCATTAGTTGTACATTTATTTGGTATTTTGTCAAAAGTATTGGACAAATTCAGATGTTGACCTTGACTATCTGCAGCAAAATTCACAGTTGTGAAAATGTTACTGAAAACCAAAAATGTTAGCGTCACGATAGAGCTAGAGGAAAGTCCAGAGATCACCAAAGTTATTAGAATTCAGTTTGTGGGGAACATGAATGTTTGCACCAAATTACACAGCAATCCATCCAAAAGTTGTTCTGCCTAGATGAAAGTGTTCAACCAGCCTATATAGTCTTTCCTAGAGCCTCGCTGCTGGAGTGGCTAAAAATATGGGATGGCGAGGGGCCCCATTCAGTACCTGGAACATTAAAGCACATTCAGACCTTCAGCAACTCGCTCACTGTGTGTCTGAAAAAATGACAGAGAGGCTGCCACAGCTCGTCACGCTCCCATTGTGAGTACAGTGCCATTTACAACCAACACAATGTCTTCCTTCCTCCCAGACAGATAATAGCCGTCATTCATCAGAACCCCACAAATGACGAGCATCATCGATTACCATCAGACTGGGAAGGCATAGCCACAGAGACGGAGGCTCTGTCTCAAAGACGCTAGAGCTGTCAGAACAGAGGAGAACGGGGCAGCGAACGCCCCACAGAGGGGAAAAACAAACTGAAAATCAGAAAAGGAGGAAACAGATTATCAACCCCATCTACGAACAATGCACTGAAAGCTCGATGTTTGGGCTGCTAATGACATGCACAGACTGGGAGGGGGAGGGGAGGTGTTCCTCCAACACAACCTGCCACATCTCACAGCCTAGACAACTGCATAACAGAGAGAGATTTACTCTTATAATGAAATCCTTTGCTTGCTAGTTGCTTAGCAACAAAAATACTGATTCATATGGCACATACCGTATGCGCCTGACACTGCATTTCTGACACTTTGGAGGAAGGTTGATTCTTGGACGAGAAAGAGAGGGTGAGGAGAAGACGGGGCAGGAGATGCGAAATGAATGCCAGGAGAGCAAAAGGCAGAGAGGGGAAGATTCAAAGTGAAAGGATGACCCGTCTCAGGCTGACTCCCACAGAGTAGCACAACAGGTTGGTGGAGCTCACCAGCTTCACTTGGCAAAAATGTGAGCAAAAACACAAAATCCCACTGCTCTCCTGCATTCACACATGAACAGTGTTCGACTGTGAGACTCTGAGAGGAAGGAAGCAACAACTTCATCCTGACCTTATTTTCACAGATGTATTTCTGTTGCATTTCTGTACATCTATAAATAAAGCACAGATGAAGGCTGATAGCTTCCTTTAAATATTATCACCAGAGCTAAAACACTTTGTCAATTGACTGGAAATGAATAAAGCTTTAGTTTTAATTATTTGTCTGAGCAATCCCAAACATTTGCAGGTTTCTGCTTCTCAAATGTGAGGATTCGCTGCTCTTCTCTGCTTTCTATCATTATAACTAGTATGTTTAGGAGCTTGCGATAGGCTTTTTCAGTATTTTTTGTAATATATCGGGGAAATCGTCGATGAAAGTAATCATTGCGTGCAGCCCTAATTGTATACAGCCTCAACCAAAGCATGGAAATGATACAGACTTCTCCCTTCAAAAGGTCAGCGCCACCCTGCATGCAGCCTTTGCCATTTCTCCTCCACCACCCTGCCTGTCTGGCAGATGAATGAATGCACATATATTAGGTAAAAAGATAAGCTGCTCCATTTCTGACACCTCTATCAGCTAGTCCATCTTTGTCCTTTAGCCTGAGAGGAAGGATACAACTTTTAAGATGCAGTTCACAAATCTCAAACAGAGCCTGATGACAACTAAAAACACTGAAGGATGATTTCTTTTTTTTTTCCCTGATGCAGAACTGCGGCCGGCCTCGGGCAGATGGTGTCGTAACAATTGTGAAGCAGAAAATCTAGTGGCAGTCTGCCTTACATGTTATGAAAACTATTTGTGGGGATTACACCGTGGCATGAGCACTAACCTCCACACAGACACACACCACTGCTAAGAGAATGCCTGCTGCACATCCAACAATGTCTGACCCATGTGGCGGCAGCTGACTCCGCTCTGTGTCCTCAGCCACCAAAACTATTCCTGACTTTTGGAAACGTGTCAAACAAATGTGCTGCACGGTTCACTGGAAGGTTTCAAGCAGCAAATAATAATGACCTCAGACTCTGTTGATGAGAACAGACATTGTGGGAAACTATGCTGGGGATGACATTGTTTTGGACAACTAGTAGGCGGCCATTTTTAATTTTTTCCATCATTGCTTTTAATATTGGTCTTTGAGGCGAAACAAAATCTTTTCACTTTTCACCATTTAAATTCTAAGGTTTTATCATCATTTCTGCTTCTACCTATGCCTTAAAAATCAAGGGCGTTTCATGCAAATTGCACAAAAGAAAAACAACCTCTCAAATAAAAAGGACAGGGGATGGAAATTACATCTATTAGACTCCACAGCAACATTTTTCGTTATAAAGTGACCCTGTTACTAACAAGCTGTGAGCTGCTTCATGTTTTCATTGGGACTAATTCTACAAAATCAAGTTGTGCAAATGCAAAAATGTTCACACACAAGTTTGTGGATTGTCCAGAATAAGAGGGATGTTGTTTTTAAAGAAAAATTATTCTTCCACTGTTTTCAGAAGCATTGAATGTCCATTCATCTCAGTTGTAGCGAGGAGGGAATATCTCAAAATCTCAAAATGAAACCTACATTTTAAAAAGAAAATAAAACTCTATACCTGCTGCTAGTTAACCCCATCAGGAGATCAAATCAGAAAAAAAAGGATTTCAAAAAGGATCTCTTAAGAAATACAAATGATAGAATGCAGCTGCTATGATGCATTTTCTGCAAAGAGCGTTTTATTTTTAATTCTACAACCCAAATGCAGTTGATGTATTAAAACATCAACAAATAATTCTGGAAGAAAAATCACTTTATAACGAATGTAGCCTGCATGTGCGTTGAATCCAAATCAGCCTAATGGAGCATGTAGAGGGTGGTCCACCAACAAGTGTCAGCTGCACTCATCAACCTGCCCAAACACACCATCATTCACCAGTGAAGTCCGAGAGAGAGAAATAGTTTCAGTCTGACGGCATCTCTTTGTTACTGTATGTGACAGTAAGCCAAGAGCGGCAGTTAATTATTCACTGTGCGGTGTGTCGGCGGGGCCTTAACACAGATTTAATTACGAGCCCATTTCATAAATCCAACTGGACACATTGTTGTCACGCACTGGCTCTTATACAAAAGCCCTGTAATAAATAAGTCATTTGAGCTCGGTGCGGTGGTTTATGAAATTACTGGACGTACCTTCTTCTTGGCGTTACAGTGGCAGCACACAGTCCACAGGTATTTAAGAGTTCTCCACAGCAGGATTATGAAGAGACCCCCAAAGAAAGTGACCATGGAAGAGGCGAGGAAAGCCCACCACATCCGCTGGCCGTTGCTGTCACAGGGCACATCTGGTGAAAACGGGATGATCACATTCATCTTGGAAATGTGGATGGACGGGTCCGGGATGAATTTCTCCCTATTCTTCGGCATTGTCGGCTTCTGGTCACCTGCCTCCTTCCTCCCCCTAAAAATCTATCAACTCAAACGGGATTCAGGCGCTTTGGGGAGCTCCAGCCAGCGCCCCCTGATGCCCCAGCGGCACGGCCATGTTAAGCCAACCACCTCCCGCTCCTCTGCCTTCTCATGTGGCTTCACCGAGCAAAGAAAAAGTTGAGTCGACGCCAGACACACGCACAATGATATATAAGAAAAGAAAAAAAAAAAAACTTCCTTTGAAATCGAGAGATCAGTCGTGCGCCTCACGATGCGCGTTTGTGGCTGGGTTTGCGCGTCATGATCTGATCTGTGCGTAAAAATCACATTTTCCTCCCAACTCCTCAGAAAGTCACGATTCCCCCCCCCAACAGCTCCGCTGGGTGAAAGTACTGAAGTGTTATTATCAAATCGGAGAGACGCGCTGTCCTCACCAGTCGATGGATTCACTCTGTGCTCCACCTTGTTTCACAGCGCAGCTTTCTGCAGGTCCGCTACTTCAGCTCCACCCCGCGCACTGTTGAATGCGCTCCTCGTGTTAAAGGTCGCAGTTTGTCGATATCGTTTAAGGAGGCGTCGTTCGGAAAAGCATAACTATATATCGGTTTTTTGGGGCAGAAGATCGGATTCAGTGATTCAGGGCTCCGGCGGCCGCCTGTCACATCCATTTGCCGGGAGATGGCACCGCAGATTTACAGGTAGCGGGGGAGGAGCCATCGATAGCAGACGTCGATGCTTATCTGGATGTCTGGTTATTTATAGTGATCGCTTCATCAATGTTTGATGATTGTAACTTTGTGGTCACGTCCATCTTACTTAGAAACCATCAGTTCTGTGGAGACACATTTTTTTCCTAAAAAAAAAAAAAAAAAAAAAAGACATCCATGTTCTGAAATTAAAATGTTTCCAAACAATAACTTTAAACCTTTCTTGTCTTCACACTGGAGGTCAGAACTTTTATAGGCAACAGTGCGCCTTTTTCTGCTTGTTCTTAATTATACAAATTACACTGAAACCGGCGACTGACCAAAAAGATATTTAATTTTTTACCATTTTCATCATGTATTCATGATGTCTGTGTGTATTAAAGGTTTATGAGCAACAAATCCCCGTGAAGGTATTAACTTAATACTTAATATTACAGCAGCGTCTCCAACACATTTCAGCTCTCAGTGGGAAAAAAAAAAGAGCATCATAGCTGTTCTTCATCTAGCTGTTCATCATAAGCAGCGATGATAATGTGGTATGAAAAGTGATAAAGGGCCATTTTACCACGTCTCACCTACGGTGGCGGTTCGCTCCCCCTGGTGGACTAAATGTACATTGATCGTTTCAGTCCAACTTGTGGCATTTTTCACCTCACAAGCAGCAGCCTGCTGTGTGAATCATTTTGTAAAAATAATACAGCTATTAAAAGCGGAGGATGTAATTTAAATCAGAGGACTAAACGGCTACATTTTAATGGAAAACACAGGAAACTTGCACTCCATTATCGGTACTCTGTTTTTAATATTTGGTAGAAATATTAACCTTCATTAGGAGAAAGCCTGACTTTCATCAAACATGAACATGAAATGTTGACAACGTGATTGACTAAAAAAAAAAAAAAGGTGCCTGTGAATGTGTGACAGTCAACCATGAACCAGAAATAAAATATCCCTTCTTAAAAATCCACTTGGCAAAGAGGAACAAGGATTTGCAAAACCAGCAGAGAACACACAGACGGGGACAAACTGTGGTGAAACCAACATACCTGCTGTATGATTTATAGTGAAAAGTGTAGCATTAATAAATCCAAGAATGGATGGTGATTAGCAAATATTTTTAGCTTGGCACAATTATTATTTGTGAGGACTGAAATGATGTCAACAGAGAAAACAAATTGAGCAAAGTAGAACAGAAGACTGCAACATAATGTGAAGGTAGGAAGCAATCTTGCCCCAATTCCTCCTCTATAAATAAAAACATTAACTGAACAATATCATCCTTCCTATTGACTAGACAACTACATTTGTAAAACAAAAGTTCACAACCAACATCTTTGATTTGATTAGATAAATTAAATGGCAGGAAAATGAGTATAAATATAGAGAAGGGTGGTCCACTGTATCTTCACTTAAAGAATTAAGTCTTCAGTTGGCATCACGCAGACTTCCTGTGGTCCAACATGTTCATGGGAAAATGTGGGATTAAAGGACTGCTACTGGATATAAGGGGAAATACAACGTTCAAGTATTAAATACTAGTGTAAACAAATCTATCGGTAGTACAGTACATCACTATTGTAGTGGGAATATTACATGATCATAATCATCAGTGCTGATATTGCCATGTGTGAGAAAGTATTGGGGTTAACCACGATGTCCGTGAGATGTACCGTTTCTTTGTGTATCCCATATTAAAAAGTTACTTCCTCTCGAAGGTTTCGGAGTGACGCGTGGCAAGCGGTTAGAGGTGAAACTTCTACGGTGCTCCATCTGGAATCCACAGTACTTTGCTCTGCTCCTGCTCCACGATGGTGATGATCTGAGTGCAAATGTAGGAGACGCTGCCTCCTTGGACAACGCCTGCGACACAGAGGGGGCAGGGAGGGAAATGTACATGAAGTGTTTCTGCTAGATTTGGCTGAAACTTTGCTCCTAGTGTATGAACATCTACAGCTGCAACTATTGATTCTTGTCATTATCAGTAATCTGTCTTTTTATTATTGTCTATAAAATGTTAGTAATTAGTTGCAGCCCAACATTTTTTGCAATTTTCAAACAAATTTTCTACAATTACAGAATCACTTGTTTATTTAGATTATGACACGCATTCTTCTTCCTTGTCAGAACCTGGTGCCTACATTACCCACAATGCATCACAACTGCCAACAGTTCGGACATAGTTTCGAATGAGTTATGCTGATAGCGTTCTAATGTAGCCTTGAGCCGTGAGCCTCAAGCAGACATGTTGAGGGGGCTACAGAGGTCTGGTAGGCTCACTTCTCTGTGACTTCACACCCACAGATTTATTATCATTTTCAAACTTGTAGTCTTCAGACCAAACCGATGCCGACTCAAATGACATGGCTCCAGGCAATTTATGAGATTTCACAGACAGTAGCTCCATCAGGAACCACAAAAAGCTTTACACAACTTTTCCCTCAAGAACCATAAACAGACTTCCCTTTTAATCGCAGACTGTGAAATGCAAGAACATTGTGACATCTTTCATCTTCTTGGCTAAAATCCCCAATAAATTGACTTAACCATCACATTAGAAAAAGGGTAAGCAGCAAATTGTAACAACTGAGAAGCTGGATCTCTGTAATATTTGCCATTTGTTTAAAAAATGTCTTAAAATGTGTTGATTATCAGTAGCTCATAAATCTGTCGACCAATTGTTTCAACTGATAAAAATGAACAAGTCCCCAGCACCCCCTGCGACATCTTCATTATGTTTGTGTTATATACTGGAAAATAACACATTTTCAATTCTATGAAACATCAACATCAAATCCTTGTTGATCAACTTTCCGTTTATCGTCTAATCATTTCAGAGCTATAAACAACACTGACGTTCTCTCATGGACAAACAGGATGGTGCGGCCAAATTATTTCAGTCCTGGCCTCCGTCTCCCAGCAGACACTCAGATTTATAACTGCTGATAATTATGGATCTCATCATCAAGGCTCGTGTGCAGAAGTTGGCCGGCCACCTCTCCCTGTTAGGAGGGATCAGCGGTGGTATGTGTTCATTTCCAAAGCCCTTCCCCATAAATCGGCTCCTTTTATAGAGTCATTAATCAGCTGGACAGTTGGGTGTCTGAGAACTGGCTGCTGCTCCAGATACCAAAACTTTAACTCGGAGATACTCTGCTCCAAAAACCTCAGGCAACCTCCGATGCTGTCCGCTCCACACTGGTTAAACTAGATCATCTTAAAGTATTTCATTTGCTACCGTGACTTATTGTGACTCATCGGTCCCTTATTGGGTTATGTTTTTTGCGCCGTTTGTTTGTCCGTTTGTGAATAGGATTACAGAAGAACTACTGGCCCAATTTTCATGAAATTTAGTGGAAGGGTGTAGCAGGGGCAGAGGAAGAGCCAATTAAATCTTGGAGCAGATCTGGATCCGACTCAAACAAGCAATTAATAGCGGCTCGAAACTATTAGCCTTGGCTAATAGCCTCTGCACCGTCTGAACGTCCTCCTAGTTTTATTTGTGTGTTGTGTCTTTTTGGTTGCTATGTAACAGACTGCTTTAAAAAGGGCCATTTCAGACAAATACCACTGAAAAATCTTTTGCGATTAAGGTGAACAGACCCTTTAAATTGGTCTGAGGTGACGTATAATTTGAGGGTTGAACACCAGTGTTCAAGTTTGTTTTTTAGCCCATATATCATATCACATTTACTACCTTATTCAGTGCATTTATGGAGCACTACACGTTTCTATGAGCTCAAAATAATCAGTCATTACTGTAACTACTGTATTCATGCCATCTTTAGAGAGAAAATAAGTAATTTCCACCAACCTGTGAAGAAGCGGCTGTACTCCTGCTCTATTTTCTGTGCCGCCTCGTACTGCTCCTTGGAATGTTTCTGCGACAGTTTATCCCGCAGGTACAAAGGGTCCTTCTGCTCTCTGATGAGACAACATCAGCACCTGTCAGCCGCCTTGAAAACCTCACTCGCACATAGATTCACAAGATTGTGCAATACCACAGTGTGGAAGGAGTCACAGTTTGTACCACCAGTAAAAATCATATTTGAAAACAGGTTCCTCATATCAGATTTGGAGATTACACTGAATACCATTCAACATGTCATTTACATGGTTATGATTTCCAAAACGTATTCCTTTAAGGCTCTTTTTCTACTCAATTCTACAAACTCTCCCTTTCCATTGTGCTTGTGTGTTTGCAATCTGGATTCAAAACGTCTCTCTATATGTGCAATCACAACATAAACTACTCACAAAAAGTTAGGGATATTCAGCTTTCAGGTGAAATTTCAGGATGAACCTAAAATGCATTCTAACCTTTCCAGGTGAACTTAATGTGACCTTCTCTAAACTTTTGAATGCACATGTCCAACTGTTCAGTGTTTCAGTACTTTTTGCACAAGTTGCTGTTCTCTAACAAGAAGCTTAACAGTAAAATTCACAACAGGTTTGATCCATGAATCCACCAATACATTTCCTGCTTCAGTTAGAATTGGTATTTAAACAGTCCTCCTCATCATGCTGTTCACATTCTGACATCATGAGACCAAGACGACACCTAACAATTGATCAACAGCACCTCAACACTGGAGGCTTCAAACAGGAAGTCCTCAAACGGAGGTGTTCACTGAGCTTAGAGGGTCACAGAGTGTCATCAGGAGGTTGTAACAGTGATACAGAGACTGTAAGAGTCACAGAAAGGAGAGGAGTGGACGTCCTTTGGCCACATCCCAATTTATTGAGACACTGAAAATTTTTTGTTGTGGTATACCCACCACTGTTGTTAGATTTTCTTCAAATAAATTGTTTAAGATGAATAAAATGACCATTGCATGCTTCTTACTTAAATGCCCTACTTTCATGATATAATATCACTGTAGCATTCACTTTTTACATTTTCCATATATTTCACCTGAAAGTTGAATATCCCTAACTTTTAGTGAGTAGTGTAAGTATGAGCGCCTTTTTTTAAAAAGGATCTGATTTGTCCATCCTAAACATGCCACTCAATTTAATTGCATTTAAGTGCGTCTTAGGATATGACTGCATGCTCAGGTACAACGGGGTGGTTGGTATTGATAAAATCTTCTGTTGTCAGCATATGCAACACAACACTGATACAGTGTATATCATGACTTAGAGCATGTAAACAAATAAAAGTACATTTTCTGAAAATTCTATTTAAAATAACTGGATGTGTCAATGTCTGTTTTTCACTATCCGGTGAAACAAATACCTAAACATACTCAGTTTAGCAAAAATCCTGTAAAACTATTAAGACACCCTACTCATTAAATTGTAACATTGCCCACAGGCTAAAGCAACCACAGATACTATATTAAAAGGGAAACATTAATATGTATGCATACTAATTCTTTAATTTCAAGTCAAACACTGCAGCCTTCCTGGGCACCATCTATGAGATCTCTCTACTGCAAATACATCGAGCCCGCTGGTTCCCTCCATATCAACACATGGTCTTAAGAAGAAGTCATGTGACTACTCTGTCCACTGTATTCATCCACTGGGAGCCCCTGACCTAACCTAGAACCTCACTCCCCTCTCTGCCTGGTACTCGGTGTACAGTCAACATATTGGTCTGCTGATGCCTCCCTGAGGATAAAAACCCATGAAAAAGCCTGAGTTTCTGTTGCTTGCTGCAGCAGGCAGGCAGGCAGGCAGTGGGAGGTGTGTTTGTGTGTATGTTGTGGCTGTGGCGGGTGGGGTCAGCGAGTGTTTTAGCCACCCACGCCACAAAGCGGAGCCACAGGCCCTGTGAGCTCTCCCTGGACAGCTGGCACTCAGCTGATGACAGCAGAGGCTTAGCAGGAATCAATCTCCACCATGTTTGCCTGCTGCACCACTTCGTAGATTTGTGGGCGTGGGTGTGTACGTGTGTGGCCCAGAAAGCCTGTTTCTGCCAGACCTGAGTGCGTGTTTATTTTTGTGTGTTTGCGTGTGTGTGTGTGTGTGTGTGTGTGCATGAAGTACCATGCTGAGGGTTCAGCAGATTTAATCTTCCCATGCGATTACTAATGAAAAAGGAGAGGGATCTTTGAAATATCACAATCATCCTGTCAAAACCCTGGCAGGTGGTAGAAGAGAGGAGGCTGTGGTTCCTGAACTAATGACACTGATCAAATCAGGTTGATCAATTAGTTTTTGTTGTGTCTGCAGGATGAATATGATAATGAAAGCAGCAAGATGTCAATTTCCTGAGTGTCTGTCTCGATAGGAAGAAAATTAAAACAGGTTAATCAAAAATTATATTATATATTTCCTGGAAGGAGCACTGGCATCGCAGACACAAATGAAAGCTTTTTTTGTGGAAATGTGTAGCTGAGTCATTCTAACATCCACCTTACTGACCAAAACATAGTCCTGAATGGGAAAAGGTAGCCAAATTAGCCAAAGTATGCGATATTTTGATATCACTACATTGCTATAAAATCTCATTTTCACAATATATTCTGCCAAGTAGCTCAAGGACCAAAAGCCTTGGATGGATGAGTCTCTCAGTATGTGGTTGACGGATCTGAACTTGAAGTGAAATTGGGTAAACAGCAGTGGCACCAAAACACAAAGCACACTTGACACCCACTTGACATGTTTTCAGGCAAGAAAAATAATAATAACCAAAAGAAGCAACTTTAAAAAAAAAAAAGCATGGGGTTACTCACTTTATCTGCTTGGCATTTTTGTAGCGAATGAATATGACGATTGGGTAGATGTGAACGCTGTGAAGACGTTCGATGGCGTGAGGGGCAATGTCAAGTAAACAGTGACAGTCCTATAGGGAAAATGACAGTGAAAGACTGCATGAGAAATGGGGGATGGTTCAAAGCAGAATGTTGCAAGAAATATGCTAAATGACTTCACATTTGTTTCTCATACTTCACAATGCTTTTGAATGCATAATTAGCTGCACAGGTCAGGTGCAGAAATACTTCCTCCAGCTGGGGGAAGTATTTCACACAACTGCTTGACTCCAACTTTGGACAAATCATGATCAGTTATCAGTTGAGTTATAAATTTTTTTGATAAAATTTAGAAGTACAGACATATTGTGTTACTTGCAATTCTAGACATATATTACACCTGAATGCTGATGCTTAGATAAAGATATCTAAAACTTTTACAAAACTCAAAGACAACTGCATCTTCTAGTCCACAGATTCATAGCCCTGATATGGATTATAACCCACAGTGAGATGATTTTACCTTCTCTGTGATCTCTTTTATTGATGCAACAGTTGTCACATCAAAATGGCCGCTCCTCCGTTTGTAGTCAATGAACACACAGTCCTTTACCCCTCGCTCAATTGCCTGCTGAGACGCCTTCATAATCTCTGGAGGTAAAATAATCAGATTTTTCAAATTTATAATAATAATAATAATAATAATAATAATAATAATAATGCAAACCTGATGGACACATTTAAAGTCTGTCATGACCAACTAAACTCTAATAAAAGACTTGTTCTGTGTGTATGAGCTCACCAGGCAGACAGCGACAGAAGTTGGAAGGAGCCTCCTTCACCAACATGTCCTTACAGGGCTCCACCAACGGACCCATGATGAGCACTGGTCTGGGGGAAGAGCACTCCACCCTCTGAACCCGCTGATACATGAGGCTCACTCCGTCTGGGCGTGAAATATAGAAATACAATCAATTCCAAAATACACAAGATGGCAGAGAGATACAGCTGCCCTTTAATAACCACAGTTATGAATTTATGCATCCTGGGAAATATATCTGTCAGCTTTTTATAGCACAATCCTGCTTTATAACCACACGATCATACCTGGGAGCTGCCTGACACATCTGACTGCCAATAATTTTAGGTTAAGTCACTATTCAGTACTTCTGCATTCACAAGCCTGGTTAAGCACTGGTACCTTTGCATTTTTTAGGTTATATTATTACTGTGTGGATAAATATTTTTTTCTCCACTACATTTACCTGACATTTATTTCACTGCTGTGGATAAAAACCTTCAAAATGTCAAATTTTATTATGCCATGAACTTTTTTCAAACCAAAAGCAACACCAAATTTGACTTTTCTTTAAAATTAGTACCTTTATTTTGGAAACCTCACTATATTGTACTTTCCTGCAAATGCATTTCTTTTAGCAACATTTGAAATTTAGAAAGCAGGACACGGTGACACACAATCTGACTATTTTTTCCACCACGGCTATGAGAGAGTTCACACGTATGATTTCTCACCCTCTGTGATGGGTAAAGAATCTGTGCTTATGGCGTCCAGAGCCATCAGATCCTTCCCATCCTTGGATCCACTGCGTTTGTGCTTCAGCCTCCGCCGGAAGAAGGATCTCCGAGCAGCAGCAGATAGAGTCTTGTTGGTGCCATTGTCGTCTTTCATATCGGCCATGCCGTGTCTCCTGTAGAACTCTTGGTCCATCCTTATGGAGATATATCCACACATTTACATGTACTTAACTTCAATCAGACTCCTGTTCTTCAACATCTACGCTTGAAAATGGAAAGAATCGATACAGATTTATCAAGATAATGAGGACTGGATAACTCAGAATTACGTGTTTGGCAGCAGTTGTTACATGACTTTTAGTGTGCAAAAGTAAACTAAAGGCTGGACTTACATGTATCTACTTGGAATCTGCCCTTTTCCCAGCTTCTGTGCATTCTCGTCCAGTTGCCAAGCCATCCAGTAGCCGAAATTGCCATTTGGTAGCGTGTCTTCAACATACAGGATGTCATCTTTGTTAAAGCTCAGCTCCTGCTCTACCTCTGCCCCCCTCTCATAAAGTGCTCTGACAAGAGATGAAAAATAAAGCTGTTATTATGAAAAGAAGATTATGAACATTTAAGAGCCCGTAACATAGATTGTGTGTTTACGATACCTGATATAAAATCCATCTCCAAGGGACTCTTTGATGGCAGAGAGGTTGTTGATGCAGTTCTGGACCTTGAAAGTGATCGTTTCAGCTGGTTTCAACATTTCCAGGTAAGCCTCTTCTTTAGTTTTGTTCTTCATGCTGACGCCGTTGTACTGTTTGAAAAACATCAATTACACAGTTGACAAAAGGACACTGACTTGGCTGCCAACACAGAATGACTCATCATTTTCAGTAAAAGCAAGCCAAACAATGCACTAAAAATCAACAGTTATATAAAGGAGTGAAGTTGTACACACTTACATGCAACCAAATCTGCAAAAACTGAGCAGTTCTTGAACTTCCAAAGTAGAACTGTAGAGTGCTTTTGCTCAGTCTTGTCCATTACATACTGTGCTACTGTGACTTCTGTCTTAGTGAATTAAAGTGATTGATAAACATTGCAGTTACCTCCAGTATCAAGTCTCCAGGCAGCAGGCCATCAGGACTCTTAGCAGGGCTGTCGTCATCCAGACTCTCTACAAAGATGCCATGAAGGTTCCCTCCACAGATCTGAACTCCCAGCTCCACCTGGATCCTCTTCAGCCTCACCAGCCGAGGCTCTGCAGCCCGGCGTGTACTTGAACCAGGAAGCCTGAGGACAAACCTCAAATATCAAGCTTTGAATTTGTCTGTCCCTCCACATCACAATGACCTACTTACAGCTTTGAAGTTCATATTTGTTGGCTGTAGTAATGAAAACTTACAGCGAAATAACAGAAATATGTTCCAGACCAACCTGAAGGAGTTGTGAGGGCTGGTGGCGGGAGTCGTCTGTTTGGACGGCGGCGTCATGGTGCCCTCGTCTTGCTCACTCAGAGTATCGACTGTGGAGTTATTGTCCGGGGTGGTGGCTCCACTGTCTTGGGGAGTTGGCTGGTTGCTGATGGACTCCATGCGAGAACTAATGACATCGGGAGTGGACCAAATCTTTTCAACTTAAAATTAGGACAGAAAAGCTGTGGTATACATTGTCTAAACTATGATATAACTATCTACTCTATGTTCATTGTTTGCATTTGTTATTTTTTCTCAGTTACATAAACCACTCATTTTTTCCCTTTTTGTTCTCTTGGCTCTGATGTATCTTGTCTGTTGGGTTGCGTGCTCATAATACCTTGTTTACTGTGAACACAGTATTGTGTGTTCATGTATTAACTGTATTTAGAGCAGCATAATCAGTACTCTGAAAACAACTTCCAAAGTCACTGTGCTGACAGGCTTTTCTTGCCAGGATGTTTCATTTGAGGACCTGAAATTCACGAAACCAATGTGTGCAAGTTACTGTTGTTGTCTTACCCTGAGCGAGAGTGGTTGCCCAGCTGAAACATGTGAGGATTATACTGAGCCAAAATGGTGACTGTGTCACATAGCTGCCCAATCACCAGCCGTGCCTGCTGCTCGTTGGCATTGCGAAGGTTGATTCCATTAAACTGGAAACAGCAGTGATTCATTAGAAACAGAAAAAAACAAAAAAACAATGAACCACTGTTAGATATTTAGTTGAAGTGTGGTGGCTGCTGTACCTCCAGGAGTTGGTCTCCGTACTCTAAACGAGCTTGGTGAGCGATGCTGCCTGCTGTCACTTTGGACACAAATACTCCCCCATTCTCTCCACTCACAATGGAGATGCCCAGTGGTTCTGCTCCTTTCTGTACCGTCACATTGCGAGGCTCCTCCAAGTATGGCCTTCAGGGGAAAAGGGGGAGTGTTTTTTTTGTACAAGTGGTAAACTATGAATGATTTAAAATGAATGCCATTCCAAATAAAATCAAAAAAGGAGATGCTGTTGCCTGTGATTGAATGTTTAAATCCAATGTTGCTGTCTGTGCTGCGATTTGCTGCGATGGTTTCTTAAAAATAAAGATGCACTGCTGGCATTCAAGTTAAAAACAGTCTCAAAAATAAGCTATGGGAGCTGTGAGGGGCGTGCCAGAAGCATTTCAGAAAACAACTATAAGTCATGTAATCATACAAAATTTAACAGCATTCTGAATAAATAACAAGCAAAGAAAAGATGAGGACTTAGAGGTGCACACATCCATTACCTTTTTGTATTTGGTCTATTTAACATTCAAACTAATCTAGCACCCCTGCAGTGTGTACAAAGATCCAACAGCCTTGCAGATTGTGCATATACTAGATCTGCTACAAGCCGCACAGGACAAACCTCAAGCTTCTTAAAGAGAGGAACTTGGGCTTTACTGCCAGTGGTAGTCTGACAGAGGGAGTGTTATTAGAGACAAATCTGAGAAGAAGGAGGAGAGAGGAAAGAAAGAGAGTGATCACCCAAAGCAGAAAAGATTTCAGGTTATAATGAACAGCGGCAGAGAGAAGAGAATAAAATGATAGATGGGGTCTCTGTGTTCTAATGATATGAGGTGGAGGCCCACAGCTTTGTTTACTGCTTTGCAAGCACTTAATCACAATGAAGCAGACAGAAGTACAGACAAATGGTGGAAAACATGTCGTGTTCTGCTGAATGATGGCAACATAATGACCCGGATGAGGGGCTGGCCTACCCATCCTTCCGCCTGTCACCAACTGGAGCAGGGCTGACTGATATCCTGGGTTGGGTGGAAATGGAGCTCTGTGATTGGCTGCTGGTGAAAGACGATGTCTCCAGGTTGACAGGGGACATTGGAGGTGTCGGGCTGCTACACTCTGAATGTGAGAGGGAGCCTGGAGTGGCAGATGAAAAAAAAAAGGTATGATTTAAGACTTGCTGTATACTGCCGTAACATTATCAGATGATGTAGCTTCCAAGCTCAATCGCACCTCTGTCAGATCCAGTGGAGCGGGGATAACGCGTTGGAGGGATCTTAATGCGCTCTGCCCTAAACTGTAAAGTACTGGAGGAGCCTAAACATCACAAACAGAGGAAATGTATTAAAAAGGGCACTCTCATTTGTCTGTGTAGATATTGAGCCATGCAGATACAGGGTTTTACACCTGGATATTACTTAGTGAAGGTGGAGCAACAACATTTCTACAGAAACACCCCATTCCAGAAACAATGTCCCAGTTACTTATTACTCTCTAAAAAAGAAATGATCTGCAGTAAAACGTCTCAGTGAGTCTGTCTGTGGATCTTCTAGAGTAATTCAGACATTGTTTCAAAGAGAGAGTGGGAGAAAACATGTTTTTGAAACTTGGGTGAACTGACACTTTAAATGAGAATATATAATGGATGATTTACAGAACATATTATACAAGATATGACTGGCGATAAACTAGGACTCCATACGTACCCAGTCTGGCACTGGAGGGCAGGGAGTTGGTGCTGTGTGGGGGTTGGCTGCAGCTCGTCTCAGGCAGATCAGTGCGCTTGTGGCTGAGGTCCAGACTGAGGCGACCTTGATGCTGGGGGCTAAAAGTGGAGAAAAAGGCCTCAGAAAGTCCCATAGTGGTCAATTATTCAACCCAGAGAAAGATATAATTTGCTACATGCCATCTGTTCATGAGATCTGGGTCAGGGTAAACACTGCTACTTTGTGCAATAAATGCAGCATCACAGTGTTTATTAAAATCAATGACGAATAGAAAAAAGGTCCAACATAAGTTCCCAGAGCCCAGGTTGACATCCTCATGTTTCCTAATGTGTCCAACCAACCCAAAAATACTGAACTTACAAAACAGAGAACAGCAACAAAGCCTCACATTTAAGAAGCGGGAACCAGAGAATGTTCTGTTTTTCTTCTTGAAGAATACTATTAATCAAATAAACATTTCTAACAATATTTTGACATTTCACAGGAGGAAAAACAGAGGTGTAAATTAAAGATGGCCGAATTCCATTTAGCTGTTTCCGTTTCAGGGTCCAGGCATTGCACAACCTGGCTTCCTCTCATGGCTTACTGGGACTCTTTTATAGTATGGAGTCTGGAACATGAATACACTGGCCGATGTTAGCACCTTGTATGTGTGTGTGAGTGGACGCCTGAGCTGGGAGCTGGAGGACAGTTGTTGGTCTGGATCTCATGGCTCCAGGCAGTGTAGACTGGGTTCCTCATCACAGCTGTCACAGCAGGACATGGGGCTAAACCTCGCTGTGCTGGGTCTGGAGGAACACACAGAGCGAAACAGAAAGATTTCTTTAAAAAGACGTGTAATGTGACCACACCTTAAATCTCTAAGATAGTGACGACAACAAAATGTACAAATGTTGAATAAAACTAAGCACAGAGCTGTTTAGATGACTTACGTGCTGTAATGCTGCTGTAGCTGGGGGGAGCAAAGGGCATGCTGTACCGATTGGTTCGCATAGGGGAGAAACGTAACAAGTCCATCGGCTCTGGGGAGTGTTCATCGTTAGAAAAACTCTGTACCTGCAAGAAGCAGGCAAACTTAACACAAGGGTCACTGACAAAATGTACAAACATACAGATGAACTTGAATGCCAAATCAGATAGGGCAGCATATCTCAGTTACCTGCATGGGAACGGGAATGTGTAATGGAGTGACATTTCGCCGCAGCGCCGGTGCCGACTTTGGCCGGTACCTCCTCTTTCCCTGCTCCTCTGCCCTGCGGCGACTTCCTTCCTCCTCGGCGTGTTTCTTGGAGCCACTCTTGTTCTCTCCTGGAGGAGCATCGGTGTAATAGAGCTGGTTCCCCGGTTCTCCCTTGTCTTGTGGGCTTGTAGCTTGAGCCGGGGAGGCCGGGGGAGTACCGGTGGTAATGGTGGAGTCCGATGCCGAGCTGTTCTGCTGGCGGTGTTTGAACCTGAATGAGTCGCTCCTGGCTGGCGGGGTGGGAGGGGTCTGAGCGGACTCAGATATCGAGCTCTGTGGCGAGTGCTTTGGTGCCTGAGAAAGAGACATGTAGTCCAGTTTTGGGGGCACCTCTGGTCTCCTGAAAGCGTTTACATCAAAGATGGACTTCCTCTGTTTGGCCTTTTTGTAGATGGAGAGCTGGGCACACTCAGGAATAGAAGCTCCTGCTATGACTTTAGGCCACGTGCCTCCGCCGGGCTTCGCTGGTGAGCTGTGCATTCGGTCGACAGCAGGCTGAGGTGAGCTGCAGTCGGAGATTACGGGGGTGAAAGTGAGGGGGCGACGGTGTAGGTCCTGCCTCCTGTAGCAGAAGTCTGGGTGGGGGTCTGAGGGACTGTGGGAGGTGGAAAGGGAGCGGGAGTGTAGGGAGCTGTTGGAAAAAGGCTTGTGGTGGCTATGAGCACTGCTGCTGCTGTCCAGAGAGTCACCTGTATCCTTACACACTTCGTCGCCTCTGCCGCTCAACTCACAGCTGCAAACATCTGTTTGCGTGGAGCAGTTGTGCTTGGAGGAGTTCCTGCAGTTCCTGGTGTGGATCTCACAGGACTGGAGTCGAGAGGTCTTTTCTGAGTCTCTCAAACTTTCAAATAAACTCTGGCCAGAACAGCTCTGTGGGAGGAACTGTTGAAGAAGACATAAATAAATACCTATTATATTATACTTCTTTTTTTTTTTTTAAACAACAACAAATGAAAGCATAAAGATCATCTTTGCAAACAACTCAGTGACTCACAGTGGGATGTGAAAGTGATAATTCACCACAGTTAATGAGACACATGCAAAAAGCTACAGATAAATAAGCTAAAAACCTTCCTCACATTCATTCAGTAGACTTTTCATCAGTGGAATTTACCTTTTTGTCTCTAAACAATTCATAAATTAATCATTAATCATGTGTAGCACTCCACTTTCTGGCTTCTACAGGGTCTATTTTGGTTGGGTCTACATCATAGATGAGTTGCACTCTCTCTCTGTGGTGTGGTGTATGTGTGTGTACCTTCATAAGGGAGATGCTGAGAGAATCGCGGCAGTTCCTCAGCAGAGACTCGCATTCAGAGAGCGACTTGTTATCGAGTGTAATTCCATTGATCTGTAGTGGACAAAAACGCAGATCATAACTTGCCTCCACAGACAACATAATGAATGTGTCACTGTCCCTGCAGAAGCATGTGAGGGAACTATAAAGTTCACCAAGCATGTATGTTTCTTTTACTTTGCATTCTCAAAGACTGCAGCATGCAGAGTACATCTGCTTGACTTTTGAGTGTGTCGTTGATGGACACTAAACTGCAATGCTTAAAAGAGATGGAGGAGAATATAATATTTTGCTTTTTCCAAATTTGACACTAGCAGAAGCTATTCAGTATATGTTCAGTTGAAGAGTAGCTATCATGTGTTCCTTTAAACTCAACATGCTTGTGGTCAGCAGAGGGCACTACAAGCCAACGTCTCGTGGCATCATCTCCTGTCATGTAAGTTTAGGCAGGATACTCACAGCTAACAGTCTATCCCCAACAGTAAGAGTGCAGTCTCTGGCAGCAGGACTGCCAGGGGCCAAAGTGGCAACAAACAGTCCACTTTCCAGACCTATGCCACTGTCTGTAAAAAAAAAAAAAAAAAAAAAAAAAAAGAAGACAATGTCAGAAATCCCGTTCAATATTATGTTCATTTCATTACATTTATCCAGCATTTATCATAAAAGACACAAAATACACAGACAAAAACATTAACTATTTACATTTGCAGTTCTACAGTTTTTCTCTTAACTGGAGCTTGAAGCTGACCTTTGTGTCCAGCCATGTTTATCTGGATGGGGGTGATGATCCGTCCTCCAAGTGACTTCCTTCTGCGAACCACCATATTGATCACTCCCTCACCGCTAAGCACCGCTTTGATCACCTGCTTCCTGTCCTTATTGGTCAGGTCCACATCATTTATTTTCAACAACCAATCGTTAACCCTGCGCAGAGAGAACAGAGGAATGGTTCAATTAATCTAAGCCTCCAAAAGAGAACAAGGACAAAAATAAAATGTAGGCCTGGATATTGGATCTCAATCCTTCTTCAGTTCCGACCATCAACGGATCTGAATCAAGTAAGGAAACTTTTCTAACTTTAGACAATATTTAATTCAGGTAACTACACTGCACTGAGCAGTTTTATCTTATTAAATAGGGTGAAACAGGTTTATGTTCTTCAAACATCCCGGATAAAGAAAATTTCTAAGTGATATATAATGACAATAAAATTTGCTCTATTTACCGAGGTGGCGAAGCAGTGAGTCATTTACCTTAATCTTCCTTCAGCAATACTTCCTTTATCCACTTTACTGACAAATATGCCACAATCTCCTGGTAAATAAGGATCATTTACCCCTTCAGCAATATCAAACCCAAGTGCTTTCAAATCCATGTCCTGAACAAAAAAAAAAAAAAAAAAACCATAATACATTTAGTTACAGTTTGATTGTACATTAAAATTTGGCTCGGTTAAAGATAGTTTACTGAACATGCATCTAAAAAATAAATAAGGGTTGCAATGTTTCTTACTCTGTGCTTCTCAAATTCTACAACTTCCGTTTCCCACTCCATTGAGTCTGTGTCAATGGCTGAATCATGCGAGCTGTGAGCCATTAGCTGACGAAACCTTGCTTCCTTTTCTAACTGGTCCTCCATCTTTTCTCTGCAGGAAACATAAAACGTGTTGCTCTTAAATAAGTACAGTCACCTTTGGAAGTAATCTGAACTTGCTCAGTCAGTGACATTATTCCTCCACTCGGTGGCACACAAGATCTGGTATAAAATCTACATTCTGGATCCACAAAACGAGTTGAAAAAAAAGTTTTTAAAAAGTTTTAAGCTTAAAATAGTGCAGAAGATGGCATGAGCCTGGCAGGGACATTAAATGAAGTGTGGAGGAATGACTCACTTTAGTTCTTTGAGTTCCCGTGCAGCGTCGTTCTTTTGTTTCCTCATGTCATCCAGATTCCTCAGAGCATCTGCCAGATCACTCACAGCTCTGTCCCTCTCTCGCCTCAGGTTGTCACACAGCGTGCTGACAGATGCACACGTTTTCATGAGGCATCACACAAAATGTAAACAAGTCTATTTCCGTCCAAGTCTTATTTCCACACAACAGACATCTTTTGAACGCACTCCTTACCGTATGCTCTCCCTCTCCGCCACTATCTTGTCCCTCTCCTGAAAGGCCCAGTCCCGTCGACACTTGGCCACCTCGGCCTCCTGCAGAGCCTCCTTCAGCTCCTGAGAAATGGCCTCGTACTGCTTCCTAAGCATCTCGATCTCCTTGTTGGCACGTTCCATGTCCAGGGTGGCAGAGTCTTGTTTCTGGGGGAGTTGTAGGAAAAATTGGTGTTATGATAGACACGTTTACATTGCTTTTCCTTTCTCCCATTAACATGCATTTAAACACGAAACAAATATATTTAACCCAACGTATGTATGAGACACTTGAGGCTGTTCCCATCCTGACATTAGCATCCTTATTAATGTGAAGGAGACCACAGCACTGGCTCAGCAGGGGTTTACACACACCTTTTGCTGCAATACAATTCAACATTACGGGGCAATTCATTACAATCAAAAAAAAAAAAAAAAAACTGTATATGTAAACATATTCCTGGTAGATAAAATTATTGTCAAGGTTAACTAAGCAAAGAGTAAAATCTTATTTTGTGGCATTATCAGCCACTGTGCAGTGTTTTGGCATGTTAATTATCCAAATCCAATGCTGTAGTGCTCAAACTGGACTTCAGGGATCATTTTTCATTTCCTAACTTGTATATAAAAGGTAGTACATCGACACCAATGAAGCCCCATGCATTTTCCGATGGCGAAATGCACATCCACCCATGACATCTTGTAAAGGTAGCCTGAGGCGCAACAGTCATACATTGGATTAGGTAGTGTGGTTTGAAGCCGGTCTGATATAGTATATCAAGTTTTTGTGTCACTGAGAGTCTGCAGCTGTATCTGTGGAACATGCTCGCTCAGTCTCTCTCTCTCTCCAAATAGCTGTACAGCAGGGAGACTGCGGAGTGTAGTGAGAGCATTAATTAAGACCATAGCTAAATTAATTCCATTAGACTTTACTGTACTCCTGTTTGACTTTGAAGTGCACAAGAAAACTGCACTGCACCAGAAATGGATAATTAAGTCAGAGAGCCTTTTCACTGTAATTGCTGGTAATTTCCTAATGCAGGAATCGCAGCACTTTCATTGCAATTAATCTGACAATCACACTGAAATGGTGATACACACGTTTCTCTACAAAATCAATGCGTGGAAGCCTGCCAGCTGTTGAAAAAAAAAAACATTTACTACTACTATATGAGATGGGATGAAGGGATTATTGTCAGAGGAATGAATCAATCCCTCCACTTGTAATGATAAATCTCCCGTCTGTCTGGCTACCTGTCTGGCCTGGTAATACTCTCGCAGCAGCTGGTCCCTCTGGATGATGGCCTCGGTCCTCTCCTTGCGGGCCACGTCTCTCTCCTCGCGCACCGTCTCGATGTCCTTGCAGGCCTGGCTCAACTCTTTCTGGGCCTCGGCCTTGTCCTTCACCTCGTGGCAGTATTTCTCCAGCAGCTCGTTCTTGTCACAGATGGCCCGGTCCCTGTCCACCAGTGCCGAGGTCAGCTCCTTCATGTCACAAGTGGATGAAGTGGGAAAATACAAAATTTTCTGAATTTCTGTGTCACTCTGATACATAAAGTGTTTACTTAAAATTCTGATGGGAATTGCGATGTCTAAAGTCTTTTTTAAATATGGCTTTATTTTGTATTGTTTCTTCTTCTTATGTGTACCTGTATCTTTGGCCTCTTTCTTGTGCAGCTGTGACACTGGATTTACCCCTTGGCGATCATTAAAATCTTACTCATGGAACAAAAAGGCACTAGTGACACAGACTTTCTATTATTAGGTGAAGAACTGAGGATTACAAAGACTTTTTTTTTTTTGCTTAAGCAACTCTTCACCGTCACTTTGCATTGCACATTTTTCTTTGTCGGCCTGAACTACAGCCTACCAACAATTTCACACGATTACTTTTTGGCCAGCCTAAATAAGTTCTGGGTTTTCTCAAAGTGAATGACGACAACAGCTAAAACCAGCTCAACTAAAGTCGATAGATTTGGAACACAGATGTTATTCAATAAGTTATTCTTCATCAGCGGGTTTACTTTGATTATTTTCCACAGACAGCAGATGTAGCCTTGTAAATCTGAACGATCATGAAATTAATGTATTTTATAGATATGATTCAACAAGTCAGTGATCCATACAGAACTAACTCTCTCCCAGCCCTTGATGTAAAATGTTTAAGTTAATGTAATTCTTAACAAGTGACTAAAGGAGCCCTTGATTCGGCTATTACCTGTCGGAGAGCCTCCAGCTCCTCGTTGGCCACCCGCCTCTCTGAGGAAGAGTTCTTCAGCTTCGCCTCTGCCACCTCTAGCCCGGTCTGAAGCCTGTCCACCTCTTTGATCACCTGGTCCCGCTCGCTCATGATAAGGCGATACTCGCTGATCACAGAGTCCCGCTCCTCCTTGTACTTCTCACAGTCTTTCACTGCCTTGAGCTGCTGGGTCTTCAGCCGTGTCGTCTCCGACTGCAGCCGCTCCATCTCCCGCTGCAGCTCCTTGTTCTGGGCTGAGGCCTTGGACAGTTCTTGCTGTGTGTTGTCAAACCTGTGCCATATAGGGAATGCATTGGGTTTTACAGCTCTTTGTAAATGGTCACTCTTGCAGATAAATATTT
The DNA here is from genome assembly GCF_042242105.1 of Pempheris klunzingeri. Classification (NCBI taxonomy): domain Eukaryota; kingdom Metazoa; phylum Chordata; class Actinopteri; order Acropomatiformes; family Pempheridae; genus Pempheris; species Pempheris klunzingeri. Next base: position 8,609,911 of record NC_092031.1, on the reverse strand, counting down.
TCTGAGTTGTGCTAGAAAACGTTAAAATAGAACCAATAAAAACACAGACACGGAAAAACAGCAAGTGACCAGGCTTTAAATCTCAGCATCATAAAGGAAACGCTAACATGAGAAAGCATCTGCCAGTCTGCAAAGCTTCATCTGCCTTGGATTAAGAATGTTTTAAGTACTGTGCAGATTTGACCTTGGCATTAAACTCAAGTACTGAGTTTGTAGCAAAGTTTGTAGCAACTGCTGTTAATCATTAGACTTTTTACAGCTGCTGTATGTGTGTGTGTGTGTGTGTGTAGCTTCTAGTGCTGCTGGTTTTGTGTGTCCGTGATATTTCCGTCTTTACCTTCTTATAGACGAGGAGTACTGCTGCTGATAGTGGATGGCTGCATCTCTCTGCTTCAGCAGCATGTCCAGCTGTTTCTGCAGCCGGTGGTTCTCCTCGTCAGCCTGGTCCAGACGGCTCAGGTCTGCGTTGTGATTGGCTGTCTTCTCGTTGTAGCGCTTCCTCAGAGCCTCGTAGTCACTCTTCATGGCCTCTAACTTATCCACAGCTGTGTCATACAGCTTGTTGAGGACATCAGATGACCCCTCTCTCATCACCTGGAAATGACATCATTCAGGTGCTTCACTGAGTTAGAGGGGTACAATGGGACTGCTCGTTTCATCCACACGCGTGGTGCATTTAAATGCGGACAAAAAGGAAGCCGTCAAACAATGCAATAGATGAGCATTACAGTAGAATTATTACAATTACGGAAGAGGTTTGGCCATTCACCATTGCTTTATTCAATTCCTTTTACATTCATAATTCAGGTTAGCTTTAATATAAATAATGAAGTCTTAAATATAAGTTAACAGTGTCTTGGCACACAAAAGCAACTTAATCTTTTAAGTAATCAGCTAAGGCTTTAGACCCTCCACTGTGTGCTGAGATAGCAGACCAGAGCGTTATGTTTATGAGCAAACACAGAAATGGTGGTGCATCTTCGACTGCCTGCGCTTTCACACCTAACTTGTTTGTTGGGGTTCAAACAAACTATAGTTCATTTGCCTGTTTGCTTCGGTTTGTTTATTCTGTTTTGAAAGCTGTTCATTTGAACAACAGCACCAAGACCAGTTGAAAGGGTGGCTCTGCCGTGCGTTGTGTTGTAAACTGGACTGGAGCAGTAAATATGTGGGAATAATGTAAATTCACGAGCTAAACTAATATTACATTTACTCAGCCCATGTGCTGCCTCTACCTCTAACCTAATTCCTGCACATACTCGCATATTTCCAGACATGCATTTTTCTTTTTCTAGTATATTACTATAGCACACAATACAAATTATGGACAGAATGGCAAAAAGGCAAATCAACATGTTTCACAAAAGCGAAAGCACAGAATGTAGAGCATACATACATACAGCATAGCATTTGCATCTAACTACAGCACAATAAAAGGTCAACTTTGGACTGATATCACTGAGCTAATTTGATTCCTAATTTGACTGACGCTGAACATTAGTTTACCTAATGATGACGTGAGCTCTAAGGACAATAAGGCATGTGTCTCTCTTTCTCGACTTTCTGACTGCAGTTAGAAAATAAGTCGGGCGGAGGAACAGTGAAAGATGCAGGTTAAGTCATTTGTCTAATCTGAGAGAACGTTTTGATCGATGGAGACATGGGAAGACGAGCCTGTCTGGCCCCATTTCTCTAAATGATGTCTTGAAAGTAATGGTCACAGAGAGAGAGAAACAAATTGATTTCTGTCTCAAATGCCAAGATCCAAACGATTGAATCAGTTGAAGATGGGACTGCGTGTGTGCGAATAATACAGCGTGTGCAGACAATGTGCACCTGTTTGTGAAAATATACGTTTTCTCTTCTGTAGCTGTATAAATATGAACATGGACAAGATTGCCAGCTCCACCGGTACCTGCTGGTGCAGCATCCTCATGTCAGCCACCTCTCTCTGGTCGTCATCATGCAGCCTCCTCAGCTCCTCGCAGGCCTGCTTCAGGTGGTTGTGCTCCCTCACCAGCTGGATGTTGTCCTGCCTCACCGCCTCCAGCTCCTCTTTCAGCTGGGCATGCTCGCTGGCCAGACGGCTGTGCAGCGTACTGAGGACATTCCACAGCAAGCACCATCAGACCATGGGCACTGCCAGCCACGTTTAAAATCAGCATTACAGCACGTGTGGCATTATGTTTTGTGAATCACGGACCAACAAATACTCAACTATTAACTATTATTTAGCAGATATTATGTTCTTTTAAATGCACCGTTTACTCTACAGAAAGAATTAAAAAAGAAAAATGTCCACCACAAGTTTCCTGAGCCCAAATGAACTTCAAGTTGCTTGCTTGTATGATCAATTGTTTACAACAGTATAAAACAGTCAATAGCAGCAAATCCTCATTTTAGAGAAGCTGCAACCTCATAACATTTGGCACTTTTGCTCGATAAACTACTTAAATGATTAACTGATTATGAAAATTACCGATTACTGTAATTTAATTTCAATCAACTAATCATTTCAGTACTACTCAGACATAACTTTCTACAAATGAATTTAAACAGACAAAATTTAAAACAGCCATGAACAAGTTAAAGCTCACTCTGGTTTTCTAGAGAGCTCTTTGTGGTCTAAACATACTCTCTAATGCACCCGAATATGCAGTAGTTTGTTGGAACAATGACGCAGTAATATTTTGGTATTGACTCAATATTGCAGTCAAGACTTTTCTTTTCAGGTCTGCATGCCACTTCAGAGATGCTAATAAGTTTTATGCTGATATATAACAGTAAAAACAGCTTTTATATACTGCTTAAGTGGCAACAGTGTAAACGTAAATTCCAAACAAGACCAATAAAGTCCTCCATGATTACAGTGTTAATGCTTGCCTACGTGTTAAGTGACTTATTGATCTAAGTACAATTCACTGGTCAGGCATGAATGTGATTTCCCTCCCGCAGAGGATGGTGTTTAGTGTGAACAGATAAGTGCAGAGGCTGACAGGACCGTAATAAATAAAGACTTTCTCTGATGTGCAAACGGGGTTCAGAAGGAGAGGCTTAAACATGGTAATAATCCTTCATCTGTCCATTTGCATTGGGGCCAGATGTTGGTTCCCTACACTTTGGAGACAGTATGGCATCATTAAATCACACAAATGAACCAGCCTCCCCCTTCACAGCTTATTTCAAGGGACAACAAATGCTCTGTTCGTAACATTATCCTGATGGCACAGATGCCGTGCCATGCACACTGGGTTCAGATGATGATGATGATGATTACAGAGCATGCTTTGGCATGAACTCTTCAAGGGCATTACTTATAGAGAAGTAAATCAGTCTCTGCTCTCAACCTTCAGTTTGAAAAGACGACTCAGGATTTATGTCGCTAAGAAGACAATAAAAACAGTCTTTTTTTAAAAATGAAATTAAATTGATGAAGGGCTGTGGGGATTTTTTTTTTCAGGGCTTAACTCATCAGCATTTGGACTGGTATAAAGGCTTCATCCCTATTACACTTGCAAAAATAAAATCTGTTCAATGCAATCTGCTGTGAATATGTCAGAGGGAGAACTGAATACCAGCTAAAACCCTGCAGGCTATCGTGAATGCATAGAGCACAAATGTGCCGGCTGTTAAAAAATTTACAAAAAGGCCCTGTAGTAGGCTTTCCACTCACTGGTAGAAGTCTGCTTTCTTCACAGCCTCCTCGCACCTCTTAAGGGTGGTGCTGTGCTGGTTCTGCAGGGATTGCAGGTCTGCCATCGCCTTCATGCACTGAAGCTTCAGACGCTCGTAGTCATGACCTGCTTTTGAGTTTGGTCTATTTCACAGAGAGGGAAGACAGGAGACAAAATTGTGATGCATCATAACTGAGACAGTAAAACGCCACATGGGAGGATGAGAGAAGCAAGAGCGCGATAAACATCTTACTAACTTTGTGCTTATGGGACACAAGGGAAGAGAGGCATCATTAAAATTGTATGCATACGCCATGTTTTACAGAGTTGAGCATATTCTAAAACAATTTTGTGTCACGTAAGGCCTTAGCCCACTTGGTTTTTGTTGCTTGTAAAAGCTGAACAAGGCAAAATGCCTCTATTCACAGAGTGCAGGTATACACGGGATCACTGCGCTTTTCTGTCAATGTTTGTTTTGGAAAACAGGCACTTGGGTGCATGAGATCAGAACAGTACCTGCAGTCATCGAAGGTAGTTCCAGGTGAAGAGAGCGCCAGACGTTTACGAAGCTCGTCCCTCTCGCGGGTGACATGTCTGAGCTGGAACAGAACCGTCTCCATCTTCTCGTTCACCTGGTGGCTGTCCATGTGGGCGGGCGGAGGGGAGGAGGCTTGACCAGGCGTACCTGTGCGAGTCAGCATGTCACTGGAGGCATGTGCCGTTCCAAAGCTCAACTGATGGGGTTGTTAGTTTCTTTAAAATGCTCACTAAGGCTAATGGATTAAAATGTTGTGTGCTTTCACAAAACTCCAGTTCTTTCTCTTCAACTTTGTACTGAAAGCTTGCAGACCAGAAAGACAAAGTGAAAACACTCACAAAAGACAAAGGACTAGTGTTCTTGCACAACTCCCAGAATCTCAGACTGAACTGACTTAGTCTAAATATATAACTAATCATAAGCAAGAGCTCTTTGTTGCAGCTTTACACATTCATTTATGATACGTAACGAGAAAACACCTTAATCATTATCTTACTGTATCATTTTTAATCATCGGTTACGTTTTTGCCGCCAAAGTCAGTTTAATATTCTACTTCTCTACCTCATTGTTGTACTCATTAACCACAGAACATGTGAATATCACAGAAATCCCCCGTTCTGTTTTCCTTTCAGTGGCATGGACCAGTCAAATCCTCTCTTCCTCAGAGAATGAGTAATTTAAACAGGTCTGTGTGTGTGTGTGTGTGTGTGTGTGTGTGTGTGTGTGTGTGTGTGTGTGTGTGTGTGTGTGTGTGTGTGTGTGTGTGTGTGTGTGTGTGTGTTTGGGGGTAGAGGGTTTCTAAATCCTTCTCACATCTGTGTAATCACTTGCATGTGCTCAGAGTCTAAACAGGCGGCGACCAATGACTGACTATTATGTGACAAATATCTGTTCTAAGGTTGGTTCCTTTGAACATACTGGTTGTCTTTTTTTTTTTTTCCTTTCCAGGAAGATAATGTTCTTTTTTGACATGTCTATACCCGACACCTGAACACCACCATGAGCACCACACTCACCTAAGCTGCTGAGAGAGCTGCTGCTTTCCGAGTCCGACGGCATGGTCGACAAGATGCTGTAAGTGGACCCTGCGAGGCGAACAAAACATTAAAGTCAGCTGTGAGTGTACTCGACCGTGTCTGCATTATAGTAAGATGATTATCTCCAGCATTGTATGGTACATCAAGGCTCCGTGGCTTAGGTTACATTCAGGGGCCTTTACTGAAAAAAGGCCAGCTGGAGGCATAATAAGGTGGGACTTTCCCCAACTTGGGATGACGGGCCTGTGGGCTGACAGCAGTGTGTGGCTAATTATCAGTTGGGCAGGGAGCTTGAATACTGACTAGCCAGGGCCCCAAAGAGGCTGCAGCCTCAGAGCTTCTCCTTTTATCTCCTCTGACAACATCACACAATTCCCCCCTGTGAAAGCCCCTTCTTTTATAGCAGACAGTGATTCATAATTAACTGTACAGAAAGGAAGCCTCAGAACAGCACTGTAAGTGTTATAGAAATCTTGTGCAGTATGTAGAAAGTTGAGACATTTTTGTCTTTTGATTCTACTAGTGGGCACCAAAGTTGGAGACAAAAGCTAGAGCAACGTTAGCTTCTTGCAGACCTATCTGTGTATATACAGCCGACGAAGTAAGAAAGAAATTGCAGTGCAGAAATGTCAAACACGGCTGCATCTACCTTCATTATTGTTTAACGTGATGATTATTTTTTTACTGGGAAAATGCCACTCATGCTTATATAAGCTCATGTGATGACATTAAATTTGTAGTTTTGTTGGGCCAACAGTCCAAAACCTTAGGTGAGTCAGTTCTGTCACATAAGCTGAAGCTGGAACCAGCATGTTTGGCTTTTAGCTTGCAAAATATGTACTTCAAAACTTTTAAATGACTATAAAAACAGTTGCATATTACATTTCCATGGATAAACTGGTTTATTAATCAGTTCATGGTTTCAGCTCCAAAACAGTGGCACAATAATGACTATTGGCTGATGTCTCTTCATCAGATGTATCGGTCATTGCCATTAGTATCAAATATCGATAACAGCCTAAAAAATCCAGTATCAATTAAGCGGTCGTTTACTCTCTTCATCAAATGTGAATCTAAATCGTATCGCCACACATTTCCTCCTTTAAGTGTGCCAGAAAAAAAAGGAATTTCAGTGATGCTTAAAATGTTTAACAGACTGCACACATTTTTGATCAAAACAGCCCAGCAGTGCACATTTACTGAGATCCAACTTGGCCTTGGGACGAGCAGCTTATAGTTCAGTTAAATCAGCAACTTCCACCCCTGATGTAAAGTCTAGTGCTCGACTCGGAGCGGGAGCATGACAAACGATTCTATTTACCCACGTCTCAGTACTCTAAATCAATCCCCGGCTGGCTGCGCTCCCACTAGCTAAAGGAGACTATGAGTTTGATTAAGACTGGAAGGAGCCCAGCTAACGTGGCTCACCCCTCTTTTTCCCAGCGAAGGACTGAAAGAAGAAAAAAAAAAAAGGCTGAGGCTGATGTGCCTCAGGAACCGTGGCATCCCATGGATCAAGCTCTCTTTGTTCTCGCTCTAGCTTAAGTTTCCCATGACTCTGTTTGAGCAGAGAGTGTCTCAATGGGCAAGGTTCACAGTGTCATAGCTCACTCACTTTTCTGCTCTGTGGAAGTCATGTGACCTGGACCTCACTGCGGGTCTGACCCGCACCACTCAAGTGTCTCATTTAGGATGATCGCTTTTCTAAAGTCACGGCTACTTGGTAGAAATGTTCTGACCTGCATTAAAACTCTCAAAGCTGAAAACAGGAGCCCCAGAACTAAGTCCTGATACCATCTAAAATCACATCTGGCCCTCTTCTCCACTGGTATTGACTGAGAAAACGCTGAATACTGAGCCGTGTCCGTGAAAATCAGCTCATGGTCTTACTCAGACATGACAGCTCCACAATAACTTATATCGTTCAAGTGTAAAAGACAGTTTTTATTCTGTACAAGTCTACAAAAGGTCACATTTTGTTATTCATTGATCCAACAGCTTACGGAAGTGTCCCCTGATGAGGCAAATTGTCCTATTCATCAGGCATCTACTTTAGGGGAGTACTGAAAAACAGTTGTGCATTGAAAAAAACTCATCTGAGCAATAATCTGCATTTTATAGTTATAAATTATTTTATTCTTATTTATTGTATATATTCTGTAGTTTATTGTACGTCCTGCGTTTCTCTGTATCAGAGCAACTGCAATGCCCAAATCCCCCCCCCCCTGGATAAATTAAGTATATCTGATTCTGAAATAAAACATACACTGGGAAAGATAATTCAACTGATCTCTGTGAATTCATCTCGGGCGCACGGACCATTTAAAACCGAAGTCAGGCATTTTCTGCAAAGATAAACAACCAACTAGGGTTAAAATTATGAAGTTATGTGAACTCGCTGGTGTTCATATGCAATGAAAATCTGACCCTTGTAACATGTGTGCAAATAAATTATTTACCGTAGTGATGAAATAGGCCTTTTTCACTGCAGAGATTCTGACTTGTCATGGTAGGAGAAGCACAGTCGTTATTTATAACGTTAACGTTCTATTTGCTAAGTGTCCCCATGACAGTGAGACAGCATGCACAACTTACAGTGCACAGACCTCAGTTATCTCTAATTATTCACATTGGTGCTTTTCCTACTGTAATGAATCTATTTGCCACCAGCAGGCTGGCAATAGTGGTTTAAAGGGAAATGTCTCAACAACATTAAATATGCAGTTTGGCAAAGACATGAATTGTCTTTGTAAACTGGTGATCATCTGACTTTTCAACTAGCCCCATTATCAATTCATTAACTGTCCAAAACTTTGGTTTATCTTTCCTACAGTTTGGAATACTTAAAACATAATAACCTCATTCAGTCTAGCGTGGCTGTGGACACTTAGCCTTGTTTTTTTGTATAAAGAAATACCCTTTGAAATCTACCAAAATATGAAGTCCAACGAGGCTCAGTCATGGGCATGAAACAACTATGAAATATTTTTATTTCTAGAATCATGTAATCATTTTATAGAATCATGTAAATTATCAAGAAATTAAGTGCTTTACTCTGCTTTTACCCAACATCCAGTCTTATTTTGCAGTGCCACACACAGCCAAGTGAATACGTCAGCCATGATACGCACCCTTATGATATGCAGTTATGTTATTGTTCTCCAAGAAAAGGTTAGTACAATCTGTAAACAAAGGGTCTCTGCTGTCAAACCCTGGAGCTGTGGTTGTGTAAAACCATAAAATATCTTTGTTTACACACACACCTTTTTAAAGTACTGTATAGGCACATATCACATTTACATCACAGTGAAATTCTTGAAGCTCAATGATAATTTCAATAGGCTACATTTATCATCTCTGTTGTTGGCATTTGGGCGCCCGCTGGGGTTAACTAATGAATCTCTGACTCGTTAACATTGTTTTGACTTCAAAGATGATCTTGCTCTCTTGCCCTTTGGGATTCTGGGTGAGTGGGGAGTAGCTACATGAGGCTGCTGACTGTGCATATCATTTTAAAACAGAGGCTGTAACAAGTTAGTGTTTTCATGGGGGAAAGGCTCTTCTTTTGGCTGTGCAGTGGAGGAACCTGTCTGCCCAGTAGCAAAAAGTGGCTCAGCCCATTTGTGTCCTGTGTGACTACCAACAGGGAGCCGCAGACTACACCAGACGACTAAAAGGCCAGCCCAGAACATGTTCATGTGCAAAAGTCTCTTCGGCAACAGAAAGCCTATCAGTGCTCAGTTTTAGACTCGGTGCACGATTGTGAAATGCAGCGCAAAAATGGAAAAGCTTAGAAAAATGGACTCACTCTGCAGCTCTGGATCCCTTATAAATAATGAGGCCAGAATAAATGCATAATTAACACCTCGCTCAGCATGACATGATGCACTGAGAGTGAACTAAGTAACTAGCAATGCAAATATTGTTTTTGAAATGCAAAGGTGCTGTAGAGGTGCTGAGCAACAACTATGTGCCAGTCTGCATACATTGCTGCTGCTGCTGCTGCGTACTACACATATACACTGCAGAATGAAGAGTTTAGTGGTTGATGTGATAAACAAAATTTTTGACAAACGAATTAGCATCATAAAAAGAGCAGGAGCATTTCTGTGGCTCTGGGATTTAGCTGTGAGACAGAAAAACATATTTAGAGGTACACACGGCTGAGTGGGGAAAGGTGGCGGATCTTTGTGACCAAACAGGGTGAATGAACTGCAGAGGAGAGTAAACGCATAAATAAATATATCCATAAATAAATAGTAGATACATCCTGACAGAATTAGCCAAGAGGCTGAGATGAGTGTTATCACTGTTATCATCTACAAGGTGTTTGTTTTTGTGTTTAGAAACAAAATCACGGATAGCGAGAAGATTAGATAAGGGTGAAATATTAAAGGGCGTGAATGGGGAACATCAGATCTAATGTCTGTGTTGTACTGCCATTTCTCAGTTTAGCACAAAAAAATAAAGTGATGGTGCAAAATATACTGTAAACTCAGCAGCCCTTCTGTGCGGTGCAGCAGAATAAGAACTCAATGCAAAGCTTGTTGTTCACATTTAAAGGTTGTTTTCAATGTTCTTTAGTACAAGAGCTGCAATGGGTAGACAGTAAATTGATTAGTTAATTCACATACAGATTATAATTTTGATGATCAATTGTTTCAATCATTTTTATATTAGCTGATTCCATTTTCTCACATATGATGATTTGATGCTTTTCTACATTTTGCTGGGATTTGAATATCACGAGATTTTGTCCTGTAGTTCCGACAAAACAAGATGTATATCGTTGAAACGATTTATCGCTTAAGTCAGGAATGCCAAATATTCCCAAGTCAAGCTTCTCAACTGTAAGGATTTGCCGCATTTCTCCGTCTTATGTGACAGCAAACTGATTATCTTTAGGTTTTGGATTGTTTGTTGGATAAAAGAGGCAATCTGAAAAAAGTCACTTGGGATATTTTGCATTTTCCCCCCACTACTTCTTATAGTCTACATCATATCATCAAACAGTAATTCAATTAATTATAAAGTAAGCTAAACGACAAACAAGGAAAAATAAGCAACGAAAATTACTGTTAGGTGTTAGTTTTGTATCAAGACCGAGATCTTTCATTGTCCACTATACATTCTCCTCCAGATCACTCTAAAGTGAGTCACTGCACCGTGTGCATTAACACAAGCCTAATTCTTCACTCATTCATTTGACTTTGACAGTGGGTTATTGATTCTCACACACACACACACACACACACACACACACACACACACACACACACACACACACACACACACACACACACACACACACACACAGTCAGGCAGCCCTGCTGTCACTACATTGATTGTTTGAGTCTTTTTAGGCCCATTAAATACTTTCACAAAAGGCTGGCAGGCTGAGCTTTTAGTGACATGGCAAAGGAAACAAGCACAGTAGTGTGAGTGTAAATAAGCATCAGGTCACATGATTGTGTCGCCCTCTCTCTCTCTCTCTCTCTCTCTCTCTCCCTCCTTTTATTCTTGCCCAAAGGAAAAGTCATGCCCTTCATCAAGTTGTCATATGGTCGATACCCATTATGTTAGTTAGATCACGCTCAGTGCATGATCGAAAACAGGTTGGATCATAACCACAATACAGGACACTGGTCATTCAAAACACTGTGCATCAGTATGAGAAACTAGAAAAGCCTCCATACTTTTATACACGCACTTCATCACGTAGACCAGATCCCAGTTAAGTCCTCTATCTTATGGTTTCTTACCAGTTGTATGATCCACCGGTCCGATGCCATTCAGCAGCACAGAGTGCAGGTGAGGGTGCGTCTTCTCCAGGGCCGTGCAAAACTCTGCGAAATGGTCTCCGTCCTTACTGATCAGTATCTTCAGGAGGAGGTCCACTTTTTCCGGGCTGGAGGAGCAGTTGTGTCCCAGCTCGTAGCGCTCAGCCTGGCTGAGGGTCCCGCAGTGAGCCAACACATCCACAACTCGGTCCGCATCTGTTATCGACTCCACCAAGTTCTGGTAACACTTCTCCAACAACTCTTTATGCTTGGGCTCCATCTCTTCGCTTTAAAACCAAGTCGGCTTCGGGGACAAATCCGGCTTCTTAATCTTCCCGCTGGTCGACTTCACTTCGCAACTACTGCGGCGACTCCCCGAAACTGTCCCGCTCGGCCCGGTTGGGACGCTTTTCAACCCGAATTGAAGGATACACAAGAAGTAGCCATATTTGTTGCCCAAGGCTGTTGACTGCACCAAGATGACAACACATTTTCCCTACCGCCGCTCCGTCCTCCTTCCGATAAGAAAAAAAAAAACAGCACGTCTTCGCCTCTTAACGCGCCGCTCCGCTACGTTACGAAGACATTATCGTCCTGAAAACAACTTCTTTGGACATGTTGGGAAGTGTTTTAAAAACTCTTGAGCAGCTCTCTCTCTGTGTGTGTGTGTGTGTGTCAGGCTACTAACTCCGCCATGTCTCGGCTCTGGAGCAGCTGCAGCTCTGTGCCAATCATGTTTCCGTGCAATGGACATTTAAGGTAAAGGTGGGCGGGGCTTGGTGCGGAGACGCACCTGGCTACCCGCCGCTGTGACTCCCATTAGGAGAAAATGTCAGACGGAGTTCTACCTGCCGACAGCTGTGGAAAGTACAGGGTCATTATTCAAGCAGAAGTCAAATGCTTCCGTTTTTACTGCAGCGTTGCACGTCTGCTCCACTACTTTGACGCATGTTGTTATTTTGCAGGTCAAGATTGACAGTAAATAATAAAAACGTGTTAATGACCAGCTGCAACGTTAAAGTCATGCACATGCTGTTAAAATGGACCTTGAAATGGGCGAGTTTTGCTTTTTCTGTACTTATTAAAGTATGTTCTTATTGCTAATATTTGCAGTTTTGCTCAAATGCAATGTTGAATGCAAGAATCCTGCTTCTATTTTGCTTTAGTGTTGCTACTTCCTCCAACAGTGCACACAGAATAATCGTCTAGGACATTATGGAAGGTTTGCTGTGTTCAAATAATGATGGAAGTATCAGCAAAATATGCCTTAAGTAGATTATCAAAAGTAATAGTACTGTTTATACAGTAAAATGACCCCTGTGAGTGTTTCATATATTATATTGTATTATTGGATTATTGTTATTGACACATTATTTTGTAAGTAGCATTTTACTGAAGTTTGTCAAGGCTCATTTTTACAATGCTATATAGAGTTGGGAAGTTGAATCCATAACAGTGCATCAAAGGCTGTTAAATAAGTGTATCATATGTCTTGTGTAAAAATATTGATCTGTAAAATAACTAAAATATATGCAGTGGAGTAAAAAGTACAATATTTTTCCCTCTGAACACTTGTGGAGTAGAAATATAAAGTAGCATGAAATCAGAGACAAGTATTTCAGTATTTCCACTGAAAATGTAAAGTGTGCCAGTGCTTTACAGGGCTGCTCATTGTTCTTGTCTACGTCTGTATGTGTGATAAAATGTCAGACAGATGGTATTTGTATTGTGGGAAGCTGGTTCCCAATTCAGAGTTTGATCTGAAGGCCATAAGAATAAGTTAAGTTGTTAAATGAATTTTCTCTATTTTTCTTGTGAAATACTGGACTCTCTTACATGTTCGAGCCTCTTAAAACGTTATTAAAGGAAGCAGTCTGAGGAGGGAAATCGCCCTTTGGTTCAACTGATCACAATTCATTTCCACACTAAAGCTATAATCTTTGATGAAGCATCACACGTAGGCTTTGCTTCCCTTTAGGGGATGGTTGCAATGATCCCCTCATTATCTTCTTTACTCTGGTGATTATGACCAGCTGGCTGAAGTTATGGTACTTCATGATTGTTTAATATTTTGTCACTGTAGGACACAGAGAGGGGGCAGACAGAGTGTGTATTGGTTATGGTAAACAGTGACTTTGTTGGACTGTAGCGTCATGATATTTTCATGACATGTCAATTTCGTTGACATCTTACAGATATTAAAAGTTAATGGTCATCATCCTACATGTTGAAGTCCCATGGCATCGGGGTAAAATGTATGTGTACTTCTCAAAAATGCAGTGTTTTCTTTCAGCTGATGATTCTATGGCAGTTATGTTAATATAACAGCATTACAAATCACGCATTTATTGATTTAGGCTTCGCTTGCCAAAGTCTCATCTGTCCAGTGAATCCAGTCTCTGATACAGAATATGGGTTATGCGCTTCAAAACAGGCTACTATCTTATCATGAGGGAAATCCAATTGCTTTTATTTCATGCTTTGATGTATTTTTAGAGCAGATTGTATACCTCCAGATCGTATAGTTGTCTGTTTGTCATCTGGATTGTCCCCTGACACATCTGCCGCTGCTGCTCTATGAGCTTTCTTCTGCTCCACATAATCCATCCAATCTCAAAGGAGACAGACGTCACGTAAGGCCAATATCCTTAAGATAGAAATTCTCTAACAGCAGACAATGAAATACATACATGATTATCTACATGTGCTTATCCGGAGCCTCAGTACAAACAGCTGAACTGTAGAGATGCTAAATGTGGGAATCTGCTGTGAGCTCATTTATCATAATTGCTGACAGTACTTTATATCATTAAGGGGTTTTCGGCGTGACTCTCACTTGGAGCTAGCTGGAGCGCTCAGGGCCTGGCTTTAAAGCTTAATACGGTACACAGTGTGCCTATACATTTCCCCACTTAAGTTTAGCACAGCTTTAACAATGTAAGCGGTTATGTAACAACTCAACTAATTTACTTTTCCTGCAGGGAAAATCTATTTGGCGCTCACCAAGAAAACTAGTTGGAATGTTTAGGAATTATGTAAATTCCTAAAACCATCACACTAGATTAAAATTGGATGCTCTTACACCCTTAAAACTGATGCTGTTGTTGCACAGTGAAAACATTAAGTACTATGTTGTCTCCTGCCAGATAGTGTGACGCTCCTCTTCAAAGCCTCTTCAGATGGATGTATGCAGACTGCATGCACAACTGAAAGGAACAGGTTGGACAGGTTTTATTCTCCTATTTTGTCAAATATCAGCGGATGAACCTCAAGCCGTGCAGGGTGCAGCTCTGCAGGCTGGATAGTGATATCTGCTGCTACATCTCATTATGTGTTGTTCATCTAATCCTCCGGTTTGTAATTTGCTTATATGCACTCATGAAGTTTAAAGCGGGATTATGTCCCTGGCAACCAAATGTCACTTAACCGCACATTCCTCATTGGACGAAAAATTGGAGAAAATCCACTGCAAATCAACAATTTGGTCAATACTTACTTTTACTGATTGTCTATAAGACAGTATTAACACTAGAGGTCAGTGATGGGGACATGAATTTAGGTAAAACGTGGACTTATCTCAATAGATTTACAGAATTAGATTTTTCATTGAGATTATGTTTAATCCATCTGTGAAACTAACCTTTCATAAGGTGTTGGCTTATCAGTTGCTTTATTTACGGATCTTTTCACTTTTATTCTTTGAGCTAGGAGTTTTCTTCAACATGACCATACAAAACAAAAAAAACATCAATATTAATAAAACAAAAGTCATATTTCAAACCTCTCAAGTTCAGAAATGCTTTGAGCTTCATTTTCAAATCAAATCAAAATTCATCTAAGAGGAGAAGCCAAAGCTCCAGTGGGCAGTGTAAGGGCTAAGTGTTTATCAAAGGCTGACCTTCACATCGTCTACTAGAACTGATAATGCAGATGGATACTATTGATTGACGCGACTCCCGTACACACTTGTGTCTGACATCTCCAATAAGACAGTGCATGTCTGAATGTGTATCTAAGAGTCCCAGGAAGGGTGCAGCATCCTGCGATCACGTCCACGTTAATAATTTAAACATCTTTTTCTAGAAATCAGGTTCAGAATGAGGGAAGTGTTCGGTTTTCTCTCTCAAAGTAAAAGCCAAATGGGCCCCCGCCCCCCTGGATTTCCTTTTGACCTATATATTTCGGGAGGTATCGCAGCAGTCTCGGCTAGGGAGAAAATACACAAATACCAGCATCAAATATTCATCCTTTTTTGTCCTCCGGCTGGTGGGAGCTTTTCATTTTAAGTGTCTATGAGAAGAAGTGAAGTGAGAAAGGTATACGAGAAGTGAGGCTCAGTGGAGTCATTTGTCTCCCCATCACAGCCCCTCTGAGGCTGCACTTTGGGCTGCAACACAGAGCAGACTTCAGGACATCCGTGTGTCTCCAATATGGACACTATTTATAGCCTTGAGAAAGCTCTCTGTGCCGTATCACTGAAGCTGCAAAAGCAAACCTGGACATTTTTCCCCCTCTCAGATTATACAGCAAAGCACACGCACAGAAATCACTTATGTAAGCCACATTACTCGCACCTTTTAACCAAACGTGCAGCTCATGATGCTCAGAGGATGGGGGGTGGGGGGGTGGAAGGGGGAGGATTGACTCCCTCTCCGTAATACAGACCAAGGTGGTGAAAATGAGACTGGCTTTGAAATGCAAATTGCTCATTGTGTGCCGGCTCAGAGCAGAAAATCCACAGTCAATGTTTCATGCAAAACACATGATCCCATTTCACAAAGACAATTCACATATGCCAAAATGTTTTTTTTTTTTTTTTATTGAAATGAGAAGTGGCTGTTTTGTAAGTCTCTGGAGACTGAGACTATGAAATGGCAAATGTTAGAAAACTAAAAAGGCATCCATTGAATTTCAACTATCCTCATGTTACAAGGGTGATTGCAAAGGAGAGTTAATGCAATAGATATTCAGTTCAAAGCCAAACTCTAAGTCAGCAGTGTGAACCAAGAGCCCTCTACTGGCAGTAAAACATACCAACCAGTGAAGCACATTATGTAAAAAAAAATGTTTCTGCAGCCATACAAGTATTAATATTGCAAGAAAAACCACAGTGAAACATCAACTAGCTTTGAATAGTTCGCATTCCTCATTGATTGGCTTAAAAAAAAAAAAAGGCACAACATGATTTGTCTTAAGGGTTTGGTTTTTGGGCATTCAGGAAAAAGGCAGCATTGTCTAAATGTTGCAAAACAGAAGTTTTGTAAAGGATTATATATATAAAAAGGATTGTAAGTGAAAGGCTAATTTGCATAGTAAAGCAGTAAAAGCTTGGTTAGTTAACATGGATGCTTTAAAGACAAAGGAGATGCCTTTTGCAGATCTTCATTTCATACATTCAAAAATTACCTGCATTGAATTGTGACCACATTAAATGATCAGATCTATTCTGCGTGACACTGAGTTACACTTAATTTCTTAAAACTTGCATAATACTCAGACAATGTTGTACATATTAACTTGTATACAGTTGAAATGGTTGGCAATGGGGTCAACATAACCCCAGTAAACACAGAAATAATACATACATAAAGTAATGTGCTAAATGTTTTCCTTGTATGTGTACTTTATACATTTGGATAAATGCCCCATTCAGTTGTTCTTACTTCAATAAACTCTGTTACAACAAATACGGTTTCCTTTAACAATAATTGCAAACAGAAGAATTAAACTAAAGCAGTTTGTTGACATTTAAATTATATTTCATGGCATAGTTGGTGTAGTTACATAGTATAATTGAAATCTGTATGAAATTTTCAGGCACCCAAATAATAAATTTTACCCAGTAATGACAAAGCTATATGCATTGTTAAAAAATATACATATTAGTATATATTCACTATGTGGCAGTGATCTAATACAACACAGTAGCAAAAAAAGATAAAATCGCGTCACTGAAGAGAATACAAAAGTAATAATGATTGAGCGTTGTTGTGGGAAAAACAACTTTAACTACATGCATCAGATGTGATATAAGGTCGTATAGCATTGTTTCAGTGTGGACATATACTTTGTCCTAATAAAGTGATGTGTTCCTCTCCTTTTAGTCACTACCTCCACACAGCTTCAGCAGCAGCTTCTTGTAATCCCCAGAGGTATCACCCTGAAAAACAAAGCAAAATCAATATGAATTTCAAATGACAAACATATCACATAAACAAAAACTGCAGACTGCCATAATAACGTGGTTAGTGGGGCTTACTGAGATGTGAGTGTACAGTGATTTTCCGTAAGCCTTCAGATATTCCTGTCTGATGTCCAGCATATCCACCTCAGAGCGCGACACCATGACACGGATGAGCGTTGTGTCCTTGGTCCCCGCTCCCTGTCAACACATTACAATATGACATCCCTCCCCAGCTACAATGGCGACAACAAGTTGGGTGTGATAATTAGTATAAAATGTGTTGATAAACAACAGGTGTACCTCCATGGCCTTATGGAGCCTTTCTGCAAAGTAGACTGGGGTGTTCTTGATGCATTTCACTGGGATGAAAGATAAAAGAAGATAAATAGATGAGCCTTGTATGAAACCAGACAATGTTCTGATTTGGTTTTACGACAGGAACAAGATACAGAGGTAAATGAAGAGTCAAGACAAAGTCAAAAGCTGACTGCCTGAGGCTGCCAGCATTTGACACTAATGTACATATTGTACACATACAAATTGAATAAAAGAGGTGGCTGTATTGTAATTCAATAATTTAAAGTTATTGCCCCAGCCAGAGGGTTATGGTCTCAGCCCTATTTTTTGGGTTGCAAATTACTTCAGCAATTTGTTCCACTCCAACTATACCTTTTCATCCAATCTTCACTGCTTTTAAGACATAACAATTTGGATGAACTTAATTTGAAGGTATTCCATACTGTAGGTGTAGCCTATTTGAAATAACATTAGCACAATAGCACAAAATTCAATGGCGGTACAGACACACGATAAACTAAAATGGCTGGAAATGCAGTTTTCAGTCTGACTCAGATCAGATCAATGAGTGTATTTTGACACAGTTGTAGACTTCTGGACATTTTCTATGTTTAAAATAACACATTTAGAGAGTTGTGCAGCCTTTAGTCTTTTAATCCATCCTTTTCTTTTGATCAATCATTGAGTAGTAAAAAGTATTCAGGTCGAACAGGGGCCTGTTTGCATCTGAAGGATATTTTTAGCCCGTCCAGGAAAGCCTTTAGAAACAATCATCTTGACTTCAACATATAATTAAAGCTTAAACATGTTTTTGGAAAAAACAGTTTGATTGAGGTTTGGAAAAAGAGACCCAAGCAGCGTACCCACAGCCACCATGCCAGACTCCACATTGCCAGACATTTCCCTGCAGATACTCTTCTCAATGTCTCTCCCACACATCTGCTGGTACTCTTGGAAGACTAATACAGACAAGAACCACAGGAGAGAGAGTTACAGTCATAATATTTGAAAGGAACATGTACTGTGTACTAAAAAGTCAACACATGAAACTTGAAAAGCAGAACTTCACTGGTGAACTACACGAAATTGAGGAAGAAAAATAAACTTGTGGAAGTACAACAATGTTGAAATTACACACCTGCCCGAAGGTGTGGCTTGCTGCGAGCACACAGGATGGCATTAAACTGAGACTCATCGGTTCCCACTTTATTTTCCCCGGCAGCATACAGTTTCTGTTGCCCACGCAGACATATAAAAGTCAAAAAAGGTTTGATCAGGCTTGCTAATTACTTTCCAAGACTGTTCCAACAGCTAACAAAGTTAAAAACAGTACCTGAGCATCCTGTTTAGCCAGAGAGATGTCAACGGTCTCCCTTTCGTCGCGATTTCCCTAGACAGAGTGAGACATGTTGTGCTCATTAAAACCATATCATGTAGGCCAACACTTTTAAGTTCAGGTGAGCTGAAATCTGTTTTGAGAGACCTCATGAATCAGGTGAAATACGTGCAGCAGCTACCTGAGAGAGAGAAATCAGGAGTCTGCGGAAGTGACCGGAGGTGTCGCTGCTGATGGCGTCCTCCAGGCTCTTCCCATACTCTGGAAAGAGGGCGCGGCTTTTTACTTACATACAAAATATTTGTTTGCGTAACATTTGCATCTTGTTTAGACACCATTTCTTCAAAATGTATTGTTTGAGAACAAATAAAAGGGTAGTTGTGCAACCTAAAAATCAAACACACAATTTTAAACTATAACTTTTACTCTGCAAGTTCTTTTATACTAACATTTAACACTACACCTAGATGTTAAATGCTTGATTGATACAAAAGTTATCAATCAATTTCACAGTTTTTTGTGGAATTACAAAGCATTTTTTATGAATATAAGACAACGTTATTGAAAAATATTTAATTTAAATGATTTAAATGGTGGAGTTACAGAACTACAGGATATTTCTTACAAAAATGTGCATCAAAAATATAAAATGACAGGATCAGAACTCACCAGCTTTGTAGATTCTGCTGATTTCACAAATCTCTGCATTGGAGCGAGATGACAGAATCTCAATCAGACAAGCTTCATCAGTTCCTGCGCCCTGAAAAAGAAACAGAAAAGCCTTAGTAAGACGTTCAAGCACACATCCGATTCACAGTATAAAAATAGTGAGCATTCAGTTGTCGTTAGCCATGCCTCAAGTCTCAACTTGTCTGGCCTTCACTTGCACTTAGTGGACTTATTTTATTTTCCTATTACATGATGAGTCACACAATGCGGTTTGGACTACAAATCCAAAAACTGAAGCATCTGCTGAGACGACAACTCCAGCTTCCAACCTTTATAGCCTCTCTGAGTTGAGCTGCGTCAAAGTGTGAAGGGCTCATCATCATAGCAAGAACCAGTTTCTCAAAGTTTCCAGTGAGCTCAGACTTCAGATCATGGACTAAATCCTAAGGGGAAAAACATAAAACAAAAAAACATGAGCACAGGATCAGCCTAGATAGGGTTTCCATATGGGGTCAATGAGAAGCAACGGGTTACATAATGACTTTTAACTGCAAAAAACAAAAACTCTAACCAAATATTAGAAAATGTACCTTCCCATAAGTTGTTTTATAGGCTGCAACCATTGGAACCCTCTGCTTGTTGGTACGACTTCCCAGAAGTTCAAGAATGGCATTTTCATCAGTGCCTTCAAAGTGTATATTTTGAATCAATTCACGATTTGTTTAAAAAAGGAACAAAGACATACAAAACACTCATCAATGCTGTGTGACAATCTTTTTGCTTTACTGACCAAAACCCTTCATAGCTTTTCGAAGAACTTCAACGTCCCTCAGTGGATCAGCCCCTGGAAAGTCTTTAATAGAACCCCTGTACCCTTTCTATATAGAAAAACAGAAATAAAAACGTTAAACAACACAATGCCACACAGCTACAAAGGTATTTTTTAACTGTATGTACACTAGAGCATAGTGTCAAATTCCTAGGATGAAGACAAATGCATCTTACAGGGACGGCAGGTGCCTGAGGATTGGACGGACCTCCACTTCCATATACAGGCACTGAGGGGTTCGTCGCAGGGGCTCCGGGGTAATTTGGCATAGGCTGGCCTGGAGCGGGACCCCCTGGGTATCCCTGCTGAGCCCCTCCTGGCTGCAAACAGAGGACAGCTGTAAGTGCTAAGTACATAGTGACAAACTTCATATAGAGCAAATAAGATTCAAGTAGGAGTGGTAAAAATAAGGTGATTTAAGCAAACAAGAGCTTTAGCTTAAGTCTGTCCATATGTTATTAGTGACGTAGCACTGCAGAAGTGGGGAGAGAGCTAAGAATGTATGTACCGCTCCGTAGCCGCTTGGTGCTGCACCCCAGCCTCCACCTGCAAGAAAATATTAACATAACACTGAACAATTCACTCAAAGAACACATCTGATATTATATATACATATATAAAGTATAAATATTTTTTGGTTGTGTTTATAAATATTGCTGCATGTTAATACTCAAAAACATCTTGGAGCCTCACCTGCTGGAGGCATGGAGGGATAGCCCCCTGCTCCAGACTGTGATGGGTATCCTCCTGCCTGAGGAGGGAAGCCTCCACCAGGGTAGCCACCGGCTTGGGGAGGGTAGCCCCCTGCTGCTGGTGGGTAACCGCCTGCTGCTGGTGGGTAACCGCCCGCTGCAGGGGGGTAACCGCCCGCTGCAGGGGGGTAACCACCAGCCTGTGGGGGGTAGCCACCAGCCTGTGGGGGGTAGCCGCCTGCTGCTGGAGGGTAGCCACCCGCTTGGGGTGGATATGCCCCTTGTTGAGGTGGGTAGCCCCCTGCCTGTGGTGGGTATCCACCGGATTGGGGAGGATATCCTGGGTAACTCATCTTAAGAATCTGGAAGTGACATTAAGTTGTGGCTTGTTACTGTGATGTATGAGGGCCATCATGTGGCTCTTTTTGACAATGGGACCTGTTGCAGGTCACAACCAGTGCTCTAAAAATAACAGAAACCACTCACCTTGCACCCCACACCCTGCACCCCTTCAGTGTCACCCAAATAAAATGCTCTACCCTCTGCCTATAACTTCGGTATGTTAATAAATGAGCTGTATTGTTAGACAGACACCTCACTTTGATATATTACACTTTATTTATTATTGCCTGTTAAACCACATCTCCATTATGACGACAGCAGCTTACCACTTCCATCTGCCTCGATCTGGAACATATGATGATGATTGGTTTTAACAGAGGTTAAGTTTTGCTTCCCCTTTCTCAACCACTTTTCAACAAACTTTTCAATCCCTTTCAACAACCACAGCAAACACTGTATAACGCAAACTAGCAACGGTCCCCTAATCTTCTCAGTTACACATTATGGATCCCTGTTTGACAAGATCTTTTTGGAGGGATTCCCATCCATTTGGAGAGTTGTTGTTGTCGGAGTTGCACAACTGTTACGGTGCCTTCGCAGCATCCCTTTACTTGGCAAAAATACCAATTACAGCTGCAGGTTTGTCAGCTGTAATGAGTGGCAGCAAATTTGCTTTGTTTACATGCACACAAGAAACCAGCCACTATTTTGACAGCATAGTGAGACCTACAGGTGCAAAATTTCCTCCAATTCAGCTGTAAACATTTTTATTTATCCATAACTTTAAGTTTAAATTTAATTTTAGTTGAGATTCAGTTCAGATTGAACTATTCTGAATCCAAGGATGCAGCACTGGGTCCTACTGACAGACTCTGTGTTAGGGGTGACCTCATGAAGGGCGTCTGATTGCTGACACTCCCCTGTTAGTTTCCAGCTCTCTCCTTTGGACCCTTGGAAGCACTGATGAGGCTTTTTTTAATGTAAATATCAGCATTTCCACCACACAGTCCAAGGAGGGCTGGAAGTATGAGTCAGGAAAAACAGACTCGTATATACCTGACATATGAATCAGTCTAGCAGATGAAATCTTACAGTATTTTGCTCGTTGCATTTGAATTTCTTTCACAAAAAAACGACTCAAGTCACAGCTCCTGAAAGCAGCAAACAGCCCCATCTGACCGAGCATCACAGGCCTGCGTTTCTCAACCCGCTGGCTAGCTATAATGCAATGATTTAACAGTGCTTTTATATCTGTACACAACAATAAGCTGTAATTGTAGTAGACAGCCTATGTGCTAGCTAACCAGGCTAAAGCCCGTTCACTTCACGCTTGTACCGACCGTGAAGTCCCTTAACGTTACATAATACTGTCAGAATAGGAAGTTGTTGTCCAGCAGCTAGCATCCAGTCTGTGCACACACTAAGAAGAACTATCAAGACGTTTAATACATACGGTTTAAAGTATAAATAAGCCAGTTTAAGGCTTATAAAATGTCTAAAGTTATACGTTTGTCACCGTTAGCTCAGCACTGCCTGCGCCTGTTAAATTGGGCGAGGCTAATTCCCGACATTCCTCGGGCGGAGAGACAAGCTAGCAGACGCTGCTAAACTTATCAAAACACTTCGGTGAACTTTGTCGTCGCCTGTAACGAGGTGTATGAGTAATATTCCGCTTGCATTTACAGTGCAACCCAAAACATTGGGGGTTACTTACTTGTCAGATACGGGCTCGGTGTCCAGGAAGAGACGCGCTGAGAGCAGCAGGGAGAGTGCAGCGGAGGTGGGTGGGTCCTCGGTATTGTTTCCGTCCTGCTGTAACGACCTTTGCTCTTTTATCATCCGCAGTCCTCCGACTGGAGCTGATGTTGACTCAGGCGATGTGTCATTTGCACCACAGGGGACGTTTGTCTACAACTGATTGGGTTTGTTTCCACAGTGATGTGACAGGCACAGCATTGTGGGTAATCCAGAGCACAAGTTTGTTGAGCAAAAATGTTTTGCATCACTTTACAGGCCTGCTGCTTCGTGTTAGGGACTAACTCTCAGTTTCACATGTGCAAAATGAAAAAAGCCAAATATTTATTTAATGTGCATTGCTTTTACTTTTTTGTTTATAATGAATCCCATCACTTCCTCACATTTAAAGCACATGATCTTTAAAGTTTGCTTTAAAGACAAGTTATTCAAGTTTTGTATTTTTCTTTAGTTTTATTCATTTCTTCATTTAATTTGTCTCCAATTCAGTTTAGTTTCAGTTTTAAATTAGTTTTTTTTTTTATTAGTTTCAGTATCAACTTTTTGTTTTTATCATAAAATGGGGGGTATTTGTCAGGGGCAGATTTGTAAATTTCCCCCACTGTGGAACTAATAAAGGAATACCTTTATCTAGGAAGTTCAGAATTGGCATCACAATACAAACACAACTGTTTGTGAAGGCAGATGACTAACTAGAGAGAACAGATATAACAAGAAAAATATTGTCAACAAAAATAATATTTTGGTACAGTTTGTTATCGTGTATTCAAAGCGAAGCACATGACAAACAGTGGGTTGTATAATTAGGATCATATGACCTCAAACTCTATTTAATGACACTAAATATGCTTTATGTTCAGCAATTCATTGAAAGGATTCTTAAGTAGGTCAAAAACATCTGAATTGAGATTTTGTTTTTAAAATGTGACTTTTTCTATTGACACGGAGCCATTTTTGACATTTGTTAATCTTTAACTATTTAATAATGGAAGCCACGGAGCAGCAAAGTGGGCTCACCCATGCTGATAAACAAAGTAGTCTGATCAGGCGTAGTGCACACTGGGGCATGGAGATAAGCTGCAGTGTCACATACTTAAACCCACAGCTGAGCTCAGAGTGTTTACAATAACCTCCAAGCCACAATGTGGTGTTTCATAATGTGCCAATCTACAGTTGTTCCTGACATGTTCCAGTATCATCACTAAACACTAGATGGCAGCAGTGTTATTGTGGTGAGGACGTGCATGGCAGACTACAGTCTGTTGCCTTGTATTCAAATAAGTTTATCTCAGTTGAGTTACTCTTTTCTGTGTGTTTTTTTCTGTGTGAGAATTATTCCCCTGTTATTGCAATCAACAAAATAAACAAAAACAAAAAAACTCCTACATATTTGCATTTCATTTTGGAATATATTCAATATAATTCAGTTTATCAAAATTAAATAACTCACAAAAAAATAAATCATACGTGTCTAACATTAACACTGGTCTATATTTCATTTTCACTTTGCTCCCCTCCATTACAACTTCTTGTTTTAGCTGATCTGACTGTACAGTGGGGGTCCCTCTTAGATGTACAAGCTACTGGAGTTAAAAGTGTAAAGAGAGAGTGAGCAGTCAGATGAATGTCATGTTGGACCTCCTATCCGCTGTGACGCAGCCCTCAGTCCTGAGCGCTGCTTCACGCTCTCCCGCTGCCATTCAGGCTCCTGCGCCTCATGCTTCATCCACTGCGCGCTCCTCCGCGACTGCTGCCCGGGTCCTGGGGTCCTCCAGGGCTCCCCAGGTGAACACGAGGATCACACCCATCCAGCCGGAGCAGGGGGATGACTGAAAGAAGCAGCGTGGTCCAAATAGTCCAGCAGTTCTGACGGCGCTGTTCCAAGAGGCGCAGTTTCCTCCAAAAACAATATGATGTCTGCTATAGAGACTGGTGCCCCAGTGTACCAACCTGCACAGCTGCTCAACTGGGTCTATATGTCTTTGCAAGACACCCAGAGCGGCGCTTTTGATGCGTTCAAAACCGAGTCGGACTCTTCTCCTCAGGACATGAACATCTCCAAGCGCAGCGCAGCTGATCTGAGCTCCAACTATCTCAACAACTTCTTCCATCTGAGGAGTGAGGTAGAATAACATCGTAGCTCATAGTGATGATTAACACTTTGCATGGCAGTTTACAACTTTCAGACTTCCATCCACTAATTTATCTTATTTCCTGCATGTCAAACATGTCTCTCCTGAGGTGTCCATGAATATTTTACTGATATATTTCACTCCAGGTTATTTTTGTTGCCCATACAGTAAACCTCACCTGCATGCCTTCATTGGGTCGCAGTGTGGTGAGTGGGTAGTATATGAATATGTGTTTTGTACCCTGGTATAGTGCCTGAGTGTGTTCAGACTGTTCTGGTGTCTGTGTGCAGCTGGAGGAGGAATGGCAGGTTGAGAAAGACCTCTCACAAGATTTTAAAAATGCTAGAGTTCACCCTGGCTGGCCTCTACTTGGTCAGAGGAGTACGCAGTGTTCACTCAGTGGGGCTTGGTGCTGCTTAATTTAATACTAACCCATTCAGGAAAAGTAGGGAAAATGGATATAAATTATTAAAAAGTGAGTTTTTGTCAAACATTTGGCATAAAAAGCTGCACTTTGACTGTTAAAATCACTGTTGAACTTCAAATATTAATCTGCTCAAATGACTTAGTGCAGCTGCACACATGCAGTGGCTTGATGTCTCATGCAGAGCGTTACATGTGCATCTCATCACAATTCTCTTTCTGTGATGCCTTCGGAGTAAACAGCCAGTGTCTGCAGGCTGTTCTTCATGTTTGCCCCGCGGTGCCATAGCACCCGTCTCCTCCGGAGGCACAATGACACCGATTGTGCCGAACTGATAGAACAAGTCAGAAGAATGCATGACAAAGGCATTTTGTCCTGACGAGGAAATGGACACTATTGGCCCACAGTGTAAATGCAGTAAAGGCAGCACATCTGCAGGAGTGAAATAATGTCTGCTACTGTCAGACAGACAACAGGAGAATCATCAGGGTGATGGACTGAAATGCTCTTTCACTGCAGAGTGAATGACAATAATCTGCTCTGTTTTTGTTTGTTAAATGAGAGATATTTCTCTGTGGAGCCGAAATGACACATTCATTAATTGATTAGTTAACAAAACATGAGTCAAAAACAATCCATTAATGGTTTAATTCATTAATCAGTAAAACAAACCCAAATATTTGCTACTTCCATGTGAGAATATGTGTTTTTTCTCTGCTTTGTATCTTTGTAAATAGAAAAATTTGAATCTGGAACAGATTAATCAGCAGCCCAATGAAGTAACTGTTAGCTGTTGCCCCATTTTGGTGTATATTTCATGGTTCAGTTGCCGGTGATTTATCCTCTCCGCCTTCTTTTTGCTCCTACAGGCCTTGAACAACAATTTCTACAAGAGCTCCTCGCCCTATGGGTCCCTCAACAATATCGTGGACGGCCTGAGCTCTCTGGCGGACCATTTCTCAGACCTCTCCCTGTCCCCCGAGACACGCAAACCCAGCAAAAGGCCGCCGCCCAACTACCTGTGCCACCTTTGCTTCAACAAAGGACACTACATCAAAGACTGCCCTCAGGTGAGCCAGTCAGTGACGCTGTACATCCTTCAGGTGCAGACCCACACAGGCAGCAGCCTAACCTGAAGCAGCTGTGCAGCATGTGGGCTATTTGAGCTGTCAGTCAAAGGCGTCAACGTGTTTCGAAGAACACATGAAGTTGTGTCTGATAAGGACAAAATCATTAAGTCAATACGACTCTAATTCTCAGTTCAAATCCACATGCTTTTTTAATTCAGTGGTATTAAAAGTATAAACTCCAAGTGAGAATATTATGTTTTTTTATGTCTTTTTTCAGTGTGAATCAGATTCCTCAGCACATATTTGAGTTAGATGTACCACCGCAGGTTGGTAATGAGCAGCAGATGCCAGATTGGATCTCAGAGGCGGCCTTAATGAAAGATGATAGGTTCCTCTGTGGAACTAGGCACGACCTCTACTCCAAACACGAAAGAAATATCACCACTGCTTAATGTGCAGCTGTGGTTTCCCATTGATCATGTTCAGTGGGAAATGCCTGACATTTGTTAGCTATAATGGAAATAATCAAATGACTGATGGACAGGATGTGTCTAAGAAGCAAGGCGGAAAAAAGCAGAAATTCAAATAGCTGCTACACACAAACAGATTAAGGAGGAGCCGTCACAGTCTTTATTGGTCAATGATCAGTAAGGTGTGAAGGCTTTACAAGATTCTCCGATAATATCACATATTACACTGAGTGATTTTAGCAATTTCTGAAAGTTTCAGAGGTCTTAAGATATAATGGCCCAATGAATATGTCAGAGAAGCCCGGTTGTAGATAGTTTCTTAGAGCATCAGACCCTATAATAGGGGAGTAATGTCTAAAACATAAGTAGTTGTTGGTGCAGAGGAACAATTGATTTGCTACAACATTTTAAATGTTCCATTTTCGACATAGATAGCCAGTTTGTGCTGCGTTGAATTCCGGTGTGTGAGCTTAAAACCATGGTTGGACATTTTAGGAAATACACTTATTTGCTTTCTTGCCGGGGGCTAAATGAGAAGATTGATTCCACTCTTACGTCCCAGTCTTCTCATGTAACTCCCTGCAAACAAGCGAATAAGCCCGGAACATTCCTTTAACTAGGCAACAAGGAGCAGAAATGTTGGAAGATCAGCTGTGGGGCCCGCTCACATCCATCCCCCTGATCCACATTTCAATCGCTCTCTTCTCAAGTCTTGTCTCTGAGTGCTTGTCGCCTCCATCACTGCCAACGCAGATGAGATTGGTGCAGTTCAGCGGTGAACGCAGACAGTGGAGGAATGCAAGGAATGTGGAGAAAATCATTCGCAGTGAGCTTATAGCTGTTAACATTTTCACATCTGTGAACACCTGGACAGACAGTGGGTGTGACTCCCTATCCGCCAGTTTCCGAAACATACCCCCATCTCTGAACGCTGGAAAGACGCTCTCAACCACTTTCAAATTGTGAAACCAACCACACTGACTTATTTTTCAGTATCTATCAGTCTTTCAGTGCGCAGCCTTCCACAGCTGACTGTTTTCCACTGGTGAGCCGCAGTGGACAGGAATTGAAGAACGTCATGGCTCAGTAAGATGAGAGAAGAAGCACACAGGAAGTGGGTGTGCGGGGCCCTTAACAGCCTCTCTCAGGGTCCAATGGGGCCCTTGTCAACTCTAAAAATCTGCCTCTTTGATAAAGAAACACATGGTTCCTCAGTGAAAGCCTCAGGTGATGAAAAGTGATGGAAAAAGTGCCAGCTAAGGTGAAGCCCATGCATTTGGGTTCCAGCCATACTAAAAGGTAATAGATAGTGGTAAACATCCTGTTGACAGCATAGCGGAGAGTTGGGTTACTCGCTTCTCTGGAGGGTTAAAACGTCAAAGGATTACTCAGAGATATTTACGACTCTTCCTTGCAGCCACGCCCCTCAAAATGTGCAAAATCTGGAAACCATTTCTGTTGCCTGGCTCTCTGCAGCTCTCTCTTTCTGCTTTAGAAAGATGATGTCAGATTTTATCATGTGTTGCTAATATTTCAGACCCAAAGCAACGATTACGGAGCCATTGTCACGACAAAAGGCCTCTTCAGTTGAAGCTGAGCTGAACATTCTTCTGAAGCTGTAACTAATGAACAAACTGCTTTTTGTTCTTGATGGTTGGAATCTGAAGCATTTTTAGCTCTAGACAACCGAAATACATACTGTCGGTGCACTTTCATGTCTTACTGCACGGTAGTTTGCAGAAAAGTGATTTAAATTCCAACTTGAGTCTTCAGCGGAAAATTATTCGTCCTCTTTACTGCTTTGATTGCAAAACTGTTTCAGTTTTCACCCAAATGACCAAATGTGTTGCAAGTTTACCACCTTTCACCCCCTCACCCAGGGTCACACCATTTTAATGACCCCTTGCCAATTAAGTAGCCGAACACCGTTACTGTAAAGAGAACACACAAGTGACAGTGTGCTGACAGTAACTTGGTGTATGGTGGGAAGAGCTGGGGCTAAATAAGGAGGGCATTGTTTCTGCAGAGAAGCTGTGGAACCAAAGGTCAGGAAGTCAGGCTGTATTGTTCACTCAGTTCTGCTTGGCTGCAGTCATCTCCGTCTCTGTCTATGCAGAGGAGCGGCTGTCCGACGCTCATTTAAAGGGCCAGCGAGCAGCTGCCCAGAGATGTCCGCATCCAAACCGTGCTTTTGGAAATAGTGGGTAGCACAGGAAGAGGGTGTATGTCCTTACAGTCACAGTTTAATCATGTTTGAATGGAGGGGAAAAGTCTGCTTTGATAATTACTTCAGACAAAGGAGCTTTTCATGGTTAGCTGCCTATGTGCCAGTGTGTTTACTTTCTAATTAGTATTTTATCCCATGATTTGCCATCCTTAGTTCTGTTTTGCTGCATATCCTCAATGGAAAAGTTCTACATTTCACCAATGGTGGTTTGTTGTTTTTAGACTTCTTTTTTGTGCAGATTAAACAGACGTGATTCAGCGTGTTATTCAGTGTGTTATTATGGGCGGGGTCAGGCTAACTGTTTCCCCCTGTTTCCAGGCATTGTGCTAAGCTAAGCTAACTGGCTGCTGGCAGTGGCTTCGTGTTTAGCGTACAGACATGAGAGTGTTATCAACCTTCTTACTTTAGGCAAGAAAGCGAATAAGTATTACTTATGTGTGTGTCCTCTTTTGGATCAAGGCTTTAGAATTATGTTCTCTGGAGATGACATTGGATCAGTGTTTTTACTGATGTTTGATCTCCCAGTTCAGAACATTATTCTGCTGACATCATAGTTCAAATACTGGATAATGATATCAGGGTTGTTTTTGGAGTGGACGCTGAACCTCAGGTGGAGCGATACAGTACAGTACATAGACAAACACGTAACTGGTGAATCTCAAGCAACACTGTCTGATTACTGCTGCTTTGGTCCTTTTGTTATCACTGCTGATAAATGTCTTATCTGCCCTCGGCCTGTTGCTTTTGGCCGCATCATCTGCTGAGGAGGATGAGCAAGATAGAGGAAACCGAGGAATGTGGGGTCGATAGACTCCCTCTGATAAACAGTGGCTGTCATCTGCTCAAAGCTAATGAATATACAGCGAAAAAATGCAGTAGAGCTCAGTTTTAGTGTGTTGTCAAGATAAAATCACTTTTGTTATCCTGAAGGATTTGGTCATTGGAGATAACAGTTGCTCCAGTTTCAATGATGTGAGGCAAAGGAAGGGGAATGAAATGAATTTAGGGGAGTTGTACCAAATTTGGACGTTTGTGAGTGCTGTAAAAAATTTACAGCAGAGTACTATACCAAATTTTGTGATCATGAAAAGTAAATGTTATAATCAGTTTAAGTGGTTCATTCAGTATTCAGGGATTTGGGGGCATTGTACCAAATTTGTGGATTTGAGTTTTTATTAAATCCTGCTTATGGCCTGAAAAAGATTTGGATCAGCCCTGCTGTTTAAGTTACTGAAGTATTGTGAGGGAGGATTAATGACAGAAAGTGTTCCAATGGATTTAGATCCTTAATTAATTATTTTTCACACTTTCTGCTAATAAGAGGTCTATGTTTGGTTGAGTAAGCTTTGCTATGAAGTGCATGAAGGAAGATGGCCGTTTACTCATGAGCAAATGCTGTGAAATTCTCTCAGGCCTACTGTTCATCAATCAGAGAGTTTGACTGGCCTTTCAAAATGTGCCTGCAGAATTGCCTGATCTGCTATTTTCCCCATTGACAGTAGTGCAGCACTGACTATAACTGCATCAAGTACTGAACATGACAATGAAATCAAACTCACTGTTGGCATCTTTACGGCCTTCTGGGAACCTGAGAATCACTTTGACAGAGCAGCCCGCCCCCCCAAAGTTTACTACCCACACAGCAGTCATAAGATTTTGCCTTCTTGAATCTCACTCAGCTGTGTTTTGAACTGAAGCTGGGAATATTTTGCTTTTGCATTTCTTGTTTGTCTGCCAGCCCACCTGCCCCTGTCATTCACCCTTTGTGAAACAGAACGCCAGTTTACAGCTGTATATGTCGTCAACTCGACCACAGCCAGGACTGGAGCTCAGTCAGACTGTGGACGGAGCAGAGAGGACTGAAATAGATGCTGAGAAGTATCATGTCTGTGAATGTTTGTGTGTGAAGAAATCATTCTGCTAGTTTAAAGGCTCTGCATGCTCTGAACAATGGGACTGATGGAAGATTGAGAACCTGCAGAGAAAACAGAAAATCGATCTAATCCCATTTGTTTTGGAGAGAGGGATGGTTAATCCATTCTGTATTTGAGATGTGTGAGATGTGCAGAAAGGCTGTGCTGAAGGATTACAGTTTCATATACAGTCACTGCGCCTTAACTGTCTTAATAATGTATACATGGTGTCAAAGGAACACAGATAAAGTTACACAAAATGAAAAATTCAAATAGTTAAAGAAAGGAATGATTTATATGTATGAGCATCACATCACTGAATACCATAGATTACTGTAGAATACCATACCAATAACGTGGAATACCATGAATACCACCATAGAACACTGTAAATACCAAAGATTACCATAGGATAAGGTACCATACCATTAGATTAGACACAGAATATCATAGATTACAATACATACCACAGATTTCCAGAGATACCAGTACCATGCCATAGAAGTCCATAGATTACTATAGAAAAGTAGTGCCATGCCATAGAATACCATACAATTCAATTCATACAAAGAATGTTTGCCATCTATGCTTGATGAATACATAAATTAATTGATTATTCTTCCCAATTACTCAACACTGTTTTTTCACCTCTCTTTTGAGGCGGTAATAACTGTCTTTCTTAAAGAAAATCTAGCCGTTCTAATACTGTCTCTTTAAGGAAAATGAAAAGTCATCAGTTTGTTGCTTTAAACCCTCCTGGAGAAATGATCCTGATTTCACGAGATAATGAAAAGTCGGTCGACACAGGAGTGTTTAAAACACAGGAGATCTTTGGCTGTGGATTTCAGTCCTGGCATTAATGTGGTGTTTTGCTTTGGTAACAGCTGGGCTTCTCCCCTGATGCCGTGGGGGTCTGATACAAATTAAACCCAGTGAGGGAGAGAGAGAGCACTGCGGGTTTGTTAGTGTGGAGTAATTGACCGCATGGTATCCAATAGGCCTGGTGTTGCTGTGTTCTCCAGGATGAATGTCTCATGGGGGTATGGGAGTGGGGGAGAGAGTGAATGAGGGAGAGAGAAAGAAGAGGGAGGAGGGAAGGGAGGGGGGGGGGGTGAGGATTTGGAGTAGTCCATTGTTTATCCTGATGGTTTCCAGATGATGGCAGAGGGAGGCAGCCAGCCTCCTGGGCCTCTCTCTCTCACCAGGCTACGAGGATCTGGGCCAAGCTTATCTGCTGCAGCCTTCAAATCTGGCTTTACATCACTCTGAGCACTCTGGGCCTGATTTAAGTTACACAACTGAAGCTATGGTTTGTGAATGGGATGGATTGTAATGCACATAATTACTGAATTTAATATGTATTTATCTTAAAACAGAACTTTCTCACACACAGTTTCAGACTGTGAAGATTAAATATTAAGAATCTATTTTGGGTGAAAATGTGCTGTTTGTGCCAATATGAATTTTTGTGCTGTTTTACTCAAAAAAAAACAGGTATCAGGGACTAGAATGGTGGTCAGTCTGTCCTGATTGAGATATCTCAACAACCGTGGGACAGATTGGCATGAAATGTGGAACAAACGCTCATGGTCCCCAGAGGATGAAGCCTAGTGAACTTTCCTCCATATGGTGGCGGTACCAGGAGATCCACATTTGTGGTTATGAGTCAAACGTCTTTACAAATATTAGACAGACTGGCTTTAAACTTGCATTTGCAATTCGAACTGCATTTAGGCAACAATTAACACATTTGATCACCTTGCATGCCTCAACGATACAGTGATACAGATATCTGTAAAAGTATTGAGATATTAATCTGGGCCATATGACCCATCCCTACATTATTGTATGGGAGTTTTTTTGTGGTGCACCCAAATTTTGTGGGTGTTGTGAGCTCTGTGTCTTAGATGTGTTAAATAAACAGGTTGTGTGTCATGCAAGCAGAAAGCTTGATGATGGATTTGTGCATTTTTCTGCATTCACTCAAACTTTCCTGCTCTCCATGAACTGCCCGCTCACTGTCGGGTCAGGAGAGTGATCTCCGTCCGCCGGCCGTCAGAGTCACATCTTTGACGGGACCGGTGGAAACTCGGGAGTGTGCCATGCCCTTTGCTGCCCTGTGGGCTCCAGACTTTAGGTAGAGTTAGTTTTGCTTGTTCAGCAGAGTGAAAGCTGTTTCCTCCCTCAGGAAGGTGATGCTCCCCCTGTAGGCCCTTGAGAGAGAGGGCTGCCATCAAAAATGGCCTCCCACAGTGCCTCATGGTGGCTAAATGATGCAAACACAGGCCTCCAAATGCTTCACAGCGGCAGAAACAGTCAGAGACCTGGCTGCTGGAAGTACGTTTCATGAAACAGATGTCATCCTGGAAATAAATAAAATGATATGTAAGAATTTGTGAACGTGACATATGTTTCTGCTACGAAATCAAAACAAGATTCGACGTGCACTCCTCTGGTGGCGTGGATTCACTCTTAATTTTCACTTGCCCTACTTTTCAGCCGAGGCGCTTCTAATTTAAACCAGTCTTGTCGAGATGATTTCTTTGTGATGGGTTTAGGATTTTGTCATGTTATACAAGTGCAGAGTTCATCTGGGTTTTATTTCCTCCCTGCTAAGATCTTTGTGTCCTGATTGGTGGGCTGGGGCCAGCTGGGAGGGATGACTGAGGGCCTGAGGTATTTGTCCTATAGCACAGGCCGGGGCCTCCTTTATGGTCCCTCGGGAGCACAGCTGGAGGGAGGGAGTTCTTTTCTAATGGGAAAGCTGAGACTCCTTCTTTTCTGTCCAACAAATAAATTACACTTCGCCATTACAATACACCCCAACCGTCTTGAAATAAACCATTAAAACTTTTCCATTTTTCTACAATACAAGGAGTCTTCCATATGTCTACACTGTCCCTCTACACCCATGGATGAGATAAGATAAAAAAATAAAAAAAAGCTCCTTTGATATGCAGGAATGTCCTATTCCAGGACTGTAAGTATTAATCAAGCATCAAAGCAAATGAGTATTCTAACTTGCATTGACAGAAACCATAAATAATCATCTCGTTCCTGAGACAAAACTACTCCATAAACTCCACTTTCTTGCCCTCCAACTGGGCTGCTATCACTTCCTGTTCTAATCACACGGAGCTTTGAATTGGCTGCAGTCCAAAGAAACCAAATAGGTCAGTCAGCCTCCTCCAGTTAAAGGTGGCGAGAGGCAAAAGCCAAAATGTTTGCAAAGCTGTCGAAGTTCACACATTGAGAAATGTCTTATTTTTAAGCTGTGTTGTAAGCCTCGAGTG
The DNA here is from genome assembly GCF_042242105.1 of Pempheris klunzingeri. Classification (NCBI taxonomy): domain Eukaryota; kingdom Metazoa; phylum Chordata; class Actinopteri; order Acropomatiformes; family Pempheridae; genus Pempheris; species Pempheris klunzingeri. The sequence goes on along the minus strand of NC_092031.1, from coordinate 8,575,248 downwards.
GGCCGCGCACAAGGTCAGTAAGGTCAGAATTGTTGTCTGCTGTGTATTCCCGTACAGGCTCGACCCAAAGGTGAAGGCCTGACCCCTTATCAGGGAAAAAAGAGGTGCTTTGGTGAATACAAATGCCCGAAATGCAAGAGGAAGTGGATGAGCGGGAACTCCTGGGCCAACATGGGACAAGAATGTATCAAGTGCCACATCAACGTTTACCCTCATAAGCAGGTAGCGGTACATCTGAACAACAGACAGAAGAAAAGCACCGATGGCAGCCAGATTAAGTCTTGATCTTACAGCTTAAATGATTTTTTTGTAAATCGGCCTCGTTCACTGTTTACAGCAAACCGATACATCTGAATCCTCACAGGAAAAACACTGCGTCACTGCTCACAACATGGCGGTAAACCGCTTTACGCTTTGTGACTGCATGTTGTTACAGTTGTAGTTTGACCCTTGAGGCCAAAAGCTGCTTTATGTTTTCTCTTTCTAACCAGTTTAACTGTGGAAATCAAATCCTGTGTAACTCTAGAACAGGAATTCTGTTGTAGGTAAAATAATTTGATCAGCAAAAATATCTGAAGCTGCATCTGACTATGTCCTAACATTTGATTTTATCGGTTTTGTGTAGCTGTTGTGCGAATATCAAATTTATTTACTGAAACGTTCAACTAAAAGCTTTATTCTGAAATTGTGTAAAGGCAAACACTTCTGACATTATTTCAACCAATCTTCACCAAAGTTATCCTTTTAAAAGTTAAAGTGATCCTGCTAAATTTTACGGTATTTCATCTAAAGGTAACTGTATATTTGTTAATACAGCTCTGGACCCTTATGCAGATTAGACTTAACTAAATAATACCATTCATACCAAGTTCCATTCTAATCAAAATGGACTTATTATCCAATTTAATTATAATGTAATTAAAATGATCTGTGTGCGTAGCTGTAGCCAGGATTAAAAAAAATATTGAGAACATGAGTTCCCGGCAAAAATTATTTTTTGACTAGCCAAAAAAACTGTCTGAATTTTTCAAGTGTTAAGTTAGAATTTCTGTAATTTCTTTTTAAAGAATTTAAAGTAAAATACTTTTTTTTGCATGAAATAGACACATTTTGAGTAAAAATCAGCCTTAAATAAAACACCATGTATAATGTGTGTGTAACTGAACAATGTAAACTCACTAAATTACCAGAAACCCTCCTGTGGACATAACTTCGGTGTCTGTGGACTAATGGACTCTCTTTCTTTGTCCAGCGTCCTCTGGAGAAACCGGACGGTTTGGATGTGTCGGACCAGAGCAAGGAGCATCCGCAACACCTGTGTGAAAAATGCAAAGTCCTCGGCTACTACTGCCGCCGCGTGCAATAACACACCCCACTCACCTTACATACTCCTCCAAAGTTTTACCAAAAAGGGACAACTAGATTTGAATTACTGAAAAGACATGATAATAAACCTTATTGTACTGTAAAGCATCTAACGGTCGTGACAGATTCTCTCTGACACTGTGACTCTCAGTTAAAAAAAAGAGGCTCATTTTTCTACAGTATCTCTCAGTGGAGACCAGTTCTTTGCATTTGCTGGGTTCTTATAACTTACTCAGTTATCATTATGTGAACATTTGAAGTCTTAACTACGAACCAAGAATCTTACCAACTGTGAATTAAAAAAAACTTAAGCTCTCCGTCTGTCGTCACTCAAAATTCATGGGTGAAGTTTCCAGATGAAGATTCTCTTTTACATGTTTGTATATTCCAGAAATAACTTAAAATTAAACGATGTTTTCTGTATAAAATAGGCAACAAGTCTTTACTAAGAAAGATATGCGGTATTAATGTGTATCTGCATCTGTATTATCAGTACTTGAGGGTACATAATTTTTGAATATATTTTTAAGCCATTACTTGTTGAAGGAATATATTAGCCATCTAACATTTATTCTTTATACGCCAAGTGCCTGTATATCTGAAGACACCTTGGAGGTAGTTTGTCATTCGAAAGTTTTACAAAAGTGTAAATCAATGCAAACATTTACAGAAAAACAGAATATTTTTGGCACCCAGTGCTAAAAAGTCACAGGTCATAATGTCTCATATGTAACATGAGGCATAAAAGGACTGAAGATCAGAATGTACCAAAGATCATGAAGGATTAAGTGTAAGGTTGCATGTGCATGTTGTTTTAAAGGTTTTTTTGTACTTAAATGAGATTGTAATGATAAATGAATATGGAACAGAAATACTCCGACTGTTAACTGTTAAAGAAAATGCCATTTAATGTGCCTTAGTCTGCGTGCCCCGTGGGATTGATCCCTTGATCTCTTAAAATGTTTTTTGTATTAAAATGTACTGAAACGTGTTTTTCATTGTGTTTCTTCATGTTTTTGTGGAATGGTGCTGGGAATGTCCACACACGGCTGTATAGCTGACAACTTATGAAATTAACTTCTGTCTTCCAACATTAACTGATCCATATGTTACAGATTTTTATCCCCCCACAACATAAAAACAGCAGAGTTTCTTCATATATTCTTTTGAGCATCTGGTAAAATTTACTTAAGGCTAAGCAAAACCAGATTTGGCTTCATCACTCTCTTCTACACCATCACCGGCAGAACCAACAGTACACTGTGATACAGAACAACATGCAGCCAATCCAAAGTGACCCCCCCCCCCCCTAAAAGAAACTTTTCCCTGTGCAGAAGCGCTTAGAGCTGATACCATAGATCTTAATACTCCTGGACAGACCTCAGCAGAATAAATACTTAGTGGAATAAGATCATTAGTCAACAGAGGCTGATGAGGAAAACAGGAGGCGGGAAGACTGACACAACACTGATCTCACACCCCCACCCAGTAAATGGACACGCCTTTGACTCAAACATCTTCATTTCAGTCAGTTGTTTAAGTGTGAAACGTTTCCTTTAAGAGGCTATGATTGAATTTTTTATATCAGCAATGTATCAAAGACAGTGAAAGGGGTCAAACGTGGTGACTGACTCTAGAGAATCACAGCCTGAATCTGCAGCGAGTGTTGGCTCATTGTCGTCCTCCGGCCCACAACCTCGCTATTTCGGTTCACTCCCACGGCTCTCATGAGTTGTTTTTCTAGGTTTTCAGTGTTTCCCAAAAACCTACAATACACCACCTGCTCAGCACCAAATGACAGACATTAAGAACTAGCTGGTGAACACAGTGAGGCATCTGGCAGCTCAAGAGCCAGATATTTCCCTCAGGAGTTGGTGGGGACCAAAAACAGAGCTAAAAGAGATTTGATATTGGACCTACATTCATTGTGTAGCCAGAAGCACGACTCCATCATCACTTATTGCACTTTTTGTAATACTTTGGCGTCTAAGTTGGTTTAAAAACAGATGGCAAGAACAAACTCGCATATGTAGAAAAAAATGACTTTATTTTTTGCAAATAAATGTCCCTTTTCCAAACCAGTTTCATTGCATATTAATTAATTAATAGCTCTCTTTCAAAAACACAACCTGTGCTTTTGTATTCCATAACAAGTTCACATTTTATAGTACGACACAGTAAGGGGCGTCAGTTGTTACCTGAAGAAAGACAAGCACTGATTTTTAAGTACCAGTAGACAAACTAAGTGCCACCCTGCGATAATCAACTATCAGCAAAGAGAGGCAACACTCTCTTTGCATGACTGAAGAAAGAGCCTCTTTCACTCCGACCCTCTCATTGAAATTACAGCAGGAGATGAGACTACGTCCTCTGCTCACATGGAGTCTACTTGAGCTCTCCACAGTCTGTGATAGTGATCTTCTTGGAGCTTCGCCCAGACTGCGAACCGAAAGACTCCACTTTCTTGACCACGTCCATACCCTCCTTCACGCTGCCAAAGACAACATGCCTGCCATCCAGCCTAAATGAAGAAACAGGAGGTTTATTATCACTGCCTCGAACAGTGAGACAATCCATGATGCACCCAGCTGGTTTGGACTCATGGCTTTTTGTTGGGTGATGCCACTATTTCTGCAAAGATTCTATTATTCTAGGCCATCATTCAAATCTTCACATTTGTTTTGCTCCCAGGCCAAAACATTACAAGAATTTACAGCTACCACCAAGAATTTGAGTCCCAGCAGGGTGGGTAAAAACCTCTGAAACAGCACTTTAACAATAACTGGACACTACTAAACCCATGTTTAAAAAGCTACAATAACAAAAGCCTTCCAAAGGTAGCAGAATTTCAAAGTTGGATGATATACCAAAGCTACCATATATCTGGAACAGATCGCTATTTTGAAAAGAGCGTATTTATTGAAAGGCACTTTTTGTGTAGCCGAGGTGAGCGAGGAACCTTTGACACACCACAACTACCCTGCTGATGCCTGAACTTGAAGATTCTGGTGGCGAATTTGAGAACAGCTTTTCCGTTTGGATCCTGCTGTTGCTGTAAGTGGCTGCATCTCCTATACTATGATTAGAATGTAGACATTGGCAACAACGCTCAACCTAAAGTATATAAAACTGTCCCAGAGAGGCTGCTCTCTTCTTTCATGTTGTGTGGGACTCACACTAACATTTTACTGAAAGCTTTAGTGTTTGTAGTGTACAAACTGTAAACTAGCACTCACAAAATTTAGGAAAATATGTTCTTGTTTTTCAAGTTTGTTGGAATTTGCATAATTCTAAACTAATGTCAGGTTAAAAAGGGCTAAAACCCATGTATTCCTCATGATCTATACTTTAAATAAAGCAAATTTAGGGCTGCTTTCACATTTATAGTCCATCATTAAAAACCCTTTTGCTGAAGCTGGCGCTGAGTGTAATTATCCCATATCCCAGTCAGAAAAAGTCATGTTCAGCTTTGCTCATTGCATCGAGTCTTTACTTTTCTAGACAGCAGAGCTCTGTAGGATCAACACATATAATACAGCGTTTGTCAGCACGTACCATTCTGTTTTACTGGTGCAGATGAAGAACTGGGATCCGTTTGTGTTGGGTCCTGCATTAGCCATAGACAGGATACCTACAATGGAGCAGTTTAAAGAAAAAAAAAGGTTGTTATTTTTAAAATATCATGCATTTAGCTTAAAGTAAGAAAACTTGCAAGCAGAGCTGACCGTCACAAAGAAACCTTAGTGGTGCACTTTTTAGCATTTAAATATAAGATACAACAAATCAAGATGATTCATGGATCAACTTCATACATGATCAAACTCAAATCTCTCTCTTTAAACACGTTTTGACATGTCACAGTAAGAAAAGTTCTGGTGTGAAATAATACAACGAACAATGGCTGAATTCTATTTAGCTGCTTCGGCTTCATAAAGTCCTAGTTTTGTGCATGATGGCTCAGTGGACTCTTAAATGGCACAAAGCTACTGTTCATGTAACACCTGTGCTTCTGTTACTCTGACAAGTCAAAATGTCTGCTGTGAAAAAGGCACATTTAGGGAAACATCTTCTTAAACTTCAATATTAGCATTTTCAACAGGTCATTTAAACACTCCTTGCATAACACTGCCACCTGGTGGTGAAACTGAGGAAGATAAATGATGTTAGTTAACAGTCGCATGTATTATGCACCCAGAGTAGCACTAACCTCTACACTATTCTCAACATCTAAGCCAAAAAATATTTAATCTGTTTCTGGTCTTTGTTTGATTTTGGTTCAGGACCAAATGTCAATCAGTAAACTTTACTGTAAAGAGGACCGTTTATCAGTCTGCCACGAGTACTGCAGCCTCTCATGTGGTGTTAAATGCATGTGTATTTTCCTGCGAAGCGTCGATTGCTAGTCAACAATTAATCACCAACTGTTTTGATACATTTTTTGAGTAATTGTTTTTAAAGAAAAAAAATGCCCAGATTCTCAGATTTCAGCTTCTCAGATGTGAGTATTTTCTGCTTTCTTTGGTCCTCTAGGAGGTTAACAGAATGTCTTTGGGTTGTGGATAAAACTAGACAGTAGAGGACGTCAGCGGGGGCTGAGTGGGAAACACACATCATTTTCTGACAAACAACTAGGGGATTAATCGAGAAAATAATCAACAGACTAATCAACAATGCTGTCCTGCACCTCTCTGTAGTGACCTATTGCTTATTGCTGTGCAGCTCTGTCCTGCTTGTTGCATCAAAAGGAGAGAAAATGGGTTTTGAAAGAAAATGAAAAATGCACTCCCTGTGACATGATCTGCTTCTAAAATTCCCCGATAGCCGAGAAAAATATACCTCTGAAAACTGCTATTAGTCAGAGTGAACGAGCAGCGGAAACCATTTAAAGAGCAGCGGCTTCTCTTTCACTCGCAGCAGCGTAGAAGCAGAACGGGATGGTTTACCTGGTCCAGTGTGCTTCAGCTTGAAGTTCTCATCAGGAAACTTCCATCCATAGATGGACTTCCCTCCAGTTCCATTGTGATTGGTGAAATCTCCACCCTGAAAAGACGCATCAGTGTAAGTAAAAGCACGCTGGACAAGACAACGGCACAAAGGGAAAAAGAGAAGCACCCACCTGGCACATGAACCCGGGGATCACCCTGTGGAAAGTTGATCCCTTGTATCCAAAGCCGTGTTCGCCTGTGCACAGCGCTCTGAAGTTCTCTACGAGAGATTTTGAATCACGGTGAAGGGGAAAAAAAAGAATTCTTAAATGTAAGACTGGGTCACTCATTTCTTATAGATTCTTTTGGGCAGCGTATCAAACATCAACTGCCCCTTTAAACCTGCAGACACTTGACTATAGTGTCTGAAAAGTGGCATTGAATATCTGAGGATATTAAAAATCTGTAAGCTCCGTTTGTGTTCAAACCAAATGTAAGAAACGAAAGCTTCAACGTCATTTGTGAAAAGGAGATTTGGGCCAAGATTTCTTAAAATAATGTACTAATGTTGCATCAATACCTAAATTCAGGCATTTTATTTGCAGTAATACCTCATCATGCCAAACTCCAGTCTTTTAAACATGTGATTAGTGTCACAAGTCTTGTATTGGAAGAGAAATCTCAGATGAGTTTTGGTGTTAATAATGAACTCTTTCTGCATGACTGAATAAAACTACAGATCCTTAATGAACTCCTGTGATATTAATAGCACTAAATTCCTACCTAATCTCAGATTAGGACGCGGTGAGGTTCTGCTACTGATTTGTGGTGCTTGATATCAACATTTATATCATTGCTTACCTGCGGTTTTCGGTACAATTTCGGCGTTGAGCTGCGGAAGAAAAATAAAATGTCTCAAGCTCAAATGTGCACAAGTTGTTCTTCAGGAAACTGGGACTGACTGGGACTGAGTAAAAGTCACTGCAGGGACACTGCACGGCTGTTTTCTCATTCAGTCATTCAAAAACAGACAGAAACAGACAGTAGGAGCCGTGTGTGTGTGTGTGTGTGTGTGTGTGTGTTTGTTTCTCCCTCTCACCTCGAAGGTTACCCTGCCGAGAGGCTGGTTGTCTGCAGCAATGTCAAAGTAAACCGTGGGGCTGCTGTTGGCGGCTGCGGGGCCGCTGCTGTACATGCGGGCGGCGGTGAACGCCAGAGAGCAAAACTTTACTCTGTTCGTTAAAAGTAACATTTTCGAAGCTGATACTGTTCAGTCAGGTCCGCTCAGGTCAGCAGCCGGGAAAAGTCACGCTTACATGTGAGGGGTGAGGAAGTTTTTCTTTGTCACCCGGAAGTAAAGTCTCTCCGGTTTTAATCTCGCGAGATAAGACGTGATCCCGCGCCATGACGCGTCTCGTTCAGCAAAGTTGTATAATTGTTTCTTATTTGGATTTTCTAAAAATGTCATCAACAAATAAAGAAGCACTCAGCAAAACACCCACGAGAATGCATTCAATAAAACACAATAAAATAAATCAAGTAATTTTTTCGAGTGCAAATGTCAAATGCTACTTTATAAATTACATACCACTGTGAAGCACTTTAATTATGCTACTTTATACTTCTATCCCATTACATTTAATGGGGGAAACATAGCAGCCTATAGTAGCTTACTTTTCACTCCACATTCATTAGATGGTTTTATTTGCTGATCACTTTTCACATAAATGTTTTATATAAAAAGATGATAAACTTGTTTATTAGGTGTAAGCAGTTCCATTTAACAGTGATTTCCACTCTCATCTACTCTCATGGTTTAACGCGGGTCGATTTCCCGCAGAGTGAGGACCTTTAAACCTTCTCCATCTCTGTCTCACATTTATACACTAATAATTGTATCTCAAAAAGTACAGGCTTACTTGTGTGCGTTAGATTTGTTCTAGAATAAAACATAAACACAGTGTTAGAAGTGTGCGAGTTACAGCAGTAATAAAGTTCATATGTGGCTGTGTTCAAATTATCTATTGTGAGAGAATTTGAGAAGTCACTCCATTTGCATCAGTGGTATTAAAGAAATTTGGTCAAATATATATTTGCACGTGAGAGAAAAATGCAGGAGTTAGTCTGGGTGTGTGATGCTCGGGTCATCACCCACGCTAGCGCCTCTCCATTGAGTCTGATAAAAGTCTGAGAAGCACAAAACTACAATCATTTCTGTTGCTTTCTAACAATAACTTACTCTCTTGCGTCTTTTCTTTTTCATTTCCTCTTTTATTTTCTCATTTCCTTCTTGACAGACGCGTAATAACTCCTCAACATCTCTCTCATGAGCAGGATTTCAAACCCTGTCTCCCATAATCTGTTGATTGATTGACGTGGGCTCACATCATTTCCATATAAGGGCAAGATGACCCTACGCTAAATTAAACAAAATGTGAGTGAAGTTTGGTACCAGTAATTTACACCCTCTGCTTGGATTAACAGCCTGTGGGTTAATCGTCCCACTATGATGAAAGTGCACAAAAGACAAGACCACAGCAACATACAGGTATCATCTGAATACATATTTATTAGATAAATATTAGGTTGTCACATCATCTAACTACATACAGTTCTGCAAGACTAAAAATCACAATTAGTTCCTTTATTTTCTGACCAGTTTAGAATATGAAATGATTGTACATACAATGTACACAATAGAGACAATGGCCACATTGCATGAATCACCTTAGATTGTATCATTTTTCCAACTGCTCATGATATCAAAAATTGTACAAACTATGGATTCGGTTACAATCTTCTGGACCCGTCCCTCCCACCGCCTCTCTCCCACCCCTCCTAGCGATTTTCTTTGTAACCTTGTTTTTTTTTTTTTTCCTTTTTTCAGCTTTAGCACCTCAGAGTATGCAGGTGTCAGACTAGAACACTTAGGCTAAATATTACATGTAAAACATAGCTGTCCCAGTTCCCCTAACAAAAGAGGTGAAAGTATATTACAGAGGGGGAACAAAATGCTGAGAGATACCCACAGACACTAACTAACAAGTTTCATTTTCCATATTCAGCCACTTCCAGTAGAGGGGTTGCAAGCTTTTTATTATTCTGAAGAAACAATGCACATTCCCAGGGAAAATGAATACATTTCTGTTCACATGTCTCTATATTCATGTACATATATACAGGCATCCGTGGGACGTTTGATCCAGCCGTGCCCTAAACATCCTTTCCTGGCCAGAGTGATGAAAGTGCCCATCCTCTCTGTATTTTTTTTATTTTTTTTTTATTTTTGTTTTCCTTTTAAATTTTTTTTAAAACAACTCCCCCTCAGAGAAATGGCCCTTTGTTATGATTGTGCAACTACAGATTTGGGGTGCTGCCTTATACACCAAATTGGCTCACTTGAAAGTGAGAACACAATATGAAATGACGACGACTTCCATGGGACTGATCAAAAGTTTCAATTCAGATGGTGAAAAAATGAAAATGTGGCAGTGTATCGTTAAACGAGGGATTGTTTGATTTGATGTCTCTTTGTGACATAAATATGAAACAACATGTCAGGGTGCTGAACTGGAACAAATAATATTTCTTACATGACGTTTAAAATAATGTTTACATGAAACCAAGGCGGTTAAATCAGCACAATGCCACAGTTGAAAGAAATTGGATTTCTAGCCTTACAGATTAATAAGAAAACCAGTACAAAATAATTTACCAAAAACAAAAGGGGATAAAAATGTATATGGTCTCGTGCTTTTAAAAAAAGCCACATTTTCTATAACAAAAATATAAACAATATCATGGATTTTCTTTAAAATATGGTTGTGATATATCTTTAAAATACCACTGTGTATTGACAATTAGCAACAATTATGATATTCACATAGCTCACTAATTACACTGAAAGCCAGCTGATACCACATCTTTTTAAAACCATTACTGTTCAGTATCACTGATAAAATGTTAACAGAAACTCATGAGTAGACAACATTGATCATTTTCAATCAAATACATCCGAGCGTGACGGAAAAAAAAATCTTGCGTCAAACTGAGCTTGAAGACTGAAATGATGCTACACAATCACCTTGAGCTGACGTGGGGAAAGGGAGGGGGGTGCACATAAAAAAAAAATGGGACACCCGTCGATGAACGACAGGTTTGAGACAGACTGCGCTGGGGTGGAAAGTGACTAGAAAGCACGATGACCTGCAGGAAGTAGCTTATGAGACATTTGGACTGGTTTCCCCGCAACGAGGAAGCAAGACAGCTGTCGTATGCTGGTTACAAACAAAGTCAGTGGTTAGATGGGAGTTTGGTAGCATACGTGGTTAGGTTGGACGACTAATGATCGAAGGACAAACATTATCAAGATGATACAAAAATATTCACAATGATATTTACAGTACAATAGCATTTCTTAAAAAATAATACATTTGCATACTGAACAGCACTCTTCTCAAAAAGTGAAATTGAAAACAAGTGTGGCAAAAGGTCTGCACCAATACTGCTTTAAAAACCACTTCTTGAACAGCAGTGATGGATAAACTGTATTCGTCCTCGCGCTATATCTTTGAAATCAATATTACTTCCCATCACGCAGATAGAAACACACACGCGCACACACAGTCGCACGTTCACACACGCGCGCACACACACACACACACACTCATGCACGCGTTCGCAGTCATACACAGGACCGAGCAAACACAAACATCTCCATTCTCATCCCTCTAACTTTGGTGATGTTGAGCAGTTTCCCAAAAGATTTATGGATAGTTTAATTATGCAGCGACAAAAACAAGAAAACAAACAAACATAACGCAGCATATCCAGCAGATACATGATAAACGCATCGCTGATATCAGCATTATCCCTTCAATGTTAGTGTTAAATAAATCATACTAAATCTGACAGAAATCAAAAACAAACGTACAAACAACAGAGCTGTGGAAACAGCAACTGATAAAAACCACACTATCTTTTTTTTTAACCACTTGGAACAGCACTAGACAAGGGCTTGGCACACATGCACTTTGAAGACTACTTAAACAGCACATCATTTGACAGGGAGAGAGATGCAACGTTGCAAAAAACGCTAACACGAGCGACACCGGGGCTCATGCAGAGCAGACGGCATGGAAGGAGTTGTAGCGGGAAGCAATAAACACAGCAGGATTGTTACAGGAACCTCAATCTCTCATGTTGTACCTTTCATTTCTATTAAAATCGCTCCTCTGTGCAGGAGGACAATAGCTGTACAATGTAGGCTATTCTTGGTGTTCAGTATAAATTTTGTTTGTTTTAGTGGGACCAAAATGTTCTCCGCTCCAGCTGTCAACCCTCAGAGGACTGAAAAACAGGGAGATTTCTTTTTGACAAAAATATGTGTATATCAAATTGTGGAAAAAGTGAAAGCCAATCGTTCCCAAAAATTGTTTTAAAATGTTGGCAGAGGAGCAAAAAATTATTTAAAAAAATGTTTTGTCAAGGATAGACTGATCGAACTGATCTTTTTTCTCTCGTGAAGACAGATTTTTTCTTTTTTTTTTTTGCATTGCCAAAATCTCTTTGTGCTTTTAAAAGATGTGGTGGACAAAAACAGTACGACTAACCAGACCAGTCAGGGAATGGAGCTGTGACACCAGGAAGCTGTGGCCTCTCAGACTGGAATAACAATATGGACAAAACGCACACTGGCCAGATAGCGCAGGGTTTTTTTCAGTTATTTTTCTGTTTTATACAGTGAATTCCTTTTGCTTCTCAAAAGGAAACAAAACATGAATAAAAAAATGCTACAACACGTTCCTAATGTGCACACGTACACCTGTGTGTGGCGTAAAAAAATCAACAGAGTATAGCTGCACAGTTCAAAAGTATCGCCACGGGGTGAGAGGACGGGGCTGGGCGGCTCGACACCCCCGTGTCCCGCTGTGTCTTTGAGTTTTAACCTCTTTCAGTCATTCTGCGCTGGCCAATAACTGTACAAGAGGAAGAAGAGAAAGGGAGTGCATCTTTGTGTTTATCAAGTACTGAGCGACTGCCCTGGGTTCTCAGGGAAACTGCAGGCAGTCAGAAAAGTTTCTGTGTGTCTGAACTGCCTCAGTTGTTTTCAAAGAGCGACAGAAGGTCGTCGTTGCTATTGCTGGGGAGGTCTGGTGGATCCAAGTAGGACAACAGCTCGTCTGGGTTGGCGAGCTCTGGAAGAAGCTGCAAGAAAGGAAAAGAACGATGAGGAACATGAGGCATTTAAGTGGACTTAGATTAGTTAGGACTGGCTTAGAAACGTTCTGCTGTTTGTCAAGACTCACGTCTAAAGATGGCTCAGGCATGTCCGACCCTGCTTGGCTGTCCAAACTGCTGGAGGGGTTGAAGGCCAGGTCGCCGTGGGGGTGGTTGTTGGGGCCGGGCTGCTGCTGTTGCTGCTGCTGCTGCTGCTGCTGAGGAGGCGGAGCTTGTCGTGACGGCTGAGGAGGCCCGCTGTGGTGTAGCTGCTGCCCTGATTGGCTCCCAGGGTGTGGAGATGCATGTAAGCTCTGCTGCAATGGGCCGTGTGACTGGTCATTGCCGACAGAGTGAGGTATCTGTAGAGAGACAGGGAATATGTTGATGGTAGATATTTTGATAAAGGATTCATCTCAAATTACTCTAAAAACTACTGAGAAATTCATTGCAATTTAATGATTTAGATGACTGATTCCAAATTGTCTCTTTATACTTCATATTTTGTACAGATTGAATAAACAAGATATATTGTATTAATTAATTTGCTTTTGTTACCTTTGTTTGTGACAGGAAAATATGAGGGCAGAGAACAAACTAAAACCAAAGAGTGGCAGAAACAAAGAGAGGCTGATGGGAGAACTCACTGAGTCAGGCATGTTGTGAGAGAGCGGCTTGTCTTGGGTCATCAGGCTGCTGGGCATGTCAGGTGGGTGAGACAGCTGGGGACCATGCATGAAATCATTCATCGACGTACCGCCAGGGGTGCCGTGAGGGAAGTCAAAGTTCCCGTGCCCCTGGTAACTGTTGCCTAACACACAAAATAAAAAACAGTTAATACATGCGTGCATTTCTTATAGGATTTATATGCTCCGTACAACATTTAAAGGATGTATACTTGTCTATTCAAGGGTCGTATATTTGTATCCTACCTTGGTTGCCGTATTCGCTGTTGTTGCCTCCTTGCTGAGAAGGTATTAGCGGGTACGGTGAGGGGCCGGGGCCGAGCTGAGCTATCATTTCCATCACATTGGGCATGATCATCTGGCTGGGACTCATCGTCTTAAACCTCTTGGCCAGTGGTCCATCCGGATCCTCCTTGATGTGGATATCAGATTTAATAGCCACCGGCCGCCAACTACATGTTGGGTCAATGGTCACCTCCTCAAACTCCGAGCTGGTAAAATACAGAGAAAAAGGTGAAGATATAAGGAAATGAAGAGAAAAACATTGTGTGCATTATTCATTTATTTCTTGTCTTAACTTACTTTTGAATGGCGTTCAAGATTCCCCACATGTACTGGTCCACTTCGAGTCCCTCTAACAATGCTGTTTTACTGAGGAGAGAAGAGAGGCAGGGCTTAAAATGCTGAGAGACAGCTACGTGCATTATGATCAGAACTATAGACAGGACCAATTCTGTTATGTACTTAAGCTGGATAAACTTACTTGCATACAGGACATCGCCATGTTCCCCGCTCACAGTTCAGTTGTAAATATGATTCCAAATCAAAACACTGCAGGAGCAAGCAAAAAAGCCACATTTGTTATTCAGTACACTTTTCTAAAATTCGTCTTCGTCAGTGTGTTTGTTTATCCCTACAGTGCTTACCTGAACGTGTTTGCAGTCATGGCCTCTTGCTGGAAGCTGTATTCGCCGGAAAGTGATTGGACATTTGAGAGAAACCTTAATGGCCGTCTGCTCCACGCCATCCTCTCCGTTGAGCGTTGCGTTGCCCGATGATGCTGCTACGCTGCTGAAGTTCCTCTTAACTTTAAGGCAGAGGGAGAGAAATATAATGCATAAGCGAGGGCTCAAAGGACGATCAGGACATTTGGGCGCAAAACATGACTGTGCTCTTTTGTTTCTACCTTTGGTGATGCAGTGCTCTGCTGGCAGAAGCCTCTTCTTCAGTAAGCCCTGCAGGACGGAGCGAACTGAGGGCCTGTGGACCAGCTGCAGCACAAACAAGTGCGACTGTGGGAGGAAACATCACTGTCACTTTCTCAAACATCCTCATAAGGTGTATAAGGTGTCATGGTTTATTCACTGTTTCAACATGTGTATCCAGAGTGAAAAAACCCTTACAGATCTTTTTTATTTTGTTCTAAGCTTTAGCATTAAATGTTATCCTGAAGGTTGACTTTTTCATGTCTGCCATTTATTTATCTGGCAACTACGTTTTGCTTGCGGCTTTGTATAAACCTCTTGTTATCAGTTCTGGAGGTTTGTGTACTCACACAGCAGCAGGCGGTGACTGTGATCTGGATTGTGTTCCTCCCTGGTTGGCATACGTGTTTCAAGTGCAGGGGTTTGTGGGAGGTCTTGTTGTCACCCCGCTCGATGGTGAGCGGCGTGGCATTTACGCTGACTTGGACCGATGCTGGCCAGTTGGTGTTCATCTGACGGTCTTCATGGTGGTAGCACTTAAACTGCAGCTCCAGGTCCGATCTGCAGAGAAAGGCGTAAAATCGCTTGAGAAATGAACTATGCTGAGTATCCATGTCTGGACCAGGTGACATCCTTTGGGCCCTAATGTATGGTGTTTTGTCCTTTCCAACCTAAAAAGTTCTTTTCCAACATTTATATTTCTATTTCCACAAAATCTCAAGAACCCTAACCACTTTAACCACAATGTAAGTTCTCTTCTTGCTCTTGCTTTTCAGACCAGTGGAGAAATTGTCAAATCTACGACTCTAGTGTTTGAGTTTCTAGATGTTACATTTGAAAAGCCATTTTACTAAGCCAGAGAATGTTTTGTTGGAGAGGTACTTTACTGTGACCTAAAAGACCTAACCATGCAATTGTCAAAAGGACAGTGGAATGGGGAAAAAGAAAACTACTGTACCATGAAGCTCTCACAGGTGGGTAAAACATCTGTGAAGAAAATCTAAAAACATATTCTATGTTGATTAAGTGCATGGTGTTCTTACCTCCACATGAGTGTCTGGTGTACAGAGGGCCGTAAGTGGAAGACGTGGTTGCTGACAGCCAGGTTGTGTTCTAGCCTGAACGGCTCTAGGACTACCCCGTCCCGCACTGGGAACGTCAGGCGCAGCTCCTCATTGTGGTTGGCTACATAGGAAGAGTCAAGGTCAGACTATCGCCACCATCTAAAGACAAATTCACTGGTAACATCTCTTCACTGAACATTTTCCTGTTACCCACCGGGAGGGGGAGGGAGAGCGGTGATATTTGGTTTGATGTCAGGAGGGAAGGGTGGCTTCACATCCTGGTTTGGCGACAGGTATGGAGGGATGTTACTTCCTGGGGTCATTGGAGGGGTGGGGTTGCCTGGCACTGGGGAGTGAGGGTAGTTACCCACCGGTCTGGGCGGCTATATTGAAGACAATACATTAGTAAATCAAAGGTTCATGGGACTTTAAACAGGACAACCAAAACTTAATGTGATGAAACAAAATTGGTACAAAAATGGACTTACCCCATTCATATTACCCTGGCTATACTGATATCCACTCCCCGAAAAGTTGTTTGTTTGGCCGTTAAAAGGTGGCTCTTGCTGTGATTTCATGAAACATATACAAAGTTAGTTTTTCTCTCACAAGCAAACCTCTATTAGAGCAGAAATAATCAGAATTTTTCTGGTGAATAGCAGCCTTACTGCACCTTATAGTACTGGCCCATTGCACCACTGGGAGGCGGATACTGGCCCTGCATCTGCTGTCCTGGCATCCTCTGGCCGGGGTAGTTGGGGGACGGCAGTGGCCTAGAGGCATTAGGTGTGGGGTATGGCCCCTGCTGGTTTGGGAACTGGTTGTTTGGTCCATACTGCTGCCCACCATAGTTTGGCTATGGATACAATTGTTGAAACAGTTTTAGAGAGCTGTAGAATCAACAATATGGACATTTTAGTAGATGTAGTTTGTGCTGCTGTTGAACTGTAGGTGTTTTCATTATTTTGTCCACCCCATTTAAATCACTAACAGTGGGCTAAATAACAATAACCACAATTTGCAGCCTCCTAAAGGATAGATAAACCTAAAAGACGATGTGTTGAACTCTTATCCACGCACCTCTCCTGGGTACGGTCTTTTCATGCCCTGCATACCCATGCCCTGAGCCCGGGGGCCTGCATAGCCTTGCTGGGGCATCCTTTGGCCGTGGGCCCCGAAAGGCCCCATGCCTTGGCCCCTTGGCTGATTCATTCCCATGGGGGGGCCGCTCATGTTTGATGCATTCATGCCCGTGCCCATGTTCCCAGGCAGTGACGGAGGGCCGCGGGGTCCTGGCTGGTTCATGAACTGGCTGTTATATGCCTGGTTTGGTCCCATCTGGAAAGAGGAACTCATCTGGAAGACAAAATGGATTCAGTCAGCCATCTCTGACTGTCAATATGGTAAATTTTGCAAGTGAAAAGAGTCTTTCAGAAAAATCACAAAAGACAAAAATCTTCTCAGCTCTGAATGTGTGTGCCTGCTAGCTTTTATTGTAGCTAAATGTGCTATTTGGATCCATTACTACTTCAGCACATTATTCACCCTTAACAGTGATTCAGCCTTGTTCAACAAGAAGTCTAAATCCACTTCAGTCAGCTCCCTGTTCTAGTACTATTTCTAGTATTGAAAGGCAGTGAGCATAAAAGAGACTCCCAAGTAGTGTGTGATGTGCACTATATGCAATTCTTTCCTTTATACACACAGATGTGAACACACAGGTTCTATCAGTTGTTGGTTTTTTCTTACCGGTCCGTATTGGTTCATGTCCTTGTTCTGGGTTTCCTGCAGGGCAGCTACGGTCGCTGTGGCAGTGGCGGTCGCCGTGGCTGCAGCAGCAGCGACTGCTGCGGCGGCGGCAGCAGCAGCAGGTTGGGTGAAGTCTGAAGGAGGACGGGAGTGTGGCGGCATGCCCATTCCTCCAGGTCCTGCATTAGGCCCTCCAGGGTAACTATGGCAAAGAGCAAGAAAGTCAGGATTACTTCTTTGGAAGCAGTTTTAATCTTTGCAAGGATCAGCACCGATCAAACGTCTACTAACCTGCCACCAAAGCCTCCTCCTCCGGGGTAGTTGGGCCGTCCATACATGCCCTGCTGCATGTAGGCCTGGTTGGTGTTGCCTTTGTTGGGGAACTGCTGCTGAGGACCAGGGAACTGAGGAGAGTTCATCCCTGGATTATTACCAGACATACCTGAGGCCATAGGATTGCCCCCAGGGTTCATGGGATTGTTGTTGTTGGCCATGGGATTCCCCAGCACCTGTGGGACATAGACACACAGACACATACATGTTGGATGCTTTAACATTAACACAATGTTCAAAAAGGTGCTGCTGACTTCTCACCAATCAACAAAGTGTGACACCATTTTCAAAGTTGTTACTAACAGAATTATGAGTAAGAAGAGATTACATGAATCTATTACAGTCACGTTTTATCACCATTTGCTTGAAATGGTAGTTTCAGGATTAAGTCACTTACACAAAAACCTTGAAACCCAGACACTTCTCTTTAAAGAAAATCATTACAGAATATAACAGAAGATGCAACACTTTTACATAACTGAGGGTCTTGAAACCCTCTTTTTCCAAGTCCCCTTTCCACTGTCCCCTGATTAGAAACCTTCCTGCAGTAGAGCTTTAAAACTACAGTAGTGCGTTTCTATCAGATGCAGTCCACTCAGACACACATATATTCCGTTGGACAGGTATGGGATCTCACCTGGCTTTGCGACGTGTTGGTCACGCCCCACACGGTAGTCACCACAGACAACGAACCTGGAGGCTGATTAGTGTTCTGTTGCCAGGGAACTGAGTCGTAGGGAAAAGACCCATCTCTGCAGGGGATGGACAAAAACACGTCATTGTAGGCAAAACAGCATGTGCCCTGTGTCACTGCACAAATATTTGCCATGTAGAACAGCACAGTCATAGTAAGTATATTTGCTTTTGCTGAACGACAAGGAAAGACAAAGGTTTTATTGTTAGGGTTATAAGGTAAAAGCACGTTCTTCCTCTTGAAATGCACAAACATTGTGCTGTAATTATTAACTACATGGTGGGGTTGTGAAGTACTGTTTGTCCCTGTTGACTGCGTGTTAGTTTGGCAGTTTGTCTAGCCACTGATCCATAAGGAACACTGGGCTTCATGTGGAGAGGAAGGGCTTTCCCCAAGGGCCTGGTCCGTCTATTCACACACCCAACACACACACAAACACACCTCACACACAAGCCAAAAAGCGCAGCAGTGTGAACACTGACCCGTGTGAGAGGCTGGGCTTCATGGAGCTCATGGGGGGCTGCATGGGCACTTTTCCTGGAGGCTCGTTCTGCCTGTTCTTCTGGTGACGGAGGAGGAGGAGGCGTCCCAGCTCCTCACACCACGAGGATAGAAGAGCTGGAGAGAGAGCAGAAGAAGAGCGTATCAGAGCGCTGTTTGACTCCTGTGAGAAATAACTGCACAGGTAACAGCCCTCTACTGCAAGTGCTGCAAAACCCTGCAAAATCTGATTATGTGAGGAGGGCAGACAAAACAACAACGGAAGCTTCTGAGCAAAACTGGACAGAAAGTTGAAAAGCAATGGCCTGACTGAGAAAATGATGTAGACAGTGTGTACAGTGTAAAATACCCTATGACAAATCAGGCAGCCCTGTCTGTGCAAGGTACTTCCAAATCGGAATAGATTACACATTACCGCATGTCAGTCCAGGTAACTTCGCAACAACATCCTACAGTTGTTACTGAAAATGTTTTAAACCATTTTAAAACTGTGAGGATCTTTTCTGAAACTCTATGCTAAGTAAAAGTAGTGTATTCCAAAGGCAGTCATGCTTTTCAATTAATTTAGTTGGACTATCTAAAGGTAATTATTACAAAAAAAAAAGTTTTGGTTGACTAGTAAATATTTATTGGACTTAAAAAAAAATGAAAATTGAACTTCACATGTTCAAAGGTGGAACAAGATTGCAGGGGTTAAATGTATTTTCATGCTAGCAACAAGATGCACATTAGCTATCACTGAGGGAATGAAAGCAATCAGTAAGGTGAGACATTACATAACGTAAAAAGTGACGGCATAGGAAAAACTCCCAGTGAAACAAAAAGAGATAAGAGAGCAGGATTTGCTTGTACACTTGTGTGCCAATTTTAATGATGGACTGACGACTGATTCTTGCTTCATATAATTCTTCTTTTAACATTTATTTGCTCCATTTATAATTCTTATTCTCCATTGTTTTAATGTCTTTTAAAACCGATTGTGGGATCCACTTATAAGGTCCTAGTATTCATCGTTAGTTAAGTCATCGCTACATAAAGGTGTGTCTGTGTGTGTTTATGCTGACTGTCTGTGTATACTGCTGAATTTGTTTTGCAATAGATTGACAAATCGACAACTAAACCCAAAAATTACATCCTACAGTAAGTAAGGTGTTACCTTAACGTGCTACATAAGACAAAAGCCTATAAAGTGGCATTATTAGTACATTAGTACATTTTTGCAAGGTGAGAAGCAGCTCACCTTCCAACATTTCAACATGCAAATAAGCTTTGAAACATTAATAATTAGAAAATAAACACCTTGATTTTAGAGACTTTCCACATTATAAAAAAAAACGTCTAACAAAAAGAAACAAAAGGAGGCACCTTTATTCTGCAATATTAAAGAGCAGTTTCAATCCAGCATGTCACTGCAGCTCTTGGCCACTAGGGTTCACTCTGGGCCTGCAGATGTGCTCCAGCCTTCCCCCTTCTCTCCACCTTCCTTCCTACCTACCGCTTGGTTAGGTAGCTACCACAGAGCGCGTTTGATCGAATCATATGCTTTTCATCTGCAGTGCATGTTTTTGTACTGTGCTAACTACAAAAGACTCACTTTTCCTTTTTCTCTCCCTCTCGCTTCCCCTGCCTCCTTCTAGCCTCTCTCTGCGGCGTCAGAGGAGAAAGGGAATGTGGATTCAATCAAAGAGCAGGGCAGCCACCTCCTCTTATGATTCACAGCACTTCTAGGCTGACTGAGGAGCAAGAGTGAGGAGTGAGGGAGGGGTGAGTGGGTGAAACAGAGTGCTTGGTGATTTCAGCTGCGGTTTCGTGCAAAAAGCCACGTCAATATGACAGCAGACAGTGCAGGCTGTCCTCGCAGGCAGATCCACCCTGCTGCCACATGCAAGGACGGGCCGCCACAGCACATAATACATAGAGAGGGAGGGACAGCGAGAGAGAGAGAGATAAAAAAAAAAAAGGGTTGAGCGAGTCAGTGAGAGGGGAGACATCAGGCTAATGGGGCTGATGGGAGGGAGGAACAAACAAAAGCTTCTGACTACCATCACAAACATGGCAACCCAGATATTTGACCACACATGAGTGCTTGCAAACAGAGTGCAGGCCTAGCCTACTGACACACACACACACACACACACACACACACGTAAGGAAAGACACCACACTGGCTTACATTAACAAGCACACAGAGGCAAAATAAATAGGACACGAGGTGTCCTGAGTGTGCCGAATTTCCGAGGACAAAACAGAATTTCAGCATCGACACACAAACACACACCTTCTCCTCTCAGAGCATCGCACCCCAAAAGGCACCTCCTCTCCTTTCATTTGAACACTGAGCACACCAGCCTTGCTCTGTGTAAAGATGAGGGCTGGAATACAAAAGACATGTACAGATGGTGCCAGCAGTCTCCCTGCCTCTCTCTCTCTCCCCCCCTTCTCTCCCTCCCACTCCTTTAAAAGCAGCACGGGGCTCAGGCGTAGAGGCAGCTGGGTTTTTCCTCCTTCCCACCCGCTCATGCTCCCTCTTTTTTCTCCCCCCCCCCCCCTCCTCCTCCTTCCTCCTGTTCTTGGCAAGGCAGGTGCCAGGAGACAGGCTGTGCTGTTCCTCCAGAGGATTGATCTGACTTTACCACGGCTGTGCTTTGGTTGACAGAAAAGGCCTCTCAGGTGCTCTTCAGCTAAAAACATCTCACTGGCAGGTAAATGCGCAGATTTGTAGGTTAGTTTTAATTAAATACAACCGGGTCCAAGCGCGACTAATAGGTTTACGAGCTTCACATCTATGTTAGAACTTCCTGCAGTGTTTCGACGGTATCCTCCTTCTCCCCAGACCCCCTTCTGATGGAGTGAGTTTTCAATTCAAGGGCCTGGCGACCAGCCAGCATGTTACAGCTCAATTAGGTCCCATTATTCTCTTCCAACAAGGGGTAACTTGCACTTCGTCTATGTTGAT
This sequence comes from Pempheris klunzingeri, assembly GCF_042242105.1. Lineage (NCBI taxonomy): Eukaryota > Metazoa > Chordata > Actinopteri > Acropomatiformes > Pempheridae > Pempheris > Pempheris klunzingeri. Next base: position 8,553,551 of record NC_092031.1, on the reverse strand, counting down.
AAACATGTCTCCACAATTTATCCCGTAACTGTGCCACTGTGAGGCCGTCTGACTAAGGGGATGGCATCGTCGCTTCACACCGATGCCGACATCAACAGCCGCAGGACAAAAAAAAAAAAACAGCGGCGTTGAGCCAAGCAGTGAAATGACAATACATGTCTCAGAGAGAGAAAAAGAGAAGAGAGGGAAGCACCAGGAGGAATTATTCTACCCCACCATTAGATAAAGGGCTTATCGCCACACAAAATTACCACCTCCACTGAGCACCAACCTGTTTAAAGGAGAGGCGCTCTGTTAGTGACTCAGAGGATAAACTTCAGGTTTCACATGACAGGAGGTGGAACAGCCAACTCGTTGCTCTTCACAGTCTCCTCCTCCTCCTCCTCCTTCACCCAGGCATCTCTCAGGACAGTGCGGATGATGAATACAAAAGGATTACTGTTTTTCTTCTCCTCTCCTCCCACAGTCGGCCCTTCAATAGACTCATCTGTTTCCCTCCCTGAGAAGAGCCAAAACTGGTGATAACCGTCTCAGAGGTAGCTCTTCAAAATCACAACGACTGTTCTGTAATGACTCAAACTGTATTTAGTGCTACAGAGCATCTTTTTGCTCTGTTTACATTGGTCTCCCTGGCGGCAATGGGTCTCTGTCTTCCATAAGGAGAGGAGCCTATTCTACTTGCCTTGTAGATAGTCCCATGGGCCCGGCTGAGTCTGAGCCGTATTGATATTTTGGTGCTCAGCTGTGCAGCCTGATGGTCAGCCACGGCGAAGGCGGTAAATGCATCTGCTGGGACTAGATGGGTGGTTCAGTAGCTGGGCCTGTAGCTTCCAGCTTCACTCTCTGTCATAAAGCCCCGGGGAGGCATGACAAATGACATGGACTGCATCCCTGACAGTTGTTCAATGCTCTTTCCAATGATAATGCTCCCCCACCCAACCTCTCACCACACATACAGACAGGAGGCAGAGAGATAAACTGTGCTGATTAAATACCTTGATTCTGTCTCTTTTTGCTCTACCGAAAGAAAACAGCCATTGTTATTAAAGGTTCAGCTCACCCACATTACAAAAAGATATTTTCTACCTCACCTGTGGTGGTGTCTAGCCATTTTGGTTTGACCATGTTTTGAGATATCTGTCTCAGAGTTTCTACCCCAAAGCCATGGAAGTGAATACGATCTTATTTGGGCTGCTCAAAATTGATTTATGATTGATGTCCAGGAATGTGCTTTTCAAGAAACTAAGTCAGTGTCATTTAACAGTTTTGTGCTCAGTACCTGATACTCACCTCCTGATAAATAAACTACATGTCTAGGCTATGGCAGCTGTTGATATTCCATGTGCAGACGGCAGAGAACTGTGAGTGGTCAGTTCTGACTGCTTTTGCTCTCAAGTTATTGATGCAAGTAGAGATTGTTGAGAATCAATATAACATGATGCAAGTTGAAAACAGGCTCAGCAGTTTTCTCCTTGTCAGTAACACACATCTAGCACAGTCATCTCCTCTGCCCACCATGAAACATGGCAGACTTTCTCAGCGTCACTCGTGTAACTGGAAGATTATAAACACAGTTACTGCAGTGACTGAGGGCTAATTAACCATATATCTGTCTACTGTAGCAGTGGACGCTAAGCTGTAAATCAAAACGTATGCTCTAGGTGTCTACAGTGAGACTCCTGTTATCCACTTGCATCAGCTATAAATCCATCTTACCAAAGGAATAGTTCCTATAAAAACTGTTCTGTGTTCTGTGGATCATACAAAGTAAGGGGGGAAGTTTGTTTCAAGAAAGACATGCTTCATTTTTCAATACTAAAACTATGGCCACCATTAAAAAGGTCATTCACTTTCCTCTTTTCTCCGACTTTTTTTCCCCTCCCTCTTTAACTCTTATGATCCTCGTCCTTTACCCTCCCATCAACTTCCTCCCTCCCTTTCTGCCCTGTATCTAATAGACACCTGCTCCCTTGTCAACCCTGGACTCCCACCTGGCACCATCCCACATGGCTTGGTCACTAACATCCACACAAACATACAGTACACATTCAGCCACCACATCACACTCACGTTATCAACGGCAACTCCTCACTTATTCCCCAACTAACTGTAAAAATCAAGTCTAATTTTTGCAATAAACCTGTCGGAAAGATTCACAACCCCCAAACGACTTGTTTGAAGACATTTAGCCAGAAGGGCTGAAAGGAGAACAAAGACCATGAGCAAACTAACAAGAACGGCTCTAGTGGGCTGCACTCTTCAGTTTCTGAGGGAGTTCTATTCACATTCTGTTCCTCCCTCCCTCCTCTCGCTCTCTCTGCCCAGAAAGGTTTGAATGGACACAAGCCTCCTGCAGGCCAAAGTCAATTAAAATAAGAGACAGTCTAGGGAGCCCTGGTATCCCTGGTTACTGAAAGCACCTAAGAGGCCATGCAAAACAGCCATGTTTTAGCCAAAGAATTCCTCCCTCATGTAAGTTTCCTAGACCTGTGCAATTCTGGCATTTCCCCCCATATGGAAAACTATATGAAGAACCGGTTGCTAACACATTGCTTATGACAAACTACCCCGTGTAAACTGCCGGCTGGGTCGTAAATCATGTCCCACTCTCCCACTCTGGCTCGCAGCTCTCCAGCACAGTCACCACAGAGCCATGGATGCCCGCCTGGCAGCGCTCAAACCTCTCTTTGTCTTTTCACAGATGCCACAAATTATTCATTGATGCTAGTTTGATAATGAAATGGAAGTGACTCGTCAATCATGCAGTCTTTTAAGACGCGGGTAGAACAGGTTACAGACCAGCCACCCATGACAGACCAGACCTGTTTTATCCAAGCGGGAATAAGTAGGTCAAAGCTCACAGGTGTACTTCACACATGATACACAATTTACCTTTCTGGTCACCCTCTCTGCTCTCCAAGACCTCAGCACAGAAGTAAGTGCAAACTGGGTGTTGTAAAACTAAGTCTGTAAACTGAGTTCATTAGCTCACTTACTAAGATTTTAAAGTTGGGTGAGTCATTTCGTGACATATTTCAGGGTGACTGATGTTTTCGGAAAGCTGATGAAGTGGGAAGGACGTGTGAAGTAGGAACATGTGAATGTCATGGCTGCCATGTGGCATCGAAATGTGACATATTTCCCCAGAGGTCCCATAAACATATGCAGTTAAGCAGCTATTTCATTAAGTGAAGATGAGCTGGAAAACAAGTAAATAAAATCATAAAGTGGGTGTTAAGCAATTTAAAAGTACGGGGGAGCAGCTACATATTGTGGATTGAAAGCATTAGCGCTAACAGCTATAAAACAGCCTGTCTATCTAGGCCAGACAACTGCCTCCTGTCTGCACCTCATCTTTGTCTGCTGCTTTTTTTTCTTGCATTATTTTCTCTCCCGCTCTCTCTCTGGAGAGTCACTGATGTTGGAGTCTTGTCAATGAGTACTTAGGCCCGTTGCCTCATGGGGAGCCAGACTTGCTGGCTAGGTTTTATGGCCCATTTCAGAGCTGCCCCGGCTTAAATACAGCCTCCTGCTGGCCACATGGCCACAATGTCGTGCCATGTCCATCCGGCGAGGCGAACGGAGTGGGGACGTGGGGGGGCGCTTGGCTTTGTGCCAAAAAGGTTTTACTGAGGCCACAAGCATATGTGGCCATGTGGAGGGAAGCGGCACAAGGAGAAAAAAGAAAATGCTGTGGATTTGGGGTTTCTGGTTTGCTGTTTTGACATCCTGCGTTCTTTGTTTCAAAATCAAAAACCACTAAAGCCTGCATTACCGACAAATAGAGAAGCTGTCCCTTATTCGTCTTAACTTCCCACTCCTGCTGTCGTAACAACCTCAGTATTAAAATATCCAGTTAACCACCTTGTGATGCAAATTTATATCTACTCTGTTTGCATGTAAAAATAGGAATACAAAAATGTCAAAGATAAGACATTTAACCTCAAATAAAATCTATGGTCACAGATTTGAGATAAAGATTATACTTTCTATCTTTAAAGAAATCCTCTTGGCACTGACTGAATACCAACTGGAACAAGATACAACATTCACCAAAACCTCAAGATGATTTATGCAGATCTCAACACTGTCATTTCTTGGTCATGGTTATACAAGGCACAAACGTTTGTCTAAGCAGACCAGTGTTTTAAAAGATAATCTCTCTTGGCACCAGGCTATAAATCTCTTCATTAAAAATAGGGCACGTCATTCAGGGTCACTGTAAAGCAAGAAGGTGGAAATCTATAGCATTTAACCCCCTGGTGAGAATTAATTCCTTGTGCATTAAAGCCAAACATCTCCCCCGACTAACATTCAATCTTCAATCTGTTACTGTACATCGCTCCCTGCAACAGTAAGCTGATTTGGAGCAAAACTCCTTCCAAACCTACATCTTTATATGTCTTAATTCAGGAGCTAAAATCTGGCAACATTGTGTCAGAGTGACTGAGGTTCATTTTTAGAGCTTTCTTAAAAGGGCCATAGCTGTGGTTTTAGATGTTTTAGCCCATTTACTAAAAGTCATGTATATTTTACATCACAACTTATCACTTTACAAACCATGCCATTCCTTTTTAGATTTTTGATGTATTTTTCCTACTGTTTCAGGCAACCACTCATGTCCACTACTTTTCGTACTGTATAAAACTAAACTACCTCCTCTATAAACTTGCTTAAATTCGGTAAGTGTGTCACATTATCTTTGTGTGACTTTTCTTCAGGTTTTACAAATGATTTATACAGAAATTTGTATGTGTCAACTGAGGTTTCAAAGGTTTGCTAATAAATTTTATTCTGCAGGAATGTGTGGAAACAATGGAAATATACATTTATAAAAACAGCACAGTGTGTATTTGAGAATGGTCAGCAAAACTATACTGCCTTCATGACTTGTAATTAAAGAACTAAAACGTAGTGACACGGGCCTTTAAAAATGGGAAAGCATTGCTAATAAGGGATAAATCTTTGTGTGCTACAGACAATCCCATTTCGCTTGGACAAGACAAATCTTCACGAAAAATCTGATTGTCTAAGTGATGATCCTCTCACTGGACCACACTGAGTTTCCTGAAGCTCTGCCAACTGCACCGTGAGGCCGACTGCACCAGCGCAGTTTGTTTTAAACCGTGCAGTTCTGCAACCAGATTATCTGATGAACAGACCTGCAAAAGAAGCGGCTTACAGGAGCCAGACTGTTTCCCGGAGCAACAGGCTGCTATTAACGAAGGCCCAGCCTTAAGCCCTCGTCTACAATGATACTAATTAGGCACGGAGCAGATGTGCCCAGACTAGTGCCCACCTCAGGGTGCTGGGCAGGGCCGGTAGTGTCACGGCGGCATACGCTGGTGGCTGATTCACCTGTGACCTTTTCACAGTGGGCCTGGGGTCAAAGCCTCCCTTCAGAAGTACAGTAGGAACAGACACTGGAGGAGCCTGAGTCGGGTCCTGGCACCCCTCTAGGCTCATTAGTTTCATCCATATGTGCAACAGTGCAGGATTTGAATAGAAAGCTGCCTCATGGTAAACACTGAGACCACGGAGAAACAATGAATCTCAAACCTTAATTTCAAACAAGCCGGGATTACTCGTATACTAGACTTTTCTGTACATTAAACATGTTTGGTCCTAGGTAGAAAAAATTATATCCATTTTGCAGATAATGTGATAATGTGTATTTTTAGGATTCTTGCAATTCTATTGATGTTTTCATATTTTTCAATCTATTTTATACTGCATGTATAGCAATTCACACTATAGGTTTCTTTTTAGAAATGTATTTTTTTATTATATTTCATTTTATATCTTCTTATTGTCTCTGGTGTCTAGTTTGTGGTATCTTGTCCATATACACATAACATTAAACTCTATATCATTACATTGTCTTTTTATGGCCATTGTATATATGGCCCAGTACTGAAACTTGAAGTCATTCAAGTTTCATTAATCATTGTGACTCAGAAGCATTACTATTTTACTACCTGCTTTTTCACAAAAGGGAGAAAGTAACATACAGATCACCAAGAGGAACAAGGCATAAACTTAGATTGGCTTCAATGAACAGCCAGGAACAAAAGTGTGAACTATGACGCAGGCAAGACGATAAAACAACGTGTGTGACATGCTTCATACTGTAAAACTCTGACAGACAACACAACAGCAGCCATGTAGCTTTTCTAAATGACCAACCAAAAAAAAAAAAGCACATTTGATGTCATTCCATGTACTGTACGTTGACACAAGTCCAGTGTGAGGACATAACGTAAGGACTGTGATGAGGATGGTTGGTTGGATTCAGCCCATGTGCATGAGTTTCCTGTGCAGCACTTCGACACACAGCGAGTACCTGAGTCAGACTGACACCTCCTGCAGCAGTTGGTTTCTGTAGGGTTCAAATTTTACATTTTACTGTACTTTACAAACATTTCTAAGATATTCAGTAAATGACAGACATTTGATAATGAGTCGCTCCCTTTTTAAAATAACAAACAAACCAAAAACCTAGAAGATGGCAGGATGATTGAAAAATATATAAGGTCATGATTCACAGACTGTCCTACTAAGAAGGACTGAACATACTACACTTAAAATAAGCAAATGTATGCATAAAATGGATATCATATCACAAATTCCACAACAAACACTAAAAAAATGACTAGAATTGTAACTAGTTGTTTCTGTGGTGATAAATCTAACCACCATATGATATCTACTAATTAATGAGCCAACTCTATTATCATTGCTCAAAATGTGACTTGAATGAGCAGATAATAATTAAATGATGTGTAAGCAAGTTTCAGCAGTCATTCCCTATAGGTGAAAAAGGATGTGTTTCTGTGTGCAGGGGGGGTTGTGCATTGTGCCATGGATGTGTGAAAGGGGAATTAAGCTCTATTGATGCAGTTTAAATCTTTGCTGTTCACCTGTATAGGTCGATTAAGGTCATAGATTACTTAATGCCCCTTTAAAGCTCCGTCCAATATATCATAAATGTCTCCGATTCATTTTCCAGTCACCAGTTAAGAACGCAGATCTCCCTTATCTGATCTCTGAGAGCATCGTTTCACTGATTTCAGAGTGTGCGAACAACATATAAAAGGTCGTGTGAAGGTCTTTACTCTCAGCAGAAAGTAACTTAGACACAGATACAGATCAGGTTAAGCTCTTTCTACTGCTCTGCACTGTGATCCACAGCTGACAGGAAAAACAGCAAATGTATGATTACTTTTCACCTGTGGGACTGATGATAAATTAACATCAAATAACAGCGCACCCACTGAAGTCTGCTTTTGGTTGCTGTTGTTTGTTCTTACAGTGAGAATAACAAGTAGATGGAGGTACTAGCATCCCCGTTTGATGTGTGGAGGAAAAACCCACCCACAGATACACCTGGCATTTCAATGCAATTTCAAAACTCAGAATTTTAAGATATCAAATCTCACTTTGTCCCATTTTTGTGACAAACTGGTATGACACATATACTGTATGATCCACACATCTTTTTTCCACCAAAGGTAGTTGGAGTTCACTAACATAAAAATATCATTATTCACGATCCACTACACTGGTTGGCTAGTAGTACTGCTGGGCCTGCCACCTTCTGGAACATATTTTAAGACCATGTCTAGCAGCTTGCAAATCCGATTCAGACAATCAGTCAGAAAACTCTGATACAGCATTTATTATTTTTTCACAACAAGGCAGCTGAATGGTTTGCTCCACTGGTGCAATTTCATCAAATCCTAGCTTCATGCTTCAACAGCCCTTAAATGACATCACTAACTGTGACAGTCACCCAGTAACTAGACAATCTTACAAAACAAGTAAAACTAAAATAAAAATTGCGTAATTGCAATCACAACTTAACATTTGATCTTTGGAGGATTCAATATCAAATGCAATCAAAATCCTGTTTTGGGTTTGATTGGATGATCGCAATATAACAAGAGGTGTAAACAAACTGCATCCTGTAATTACTTATTGCTGGATGTTCTTTCGTTAAAAAGCCACATGAAATCAGCCTGCATGTCCCACACAAACACAAATGGTATCAACTTCTCCTTCTTGCCAATTGCTGTTATTTTGATTGGGGATTTTATCGAACACACTTCAAGGAAAAGGTCAGCGCAATTTCGCAACTTGGAGGGACAAAAAACAAAAATGTCTCCAATACAGAGAACAAGAGATTCATTGAAGCTGACAAAACAACAGTAATGAATAGTTGGAAGGGGGGGGGGGGGGGAGTACTTTACAGCTAGCCAGACATCTCTTTACCAACACTGCCTGTTGCAAAACTTCTCTTGTCTTAGCATGTTGGGAGCTGTCCCACAGACACATTTTAGTGGGAAAAAAATCATTGAATAATTGCCGAAACCAGGACTTTACTGTACAGCTAGACAAAACCCCACTTGGTGAAGAGACAGTAAAGTGAACAATAAAGAAACGAGCATGCCAGAATATTATTCTCAAGCGAGGTCAATGGGAGAAAAACATGACGCCAGCTGACTTAATCTCTTAACAGAAACTCATTCATTAAAGGACTACTCCATCTACAATCTATCTTTTGCTTGCTTGCACTGAAAAGTTTGTAGTTTGCTCCTTTCAATGGTGACAAACTTTCAAAGTAAAAAAAAAACGGCTGTGAATGAAGCAGCAAGCGGCAAACCTATCAGAGGCATCTTTCGAGCCTAAAGACATTTGATACTCAAAAGATATTTAATGAAGCATTCCTGCATTAGCATCTCAATGCAGTTAAGTGTCTAAAATTCAAACCTGTTGCTCCCATTTAAAAAAACTCAAAGCACCAGACGTGATTGGATCATGAGAAGTAACTGAATCACTGATCTGAAACCAGTGAATTACTACATAGGGGGAGAATCTGCAGCGAGCATTGCTGGTTGCTCTGTGCGGCACAGAGGGGAGTGGGTGTGATAAACTGCCAAGAGTCTTGCGGAAAACGACGCCTCAAGTAGGTCAGTGCGACTCAGAGAGATAATCAAGGCCATTTTGACCCCTTCTGTGTGAGCTGTAAGTGGGTCAAATGCAGCAGTCAGCTGTTGCAACTCTATCACGCAGGGTGCTGCGAGGCACTCGTCATACTGTCAAACCCCATTCCGTTAGTTTAACACGTGGCGGGGTGCCCTGCCTGCACCCACAAATACAGGAATCAACCCTCTATCTGTCCGCCCCCCAGGGGTGAAATAATGTGAAGTTCCTCTCAGCAGCAGTAGCTGCAGATCCACCTTCCCTCTTGTCACTGAATACACCCCCTGCAAACACAACCCTCTTCAACTGTTGTCTCCTCCTTTTGACAGCTCACAGCTTCGCAGCTCTGTCCTATTCACAGCAGCAAAGACTCCCCCTCTATCCCCCCCTCCATGTCTAAAATGCCACCCGCATTTCAACCAGACTAACTCCAGCAATGTCCCTGCTTATTTCTCACTCTTCACTGCACAGAAAAAAGGGGGACTCATGTGTCTAGAAACACTTCTGAGCACGAATCTGCAACAGCAGAACAAAGGCGATACAGGGCAGCCTTAATCTCTGCACTACTGAAGCCAGCAGCTATTTTAAAGCTCTTTCTCTGTGTCTCTTTTCCCTCCCACCTTCCTCTCTTCTCTCTAACATTCTTCCTCTCTCTCCCCCCCTCCCTCCCTCATCCCCCGTATTTCCCTCGGTGTCTCAGGGCAGCAGCTTCTCTCTGTTTTCCTCTCCTCTCTCCCTGCGTGTCCAGTGACTGACTGCACAATACACATCAATTATTCATGGCTGCTCTCTCCGTTTCGCAGGCAAAACCAATCACAGATGGAGTCATTGCTAATGGGCTCCTGCTGTACTTGCCACCGGCTTCTTTGCACTCAAGCAACAAATACCCCAGAGACAATGAGAGGGAAAACGGGGGTGGGGGGGGGGTGGGAGGTGGGGGACTTCACACAGCACTAACAGCCACGAGGAGAAGAGGAGGACACACATTTGTGGTCAGAGAAGAAGAAAGGTACGTACTGCAACAAATAATTCAGCAAAATTAGGAGCCGGCTTCTGCAGCAGGAAAGGGTTAAAGACATAGGGGGAGGGGGGGGAGGGGGGGAGACACAGAGGGGTGGGGTGGGGTAGGGGTGGGGGGGTGGACAGGCAGAGAGGGAGAGAGAGAGAACCAAATGCTTATCTCCTCACCTCGGATGTATGCAGCAGTTATTGATGTATCTTCTTTTTCTGTCTAGTGATCCATTGCTTGCTCTCCCAATACACACATCACACAGAAGCAGCCACAGCCACTTCGCCAGAAGGGAGAGAGGGAGGGGAGGGGAGGGGAGGGAGAGGAGGGGAGGAGGGAGGGAGGAGAGGAGAGGAAAAAAAATGCAGGCAGCTCACATTTCAAACCTGCAAAGGGGGGTGGTGCCTAATGTGCTAGACAGCCTGTATCTTGGCCTGGGTCCAGAGCAACGAGTTAAAGAAGCCTCAATCAATTCATTTTAAGCAACATTTGTTACAAGGGAGGCGCACAGCAAGTCCCACTGAAAGGAGGTGGTAGAAATGGTTCAGGTGGATATGTTAAGCTGTGATTTTAGCCCCAAAACCTTGTCTTTGCATACAGTCGACTTAATCCATCAAACTAGTCGTTGTAATTAAGGGGCATGGAGGACCAGGAGAAGGAGGAGGAGGAGGAGGAGGAGGAGGAGGAGAGCACTGGGTATTGTGGCTTCGTAATGCAAAGAGGGTAGAAATCAGAGAGGGAGGGGCCAATTAGACCACATTTGTCTTTCAGCACACATGAGCCCGGGTAAGCTATTGGATAAATCATCATACCCATATAAACCATGTAAACTGCGGGTAGACACACCACCTGAGGCGGTCAGGAGAGTCTATTGTCATCTGCAAGTAAAAATGCTCACACTCACCAATTGAGGTTTCAAATGCAACTGATTTGTGGCTGAAACACAATGATAAGCATTTAATTAGAGATGTATGTTAGAGGTATGATGCAAATTAATGTTGATGCGCATACATCTGATTTTGTCACATAGCAAATTACAGAGCCATATGGAGTGGCTGAAGATGCTTCCAATCACCTCCTACTGCTACAGACATAATAACTGCGACAACTACATAGAAGGGAGGAAAGACGGACAAGCTCAACAGCTCTTATCTCTGCTCTCTGCTGCCTGTATTTGCTCTCCTGGTATTTACTATCAGCTAAGTGCACGGCAGGTGACTTACAGCCCTGCACCCTTAGTGCAAGTTAACACATCAATCATGTCTGGCTGCCTGGAAGGCTTCTCATATGGTGATCACACAGTGTAAAACACATACATTGTCTAAAGTGGACACAGTGGGGATTTATAGCTTCTGTGACACTCATATCTTTCTAAGAATCAGGTGCACATAATAAGCCTTTAACCTTGTTAACTCGTGGGTCCGTCTTTACAGACGCGTGCTGTGCAGCAAAGCGGTTTCTTGAATCCGTGCAACTGTCTTTTAAACGCTCATCTTTAAACTGGGTCTTAGTTCTCGGACTAAAAGAATAGCAAACAGCACTTGAGGAACAGCGGCTGCCTCATCAGCATCTGAAATAAAATTTTCATACTGGAAAAATAAAGCCTTAAATCTGCATTTGAACCTGATTAACTCATGTTTATAACTCAGATCCAACTCAACTGCTGCAAGGTCTCGGCCACCAACAATGCTTTCAGACTCATTCTCTATTTAGGAAAAGCCGCAATTTAACTATATGTTGAAGCACACCGGGCAGAGAGAGAGACAGAAATGTAAGAAAAAACATTTTGGTGTGGAAAGCTCTGGGATCAGAAATTATAGCCCTGCAGGCCTGTGTGTGTTTCTGACGTCTGCATTATATGAAGAAGTGAAGACCTTTCCACAGCTCAGTGACAACATGTCTGACCTCCGCATCTTACCACTTCACTGGAAGGCACGATAAAAGCTGATGCACGATCAGCACTTCAAGCTACAGATCGGAGGAAATTAGCGTTAGATTCACACTCTAGCAAACTAAAGAATTCAACCATTTCAGTGTGAAATTATAAAAGCTTTAAAGCAAACTTGAAAGAAACCTTCATCTTAACCTTAAACTTATTTTAGTAGTAAACGTCTTTTTTATCTTTGAAATCAGTGAGAATTTTTTTTTGCCATTTTCCTGTTTGGCTTGAAATAAGACTACTAGCCTTAAGACACTGTTCCTCTTTCCATTTAATTGAAGTAAATTATTCATAGCTTTTAACAAAAAAGTTTACTTTCTAAACTGGATTGTAGATTGTCTGATTCACTCCAAGAACTGTTAAACCTTACATACTGCTGTGTTTTGTTCCACCCTAAAAAAATCCCACGACCACATCAATTTAAACAAGATGAAAAAAGGATGCCTTGCTGACAGTGTTAACTACGTCCCACGATGTCTGCTGATCAAACTTGAAAACAGCTCTGCATGTGTAAAACAAGTGAAGAGACAAACCAGCCTGAGCGAGACCTGGAGCCCAACTAATTATCTGCTGAATAGCTGGTTTACCAGGCGTTTGTTACACGGCAGAATGAACGACTGAAAAACTTCAACTGCACCCCCCCACCCCTTATAAGTTGGTGCCTCCTTTCACTCTTTGGAGCTGAGGAATTCCAAGAGGTTGCTGAGGCGCAAACAATTGAGAATGTGCCACTCTGACCCTCTTGGAGGAAAAATCGTGATTAAGCGTTTTGTCGACGCTCTCGAACCAGACTGAACCACTGCAGTCCTGCAGGAGGGGTGTGACACTGAGGAAATGGGCCTAAGAGGGGTTGTAATGTTCCCTGTAACAGGGAGAGAGGGAGAGAGAGAAGGAGAGGGAGGGGAGGCCCTGATGAGTTTATCCACACTGAGCGAGTGATCTCCCTGCTTTGATGTCGCCACGGCTCCACGTGCGTGGCTTCGCCCTGTGGTAAGACAGTCCAAGTAATCACAGATTAATAGAGCAGGCTAATCTCATTCACAAAGAGGTCACTACTAGCAGGCAGAGGCCCCTCCCCCAGCTCTGCTCCGCTCTCTAGCCACTTGAGATCAGTGGTACTATTCAATGAATCGCATAGTAGGTAGAGTTTTCCATTTCCAATCTGCTACAGAGGCATTTAGTTTACAACAAACAACAACAGACATTATCCAAACTTCTGAACTATTTGCTTTGCTGAAATTCAGATACGTACGTTAACTGATAAAAATCAATAGGGGGTGATGGTGAAGTTGTCCTCAGGCCAGAGGGTACATATTGATGGTGACGTTAGGATCGAGGTCTATTTCTTTGAGTTTTGCCATTCTAAGCTTTTTCTTACAAAAAAAAGAGAGCAAACAATGTCTTAAACTGTTGCAGGCATTTCATGATGAATCAATTTGTCAAAGCTACAACCTGTTTCAGCTGAAATTTGACTGTGAACATTGATTTCTTACTGCTGAAATCAACTCTGCACGTCCCTCTACACAATTTCCCCCTCGATTTCCTCCCATGTTCGGGAGAGGAATTTAGATGACATAACAGAATTGTAATAGCTCGACCACGCCGTATGTCGGAGCCAAGACAAGCTCCGCCTGGTTAAAAAGGGACAGCAAATCTGATTTACTTGTTAGTGCTCATCCATTGACCTGATGTCCTCTGTGGCACACAGTGCCACTTGTAACCACCGGACATCTTTCGACATAGATTTTCAGAGCAGATTACAAGATGCATGATGCGAATGAGCAGGCCTGTGGTTATCAGAGTAAGATTTGGCTTCAAATGTTCTTTGGACACTTTTTCTGCAAACTACTAGGGTTTTGGGCTACATGAGCCCCCATATTATCTGAGATAAGGAGCAAACATAAGGTGGAACGGTTTCAAGCTGTCTATATCCAATAAAAAACCTTGTTATGCAACAAATGGCAGACTGTCGTATTTATGACTGAGCTGAGAATTTGAAAAAAAAAAAAAATTATTGGATTTCATCAAGGAAAACTGTCAGATTTGGCTTAATTAGTTTTCATTAAAACAACATCATGCACAGGACGCAGTATTCAATTAAACAAAATTCACCTCCTCCCATGTCTGCACAGACTTCTCGGTAGTTTCTATCTACCTTTGTTGTCGGCCTATTCAGGCTTCCAAAAGTCTCCTCGATGGATGGGAGACACTGACTCGTCTGTCTCTGGTGTTGGATGGCTGACCTGCTGCCCGCCAGCCTGGCCCCCGTCATGTGACTCACTCCCTTCCCCCGTCACTCAGCAACGGCCCAGCTGGATGTCGGGGAGTGGGTACTGCCCGTGGGGCCCTGTGGGAGTGTCGTTTAAGAGCCATCTCCCTTGGCTACCAGAGAGGGCTTTCTCTCCGCCTTAACAACATCCTTGACTGGGGCCTCCACTCTGAAAAAGCGTCTGGGAGCTTTGCAGGAGAATGCCTCCTCATTGGTTTCCATAGACTCTTTCTCTCTTTTTACAGGCCTCTCCTCTCAAAATATTCATGCATATACAGGTACATAATTGTCCATGAAATGCACTTTGGGATGCTGCCTAGACTCGAGTACTTGCCGGTTTCCAAATGACTACTGTTGCAGGAAATTATTCAGACAGAGAATCAATTGGCAATCTTATCTAAGCCCATAAAGTAGGGCCTGAGATTTGATTTAGCATTAAGTAGAATTAGAACATTTGGCAGAGTAAGTTCATTGCAGGCGGAGAATGATTCCCCTCCCGTGGCTGACATAAGAGTGACATTGCATGATTTGAAGCCTCATATTACCACATATAAAACCATGGAGGCCATAAATCAGAAAAGGCAAACACGAGTGAAAACTCAAACAATATGTGGCTTCGACTTTCATGTCCTGACGTAGGATGGCTCAGCGGAGAGGCCAAGCCTACAGAAGCAATTGCACAACCCTGCTTTCCTCGTAACCCAAGACAGGTGGAAACCACAAATCAAAAACTGTAAAGGAGCACAAAATATTCCTGTTATCTTCCGAGCTGCTGACAGCCTATACATCTTCATTCCCATCGAGCTTCAGCATGCTTTTCCGCCAGCTTGATAACAACATTTAGCAGCATACATCTGTCCCAATAATCCATCACTGTAGCAAGATGGCAGTGCTGTGTGTAAACAGGAACTCATCATCACTGATACAGTGTTTTTTTTTGTCTGTGACAAATGGAGTATTCTGCTGTACACACTTAGTCTTCAGAAAAGAAAATAGATTGTGCTGTAGTTCTCCAGCTTGTGAACCAGTTGTTTTTATGTTGATATTAGAGGGTAATGCTTAATTTCAGTGAGAAGGAAAAGGGACGAGGTACTTACTATTTTTGTTGAAAACCCCCTCAAAAAAAAAAAGATTGCTGGACTGTTTATCATGCAATAAAAGAATCTAAGTTCAGTGACATGAATTCAAACATGCCTGTGACCATTTTAATACTGTCCAACCCATTTAGGTGTACAGTACTTTTCTGGAGTATCAGGGTCTTATACAGTCTAGCAGCGATGGGTGTGTATCATGAAATGCTGCCAAGAATGCAGACAGGAACTTTGAGCCCGGCGAGGCCAGCATGGCCAGATGGCCTGAGACGGTGGTTGAGAAAACTCTGGTCTTACCTGCTGATTTTGGAGTGAACTTGTCCCTGTTGGCAGCGCACACGGCCAGGAGTCGGTAGCCCAGGTCCAAGTCGTAGCCCTGCTGTGCTGCTACGCGGCTGACCACCTGAACACAACGACAGCATGCAGCACTCAGTCAGGACAATGTCAGGTATTCTATTAAGTTTCATTCCTAACGAGAGAGCAACTAAATGACAGAGCATTTCATCAAAGCAGGCTGTATGTGCTGATGCTGAAAACAAAAATGAAGACAGGATGTCAATGAATGCATTTCTTAATACAGACAATACAATAGGAAATGGTGCTTTATAGATTTGTGGATAATCTCCTTTTCAAACAGGCAAAAAAATTAGTCTTTTCAAACAAGGTTTTTGAAGGTTTTATTAACTCAATTGTTATCTTTATTCTCCCATTCTACTCTATCTTATTCTATCTTTGTTCCTAGATAGAAGGTCACAAAAATGCTGATCCCATTATCAGCTCAACACTAGAGCACACGAGAAAGTGCATATCTCTTACAAGGCTGCACAATCCTTTAAATGTGTTATTTTATTTTCAGAACAGAATTTTTTTTTTTGTCTGTCTCTGCATTTCAGTACACAAAGTGACATTTGTGCTTGATTTTATTCGTTTGACTGCAGAAGTTGATGAGAAAATAGTAAAAATGTTGAAATCTCCCCCTTCTTTTTACAAAGTTACATAATAAACAGGATTGGATCCATAATCTCCTTTGTCAAAGCAATGATATTGCTCTCAAATTGGTATTAAATTCTAATTTTCAAAGATATATCATTGCATGAATAGATTACTTTAGAAAAATACACTGAATAGTGGCCAATCCTGGCATTTAAACTCATCAAAGGACTTAATATTTTGTCTTGACATTTTCCCAGATTCCGTCTGTTATATAAGAGTGAAGTTTGGCAGCATCAAAGACCCAGTTTAACTTAAAGGATAAAGTCACTGCAAGTTTATCAGTTCCATATGAGTCAGTGGACGGCAAGACGAGGAGAAAATGTGGCCTCCAGTACAGAGGTACCCACTGAGAGGAAACATTAAGAGAAACATCCACATGCCACAGGAGGCGATGTAAATCACCCTGATGTGGCACACATTGCTTTGATTTACCTTTGCCATTATCAGCTCAAACAGACCTGCTCAAGACATTTAGACCTTTAGGACATACTAAGGTCTGTGTGGACCAGCATGCCTCACTAGAGACAGATTCTTCTGCCTGCCTGGGTTTTCATAACCGCGATCCTGCTGTCACACTCCGAAGTTCAAGACAAGCCCCGAGGTAGTACAGCTGAACACTGCTTGCTGCACCATATCATTATCTCCTGTAAGTATAGTCTTGACGTGACACCAAAACAGAATATGTATATCTGGCCTTTATTTATAGGAATCCCCCATTAAGAAGAAGATATACGAGTATAGGCTGTCTAATTAGAATCTCAACTTGGTAATTCTAGTGTAAGAAGCACAACAAGTAGTTCTAATTTCAGGAGCTAAATTGTACACAGTCAGTGGAGTTGTGTTGGTGAATTGAATAGTCACTTTTTTTTTTTTTTTGCCACTTTGCTGTCATGAGTAACTGGTGCCTTGCAGCATGAATACCACATAGTGTGCAAAGTGCATTTTTCCAATGGCCAGCAGGAGACGACTCCACTGGTTGCAAAAAAAAAAAGCCCATTTGTATGGAGGTCTATGATAAAATTACCCTACTTGTCACTTGATGTATTACCTCAGTAAACACTTTCCTAATGAGTTTTGGGACTTTATTGCTAGTTTCAACTCTTCTTTAATACAGCATGATTCTCATTTTGTCAATTATGGTCCCATTTAGTTTAAATGTCTACGTCAAAATGCCAAACCCGAGGCTTCAAAACTGCTGTCTGTAAACCAATGGGTGACAAGTGGCCATTGGGAAAAATTGGAAGCAAGGCTGTGTGGCAACGCTATACCTAGTGCTTAAATACATCCATGGGCTGTATTCAGGCAATGTCAGCATGCTAACAATGACAATGATAACATGCTAATGTTTCAGGTTTACCACGTTGTCAGCACTAAACACAAAGTACAGCTGAGGCTGATGCCGTTAGCTAGGCCATTTGGAGATTTTTGGGTGTTTTAGTGTGACTAAAAAAGATCAAATGAAACTTTAGAAATTCAAGCTAAAAGTTAGTGAGATGAGATTATTTGCTCATCAATTCAGCGTAATGTCAGTCAACCACCTAGTGAAACTCCAGGTGTAAAGAAGCAGAGAGTGTCTTATTAACTATGTTATGAAGATGTATGTTTCATAGTGGCCTGATTTTTAGTCTAATTTGAAGAAATCTTATGCTCAACCCATTGACAGACTGTTGTTTGGTATTATAGCAAACTTCTCTTGACACAATAAGTATATTTGCAGTGAAGCCACCTGTCTGACATCACCAAATGGCAGCAATGAGGCAGCAGTGAGATACGAACATGCAGGCAACAGGGTGAAGTGTTTACCATTACAGTCTGAAACCGGGTAATTTCACAATCACATCAGATTCTCTGTGCTCCCTCCCAGTGTGGTTCACGCCAAGGTCTATACAACCCATAAACTAAAAGGAAAAGCCTTGAGATTTTCGCGGCAGGAAACAAATTGAATTGGCGAAATGGAGGAAAAGGCACCTGCTGCTGCACATTAAAGCTGCAGCACAAACAATCACTTGAATAGAGGGATGTGTCAAAGCGGTTTCACTGTGGTGCTCAAGTACAAATCTCTTGGGTTCCTTCGCTCGCTGTAGCCACACTTGCACGATGGGGTTACAAATTGCACCCAACAGGGGCTATATGTATCTCTTATCTACTGCTGGAAGCAGTGTGGGAATGTACATGTTAAAGCACAGTTTGGCCCAAGGTGACAGGTGAGTGACACATTCACAGTCCATCCATCTGCTTGGACAGTCTGTTGTGTCTCTTTGTACAGACAGTAATTCCTTTCAGTAAGTCTTGACACAGAATAATTCAGAAGAGGTTTTTATAAAAGAAATACTCAAAATCAATGGAAAAATCCCATCAAATACTCGCCCCCTGTAGGTTTGAAAAGTGGCGCATCTGAACAGTTTGTAGTTTGCTCCTTTGTGGCAGACGGCAGCTGCAGTCAGTTTGGATTCAAAAGAGTTACAATGGATTCCAATGGTGGCTGAGAGCCATGGCAAAAACAAACAAACAAAACCAGAAAGAAAGCACCACCGTCCACAGAAACTTCTTGAAACACTAATCTGCTTATCCGTATGCTTGGTATGCTCCAGACACTCTGCGCTCCAAATTATGGCTAACTAAACAACCGGTTGTTGTTGTTGTCATCATCATGACCAACGTAAGCCGATGTAGTCGCACAAAGGTGAGCAGCTAACCACACCGGCAACATATGCTGTGCCAGCCTGTAGTTTGGTTAATAAAACACGTCTCTTTTGTCCCTGTGGATGCTCAATATGCTTCAAATACTATTTTGCCAAAAAAAAATAAAAGCCTCTTTTCCAGAAACAGCTGCCATTTATCGCAACTGCTGTTTGTATCTATTGCACGTAACTAGCTAGAATTGCTAACATTGGTTGTGGCTAGCAACAAACAGCATCTGCGTATTTAGCAATATTGTCTCATACTTATGTCTGTTGGGCAGTGGAGAGCTGAATTGGTTTGAGAAGTTTTTAGGGACATATTGGTCGTTTTCTTTCAGCATGAGGCTGTATAGTCATTGGAATCCATTGTTACCACTGTAAATCCAAGGTGATAGCCACCATGAAGGAGCGAGCTGCAGACTTTTCAGAGCTACCATCTAAAGCCTATAGAGAGTAACTGATACATATTCCTTTTAAATGTAAAATGAACATGAAAGAGAGCAAAAGGGCCTTTAGAAGAGCTAGAAGTGAATATTTCGCAATTCAGTAAAACATTGTCAACTCACAATAGCCTATGCACACCTTCCTGGAAATGACTATGATGCATTTTGCCATTTTGGTCAAAATCGTGCTTTGTTTACAGTATATGGCTTCAAAGGGTCTTTTTTCTAAATGTCATGGGATACTAATTATTCAATTAATCAAAAGCCCCTAGGCAATTAAGTAAGGGAATTAAGGGCTTACTAACTGTATTTCCCTATAAGCACTGATTGCTTTGTGGTTTGAGGACGTTATTGCAATCCGTCTCATGTTCCAGTGGGCTGATTTCATGAGCCTCAGAACAAACTGTAACTGAAGTCACTGAAAGGTGACTGAATCTCAGTAGCTCCTACAGGGTGAAATGCTTTTTATTTTCCAGTGACCTCAGTGAAGATCAGGCAGCTAAACATTGGTTCCCTCGTACCCAAGAGGGACTTACGGAAAGAGCCAATGAAGCAGTTGTTTTAGCGGCCCTTTTATTGTCCTTGAACCTGCGAGGTGTGCGACTGCAGAGGGGGGTCACGGCAGGCAACTTACCGTTAAGCATCCCATCAGGCTTTGCTCGAAGGGGCGCTGGAAGGCTCGAGGGTCGCCACACCAGTCCAGCAACTCGGTCGCTGCTGTTTGGAAATTTGCTGGATTTTGTAAGTGCTGGAGGGAAAAAAAGGGACAGTTTGGGAATATGTTAGAGTCCAGTAAGGATCAACGGATGTGATGAAGTCATGAATCTTCTTGTTACTATGCTTTATTCTGTCATAAAGCCTATTTGTGACATGTATGCATATATGCACGATAAAAATACAGGTGCCTATTTACGTAAGTATGGGTTGTATACAGACAACAAATTATTTTTGAAAAAAATATAAATAAAAAGGCAATATTAACTAAAACTGAAATACAATTCACCTGTTATGCAATACTGCTCATTTTCCTTGCAAAAATGTTTTTACACCTCCTTCAAAAAACTTCCATATCAAAAGCAAGTATATCTAAAATCAATATAGGTGGAGAATGTGGTGTGACAACCTGCTTAGTGCCCTGAACCCGGATAAGAGATGGAAAATGGACAGATAGACTGTAAAAAAGAGGAACTCACTTGTCACCATAACAAAGGTCATGCCAATAACGTGATGAATAATTTAAAGCACTCAAAGTGGCTAAAAAGAAAACAGCATTTTACGACCACATTTCCCAAAATGTATCTTATTACACTTTAGAAGACTTATGTTTTCGGTTTAAAGTATTAATGGACAGGGCTGAAGGGGTATGTCCCCATTAGACTCATGCTTCCACTTCACTCTCCACAGGTCTCTGTAGCACCGCCTCGCCACTGAGTGCAATAAATCTCCCTGTGTGGCTGCATGAATAGCCGAGGTAGCCGTTATTTCACCAGCCAGCCTTGAGCTGTGCTGTGACTTTATCTGACAACAGGCTCCTTGACCTACAGGAACCCCTTTACAGCATTCATTCCCCGACTGGAGCCAGCAGCCCACTCACTAACCCTGTTGTCTGTCTAGCTGAGGAGCTGCAAAGGAACTGAAAACAGCCCTCTCTAGGTCGCCACATCATACTCGCTGTTGGTCATTTCTTCTCTACAGGCTCTCAAACCTCAATATGAATCACTTCATACACAGAAGAGTAGACACACCACCTCAACTCTGCAGAAATCTATTGCCTTTAGAGAGATAATGCACGCAAGACTTTGCGGTGCACTTGTACAAACCAGGAACAAATGGACCCCCACTCCACAGCATCAAAGGTAAGCAGAAAGGTTTGTCAGCTTAAAGTGAATTGCTGCCTTCCTAACACATCGGCGTGCTTTGATTTCACTGTCAGGGAGAAAGGAGACAAGGAAAGTCACTGCCTCACAGTGCTTTTGTCTTGTTTGCTCTTTAGGGGGCAGCAGAGGTCAGGATTTGATAAGACAGCTTTCATATCAATTTACAAAGCCCGCGTTTGACAAGGGCCGGATGAAACGAGTCTTGTTTATTTTGTGTTCTGTCCGAAGCTGTTCTCCACTCGGCCAGCATGTCTTTGTTGGGGGACACTGGGACGAGGCGCGGTAGTGTTGCTGAGCATGTAAAGTCTACTGGTGTATTAAGTCTCCTGGAGAAGCACACACACATCCACAGATGCTAAATTTAGATGAGTCTGGAAGCTAGACAACACACGCAATCAGTGCACCAAGGATGGAAAGGGGGAGAATAGGGAGGAGGAGGGAGAATAAGGGAGGGGGAAAAAAAAAAACACACCACCAGCACTTGGGCTTGAAGTGATTACTGTTCTTTGCACTCAGAACAATTGGTCCCACCAGTGTGGCTGTCACATGGAGAGCTTGGCACCGCCATGCCACAGATGTTCCCCCTTCTCCGGCCAAAACCCACCAATCAAACCTAAACTAGTGGCCAAGAGACTCCTCGTTCCCCCCCGACCCACCCCATCCTCGTCCCCTGGGTGAGAGTGATCCTCCAACATTTACACTCCAGTCAAAGCTCGGCCCAGTTTGAGGGAAACAAAGATGGACAGGACGCACAGTGTCCTGAGAACACAGCTTTCTTCAGATACAATCATACTCTGTAGTCACGTCTGGAAACGACTTGATCTGCACATCTGCAGCTAAACTGAATGTGACAGCGCATACGATTTGGCAAAGACTCCCTTCTCTTTCAAAAATCACAGCTTTTGGTTTTGCTGCTGCTGTTGTTCTGCATTCAGCGACGTCCCAGAGCACCAAAACCATATTAATGGAGACAATTAACCCTGGAAAGAACATAGTGGCAGATGAAAACAGCTGCATCACCATGCAGCACAGCAGCAGCAGTACAGTGAGGGTTGTTTTCCAGTTTATCTTGAAATATTGGCACTTACAGTCTGAGGAAGTGCTCCTGCAGCGAGAGGAGAGTTCATAGTTTCCGCCAAACCTGTGTACGTATCACTGAGTGAAGAGTCTGACAGCAAACTGGCTTCCCCACAGTGAGAGGAAAACTACTGTCTCTGAAATAGATACCAGCAGTATCACGGAGCCCATCTTCCCCAAAGTGTTCACAACAGTGCAATTCCAGGATGTGAAGGAGGAAAACAAACCGAGACACTGTGTGCTGGAGTTGCAATCAGATAACTGTTTTTATGGATCTTTTTTTTTTTAAAGCATCCTCGTCTGTTTGGAGGTTAAACAAGTGAACACGTCGATTTTGTTGTTTCATTTTTTAAAGATAATAGTTCCCTTGAGGTATTTAGATGCACCTGAACACATCATAAAGAGACAAACAGTCAGTACTTTTCCAATTATTACTGTAAAAAGTTTCAGGCCTGCCACTATTTTTTTCAATATCAATTCATCTGTTGATTCTTTTTTTTCTTGATTAATAGATTAAGATTTTAAATGTCCAAAAATGTAAAAATTTGGCCACAGAGCCTAAGATACGGTTACTACGGTAACTTCAAATGTTTTGTTGCAGACAGTCCTAACATTTAAAAAGCTTATGTCTGGCATCTTGGCTTAATAAATGGCTAAAAGGATTACTTGATTACCAAAATTGCCGTTGGGTAAATTTTGTCTGTCGACCAATATCGAGCAATGCACAAGTAAACGAGACATCTGATTGATTTTTTACACATTTTAAGTTTCAAACTTAGTGTCCTGGGGTGAAACATAACCGTGTTTTCATAGTTTCTGAAGACTTTCATTTTAGTTATTGTTTATAAACCACATTACTGCAATTTCACCACAAGACGGCAATTTAGAAATTACCACTGTAATGATTTCTGATTTAACTTTCAAGTCATGATTCAATCAGGCTGACAGATTCCAATTTCCTCTACTTTATCATTGCGCTCAGCAGTAATTTATCATTTGAGCAACAAAATCAATTTGTTCCCCTGTCCGCAGCACTGGCTGGGAGTATTCAGACAGACATGTCACATCTTCCAGAAAACAACAACACAATGGAGGAGGCTTCATTTATATTCCTGCCCCACGTCCGTATTGCCTTTGAGATGGCAAATTTCAGCATGTGCACACTTTCAATTAAAGCAAACAGCTGGATTGGTTTACAATATTTCCTTAATTATTTTAATGGCTTGGATATTGGACAATGGGGAGCAGGGGGGGAAGATAGTGAGTTAATTGTTCTGATCTCCCCTGATGATCATCTTTGTGTGCGGGGAGGAGAATAGACGACCGGCTGAATGGGCTCACTGCTAGTCTAATTGGCAGGACATAAATGGTATTTATTATGCGGGCCTTCCAAACCCTGATTGTCTGCGGCACAAAGCTGCCTCTATTAGCAGGGTGCTGGCTCTTACTGGTTGGTTTGAAATGACCCGGTGCTTAACCATTTATTAGATGGACTGGAGGCCTCCTTGTATGCCATGGATCTCTCTAATTGGCATGTTTACCCATGTGCTGCTTCCCCAGCCACTGACACTGGGATGTGTTTGTTTAAAATTTTGCCGTGTGGGGTTAATAAATTTAACCCCGCAACATTTGAACTGTTTACACTTTTGTGTTTGACAGATGCAAATCCCTTTTCCTGATCTGTGAACTTCCTTTACAGAATAATTCATCAGCTATTAGTATTACAGTGTATTACTGGAATCCAATTTCACCTCTTGTATGACTAAAGAAGGAGTGGATATTGAATATTTAATATCCTGCTGTGAAGAAGGTAACCAGACTGAAGACAGAGAGTGTTTACCTCTCTCTACCTTATTACTTAAGGACATCAAAGCCTGTCTCCTCACACAGGAGCTTCCCTCTGTTTGCTCCCTAAACACTCGCCCCGTCTTGCTATCTGCCTCACCTTGTCTCATTCTCAGTAATAGCCGGGAACTCCCTGCTGAGGGTAAAACAATTTGCCACGTCCACACTTGTGTTTAAGTGCAGGCCCCATGCATTGTCCCAAAGGCCTTCTGATGTACTTTTCAGGAGGAGGACCCCAGCACAGAGCCCAGAAACAAAACGGGCCGTCAGTTAAGAAAAGAGATCAAAGGGGGAGAGCCCTGTAGCCCGGGGTTACGCAAGTATGTCTGTTTAATTCTGCCAGAGATTCGTCCCGCAGTAAACGCTGGTGAGAGGAGAACAAAAGGACTTGCTGGGAGTCAGCAGCGGTGGAGGGAGAAAGAAGGGTGATGATGGGGGAGGGAGGTGAGCCTGCGCTCTTTGACCCCAGTAAGTAACCTGAGTCACACCGCAGTCCTGATAATAAGGCTGAGGAGATTAGTCACTTTGGCCACCAGACTCTGGCCACGATTGTGAGTGTGTGTAACCCAGTGTGTGGGCTCCCTTCTTTTTTTGTGTCAGCAGCAAGCACCCAAACATCCAGAGAAATGCAACAGATGGATAAACTGTATACGGCAATAAAACATCTCTCCATTAGCATTGTTGTTAGCACCACATATGTACTCGTGGAAGAAATACTGATATCCTTTCATGAAGCTAGTTCAAGCAGTAAATTCAAGTCCGATGTGCCACTCATATGGAGTACTCTTCTCTCTCATCTGAAAGCTATACTGACAAAAGCCTCATCTCCACCAAGAATCCACCTGTAGGCTCTGATTCTACATTCTCCTTTAGGGGAAGTTATTGTCATCACTCCCCTGCTGTTCTGAGCTTCCTTGTGGGGAATGACGAGATCAGAGCCTAGATGCCAAATATCAATGCTGTACATAATCCATGTTTACATGGCAACACGTCGAAATTAAGTAGAAGTCACAGGACCATAATGTATTTTACACCGTTGACACAGTAGTACAGTAAGGTACCAAAGTGAAACAAACTACTTGTGTTTTTCATATTAGTTTCTTAGCATGTAAGCAGTATTTTGTTATTGTGCATGTTCCAGGTTCAGTTGAGCGTGACAATTCCAGTACACTTATGGGGAGCTTTACGACACTAAAATGTCATTTTGTCACTGTCAAGGTGACAATATCAGGTTCTGGGAATTTTCCTGCTCTCAGTTAGAAGAAAATTTTCCTTTATAGTTTCAGAAGATTAAGAATAATCCTATCTGAAGAGTTTCTCTTCCTGCTAAAACTCTTTAAAATGTAAAAATGCATCATTATCAGGCTGTTTTCCCCTGAGAAGTTGACACTTCTATGTGTCATTTTGTCTTATTTTTTGAATATAAAATCTCAGTGTGCAAAGTAACGATTGATTTAATGGAGGCCCATGTCTCCCTGCAATATGTAAATGTCATAGTAAAAGTAGACAGTTTCCTAAAATGGAAAAATAAAGTACCAGCACTTCAAGATTTCACTACGACAATACTAAAGTACTTTCCACCTGTATCCCACATAACAGGTAGCATTAATGTGCCATATGTGACTAATGTATCAAGTCTTCACATACCAAAGCATAATGTAAAGCGAGCTGGTAAATCATCAGACAAGTGACTCAACGGTGTGTCTCACCTGTTTGATACACTGCAGACGATCATTGGTCTGCTGTATGTGTCTGTCCATCGACGGAATCGAGTTCATGTTGATTGTCCCTCTTCGGCCTCTACCTGCCAGCCATTAAACTGGACCGCTCTGCAAGAGAAGCACAGACACGTGTTAAAGCTTGCCGCTTCCCAGGGAAGCTGCCAATCGCATCACAACCGGGATATTGCAGTTTAGTGTGTGTGCGCTGTGAGCTGAGCAGGGAGATATTGATTTGGCAGGTGACAAGCACCTCGGAGAGCCTAAAGGATGACATTCCTCTCAGTTCCTGTGACACCCTTAACAAGCCCTGGCTGTTGCCCCAAACACTGCCATACACCTTCAGTGAGGACACACTGGATGACTTAGAGAGGATGTCTGACCATGTATAGTTAAAGCACCTCGGGGTGAAAATGAGCAGAGGTGGAGGAACACACACACACACACACACACACACACACACACACACACACACACACACACACACACACACACACACACACACACACACACACACACACACACACACACACACACACACACACACACACACACACACACACAACACTGTGTCTATCAGCAGTATCTCAGAAAACTGCATGAATCCCATCCATCCTGGCCTGTGAGAACATTAACTTGGCATGTGGCTCTCTGTTTACATTACTTAGCCATTATGTAATCTTTGGTTAACAATTATCTGTACCCTGGGCCCAGACATGTTCCACATTTCATCCCCCCCCCCACCACCCCCACTGCTCTCCAGCTACATAAGAGTTCCTCTAACAAAACCCCTTACAGCACACTATTGATTTTGGAGCAGCAGCTTATGGAAAACCTCTTTCTCTCTTTTTTTTTTTTTTTTTTCAGGAGGAATAATTTTTCACGGAAGGCAAACAATGGGGCTACGATCTGACATGCTACATAACATTATCACAAGTTAAAAAGTATTACAAGCTACATTAAAGGTTATCAATTTTGCCTGCAGGGGTCTGATTTAATGTTGCATTCAACACTAAATAAATATCACACGGCCATAACTCATAGTGACCTGCAGTTTCAAGTGGAGGGGTGAGTGTGAAATAATAATAAGCGCATATATGGGTGGCGGTGAAAAGTGTGGCCCTCCTTCTTCGCCCGTGTTCTCCCCCCCTCACGCATCCTTTATCTCATCCTGTCTCAATCTCTCCTTCTTGCTACTGCAGGCGCATCTCTCCCTATGGCGCATCATCTCTCACTCAAACACTCGCCCCCATCACTCAGACCCCTCCCACCCCTACGCCATCTTTCTCCATTACCATCACACAGTGAGAAATTTCACTGCACAAAGTACCGGTGAGATGAGCGAGAGAGAGGAAAAGAGAGAGAGAGAGAGAGAAAGAAAGAGAGAGAGCGGAGGCAGCATGCTGCACCACACTGATAATGCTCACTTAGGGGTCTCTGGCTGGATTTAACGGTAGGGCCAGTAATCTACTCCACTAGACAGCTAAAGAGCTTTTATGCTACCTATTGGAGCTGCTCATGCCTGTACTTGAGAGCAGAGAAGGGCGCACTAGTGCATTCCTCTCCATAAATTAGAAAGCTCATAAAGAAAACAGACATCAGAGGAGTTTTTCGACTATCTTTGCAGAAGGATTTGTTTGTTGTCACTCCTGACGACTCACATACACGGACTTTTGAGACTTGAGGGAGGTCTGGGCTCACTAGTTGCAGACCTTAGTGTACTGGCGGGATTATAAATTCTATAAATATTTATTTTCATAAATTGGGGTCATTTGAAAGAATTTACAGCCATGAGTTCAAAAAGAGCAAAATAATAAATGATCTAATAAAATCTAATATGCATCAGCACGACCACAGCAACATGACATGACAGTTACACAAGAGAGAAAGCGACACCTTACCATACATGTACCTGCACTGACTTTCTTTACATCACTCTGTGTGTTTGCTGCTCTAACCCTCAGCAGCAGTCGCCTTTCTGTGCCAGCCGATACTGAGCTGATCGAGGGCGGCCCTGGACCATCGTGCCCCTCAGCCGCCAGCAGGTGTCTCCCTGGCCCTTCAAAGGCCTGGCTAGTGGCACAAAGAAGGCGGAGCGGTGTTGCTTTAAGCCTTTACAAGCTCTACAAATCCTCAGCTGCTGCTTCCTAACAGGGCCCACTCAGCCCGGCACTGCCTGTCTGACCTTGTGGTTATTGATGAGCGAGTCGACCTGCCTCTCGCCGCCTCTCTTCCCTCCTGCCCTTCCCTTCGCTCTCTCTCCCTCCTTCTCTCTCCATGTCATCTCTCTTACCTCCAACAGTGAGTTAAAAATGATGGGAAAGAAAGAGGGCTGGGCTGCCATTCACCACCTCTGCTTTTTCCTGTTAAACACACACTGTAATGAAACTTCTGACCTCCCCGCACAGTAAAGCCGGCATTTACATATTTATTTTCTTCACAAGATAATTTGAAAAAAGTACGAGATGACAGTGCTGGGGAGTAATTTAATTTTCACTTGTTACTCACTTGCTCTAATTAAACACTAGTCCTTTGTTATATCTTTAATGACTAACAAGAGCCAGATTAAAGATTAAACCCGCGATGCTGCGGAGATATGACAACAGATGCAATTATGAGCCTGCTCCCTATTTACATGCTCTTTTCTATCTCACAGATGTTATCGTTTACTCTTTTCTCTGTGCTTTTACCTATTTGTGGACTTATTTGTCTTGCTTCAGCTACTTATCCTGCCGAAATCCTGCCACACGCTTTAGAGTGTGTGAGCGGGATTTGGTGCTGATACATGCGTTACTTGAGTTTCATTTACTAAATTGAAGGGCAGGCGTTACACAACAAGTTGAGAGCCGTGGATTCCTGCACGACAAAAGACACATGGGCTGGTGGAGGAGGGATGGATGTGGGAGGGGATGGGAGAGGGGAGACCCGCTTTCCTTCCCTATTCAAGGGGGAGCTAGAATATATGTATTGAGTGGGAGCTGTAATAAAACGAAATGGGTGAGGAGATGCAGGGTAGGAACAAATATGAAAGGCAGTGGAGGATGGCGGCAAGGTGATGGAGCACCACCGGAGGATTGGATGAAATTATCTCTTTATAATCAGGGGGCTTCTGCATGGCTGCCTCCTCCATTGCCCAGTGACAGATGAGGCCTACGTCTTCAAATGGGCTTTTCACAGTGCTATCAGCCCACCTCTAGGGTAAAACAATGTTTTTCTTCCCCCCGTACCACCACTTTAAAAGCTTTGTTTCCACGCGGCACCCCGCAGAGGACAGGATTGTCTCCCGTCAGGCAGGGTCCATGTTTGTCTCATTACGTGATCATGTTACATAAGTGTACCTTGAAAAGGGCTGCGGATTTAATTTGATGACAAAACTGTGCCGTGGCGCGGACTGAAAGATGGTGACGCTAAACAATGTTGAATGAAGACACTAAAGCAGAACATTATCTCCGGTAAGTAAGAGGGATTGCTTTTTGAACTGTCACAACCGCACAGTTTGGAATCTAAACATTATTTCAGACACCCAAAACCCAACCCTGCATCTTCAAAGAGAGTTTCTAGCGTGTTAATGTAACATAGACGAGTTGTGCGCCTCTGCTCTGCAGGATGAAAACAGTCTGAGGGGGAGAGGAGTAGACAATGATTAGCTTTATCCCACCATCACAGCAGAACAAATGGATCACGATCCCTCGCCGCTTTACACAGTCTCTCAGCTGAGCTGTCAAGGCACAGGGAAGTGGTAAACAGATTTAATTTATTCATATAAATGGCTTGTGAACCAAAACAGTCAGGCTACTCTGGGACTGGGCACACTGCTGCTGAACGGATATTTCCAGTTAATTACAACTTGGGTCTTATTTTTGTACTTTTGATCATTGGTTATGATAACATTATGCTCAATAAAGCAGTTGCTAAGATCTGGTAACACGGCAACAACGCTACAACAAAGTCTGACGGGGTACGAAATGAGCTGTCAGACAATCAGACGGCTTCCAAACAAGCCAGCAGTTAAACCAGATTAAATAAAATACTTTATTTGGACGCTTAAAGTTTCTACATCACACTCGCCTATTGGACTGCGACTTCCAAACTAGTTGTGTCACCAAGTAATCTTATGCACACGTTTTTAAACTCAGATTTAAGGTTTAGCACACAGTGACTTTTCCTTTTCAGGAGATGAATGTGAAAACAGCCTTCTATTGTAAAACTCTGCACATACATCACTCTGCACAGTACCAATAATAGTCAACAACAGGCTAAATACTTTTTGGAGAGGAGAGGGACTTTAAATAAACCAAATGCATGCTTCAATGGAGACACACATACAGTGTTTGAATTAAGACGAATTTCCTGCATCAAGGGGGGATCAGCCGAAGTATCGTACACTTGCAGGGAGTTGGAGGGTGACTGCAGGAGTAGAAAGACAGCGGGCCACGCTGGGCTGGCCATCATCCCGACCACACATGCACGAACACACGCACACACACACACACACACACACACGCACAAACAGTTTTTCTCACCTTCCCTTGAGTGCTGGACCAGCATCATGATACCATAACAACACCCTCAGTCACTCCTAATGTGCTTTACAACAACACTACAGGCAGGGTGTTACACCTCCGCAGAGCTGTGTGAAACACCCCCCTCAACCAACACACACACACACACGCGCACACACACGCACACACCCATCACTAATCGAAAGCTCGAAGTACTGCTGACACTATTAAAACGAACGAGGTGGCCTGAGCGGAGGAATCAGCATCACTCTCGCACCTCATGGGGACACGTTAAGACGCACAGCTCAAGGTGATGGCGTCCCCGCGTGTCATCTATTGTAGGTGAATTAGGCAATAAAGGACTAATCTGTGCCATCATTGACTAGGGCTCGGCTGTTTGCAGTACTTGCTTAAGGGCGATAAAGATGAGGGAGGAGGAGGAGGAGGAGGAGGATGGGAGGAGGAAGAGAAGGGGGAGGAAGCATCTCTTCACCCTCATGATTTTAATGAGCTCCGATTCCGAGATATGTCTTGTTTTCTTCCGACTGTCGGCCGAGGCCGGCGTGAAAGCTCCCCTTTAATTATCTCAACATTGTAGAGACGTTGTTTTCTTGCACTGAGGGAGGGGTGTTTAGTTTGGAGAGGGCAGCTCTAGGACTCCAGGTGTCTGCCTGGTTCTCTGGCTGGTAAGTGGCAATGGCAGGCAGCGAGGACAAAGCTGTGTTTGTTTGACTGAGGAAAAAGCAGAGAGGATGGAAATGTGTACGAATCGGTGCAGCTTCCATTGTTGCTTTACAGAATGTGCCATAATCCTCGGCAGGCTCCATCCAGAGCTGGCACGGAGGATAATATGAGCTGCCTCCTGCCTGTCCCACCTCCCTGCTCTACCTCCCCTCCCCTCAGCCCTTCTCCGTCACCTCCTCCTCCCTTCCCCCATTTCTCTGCTGCACACACATATGGACACACAGCCACTCGAGTGCGCACACACACACACACACACACACACACACTCGCACCTCCCCACATGGCTCCTTAACAGGCTTGGGAATGGATTTCTTTTATTTAATGTGGTTTGGTCTGCAGCTCCAGCGGCAACCGTGAGCAAGGGTGGGCTCACAGTTGTGCCACTCACTTACACACATACACACACACACACACACACACACACAAACAAACATGAACACACAGACACACACTCAATCCAAGGAGCCCTGCTGCGTTGGTCGCTGTTCACTGATCTCTCCCTCTTCCCCTATGTCTTTCTCCATCTCCCATTCTCCCTCCAACTCACTCCTCTCTCTCTCTCTCTCTCTCTCTCTCTCTGTCTCACGCAGACCCACATTTACTCCCACCCTCTCTGCCTCCCTGCCCTCTCACTCTTTTTTTTTTTTCATGACAGCTCACATAAGCAAGCCTCCTGGATTCCTGCGGGAGCCCCACGTTCAGTACACAGAGATTGTTCAGCCATCAGGCACATCTGCAGCGTGATTAGAAAAGCAAAGGGAGCATGGTGGTGGGGGCAGGAGGGTGGGGTGGCTGAAGCCCCCGCCACTGCTGCCGCTCCAACCCCCCCACCCCACCCTCCCCAGCAGCAGAAGAAGAAGAAAACAGAGGGGATCATGGAGGGGCCTAAGCAATATCTCCTCTCTAACCAAGTGTAACGTTTCACCAAGTCTCAGAGGCCTATCGCTGCCTGTGATAAAAAAAAAAAGAAAAAGGACAAAGGCAGATGGGGGCCAGTCTCTCTTCACCACCAAGCCCCCACCCACCCTGTAACTTGCCTGGCTACCAGAGCAAGCAAAGGGAGAGGAGATGGCCACATGCAAAACATGAGGAGCATCGTAGTGGTTTCTCCTTCTCCTCTTTGCCCTCTACTGCCTCCTGCAAACAGCTTCTCTTTTAATTTCCATCCACCCATACGCTAATAGCAGGGGAGGGACGTGGGGGGTCAATTCCCCCGGGGCGCTGGAGGCAGCACATATGAGCCACATGACTGCGCGTTGCTTCCACAGATCCCCACCAAGCAGCGAGGAGCTAACAGCTAGCTAGTTAGCCTCACGCTCTGTGTGCCTGCCGGTGCTGCTTTATCAGCCTTACTGCTCACTGCCAAGCCCCCTTCGCTGCTTCGCAATCCTCCTGGAATTTCAGAGGCATGTGATGATGATGATGATGATGATGATGATGAAACCAGCGAGCCAAAGTGTTAACCTGCACTAACTGTTGCGATATGAAGTAAATTCACAGTCAATATCTCACAAAGAAAGCCGTCACTACTGCCCTCGGCCCTGTGAAACACTTTGTCTTAAAAATTGCCTTTGATTGTGAGCGCAGAGGAGAAGTCAAAGAGGCATTTTATTTCCATTTCGGTGAGTGATATTGTTGCTGTGTAGGTGCTGACACTGATTCAGACAACTTGTGAGTGAGTGTTTTTCTCTCCCCCCCCCTCCTTTCCTTTCTCTGCTTTCTTTTTTCCCTGCCAGTCTCCTGGTTTATTATGCATTCAGCTCATGTGTCCCTCCTGTGAGTGGCTGTTCATTTTCCACATACCACGCTTAATCCGGCCAGCTAAAACTTTGAAATAGCGGGAGCCGCAGACGCAGCCGCTACCCAGGAGGAGCCATTATGAGGTCTGGGAGAGAGAGACTGATAGTGCTGGGGGGAGGAGTGACAGGCGAGCTGCAAGATACATGGGAAGGAATTCAAAGAAGGCTGAGAGCAGAACACGAGGGTGTGCATGTTTGTGTGTTTGCTGCCTTGCAACTGTGTAAGGTGTGCATGCAGTAGTGATAAGTTAGGGGCAGTTGTGTGTGTTTGTTGGCTTGTGTTTGCGTTTGATGGGGTCACTGGTGTGAGCAGGGGGATGGAGGACCTCCTCGTCCTCATTGTGCCACTGACCTTTGGCCTTTTGTGACTTTGAGTGAATGGGAGGAGAGAGACGCAGAGAGTGAGAGGGAGAGATTTTAAATAGTGCATGAGCTCAACCCTCCCAGACACTGATGGACAGCAGCAACATGAGCTTTCTCTGTTTCACCAAAGAAGCCTGAGAGGACACATCATCAAACTGCCAGCATTCATAACAACCTCACTAACATCTCTATTTTAAATGCTCATAGGCAGAGTTTCTGTATCTTGACTGCAACTACTGGCAACTCTCATTAACTCCCAGTCTATCTATTATTGTCTCGATCAATCAATTAATTGTTTAATCTATGCAACATCTCCTATAATGTCGCGTTCAGACTGCTTGTTTTGTCTGACCCACAATCCAAAATCCAAAGATATTCAGTTCACAATTATGAGAAATAGAAAAAAGCAGAAAATCTTCATATTTAAGGAGCTGTAACCAAGAAATGTTTGCACTTTTGGCTGCATAACCTGCTAATATTATTAATATTGTTTTCTATGTTTGCGCAGTTATCTCAGCATATTCCTGTTAAAGACATTTTTAACCTTTGTGGAGCACTTTGCTGGTTAAATCTAATATGTTAAAACGAGATTATATAACTTTTGAAAGTAGGAATAACACTGTCTTCCTCGTAAAAACAAAGAGTTGAATTTATGAATTACTTTTCACGCAAATAGTAGTCAGTGTTTCTGTTGACCAACTAATCAATTGACGTTTGTTACAGTTCAACTCTGTTTCTGGACATAACAGATTTGTGTCCAAACTTTCAAGGACCTGAAAATAATCCTCTCCCACACTCCCCAGGCCTGAGTTAAGATCATCCAACATGGCAACATGGCATGGCTGACAAAGATATATTTTTTATATCGGCAGATTGTTTGATAACCTCACTGAGCGGACTGATCCTGTGTTAACAGCTTGCTCGTATCTGCAGCCATCGGTCCCTCCGGGGAGAAGCCTCTCATTCCACAAATGTGCTCAATTAAAAAGAGTAGAGTGCTTCGAGAGGGGCAGTGAGGGGCCATTCCCTGCGCCTGTTTGATCTGGATTTCCTAATTGGTCAATGACAACACATTACCAGACAGGCGGACGCTTGATCCGCAGAGAGGAGGCTTTTGACTGCAGCAGTTCGGCCTCCCCCCACCCCATGCAACCCCCAGGCTTCCGTAAATCTGTGTCACAAATCTTCCTCATGGAGCCGTGGACGGGGTGGGGGGACAGACAGCCATGTGATGAAGCCCATGCAACAGACAGACCTCCACCTCCACGGCCCCTCCTCAGCCTCTGATCAGGTCCACACAGCGCCGCTTGCACTGCTTTAATTTGCCAGAGATTGTGGGCTGCCATGTTTTGATTGCTTTGTGTAAATGAATCAGGAAGCCTCTCATCTCCTCTCATGTGTGGCTGTGAAGAATGCCAATGTGTCTAGGGAGAAAAAAAGGAGATTCTCCAGGGGGGTAGACATAGCAGAGTCCTCAATCAAACACTGAAGACATTTATTCAATATTTCTTTTGTGCACATCTTTGTGTCTTTGTAGAGGCATCTTGAATTATTTCATTCAATGTATATCATTCAACCCATCCCACTGTGTGGTGCTCTTTATAAGGTCACTACAGCGTAAAAAAAAAAAAACTACAGCAAGACAAGCCAAAGAGTATGCAAGTAGCCCCAGTGATGCGGATCACATGTTTGTAGAACAGTATGTTTCATTTTATATAATCTTACAGCGAGCTAAAAATAGCATCAAATGAATATTGAATGCTAGGACAGAGGAGGCGTTATGCAATTCACAACTTATGCTGTCAAATGAAGTGAAAACAGCCTCATCCCCTTGCACACATACGCACACAAAGATCTCGTAATCTCTTTCAGGCACGCTAAATAAAAAAATAGCGAGCGCAAATACTTTAGAATGTGAGGAGTTGTTTATTTTCGCCATTATGTGTCATCAAAGGGTACTTTAAGCTTATGCTAACACCTAAAGTGACATATCACTGCATAAGTAAAGCAATGGTAAGCTAGACAGGTTTCTATGGACATTCCATTAGCATATAATGATACACTAGTATATCAGTACATTCATATAAATAGGTTCACATCAGAGCTGCAATCAATGACAAAGATACCCACCAGAGGCCAAGGGCCCATCTTGAAATTGCATGTTTTTAACCAAAGCCCGAAAAAATATTCGATCTATAATAGTTTGAAGCAAAGAAAAGCAGCCGATCCTCAGATTTAAGAAGCTAAAACCAGCAAATGTTTGGCATTTTTGCTTGACATATGACAATGAATGAATGAATGAATGAATGTCAAATATTCAGTCACCAGTTCACGTTGCTATTGAGGACTTTTCTACCTGTGGATCGATGGCTTGTATAATACTCCTATCTTGTATGTTCATGGATGTAATTTAGCTACAACCCATCCCTGGCTGTTGGCAAACAACAGAGCTCCACATCATCCATCAGGGAAGTTGAGGTAGCTTGACAGGTGAACATAAACAATGCTGCCTGCAGTAGCATTTCTAGAAGTGTATGGGACACACACACACACACACACACACACAGAGAGAGACAGAGAGAGAGAGAGAGAGAGAGGGAAGGTATGAGAGGCTGAGACACTGAAGGAGAGAGGGAGAGATGTACTGGATCAAAGAGGAGGAGGAAATGAATGCTGCAAGAAGCGGAAAAAGCTGAGAAATTCCGTATCCTCCTGTTTCAGCCCCCGAAAACTGCTGAACCATCAGCAATTACAGGCTGCCTGGATCATGAATCTCTCTCTGCAGTGGTCTGCTCTCGCTCTGCTGGGTGATACTGCAGAGGTGTGCGGCCCCATAGTCACCTGGGCCGGTAACAAACAAACACACACGCAAAAAAAAAAACAATGCGAAAAAGCTGTGTGATCGCTGACTTTTATTGAGCCTCTGTGCAAATCAAATTGACACTTTGCATCTCCTTTTCCATGACTGCAAAGATTACACTGCCACGAGCGAGATGACATGCAAAGCAGTTGTTGTTTTTTTTTCAGGCGCACAGGTGAGCGTGATCCATGAGCAGCAGACCAAACAGGCTGTGATACAGTACAAGCAGCCATGGGACAAAGGCAGGGGGGGGGGCACACGCACATACGTCAGGACACAAGTAGAAAAGTGCTGAACATATAACTAGCTAATCCGGTAGAAAGCACAGATAGGCAGTCACTTAATTAAAATGATTAATTAAGGGCAATAAAAAAAAACTTCTTCTTTCAAAACTGCTGTCTATAATTACAAGTGACTCCCTCCTCTCTGTGGCAGAGGGCTTCAATATGTGCGCGGCTAAGTACGTTTGCATGTGAATGTGTTTGCGTGTGTGTGTGTGCACGTGATTGGTGTGTCCTGATGCGAGGGAGGGAGAGAAGTCAGTTTCTGCGGCTCATTCAGCGTTAGGATCCTCGGCTAATGAGATTAGTCAATAATGGATTGAAAGCAAGTAGCCCCCCCCCACCCGACACAATGGCCAGAGAGGCTGCCCTGTCAGCGACACATCCTCCACTGGTCGATATGCAGACACACACACACACACACACACGCACACTCACACTACGAAACACATCTAAACAACAGGGGCCACCTTTTTAACATACAAATTGCGTTATAATATCGAGCGATGCCTGTTTGAGGCCGTGCTACGTGGTTTGCAGGCCGTAGACAATTCTCTGGCATATAAATTCCAAATGGGAGTATATCTAGTCCTGATATACAGAAAAATGGATGTTGTAGACGTCATGCCAGGCCTTCGAAAGCCTTAGATCTCTTTCATCACATGAATGAATGCTTCGTTGAGAATACTGACAGAAAAGAGCCCCTCTCGATCCGCCACTGCAGTGTCTGAGCCCAGGGAGGACAAACAAGTCTTGAGAGTTGAGAACTCTTCTCAGATAAACAAAGACGAGAAATGGGCTTTAAGGCCAGCTACAGCACAAACAGAGCTCTTTTCAAATGTGTGAACAACCTGTTCACAAGGGTAAAATAAACCCTGCACAAACAAGACACAGCAAGCTGCCTCTACTGTGTGGAACCTTGATGCATTTACAATAGCAAGTCTTACAAAAAAGGAGTTTTAAAGCACCAGTAAATGTAAAAACTCAGCTTGCTTGTATTTATGTTGACAATCGGATATCTGCTATATCTGTTCAACCTTGTTCTGAATGACATCAGTAGTCTTTAAGCACAGGTATCATTTTCACTGTGGATAAGGGGGCTGGTCCAATATTTGCCCAGTGGTGTTTCTGGTTTGATTTACTCACAGATGTTACCAAAACAACATCATCTTACTGTCCCTGCTGTCATAATCCAGATGAAAGAGTGGCTGAGTTGACAAAAATGGTGATTCACTCATCATTTGCCGCCATTCACTCACACAAAAAGCTTTAAGCAGCAGAAAGTGGGGTTTTTTTTTGGGGACATTTTTTGGCTTCGTCCAACAGGCTACATGCAGGCTGAGTGGACCTGCAGACGCTACAAGGCCTGAAAAAGTGTTTCGTGTTTTTTAAGAAAAAGTTTAAGGAATCATTTAATCCAGATGTGGAACTATAACATTCTCCCGAAAATGAAGCTGTGATTGACAGTACTATTTTTACTCAACATTATCCATCATTAAGCACCAGGTCTCTATTAATGAAAGTAAATACAGTAAGTAGTACGAGTAAGTTAGACTACTGCATTAGAGTAATGTATTAGTATTGCAGCAATTTGCATGTCATAGAAAATTCTTTTAATAGAGTACCATTATTATGGAAAGCATGATAACCAAGTTCATTATGATGTGGAATCTGCTAGGTTGATATGAATGTATGAAGGCAGGAAACAGTATTAAGTATTATATAAGTGTCTACATCAGATCCTCCACCCAGTTACACTGAGATTGGCCTGTACGGCACTGAGGTTTGTTGGTGTTCCTGTCAGGCAGCCTCCCCGGCTGGGGTCAGCACTGTGCTACCAAAGGTCAACCCCCCGGTAATTTGTTTTACCACCGCCCCATCAGCGTCCAAACACAGGGCGTCGTATCAGGTAAACCAATTATTATCTGACATGAATCATAGAGCAGAGAGGTCCCACATGACCACTTCCTCTATTATTAGCGATGTGTCTCTCTCTCTCTCTCTCTCTCTCTCTGCGAAAAGGCACCTTGTCCCTGATTCCCAGCGTGTCTTTGCTGCTGCTTATCAGCTGCCAAGTGACTCATTTACCTGCAATGTGCAATTCTGTGTGGGATTTATAGGTAATTTAACCTACATTCAGACAAGAAAATGAATTAAGCGCTGCCGTTTCTCTCTCTCATTCTGCCTCCCTCTGTCTGTCTCAAAAGCATAAACAGCAGTCAAAACGGAGAGCTTTCTCCTGCTTAGTATTCAGCTGTAATTCTCCTGGGTGGACACCATGCTGTGTAGACAATCTGCATTTTGATTGGTGTACACTGGAAGTTTCCGCACGCCTCTTTAAAAGCAGATGCACTGGAAAACAACACAGAATAGCCATTTAGAAATGTATTTCTAATAACATTTAGTTGACTGTGCTGTGGAATAGCAAATAACTTGGTGAGATTTATCTTGTTTCATTAACCAGAGCCGGCGCTGACATGAGGTTATGATGTGAAACTGATCATTTGTTGCGCTGCGACTGTGTTGGCCAACATAGAAATGCCAGCGATATATAAAACCCTCTCAGAGAGCCATTTGTACAATCTCACCATTAGGAGCCACTTTGTTCCTGTAGCCCCTCTGGCCTCAAACCAGGCTTCAGCCTCCGATGGCTGTAGCCATGGCAACTGCCTTTATTCAACACTTGCAAATAATGAAGACAATGTGTTTTCCATTTAGATGAGCTTTTTTTAGTGCAAGAAGATATGGAGAGTCCATCCTTACTGTTTCATTAAGGGGCTTAATAACATGATTCCTTTTGCTGGATGCACTGTAGAGCTGAATCGCAGATTAAATTGGTCTGGTGGGACATGAGTCAATACTAATGTTCAAGATTCAATATTATGTTCAACAACTGAACTTGGAAAAGTTGTTTTTCTTCTTGGCCTCAGTGGACTTGAGTGTTGTAGGGAGAAACATGAAAAAAAAAGGAGAAGCGCCTCAGGCAAACAATTTAGTATCCTGATCACACCCAAAACAAAAAGTACAAGGAAGGCTGGCAAATGAAAAGTAGAAGTGTGGGCTCTTTAACAGCCTGTCAATTGTATTTGACTTAAAGCACTTGTAGCGGTTTCTGACTGTTTTTTAGACGACTCTTATCATTTCCATCAGTAATAAAAACACGGCACTCCACAAATTAATTACCGAGATATGCAGCAGCTACTGTACACAGTGTACTTCAGTAGACACACTGTCTTTGTTCAATGAGGGATTATTACTGACATTTGGTGTGCGGTTAATTTACTTCCAAATACAGTGATTTACATAACGACCTGTTCCATTGTTTGACCACTATGTTTTTTTTTGCCTTTTCCCACTATTGTAGTGATGTTGCAGTTTTCCCAGATCTCAGGATTACATGCGAGTATAGCGTTATCATAATCAAAAGAACCAACAGCCATAATGTCACAAATATCACCCCAGTTATTATAATGCAGAATAATCCAACTAATATCTGAGGTGATGACATTGGGGGAAAAAAAAGTTCAAACAGGTCAAATCCAAAGAAGGATTAAAATGCATGTGTGTGAGAATGAGCAAACACACACACATGTACATAGTGGAAAGAATGGAAAGAACTCAAGAGGCAGGAGTCTCCTTTCCTCTGTTTATAAGGAAAACTCCCTGTAAGCAGAGCCAGCTTTCCAGGCCAAAATTAGTTTTACAAATCACTAGACAGGAAACATGGTGTTGTTCTCCACTTCCACTTCTTCTCCTTTGCAGCCCAGTAAACATTCTTTTGATTTGCTGTGCTGTTCGCTCACAAGGAAAACACATGAAGCAGATAGTTACTCTAATTCCTTGATGACAAGAGTTTATCTTGCAGAGTGGAGTGCATCTTGTTGCCTCGTGTGGCGTCTGCGTTAACACGAAACCCTGTAAAGACTGTCGACTGAAGGAGCTGCTGTCATTAGAATTCCTATGATTTCTATTCTTGCTGTTGCTGAGCTTTGCGAACCCACAGTCTGAGGACTCTGTTCTCTCGCTTCCCTGACAACAGAACGGTAACCTTTATAAAAAATATATTTAAAAAACAAGGGCACCACAATACCACTTCAGAGTGGGTTTGTTGCTACAACAAACAATGCGGTGAGCTCCTGAGCTCGTGTGCACAGGGGCTACAGTGCACCGTGATTGATATACAAGAGATAAAACACTGTTTGACTCCTGAATCCGGCTCCAATCACACGCTCACTGTGACGCACTCGCCGCACGCTATCTCTGCCACACACGGCCGGTGCTGCTGATAAGCAGGGCTGAACCAGTCATATCTACGCCTTCTGGAAGAGTTTCTTCTTGAATAAATAAACTACTTCTAAAAAAAAAATCTACGTTAACAGCGCTGAGATGCTTTCAGTAGCCTGAGTGGCACATGTGACAGCGTGGAGGAGACTGACAGCAATCCAGATTCTGGAAAAGTAGTAGCATCCTTTATGGTCCTAAAACTATTAGCCGTGTCATTGATTAGCTGCTGACAGAAAATTAATCACTAATGTTTTATACCATTGAAAATAAAAAGAAATGAAACACTGGACTGCGGGTCACGCAAAGAAAGCAATTTGAAGACCTTGGGCTCTTGAAACCTGGCATTTTTCCCTATATATCAAGATTTTAAAGTTAATATTAATAGATTAATCCACATAGATTGATCGATAATGAAAACATTTTTTAGTAGCGACCCTTGTCCTTTCCTGGAATGCTGCAAAATGTAGAAAATCCACTTTAGCCTGTAGCCATTCATTACCTGCTGATTGCAAAGCAGCATGAGGAGTTTTTATGGAAAGCTTGTATGATTGGTACACTCCAGCTCAATACGCTGCATGTATTTTTAATGAGATGAGCCTTCTTGATAGAGGCATGACTGATGATGCATTACATCTCAACTGGGTATTTGAGAAATCTTTTATGTGGGTCCTTTTATCTTTTGAAGTGATCACAAATAACGATATTGAATTAACTTGCAGCCATTTGTGGTCCCAAGGTATTAAAGACATTCTCTTAAGAAATCATCTGTGCTCATGATGGACACTGGATTGTTGGACGCATTTAAGCGTGGTCTCCATTTTTGCTCCCAGTAGAGATGTTCGTCAGTCGTTTGTCACTTTGTAGTGGCACTGACCGCATCTTTACGCGATCGTATCCAACGCGGGGGCTCGGCTAATGCTTCTTATTGGGTCTCAATGTCACTGCCACGCACACACATACACACACTTTAAAACACTAAGAGCACAAACACTGTTAAAGCACTTTAGAGTGTGACACCAGAGGACACTGTGTAGCTAAAGGTTAAAGAAAGCACAACAAAAATGAAGACTGCAGGAGAATTTTGATTAATGTTAGACCTCCGCCACACACTCACACCTATTCCCCGACCACCGCCAGAGAGGGACGGAGGCTGCAGCAAGCCTGTAAGAGACCACCAGGTGTGACCTATTCATTATTTACCAACAGAGGCAGGCTAGCAGCGTCTGCACGCTGTGTACAGCCCTTCCTTTGTAGGAAAGATGTGTCAGGATCAGATGAGAGAGGGCACCTTTGTGGATAGACATCTTTGTTCACACCCTGCCTGTCTGTTGCCCCCTTAACTGCTCCTCAACTGGACGAACAGAGAAAATGCGTCTGGAAAAGATGGTTCATCTCATCCAGAGCAGTGTTAGATAGTAACATATTACAGTAATGTGATTACTTCTTGCAGTACAAGTACAGCAGGGATTTCGAATTCGGTAATTACTATTCACAGTGAACTGTGATCAGACCACACAACACTTCTTTCCAGATGGTCAGATTCCAGATCAGGAGATTTGACCTGCTTGACCAAGAGACGTATCAGACTACGTTGAAACCAACATCTTCCAAGTTCTCAAACACGGTGGAAAAAAGAAAAAAAAAAACCATGCTAGTCTTTCTTTTGATTTTGGTTACCTTCCACTATAAGTCACTATGGAATTAACATCTCTCAGGTTCGACCATAACCAGGTTGATATTATTTAGTGTGACACCCCGTTAACTCTATGTTAACATTTTAGATGGTGACCTTGTTTGCCGTCTTGCTTGCGGCTCAATAGGAGAATCAATATCTTCTATTTCTACAATGTTAAATAAGTGGCTGGTGGGTGGGGCAGCTTTGGAGGTGTTCGAAACATTATTGATGAAGCTGTAACTTTTGTTTGTTGTATTTTTCGATGGACGACACATAATAAGTTAAAGATTGTATTTTCTGTGTAACTTGTCCAACACTGGTCCAGGATGGGAGCATAGCCATTTGAAATGAAACTGAAAAATTTCAAACCTGCATTAACATTTTTTCTGCCACTCGCGGGCAGTGCAACAAGTTGAGTTAGTAAGGACTTTGCTATTCATACATTTAGCAGATATGGAGTAATGTAAGCATTCATTTGAAGTAGAAGTTCTGTTCATCCATAGAACGTAAGCCCTGTATTTGTCCTCTTTTTATATCTATGTTAGTCGACAACAGCTCCAGAGACACATGTCTGGCTATTTAATGGTTAAATGCTCCACTATGTTCAGGTAGAGTCGGTGTATTAAAGGTTGTGGCGCAGACAAGTTTGATGAGAGCTGTTAGATGATGATGTTAGATTGAACCAAAACAGTAAAACTGCCAAAACAATGTGCTTAAAGACACTTAAGCCTTCTATTGGTAATTTAAAAAAAAAAAAATCAAATAGTGCAGCTTTAAAAGACAGAAAACACATCTTTCACATCAAAGGAGAAGAGAAGGTTGGGTTTTGTCCTACAGGTTTCTACCATTTTAAATGAACATTTAACTGAGCGTAGAAATGCCTACAGATGTATGGACGACATCTTGCACAACTTCAGAGCAGAGGGAGGTCGACAAAGGTTGCTGCCTGTGAGGATGGAGAGAATTACAACAGACGACTGAGGATATGAAATGTTGACAGATGGGAAATAAGGCTGATGTCAATATGAAAACCACACAGGGGAGAGATCAGCTCACATCAGTGACTACTTGTGTAAATTCGGCATCATGACACTTAAGATAAAAGCCCATAAGTGGAGCTATTTTAATAGCTTAGGTGAGACAAACAGGCCAACTTCCTATGAATGATCTATATTCTATCTTATATATACACTCTATCCTATTTTCTTTTATCTTTCATATAACCACAACACTAGTGGAGATAAATCGTCCTTCTATGGACAAGTTGGCACCAGTTCACACACACTGATGGGTCATTAAGGCAGCTGACAAAAGCTTTTTTTAATGAATTTGTGTATAAGAACTCAGCCATTTCTGCTTGAGACAGTGTGTGTGTGTGTGTGCGTGTGTGATGAGATGCAATGTGTGAAGGAGCCTGGTTTCATTTCTTCTTGTAACACCCTAATGACTTTATTGTTTCATTCTTATCCAGCCTCCAGAAGGTATTACCATATAAACACCTGTGTTATCAAAGCACCGCAAACAATTTCCTGGATAATTTAACAAAGATGCGATTGTTGATTCGGTATGAGGTGTTGTGACTTATGAGTGTGTGTGTGTTTGTATTTTTTGAGATATCTATTTTCTCTATGTGTTTGTCTGTGTGTGCATATTTTGAGATATCTGTTTTCTGTGTGGGTGTTTGTCTTTGAGTGCATTTTGTGATATCCATTTCGGTGTGTGTTTGTTCGTTTGTGTGTGTGTGTGTGTGTGTGTGTGTGTGTGTGTGCAGAGTTTAAACCTGCCAGAGCCTGGTTACAGCTGGCCACTTTGCAGCTCCAATTGTAGAGGAAAATATGTGTGAGTTACCTTAAATGGAGGCTGTTTTTGTGAAGAGGGGACAGACCGAATGTTCTGCATTACCATCATGTTTCATACAATCTGTATCAAACCCCGGGTGAGGCAAACAAAAAGGGAACACTTGCATAACATAGGAGCCTGATGTTACCCTGCAGAATTGGACCTCTCTACTCTTTTTTTTTTTTTTTTTAAACACCCCCCCTCCTCACTGGTCCTCCCTCTTTCTGTCTTTGACTCTGTCTCTCTTTTTTTCCCCCTCCCTCTTAGTCACAGGGACTGGATTGTTCTGCTGAGGCTTGGCA
Organism: Pempheris klunzingeri; assembly: GCF_042242105.1. Lineage (NCBI taxonomy): Eukaryota > Metazoa > Chordata > Actinopteri > Acropomatiformes > Pempheridae > Pempheris > Pempheris klunzingeri. The sequence continues at coordinate 8,508,978 of NC_092031.1, read as the reverse complement.
GAGGCCGTGGATGGGAAAAGTGCAGGGGAGGCAGCTAACACTTCCTGCCTCCCTGAATCAGAGAGTTAACCTTCACCGAGGGCACAATGGCTTCTCGTTAGCGAAACCACCCCACATGCAGGCAGCCTGTCACCAGCCATGTTCCTGTCCGCTGACCCCTTTTTGTGTTACTCTGTCCTCTCTTGGACCTCATGTCCAACCAAAGCTGCACGTCAGGTCTACACAATAGAGGAGGTTAACACATTGGAAAGAATGTCTGCAGAAACAACTTGTGGTGTTTTAAATTTCCATATTTTATATGCAGAAGCTAAAGATCTTTTGTTGCAAAATTAATAACTGGTGTTCTTCCTTTAGCTATCGAGTTTGGCAGATTCAAAGACCTCTATTGTACAAACTGATGATACTGTCAAGTATCCATGAAATGGTGAAATTTATTAATTCTGGCGTACAAGTAATCAACTTTGGAATAGTGGTTTGATTTTGATGTCTTAAGGTGAACTAACTTATCTTAAAAACTTGGAGAGAAAGGCAAGATGAACTCGTAGGTTGCAACTACATACACAAGTAAATATAATGATCTGGCAATCAGATTATTTAAATTGTGTGATTTAGTGTTTTATGTATGTGCTACACTCTGGATCTGGTTCATATTCATTTGTGGCAACCTGTAAACTGGGCACATTCATTTAAAATCAATTAATCGATTAGTTAACCAACAGAAAATGAATCAGCAACTATCTTGACAAACATTTTCTTGCAAAAATGCCAAAATCTCTATAGTTGCAGATTCTACAATGTGAAGATTTGCTGGTTATACCTGTCTTATATAATTGTAAACTGAATATCCTCAGGTTTTGAACCGCTCAGAATGTCTGAACAAAATAAGACATCTAATGATGTCGGTACAGACTCTGGGAAAATGTTTGCTATTTTGTGACATTTTAGAGACCAAATAATTAGCCAATGAATTGAGAAAATTGTCTGCATTAATCAGTTAGTAAACTAATCATTAGTTATACAGACGAATACAATAATAATTGTACATAATCATGAACAGACACAAGATAACAGCAAGACACAACCTTAAACAAGCTGGGACAAACACACACTCCATTCCACATTCACCAGAGTGGCGAAGTGACACATAAAACCTCACAGAACAACCACTGCAAAAACAAGCATGTCATCACCCACCCACCACTATGAAGAGGTGGATTCATGCTGAATGCGATGGAGATAAGAAGTGAAAAAAAAATATGTGGGCAAATGAGGTGACAAAGAACAGAACAGAATTTGCCAAGATGAGTCACCCAAAGTCAACGGAAAGGATGGAATACAGTGGAAGTAAATGGTCCTGCCCTTGTTTTCCTCTCATTTTCACTGACAAAAAAACAAGCATGAATAAGGCTAGCCTAGGAGAAAATAAAGCATTGATTTTGCACACTGCCCTCTCTACTGCAGAGGACTCCAATCAATAGGCTCAAGTAATACTCTGCACAAGTTTAATGCTTGAGCTGTACAGAGGCAGACAAGTGCTTTGTCTGGAAATTATTCCTCTTTTATTGCACCAGCACCACTGTTTGAAAGCAAAACAAAAGCAACTCGATCTGTTTAAAGGAACAGCACTACAGACCAGGATGAGCTCTATCGCTGATGGAGGGATCGGCATAGGCAGATCACGCCGTGGTTAAGGATTCGTCTAAATCTATGGAGGAAGTTGCACGTGTTTGACACTTTGTAGAATCATCAGGAAAGGGAAGTGAGAAAGAGAGAGCGGGGGAGGGAGGTCAGTCCGTCAGGAGAGAGGGTCATGTTGCAAACCACCAGCCGACCAGAGAGATGACCTCCAGCTAAGGTTGTGACCTCTGCTACCAAGGCTGGAGAAACAGACACAGTCACTCTCCATAAACCGAGACTGAGTCAAGATCAGCATCAGATTCTTTGAAGTGGTCATTGAAAAGCACACACTGAAGGCTGTGCAGGTGATCCGGTGTCCTCTGAAATCTGTGAATGAGCATGACACACACACACACACACGCAAAAAAAGTTTCTCCTCTTTACCCTGCAAAACTTTCATTTCCTGACTGCTCACTTTTCCTTTAAAGCTTCCTCCAAAGTCAGCGAGACAAACTCCTGTGTCACCTGTAAAGCATTAAAAAGCGTTGACCCAGAGATTTGAACACTCATTAAGCTTTTTAAAGTGAAGAATTCTCTGAGATCCCCTCTCTCAGATGTTCCCCTCTGTGTCGACCAAATGGTATATCAAGTTCAGGAAATTAGCCAGTTCCTGTTGGGGGAAGAGAAAGAGAGCTGAGAGAGTCCAGCGTCAGTGCAGCTCGGTTTTTACTACAACGCTTCTCAGGCTTCTATTACATCCCAAAGACAGAATCACAATCACACTGGCTCGTCTACGCTTGTATGTTTGCCTCAGAAACCATTTAATTAAAATCCTGGTAAAAAAAAAAAAGGAAAAGCTCACTGACATGCTTGCTCAACAACTAGATTACCCACTTGTCTGCTTGATTACAGAATATATACTCTTACGCAGCACAGTAAATTGCATCTCAGACAAGCGAGGCAGAACAGTGCAAAGATATCTCAACACCTTACAAACACATAGAGATTCCTTCAGGTTAGTTCTGTGCAAATAATACAGCCATTAGGTCATTTAATATCCTCTGGATAAATTGCCGTGGACCCCTGAGACACAACTGCCGTCCACACATCAGGATCCAATCAAAGGTCCCTCCTGCTCATGGCAAAGATGTTGCCAGGCTGGAGCAGCAACATTTCCCCCGGGAAATAGAGAAAGGCCAAATAATCAAAGACACACTACCACTTCCTGCCCTTTGTTGGTCCAGAGCATCTCAACAGGTCAGGTTTTGGTGTGTAATGAGGTTAAGACGACTTTTCTCGCTTTAACCGAGTTAAACACAAGCAAGATTACGCTGCGAATAACGGTACAAGTTAGCCCACTGAGTGGTCGGATGAGTGACAGCACCACCACCACCACCAGACTGGGTTTGACATGTCGCACAACTGTGACCCCTGTTGCAGTGACAAACACAGACACACAGCGTGGTTGTAGTATGGGCTGAAACCCTAACCCTGCTGTTTCCATTGGACTCTTCAAACAGACAACTGGCCCTGCAGCATGTGGTGCAAAAAGCCTTCCCATGCATGAATAAGCAAGCGCACACAGGGACACAAAAACAAGTTAATTTGAGAAAAGTTACGTTGTTTACAGAAGTTTCTACGGAAAATCCTCTCAAAGTCAGAAGTCAGGATGCAGTGGGTAGAAAACTAGCCAACTGGGCTCCAGAGCAGTTGAATCTGTACAGTGTCTGCTAAAACTCTATTGACTGGCAGGCGTCGAGGCAGACCCTCACATGCTGCAACTGAAATTAGGTTAGGAGAAGTCATTTGTCTTTTGTGGAGGGAGAGTGAGGGAGAAAAATGCAGGCTAAAGAGGCCAGATTGAGCAGGAAGGCTGTAAAGGGGAAGGAGTTCATGCAGACTAACATCTGTGATATTTCTTCACTTCATACTCGTACTCCCATCCCCCTTGCCTTGGGTGTGCCAAATGCTAAGGTGGGGCTTACAAAAACAGCAAAGAGCAAGGGTATTTTTTTGGTTCGCACAAGTGTTGTGCATGCTGCTCCCACTGATGGCCGTGTGCCCCCACAACTTCATGGAGATCAGACTTTTCTTGGGGTAAAACTCAATAAAATATTAGTTCTGTTGGTGTTACCAAAGTCAAAAATTGTGTATTACACCAAGCAGTCCAAAAATGTCTTCAGTCGTGATCCCCAGTTGGAAGCTGAATAGTATTGAACTACAGTTTAGCTACAATGGAACTGAGAACGTTACACAGTACACCTTGTCTTGTTTCCTGGCCAGCAAGCTGTAAAAGACTCTTTGATCTTGGAAAGGTTAGCAGGCTACCTGTATCATTTAATCGGTTTTCCAACAGTAAAACGTATGATAACATGTAATATCACTTGATATTCCTGAGCCTATTCCTGTAGTTTCAGTATAACAATCATAATGACGTAGTGGTGAATAAGCATACTTAGGTAACCAAATAGGTATTGAACTCACGACAGAATATGCTGAAATGGCTCTCTTGTTGTTGTAGGGACTTGTGTCTCATATCCGTACCAACAAATCACAGCCATAACACTAAAAAAAGATACTGGTCTTACAATAACTAGATTGTAATGAAATATGGTGACATTTTTATGTCCTTTTTGAAATGTGACTAGGAGTAAGCAGCAGCATATGCCTGGCTATCTCTAAAAATAAAATTTTGCCAATTTTTAAAGTCATTAAGAACATAAGCGCTACAAAGTGCAGGAGGCAGAGAGCTACCTGTGATGATTGCTGTTATTGAGTTGTTTATTGCTTATTATTGTTTATTGCTTAATGAGCAATTATTTATCTAATTGATCATTAAGGGAGCTAACAGGCTAAATAGCCTAGTGTGCTAACAGCTCCACCGTCTCTGGCGGGGGAAAACCTCACTTCACCGCATTGGTTCATTATCTCAGCCTCCTCCCAGGTACTGCACAACCACAAGCTGCCTCAGCTTGCTTGAACAGATACTTAGAGCTTGTCGGGCTCACCCCACTTCACCTCAGATACATTACACACATTAACACACAAGGATACGCATATACAAAGCATCTTTGTGCCGTTATTGAATTACTTACTAATAGGTGTTTTCTTACAGTCGGTTCACAAGAAGTGCAGGGCTTTGCTGATAGGCGATAATAATTGTGATAACTGTGATCTTTTAAATCCTCAAATGAAACATGCAGCCAACTTCTCAGTTGAAATAAAAGTGAAAACATCTTTAGACCTCTAGAATATAGCGGTTGATTGTTTTACGACAGGGCAAACTTTGTCCCCGTCACATTTTCAAGCCGTCTAATTTTATATTTATCATAAACGTTTATGACATGGAAGACATTTTAGGAAATGCTAACATGCTGATTCGTAGGGCCACAAACTGTAATAATGTTACGAAAAATGCTCATCACAATTCCTCCGAGCCCAAAGTAACGTCAAATGTTTTGTTTTCTCCAAACAAAGCAGTCAGACAGCAAAATATATTCAATTTCCACAGATGATTTAATTGAGAAAAGCAGCAAATTCTCACTTCTATGAAGCTGTAACTAACAATTTTCGTTTAGCATTTTTGCTTTATAAATGACTTATTAACTGATTAACTGATTAGCAGAATTTCTATTGATCTAACTAGCTAATCATTCCTGCATCACTAATTTGAGCCCAAGGAGATCCTCTTCTTCAGGCTAATGTTTGGGGCCCCCACAACCCCCCCCTTCCCTCAATGACCAGACTGGGACAGCACTAGTCTGCTGAAAAACCACTTTGCCGTTGCTGCCACCTTGTTCTCGTGTCTGGAAACATTGTTTGTCTGCTGGCTCAGATGGTGCCTCCTGTCTCCAAGATGCGACCACCCCTCCTCTCCCTCCCTCTCAGCCCTTGTGCCCCTCCCCCGCCATGGTTGGGCCCACCCCACAGGGGGGTTGAATTTAATAAAGGCTCCCTCAGCCACATGCTAAAAAGGTATGCAAATGTGCAGGTCCTTCTGTTTTCTGATGCCACCCCCCACCACCACCGTCCAACTGACTGCTCTTCTCTCAGAGCCAAAGCCAAACACAGACGGAGAGAGAGAGAGGGTGTAAGAGAGAGAGTTTGGGTGTTTGTTTTTCAGAGGAATGGATTATTTTGTTAGGACCGCTCTTGGGTATTTGATCTGAAAAGCTATTACGATGATTGCGATTAGAATTAATTACATTATGAGCTACAGGAACTGTGAAAGAGGTACTTGACGTGCTTCCTTGTGGAGAGAGGAATCATAAATGCGCACACATCCAATAATTCCTCGAGAGCGACAAGATGGAATTAATAGTGCCGCAAAATTGGTAACCTCAAGGCCATCTCTAATAAATAAAATAATAAAAATTAAACACCCTTGCATATATGTGCTGTAAAAACCAAAACAATATTGACTTCTCCAGCTGTCTGCATCAGCTCCTCCTCCTCCTCCCAGATATCAGTGATCCCTATCTAATACAAAGGGCCCAGCCTTTGCATGGCTACCATGATGACCCGTGTTCATGAGGAGGTGAGAGCTGATCATTTTGTTCCGATGTAGTGAGCCGTGACAGGCAGCAGTGCGGGAAAGAGGACGGGAGGAGGCGGAGGAGGGGAAGGAGGGAGGAGGGGGGAAAGGGAGGAGAGGAAGGCCACAGAGGGACCCACCAGAAGCAGCAGAGAGCCAGGCCAGACTGAGGCGACCAGCCTTTCCTGCTGCTTCCTTCCCGTGCTCTTGGCCAGCTGAGCAATCAGGTCACCTCTCTTTCCCGTGTCGCTTCTGGTCAATTGTTCTCCTCCCTCTCTCTCTCTCTCTCTCTCTTCTCTTTCTCCCCTTCTCTCCCTCCTCTCCTCCCAGTGCCACAGCCTGCAGCTGTTGCGGCTGATGTCATTTTTTGATAGGATTTTGTCTGTGCCTGCTTGTTGGTTTCTGCCTCTCTGCCTAAACAAATGCAAACATGGCGAGAGCTCATTTAAACAGGCACACGCTGAAGATCTTTCATGTGGGACACACGGAGGGGAGGAGGAACGATTGCAGCACTGCACTCATGCAAACCCACGATGATATGCAAACTCAGATTTGTTCTTTCCAGTTCTTCCTGGTATCATTATGAAAAGACGCTCCCTTAAATATGCAACAGCACAAGACCACACAAGGGAACACGGCCACTTAAAAAATGAGGGATCTCCATTCATGCTAGCACGCTGCCAGTGTTTATTCTTGACGCACACTAGCCAAGACTACGGGAGGGAACAGGAAGTACACAAACATGCCCTTTTGACCTCCTACAACCACCACGCAGAGAGTACAACTAGTTTTTTCAAGCTGAATATCAGCTCATGCTGTAAGCAGAGCTGAATCTATATCCAGCTACATCTACAAAACAATATCAAGGCCTCATCCTGAGGGTTTTTTGGGAAAATCCACTGCTAATACAGCGCTTGCTTCAAGCTGTAGAAGGAGACAGAGAGGGAGAGTTGTGATGATGCTGGCTGACAGTTAATTCCCAGCTTTGAATGCAAGATTTACTCCAACATGGTCATGAGGAAAACTTGCTTTTTTCACGTGTTCCAGGAGAGTTTGCTGGTGACTCTACGTCGGAGACAGATTAGATCACGTCTTGGCTTGTTCAAAGACCACGAATATTTACATTATTGGCTCAAATGGCATCTGAATGAGCACATCAAACCCCCATCAAGGACAGACCAGGGCATGTCTGCAGATTTGGCACATCCTGCTCCATATAAACAGAGACGAACAGGATATTTAGAGTCTTTTTTTCAGTGGTAATGTATCCTAAAGCGAGCAATCTCACAAGATTGGACAGATTCTAGAATCAGCAATCTGTGGAAACTGAGAAAGAGATAAAGTCTGTATGTAAGTGTAGCAATGAGACACAACTGTTGTCCTGACCTTGAAATAACTGCCACTTATGAAAAGCTGTTTTGGTATGAGAGACACCGATTATAGCCCATTTCTAGGCCAGCACATAATCAGTGTCCAAGTTCCAAATCAATGACCTACTTTCAAGCATACACATATATCCACTGCACATACGCTGCGAGGCAAACTCTCTTTTAACAGCTTAATGTGGAGAAATACAGAAATCAAATCGAGCTGACACTTTGTTTTGATCTGAAAATGTATCCGAGTGTAGATACTTGGAAACCCAAATGAGGGCAGCATGATTTCATAACAGCAGGCAGAGCAGCAGAAGCCCTCCACAGAGCTGCTTGTGTTATTTTGACACTGGCTGGCAGTGAGGGGGGCACCGGGGTCACGAACGTCAGTGCTTTACTAGTGAGAGTAGATCAGATCTGACCTGGATAAAGTGGAGAAACAGTCAGCGCTGACTTCCACAGCCTCCCGCGCTGCGAGGAAATGTGAGCGGCGGCTTGGTTGGTGAGGTCAGGACTGCACAGAGCGCAGCCCCGGCATGCCGGTTCTTAACGCAGGGTGGGCTATTTACAGAAACACCCCCCTCCCCACCACCACCACCTCTCCTGCTCCCACCCCACTTTCCTCTACAACCCCCTCGAGCAGATCCACCACCACATAGCTCCATGTACCAAGCAGTCATGCAGACAGATGGAGAGAGACTTTTCAGAGCATCAAGCTCCGTCCGCTATAACCAGAAAATACTTACTTCCCTCTACGCAACCTTCTGACTTTATTTTTTTAATGAGAAGTTCAAATTTGACCTGTGGGTATAAACATTCAAGATGAGACAGAGAAAACAGAAAGGCTAAATGTCCTGTCCATACATACACATGCTGCTGTCATGTGGAGCCGCCCCAGACAGGCTGCAGGCTAATGACAAAGACAGACTGGCAGACATAATTTAATGAATGGACGACATTAGAGTGCATGCGCATTCATTTCCTGATGTGAGGATTCCCTTTCTGAAAGATTCACCAAAATTGCAAAAAAAAAACACATTTTCTCAGCTAAAGAACATATTTATATTGTTTCAAGGCAATCTCCAAGCACTACTCATATACCCATAGGCCCATCGATAAGAGTTATTATTTGAGTAAACCATTCCTCCTGTTCATAGTGTCCATACAAAGAACCCTCTTTAACATATCTCAAATGGAAGCAGCCCTATTTTTCCATAAAAGTGTATTCAAAAGTTCAGCTAAACTAATATGAGGCTTCAGCAATCTGACTTAGACAAATCTAATGGATATTTTTAGGTCAATATTCCCCCCTTGTGTTTCCCCAGATAGTGCTTCCCTGTTGAGCTACTGCAGAGGGACAATAAACCACAGAGGAGGAAATTTTTGTACTGCTGAAGCCTCACATTAACTCAAACTAATACTAAATCACATGGCGGTGGCGGTGTAGTGGACACAACAAGTAGAACTTTGTTTAGTCACTGGTTCGGTGTTTATAACCAGATCCACACAGGGGGTGTCGGCCAGAACACCACAGGCGGCGAGTAATGTGTTAAAATTACTTGCTGGCACCGCAGAAACAATACCTGTGGAAATCTTTTGTCGTGGCCGACACACAAAGTTTGAATAATCCCCGAATAATTCACAGTGGCTACAGGATAGTATTTTTGCTTGAAATGCACAATCCTAGCCATTACTCATTTTTTCAGTGCTGTGAACACCAAATATTAAATTCCATTCACCTCCACTGTATTCAGTTGGAGGCAGATATCTCAAAGCCCGGACAAATAAAACCCAAACTATCTGCATGGTACCAGAGGCATGTATGAAAAGGTGTTTTAATGGATGAATCCATCCTTCAAAATCAATTTCATGTCTTTTTAATGTCTTTTTGTCACTTTTAATAAAGCTATGGCAGACATTAGATAAATTCTGCAAGCTGAATAAAAACATCCACATAATTGCAGGTATGTGGTATGTACCTTGGCCTGTTGAACCATCACAAAAAAAAGCCTAGGGCTGTAATATGTTTTGATGCAGTCCTCCATCTCTGTGTGTGGCGTTAGCGCCTGCTGTTTCTCTGGTGAGCATTGATCCAGCATAATGACTTTTGTTGAAAAAGCTCTTTCCACAATGGACAGCCTTGTCTTGTGCCGTACTTGTTATCAGGTTTAGACAACACAGGAGAGGAATATGAATATGCCACGGAGTAGAGTGATCCGTCCCCTTTTTTCTCCTACAAGATACATCACTTTAGTCTCTGAATCAGGGCAAAAACCCATTATACTGAAGCTTACTGATACTGATATATAAACAAATCAATTTTTTTTATGTTCATGCATGGTTTCACATAACTATTCCTTCAGCACAGAGAAACAGGCACGAAATGAGTTAGCTGAGTCTGGCAGTTATTACAGCGAATTAGTGGAACCATTTGGGAAAGTGATGGAGAAAATAGTTTTTTTATCAATGAAAAGACAGACAGAGTTAACTATTCTACCACGCTTTATCACTCGAGCCTAAATGAATGACTTCCTTTCTCTGTGCTCTGCAGGTCTCCAGTAAGGTTAAATGGGTATATCCTGCTGGCCCTGTTCCCCAGTAAAACATGACCTGCTTTGGTTCGTGCGCTGCAGCGGAGCAGACTGGACAACTCAAGGAGTTAAAGATCAAGCTGAAGGTAAAGAAAACAAGAGATACTGAGGCTGTGGTTTCCAGTGTTCGGCCTGCACTGCTAGAAAAGGGAGAGCAAAGGTAAAGCAAGTAAAAATGATTTGGAAATGTCAGAAAGCAAACTGGCACGCAAGTGGAAACCATCATCTGGAAACAAGACAACAGCGTTAAGAGCCACTGTCCTGCCCAGAGCATTGTAGTCTGACAAAGACCTCAAAGCTGTGCTTCTGGTGAAAAAGCAGAACAAATGAGGATTACAATATTTGAGGAAATAGAGCCTTTCAGTTGACCTACATCCCCCACAGAGACTCCAAATTATAATCCCAGCATACATGCTCAGCTATTGAATTTTTAGATTCTGTATCAACACCATGAAATTGTGTTAGATGGCAACTAAATGGGTAAAAAAGGAGATTAGCGGCAAGAGATACTGACAGCACTTAACGGAGGTTGAAATGTGGGCTTACGGCTTGTGATTTCAGTTTATTTAATTTTATTCCAACTTGACAGCTTTAGATCCAAACATTTGCCTTTTCGGTGTGTGTATATTAACTCCCTCTGCAGACTATGCCACAAAGCTAAAACACGAAGAAGAATCCACTTAAAGCTGTGAGCTTAAAAAAAAAAGCCTGAGACACATTAAATCATTCTTTACCATTTAGCGGCAGCCTCCAAGGTTTTGATTAGAGTATTCATTGAACCTTGCACTTTAACACTCCAAATCAATTAGATGAAGCAGTGCGCGCACACACACACACACACACGCACAGACATTTCAACTGGTTAAATTGAGTAATGACTTAATGCATGGCCATGCTCTGGCAAAGTCCGGCGCAATAATCATACTAGCACACAAACAACATCCATTAATGGCTTTAGTGATGATGGTGTAATTGCTAAAAATACGCCTTTTAGTGAGCTAAATGCATAAGAAGCGGATTAAACTGTATTCTATGGTTGTAGTTAAAGATTTATCTAATGGGTGTACAGTTCGGAGCTTTAATCCTCTTTTAGTTTATTTACTGTAAATATATTTCTTGATGAGGATGAGAGAATGAAAAAAGGAGAAGTGCACACTTCCTTCTGATTTTCTTCTCTATTCTTAGTCAGAAGCCACCAGAAGTTTAAGGCAAAGTCACACAGTTGCACTTACAGTGAGTCTTATTTTGAAAAAACGTCAGATAGACAAGCTAAAAAATGTAATTAATGATCTAGGATAGTGGTAGGGTTGACCATATTAACTTATATATTCTATTACTCACCACATTTTACCTAATATTTACTGTTATCTATTGTAGTCTTACTTAATTAGCAAAGGCTCCGTGAGATTAAAAATCTCTTTCCAAAGATCCCTCAGCCAAGACACTCCAAATAACAAAGAGCTACAGTGTAAAATAAGTTGCATCATTGTTATGTAGTATCTTTTCAATCAGGCTTTACTTTGCTTCTGCCCTGTAAAACACTTTCCTTGCCGTACAAATGAAAAAAAAATCATTATAGTTACACACATTATTACTGTTTGTATCAATAGACCCTGGTCTGTGTGTGTATAACAGTGAGAGAAAGACGAGAGAGACAGGGAGGGAGAGTGTGTGTATGTTTACGAAGCCTCAGGAAATACCAGGACAGACACGCTGACTCTCCAGCACTTCAGGCCCATGTGACTGGAAACACACTGGCCAGATTGTTTGCATGTTTGCACACGGGTCGCGATAACAACATTTGGTTAGAGAGAAATATCAGAGCAGAGCTCAACATCTGAATCTGGCCTCCCACTGGAGGTGTGGTCTGGTTTGGCTGCTTATCTCTTCTTAAACTTTTGTTTTTGAGAGATCAGCCATCTTGCTAAATTTGCATGATGACTCTTGCGTTTGTGCGCCCGTAGCGATCCAACGCAACTAGTCTACATTGGCTTCCTGCTCTCATCACATTAGCATAATGCAGATGTAACCAGAGTCAGTAACCTTGCTGTTGCTTAGCAAATACGCTTGGAAGCTGTGAGAGCCGCAGCGCTTGGCAGTTTTTCTTTACTAAGCATCTTTGGTATGCCACGCCATGTCATCTATCAATGTATCAATTTATCCATCCACTGTGTCATTATTATCACTGAAAAAGGTAAAATGGGGAGCATATTTACTAAACTTAAGATTTAGTGTTACACAAATTTTTGACTTATAATACTGACTCAAGTTTTCAACCTTTTTTAAGTGTTTGGCCTTGAATGTCAACTCCCCACTGATAAAGAAAAGTCATGTGCCTCAACGAAGCAACGGATACGCTGCTCCTCAGTAAGAGAACAATTTCTTTGCTGTGCTTGATCATTAGAAAAACAACTCATTTATATCCTAAAGAAATAAAAACTTAAATTATCATCCAGGGATGAAGAGGATGCCAAGACAAAAAAAATGCACCGTTTCCCCTTTTCCTAACAAACATGAAAACATTTTCAATCCATTGAAGTGCTCTCCTGTCTCATGAAAGGTCAGGGGAAAACCGACTACTGATCATTATAACACTCAGCCTTTTCCTCGAGCGGTGGAAGCTAAACAGTGGTGGCAGAGATGTAAATATTGTGCGGAAAGGCTCTAATCTCTTGCCTCTCCATTTCCTTGTATAATAAATATTTAAGCAAATCTCATTACTATAGGTTCATGCATGTCAGTTTGACACAAAATTTCCAGATTGCACATGGTGGGGGACAAGGCGTACAGATTTGTAAGAACCTAGGTGATGAATTTGAGACCGAAAAAAAAAAAAAAATCTGGATGCTGCCATAAAATGCTCACACCCATCATTCCCTTTGTGTTTGTACCTGGCACGCAGAGAGCTGGCTGGCTGGACTTTTGTGCATTTTTCTGCTTTGATAGTCTCACATCGCCATTAATCTCTCACAAAGATGCCATTATAGATGTCATTAAATATGGTGTCCAGCAAAACGTGCGAGCAGCCAGTCTGAATAATTAATTCCTCCTGTTCGTGCTGTGGGGACTCTTGTGATCAGAGCTCAACCCGGTAACACGCTCTGTTATGATTGGCTAAAGCAAGGTCAGTGTCTTAAGAGACCTCGCTCTAATATCCAGCAGCAATTAGTGGCTGCTGCGCGGATGCTGCACAAGTTATTATGTGATTGGGGAGTGTGAGTAACTGCAGGTAGAAATCTAATGTTGTGTTTCTGAGTGTTGACAGCAAGCAAAAACGGCTTATTGACGAGCACAAAGACACACTGGTTACTCAGCGGTGATCGCGTGGCTAAATAGAAAACAGTTTCAAAAGGAAGCAGAGAGGCACAAAAAACACGGCGTGAGCAGACAATTCTACCACCATCATGATCAGATTTTTTGCTTCTAAATAGTGAAATATTAAAATTTTCTCCATCTGAGGCTGGTATTGAAACAGTCAAAAAAAAGAAAGCAGCCTCATTCATTTCAACGAGACCACCGTGCTGGTATAGACATCGGAAAACAGAAATAAGCGGGGCTGTCTAGCAAAAAAGTAGAATCTGGATAAACTTTTTTGAAATCTAGTAGCACAATGAAGTGGCCAATCAAATATGCACACTTCAAAATCTGTTGTAGATTACACTGTAACATGAACAACTACGTTTTGCAGCTTACTTTGCAATTGTCAAGACAAAGGAGAGCTTTAAAATCCTAACTCAAAGTAGCAGCAGTCTCTCTCAGACATTTGTATTTCTGAATGGTGACTAGCTGGTAAACTCGGGAGCTGAAGATCATTTTGAGTTACTGGTTTCACACTTAGAAGCTACTAGCGACTGACTGGCAGACTACATCCTTCCGAAGGACAGCAGTGTGAGAGAAGTGACATGAAGCACAGTGTGAGGAGCGGAGGGGGGGGGAACTGACCAACAATGCAGAAAAATACATCATGAGAAAAGACCACTGTCTCCATCAAAACACAGAGGCAACAAAGGAGTCAAACAGAAAGTTCCAGTAAGATGGCTGAGAGATGGGCATTGAGCAAGCTCGCCGTCAACTCCCGATGAGTCAGTTCATTGTGAGGTACACAACACACAAGCCGAGTTCCCAGTGAATCAGAGCAGTCAGCTGCCATCCACCACCTCAAGGCAGAGGGCCAGTCTAGCACAGGACCGCAGACATGTGACCAGCTGTCTCACACAACCACCGTTACTGTACCGCGCCTCGCCAGTCAGGGCTGAGGACATTGACAGTGAACTCTCAGAGAGGTTTCTCTAACGGATTAACGTTAAAACATGTTTGAACAAGTTCTCTCACTTAACTCGGTTCACACAGATAATATACTGTGATGATACCGGGACGGAGGTAGCAGGTGTTTGAGAGTCTATAGATGACTGCGACAGATTTACAGTCCGCTGTCAGGGGGGTGCAGTGACATCAATACTGCAGCCGGAGTTTGTCTGGGGCCTCGCTGAGGACACCGAAATATCCCTCCACTTCTAACCCCCCCCCCCTGCTCTGACAGCGATACGCAGCACTACACGTGCAGCTGTCTAAATATTACTCCTCCCGTCTTCTGCTCTTCATCTTGCCATTCCTGTGCTCCTCTCTCGCCTTTTCTGTCCTTTCGCGAGCTTGCAGCCGCTGAGCAGGATGAGTTTAGGAGGGACAACTGTTACACTGGCACAACTGGGGATGTCCACATTTGGTGCCTTGTTGTCATGTCAACAGTCCGAGTCCGAGGGATCGAGGGCTGGGAATAACTCACCCTCTGCTGTCCGGCTTTGAGCTATAACCAGCCGTACACCTGTGCTACCAATTATCTTGTAGCTAACCACAATTAGATTATTCCAAATGTAAACTATATTTTCTATAAGACACTGCAGCAGGCAGCACCTTTTTTCTTGCGAGTACAAGTCATCACTCAATCAGTGTATGCAATTAGACTTTTAATGCAATCTATATAAGAAGCCAGACTAAAGCTGATCTCATAAAAGGACAAACAGAGCCATTAAAAGTCCTCTGCTCTTTACTTCATTACTGGCTCAGCTTGCCCTGCTTATGCAAAGAGTCCCCAGGTGCATGAATGTTTCATGGCCACCCTGCTGCCTGCTTCCCTCTGCTCAGATTCTGCCTTTCTCCCTCCTCCCTGAAGAAGCTCAAACTCCACTGTCAATTGCACTCGCTTACACTCTGATACCGTCATCATCAGCCATTAGCGGGGGGAGAGGCGGCACACAAGACAGCTGTTTTGCCTTGATGACTCAATCATCCCCTTCAGTGGGATTAGCATCAGTATCATCATCCTCATCATCGCCTTTGATCCCAAAAATTACCAAACAAGTCTGAAATTGATGACTATCAGCCTGTCTGCCACGAATTCCTGAGCTTTCAAAAAGATCTGACTTTATTGTATAACACTCAGTCATGCTACAGAGCATGAAGAGATAAATTGGCAATATCAACCATATTTTATATCAAAGCCTTTGAAAGAACCAAAGAAACTAATTCTTAATTTTACAGTTTTTAAAAGGTGACAAAGTGCTGTATATCTGCAAATACTAAAATATTTGTTTATCTTGATGTTCCGTGGCTAAATATCTAAAAGCTGTGGATTAGTTTCAGATCATTTTACTGAAGTAAAGACACTCAATTATAAGTAAATGTCTGACATGCAAAATTCAACTCAAGGTCCTAAGTATTTGCAGCTGAGTTAACTTCAAAGGAATCGTTTGACATTTTAGAAACTACGCTCATTTGGAGTTAGATGAGAAGATCAATACCACTCTAATATTAGTCTGTTCAACGTGAAACCGGAGCCACATTGATACATTAGCTTAGCATTGAGCTAAGCTACTTTATCTAATGTTAATGTGTGATTTGATACACCGTCATTGTGAGAATGATTAGAATTGCTTTAACTATATATATTGTCGTCTGTCAAATAAATATAGCTGGGAAGACATAATAAGTAACAAACAACAGTAGTGAAAAAAACTTCAAATGAAACCAGAGTAACTGGGGTCTGGGCATATATTTGCCCTCCTGCTGTGAATACATCGTCAAACTGGGCCACTTGAATGGCAGTCAGATCAGCTGATGGGCTAATTCAAGTCCCTGCAGCGTTGCCACTATCACCATTTCATTAGCTTTAAACAAACACATTACAAATAGAACATTTAGCAGAAGCTGTGTGGAGTCAAGTCAAGCTTGTTGGGTCATATTTTACAACAAGACAGTACCAACCTAATGAGACCACTGGAACTGCTTTCACTGACAAAGAGAGATGTAATAATATGGCAGCACCAGGCAGAAGAAAGGCTTGTTAATGCGGTCGTATTTCAAGAAGCTGCATTGAGGTAGACCATTCACGAGCCAACAGCATCTCAAAGCCAAGTGTTCTTAAAACATATTAAGCCATGCCATTAATTAATTTGTTGGCTTGTGAAGCGTAGTTTATTCAAGCTATTCATCATGAGCAGGAAATTGACAAGTTATCCGTGGAAGGCATGTCAAAGGGATATCAGCTTTCATTTTGCATCAAAGGAAGCAAGCGCCACTCCATTTGTTCAACACTCTAGGTTTGCTTTACAGCGGCTTTGTTTGAGTAGAACCAGGCAGATAGCTCATTCAAAGACACGTGAGATGTAAAGGAGGCTTGGAGATTCAACAGGGTCACAGAGCAGTGAGGAAGTTCCTCTCTGAGCCAAGTGTTGCTTAATGGCTTCCTCCTGCTGTACGTCAACTCAGACCATCAGAGCATGCTGCGGAGAACATCTGTCCTGAATACACAGACACTTTGTACCGCCGCAGTCACCCTGTCAATCAAACATGTTTTGGCGTGTCACCGACTATCACCAGTAGTTGTGATCACCTCTGAAGACATGCGACCACACCGGTCTGGGGTGCACGTACAAGCAAGAGCGCGTGCGGCTACATTTGTATGTGTGTATGGGAAAGTGGGGTTGACGCTGTGTCTATTTTTAGCCCAGAACACTTTGTTACGCCGCTCTGTTCCTAGGACAGTCGCTGGGTCATCGGCAGCAACAGAGCACCAGGATTGCTCCAGCTCTGCTCCCTGACCCCGGCCCTCCAGCTCCTACATCAGTGGGAGAGACTTACAAGATTCCTGGGCAGCAGTTAGGGGAGGCTATCTGCAAAAAAGAGGCACTTTCTTGACGGATGCCATGTTCATCCACCTCTTTCTCTCGCTGGTGACTAATGGGCTAATAATTCAGCTGTCACCCTGGAACGTTATCTTGCACTTTTTCATGCGAAGGATACCACCCCGGAATATCTCCGCCACAGTCTCAGCCCTGAAAAAGATATGCCTCAGAGTTGCAAACTTTTCAACTAAAGGCATTGTGAAGAGAACAAGATGGGATCAGATGGAAATTCCACATGAGCGTTAAGTACTGAGGAAAAGCCAGAAAGATAAGATAGTAGATGGATCTCAAAGACGTTGCAAAGACGGCAACCTGGCTCGAGTGCTTTGTTGTTAAGCCAAGTTACTCACCCAGTAGTGTACAGGAAAACTATCTTTCCACTCATCTGCCACACATCGATGATGAACCTTTGAGTTAATAGTCTGCATCATCTCTGTCACGGTGACACAAAAGCTTTAAAGGGCAAAATCCTTAGATAATTACTCACTGTTAAGAGACTAAGAGATCACTAGGAGCTGTTCAGTGCCTTCCACTGGGTGTTTAGGGGTTTTGGTCCCATTACATCCACCCGATAGTAATAATTGCACCCACACTGAAGCTGCAACACGCCACTTTAATTACTATAACTACTGTTTCTGTAGAAACACAATTTTGAATCTAGTAAGAGGACTTTTTTTCTTAGATGTAGGCGAAATAAAATAGTTTTGTACCACTGATGGCTTAGGTAACTACAAAAACAAAAACATTGTCTATCACTCTCCATGGCAGCCGCACTGCAAATACCCTGGTATCAAGTCACATCATCTATGTTTGGCCTGTTATCTGCAGGACTAAAATGCACCAGCAGAGAACAAAATAGCCCAGACATGCAAGTTAAACGACTTGTTTCAGATTTATTGAGTCAAGACCATGTTAACGTGGTATGGAGGGCACAAAAATGTCAAAACAATGGCACATGGCAGGCATGAAGCATGAATTACACAAACAAATTTAAAGAAACCCTAGCTTTTCTAGAGCTTCATTTTGGAAGTATTTTCTGTAATATTTGTTGAAATTCTCTGTGCATCCCAACAGAAATCAATAAATCAAATAATCTGAAAGAAAAAGGCTGACACAGCTTGACAGCTGTGTAACAGTAGGCATGTAGTTGTTTACATTCATTATGATAATGTTAAGTGTTTTGATATGAGGAGGCTGGATATGGTTAGTGATGACAACCAGGCCTTGCTCTCCGCTCTTTGTCGTGGATTCGTTCTCCAGCAGTAATCAGGCGGCGTGTGTTCGTGTGTTTTGGGGAAGTTGCTTTGGAGGGAGATCCGGATGAAGGGGCTGGGATTCTTTTCAGCTGGATACTTTCAAAATCTAGTTGGTGATTTCTAAAAAAAAATCATAGAAGTCCTGCCCTGGACAATTATCATTAGAAAGATTACAGATCTCCTTTTTCCTTTTCCAGGCACTTTTATCTTTCACTAACTTCGGGGAATCTGATATCTATAATCCTGAATTTACAGATAGCCTGTCTGTAATTTCTGTTTTCATGGAGTAAATACATCACAAATGTTCTTCTGCCTGTTCTGTTTGCACAGCAAGCTCGGCAAAGTTGTTCCTACACACAACTCTTTTTATAATACCAAAATTAGCTCAGTTCTCACATTCCTTGGAGCTGATCTTTATACCTCTCTTTGACAGCTTATTCCAACCAGTGTCACAGCCAGAGAGTCTTTCTACGTTACATTTTGTTTGTGGTTTCTTTCCCTTCACACACGTGCTTCAGGAAGTGTCTATGTATAGACACTACAGCAGCCCCATCATGGTTATCAGTTTAACAGCTTGTCATTCAGGCGTCTGGTTGTTTGGGCTGTTAAACTCTCACTGCTCTGCCATGTGCTTGTTTAATAAAGTACTTCCACTTGATGCAACACTGGTCAGCGGAACAAGGGAGTTGTGATTGTGCCTCTGTGTGAAGCATTAATTTAGGGGTCCATTTCATCAAAATGCCTCCCTGTTATTATATTCAACAGAAATCTCTTTAGAACAAGAGTTCACTCCAACAAGTGATAATAATCCTTCAAATAGGCTTAAATGTTTTTGAAGCTGGAAGTTAAGTGGAAGGCTCTGCTCTCTTTGTTTGCCCGTGCAGAGGAGGTGGACATGTGTGCAGAGGCAGGGGCTCCGAGGCCAGGCCCTCTATCCTTCCTGTTCAGTTACCAGAGGCCTCACACTTATCAGTTCCAGATCTCACAAGAACAGAAAGAAAAGAGAGACCACTGACAGGAAGGGGATTTTTTTTCCTCCCCTTTTTTCCTTTAGCGAGGTTAACAGAATGTCTGCACCCCTCACATTTCACAGAGGAAAGCAATTATTCATTAAGGCTTACACTGGTGTGGTGCAGCAGAGACAAAGACCAACCTGGCAACCTTCAGACATCAACTAACTGAACTGAAATTGGGTGCCAAAACTGCTAAGTGCTGAAAGAACTAGTCAATTCAATTGGTCGATTATCTTATTGACTGAAAACAATTTCGATGAAGTCATTTATCCAGCCTGTCTCTCTCTGTTTTATATCACTGGAAACTGAATATCTTTTGGTTTCTAACTGTTGGATGGATAAAACGAGCAATCATAATCATTAGCTACAGCCCTACACACATTTCTGTATTCGGCCATCAACCTCATAGATCACACTTCTCTATTTGAGACTGTTGACTGCAGCCTTTCCATCAAACCCAGCTAGAGTTTCCCTCCACAAAGGCAACCTTACATCGACAGGAAAAATCTGTCATGGAGAAGGAAAGAGAGAGTAGTGACTGTGAGGCACTCATGTTATGCCCCTGTTCATGTCATATCCACCCCCATCCCTCGTTTCACTTGCTCTCTCCGTCTACCTCGCCTGACATTTCCACAATAATCACTTTGGTTTATCCCACTCAGCTGTGTGGCGGGCAGATGTTTGTCAGGGCACCGTATTTCTCAGCATTCACACTGCTCTAATCAAGATTAACCACTCTTATCTATTCAGCGTGTGTGTGTGTGTGTGTGCTTATACTGGATGTCCCAATTCCTAATCCATAAAGCCATAGCTGCATTGTATAATACAGTGGACGAACCAATTACATTCCTTTTCCACGACATAATTCTCCCCTTTGGTGGAACGTACACTGAGCTACATGTTGCATAAGGATGAACAGGGGGCTTGCTGGTAAAGACGATAGCCATGGCCGTCTGTGTGTGTGTGTGTGTGTGTGTGTGTGTGTGTGTGTGTGTGTGTGTGTGTGTGTGTGTGTGTGTGTGTGTGTGTGTGTGTGTGTGTGTGTACATTCGTCAGACTGCATATGGACTTCGGATTTCAGCAAAAAACATACAAAGACGCAACGTCTCTTTGCGCACTTTGTTGCTCATAGTCTCCCTGGAGCTCCTAATGAAATCAACGTGCTCTGCAGGGTGAGCCGACGCTGGCCACACACAAACTGCTGCCATCAAATGTTTACCAAAGACACTTGAGCACGGTGGAGGACAGAGCATGTCCGAGCAAACAAAGTTGTAGCCCTTGAATCGCTGCAGTGGCAGGGGAGGCAGACATCTGTTTCCAGTAGAGCTTTGTTTAATCCCAAATTGTGATGCAACCTCTTTTCCAGAAATATCAGGCAAAGCGACACTTCAGGTAATTATGAAGGTCCTTATAGAGCCAGGTAAGTAGAATTTGTTCTTACTATTAGCTAATTAAATTTATTCAATTCTCGCATACAAATGAGTAATTCCTACCCTTGAATTTCTACTACTACCACTACTACCTACTATCAATAAGCAAGCTCATTAGCTTGATTGCTTATGTATAATAATGAATAAGATTTTCCACAACACAGTGTTGTTAAAAGATCTATTTGTACCACCAACTCCTGTCTCATAACTGTCTGCAGACCACTGCTCCTTTGTGGAGCAGTCAACCAAAGTTGAGCCTCATGTTAAAGATTTGTCATGAGAGCAAATCCTTAGAGAAGTAGTTAAATTAAATGATCAAGACTACCTAATAACATTAGCATAAAGCTATGAATTCACTGTAGACACCAAAGCACAGCTGCTAGCCTGTTGCTAACATCCTCAGTAGCCACAACAACTTGTAACTTCAGTTCCCGCTGCTTCAGCAACACATCAGCTTTAATGCATTAATTCAAAATTTGTGCACTCAACTTAAAACTAAATTTACTGTCGATTCCACCGCGTACATACAAAAAAAAAAAATGACTCACCTGTGTTGACTTCAATCCTTGATTCTTCACCACGAGGGACCCCCCCCACCCATTCACACACCAGGAGGAGAAACACTTCAGCGCCTCACGTCTTCTGCCCCTGAGAGAAATCAGAGGAGAAAAAAGGAAAATACATCAATCACCGGTGCATTATACACCAATTTCCAAACACTGAATTATTACATTAGCATTTTTTTTCCTGAAAATCAAGCCCACTCAATGATTTCGCTTCTCACAGATTCCTTCAGGCTCCGAGAGGCTTCCGTCTGTGCCTTTCTAGGTGCGATACACTTCTTCCCCACACAGATAAGCCCCTTCACGCTCTCGTGGCCATGGAGGACGAATCGAAAGAGCGACCGATACTTCACATGATCGGTATGGTATCATAAACATCAACCACAGAGTAGGTTCGCTGCCATGACACATTCAGCATACACTACCAATTGACAGATAAGCCTATTAAGTGCGGCCTTCACTCTAGCTTTGCACGTAGCCTGGGCTGGCAGGTCACGTACACACACCCAGTGACTTTCAGTTCCTTAACAATGACCACATTAGTTATTGGTAAAGTTCAAAGGGTCATAAAGAGAGTGTTAGAATCCACTGCACATAAGCCAGTTGAAGACTTAAAACAACAACCCAGATAATAATAGAGCACTAAAATATAACCAAACTTTAAATCATGATTTTAAATAAAGAGAAAATTTGATTTATCTCACACAGTTAATAACCGTGTCTTATCTACGTTCACCAAAGCACATAAGTACAGAGACTTAATTTTCCTTAGTGAATTAATCATTGTGAGTAGTTGTAATTACTAGCATATTAAGGGTAGGCTGGATTCTCGCATGTGTAATCCTTCCATAAATCAAGCATCCCTCGGCTCGCATATGAGGTAGAGTTAGCAAACAAAAAGCCCTTAATATTTTTACAATAATTTCTATACTTGAATAAGTTGCTAATAAGAATAAGAGACTCTCTAAGTGATGGTACTTAAATTTGCTTTTCCACAAGGCCTGAAATGTGAAGAAAAAAGTCAAATTTGGATGTTGAAAGATATAATTCAAGTCATAAGAGGGTGAGTAGAATGTCGGCTAACCCCCCTTTGAATGAAGGGTCTGGGTTAAGATGATGCTTCAAGATGGTCATCTGTTAAAGTAGCAGGGGTCTCGGCAGGTAAAAGGTTATAAACAGACAATTGGCCTTTTTATTTGTTCCTTAAATTCTCTTCTTTGTATGTAAAGAGAACGACAGTCATATTTATGGTGTCAAAGAAACACTTTTTTTTTTTTTCAGTCCTCAAATGTTGAAATCTCAAGGAGCTGAGTGAAATAGTGGAGGAAAAGAAACAATAAAAATGTCTCAGGGGTGTTTGCTCTAGCTTTGTCAATATATGTGTGGAGTGTGTAAGTATGTGACAAATACCATTTTTCCCCCACCAACCCTCTCCGCCCGCATCCCCTCCACCTCTTAAGGTCTATAGCTGCATCCTGCTTGTGCATCAGTTTCATCAGGCGTCAGGTGACACACAGCATGATCGCCATTTCTATCTCCAACCAGAACTCCTCTGGCTTCTCCTGAGCTCATACTTTGGTTGACATGACAAGGCTAATGCTCCAAATACAAAAACTGTCTACAAGGTGTATTTTCACATTCAGAGGCAGAAGGCCCCTTGTGCCTTGCACTTTTTTTAATCCTCTTTTTTTTTTTTTAATCATTGGAAGATTTTTCAGGCAGCATTTTTCCCCTGTTGGAAGTGCCGCTCTCTGAAAAGAGAAAGTGGAGGAGTGCTGGGGGCTCAATGGGTCGGGAGAGAGGAGGAGGAGGAGGGGTTGACGCTGGGTGCCTCCTTTTTAAAGCCAGATTCTCCCCAGATACCTCTGTGCTATTCATCAACAGCTTTTCCAGGGCTGTGAAAAATCAATGTGCTCTGCACTGCAAACAGTTCATAATGACGGGGGATGGAGGAAAAAAAGCTCAACTGCAACAGAATTGATTTGTTTAAGTACAATAACACGGCTCTGCAGCGCGGTGAGGAGGAGGCTCGAGCGCCCAGACAAAGACTGACTGGCAGTATGAAACCACAAGCAGTAATTGACAAACTGCTGGCAAAGTGCAAATCTGAAATACAGAAGCCTGTTATCTAATTAAAGTAGTTTTTCTCTGAATTACCACCTGACAGAGGAAAACACACTTCGAGTCTCAAGTGACTGCATATCTTCTCTATGTCAAAGTGAACCCTAAATAAAGACTTTTTAAAACCATGACATAAAACACTTCTCTACTGTAAAACGATTTTAAAAAAAAGATACTCAAAACAAAATGCTCCAAAACTTGAAATGATGTTCTTGTTTTCTCAAGTTTATTCAGATTATTTGCATTAATGATAATGATTTGGTCCAACAACACTCCAAACTGTTTAGATATTTAATTTACGGCTCAAATCTGCTGGATCTCTCAATATCGGCTGCGACGAGCAAATAGTTGACAATTTTGCTTGATAAATGACTTAAATGACTTGAGTAATGACTATGATTGATGAATTTTCTGTAAATCGACAACTTGATTAAGTGAAACACACACATAGAAGAAATCCAGTCCACATCTTATTCATACATACAGACACACACACACACTCTCTATAATCATGAATGCAACTTGCACACAATCAGATAAACACACACACATTATTTGTACTTTTGGCAGGGAGTCACTATATCCCAAGCCAATTCAAAGCACATGCAGAGAGGATTTGATGTTGCATAAAGCCAAGTCATCACAATGTTTAAGGGATGACACCAGGCTGCTCCTAAAAAAAAAAAAAAAAACTTTCACAAGGTGAGATTTTAAACCTCCTGCTACTGCAAAAAAACAGAAGCTTGGAGTAAATTGTGTCAAGACAGGCCAGCACAATAAAACATTTCTCCCTGCCTCTTTTAAGCTGGCCACAGAGGTGCATTTATCATTGTTATTATTCCTTCAGAGAGGCCCTCCCAGGTTTAATTGGGTCCTTATGGAGTCAAAATCCCCACTGTCTCTGCAGCCACTGGAGCTGGGCAGCACTGGGTTTTACTCGCTGCATGAAGGACAGCCATTCTGCGCAAAGTGGTCACGAAGCCCGCTGGTGAGTCAGACGGGTGTTGGGAGCTGAACGCCACCCGCTAAGCCTGGACAATAGCAGGAGTGGGGCACCTGGGGAGAAACTCTCACCTAGCTGTGCTCTCCACGCTGTGGGAAAAGCTCTTGAAAGCCACAGGCTGTCTGTCCACCCGGCCAGCTCTCTGGGGCTATTATTCCCAGTGGGCCACATTTGCATTTTAACTGGTAAATACAGTAGGTTTTGAATGCTCATGGCTCTGAAGAATGTGAACAAATGGAACAGGAAAAGGATTAAGTAGGTTTTTAAGAGTTGCTTTGGCCTCAATTAAACAGCGGAAACAATAAGCGGAGGTGATAAAATAGCTCAAAAACATAAACATGCACAGCTGCTTAGATTCCTGTGTTGAATATGCTGTTTGTTGAGTGACAGTAATAATGGCAGAGTGACAATTTCTCCAAAATTTTCAATGACCTTCAAAATAATTTTTGAATTATTTTCCATTTTTTAACCACATGCCTTTTGACAAATACTGGATGTAGCAATGATTTGAAGAATAGAGAAAAACAGATGTGTAAAAAGAAAAAGAAAAAAGGCGGCTTCTCATCACACTGGCTCATACCAGCTCTGAAACCTTTGACCTTAGATTCACCTCCCTCAACAGAGATCCATTTCCACTTGGTGCTACATTGGCACAGAAATCACAACGCCTCCTTTCGGCTGCTTCCTGTTGTTGATATACCCAAGACATGCAAGATCAACCGAGATACGTGTCTCAGCTTTTCAAAGACACCTCACAAAGACACTTGAAGTCAAAGGAGGAACGCTGGAACAGCAGATACGAGAGTGACAATCCAGTCGTTTGTAATAGATTTCAGCGGAGGAGCAGGTTTTCATTTTCAAGGGATAAAAACAGGATAGAGTGGATGGTGGAAACACGCTGGCAATCATAGCCCCTCACAGTCAGTGTGTTTACACGTACACTAATGACATGATTAAGACAAATTCATTAAGGGGACATTAGCACTTTAATTGGTTTATTTTACTAGAGTAAAGGATAAAGGTCGATAACTCATCAATCTTTCAAATTACATGTTTTGTATAGTACTCGGGGCTGCAACTAATGATTAATTTCACTATACAAGAATCTGTTGATTTATATTTCAATAACTTGGTTTGACGTAAACTTCAATGTAAGGCAGATCATAACCACATGTAAATATGGTCATTGGAGCAGTTAAATGTAACTTAGACATCTAGATGTCTTTTGACCTGCTATTGACCACACTGATGCTCAGCTACTGGAATTTAGTGTCATGGCCAATGGTGATGGAAGAAAATGCATTTTTTTGGGAACAGCGAAATCAATACAGCATTCGCACAGACATGAGTGACCCAGTTATTTAACAAGTCATGTAAAATTGGGTTAGTGGGGACGTCGAGGTATTGCAAACCCACATAAAGCCTTTAATGAAGTACTAATCTTGTACTTTAGAGCGGCGAGGTTGTAATGTCTGTATATACTGTTGGTACTGTGCTGACACAACACATGCTGCAGGTCTCTGAAGACGTCCATATGGAATGATTACATTAGACAGAGTCACATGTTGTGGTAGGCCAACGCCATAAACGTCACTGCAGTGACTGAGCGCTGTAGTGATGATTACGGGTTTAGAGATAATGGCTTTTAGCGTGATACATTTAGAGAGCATGAGACACCAGCTCAGTTAGCTCCCCAGTCTTCACTCTCTACTGATTAACACAAATGCCGGTGCCTAGTTAACCACTGCTGCTGTAATTATGTGGAGCCTCTCACACACATACACACACACAAATAACCTATACAACACACACAAATGCACTGTAGTGATATGTTGTGTGCCACTAGATCAGAATCACAGCAACTACCAATTATGTGCCTTATTCATGCAAATGCAGGTAATTTACTTCCTGCTGTGTAAAACTTCCCAATGTGTTTGCCCTCTAGCATCAGTTGTTTGTATTGTGGGATGCCTAAACAAGCAAAACAATTGAATGAAATTATCTTGAAAATAGTTCTCTTTCAAGTCAGGGTAATTTTTAAAAAGGTTCATTTAAAGGTTTGTTACAACTTGGATTTTCAGTTTGTAGTTACGTTGATAGTTCACTCATCAAAATGATTGCCAAGATACAAAGACCAACAGGACAAGAAATGAGCAGTCAAATCAACAGTTCAACTAGGATATCCAAACCACTACAACTGACAGTGTGCACATTCAAATAATAATCACTCCATGCGCAGGAAAGCCATGACGACACAACTATCCTACATCAAGTATGGTAGGTCAAAGTTGAGCCTCTGGTCAGTCTGTAAACTGTGATGGATGTTTCCAGCAAACAGTCAATGTAATAATTTTCAGTTAAGATCTGGT
Organism: Pempheris klunzingeri; assembly: GCF_042242105.1. Taxonomy (NCBI): domain Eukaryota; kingdom Metazoa; phylum Chordata; class Actinopteri; order Acropomatiformes; family Pempheridae; genus Pempheris; species Pempheris klunzingeri. The sequence goes on along the minus strand of NC_092031.1, from coordinate 8,481,927 downwards.
TACAACCAGAAAGTGACACAGTGAAATGTATCGCCACATCCTCGCAAATAGCTCGTTGTTAGAGGCCTGGTAAGATAGCTGCTAGCCAGACTCTGCAAACTTCTTTCTTTTCTCTCTGTACTGTGTTATTTGATCAGTATTGTCATTTCATGCAGTTACTGAAGAGGGGCAAGAAGGTCTTCTAGCTCACTAGCCAACTTGTTATTTTCACCAGTAGGAATAATGGCCAAAACCATAAAAAAAGACCTGAGTTGTATGAAACCAGAGTTTCATTTTAAATACCTTAGTATATCTACTTCAAAAGGAGTGAGCTGATGCTTATGCAAGTCTTACATGAATTGATGGCTTCAATATTATTTCTCCTCCTCCTCCTCCTCCTCCTCCTCCTCTCTCTACAGTATATCTTGTTTCAAAAGCGAGAGCAGCCCAAGAGGGCGCCTGTATTTTTCTTCCTTTGTTTTCAGTCTTTCCCTATCAGAGCGAGAAGGTGGTAGCAACTCCCATGAGGGAGATAGAGATAGAGGTGTAGGCTGCTGGCAGAGCGCTAAAGCAAAGAAATGCTGCACCGTCTGACCACGGACATAAAAATGATGCCCCCTACCTCCCCTAGTCTGTCCTGCTTCATCTGCAAAGCAAATCGCATGCTCTGCAGCCAGAGATTCCTCTGTGGTCACCTGGCGGTTCTCACCGTTTCACTGGCCCGGGAGCAGAGGAGGGTTTACTAGAGGTGAAAGACTTCATAATGTAATGGAGACAAGCAAGCCAGAGAAAATGGGGGGGGGGGGGGATCATCCTGAGCCAATTGCAAAGGAGAGTTGGGTGTAATGAGGCCTGATCTGTCACAAGAAAGAACCACGGCTCCATATTTGCATTTTTCAGCCCCTTTCTTCATCTCCCTCCCTTATCTTTTCTTCCTCTGTCTCATAATAAGGAAAAAGAAACAGCAATGAGAGGGAAGAAAGGTGGGGAGTGGACATATACACAGAGGAATCCGGGGAGAGGAAAGAGAGCACATTACTATTGGGAGGGAAAAAATGATTAAAGGCTGAGATGAACACAATCTGCTGGTTCCAGAGGAAAGAGGAAGGAATTTCCAGAGCCAATAAGTGAAGCATCACAGGGAGACCTGCCTCTCCCTGCTATTCAACCATGACCATGCCGGCACAAGCACATTTTCTACATCCGCCCTTTTACACAAGCCCATGGCATGTGTGTTTTACACACACACACACACACACACACACACACACACACACACACACACACACACACACACACACTATCACTGTGAGTCTCGGATATTGATTTTTAAAACATAACCTAAAAAAAACTAACATCTAATTACAAGAAATGCTTCTCATTTTACACATGTGGGATTCCTCGGGACTGGGATTGTTGCAGATAACCAGGTAAAACAGTGTTAAGATGACTTGGTAGCAGAGGACTCTCGAGGCAAAAGGGAGAAGAGAAAGAGAAAGAAAAACAGCAACATCAATAATGAAGTGAAGGAGACGGGGGGAAGAAAACAAAGCCCTTCATAACAAATGAGAAAACAGGCAGAGCGTCTCATTGCAAGAGCGCTAACGACAATCAATTAGCAATTGCTCATGATCTTGGGTGCGTCTGAGTATAAGGTGTCTTAATGAGTCCCATTTCCATTAGCTGCTCAACTCGAGAGGCACAAGGAGGAGGCTGCTCCCACCAGCTCCTCCATCTCAATGCCTAATGACTGCGGGAGTGGATTACTCCATCAATTCCTCGCTTCTCTTTGTTTATCCCGTGCGTAAATAATGGTCAACCATTACAATGCATTAAGCGGGCCACTCTACGCAGAGCGAATGAGAAGGAGAAAGAAGAGCACAAGTGCTCCGACGGCATCCTCCAGTGATCTCTGGGAAATCGGCTAATACCGGCCATGTGGTGACAGAGAGGGAGGCAGGGAGGGGAACGGGCATGTGATCCTCGACAGTTATCTGTCTGGTTTCTACTGGGAGGTATGGTTAGGGTAAAAAGGTAAAGCAATGCCTCATATCAGAAACAGCTCATCTAATCATTGTTGACTTAAAGGGCCAGTTCATCCAAATGATCGGAAAACACAGCCTTTTTCCAGGAAGCAGCTTTTTAGAGATGAGGGAAAAAAAAAAACAGTTTAATATGTTAAACATAAATACTAATTAAAAACAGAAATAATTAGCCATACACTCAGCAGATCATTGCTACTCCACATTTACTCTCCTCCTCTGCGGGTCTCGTTTGCAACATTCATTCAAACATCACAGTTGTGCTTTATTATTTTGTTTTGTGCAGAGGTGCCCGTCAGAGTCATAATTGGGAGTAATGTGGACTAATTCTCTTACCTGCTCAAGGTTCTTAGGATGCTGACAGGAATGTGCAAAAGGGTTTAGTTTATGCAGTAAAACCTATTCACAGCAAGGTGTATGAATTATCCTATGTGACAAGGACATTGTTCATTGCTGTTGAATATTTGAAATGCAAATTTCCAATAATTTGAGCATCACTCACAGACTTTCAATTACCTTCACTGGTTTGGAGTGGTGACAAAAACCTGCAAGATTCCACCTGGTGGAAAAATGTGTACTGCTGTAATTTGAGTGAACTGACCCTTTAAGCACTTTTACCACTCAACTTGGATGTTTCCTTCAATGTAACTATTGTGATTTTATGTCATTTGCCATGAGCGATAAAAATGAAAATATAAAACTATGAGTGAGAAAAGATGGATGGACTTGAGTCTTATACAATCAACATTTCAGAGTTTTTTTGTGTGTGTGTGTGTGTCACATGAGAGCATATAATGTACCTTTGTTGTTGCATTGCTTTCACCCTGGAATGTACCAATCAATATTTCACCCAAGGCTCCATCACTCCCTTTCTATTTTCCCCTCTCTTTCTGGCACTCTCTGGTTTCCCTCTTGTGTCACAGCACCGGACAGGATAAAAATTAAACGCATCAGCAGAAAAACACACAAGTGGAAATGATCTCGCCGCTCCAGCCACTCGGGTCATGAATTCAGCTAACTGTGCTTATCACAGGCAGCTGCTATTAGTCTTAATAGCCACAGTGACAACCCGCCTTGAGAGGAGATGGGCTCTGCTTCCCGGGGCTCACCACAGACAGGTGATTCTCATCTGCGGTCTCTTCATGTGTCATACCGTAGCAAAGGCAAAGCTGGCTGAGAAATGTCTGGCGGCTTACTGGAGCAAAACATCAGAACCCGGCAGGCCATTACAGACAGAAGAGCCATATGTTCTTGCACACTCAGCATCAATCAAGGACAAATTAAGAATTCAATCAAATGCTGAACACTTTCAAGCTGTTCCTTAACAGTTATCTTGAATTATGAGGATGTGAAAACCCAAAATCAACGCATAAGCCATATTCACATGCATTCCATTGCATACTAATATACACATTGCAGAATAATATACTAATAACAAGATGCTAACACATGGTGGGTAACAGTAATTCGTTGTATATCATTTTTGCAGTTCATATGCAAAAAAAATCATTGGACTTATCTTTTTAAATACTCATCTGGCTCATAGTGACAAACCCGCACTAAATTAACTATGCAGTTTCCTCAGTTCAGTGTTTTAGCATCTCTTAGCTCACTGTTTTTCTAAACAGGACTATTCTGGTTCAGTCTCAACACAACGTCACTTCCACCTGCAGCTTGCATTCAACCAAAAGAAAAAATCTGTGCCCAGCACCAACAGGCACTCAGACAAAGTTTGAAACTATTCAACGAACACAGTGGAGCATCTAGCTGCTAAAGAGGCAGAGATTTCCCTCAGGGGTTGGTGGAGACCAAAACAGAGCTGAAAGGAGAGTACATCCAGTGATTCAAGTCATCAAACGTGACTTCGAACGACTCGACTTTCTTCAGTCACTTCGGTATGGTGAGCGTCTATAAAAACTACTATAACTGTCAGCCTCTGTTCCTGTAGAGATGAAGCCAGTCCAAGGCACAAATCAGTTCTGTAGCAAATAATGTATTGTTAACACTGAGAACCAAACACACTGCCAAAATTGAGTGAATGGTAAACTGATAGATGTATTGCAGGTATCGTTTAGTCTCCACTTGCTTTTATCTGCACACGCAATACAATTTCAAACCCTCTGATTAGACGTTTCTTTTGAAATGTTCCTTGGGAGTCATGATTGACTCCTCTTCCTAAGTGTTTATATACACAGGCTTGTACCTTTGACTTTTTGTAATAGAACAAGATGTTGCCTTACAAGTTGCTCATCTTTTGCACTGATGATTGACAGTAAGAAAGTTTTATGCCTATCCAAAGTCTTGGGAGAGCTCCAACTGCTAACATGATCAGACTTTCACTTCCACAACCTTGTATAGCAAAAACAAGTCCTCCTGTTTCACTACTGTGAGTCCAGTGGGCATCCAAACAATAAATACAGAATGTATTACATTGCACTTTTCTTCTTGAGGAGTTAGTAGCATCAAGCACAGCTCTGCAGGATTTAATGCAAACACAATCATTTATTTTGCTCACTGTGAGAGGACATCTCGACTATAGTGTAAGAGAGAATATTGCCAAGGCCAAAAAGTGTATGAGGCATAAGAGTGAATGTCTTACTGAGAAAAACGATTTTTTCCTCTGAAGTAAAGGTTACCTGCTGTAGCCTGTCAGGGAGCCGTGCTGCGTTTCCATTGAATGGGACACAGCCTGGCAGGCTGAAGAGAAGGAGTGGCAAAGTGAAAGTGTTAAGTTAGGGTACTTCACAAAGTAAAACCACATGAAAGAAGCACATATAATCAGCTCACATAAGAGAAGTCAGCCTGCATCAACACCGCCATACAAAAGAAAACCCACTGAATACTCCATGATCCTCAGTGCCCCTTAACATGAAGCCAGACAAACACTGTTTGGAAAACAAATGTCAGGACGTCTTTTCAGACAGAATGTTTTCCCACAAGCCACAGCAATCCTCAGCCACTCTACTCCTCCACAAATGACCGAGCTTGTGACTGGGACCATGTCAACATGTTGCTCTGTTCAGACAGGGGGAGGGAGGAATTACTTTGATCCACTTTGAGGCATGTCTTCCCTTACTGTCAAGAGCTGGTTATGGTTTATGGAGGGACAGGAAACACTTGTGCACCCACTCTGCAGCAATGCTCGGGCTAATATTTTGCCACAACGTCACTTCAAGCTCAAAAAAGGAAACTAATTACGGCAAGTTTAACACATTCAGTGTTGTAACTTCCAAACCACAATGAGACAGTAGAGGTAGCAGAACCCGATGTGACCTCTTATCATAGCGGAGAGATGACACTGTATTCTACAAACATGACAAAGTGCAGATATATTGGGCAGAACAGCCTGTAGCTGGAGATCTGTGTGTAGAACAATGAGAGTCTGTGCTGATTTCTGGCCTGAACAATGGCAGGATGACATGGAGCCTGACAGACACACACAGAGCAGCAGGATCTACACTGCAGACAGGAGAGGCAGCCTCACAGAGCAGCAACACTGCCAAAAAACATCTCCTCATCTTCCTTTTTCCTCTTCCAACATCTTTTATGTGTTTTGGCACCTCTGGCACTCATAACTCAAAAGTGAACAGTCTAACTTTGAGCACCAACATGAGCGCAACCTTGTGGAGTGAAATGAGCCAGTCACTGCTGAACACTTGGCCATGAGCTAAATGAATCTTTATCGAAAGGTATCAACAGTTTCCATCCAAATGAAAGTTAAGAAACTTTCCAGAAAATTGGCCAAAGAAAATCCAATGCAGATATGCAAATATTTGGAGTTGGGTACACTGAAACTTTATGTCGAATTGCTAGCAGCTCAGGTGTTTTTATGCACCAAATTGAAGAAAATATAAAATTGGGGGGTAAATAAAAACATAATTTGAGGGCAAGACTTAACAAAAACTTCTAAACATGCGGGGGACCTAATAAAAGTGAGCCACTAGTTTGAGACCCCTAGTGCAGATTGTGGACACTACTTGCAAATGTATGCATCACCAAAAGTTCCACGTATAATTGTCTTGCTCGCTGTTAGTGGAGACCAACACTTCATTGGATTTACTTACACAGAATAAAGAAGAAAATTAAACAGAATTTTAATGTTCAATAAATGTATAATATATTTATACTGCAAAAGAATAAAATACAAATACAAAACAAAAGTGGTGGTGCAAAATCCAGGAGGTGATGAAATCTCTTGTACTCCATACGGCACTAAGGCGCTCAAAGTGTCCTTCATTATTAATGTCCTCGGAGCACGACTTGAAGCAGCTTTGTTTCTCTTATCAATCATTCATCTGCTTTCCATTGAACACACTCCGATCCTCCAGTGTCAAATCAGACTTGAAGTGGCTAAAGAACCACCAATCTGAAGTCTTTCCTTAATTAAACGAGGCTAACATGAGCCTCAAACACCTGCTCTCAAAACGACCAACAATGCAACCCTAATGTGGAAATCCCAAGTAATGCATAGCCTGTCAATCACTCAATATACGACTCTCAGGTCTCATAAATTAACAATAAGATGCCAGAACCTATTTGTGCTGGCTCCTGTGTGTGTCTTTGTGTTTTGAAAACACCTCAACAGTGAACACTTGAGATTGAAACAAGCTAAAATAGAAATGTTGATGCTACTTTTATACTAAAACAGATTAAGGAGAAACGTTCAGCCCAAGCTGCTGCCTTCTCACTTACCCACCTCGCGCTCGGTCTGAACAGGGTTCGGTTTCAGTCGACCACAGCAGGCGTTTGCTACAGCAAACATAATCAAACTTTGTGGTCTGTCTCTATGTGGAGCAGAATTGAAAGCATATCTTGCGGAGCTCTTTGGTGGCAATCTCCAATTACCTTCTGCGTGCGAGTGTTCACTGTGCTGAAACCTTCCTATTTCATCATTACACTCACGCAGCCCCCATCGAAAGCCAACCAGCAGTGGCGGCGGCGGCAGCAGCACAGCAGACCGTGTCATCCGTGCACCGCGGGGGGATCCTTCCAAGCTGCAGTGAATTCCTCGTTTTGTCTGGGAAAAGATTCATGTCTATACAAACCGCAGGTGCAGTGAGGTCTTTTTTTTTTTTTTTTTTTAACCACCACAGTGAAAAGGGGGCAGGCCAACACTCATCTCCCCCTTGGCTATGTTTGTCACAATTACCCAGGAGGTCAAATTTCTCCCAGTCTCATTAAGAGGTAAAACACTGAGGCTAGAAAGCTCGTCTTTTTCTGACCCCCCCCCCCCCCGCCCCCCCCCAGGAAATGTTTCAGCTTCGGAAAGCCACCGATACAATCGTTCTTCAGCCCTCACAATGGATTTGGGAAACCAGAATGAGGGATTATTTGATGCAACTTCCATTCAAGAGGCCAATTCAACCCAACCAATCAATACTAATCAACTGGGAGATGACAGGAGATGAAATTCCCTCTGCTGAGGCCAAATACTCATGTATCAGGACTTAGAGCCTGCAACTCAGGATCTCTCTGCGCCTCCTCTCACAAATCCTGGGGTGGAAAGTAACAAAGTACATTTAGTCAAGTACTGAACTAAGTACAACTTTTTTGCATGTTAAGCTACTTAACCCTTTAACGTCACTACAGATGGAAATATTGTACTTTCAGAGGGAAAACAAGCTCTTATTCCTTTCTGTTTCTAGTTTCAAAGTTTTGGGGTAAACTACAGAGCAGCCTATAAAATGAGCTCTACCAGCTATAACTTAAAATGCTGGGTACCACTTTTAAATAAAGATTACAGTTTACTAATGGTTTATGAAGTAACTAATGTCTTTATTTATGCTATATCCACCCATCCATTATCTATACCAGCCAATCACAGGGCCAACACACAGAGACAGACAACCACTCACGCTCACACTCACACCTACGGGCAGTTTAGAGTCACCAATTAATCTGACCTGCATGTCTTTGTGGGAGGAAGCCGGTCTACCTGCATAAAACCCAAACAGTGTACCCAAAAAGTCAAATAATGTGGCTTAACCAGTAGTGGAGGAAGTTTGTAATTTAAGTAAAAATATTAATATGTTATATTTGTAATGGAGTATTTTAACACAGTGGTACTGGGTCTTTTACTTGAATAAAGGATCTTAATTCTTCCACCGCTGCCAAAATCTCACCGCAACACCCTGCAAATCATTAATCTACAGCGTTAACCATGTTGACAGTGTCACGCTCCGAAAGAGTACAGCCTGCAGAGGGTGTCTTTCATCTGAGGCAAGGAACAACAGAGAGCATGAGCTTCTCATGTTAACACAGGAAACATATATTTAATGAGACAACCACTGCAATCTCCGCTGCCATGCTAAGTGAGTCTGACCCCGCACCGCAGCCCAACAGTGCTGCCAAACAACAGTCACGGCAGTCTAGACGAGGCCGAGCGGCGACCAGGCCTCCCGAAAGCCCGTGTAATGCACAAGGAATTTGGTGTGGTTTCTTCGGAGCAGAGAGGAAACGCATGAGTGAGAGTAAAGAGGGAGCAAGATCCCTGCAGAGGTCAGAGCGTGTCCCCGGAGGTGTCAGGGGGAGTAAATGGGCATGACTACAGAATATGGGGTTATGCCCGCTCTCCTCCCTCCTCCTTCCTCCTCTTCTTCACAGGGTGCCTTCACTGACTCGTCCCGCAGCGCCTCAGAGCGAGACGCAGCACGGCTCCCCCGGCACGCCCCGCAAATTGGAACAGGAAGCAATTGTCAGCTTCAGGCGAAATCACCACCTTTTTAGAAAACAAACAAAATGTGACGTGAAAGAGGGTCTCTGGGAAGACACACGGGCGGAAGGAGCTTCGTGTCAGAGGATCGAGCACGTTTGATGACTGCAGACGCTGCTGCTGGTTCTCTGCATGGCTGGCTGAAGGCTGACACCAGTATCAAGGCTCATGAATATTCAGTGGCCAAGTAAATAAGGTAGATAGCACTTGACATGTTTAACATCCACCTTTGGCACCTTCCCTCTACAAAGGCAACAAGGTGAAGCAGCAGAACAAATATGTTGGCTGTTGGTGGGCGGCGACAATCCCTGCTGATGAATTGGATGGTTACTGAACAAAGAGAACGCGTTTCAGTGGGCGCGCTACATCAAAATAAGCTGGACTTGGAAAAACAATCTGATATCCTCTGCGGGATTTGAGCGGCTAAAGTGCTGTTTTTTGGAGACTGGCAATAAAATGAAAATATGTAGCGTTATTCCTTGCAATATGCTGACATTTACATTCTTAGAAAAACATGTTTCCCTCAACTATAATCCCTGCTGGTATCAAAATGTTTGCTCTCTAAATATTTACCAACCCAGAGTCACATCTAAAGCCTAACACAGGCACCTTGAGACTTCCTTTTTTTTTTTTTTTTTCCAAGTGTTGTGTCCCAAAGGAAATGCAGTGAAAGCACTACAGACTATCTTGCAAGTGAGTAAACTCTCTGAGCAGACAACGCATTCCTTCAACACCTCAAACGGCTCTGAGAAAGGAAAATAAGAAAGAAAAAAAAAAAAAAAGAACCTGCCACCAACAAACTGCGCTGCTTAAAATCAGAGTCGCTACTTGTGTGACAGACGAGCGAGCACATTTACAGTTTTAAATGTATCACAGTGACAAGAAAAGTCATGTAAATATTGACACTTTGATAGCCGCCACACTTATCTACTGGGCCTGTCCAGCCAGAGCCACTTAACATCTGCTCAGTACTATTCCAGGTGAGGGAGTTCAAGCAATAGTAAAAACAAATCTATCACTTAAGTATCAAATACTCGCAGAAAGGTAGCTCTGAAAAGTCGAGGGCGTTAGCAGCTGCAGTCCGCTTTGATTCGGCGCAGTTACAGAAGGTTTCTAATGAAAAAGGAGCAAGACGCAAACTTTTCACAGCCACATTTTGAGCCAATAGATTGGATTGTATTTCAACAGACAATATAGCTTTAGTTCAGGAAGAGCGCTCGCTGTATCGTTCATGCCATTTGCATGACACTTCTATCTACTACAGCTGCAACTCACAATTACTTTCATTATTGATTATTTTCTTGATTAATCCATACCCTCCGCTCATCCACAGCCCCAGCCTCCTCCTTACATGCTAAGTTGTGGTATCATTTGCTTTAATGTCATGCAAATAATTATGGGGGATTAGTTCGTCAGCAGATTCCTTATTGCCGCTTCAGATCTTACAGAGCTTTGCCGAAAAGATAATGAAAATAATCGTTAGTTGCAGCCCTGGTAGCATTCATTGGAATCTTATTGCAGAGATATGAGCTTATTGTGTTGTCATTGTGCGATCCAAGTTAGCGGAAAGTATTATCTTTTTATTATTGTGATATTGATTTCAGCCCAGTTCTAATAGATGCGAGTATCCGATACCCACAGAGGAAAGATTTATAGTCGAGTGTTCTTGCAGTGGGGATGGTTATCAGCTCATACTTGATCACATGCATAAAACACACACATGCACGCACGCCCATGCATTCACAATCTGAGCTGTCAATAAAGGGCGAGCACAAAGGAGCCATGCGTAGAGCGCTGCCCAGCTGTGTCTCTGCAGCCTTAGCAAGTACACAGCCTCCAAATGAACTAAGAGGTTTTGTACCACTGAACACCAGACAAAGTCACACACACGCACACATGCACTCTAACCTCCACTTACTCCCCCTCCACCCACTGCTCAGTGCACCCTGCCTCCTGATAAGCTGGTTTGCCAGGCTTGCCAGTGCCGCTGATGGCTCCGTTTGCACAACCGCTCCATTGTTGCTGTGTAGGGTGGACAACTGCACTTTGGACCTTTCAGAGGGGAAAGCCTTCTATTTCTTTTCCCTTAAGGGCATCCACTGTGGTTTATCTGCAAGCTGCCAACCACACACACTTTAAACACTGCATTAAGGATATCTAAGGATAGACAACATAAACAGTAGCCGCCGCGTGTCCTGTGTCGCTGCTTTTACGTACTGTACAGTCAGTTTGCCTGGCTGCTGATGTTTTCAGAGCTTAAAAAGACTCATAAAAAACACAGCTGAATTATCTGGGTTGCTGGAACCTGATCTACTGCTGGCTGACCTTTTCCACAAAGCAATATTAAACATAATAGTTGGGCTGAGTTAAGTGATTGCAATTTATGAGCCCATTTAAAGAGATTCAATATTGGATGACAAATGATTACCTCGGTAAAGTAAAGCTTACATACACGAAAATAACCCCGCCATGCACAAATACAGAGCTTTATCAAACTTAACAATCAGCTCAGTGTCTGTATGCTGTGAGTCTGGCTCGGCGGAGGGCTGAACAGAATTTTAAAAATGCATGACAAGACTAGAAGAAGAAGAGGAGGAAGGAGAGGTTGCATATTAACTATCCACAGATATCTTTTTTTGGGGGGGGCTCAAACTGCATTAAGCTAAAATTGATGCGTATGGAAGAGATGGTGTGTCTGAATCTGCTCAACTGGCCAAATGGATTAAGTGTAGCCAATCTATTTTCCTGAGTGCAGTGAGCAAGTGTCAAAATGAAACATTTTCTGTTTTGCCCCCTTAAGGTCCCAAGATTTCTTCATCCTGCTGTAGAACAAGCTGCTTACCCTGCAAAAACAGGCTGCAACACATCGCTAAATGTGACCCGGGCCTTAAATTAGCCCGACACAATCCACATATTTGATTCACAGTGCAGCGAGAAAAAAAAAAAAAGAGTTACATGACTTTCAGGCATTCAGCTCAGACTATAAAGAAACAAAGTAGCCTACTTTGCACACTCCTCACTGCTCTCTTTTCAGCCACATCCTCTTGGATTTTATGACTCTGGTTAAAATGCAACCATTAAATATTCATGTGCAAGGGCTTTCACCCGTGAAGCAGTTTCCCCCCTTTCTCTCTCTCTCTCCCTCTCTCTCTCTCTCTCTCTCTCCCTCCCTCTCTCCCTCTCTCTCTCAGCTTTAGAGAAAGTGAGAAACTTTTTGATTTTAACTGACAGGAGCTAAATATTAAAAAAGACGCTTTGGGAGTTCAGCAAAGAGTAGACTACTCCTCTGCTGATATCTTGGCTTTCATCCTCATTGTTCTTAAAATTTCCGACTGCGGTGAGACTCTTGTAGATTAAATTAAAATATTAAAATAAATAAACTGCAGAGATTGATAGAAACAAATGCTCAGTAGCTAAACAGTGATGTTATGAAAATTGATGGATGACAATCATCCCAAAGTGAATAGTTTTTTCTTTTTTTGAGTCATCAGTAAACATCACACCACAGGCATCATAAACTATATATTGCTCATTAATTTTTCACTTGTTGTCTTGGCTGCTTATTATGCAAAACATTTCCTATCAGCAGCAAAAGTAATGGCACAAATAATTCATACTTTCTCTCTAAGAACTCCTGGCATGCTAAAATCCATAATATATAGCAAGCGTCTATAAAAGATTAAGGATGAAATTATGTCTTCAGGTATAGACAGCAGCATAAATAAGGCTGCAATGTGATTTTGCTGCAGTGAACATTAGGGAAATTTTGGAGGCTTTATTTGGGTAGATGTGACTCGCATACAAATCGAGGGATGCAACATTCAGGGCTTCTCCAAACAAGCGATTTTGTAGACAAATGAAGCAACTGCTCAGACATGTGAGGCTTGCACCCACTCTTTGTGCTCAAGGTGGCAGAACGCATGTGTGACAACACACCGCCGTAAGTTGATTTAACTGCCGAAAATTCATGAGGGGGAGAATAAAATGAAGCCCAACAATAGTATTGTTGTGTGAGAGCAGTGGAAGTGCAAACGGCATGAAAAGTTCATTCAGTCTGAACTAATCTTTTTAGTGATTTGGGAGTAACAATTCGTGCCACTCACTAATGAATGAGGGCCTGGAGGAATCATTTGGATATTTATGAATAATATTGTGTCAGCTGCAACAAGCAAGTGGACGGTGGACGGCGAGCATATGGGAAGCATGCGGAAGCGATCGCGCTTTCATCAGTCACCATAAGTCTATCCTGTCTCAGCAGTGAGCAGCTGATTGAGATGAATCAAAAGGTTGTTTTTTTTCTTTTTTGTTCTTTCTGCTGCGCTAGTTTGAAAGAAGCCACTTGCCAAAAAAATAGAGTCAAACTTTCCATCGCTGCTCATCGCCGTCTTTGATCCCAGACAAATAAGAAAACAAAAAGTGGAGGATGGCTTGTGAAACACAGAGGCTTTCAGAGGCATTCTTCCACTCTTGGAAGACTGCCCGCTCTTCTGAAAGGGGTTTTCTTCAAAGCAAACGCCGGTGACATTACCCATTCTCCTCCCAATTAAAATTTATTGAAAACATCCAGGAAACACTGTACGGCTAATATCATCACAACTAGCTTGTCAAAAACAAACAAATACAGTGATCAAAAAAGGACAAAAAAAAGGAATCCTTCCTCTGCCTTTTGAGTTCATAACCAGCATCTAATCCGTTGTAATGATTTACAATATGACAAGTCAGGCAAAATTTACTGTGACAGATTGAATGGGACCCAACATAAATATAATTACAGCTCACATGATCTTCTCCACCTCCCTCCTCCGAAGGAAGTGTCTGCCGGTGCCACACAAAGAGGATGCAGGATACACAGCCTCAAGTGATTTGCCTTTTCAGTTTGCTTCTCAAGATCAACTGATGCCAAAAAAAAAAAAAAAAAAAACCAACAAAGAAGCTGCACAGTCACAGAATTGTCAGTGCTTGAAGTAGGTCTTGATAGCAGGTACGTTTTTCCGAATCAAGGTGGTCCGTCTGGATAACTGAGGCTCCAAAACCAAGACGGACCGTTTGACCTCAAACATCGAAGGTCAAGAGGAACCACAGGGCAAAAGTGTGTGGTGTTTCTTTAAGAGCTGCAGCTAATAACTGGAGGGTATTTTAAGGATGGACTCTTTCAAATGGGGCTGGTGGGGGGTTCTTCTATGAAAGCACATTAATTAGGTTTTCTTTGTCATTATGGTATTTGGTATACCATAATATTTTTCACAACTTTCTTACATTTTGTGGAATAAATAATGAATTGCTTAATCAAGAAAATAATGGCCAGATTAATCAATGAAGACAATAATCATTAGTGTTTCTTAAAACAAGTGAACACATCTTCCAAAATATTTCCAACTTTTTCCTCTAGGGTGTAAGGATAAAGCTGGTTGATGCATTTGAGTCCAGAAAAACCCAACTTTTTTAGAGTGACTTTTGGAATATGCTTGAAACAAGCGTGGTATGCTCGGTATTAGAAACAGGTTGAGGTTAAGATTACAGATTTTTGCACATTTTAAGAAAAGAGGAGTTTAAAGACTCTGAAGACAGACAAATATGACCCAATAGGAAGATTGTCTGCAGACATGTATGAAGACATATGACAGACACGACCACAAACACTCAAAATAATAAAAAAAAAGTGTAAATATTAAAGTAGTTTACATTATAAGTGTGAAAGCCAGATTTCTCTGCCTAAAAAGAGTCGTAAACTAATTCTGCAAAAGAAACCCACTGTGCCCAACCCCCCCCCACACCAGCCCAGATTAAGTTTCACATTCCTACCTCACAAATACACACACACAGAGGGAGAGAGTTAGTATAAGACACAGACACTTTTGTTGAGACATTTCTGACCTCAGACCATTTCATCTCACTGACGATGTTTACACCATAAGTCAGGCACAAGGATATCTCCTCTTGTTCTTCTTCCAAGATGTGGAAGATCAGCCCCTCCCTTCCCCTCAGCACACCCCCTCCCCTCCCCTCCCCTCATCACCCTTCATGCTAATGTAACACACATTAGTGAAACCAGCCGCGCACTGTGTACGCCCATGGTGACACGAAAGGATGCTGGGCCCTCGGGTGAGCCATCTCTCTCCCTCGCTCTCCCTCTCCACATGCCAGGCACATCACGGGCGCAGGCTCACACCACAGCGTCTGTGACTCAAACATGCCCTCCTTTCAGAGCAGATGGTCAAAAATAGCGTCCACCGTCAACATTTTTGTAAGCCGTGGGACCCGTCGGGCCACAGACCATTTGCCAAGAAGGAGTAGGGGTGCAATATATGTGTAAAAATAATCTGGTCAGTTACAGCTTCTCTCTGTTTGATACTGACAAAGTGAGAACACCCTGTTGTTAGAAAAGCGCTTATGCAATCTGCACCTATAAATAGGCGCGTGAAGTGTGTCTGCATATGTGTCTCACTGTGTGTTTACATCCAGACAAACACTTCCCAATTAATTAGCATTCATCAGCCGCGGTAGTTGTTATGATATCTGTGATTACTATTAGTGTGTGAAACAATCTCTTGTCTCTGCTCATTTCCCAAAGCTGCTGAGGACAAGACAGCTCGCCAGCCACCGGACGAGGAAACATAAGGAAACAGACACGACATGTTTACAGATGAGTTATTTAA
The DNA here is from genome assembly GCF_042242105.1 of Pempheris klunzingeri. NCBI lineage: Eukaryota > Metazoa > Chordata > Actinopteri > Acropomatiformes > Pempheridae > Pempheris > Pempheris klunzingeri. The sequence goes on along the minus strand of NC_092031.1, from coordinate 8,466,538 downwards.
AGTCACCACTGGGACGTCACCGGCACGCGGCTACAAGCCATGTTTTTGGTCATGCTGTGACGATATACAAACGGCACAGAATGAATGACCCAGGATTTCCGGATCCTGAGTCATTCAGAGAAACACTCACCAGCACCTAGTTGTCATTCCTTTAACTAATCCCTGTAATTACTCAGAAAATACCCTTGTTTGATATGTCGTTTGTATGATACATGTTCTAGGACACTTCTGTGTGTGTGTGTGAGTGTGAGTGTATATATATAAATATATATATATATATAAATAAAACATTGTATGATATGTATGATTGTATGATAATTTCTGTTTGTTGCCTGTATGTCCACAGGTTTTCTACACACAGCACGTGTGTACATGTATGAAAAGAGGCATGATGGGATGTTCTTTGCCTTACTACTGTTGCCAAAAGTCTCAATAATGTAAACAGAAAAATTAAAAGCTACAATTCTATTATTATGATTAATGTATAAGGTTTGAAACTACAGCTCCCATCGTGCTGGAGGTGATGTAAACAGGAAGTATTACGTTGCCATGGAGACACCGAGTAAGCTGTGTGCTACACCTGCACCCGATTTTTGATCTATATTTATTTTTTGGTCTATATTTATTTTGTTTTTTATGGCTACCAGCAGTCACACCACAGAAAACAGTCACCTGCATCACTTTGACACTGAAGAAAGGGTCTAAAGTTAAAGGAGACATATTCTGCTCAGTTTCAGGTTCATACTTGTATTCGGGGGTCCTACTAGAATATGATTACATGCTTTAATGTTCAAAAAACATATCATTTTTCCTCATACTGTGCACACTGCAAGCTGCTTTTTTCAGCTTCTTTCTGAACGCTCTGTTTTAGCTCCTGTATCTTTAAGCCCCCCCCCCACCCAAAAAGCCCAGTTTGCCAGTCTGAAGCAGGCACCGCCCAGCATCAGCTATGCCGTCTCCGAAACACATTAGCCGAGCAAAATGCTAACTCTGAAGAAGGTTGGATGTTCAATGGATCCCTGTTTGTGACATCAAAAATGGGGCTAAAACATAACAGAGTATTTTTACACACATTTACTGAAAGAGGAGGATTAGAAAAACTTAGAGGATGTTTTTTTCTCATGTTGAGAAGACATTGAAAAGTACATTTGGACGTTAAAGTGCTCCCATCCTAGGAAATCAATGCTACAGCATAAGAAAAGCATACAGATAGGGTGAAATCAGAACCAAGATGCATCAGTCGGCTGCTAAGGGTTAATGTATTCTGCCTCATCCAGTGCTGAGACTCCTGTCATGGTCTTCTTTCACTGCCCACAGCTGTCACGTTAGTGTATCAGCTCTGGTCCGTGATGCATACCTCGCACCTGGGTAACCGACCGCACACAGACACCGTGTTAGAGTGAGCCTGCAGTGTAAGCTGACACACAGGCTGTGTGTGGTGTTACTGCTGTCTGCGCTTCATCATCAGTTAAGACTGTTTTGTTCGAGCAGGGTGAAAAAAGTAAGATCGTGTCACTGAAGAGACATATTAACAATACTGTTGAAGCTCCACTGGTGACAGAGCTGAAGTTCAGTACGCAGATACTGAAAGGATTAATTAACAATTAGTTGATTAGCTAATTGGTGGGTCCGATTTGTTTTATACACTTGTTAAATGAATATCTTTAGGGTGTTGGACAATTTGAAGACGACACCCTTGGGCTCTGTGAAATTGCGATGGCCATTTTTCACCATTTTGAACATATTATAGCCAACATTGCTAGACAAATAATCAAGAAATAGTTTTGTTACCCAGTAAATCTCAACTACTGCACAAAGTAAACGATCCTGCAGCTTTTCTCTGATCAATCATTGCTGCAGTTTAGAGGACAGTTCACATAAAACACTTATGTTTATATTTATCAGGGAGGGAACCAAACCTGGAACAAAGATGGATCTAGGCAAGTGAAGTAAATCTATCACGTCTAAATCAAAGGCCACTTTTCTCTGCTGCAGCTGTACATACGCACAGTTTTATATTAAGAGAGCAGAAAACCAATTTTCTTAATTAGCGTCTTCCTCTTGGTGATACCAATGTTTGAAGTACTAGCTATTTAAAATGAGAAGATTGTTGTATTGGTTCATTTTCCCTGCTTTAAAGCGGATGGAAAAACAGGTATTTCCACGCATCAATCAGCATTTAAAAATACAGCAGCTTTAATTAGTCTATTAACTGACACATGGTAATACAAATTTGAAAAATGCCCGTCATTAATGCTCAGAGCCCAAGGCAACATCTTCAAATACTTGTTTTTTACTCAATCAGCAGTCCTAAAACCAAAGATATCCAATGTTCAGTCATATAAAACAGAAAAGCTGCAAATCCTGGCATTCATTTAAGAGCAAGAATCAGAAACAGAATCTGATCACAGTTGTTGGGTTGTTTTCTTGTGCCATGTCAGTCAAATATGATCAAATCAAAGCAAAGAGTCATGATGGAGCAGATTTATGGGTTTTTGAGTGTTAAACTGTAACTACTAACATGCCAACATACGTTTTCGAGCAGTGTAAAAAGAATTTTTTGGAACAAAATCCATGCTGGTCATTTCCAAACTATTTTAATCAGAGTCAGAGCCTGTGAGAATAAAAGCTACGAATGCCTCTCTGCTTCGGGTCACCTCAGGCTTTGCTGTGCAAAAGCAAAAAGGTGAAATGCAAAATAATATTTAAATGGAAGCCTCTTGTGTGTCCACATATGGCAACAGACGAGCGGGCAATTGCGCAACATGTCGGGGATTTTATCTTGATAGCAAACTTGAAAGCGTCTGACATTTGTGTTTGGGGTGGAGTGGAGGAACAGGGGAAGAATCAGGGGGAGGTGGTGGTGGGATGGGGGGGTTTAGTTGCTGGGGAAAGAGATTACCCTCAGACCTTTTCTTTGAGAGCGAGAGAGAATGGGGGAAGGACGTTCCCTGTGTATTAGTAAATCCCAGTTAATTTTCCCTGTCAGAGAACAATGAGATATGGACCCCCGCGGGCTCTGTTGAATGTAATTCCACCACTTGCTCAGAATAACCTTCATTACTCATCAGAGGTGTGGATCTCTCTCCACTGCAAAACAGAAAACCTCGGGAGCGCATACAAGACCCTGTGATGCTTTAACAGAACTCCTTAGGACCCTTTCCAGCGCCCATTGTGAGATTCCAACTCTTGAAACATTTTCAACTTTCGGAAGCAGCTGCTAGCCTCTCAGTCTGCGCTGAAATGTAAGAGGGAAACATGTCTGCCGCAAAAACACTATCCTACGCCGAGCGACTTGACAGCCCTTCAAGGTTCCTGGGTTGGACCTTGTTTAATTTATAGAGCTGGAGACTTTGGAGAAGCCGGATGCTATTCATGATTCAGGGCCTTTCATTTACACTTAACACCACGGTGCTGCGTTGTGACATCATCTGCGTATGTTTTTCACAGCATGTCACATTCAACATGCATGAGGCGGCGACTGCTGGGGGCCTCATGAGCTCCAATTATATCCATCGTGAGTGAAGCCTCGCAGATCTAATTCTTTTTTCTTTTCTTTTACTACAACTATTGGGCCACATTAACTCACCCGATTAACTCCTGATGACAACAAACATGTAAACAAAGTTTTTTTTTTTTTTACTTACTTTTTAATTTCAGATTGAACTTTCATGTCATCTACCAACCGACATGAGCGCAAATTCCTTCAATCACAAGAATTCTGCCCATATTCGGGACTGATGATGTAAAAGCCGCAACTAATGATAATTTTCATTATCAATCCATCTGCTAATTCATTATTTAGTCTACGAAATGTTTAAAACCATTCACAGTTTGTCAGAGCCCACGGTGATGCCTTCAATGTTCTTGTTTTGTCAACATTTATCAACAGTGTAAAACCTAATGACAGCAGCATATCAACATATTTCAGAAGCTGGAACCAGCAACTGTTTGACATTTTTGCTTGATAAACAACTAAAATGAATTATCGGTAATCTAAATTGTTGTCAGTTCATTTTCGGACAGTTGACTAATTGAATGAGCAAGTAATTGTTTCGTGCCATCACACACTTGTCACTTTTGCAGAAAATGAATCTTAAAACGACTAATCGAGAAAATAACCAACATGTTATTTGATTAGATGCAGCCCTAAATCTGGCACATAATTGATATTTTGAATAAAGAGGGAATTTTCCCGGTGTACTGACCAAGCATGGGATCAAGCCAAAAATACAGTATTTAGACCTTTTAATCACAAGATGTATGTTTTCTGTTCCGGCTAACTTCCCCTCCAGCAAGGCTGCAGCTGTAAGAGGAGGCAGGCCTATTGTTCAGACTAACAAGGGGCGCAGAGGTCACTTGCATTTTCACAAGAGCTTTGCCAGAGGGTTTGGCGAAGAAGCCGGCACACCAGTCTGTTTGGTATGGATCTACACTAAAGCTTTTTCTATAAAGTCACATCATTCCCAGTCTATTATAAAGGGGGATAGATTAGATTAAGTGAGATTATGCAGAGAGGGGCTCCCTAAAAAGAGCAAAAATAACACACTCAGAACTTAGCAGGCGAGTCAACAGTGGGATTAAGCCAAAAGGACACGTTCAAATCCAATGCTAATATGCACAATGGTCCTCCTTCCACTGGCTCAACTTTTAAGTGGTTTCATATGTTATTGCTTCAAATTTCAACACACTTCACCAGCTACGGCAGCAAAAAAAAAAAAAAAAAAAGTCTGACTTTTACTATCATATTTTGGTCAAATTAATCTACAATTTGACAAATCTCAAAACCCCAAATGGGAGTTATTTTTTCTCCTCTCCATCAGACTGTCTTCCCTCCTGTCAAGCCCTCTCTGTGCATACAGTTCGTACAATAACAACTCCTATCACCAATGCGACCGAAAATATGCACAAAGTGGTTGCACACTCTAACATGATTAAATGATGTGTGGTCTGGCGTCACTCCCAGCACCTCTCCCATCCCTCGCTTTGCTCTGTATCTCCCCGCTGCACAGACGCAAACACACACAGATTCCCTTTCCCTGAGCCGTGTTTTGAAAATAGAAGCTTCATATTAACAGTCAACAGTCAAGCTGACAGGTACAGTCTGACCATTCTCTCTGTCATAAAGCCCCTCCGTGGATATCTGCTCAGTACACATGTTACTGCCAGCTCTGTGTCGCCGAGGTGGAGCGTCACAAATCAACACAGACGCACACATGAGGAATGCAGAATAACACATGTGGCAAGAATACGGTGGTATGATGTAGAGCAAATGCTTGTTTTGGTATTCTGAGTGGTGGAGGAAGTATTCAGGTTCCTTACTAGAGTGTGTTTGTAAGTACATGTTGGATCACTTTAGGGGTCACAAGCCGTCAAAACTCATTACGAAGTTCTTGTACTCAAGACAGTCTTACGGGTTGACCAAAATCAAAATATCCTGAACACTCACTTGAAAACCGCTGTATTAAAAATGCTTTTGATTACATTTCTTATAAATTGTGTAAAAATTCAACAGACCTAATGAAGGTCCGAGGACTGAAACGTTGTCAGTGAAGTAAGCGACAGCGTGTGGGTTTTCTTTTGGCTCTTTCACAAGGCATCACAAGCCAGAAAGGTTGAGCAACAACAACGCATCATATTTTGTAAAAGTGTCACCAGTTTTGCACGTTAAATCTGCAAAGTAACTTGTATGAAAAAAAATGTAGCAAGAGTTAAAAACCACAATATTTCCCTCTGAAATGTGGAGTTGTAGCACAAAAGTTCCTCAAAGCACTTGAGTAAATGTACTTTGATTCTTTCCACCTTCACATACACACATCCTGACATAATATAGTATCAAAATAACCCCTTATGATGTTGTATAATAGGATTCTTCCAAACAACGTGATGTTTGACACCAAACTAAACCTCATGATTAAGCTACTACAGCTGCCCAGTGACACACTTTCTGCGCAAAGAGCGCCACGCTCGACCCGCGCCCTCCTCGCTCATTCAAAATAGCCATACCAGCAGGGTGATTCATCCCAGGAGTTTATTCTCTCGAGCAAAGACAACACAAAAGGGACCTTGAGCGAAACCTACACAAACCTCCCACAGGCTCTGACCGCGAAGGAAGAGCAGTCGGCCGCTTGTTCGCTTGCTTTTTTCCTGTTAGAGTGCTTAAGAGGGGTCTCCGTGCACAGGAGCCGCTCGCCGCAAGTGGAATTCCCAAGTCGAATCAATAACATTATGACATTAAACACCATCTAACAGCCCTGTTTACCAGCTACTTAAGCACACACTGTTGGTGAAAGAAGGCTCAGGCTGCAAACCATGGGGAAAGGGTTTAGTTTTGCAGCGTGGTGAAGATCAGACTGGACTAAAATATGTCACAAAGCTCCATTTATCTCTTAACTATTTGAGTGTAAAATGACACTGTACATATGTTGTTTATTTTCAGACAAAGGGAGCATCAGATGCAGCATGCAGACAATATTTCAGTGCGCGAGTGTGGCTGGTTGAAGCACACCGGCTCTGGGTCTCCTCACAGGACCAGCCAGCAGTGCTGCTGGAGGTAATGAGGCCTCTTGTGTGTCCTCTCTGATCTGAGAGTTGAATTATTTCCCATGTGGCACAGCCATTTCCAGCTTCCGCCTTTACTCTCACCTCGTCGGGCGGGTGGAGAGGCGAGAGCGAAAACTCCCACCCTGCACTGAAAACGTGTTGCCATTGTCAATCCACAGAGCCACACACAGACGTCAGGCTGGCAGCAGTCCAGACAAAAAAAGACTTAGTTAAATGTAGAAAAGATCATATATATATACACACATATGTATGTGTGTGTGTGTGTGAATACTTTTTTTTTTTTTTTTAAGGAAAGCTTTAATGTCTGTGCTTATTTTTAGATTTTGTTCTCTAATCTGTGTCAGAAGCAGCTACCATCCTTTTAGTTTTATTCTGCTTTGCTATGTGCAGACACTTCTCATTGGTCAGTAGGAAACTCCCAGTTAATAAATGGTCTACTTCAGCGCCCAGGCACACGTGCTGGGTTGCAGATCTCTGTTTCAATGTGTCTTTTGTTTGACGGCTGGTGTTTCAACATCCTCAACTTGAATAGAAGAAGGTCAGCCTGGTGGGGTCTGCCCTATGGTTATTCAGGAGCCCAACCTAGGGCCCCACAGAGGTGGGGTGACTGGGAGGGAGGGGACGGGACAGAAAGCCTCCTCCTCTGTCTGACACCAAGCGCATCTAGGAAGCCACTGGAATTTTGACAATTCCCCCCACAAGCAGCGTTTAACCACACGTGCCATTGGAAGGTGGCCCATGCAGGGAGCACAGAGCAATCTAAACACCAGGTGCATAAAGGTGGCTGCTTCCTAGCTTGACACCGTCTCCCCGCCCTGCTTCATCTTAAAGTTTTAAAGCCAGCTGAGTGGCTGTCAGTTCAGAAGGCAGCAGGCAGCGGCTATTAAACCCAACAAGACCCTGGGATTACATGACAGAAATGTAAACAAGCAATAAATGGTATAACCACAGAAGTCTTGCGTGATCCAAGCGGTGCGGGGACAAATTCGGATGCTGCAGCAGCCAAAAGCAGAGACACGGAGGAGAATGAACTTTTTCAGCAACATAACAAAAACAGGAAAGGGCTCTCCTGGACATCTCACCAGAAAAAGACGAGAAACATCTGCACGGGTGTTTGTTGGTGCTCCCAAACTGAGAGAAGCAGAAATATAGTGCATGTGCACAAGAGAGACACAAGCCCTCTCTCCTTCAGTGACAATGGTTAGGAAGGGGGCAGAGTCTGGCTTACTTTTTCCACTTGGCCATGCTTTTTGCTTCCTGGACAGATGTACAGCAAGCGAAAATGAGCCCACTTCTATATGAGAGGCCCCCTCAATCCCAACTGGTTCCATATTCAGACAGCAGGAATTTTGGGAGTCAACTTGTTAAACCCTTCTGAAGCAGCAATGACCTACAGCAGCAAGATAACTCCAGGCTGTGACATTTATCCACTGATATTCAATAGTGCACACACGCGCTGCTGTTAACAAAGTTCAGAAATAAACATTTAACGTGACATTTCATGGATAAATCCGCGCAACTGCAGTGACCGCTGTCTTGCCATGGCCACAGTTCTCCTGCAGCTTGCGTGAATTGCCTCACTTCCACGGCACCGCCGAACCCACATCAGTCCAACCATGTGCTTTGTGCTCAGCAGAAGCCAAAGGTAAAAGCGAGACCTACCTCTAAACCTTGCGCACAGACAACACGCAGCGCGGCATGATTCATTCTGCAAGCAAAATGCACACAGGCTGCTACAATGTAGCCCCCCAAGCCCCAACGCTTTGGAGATCAACGCGGCATCTGTTACCAACGAAATGCACAACCTGCTTAACAGCCCGCCGGTTCAATCCCGACGGCGCACAGCCGCGTAATAGTAAATAAAAAGCTGCGGTTGGTTATTACAGGCTCCGACGTGCTCCTCAGTGCCAGTTCAAGTGGTCACTCTATTGTTGGGAAACAATCTGAGCCAAAGTGGAAACAAAACCTTCCCGAGACAAGAGCTTCGCAGCGCCACACCGGGAATAAGGCAACGTTAAGTTTGCAGTTACTCACCGGGTAATTAAGCGGAGAAAGTCCTCGGTAATTTTCGGCTCTTGTTTTTAAATATCTTCCCCCCTCACGGCCACTGAGAATGGGCTCAACGTCAGTGGGTGAGTAACTGAATAGACTCGGAGAGAGCGCAGTAAGTTGAAGTGTCAAATTACATTGGCTATTCTATTACCAAAGGGACCCATGCTCGGTGGCTGCTGACAAAATGTGTCGCGGATTTTCCGCGGAGACGCCATCAGGAGAGAGCCGGGAGCGGAGCCGGACTGTCGCTCTGCTCAGCGGCCATCTGGCACAGTGGATCCTGCTGGAGAGACCCGCTCCGAGTCCGGTACCGAGCGGCTCTGTGGCGACGCGTTCAGGACACGTTATCTGGATTTTGGGAGGGATTTCTAAAGGAAGTGCACTTCACTGAGCAGTAACCTCACACATTATGGGATAAATGGGAAATGGGCATGCTGGGTATTTGAAGTAGTAGTAGTAGTAGTAGTCAGCAGTAGTAATGGGTGAAAAAAAAAAATATATATATATAGATAGATAGATAGATATAGATATATATAAATATATATAGATATATATAGATATAGCTATAGATAGATAGATAGATAGATATAGATATATATATAGAGATATATATAAAAATCACATGGTTAAAAACTTAAATATAATTTACGATTAAATATAACAACACATATAATAATAATAACAATAATAATAATAATAATAATAATGATAATAAATGATAAATTAAAATTACGACGTGGTAAATTATTAACATGAATAAAGTAATTATGTTGACAATAATGAAAATAATAGACCTATACCACTCATGAATCCGTATTAAAATGAACTCTGTGATTACAATATGTTTAAACAGCCTGTCCGTTTATTATCTAAATATATGAGTATGAAAATAAACACCAACCATAATACATATGATGGGCTAATAAACCACAACAAACACGCGCACGCCCCCAAGCCGGCGCACTGACGCATCCACGCTGCCGTCCCGTGATCCTCCTCGGAGCTGACGCCACCCTCCGTGTTTTGCAGGTCGCCGCTCTCTGATGGAAAGCTCTGAATAACAAAGACATGTTTGAGAGCAGCAGCGGCATCAGCAGCAGCAGCAGCAGCAGCAGCAGCAGCAGTCTGGGCTGAGCGCTGACGTCAAGGAGCCATGACTGTGCCAAGCAGCATCCAGACTCCTGTCCACACACACACACACACACACACACACACACACACACACACACACACACACATAAATAAACAATCAGTCTGACCTGCTGCTGCCTCTGTGGTCTGTTTGGAAGCACCTCATGTCAAAAGTTAGAAACACACCACCCTGCAGGCTGTGACTGACTCTTCAAAGTTGGGCTGTGATTGGGGTCAGAGTGGTGATTTCTCTCTCAGAAACTCTTCTAGCAGAAGTCACCATCCAAGTGACACACTCTGCTGCCCTGTTTGTGGAGTCCCCTGCTTTCTGCCCTGTGTGTCCACCCCAGCTGTCTAAGTTAGGGGGAGGGATAGGCTGGAACAATAGGCGCCATTTGTCCTGCTAAAAGGTGACAGGAAGCATTGATTTCAGCCTGTTCCAGGCTTGTAAGCCGTCCCTGAATTGGTTAATGTGAACATTTCCCTCTAACAGAGATTGGAAAACTTTAGGCAATTGTGATTCACAGTTGCATCAGGATGCAAGAGCAAACTTTTTATTCCAGGATTCCAGCGCCCCATCGATTTTATTGCTGCTACCGCTGCTACTATATTAAAAGATAATAAGAAGCAAAGAACAACTGCCAAACAGAAACTAAAGTTATATTTAAATCACTAATAATTTGGTCTAATCAAAGCCAGTCTGACCTGCTAAAAAACATGTTTAAGCTACTTTAAAGTCGGGGAAACTGGGAATCCCTCCTAAAATCTGCTATAAATCTTTATCATAGACTAATTGGCTTCAAATAATAAGAATTAATCTCTTTATGAGCAAATCCTATTTGAGTACGAGGCAAATGTTTACTCATATATTTCAAATGAAAGCAAGATGTAGAAGATGGAGTAGTTTAGATCTATATTTCGTAGCATTTTAAATGCAGTTAAGCAGCCCTCTGGGGCTCTTGCTGGTAGGAATTCCTAAATTGCCGCCTATTAAAATGCTTAAAATAGCTCTCATTCACCAATTTGTCTTAGACCAGTTAAGCTTGTCGTACTCAGCTGGAGGAACTCCAGATATTCTTGTGGGTGAGTATAGACACACTCCATCACAATTTATGAACTTGATGCATGTTTCACCCTAATGATATGAAAAACATTACTTCATTAATGCCAGTTCTCTGTGCTTTCACAATTTTCTGCAGAATATTTGACCATCATGATATGAAATCCTCCCTGCAGCGTTCCACTGGGTTGTTTTGATATGGGCCGACCAGTCAGACCTGTGATCACAGTGTTGTTACGCCTTTTCTTTCATGATGACGACACCTGTGATTTATGCCAGCGCAAGACAGACACACTGATCCAAATATAGAGGAGAATTTTCCTTATCACATCACAACTGGGTCAATGAAACTGAGCCAAAAACAGTCTGTTAGTGAAATGCTTTAAAGTGATCTTCAACAGCGCAGCATCGGCGGGGCTCAAGCACTGACTCTGTGTGCCGGTTAACATTGTCATCCAAGTTTGACTGTCAGCCTTTTCTGAATGGAGTCTCTGTATTCTAGCCATGTTGACTTAACTAAATTCGGGTCTTCTCCCCTGAAAACAGAGGTGGATTAGACACCAAAAAGCTTTTGCCATCAATGAGGCACCAAAAACAGTAGAGGTGGATATTAAGAATCTCCTTGCTGATTTAAAGCTTTTTTATCATTTTTATCAACATAATGAGAAAGATTTTTTGAATGCATGAATTTGCAAAATTGTAAAATGTTTATGCTGAACTATTAACTTGCAGAATAGAATTTGCTAAATTTTTCAGGCAAGTTTCAATTACAGAAATATTCTTGCATTTCTTCACAAGTCTTTTTCTTCTGTTAGTCACTGAATTGGGATTATATGAGACACATGTAGACAGAAACTCTCAGAGAATTACAAAACACATCATCGATGTTGGACTGGCACTGCGCACGTCCTGCTGCTCCTTACATAAAAACAGCACAATGTGATCATTGAAAGTGTAGGCAGGGAGAAGTCTGTGTTTTCATTTACAGTTCCCACCTGGTTTATGAATGAACAACCGCCAGGCTCCAGAGACCAGCCCACATCCTCCGCAACCAACCAACCAACCCCTGGCTGTGTTCCAGTCCAAATGTGTTCACAGTGCAGACTTCACTCTGCTGTGGACAGAGAGCTCATGCTGCTCAGTCGTATGTCCTAAAATATAGGATAGAGATAGTGTCCGAGTCATACATTCCCAAGGGTCTGCTTACTACGATGTTCGAGAGCTGCGCAGGCAAATTTTGTATCACTTTTGTTTCGCTGAAACATGAAAATGTGAGTTAGATTATAGCTGTTGACAACAGATTTTGTGCTTTCATTTTACCAAGCCCCTAGGTTTATGTGCGTCCTTTCCCCTAACAACTGTGTCATTGGGGGTCTGTTGTGTTATGGAATTGTGTGTGACCTGGTGACAGCATTGCAGACTGAGCAGTGGAGTCTGGTCAACAAATAGGATTGCAAAGGATGGAGGGAATCAGCAGGGCAATGAGGAGGAGGACAGGGCTCTGCAAACAGAGGCGACGACTATTGCACTCCATTTGACAAAAAGACATGAGGGAAATGTGATAAAAAACCCCATTGATTCTCATTACAGCAGGAGAGGCAGACAGAAAGAGAAGAGACATACCTAGACAGGTTGTGCTGAAGCCTCCTGATGATTTCCTCCCCTCGTTTTTTTTTCCCTCAGACTTTTTTTTTGAGCAGCACCAGCAGAAAGCTGGCTGCCGGCACCCCATGCTGCTCTGCTTTTGGGGGAGCGGAGAGCCAATCAATGTGTGCTCACAAAGGGGGAAGAGCATTCAGAAAGCCAACTGTTCCCTCAGGCCATGGGCAATGAAGAAGTGGGAGAGACAGAGGGAGACAGTGCAGAGAGAGAAGGAAGCAAGGGGGTTGACAACATGTTTCCTTTGCTACCATATACTGACAGGAATAACATGATCACTGCAACACTGCTGACTCTAGTTCACTGTAATGCACAAGAATAATGCTCGTGTAAAGCATCCCAATAGAGTTGCTGCTAATGATTAATTTCATTAACAATTAATCAGTTTATGATATTTTCATTCATCAATTAGTCGTTCAGTCTCTAAAATCCAAAGAAAATAGTTAAACAATGCCCATCACCAATTTTATGAGCCCAAGGTCACTTTGGTAAATTGCATCCAAAATATTCTCTGTTAACAATAATATGGAGCAAAGAAAAATCCTGCAGCTAATCGTCACTTTACAGAGGCTGGAACCAGAATTTTGTCATTTTGATAAATGACTTCAACTTTATATTTCTGTTACCTCTACACAAGTAAAACAGCAGTTTCTTTTGCATTTGTGGCCAATAAATTGAATACAGGAGAAAACTGTTGCTTAATTTCTTTTGGATGAATTAATTAAAGGAGTAATCCACTGGTTTAGGATTACGCTTCTGTAAAGCTGAGGTACATGTCAGAGATATTTATGTTTAAAAAGGGCTGATTGAAATCAAAGCCCTCATCTTTCATGCTGCACAGTCCCAGTTTGTCCATGCTCTCTGAAGCGCTTTGTAATCTGATGCCACCGTCATGATTTTTGCTAATACTGAATAACAAAGAAATGCATTAAAAATACAATGAAAAACACTATATAAAGCGGAAATAAGCAGAAAAATGTTCGTAATTTTCATTCTCTGGTATCTGGCTTTCTTCTGGGTGTTGTCTGAGGTTGTTTCTAGTGTTCTTATACACATCTATTGATCAGTCATATGACCTGTAGATGAACATAGATACCAAGTACACAAACCTTATCATCGTCCTTTTAACAAACACTATTTACAAATTATCATATTAACTGTAAAACATCACAGGAGAAACATAAAGGACGCATGTAAAGTTACTCAACAGTAATCATCACAAAGTAATCGTTATTAGTTATTTACTGTCTATATGGCACAGTGCTGCATTGTTGAGCCATACTGTATGTTTGTTGTCATGCACTGGAAATTATGTATAATTTGCGTCAAACAATCCCTGCGTGACAGATTGAGCTCACAGTGGGTGTTCCACTTAATAAAATCACTTGTGTGTAACAACTCCCACCTTGACACCCCTCTGTTCCCTCTCAGAGGAAACAGTTAAGGTGTATTGCTCTACTGTGAGGACTTTTTTGTTTTTTCGTTTTATGTATTACCTGACAGGAGGTTAACTAGCTATTTCCAGCCCCATTATTCTCCTGTAACTCCAGGGCAGAGTGAAAAGTCAATTATAGTCAAAGCATACTGTGTTTGTCAGAATCCCAGGCTTGTGATCTCCTCTGCTGGATCATTTTCTTCTAAATGTGAGTGTTTAATTATTAGCAAGGCATTATAGGGCTTAATGAGATACCACAGTAAATTGCATTGCGGTTTCATACGCATTATTAAAAAAAAAAAAAAGGATTCTCTCAACAATGTTAGAGCTAGTCTGTCCAGCACTGTGACATTTAAGTAAGATGCTCTCCTTATCGTAGAGGATGGGTTCCAACTCCTCAACTGGGAAATGTCACATGTTTTTTTTTTAATGTCAGGTTGGATCTCTTGAGTTATATTTCATCAAAGGAGCTTAGCTGAGTGATTCCTTGATGTGATAATTTACTTCTATGACAGGTATCAACATATCCACAAGCATGATTTAAGATAGGGGAACTCAACAGTGTAAGTCAGAAGTTTGGGATGCTCACTCACTGCTTCTGGAGTAATGTACTTTGCAGTATCTCCGTCTATCTGCTTTCCTCTCAACCAGTCTGCATCCACCGTCAGTTAGTGATTTCTTACTTTTCAGATAGTAACTCTCACCAAACCCCCAAAGAGCAGACGTGGCCTTATGAACTTGCTGTATGTCTCGCTTGCTTGTGGCAGAGCATTACTAATAGCAGAGCAAGAGCTGTGCCCCTTTAATAAAAATGCAGCATGTCTTCTTTCTTTATTGCATTATGGTGCTGATATATGTTCTACTGTGTATATTTCATGTGTTACTGTTGGCGCAAACTGGCAAGTGCAGAAAGAAGCTCTTGCTTTTATTCAAGGAAATGACACTAAAGGCTGCTGTTTTCCTCTGATGTTTTATAGCACTGAAACATTTTCTGCAATCACACTCCACTGTAGCTGTCGGGTGTTCGCATCAGAGTTTCGCCGGCTATCCACAGGAATAAGAAACACATTCTGGCAAACAACAAAACAGAACTAGAAATGGAGGATGCAAGAGCTGTATTTTGAATAAAGGAGAAATATAACTCTGGGATGGATTTTTACTGCTTGGCTGCAGAGTTCTCACCTGCCCAACTCCTGCTGGTGCAACAATATATATGTGTTTTCCCCTCTCTGGATCCTGAAAAAATGTTGTATAGGTTGTAGAAAGCCTTTTGTGTCCTCAGAGTGAGCTCTGTGATACTAATAAATTGCCTCAAGTGATGTCATTCAAGGCCACTTGGATTGGAGCTGAAGACTTTAAGTTTGAAAATGAAAAATATCTCCTACGTAGCCAAAATAATTGAATTAATCTCTTTTTTTTTTGTGGCGCAGAGGATCAGCAAGTACACATGAGATTCCATGTGTAACTTTGTAAATCGTGCAACGTTTCTTTTTGTGAATCCACAAGACCCCACAAAAATATCCCAAGGATCTGACCTTGTCGATAGCAATTGCCCTGATTCTATTTATTCCTAAAATAATTCACCTGAACATCATTTAATGAGCAAACAAGACCTGTAGTGTACTTCTTATTAAACTATCTCTAATCTTCTAATCTGTCATTGCCATGTTAGACAATGGGAGGTTAATAGTGGGAGAGGTGCAACAACTTGTCAAGCCCCATGGAGGGCAGCAGTAGCACCTGCTTGCAGACCCACACAAGCAGACACACACACACACACACACTGGTACAGACACCCTCATGACAACATCTACTTCTGCTGCTTTACAGCTTCCCTCATCCACAAGTCTGTTTGGCAGGGGTTGCTGGGCAACAGGCTGCGTAAACACGGCACCTGACATGTCAAAAGAGAGAGCAACCAGGCGCTTAGGCACTTGTCTGCATAGCTCTGTTGACTCTACTCACAAACATGTACCTATCATGCAGAAAATAAAAACACACTCATACATGTCTACATGGAATAGTTGAAAACTTTCAGAAATACAAGTATATTTCTGAGTCACCATGCTTAATTTTTAGGCATCTAATTGGATGAGCTTAATGAGCATTTAAATCAGGATAGAGTGGATAAAAGATCAGCCTCTCACGATAATTGGGTGTCTGAAAACAGGGACTGTTACAATTTCACTGCTGCAAAAGAATACTTGTTATGACCAGAACATTGCAGATTATGTTCACCAGCATGACCAGATTTTTTTGTTAAAAAACTAAACATATAGAAAACTGTATCTTTATGGCTGTATCCATACTATTACTTTCAGTGAGTGGTTCACGACTGTATTTCCTCCAATGTTTTTGTGAGGCCAGACGCTCTCAACATCAAGGTCAAGGGCAGCTTTATTATCATGCAAAATACAGTTGTAGCCCAGACAGACAAAAATAATGAGAATGTAAGAGCTGTATTGTTCCAATAAAGGAGCTGTTGATGTTGATGAAGGAGCTGCAGTTTTAAAACCTGTCCAAACAAATGCTATAAAAACATTCCTATAATGAGCCTAGTGTGCTACTATTTAAGTAATAAGTAAACATTTAGCAACAATGCAGCTGTGTAGCTATTGTCAAGATACAAACTGTGACTGCTGTGTTGCTAAATCATGAAATTACTGTTAAATCACAGTGTCATGTAAATATTCTGGCATTCTGCACTGAATGAACATAAGTAGACAACATGAAAAAATGAGTTCCCCAACATCAGCCATGCTGGCAAAGGATATTGGACTTGTACAATGGGGCTTATTCATGATTTCAAAGGGGCAACAAGGGAAATAAACATCCAGCTGGTTCAGTATTTGCAGTGCAACATGTCGAGCAGAGGTACAATAGTTGAGAGAGGTTTGAGTCTCAGTCATTATTTGTGTTGTGAAGGAGTTCAAATGGAGTTTAGGAGTCTCGCAGCCTGAGGGAAGAGGCTCTACAGCAGCAGATACAGATATGGCAGCAGGGTGAACAGGCCGCGGGCTGGTCTCTGTTCTCAAACCTCGTCTCACTCATGTCACTGATGTTGGACATTGAGGTGCTGATGATGATGATGATGATGATGATGATGATGATGATGAAGATGTTACTCGCAATCCGGGGCCACTCACTATCATGTTGTCATTACAACCTAAAATGGGAAGAGGATCTTGTTAAGGTTCCTATTGCTGCATTCACACTACAAACGACAAAGTAATGCCATACAATTCCATAACTTTTCAATGGAAGACAGCAACATGAAGCTACAGACTGACTGATGCCTTGTTGCTGCATGACAGGCGAGACAAGCTATGAATAAAGTTGAGCTGGTTTCTACTTTTTCCAGTGACACCGGGAAGCATCGACCAATCATCTGTTTATTTCACCATTTCCACTCCCCTTCTCTCTCCCCACGAGTGTGTTATCTAGTTAGCTGACACTATGACACTATGACACTATGCTACTTAGCTTCTGTGCATTGCACCCCCCCCACAGGGAGATGCCCTGTGGGGCGGTGTGATGCTCATAAATTAATACAGTACATAAGGGTTCATAACGGCATTACCACATCGACGGGCCTCTGAGCAGCGGCGACTTGATGTCAGTGTAACTGGCCGCACTTGGCTGTTTTGCAGCTTTGCTGCTTGTGATGTGAACACAACATTAAAGTCAGTATGTGGAGAATTTTTATGGGATTTCAGCATCTTTCAAATGGCGAGATGTTTTTAAATCAGACATTAACAGTGAGTTGGTGCAGAGTTGCAGTTGTTGTTTGTAGTCCGCTCTTTTCAGTGTTTCCTGGTCATAATGGTGACTGCTGCAGTGGTTTTTGTCTGTGCACCACTTTAACAGACTTAAATATACCAACAACCATTGGATGGATTGTCATGAAATATGATACATGCAAGTGTCCTCAGAGGATAACCTACTGACTAAAACGTGTTTTTTTTGTGAAATAGACAACTATTGGGTTTCCATGAAATCTGGTGCAGAATTCTGTTGTTGCCAGAGGATAAATCTAAAGCTGCAGAACTAATGACATTCTCATCAGCTTCAGCTATACTTCGTCCTTATTTCAAATTAGCAAATGTTAGCACGCTGACATGCAACACAAATATGGTAAACAAGGTAAACATTATACCTGCTAAATATCAATATGTTAGCATTGTCATTGGCATGTTAGCATGCTGACATTTGCAAACTGGTTGGTGTGTTGCTACTTAAGCTATAACTGATGTTACTTTAGCTGCTAGCTTGGCGAAATTTTGCTTTGTGGTCTGTACAAACACATCATACCACAAGGGGTCACCAAAGTCAAAATACATACACTGTCAGAAGAAATATATATACGGATAATTTAGGGTGTCACAAATTTTACCTCTTGGCCCATTCCACCTCTCCACAGGCGTTGCTGTGGTATGTACCTCCACTGTGAGTTTTTATTTATTTATTTATTTTACTGATTTTTGTGTCACTGTGGGCAATTCAAGGAGAAGCTTTACCATTGATCTGTTTCCTACAAAGGACAGAGTTCAGAAACAAGATGGATTTCATATATCTATTATCTGATGTGACTCCTCCTCTTTAAGAGGATATAGATTTTCTGCCACTGATTCGAGGAGTTAGGTAGGGCCGTGGATCCCCTGTTTCTGAAGGTTGCACCCAGTGGATTTTCTCTGCTCAGTAGGATCACAGACTAAAAGGTTGCACTGTACTGTATAAACTTTAAGCTGACATTTATCTTGGTGCTAGCCCTGAAATCCTGTTTTCCAACACTAAAGCATTGTGCTAATGACTTGTTCCGTCTTAGGTGAGTGAGGACAGCAGCAGAAAAATATTCTGCAGGCTTTGTCTTTCAGCCTGATCAAATTGGATCCCATTTGCACAATATATTTTGCAGACACAATGTGAACAGTATGCAGCATTAGCACCATTAGTGTACTAGACTGTCCACAGATCATCTCCTTAGTCCTTCCATCAGACTCCCTGCGTTTGGCCGGCACTGATAAGGCCCCCGCCAGAATGACCAGGGGGTCACAATTTCACCACTGAAGTCAACGGCAGAGATAGACCACTGTGTCCATCAAAGTGTAACTTCAGGCTGTCTCTGCAGTGTTGTTATTTCCCAGGCAGTTTGATGCTTTGAATTAATCTGAAAAACATGGAGGGAGAGATAGCTCCGGCAGTTGTGAGGAAACTCCTCTTGGCCTCTATTTCAAACGCATTGTCAAAACATTCATGAGGGCTAAATGGATTTATAGAATTTCACATCTCAATAGAGTGACAGTTGTGATTATTCTGTTTTGAGAGAGATTATCTACAGATGAACATGAGTGTCTTCATTTAAAATGAGAATAACAGATGTAGCAGTTGGCAGGTGCAAGAGTCATCTATGATTCAGAGTGTGCATTTGAAAGATATCTCCACATTTCTAGAATATTTTCATTTTTTCATGTACAGTTTTTAATGTTTCAGTGTTATTGAAAACATCTTAAAGAAAGTGATGACACCTGTTAGATCACGTCTGTATTATCAAAGACAGCAGCATTTATGACAGCAAAACACTGCACAAAAATCTATTAATTTCAATGGAATAAATGAGATAACGTTACTAATAAGAAGATAATTAAAGTGAAAAACACACTAAACAAGCAATTAATGTAAAATAGGAAAAATAGAAATACAGTAAAACTTGATCCAGGATTGTCATATCAATATATCTATTTGATGATAACATCAAATGGCATAAATAAATCGAGTTAATATACTCAATCTGGGAGACTCTTTGGTCAAGTCTTAACTACATCATCAGATTAACTTAAATGTACACAGTAATGTTTTGTCCCACAATGCATTGCAGTGATTTGCCCTTCCAGGGTCAAAGATAATATGTTAATGCTGCAGTATATAACACACTTTTCTGTTAAAGCACTTAATCGTTTCCTCTTAATCAGGGATTATATGTGCTTTGTAACAACTCCACCTCAAAGGTCACTCTCCAAACCTGATAATTACTTTAAAATGACATATAATGCACTGAGCTACGCCTCTGTTATTTCAACACTCCAGCACACCAGACAACACAATGTTAGAGAACATATCATTACATCATTACAGCATCTGGCATGAAAGGATTGCAACGGTTGTGCAGAAGTTGCACCAGTCATATAGGATTAAGATGTATTAGAGCTGTGTGTGTGTGTTTGAGTGTTATCATAGAGTCGATCTTCCGTGGGTAGCATTGATTTGTAAATAAATTCTTGACAATTCTTTTCAAACTCAGTGAAATGAATCCCATTCAGACTGACAAGCTCCTGGCACAGCCTTTTGTTTGTCCATGACTAAACAAACAGGAGCTGGAACATTGAATTAGCCTCTGTGTTGTTTTTGTGTGTGTCTGGGTGTGCAACAAAATGCTGCTTATACTTCAACTGGAATGGATCTGTTTGGTATTTACAGTGTCCTTCAGCCAGAGCTAAAATAGAAAATGTATACACAAAGATGTGCTACAAATACAGAAAATGCCCACAAATGGAGAAACACCGCTGGTCCAACACGACAGAACAAGAAGTTTCAGGTGACACTAAGGACTAAGTTATGCAAACTGAAAGAGAGAGCTTCTGTCTCACTTCTGCACCGAGATAACTGAGATAACAATGTTAGTTTTAACATTCTCACTGCATAATTTATATTACTGGAGAAACTGTCAATGCACCTTCTAGCATTACACTTCTTTATGCGTGTTCACTACTTTTTTACTGTGTAGAAAGTGTTGTAACTGTTGGAGCACGTTATTTTATGTCATTTATGCGCCGTGACATTGGTGCACACCTTTCTTAAATCGCTTGCATTTCACTGTTTTCTAAATGTGACATATTTCAAAGAGGTGAACGCATTTATCTCCATTCACTTGTTCTTAATCTGTAGTTTTCTGAGCACTCTGGGCCACTGTTAATTGTCCAGAGTAATGGGTACATTGTTTCTGGACAGAGATGTTGCTATTGATTTCTTTTAATACAATTTCTCCATGGTGTGGGCACCATAAATTCACATTCACTGTGTTGTGGCGGAAGCAGAAATCAAGAGGCAGACATCTGAAAACCTGAGCAAATAAAAAAAAGCTATGGCTAGATTCAGCTTGAGGTTAGTGGGAAAACTATGTTTGTTTACATTACTACAATTTTATGCAAAACATTGTGTTTGTTTTCATGCTATTCATAATTCATGTCCTCATTTTATATTATTTTCTTATGTATTTAATTGTTGGGTATGTATATATATATATATATATATATATAAATAAAACCCACGCTCTACTTTATCTTCTTTGATTTAGATATCTGTGTTCTGTGTTCTGTGTTGTGTCAAAACGACCCAGTGCTCATAAGACATAACTTACTGAGCATAAAAAACCGAGACAACAGCAGCTAATTAAAGTGATATTAGCAAGAAACATTGTGATGAAGTGTCTAAATAACAAGAGTGAACAGCAGAAAGCCAGTCATGCTTGCGGTCCAGCAGGACACTTGACACCACACAAGGACATCCTGAGGGCACTGCGACAACAACACACACACACACACACACACACACACACACACACAGACACACACAGACACATACAGACACCTACACACACAATGATGCTCTGAACCTTCAGACCTTGGAGAAGCTAAACCATCCTCATTTCAGCATTATGTCGGTGCCAACTGTCTGAGGTGCCTCTTGTTTTTCCATAATGATGATCAAGCACATAAATGCACAAGGCTTTTCTTTTTTTTCCTTGGACGGGAGCACTGTTTGCCAAATGATAAAAGGCTTTTTATGATCCTACTTTTCTCTTCCTATATGTATTGTTTGACATATGTTGTCTCCTATATTTCCCTGACCCCTCCTTGAACCCAACACATCCATTTAATGCAGTGGATAAATGGCGGGGAGTGGGTCTCTGCTCTGGGACCTCTTGGCACTCGGCTCGGTGCTGAAAGAACACTTATCCCCACTCACCCACATCAAATTCATTTTCTGGCATTGACACGGAGCTGCTCCGTGGTCAGATCATTTCGAGTCAAGGTAAACTGCCAATAGTACACGCCATGAAACACGATGAAACATGAAATATGTTGGCACACAATGAGCAGTGTGTGTCTCCTTCGCAATCTTCTCCTAACTTCCTCTCATTTTCTCTCACTCTCAGTCACTTGAGCTTTAGTGGCGCCGTAACCCCCGAAAGGCAATTACCATGACAACAGCAGTCAGGATTTGCACCACAGTAATTAGCGAGGTTAAAAAAAAAAAGGAGGGGATTGTGCGTTTTTGTCTGAAAATTGATATGACACACATCAGAGTTTAAGGTGCCGCCCTGGGGACAAACCTGTATCTCCAGCAGCACACAAAGAGAAAAACAGAAGGCTTGCAGTATCAGGTCAGTGTATTAAGATCTCCATTAATCACTATGATACAGTGGAACCAATGAATACAGCAGACCGTCTCTGTGGAAGTGATGTCATGCTCATGTCCGTAGTAAAAAATGATGGTGGAAAAGGGACTGCTCCTAGTCTCAACAGGGCTGCAAAAAAAATCATAAAACATCATCTGATGAAGAGACTCTTTCTTCAAGTATGTAAACAGTGGCTATGGCCCTTGATTCCTCAGCGGGAAGAGAAAGTGGGAGGGCCATTTGTTTTCTTTTTTCTTGTTCTCGTTGAAATTCCCAGTGTAGTGCATTCTGAATCTCATTGCCCTGGATAGCAGCTTGTTGGAGGTGTGTGCGGGCTCACCTCCAGCCTTGCTCAGCCGCTGTAATAGATGTGTTTGTTGCTAAGTGGCGGTTGTAATGGGATGCTTGTTTGCCTTGCTCGGTGCACTTTCATCCTTCACTGTAGTGCTAATGTCACGCAGCAATTTGTCTCACGGCTGCGGAGCTTTCGGGAAGGCGACGAAAACAAAGACGCGGGGAGTCGTGCGGCATTTTACACTTCATATGCACATTCGACTATGTGTTGTACACGAGGGTTGAGTATTTGTAGTCATTTGCCACCAATAAAACAGCCATATCCCCTTTCCACTTCAAGCTGCCTTTGTGCAGAAAAGGTGCAGGTTGTTCAGATGGAGAAGGGTCCCCTGTGGGCTGCAGTCCAGTACTGAATACACTGCAGTGCTCCATAAAGAGAGGAGAATGAGAGATGGGCAGAGGTGGAGGGAAGGGTAAAGATAGCACCAGGTCCCATCCTACACACTGTCACTGGCCTCAATGAATCATCCAATCATAGATAATCTTCATCCCTGTCTCCAAAGAAAAGTCCCTGCTTTCTTTCTCACAAACACCCCACATAGTAATTCGAATTCAGAGGACGCTTTATGTCGTGTACAGCTATTGCTGTCATCAATGCATCATTTATATGTCTGAGTATGTTGGCAGCTACACAAGACGACCCGAGGTCAGCCTGTGGTGTCATGAAATATTGAAATATTCAGCGTCTCGTATAGTAGAGACGGGCTTCTTTAAATTTTAGTATGATGAAGTGAAATCCTCTTTGTTACAGCATCATTTAAGATTCTTTCTAGTTAGTACTGTCAGATGCTGTTGCCATACTGGTGCAGTCACTGCAGCACAGTATGTGTGTATGTGGTGGAAACGCTCCTCGTTGCCTGTAAGTGACATTTAATTTAATTAGACATAATCATCTGATGGCGCATTCTAGTGAGTCGCAGCCATGACCTGGATATCTGGATTTGTGTAGAGAAATCTGCAGCATTAAAGAATCTGTAACCTTGTTTGTTCAGGACATGAGCTGTTTGCTTGATAAGTGTCCTGATCTCAGGGGAGATGTACTTAGTGTATTTGTACATGATTATCATTGTGATGAAACAAATATCAATGGAGCTCACGCAATGTCATCGAAACAGCACGACAATCAAACTTTCATTTAGCTCAGAATATAAATGTAGACTAATTCAACGTGATCTCCTTTCTAATGATGCATTTGAGTTAAAGTGCCACCGCACCTCTTGTCTTCCATTTCTTTTCTAACCTTTATAATTACTGTTGTAGGCTACAGTGAAAATGGTTTCACAACCTGCCACAATTTCTGTATTTTCTATCTCTTTTTTTTACACGACTTGAAACATAGCCAGCGACGAGGCTTAAGTAGATTCCATGCTGTGTTTTGATAACAGGGCAGTGCGAGAGTCTTCACAGTGGGCCCTGAGGAGGCTCTGATTTCATGTCATAATGGAGCCCAGCTGTCAGAAACAGAAACCAGACTCTGTCAACAAATGTATTTTCACCTCGGTTCCATGGCAAGTCACGCCGATGAGTGCTAAATGTACAATTTGTCTAATGGTAAATACATTGGATAATTGCCTTGAAAAGTAAAGTTCAAGTATGTTGTCACCTGCATTACAAAAGAAAAACAGGTTAAAGTAATGATCGCTGACAGTTTTGGGAGAAGACTTCAAACTAATCAACATCTTGCTGATAGTTCTCATCAATTGATGTAACATAACATAACATATTTGACCTTTAGATTTTGATGTATTTCTTATGTTTGCGGAATTGGATTTTGTGCACAGGAAGCTCCTAACTGTAAACATTTTGCATAAAATGTCAGAAATAGAAGTTTCAAGCTACAAGTTGCCAAGAAAGAACAATACTTTTTTAGTCAAGTGGGACGATTCCATGTTCCCGTTTCAATGTCCTCAGTGTTGCATAACATAGACAATAGGACTCTCCTGGATAATGTTCCTATATGTTAATGTTATGGCCACTACTTTTAATTTTTTCAACTTTGTTCCTGAGATTCATGGTTTGTTGATTATTTAAATACTTAAATACTACAGTACTCATGAGCCTCAGCCACTGTTGCCATGGAGAAGGAGACGTCATGAATGCAAAACGTTTTCTCGTTAAGAACAAAACATGGTGCCAGAGTTGATGAATTCTTCCGAAATTGACCCAGAATTTGATGATAGATTGATCTAAGCTGAAGGACGTGTTCTTCTGGAAGCCACACTCCACAGTAAATGTGCTTTAAAACCAAAACAATGACCTAAAAGAGTCTAAAAGGGTCTGTAGAGCAGTAACGATGGTGATAATTCTTTGTTTGTTGCTGTGAGGATTTCACATTTGCACATATTTATTTGATTCTTTGTTAATAGAAAATCATTAATTAGTGATGCTTCAAGGGCATACACCAGGGAGTGGCTCCTAGATGCTTCCTTGGCTTATTTACAGAGATCTGTTGCATGGCAGAGAATCCACACAGCCGGCCTCCCTGCCCACTCCACAGGGCATTCACGTGAAGCAGACCCAGTATCTGAGGTTCACTTGGCGCCACATGCAAATGGTGACTTATCTCCAAATGGTGCTGGGGCCAGATCAGGCGAGGCAAGGTCACTTCCCACTGTGGTAATTAATTTTGGCAGCACTGGGTTGTATGCTCACCGACATTGGGATGTGCCATCCCTCAGGGCTCACATGTGTGGTCAGATACTCCAAGTGGATACTACACCACAGTGTGCAGCCCAAGGCTATCGAAGCAACATGATGCTGCTGCTGACCGTCACAAGAGGCGGAAAGACCTTAGACAGGCCCATTCTGTAGTTTCAGTGTGGATGTGAGCTAGCTTGTACCTCTGAACAGAGTTGAAAAAGACTGCATTTACTGGGGTGACCTCAGTAACTGTAAAAAATGTGAGGTATAGCTTGACTTGGTGGTTTACATGATAATGCTACAAAGAATTTCTGAAGAGCTGGAGTTCATTTTCTCTCTAAAGTTGTGAATTCAACGTCAGGATGTAAGTATGGGATGAACTCCTGGATGTGCGCTCAAGGGCACGAGCCAGGATCCAGCAAGAGGAAAGTGTAATCTGCCAGCACTGACACTGAGCGCTGACCCACGACCAAGGGCTGATGGGATACAATTTCAATCGACAGGCTCAGCCATTGGTAGGTACGGACCTGAAGCGGTTCAGGTCATATTTCTCTGGCCTTCATTAATTGGTATTTTGACTACAGTCCTCTCTCTTGTGGTAGACCACCCGTCCACCCACATGAAGTCCTTGAAGTGTGACATTGCAATTACACTCACTGTGACACATGGGAGAAAATCCCAGTCTGCTAATAGAGATCTGGCCGGCCTCTTCCCCCTTCTGCACTGAAAGGAAAAGGAATTTTCAATAACATGGCCATTTATAGCTGCTACCACATGGCAGAGTGAAGCAGAGAGCAGAAGGAGAACTACTTTTCACTATTGATGGGTGTATAAATGCTAATGGTTTGGCAATCAATACAGCATTACAGTGCCTCTGGTAAATAGAATTATGCTCTGGACACATTATATAAATGATCACATGATTGATGTGTTAAACTACTAAAGCAGCACATTATGGCTTGATCGTATATTCAGCACAAAGAAAAGGTCACTGAAATGGAAAGAAAATAACCAGACTGGGTCAATAACCCTGGTGTAACATCATATTTGTCAATGATGATGCTCAGCTTGTTTTTAACCAATTGCATGATTCATTAATTGGGAAAGTGTCTCATTTGCATCAAATAGAAGCCTCTGTGATTGCCTGTAATGAAAACACACCTCTTCTCTTATCAGCTGAGTGAATGCAGAGCAGTTTAAAGCAAATAACGTTGCCATTATTCAAACATGATGCCTGCATATACTGTATATAACAGGACTTATGTATGTTTATGAGAAGAAAATGTTGAAATTTTCTCAAATGTTATCACTGTGATAGATAGATAGATAGATAGATGGATAGATGGATAGATAGATAGATAGACAGACAGACTTTATTGATCCCCGGGGGGAAATGCTGGGTTCAGACTGCATGATATCAGCCCAATAACTGGTCAACCCAACAGACATTAGGTGTCAGTAACAAAATGGCCTTTGGGTGCAACAACTGATGGTATTATCCTGTATAGTCTATCATAGTGGATGACAACTAACGCTGCACCTGGGACGCCTTATGACAAGCTGACAAAGATACTAGCACATCAGAATAGTTTTTTCTTCCACGACAAAGTCCACAAAGAGACATAACATTGACCAATGGGAGCACAGAACGCCTCATCTCCTTTACAGGTGTAAATATGTCAAAGTCAGAAGAGTGATGATGGTGCTTTAAAGTAGAACTGTGAAACAGGAAAGGTAACTGTTGTTTTTTGTTTGTTTTGTTTTTTTTACACACGTCTTTGGACGCCGTTGTTAGTTTACAGTCTTGTTCAAGCCCTCAGCGCCTCCTGCCCGATGAAATCACACAGCTCCTGAAAGACAGCAGGCTATGATTGATCGGGGACCAATGTCTGTCATATCTCTCAGCCAAAAATATATGACTCTATAATCACCCATTCTTACACAGTCAGGCAAAGTAACTGTATACCCACTATATCATGCATGAAGTCTAAGAGATTGACTTAAATTTTGCTCCTTGTAAACGTGCCGATTTTTATACACATTTAATATGATAATATTCTATTAGATTGTTTCAATAAGTATCTGTGTGTCTGTAGTGTATGCCACAGCCCTGAAGTGTCCACGAGCTGACATAAAACACATAGAAAGATGGGGTTTCTGTGTGTGTGTGTGTGTGTGTGTGTGTGTGTGTGTGTGTGTGTGTGTGTGTGTGTGTGTGTGTGTGTGTGTGTGTGTGTGTGTGTGTGTGTGTGTGTGTGTGTGTGTGTGTGACTCGTCTTCATAAAAATCAGACTTTGGCTTGGAGGCACAACTTGAATTGCATGACTAATAATATTTAATAATGATTCTCTCTCATAACTTAGAGTAATTAATTATTTTCTAATTAAGAGAGGTACTGCGGTTCACACACATGAAGCAAGTCTCTCGTACAGTATCTGCGCTGTCCAGATAGGAAAGTGACTTGTTACTCTTATCATAATAGGTCTTGTAAATAGGCAGTGAGATAGCCGGCCTGCATTTTGACATGCAGGCATTGACATAGAGCCGGTGAGTCTGCCAATGCCTGCAAGTGGGTTGATTTGAATTGATTCACAGGACTTGCTATTTTAAGTGTTCAGGTGCAGGGGTCGAGTGTCTAAGTTGCTTACCCAACAATTACTGTGGCACAATGGTGACTCCCCTCTGCTTCCGTTCATTGACTACACAGTTTGGACCAGGGAGTCGAGGGGAAGGCGCATGTCTGCACATGTCACTCAAGACTCCACATGTCATGTTGGAGCCCATTAAAAGCTAAAACTGACGCTACGCCACTAAGTGGCAGGGACAGAAGGTTAGCAAAACATCAATAACAGGAAAACACCTCAATGACAGAACCATTGAAGCTCAGAAGTGAAGGAAATAAAGTGTCAGAACAGCTGACTACTCAACAGCAATCTCATAGACATAAATGAGCATAATCTGGGGTTATGTTGTCCGCTTTTAATTGGCAATACATTAATGTTATGGTAATGTAGCATTACCATAAAATCTTTTTATTTTGTTCATACACACTAAAATAAACATGATTTACTTCGTTTTTATTGATCTTTTTATAGCTTGTTCTGAGTTATTTCAGGGGTCACTGTACACAGAGATGAGCTGAAAGTCTCTGATGGATTTCCTCACAGTTTTTGGGCAGTGAATAAGGGTTGAAGTGCTCTTGGGCAAAGTGCCTAAACACATCACCGCGCCAGTGTAGCTGCTTGGATGAATGATAATGGACATGTGCAGTATACAGCGCTCTTATCCTCTTTGCAATTGCCTCCCATTCACACACAGCAATGACAGCGAGCTGGCCTAGCCGTCGGGAGCAGTTTGGGGTTTAATGTCTTGTTTCAACTTCAACATGTGGACAGTTTTTCAGGCCCAACAGTTTAAATCAGATTGTGAATTTTGAGGGGAATGTGTTCGGGTGTTTCAGAGCATCTATGCTCAGGCATCAATGTGCTTAGTTTTGGAAATCTTAATTGATCACGACACTGTATCACACTCTACATTTATTGTAGCACCTCTCTCTCACCTCTCATGTTTTGTGCCCATTTGTTGGAATGCAAAAGTGCCAAGCTCGATTCAAATGACACTGCGGGCCATCTGATAGGGAAGACCTCATGAAACCATCACATTAAACTATTGCAGATCAAAAGAGAGCTAGTAAAAGACTGTAAAACCGTGAGGCAAGCGTGATGAAAACATTTCATTTATGTTTGTTGCATGTATTGGTAGTTCTAGTAAGGTTAAAGTCTCCTCATTGGTCCACACAGACCTGAAGTTTTTGTCCATCACCATTTCTTGTCTCTTTAGAGACAAATAACATTTCATGTACGTCATAATCTAATCATTATTCAGTTGCACTTAGTTGCCTTTTATATTTATCGCTGCACAGACTTTTTTATGCACAAATTGAAAATGCGACTAAAAGTGGGTGGATGGAAAAGCACCTAATGAAAGAACAACTCTGGTGTCCATTCTTGGTGATCAAGGACCTGAATGTGTCTCTTACAGACAAAAGAAATATTAAAATCATGCAACAAGCAAAGTGTGTCTCAGCTGCTATTTATTTTATTTGTGAGGAGGTTGCTTTGTTATCTGAGTGAAAAGATTTAAATCCACATTTGGTTGGGGTTTATTATACTATTCTGCATATTTTCTTTACTTGCCTGTGCAAATACACCACTTAAGTGGACCTATAGGACCCCAATGTGTCACACATTGACTATGTCTCAATACACTCTCATCCCACTCAATTTTCCTTTCCTTTTTCCTCAGAAGAGTCATTCCCTCCTGCATCTTGTAAGCTTTTTTTTCCTGAGGAGGGGCATAAGGGGGACCCCATTTCTCTCCACCTCCTTATCCCCTAAATCCAAGCTGGTTTCCATGAGAAACCGGGAGAATGTGTTTCATTAACATTCTTTGTGGAATGCATATGCACTTCGTGTTCATCAAGTCTAAAGCAGCCCACCGCCTCCCTAATCGAAAGCAGCCCATGACGCCTTTTAAGTGGGGCTCAAGTGTCTTCTAAGAAGGAACATGTCCATATGAATGCCACAAATGACCACATGTTTGAGGGTGTTGATCCACAACCGGTTTCGTGTGATCCCCTCGCTGGAAAGAAAAGATACAAATCATTTTGGCAAGATTATGGGACAGAAACGGCGCAAACGTGTGCCACGATATCAGCGCTTTAGAAGTGATTAACTGATTGTGTCTCGCAATCGAACTTCAGCTGTAATTTTTGTCTTTTTTTTTGGGGAGTTGTTTTCCCAAACTGTCGTATCTTGTTGCCTCTTCGATGTTTTAACCCCAGTCATTGCCAAAGCAGAGCCAGGGGGCCTTTTCCTCATTTAGAACACCAAAGGAGCCCCTAGGTCATAGGGACCTCTAGGCTGAAGTGACCTCTGGTGTAACATAGCTGGAGTCGGGAAGCACACACGCACACACACACACACACACACACACACACGGATACAAATAGGGGTCTCATACAGCTGTCTGTCATCCAAACACTTCACATGGTTTGAGTTGTGACATGCAACTCAACCATACTGGATGCTTCAATGACAGGAGAGGGATGAAGCCATTATAGCAGAAGATTTTTACCCCAAATCCAATTGGCTCATGGGAAATCTCTGCAGCGTGATGGATGTAGTGATGTCTTGTTACTAGGATGTTGTTTTTTTTTATCTGTGATGTGATATCCCTTTGAAGAATTTC
Organism: Pempheris klunzingeri; assembly: GCF_042242105.1. NCBI lineage: Eukaryota > Metazoa > Chordata > Actinopteri > Acropomatiformes > Pempheridae > Pempheris > Pempheris klunzingeri. Next base: position 8,435,938 of record NC_092031.1, on the reverse strand, counting down.
TTTGAATTTCTCTGCCTTTAAAGGGGCCTTTCACCAAAACCAGTTTTTTCATTTGAAAGTAGTCACAGTGAAAACTATGCATGATCGTTTCCCACAATGTTTTCGTTGAGCACAGAGGGATGATTTCATGTCTGTGTCTGTGTGCCGTCTAAAAGAATATCTCAGTATAGCTGGCACCAAATTACTTCGCCCCTCCTGTGAAATCATTGATATATACTGACCAGTAAAATAAAGCATTACCAAAGTAACTATCAAATTGTTTCTGGAAAGACGAGTTGCAGTTGAGTTAATCAAATCCTTTGACCTCTTAACATTACACCCTGCCCGAACTCTAACCCCTCATAACATGCATAGATGAGGCTTCATTTGACCCTATCCCTACCCTGGCCACCGGCGGGCCACTGGATTTTTACAAGGTTAATGGCAGAAATAGTCTGACATTTTGGAAATATTTGCTTTCTTGTCGACACTTAATGAGAACATGACCGCCACTCTCATGTTTGTATGATGAAGTATGGAACAAGGGGAGATTTGCTCTGCTTAGCATTAAGACAGGAGGAAACAGCTAGGATGACACATAACCCTGGTAAAACCCCAACCTGTCAATACACTGAGCCATCTAGCTTAACTTTCTGTAATTTGAGACATGAGAATGTATCTTCTCACTTACCTCTTGAGAAGAATACGGATAAGTACACTTCCCAAAACTAGAGAATATTCTTTATTAAGCCAAACAAATAAAATCGCAACACTGCAATCTCTCAAAAAGACATCACAATCCTCATAGTCAAATAACCCCCTTTTTGTAATATGGGTGAAGTGAGCATTTAAGCCCTGTCACCCTTACAACAGCCACATCACATCTTTCACCTCTTTATGACGAGGTTTATGACTCAGACACATACACAGTCAGTATTCGAGGAGTTGACACGGTGACTACAAGGCACTTGGCCGCAGGAAACACAAAGCAGATCAGAAGGAGCCCCGGTTGATCTGTGTGGTCTCTTTGTGGAGCGGAGGACGTGGAGAGGCGGCAGGGAGCGAGGGGGAGGCCGCCGTGTTTCACCTCCTCGAAAATCAGACAGAAAGTCATTGATTTTCCCATGACATACCCAACCCCCCCAAAACACACCCCTTCAGTGTCAGACGGCTGGCGTGGTGAACATGCACACCATCTCACATACAAACACGCTCCTCAAACCCCGAGCCCTACCCCCCACCTCGGCCCGGCGACCACCCCCTCTTCCCCTATCTCTCCCCAGCTCTCTCCCTCTCTCTCCCTGTCTCATTTATGCCTTTGCGGAGCAGCTGCTGCCCAGAGAACTGAGGGAGCAGCATTCACATCTGAGCACATTAGTCACCAGATGTCACCTTTTGCTGCCAGCCCATCGAACATCCAGGCAGACAATGCCCCATGCATTCTGAACATCTGACTTACGACGCCTCCTACAAAGGGGGCTGGGTGGCGCTCTGGACTCCAACAGCCACGGCTGGTGGAGCTCAAAGCCACGTCGACAGTGACACCTACAGCTTGTCCACACACACTTGAAGTGGAAAGCTCCTCTCGTGGCATTAGTATCAAAGACTGCCTTGAGATACACAAGCTGATAAGGGATTAGATCCCTCTGCAGAATGGATGACAGCTTGTAGATTTTACACCAAAAACTGCTACTTTTTACTCTCAACAAACATTTTATTCAGACATGTGCCAAGAATTTTGAGTATTTACCTGTTTTTTTTCTCCCTGTATCCTAAATATGTCTGAGCTGCTCAGAGATCTGAGTCATGTGGTGAGATGCTTCCTGACAACCCTGATGCTGCCTCTGACACCTGCAACAGATCTGCTGCTGTCACCTTGAGGGTATCAAGTCTGCGCTCAGACTGAGAGACGGCAGCACGGCGCGCTTCGCACTACAGACATAAGGACGTAAGGAGAAGGCCAAGTAGAAGGTCTCACTCAGAGATGTAAACAGTGGCAGCAGCACACAGAATAGCAAAAAAGCCCAGAGGCACAAAATGTATGAATTGCAGAATTCCATTAAGAGGCACATGTACTTTTTCAAGCCTCAGGTTGATGTGAAAGTTTTCTACTTCAAAATATGCATCTCTTTCAATCTGCTTCACTCACACTCTTAAATAATTCATGGCCGTCTGAGAGCTGATGTCACGCTTATATGACTTTAGTGATGATCTTTTTTTTCCTTTGCACTCAAAAGTTAAAAAGATTGTTTTACAACAGTGGTTTTTAACCTGTGGGTCGGGGCCCGTTCAGGGGCCACAAGATAAATCTGAGGGGTCATGAGATCATTAAAAATATATATGTAGTGCATTCCAATTGCATAGTAAGTACATTTTGTGTGTGTGTGTGGTAAATGCTTGGATATATACTAGATTAGCATGACTTTGTGACCACGCAACATAAAATTACTAGACATGCTGGACTGCCTCAAACAGTAAGGGCAGATGGTTGTAGCACTGCACTGTAGCTGGTAAGAAGCATGGTTGCTTGGAAGAGGTCATGTTAATTTACATTTGTGTTAAAAAAATTTCATGTAGGTAACTCCGAGCAGTAATATTGCAATTGATACAGTCATGTGATGCAGAGAGGACCTATTGCCTCTATAAACTTCAGTGTGAACAGCCTGCTAGCTCTAGCATACCTAATCACAACAAGTTCTTTGAGTACAATGTCATAATCAAATATAAGTATATAGCCAAAACTATGAAGATGGATATAGAATTTGATTTTTCCTTGTCACGCTACCAAAAATTGGAATTGGGTGGAAAAGTTACTACTTACTAAACATTACCTCTTTTTGATTGGGAGTCCAGTCCAGTGTATTAGTGTTACAATATTAAGGCATCAATTTGATGAATTCATGCAAGAAACCTGACCTGATCTTTGACCCTTGCTTTATGTTCTGCAGTGTGTGATGTGCACACTAGTTAAACATGATAACGTATACAATTATGGCCAAACTGCCTTCACAGTTTAAAACACACACGGCTCTTTCTGCTCATGACTTCACACTACACAGCCGTATAGCCACAGATCATCGCCCTGAATCAGCCAAAAACAAAAATTTAAGTGCTCTTTTTACTCCTATTGTTTATCATTGTTACACCTTATCAGCAGCACGATGCTTCCTCCTCCTCCATCCTCCCTGCCTCTCTCTTCCCCTCTCTCCATATATTAAACGATGGGTGGCACTTTCCCCTCACAGCGTTATCTGCTACGTCGAGTCACCTCCAGACACATTAGCATATTTATCATCAGCTTCACAGACTTCAAAGTCAGTGCTTGCTTCTCAGAGAGATGGGGAAGCGCCACCAGGAAGCCGGCACAGATTGCAAAGCACTAGGTGTTCCCCTGGGATCAAATATCCATTTAGGTAAGAGGAGGGGGGAGGCTATAAGCAGAATTCAATTCATTTATTTGCAGTGGTGATGATGTCTTTAGCAGTGACTTTAAATATTTGCTCAGTGCTAACCACAGCTTTCACCACAGTTTTGTGATGTTAACACGCAGCTAATGCTGGCGGGGAGCGCTGAGGATTTCTTAGGGTTTTACTTGATGTGTAAAAGAAGATGCTGTCAAGAAGATTATTTACATGCCACACGACATAGCATACATCAACAAAGCAAACAGAATTTGACCATGAAGTCAGACCCTGATCTACATGAAATATCATAATGCAAATGAACGCCCTTGATGTGTACTTTTCCTCTTATTTTTCCTTCTATGCCTCTATTTCATGATAAATCCTCTAACCTGTACATCCATGTTGCGAGGAAACAGGGAAAACACAACACTAAATCCTCTGTAAACAACATCAGTCTTACCTGCACTTTGTCCGCCCATGAAAGCAGTTTGGGTCATGCTGCATTTGTCCTCACTGAGTGCACACTTGATGGACAGCTTGTCCCAGTGTGTGGCTGGTGAAACAGCCACTCAGGTTAAAGAGAGGTCAGTGAGCAATGGGTCTCCCATTGCATTACCTCACAGCATTACTGTACATGGCAAGCGTCCAGTTAAAGGACTTATGTGTACATTGACTGGGTGTAGTGATACAGTCAGGTTCAATCTAGGCTTCGCGCCCAACGTGGGTGGGGTCGTCATAGCAAGGCGGCCCGAAACTCATGTGGCGTCATTTGTATGCGACACAACACAACTAAGGACTTTGCGTGTTTGGTTTGCGTGTAGCCATTTACCTTGTTTACCAATAAAAACGCACGGTCGCCGTTGCCAGGGGTTTTAAAAATGGCGGGTTTGATTCTTGTGACGAGTCACTCTCATGACTCATCCGGTGACGTCACTCCCTGGCCAATCAGTGGCCTGCACTATATTGACGTCACATTTTCGGCGCGGCTCAGCTAGCTTGAAACCCCGACCGAGTAGGTAGTAAAAAAAAGTAGCTGGCATCAGGTACTATCACCTAATGGAAAACCCTAAAAACCGAGTAGAGCCGAGTAGGTGCTAGTGGAAAAGCGCCACATGTAATGCATGTATCGCAATAATATTGTGCCATGATACATTGTTGCACACTAGCATGTTAAAATACTGATATCCCTTAATTTCAGAGGAATTGCTACAGTCAGCAGACTTGCACACATGGACAAAGTTGTGTGAATTTTGTGTAGTTGACCAATAGCAAACTCATCCGGCGATGATGAGCTTTAAGCAACCGCAGACCAACCTTTTATGCAACCTCCTCTTTTCAAAGCATAAGCTGCTTCACAAAGGTTTTTAGCCAGCTGTGAGAGTTGAATAAACTGTGTAAACTTATTGTCCCTTTAGCAACCGTGCTAATCAGCTTGTAACTAACACTTACTACGTTTTTTCCCCAGAGCTATTGCACTGACTAGTGCTTGCATGCTAGCCTTTAATTCACTAGCCACACTTCACCAACTCGCCCTGCAAGTAGTTCCCCCCCCCCGTTTTCACCAAGCCCTTACTAACAGATTTCATGTTCATGCACACAATTTTGCTGTTGTGACCTAGCCTCATCTCCGAGCTTTGCACATTGTGTCACCTATACAGTATAAAGATGTAGTCAGCATTGACAGGATACTATTTCTGTCTTTTTATCACGTGGCGCTTGGCTTACACAAGGCTTACTTTGGTTTTGATCCCTTTTAATGTGTACTGACACTTCCAGCAAAGAACCGCTGTATGAAAAGCCTCCTCTTTTCTTGCACACTCTCTCTTGATTTTTAAACATACATGCCCTCTTAATAATGTGATTTGAATCATTAATACGTTACATTGTAGGCACCCATTATAATTGGAAAATTAGTTACAGCACAGTGTCTAACTGTTTCCTACAACACTAATGCCGTCCCTCTCTCTGTGTCATCTAAACCCTATGCTAATGAAGCCTGGGCCCACAACATGCAGGAGGTTGAATATCAATTTAATCAGGCCCTCCCTGCAGGGGCTTTCAGAGAGAAATGACAGCCAAAGTGCATTAGTTATTCTACTGCTGTCACTTCTCATAGCTGCTTACCTTGCAAACAAACTGCTCTAATGGCACCTGCCTGCTGGGCAATTTAGGCACTGTTGAGGCAACAGAACATAAAATGGACTCGAGACCACTGACCTAAATAGGAAAAGGGCCAACTCTAAACAAGGAATGTCTGACTTACCATTGGAGAGGAAAATATGTGTGAGATGTATATGGACAATTAAAATACCTTATTGCAAGTGTGTTTCCACCTCTGTGACAGTGTTTATTTTTACTAGAAATGTGAGAAAAGAGGCAACAGTTACATCAATCAAAAAAACCCATCGTTGCAAAAAAAATTAGAAAAATGCTCCTTGATCTGAGACAGCTGCCAATTTGTTTGTCATCAAAAGTGTGTTATCCTGACATCCTCACGTTTCTGATTCATATCTACAGATAACAGGCGCAAATAAATACTTTAATACGCAAATGAATAGATAAAAGGAAGAGTTCATTACCTCCACTCATACAATTGAATTGCTTTGACATAATCCCCTCTTATTCCTCAAGGGGATGGGGGAGGGAGAGAGTATGATGGGATTGGTGGTCGTGTGTGTGTGCACGTGTGTGTTTGTGCATGTGTGTGTGTGTGTGTGTGTGTGAGTGTTGGGGGTGGTATGGCTCATTTCAGTGTCAGCCTTTGTACGTCAGCAAGGGGGAAAATATGTCGTTTCTCACTGCACCCAGTGTAGCAGCCCATGTTTTCATTCACTCTGTGTCATCATAACACACTGATGCTAGTGAGTGTGTCAGTGAGTGTGAGTTTGAACACGAACACTGGTGAACTAGCGCCACCTGTTGGTAAGACTCACACACTGACTGACCCACTGAAAGTGTTAGATTTCGCATTGTTTGATTGCAAAATGAATCTATCCTGCTGTTTTTTGTCTTGTCTTACAGTTTCTCTCCTGGACTGCGGTGTCAGTCTTCCAGCCGACTGCATGCTCAATATGCTGCGGCCAGATGCCTCTTAGCAGCCAGGCCCCCCTCACATCAATATGTCAGGTCAATAGTGTTGGGTGGTATTGAATGTGTCAGAGAAAAGAACTTCACTCAGGGAGGTGGGTTGGTGGCGGCGGGGAGGACGACATCTAGGTCTCCTCTTGCTGAACAGATCTATTCCAAGACTGCAGAGGAAAAAAAAAAAAAAAAGGCTGCGACCAGCTGGCCAGGAGAGAGTAAGAATTTGTCAAAAGATTTAGAGATGAGTCAAGTGGTAGCATCAGATCTATAGAGTCATCTTACTGGAGGAAAGCACACACTGAAATGCTACTTGTAGCTGTTAGGCATCTTAAGCCTAAAACGCTTCTAAATAAGATGCTGTTGCAAAAAGAAAAATGCATCCAAAACATGACACTCCATTACATGACACTGTACATAATGCACCACAGAACTCTAATACCCGCCGCCACACAGCAGACAGACAGACCTTGTACTTTGCAGCAGACCTTTGCATGTTCGCTCTTGTAGACGTGATGTTATATGTTGTTCTCTGGTCTTTAATATGGCAAAGACACGGCCGGGAGTTCTCTCATAGGCATTACGTAAACCTGTAATGAGGAGCCGCCTGGCGTGATTAGTATTGTCTTGGGCACATATTAAATCCTGATTGGATGACACAGAGCAAGACTAAACATTTCCCATCCAGTCCTGGCGACTGCTCATCTAACCGTGGCAGATACTGAGGCAAAAGGGCGTTTGTTTGAGCAACTCGGCTGGTTTCATTTCTCCCTTAAGTATGCATGAATTTTTAAGGTGCTGCATGCAGTCGATGACAATACCTGATGGTCTGTTTAACCAAGACCGGCTGCTTTTTCAGTAGATTCCCTCTTGTCTTTAACTACTACAGCGCCCCAGTGAGAGTCCCCTTGAAAACAATTGATTCATAGTCATCTATCTCATAGCCGAGGGCTGGGTAATCACAGCCAGAGAATCGAATCTCCCACACTCCTGTTCCACCAGGGAGAGGAGTCTGTAATGAAATAACCCTCCTTCTCTGCCTTAATTGTTTTTTTGGCCAATGGCATACAGATTCATGAGTTGAGTTGTTGTTTTTTCTTACTAGTGGAATTGGGAAAATGATTTCATAAAGGTGTGTATCATCAAGCTTCTAATAAATCAAGCCAAAACTGTGAATGTGTGATATCATCAATAGCATGCACTGATGGTCTCACAAAGACCAGTTAGTGCCAATAACGTGTGCTGAACTCAAGAAGGCCTTCGCATTGATATGTTGAATATGCTTCTTTAAAGGGCCAGTTCACCCAAACTATACAAACACATATTTTCTCCCTTCTTTGTGCTATCTAGACATGCAGATAGTTGGTTTTATGTGTCCAGATTTTGAGATATCTGCCTCTAAATCTTCTGCCACCACAACAGCATGATGCTGAAAGGTTTTTGTAGTAACAACAGAACAACAGTGTCTTTTCATAAACAAAGTCTTTGTTACACTTGATAATCCACACACCCCATTGTCAATCATTATCACAAGGACTATTTCCACAGTAGAAACTATCCATTCATCCATTTTTAAATGCCACAAGGGCTATGAAGAAAGTGTTTTAGGTGAAACTAACCACTAATAAAGAAAAAAAACCCAGGATGCACAGGAGAGGTGTGCATTAATACACACAGATACGCTTAACGCACACACACACTTTCACACAACTCCGATCTCTCAGATTGTGCAGTATGCAAATGTTTTGCCATCAACTCGGCCTAGCGGAGAGTGACAGGAACATTTGATGCAGCGCGGCTTTTTAGTGGAGTCCCTGCAGAAAGCTATTTTCACAGGATGTTATGTATGCATTTTTCAGACAGATTGCTGCAGGAGACAGGAGCTCAGGAGGGGAGCAAACACGACTGGAATGAAACACAAGCCCTAGTCTGCTGAATGAAGCCAACCACAGTGCGGGCTGTAAAGAAAGCTACATTCATCTCACATTTTTGCAGAACCAAAATAACATGTTCAATAAATCTTTGAAATCTTTATGTAAAGCTGCTGCAAGATTCAGGGGAGGAAACATTTTATTCCCATAAACATGATTCATTTAGGTGTTTCAACTCTACTTGTTCGCACAAATGAGCTTGCAATACTTGTTCATTCATCACATACATTATTCAACCAATTATACAATAAACTGTTAATCTCTGTGCATCTTTGACTCCCTAATCTGCTACTGCAGTTTATTTGCATAATATGAATTTAAAACTATTTCCGTGAGTGAGTGTCATGCTAGCCCACATGGGATTAGACAGTAAGACGCCTTTATAAAACATCAGTTTAATATTCACAGTGCACCTTTCTGTCGGTAAAGAAGAAGACATTGTGCATGTTTAAGTTTGATCTGAATATTAGAAACACATGTAAATACATAAACAACATCATTGATACTTTACAATGTTTTCTTCACCCTGATTTCTCAATATAACCCAACAATTTCAATGTTTCTTTTGCAATTACCACTTCAGTGAATAATCTATGTCTTTCAGAACTGAGCAAAAAAAAAATCACACATTTTTGTTTCACACAGTTATGAAACAAAATAATGACCGTATCAGACATTTGAAAAAAAATACATATTTCTTCCAAAGCATCCTACAAAGATCACAAAGCAGTCACTGTTTTTCTTCAACCCAATGCTCAGTAAAGGATTCATTTTTAAAGCCCCTATGTGTAGAATATCAACATGTCTGACTTTAGCGACTCCTAGTGGTTACATCATAAATAACACAGTGGCAAACAGCAATATGATCCAAATACTGGGAATGAAGAGCAGGAATCAACCCTTGGACTGTGCCCATTTTCAATGGGATGGATCAGAATAATTTAAGATTTAGGATGACACATAAAAGGCTTAAACTTCACAATAAGAATACACAAGGTTCACTTCGGATCTCTTGCTGTGTCATATTTAGCGTTAGGAATCATCACATATTATACATGTCCATCTATCGCCGTTTGTTAAGTTTATCCCATTTTACAGTAATATTACTGTAACCACTCGATTATCATCCATATTTGATAAATTAATACGCAGTACAAACTGCAAATCAATCTTCAGAGGGCTCCCACCTCTTATGTCCTGATACTGCTGAAAATGGTGCAACAAATACTTTCAGTACTTCACCATGACTCCAAAAACCTTCAGCGTAACCAACTGGAAAAATGACCATAACAGCCACACTCTGCCCTGCAACACAGATCACATACATTGAAATACTTCCTCTACATTATGCTGCCATTTATCTGTGGTGGATTAAAGGAGAACAGCCAGCGAGTGCTTCAAGAAATGTGTTTTCTTGGCTTTCTGTGGTCTTTCCCTGGAGAGGCCCAGACCCGGCCCTGCCATCTGCTGGCTCCATCCAGGTGAACAAAAACTCATACCGGCAGATGACCCAAAGCACCCTGTGTTCCAGCTATGAGGAAATGATGTCAGACATCCTCAGACCCCAGCAGCTTTGCTCCTTTTTTTTTTTTTTTTTAGGAGTTTGATTGTGATTTAAAAAAAAATGACACTTGTATGAGCAATAACAAGTGCTCTTAAATAATCTTGGCAAGGAGAAGGGTTAATTTATAGAGGAAAGAGAGAGCAGGAGGGAAAAACAGAGCCTGTGTGGAGGAGTGCGGGGAGGGTCGTTGGAGGGGGTTTCAATGCTTCTGAGAGGTGCCTCATTTTCCAGCACCATCTGTTCCTGGTTCTGAGAGCTGGAAGCCTCGTTTGTGTCAAACACCTCCCACACGCTCCGAGCAGCCAGACACCAACAGCAAGGACTCCATCACCTGTTTCAAACAACTGCACAATGTGACCCGCTGCATCCGTTAACTACTAATCACACCGTGTTTGATGATGTTGTTAACCTGCTGCTTGAGAGGTTCCTTCCCTCAGGCTCCTTACAAAAGTTCCAACCAGCCCTGAGCCACTGCTAATCTGTGCTACGAAGAAAGATGACAATGAAAAGGTTGATGGAGGAAGAGAGGAGGAGGACCAGACCGGACCTGGAGGCTGGAGTCGGCCCTGCTTCCCCCCCAGGAGGACCGAGCGATGGAAGGAAGACAGAGGCGCATGAACAAGGCCATGCTCCTCCATTTCAATCAGCTGCTGCCGTCTCACATGGCAGCAGAGCATCCGGAGGGGAGGCGCCGTCTTGAATCCTAATTGCTCCCTTTTCACCACATTGCAGGGTGTTTCTATGCAAATCTGTCCAGAGAGGTATCTAGTTTATGCAAGGCCAACTGTATGAACTGAAATGTGAGCAGGAATCTCACTCAGACAAAAGCCTTGGTAGGGAGATGCTGGTATTATAATTCATTTGGATAAATTATTCATTTTGCACATGGCTCTCCTGAGTGCAGGACAGAGCACGGTTTCACACACGCTGCTAATGTTTTGACATGTATGTATTCCACTACATTGATGGGCTCTGGCCTCAAGTTAAGATATATGGCTTTAATAAGAGTGACGAAGATGCAAAATAATGAGATGTCTGGGAGGAGGGTGCAGGGGTGTCCACTGAGAAACAGGGTGGAACAATACGATTATTCTTCAGCGTGTGGACTTGTGGCAGCATATTCTGCCACATTTTTATGAATACCCAGCAATGCACATTTGTAACTCCTACATATGTACACTCTCTTGAAATGGAGCGTGGAATTGTAAAACTATAACTGTGTGATTCTTCAGATTTGCTCATAGTCGACGTGAGTGGCCAATGGGGGCTGTGTGCTGACATGATGAGAATATCTTATGTTTAATAACTACTCTATGTTTATTTCCCTGTTATTATTTGCTGTTTCAGCAGCCCAACAACCACTGAGGGATCAGTGAAAGTCATCGTAATTTTAGAAACGATGGGCTTTTGGCATTCTGAGTAAGACAAATCATATGGGGATCTCCCAAAGTTATTATTGTTTTAAAATCCCATCCCTTGTGTTTTGAAATACTGCGTGGTTAGTTCATTTATGTGGTATGTTTTTATCTATTTATCTTAACCAAAAAGACAGTAACTTTGTTAGATACTCACTTGATTTATCTAACTTAGATTGCTTAAGCCCCATATTAGCTTTGGCTGAACTTTGGAAAGCAGGACTGATTTAATTTCTTCCACAAATAAATGAGGAGAGGGTCAGTTGCAACAACCAAGAACTTTTTCCATGTACATTTGGGAATTTGACTATTGTTTTAAGACAGACATAAAAATTATGGACGCATCCTTTGAGTATTATAAAGCAAAAAATCTTACTGTTGTAGGCTTCTCAAATGTGAAGATTCCCCTTTATTTATGTCACTGCAAACTGAAATGTGATACTATGCTTTAAAGGAGCAATGTGTAAAGCTGTGCTACCTGCTCCAAACAACAGGGGGCAGCATTTCAACTCCTTCTACCATCCTCCTCCTCCCCAAACAAAACTAGTAAACCGTCCTCAAAAATGTATAGGCATTATCTCATTGCATTCAAGGCATTTTTACACAACAAAATTGTAGCCCCTTCGTATCAAGCACACATACTGCAGAACATACTGTATGTACAGGATCAAGTATAACATATGTACATACAGGTTATTCTGTAGTGCATTTTTGGAATTTGCATTTGGCAGCAACAGGATAGTGATAGTGAAATATGATTTTCATATTCACAATAACTTTGAGATCTGAGAAACACTGTCCATCAACTTTCATCAACCATCATTGGCGCGGTGGCTTGATCCAGGCAGCTGAGATGAGGCCTTGATGGGGAGATGCTGGTCTCTGCAAAGACGTGGGCAGAAAGAGTCCCTGATTTCCTGTTGCTTGGCCAGCCGGAGTCCCATTTAATCCGCTCCACCTTCCCGCGAGTGGCCATTAGCCAGTTAGCTTAGCTCTTATCCCAGCTCTCTGCCCTCTCCTCGGGGACGTTCACATGGCCCGCTGTGGTGTTTGGTCCCACTGGTGAACATAAGCGGCAAACACTGTCAGCTCCGCTGCTCTCAACCCGAACCCCATGCTTAATTTCAAATGCTTGGGAGTATATTCCTGACACACTGCTCACTGTGGTGTTTGGTCTATTAAAATCCACTGCTCTTGATTCAAACTGACAAAAGTAACAGATTAAACAAAAATGTAGTTTGATGGAGCTACGGCCAATGCATCTGCTGCTGGAGCATCACGACTTCTTCTTTGTCTCCTTCGTCTCCAGACTGGATGCTACAGTGACTCACTATCGCCCCCTGAGTTACAAAGTGGTACTATAAGTAAGTATAGGCCAGGCTAGCTGGTTAGCATGCTAACTTTAGTCTATATCTGCACTGTGTTGCAGAGACATCTTGGACACGTAATCGATAACCCTATTTGTACACTATACTTCTATTAATATTGGTGACTCATTCTTGAATGTTTTAAATTAGAATTATAGCTAGATCTTAAACATTTCACCTTTAAATAGGATAAATTTTGACTGGACTGGACTTGTCTGTGTCAAGACCTGCACTATGTTGAAATGATCCGGAATCTGTGTATTCTCTTATTGTCTGTTAAAGGCCAACCAGATCTAATCGTTATACACCTCCACGTAAATTGCACTGATCAATACAAGTTGTGAGAAGAACACAGTGAAGCCCATCTCTATCCGAACACACATACACATACACACAAAGGCACGCTGACACAGGGCTCTTATTACTAACGTGTCCGTCACAAATGACCATAATCTATACTGCGCTTCCAATGGCTCTCCTGGGAAGCTCCCCTCATTTCATTTTTCATCTCATCCTCTTTCGCTTTATTTCCAGTAATTCAAACCCACTAAATCCAAATATGTGGAGACACGGAGCCCTGCTGTTTTGACAAGTTAAATGACTACAGGCAATGATGTGCTTCCCAGCCAGTCTGTAAGCAGCACACGTCGCCAGCCACCACCTCGCTGTGTGTTTAACAAAAACATGTGTGTATGTATGGCATGCTATTTTCCTCATGCACAGTGCTCCTGACTCCTGCAGCAACCCGACCCTCTGCAGCATCATTTTGGGGTGAAATTGAAATGGATTGTGTAGCTCAATATTTTATTGACATCAACTTCACAGAATGTTGCTACAGTGACACTGGGGATAATTATTTCACCACAGATTTCTTCCTCTCTGCGTTTCACTCCCTCTCTCTTTCTGCCTTCCTCCAAGCCCTTCCATTCCTGTAGAGAATTAGTTCTGCATAAATTACCCAGTGGAATATTGAATCAGTCTCCAGCCACCAAAGGCGAGTCTGTGTGGCTGATTACCGAGCAGTGTGCACAACACGCATGCAGACAAACACACACAGAAAAAGAGGGAGAGGGGCCTCTGAGCGTGGAGCTGACACCATTGCAGAAAACATGGTAAGAGAGGGAGGACGAGGAGGAGGAGGAGGAGGAGGAGGAGGAAGGGGAGGGGGGAGGGGGAACAGCCAGTCTGGATATGGAGAGTGAAAGCTGTATTAGCCACCCTAGCAACACACTATCTGCTCATTACTTAGTCATTAACAGGGGCACGGTTTTAAAGGAGGGAGGGATCAATCAATTGTCATGGGTCAATGTTTTGCAGCCCCATTATGAACCTTGGGTGGCTCTGTAAATTAAGCACAGTAATTACTCATGTTAATTACACAAAGATGGTGGTCACATTGATCTACAAATACGTTTTGCATAATGTAAATGGGTATGATGAGTAAACACTGGGTTGCACTCGGGTATTTAAAAGGACGTTGAGCTGATCAGATGAAGGAGGAAGAGAGGCGCACTTCTCTCTGCTCCAAGGGCTTTCAAATTATTTATCTATTTACTTAGCAAGCACTGTACTGCTGAAACCATTACTTGATTAACCAGTTTGTCAATTAACAGAAAAGTAAGTATGATAATCAGTGACAAGTAATCTCATGCTCCAGCCTCTCAGATGTGAGAATGTTTAATTTGATTTTAAATTGAACAGGTTTGGATTTTGGACTGTAGGCCAAACAAAACAAGGAATTTTAAGGCATCATGTTGGACCATATTGTCTTTACTATTTCCTGGCTTCATATACTAAATGATTAATCAATTAATTGAAAAAAAAAAACCCACGTGGAGATTGCTGCAATTTGCAATAATAATCAATTACGCTCTGGATTTGGTGGATATTGATGAAGGGCATTATCATCACATACCCAGAAGGGTTCAGTACATACAAGTGTGCTCAAGAGGCACTTTGAGGGAGGATCGCTGAGCTGCCTCTCATGCTGAAAAGCACTGTCAGCTGCAGTCCCTCAAGTGTTTTTGAGAATCATTTCTAATGCGCCTGACATGTATTTACACAGACTGATACATCTGAATGTGTAGGATGTAAAGATTTAGGGATACCAAGCTCCTTCTGGGTGTCTGTGTTATATTTAGAAAGCCCAGGCCATGTTGAATACTATATTAAAGGTTTAATGAGAGGCCTTCGTAGATCTAAGTGGCAGCGGATATAGGAAATGGAAAATCAGATTCAGCCAGGCAATTTTCACTGTTGGTGGCTGACAGAACAATTAATCAACACAAGCGCGTCGTGAAAGGAAATCCTCATCAGGATATAATCAGTCGCTATCAGCACTTCCATGCCAAAGCATCAAACAACACAGGTATAACAGGTCGTCACAGTCTTTGCTCTTCCTCTGATGCAAATGCTTTTGGTGCCACCTGGAGGCCGGATTTCAGACTGTAACAATCATCTGACCCGTCAGACAACTGTGATGTCTTTTGAATGAGGAGGTATTCATTTAAAATGATCCTTATTATCTTATTAGTGTCACTTCACCACTGAGTAATATGAAGACAGATATAAGCACATCAGGGACATATGAATATGAAAATGTATGGCAGCAGACATATGGACACACATGCTCAAACATATCCACACCCATATGTTTTTAGAGATTGTTGCAGTCTTTAGAGGATACGTTCATTCCCTTATCCACTCATTTAGCCCTCAGGCTCCTACTTGAAGACACTGAGCACATACACCTCATTAAACGATCAAAGCATTAACATACCACGTGTCACACAAAGTTTGAAATAATATTTATTTGATTATTTAATACTATTCAAACGCTATTTGTTTGGTTTTATGATTCCAGCTATTTCTTAAGGTGCAGCACTCCCATACAGGAATCTATTGGCTGCAGCACAAGAATTCGGGATGTTGTTGTTTTCACATTCCTGTTTGTGCACAGAGTGAATCTATTCGTTACAGATTGTTGAATAATGAGTTTTACATGTGGTATTTCTATTTTTGAGCTACAGACAAAGCCAGATTAGCTGCTTTATCAAAACTTTCCCAATTTCCAGTGTCATTTTTTTGCAGTGCATTGCATTTGCAGTGTACCGGTCTAGTGTGTGCACACTGGTCCGTTTTCTAAAATATTATTGAATTCATGTAAACAAGACAGGGTTGACAATAAATGCACATTTGAGTACATAAATAAATTCCCATGAAATATTCTAGTCAGGATTATTTCTGTGATTTTATGTTGTAAAGTAATTCACTGTCACACCTTTTGGCCGATAGGTGTCGCCACTCACTTGATACTGCTCGTGCCTCGTGACCTCTCTTTCTTACTGTTGTTGTGCTTAGAATTTTGCTGCTTTCAAGTACTTCTTGTAAAATTGTACTTTTGCACAAAGTTAGTCATAAATGCGGAATTTTCGTCGTCTCATCAGCAGATGCAGCAGATTCTCGCAGTGTTTATAAATCGACAGAGCAACCAAATAGACGATACGATAAAACCAGAGTCAGCATACACACTTTGCATCACAGCTGTAGTAAGAAGACAAATCCGCACATACCTTTAGTTCATGTTCTAGATATTCCATTAGCCAAAAGAACACTTACCTCCGGCCAAGCTCCTAAACTGCTTCCCTACATGCTCCCTAAAAGTCCCATTCTGTCAAGTTTTTGACCACTTAGGAGTGTGGTCTCTAAATTACCGATTGACCTTGAAGGCAGCGCTGCTGTGGCTCACACGCTATCAACACATTGCATGCTGCTGACTGCTAGCATCTCCACAACATGGGGAAGAGAAGTGACAGCGTGCCGGTCAAACACACAGCCTAGCCCGCTGAAATGAGGACACAATAACAATTTAATTAGCCCTCTTGTTATTTGTTTAGGAGAAGCTGCCAAAATGGTGAAGGAGCAGTTTAGAGAGACAGATGTGGCCAAAAAAATGTGAGTATGAGATACTGAGGAGCACTGCTAGCGTTAGCTAGTTAGCTCGCCGGTTAGCTGGTGGCAGTTAGTCTGCAGTGTAGCTAATATTGACAAGTTGTTTATTTACTGCTTTAATCTTGAATAGTGACTCAGTGACTACTATTGAGCAGCCAGTTGTTCAGTGGTATTAACTTCATGTAGCTGTAGTTCTGATACAGTAGTTAAAGTTAGCTTTGAATGAAGAGACGTTATTGTCAAATAGTTGGAAATGCAGCTGCTGAGCTAGCTCGTTTTATCGGAATAATATCTACGAACGTAAAATACATTTAAATCTACAACAACTATAGTGTGCTGTGTTGAGCATAGATTATTCAGAACTTGGCGCCAATTAAATAAGTTGCACATGTTTTAAGTTAGAGTTTGCTTCTCATCGCTAGCAGGAACACTTGTATACTCTACTCAGGCTTGTAAATTAACTTTTCAAAATGTGAACATCTGAATATAAATGTTCAGATTCACTAGTAAGTCCACTAGTGTCTGATGATGGTGGATGGGCTGACTCCCTAATCTTTTAGTTTGGTCAAGCAACGCTGCTGCTGATATGACCGTAAAGCAGACATCATCCTGTTGATGTCACTCTGTGATATCAGCACCGTGATTTTCTTTGCCTGACTGTTTGTTCCTGTTTACAGAAGCCACATCTGCTTTGGGATGAAATCTGCTGAGCAGATGCGTCAGCAGGCCCACATCCAGGTAGTCAGTAAGAATCTGTACAGTCAAGACACCAAACACACTCCCCTGCCCTATGGAGTGCTGGACCATCGGATGGTAAGACATGGACACAGACGCTTCTTACTCTGCTCTGTCTCAGGGTTTTATGTGTGTTAGTTGGGCTACTAAACAATCTTACGCTACTTGTTGTCAATTATTGAGCCAGGTCTTTTTGTATGTCTACACAATCTTTAACCTTCTCAGTTTTGTAGATTTTGTCAAAAGTTTTCAATGGATTTGCAGTGAGTTTAACTATTTGCATATGTTATCCATATTATCAGGTGCTGCACTCTGCACAACCCGTCAGACATCAACATAATCAAACTGATGCACACATAACTGCATAGGTTTAACACTTATTCAGCTTGATGTGAATGAGCTGTTTGTATGGATTTAGGATTATGTAATATTAAATCATATATTCTTGTTTTCCGTTTCTGATATGAAACTACTTTATGTGGTTGTCATCCATGCTCATACATCAGGCTCGTCCCTCTGCTCTTATGTTTCCTGCAGGGCACCAGTGAGAAAGACAGACCCTGTTTGACATGTGGGAAGAACCTGGCAGATTGCTTGGGACATTATGGTTACTTGGATCTGGAGCTGCCATGTTTTCATGTCGGCTACTTCAAAGCCATCATAGGAATCTTACAGGCAAGTTTACAGTCTAATGCAAAAACTGACACCGTATATGAAAAATACAGATACCATAAATTCACATTAAAAGGCTAAATATTATAAAACTAACTCAGAAGGTTCATGTTCCACACTGTACAAGAAGAAGTATTGAAGTTGAATTAACAAAGATACCTCCATCTGGTATGCAGCAAGCAGACATACCGTTTTGCCTTTAGGTGTCACTAGAGTATTGAACTTAGAGCAGGTAGAATATACAGTTTTAGAGAATTGTGAGTTTATACTTTAGCTCAATCTGTTTTTTTAAAATCTGTTTTATGCTTTATTCTAATTCTTACAATATCTATGTATAATTCATAGTGAGGAAAAATAATAGTAATTATAAAGAAAATAATAAAGAAAAAAGGAAATTAAAAATATTCACAATATTAGAGGTAAAACAAAAAGAAGGAGAAATTAGAAGTAGCTCAGCCTTTCTAATCTCCTAAACAAGTAAATATCTGTATAAATCACCAGTATGCTAATGTAAATCAAGCTTTTATTATAGTTTTACCACACTTTTTGTATATTGTCAGTTCCCTAAGTTGTTGTTGTCTTCTATATTTTTATATCCTAAAGTAATGCAGCCATAATATTGCCTTTAATGATGTAAATATTTATGTGAGACACTGATCCTGTTCTCTCATTATTTCTCTCACTAATGTGGCATTTTGTCATGTCTCCAGATGATTTGCAAGACATGCTCAAGCATAATGCTGTCGAAAGAGGAGAAACTGCAGTTCATGGATTTGTTGAAAAGGCCCAACCTGGCCTATCTCCAGAAACGAGGACTAAAGAAGAAGATCTCTGATAAATGCCGCAAAAGGACAATCTGTCTAAGCTGTTCCGCTTTCAATGGTGAAAAGAGACATTTTCAGTCCTGATATTTACATTTGACACAGCCATCATTATGTAATCATTAAGAAAGGATGATTCATGTGTCTCTTTTCCCTCTTCAGGACCAGTGAAAAAGTGTGGCCTGCTTAAGATCATCCATGAGAAGTATAAAACAACTAAGAAGGCGGTGGATTCCTTTGTGTCAGATTTCCTGCAGTCCTTTGATATCGCCATCGAGCACAACAAAGTGATGGAGCCTCTGTTGACCAGAGCACAGGTGACCTTTGTACACCCTTGTTACTGCACCATGCTGTGGAATGACAAATAATGAACCTGCCTACAGCAGAAGCAGTGCTTTATATTCTCATGTGAAGTTGGAAAAAATGCAGATTTTAACACCAAAAACTGATTCTTTGAGAGGTTTAGTACATTTTAGTAAATGAAAAAGGGAATTTGTAGAAAATCATGGTTATATTCTTCAAACTGAGGCATGGAGACAAGTATTATCAAAAACATGCATACATTTTCATACAAGATTTAGCCCTTGGTAGAAACCCTGTGTGTCCCTGTATTTTGCCTGATTTTGTCTTGCTAATCAATTCCTCACCAGGAAAACCTGAACCCTCTGGTGGTACTGAACATGTTCAAGAGAATTCCCCAAGAAGACATTCCCCTGCTGCTGATGAACCCTGAAGCAGGGAAACCTGCGGACCTCATCCTCACTCGCCTCCTGGTGCCTCCCCTCTGCATACGACCCTCTGTAGTCAGCGACCTGAAGTCAGGCACTAACGAGGACGACCTCACCATGAAGCTCACCGAGATAATCTTCCTTAATGATGTCATCAAAAAGGTTGGTATCTATCATTGACAGTGGCTACCTTCTGTCCCGTGCATCTGCAGGGACCTGCTAGACTTTGGCCTCTAGTTTGAAGTAGCAAACTATCAAAATAATCATCTGTGGTGACCAAGTGGCCATAACCTACTGATATCAGCCTTCAGTAAAGGGAAGCATACGATTTTTTTTTCAGATTCCAGCAGCTTCCAGCTAGAATAAATCACATTTAATACATCTGAGCATACAGCTTCTTAGTAATAAAGCTAAAGGTGAATTTCTGGTTGCTCTATCATCCCAAAATGAGAACATTTCTCTTCTACACATTCAAAGTTGCTCAGGTTTGTTATCAGATGACTGTTCAGGCCCTGGTCTGAAAGTTCGTTATCAGCCTTACAACTAAAAATATCTGAAATACATCTCTCAGGTGTCTTATTAGAGCCCACATTAACAAACTCTTTTATCATTTAGCATCGAATGACAGGGGCGAAGACCCAGATGATCATGGAGGACTGGGATTTCCTCCAGCTGCAGTGTGCTCTTTACATCAACAGTGAGCTTTCTGGCATCCCGCTCAACATGGCACCTAAGAAATGGACCAGAGGCTTTGTGCAGAGACTCAAGGGGAAACAAGGTATACTAAAACCTGAGATGTGGAATTTTATCAATATTCACATTTATTTAAATTTGTTTTTCTGGAGATTGGACACTATACATAAAATATTTCCTCAAAATCTGTCAACCTGCCTTTTGTCTGACCCCTTTTATGTGGAGAATAAAGTACTGTATGGTCAGGTGCAGTATAAAAAAGATTCAGACACTTATTTCAAACATGCCCACTCAGAGATTAAGAGATTTTTGTGTTGCCATTTAAATATGATGGTCTGAAATGTTGAGTCAATAGTGATATCCATCGATTTGGCTGGTATTCATGTTGTCCTCTGCTTATACCGAACATTTTGAATCACAGACTAATTTACTAACCGTAAAAATTCAGGTCGATTTAGAGGAAACCTCTCGGGGAAAAGAGTGGACTTCTCTGGCAGAACTGTCATTTCTCCCGACCCAAATCTGAGGATCGATGAGGTGGCCGTCCCCGTTCATGTGGCCAAAATCCTGACGTACCCTGAGAGGGTAAGCTCTGCTCCAACGCACAGCACATGCTCCAAATAACCCCTTCTGTACCAGAACTGAAGTCATCTTAATTTGATCTTTAATTTGTTATAGGTGAACAAAGCCAACCTGGAGCTAATGAGGAAACTCGTCCGCAACGGTCCTGATGTGCACCCCGGGGCCAACTTCATCCAGAATCGCCACACTCAGATGAAAAGGTGAGGCTGGCTGTGTCTGACGCAAATTAAAACCAGTGCTTATCTGATGTTGTTCACCATCAAAACTAATCCACTTTTTCTGTCAGGTTTTTAAAATACGGAAACCGTGAGAAGATCGCTCAGGAGCTGAGGTTTGGTGATGTGGTGGAAAGGCACCTCATAGACGGAGACATCGTCCTTTTCAATCGACAACCCTCACTGCACAAACTCAGCATCATGGCACACATCGTAAGTTTAGTTTTTGACACACAATTAATTTCTCAACTCCTGTAAAACCCCTTAGCAGAAAGGGTTAGAAATGTTAAAGATTGTAAGTGAAGCATCACAAAAACGTCTGTTTTCTTTGCCACAGCTTTCTTCTTCTTGTACCAACACAGGAAAAAGTTTTACAGTTTGTTAAATTAGGCTGTATTTCTCCCCTTCAGCCTAAAATACCATTGGTTTTGGCTGTTTCCTTTTATTGGTTCACACCTCATTGTTACTCTCAACCTACCTTGCAAAGTTGGCGTGCAAAAGTAAAGTTCAGGCTCAGTGCAAAGATCAAAACTTACTGCTTTTATCCGTTGGACAGAAAAGATGTATACACATCTAAAAAATAGGAGAAATCAAAGCAAAAGTATCTGCTGGCCAAAGATAATTATCTGATGTGCACCCATCAGCCACAGGTGTCTGACTGCTGCTGTGAACAGAACACTCCCTAGCTTTAACTGTGTTGTAATTGTGTTTTTATTCTGATCATGTTTTAAGCCTTTGTGGTGTTGCTTCTTTATGTTTGACATTGATTTTTACTATTCCCCAACATACAGGCCAGAGTCAAACCTCACAGGACGTTTCGGTTCAATGAGTGTGTGTGCACCCCATACAATGCTGACTTTGACGGCGATGAAATGAACCTTCATCTACCTCAGACTGAAGAGGCCAAAGCCGAGGCTCTCGTCCTGATGGGGGTATGTATCACCACAGCACACGCGGTTGGTACAGTATTCACACAGCAGCACACAGCACTTAAAGCCTACTGGGAACAGTGTTGTTCACTGGAAATTTACAGCAGTTTGACAAAAATGATCTTTTCTTCCAGACAAAAGCTAATCTTGTCACTCCAAGAAATGGTGAACCTCTGATTGCTGCTATTCAGGATTTTCTGACAGGTGAGTGCTGTGACGTGTAGCAGCCGATTGCAGTCCTTTTTTGTTTCTATATGATGTGAGGCTCCTTGCGCTTTGAGTCACAGGTGAAGAACTGTTTATCACTAATAAAAGGAAACTGTAATATCCAGTAGAATATGATGTATAAAGTGGTCAGTAATGGATAAACACATTTCAATTAAATGCTTAAATAATACAAATCATCTTTATAATAATTAACCCTTTTCTAACTGATGGGGGAGCGCTTTGGCAAGATTTGAAAATCCACTGTGTTGCATTTCAATTAACCTCACAGCATATTTCTACCTCCTAGGGGCTTACCTCTTGACCCTGAAGGATACCTTCTTTGAAAGATCAAAAGCCTGTCAGATAGTGGCATCAATCCTTGTCGGCAAAGATGAAAAAATTAAGGTCTCTCTTCCCCGCCCGGCTATAATAAAGGTACTACACTCCGATGAGCGTGTTGTGCAACAGGATTTGTGAATTGCCACTAATACTCTGCTGTGTTTCCATCAGCCTATGGCTCTGTGGACAGGCAAACAGATCTTCAGCCTCATTCTGAAGCCGAGTAAAGAATGTCCAGTCAAGGCCAACCTGCGGACCAAGGGCAAACAGTACTGTGGCAAGGGGGAGGACCTCTGTTCCAATGATTCGTGTGAGTATTTGTCAGTAAAAAATGTCAAATAAACGCACCAAATGGTTTTTGCCTAAGTCCGGATGCTTAATATTATTACAACCTTTATTTAATCAGGTAATCTCATTGATTGATTGATTGCGATGTCTTTCACAACAGAGATCAGCAGCAAAAACCTCACATCTCATAGTCCAAAAAACAATCACAAACCTCCCGTGCAAACACATGTTCACAAAATGGCCACAAAAACCAATTAAAAATGATAGCATCAAATTTTCTTTTTGCTTATGAGGACCACGTTTCTTTTTCATTATCTTACTCTTTGATTTCAATGTAATTATAATTTAAAACACAATCTTCCCCTCACGCTGAGCGTTCACCAGCCCTCTCAGGAAAACACCTGGTGTCACCAGGCGAGCGTCACGCTGCGCCCTATTCACCCTGGACCTAATGGCATCAATTCTTGTCACATTTCCTTATCACATTCCCAGTCGTGGTGATCCACAACAGTGAGCTGATGTGTGGTAGCATGGACAAAGGCACCTTGGGATCCGGCTCAAAGAACAACATCTTCTACATTCTGCTGAGAGACTGGGGACAGCTGGAGGCTGCTAACGCCATGTCCCGCCTGGCAAGACTTGCCCCAGTATATCTGTGTAGGTGATCTCCACGGTTTTGTTACCTTGTATCTCACAATGCACTGAAAGTTGAGATATCTGTCAATCTCAGCAGAATTATATCTGGATAACTTGTATAGAATCAGTGACCCTCTGTAGTAGGTACATAGTAGGTCATTTTATAGTCAACAGTAAGCAATTCTACAAGCTGGATAATCCAAAGAAACACTGATTATAATTTCTAATGATATATATATATTTTTTTAAACCCTAACTTTCAGCCAACCGGGGCTTTTCAATCGGTATTGGTGATGTGACACCTGGCCAGGGCCTGTTGAAGGCCAAACATGACCTGCTGGATGATGGTTACAAAAAGTGTGACGAATACATCGAAGCTCTACAGACGGGCAAGTTGCAGCAGCAGCCTGGCTGCACGGCAGAGGAGACTCTGGAGGTAGGTGTGACGGCAAGCAGATCTGCAAACTGTCTGAAAAAGGTGACAAGGTGCAAAACTCAAATCAGATAGAGTGGTCTGCAGACACTCTCTGTTTGTGATTTCAATACACAAATGAAACCTTCTGGAGCATTTTCAGATTGGAATATGATGAGAAAACAACATCGTGATTTAATAAACCAATTCGTTTTGTTGCATTTCGATTCGTAAGTCAGTGTCTAACAACAGGCAAGATGGGATTCCGGATAAGCTGGTGGATTTGAATATACTTGAAATACAAAAAGTTAAAGTACTAATTTCAGAATAATATATAGTAGGTTAGGTGGCAAATGTGCAGCTAATTTTAAATCCTTTATTTTATGTTACTGTACATACTGCTGGGTAGCTTATTATTTTCCCCATGGGGACCAATAAAACCTTATTGATATAATGATATCAGACTTATACATTGATTTTGATTTGTATTGTTAATCTGAAACTGCAAAGTAACTAATAACGAGTAACTAAGCTGTCGGATAAATGCAGTGAAATAGAAAATACAATACTTGCCCCTGAGCTATAATAGAGTAGGAGTATTAAGTAGCTAAAAATAGAAATACTCAAGTAAAGTACACGTACCCCAAACTTGTTCTTAAGTGCATTACTTGAGCAAATGTACTACTTAGTTACTTTCCACCTCTGGTAAGGAAGTTAATTAACACCATGAAGTTAATTAAGCTAATTCCACTGCAGCTGTTCAGCCAACAATACATATAAAGGAGGGTGGCTTTAAACAGTCTTCAGCGTTATTCACGTACCGTTGTTCTGTAGGCAGTGGCTACTGTGCCGTTGCTGAGGCTACAACCAAACCTGATTCAAACTCTGACTCAAACTCTCAGTTGTTCTCATGTGATTCCTTTAATGATGTGTTTTTTTTTTTTTGCAACTGACCCTTTCTTACCCCACGGCACTAACAGGATAATTCACACTAGGGCTAACTCCACAGTGGTGTGACACACTCTGACTCAGACTCTCCGTTGAAAATGAAGGGATGCTAAGTAGTCCAAGGCGCGGTAAATGAAAATTAACTGGATATTAATCAGTTGGTGAGCTTCTTAATTTCCTTTCGGCAGCTGAGCAAAGCTGTCGTGCTATAAGAGCAGGCTGGCTGACATTAGAAATGCCACCAAGACAGACACTTTATTAGACATTGTCCACCTTAAAACACTGACAACTTGTTCAACTGCAAAAATTGTCAGTTGTCAGAACTGTTGTTCTTCGGGCCACCCGTTCCTGGGACGTGTGCCTTGCCCGGTGAAGGCACAGTCTCCCTGCATCACTGACAACTGTGTGAATCATAAAAAATAATGGAGCTGGGAACCACAGTCGCGTGGGTGAAAATCACCCAACGTTAGTGTTCTAGGGTTAATTAAACTAAATCGCAGCCAGAAGTAAATCGTCACCATTGCTGTGGTAACATCTCGCTAATAAACCTGTAATATATGCAAGATTTAACTTTTAATTTAAGTGTAGCTCTTGCCAGGCAATAAGTCCATGAGATCTGGCAGAAACTACTATCTGTTGAAATACAGTGACTGAAATATTGTTGAAAAGAAGCTTATGTAATTTTATATATATGTAATCTAGATGTCTAAAAAAAACAAAGACCTAAAAGCCCAATTTTAATAGACATCCTTTCACTTGCAGGTCACCAAAAAACACACTGAGCTTTGTTGTCGTTAGCTGCTGTCACAATAAACCAGAACCCTTGCATTGTTAATCCAAACACCGATAATTGGTATTGGAGGAAGTGCATTAGGTTTGATTGTACCACAACAGTAACAGCAGCCCTGCTGGAGAATATAACACCTAAATTGTACAACTATTAGTCTCTAGTAGAGGAGTGTAATGGTTAATGGTCTCATTTAGTGTTTTTTCTTCCTTTTCTTTCTTTGTTCCTTTTCTTCCTGTCCATTTTCCCGTACCCTTTTATGGGATGGAAAGTGATTATTGTGGATGTTACAGAATTACAAAGATTGCACACAAGCTAGAGTGACAATGAGTGGTTACCCACTCGAGAGGAAAAAAGTCTTAGTGTACTGGAAAGATTAAGTATCATATATTAACATGCATCTTTCAGTCGGTGTGAACTGAAACATTTGTATATTTTGTGTGTCTCTGTCAACAGGCTCTCATCTTGAGAGAGCTGTCGGTCATCAGAGACCGAGCTGGCAGTGCCTGTCTCAGGGAGCTCGACAAGAGCAACAGCCCTCTGATCATGGCCCTCTGTGGCTCCAAGGGTAAGCTTGCTGCAAAGGAAACTTGTACTAATTATAATGAAATCTTAATTTGGCTCCAGGTGTATTTAAGTAGAAGATGTTTTTTGTGAATGCTGGGGTAATGGGTGGAACTGGGAAAACCACAGCAGGAGCTTTTAAGATTGTCATTTTAGGAATGTCCTCTTAATCAGTGAATATTTTGTTAGTGTGGCAGCAACCTCCAAAAACAAGCAGGAAATGCTCAGCCTCTTAAAAATGTAACTTAACTTAACTTAGTTTATGTGGGTAAACAGTCACAGGGAAATTGTGTATTACCTCAAATCCATACCTCTACAGACCCCATCCCTGGCCAGTATGTATGATATATAATACTGAGTTACAATGGAAGATACAGCGCTCCACATACTGTTAGGGGAAATAACATTACGAAGGGTTCCAAGTGAGGGAAAACCGTTTTCTCTTGACAAAGCCTGACCTTCTCGCATCTCATAATCCCATAATACCAGGACTTATTAACACCACCAGCAGCAGACCCTCAAATGGAGAACAGACAAACTTTCTCCAAAAGAAAAAGGAAAAAAAAACAGGATAGCTGAGCAAGCAAAAGGTAACAGGCACAACTATAAATATTCTTGAATCTGACTTTTAACATTAAGGCAACAAAACTTGAGGTTACTTATCATATAACCCCTGTTCTCTGATAACAGAGTTCCCTATAGTGAGACATTGGAACAAAGAAAACAAAGAGAGAGAATTAATTCTGCCTCATACAGTCAGCAAGAAAACAAATACATTTTAGAAAGAACATTAACAATCAAGGTAGATTAAAGATATTATCATCCCCTTCCAGGACAAAAAAAAAGTTTTTTTTCTTTCTAGGAGTCAAGTTTGTCGTCCCATTTATAAAGGTGTGTGTGGGAACAACACAAAATCCAAGTGAATCGATTTTAAAGTCAGTATTTCTCAAAAAAAAATCTGCATCTAAAACACTTGGCGCTGCAGCTACAAATAGATACTAAATCATGAATCTGTGTGTGTTGTGTTTCTTGTATTCCATTGATATTCAGTTTTTGTTTGTCTCCCCTGTATGCATACAGGATCCTTCATTAATATCTCTCAGATGATTGCCTGTGTGGGCCAGCAGGCTATAAGTGGCTCTCGAGTGCCTGATGGTTTTGAGAATCGCTCCCTGCCTCACTTTGAAAAGCACTCAAAAGTAAGATCCAATTGAATGATTTCAATTATGTTGCTATATATTGCTCAAAGGGACCATACAGATTGCATTCAGACTATGTTGGGGTATAGAGTGATTCATGTGGCTGCCGATGACGTTCCACAAGACCGTTTCCAATTTTTTTTAATTATTTGAATATTAATTTCTCATACATGACTCTCTGAAGTACATTATTCAATAGTTGTTTATAATGTTGCTCAAGCTTTTGATTGGCTAAAGCAATGTGTCACTGCTTTCTATTACTGTCTCTATTCATATTTATCTCCCATAACATATTGAACAGTGAACAATAGGATAAGAACAAGGCCACAAGCTGTAGGCATGTTTCATATGTTTCTGGAATGTACAGAAACCTGCATAATTGCTTAATAACATTTTTTTTTTCTATAGTTGCCTGCTGCTAAAGGGTTCGTGGCTGACAGCTTCTATTCTGGCCTGACACCCACAGAGTTTTTCTTCCACACTATGGCTGGCCGGGAGGGCCTGGTGGACACCGCTGTCAAAACTGCAGAGACTGGATACATGCAGGTAATGCCTGAGCACTTTTTCCAAGATTCTAAATGAAAGTGTGTGCCCACCTGCGGTATCCTTTAAGGTCTTTATCCCAGTATTCCAGTAGACTGTGCTTGGCATTTATGCATTTATGGCATTTGGTCCATAATGTCAACTATTACTTCTTCACTGCTGATATTTCTGTGTTTAATGCTTTGCAAGGTTTGCTGAGATGTTTCTCAAAACAGAAAAGCCTCCATGACAAATTATAGATCTGCTACTAATGATTATTTTCATCATCCATTATTGTAGCAATTTTATTTTCAATTAATCCGTTGATCTTTTGATTTCTTATGTAATACAATAGTAAATTGGTGACAAATGACCATCGCAAGTTTCTAGAGCGCAAGTTGTTGTCTCAAGAAGTCTTAGGAGTCCGTATTTATAGACACCACTTAAAACGACTATAATTGATACTTTTAAATGACATTGTGAAGACAATGTGAAAGGGATTGCTCCCTAGCAACGACCCTACAAAGACTTATCACCTGAATCTGCAGCACCTCACAGCTTTATGGAGCTTTACAACTTTTCTGTTTTGGGAAACTCTCACAGCTCTCGCAGTACTGTTTTGGGCCACAGCTGTTTTCAGGGAAAAAGAGTTGGTTGAGACCAAAAACAGCTTAATCAGATGGCCAGAAACACGACTCCAAATGATTGATAATGTTGCTCCATAACTGTTGGTTGCGCAAATATGCGACTATTTTCTAAAACGTTCGCCCTATCAACTTAAAAAGGGACAATATATCGAAGTTGTGTTTATAACTTGCCCCCTTTCTTGCAGGTTTAAGTCAACATTTAGCACAACACAACATACTTTTCATCTCACAAGTGTTACTGAGCAATGTCTTTTTTTTTTGATTAATCAAAATGAATGCAGACAAAAATAATTGTTTTGTCTAAAAACACAAAATGCCAGAATTGCCCATAACAAGTTCCAGAGTCCCAGGTGACCTCCTCACATTGTTTATATTGTCCAATCAACAGTCCCAAGCCAGACAGTAAATTAAAAAAATATATTAAACGGTGAAAAGCAGGAACTGGTGAATGTTTGGCATTTCCGGATGATAGATTACTTAAATGATTGATCCATTATCAAAATATAATACTTCTTTTGCTATTAAATTAATCAACTAATCATTTGTTGCACTACATGGAGACGTATTCAAATTGAATATATAATGTGAGTCTGAATACTGGAAGACTTTTACAGTTGAACAGTGTTGCATCTCAGATGTATTTCCAGATATGTGTCTGGACTTTGAGTATACTTTCGGGTCTGTGGAGACTGAGTGAGCTTTTTTTTGAGTTGTTTCATATGTCACTGATATTTTTTGCATTCCTGCATGTGCTTGGACAGAGGCGCCTGGTTAAGTCCCTGGAGGATTTGTGCTCACAGTACGACCTGACAGTGCGCAGCTCCACCGGCGACATCATCCAGTTTATTTATGGCGGGGATGGTCTGGACCCCGCTGCCATGGAGGGAAAGGATGAGCCTCTGGAGTTTAAGAGAGTCCTAGACAACATCCGGGTGAGATAAACTGGGAGCGGATAGTTATTTGTTTATGGATCTCCTTGGCTTGGCATTTTCTTTCTTTTTGCCCGTTACTGATTTTTAAGGTTTTTCTTTTAGTTTTCTCTTCACACTCAGACAATTCCTCACATAACCCCTGTTGTTAGTGCAGTCACATTACTTAATCATTCCACTAGTCTTTCATTTTTGTTTTGTTTGGTCTTTCATGTCCCTGTCTCGACTGTCATGGACAAAGAATGTGCATTGCACGCTACTACATAGAGTTTGACATGCTAATGTTTAGTCTGTTTTCTATCTGTTAGGAAAAAAAAGGAGTGATTATGTTGGAGAGAAAGAAGCCTTCACTTATTAAGGCTCAGCCAAATTGGCCTAGATAAATGTGGCTTCAAAAAACAATCTGCCTAGGTGGTGGTTAGGCTGGAAGATGGGGCAGAAATTGACAGGAAAAAATGGTGAAAATGGTGCTGGAGTAGCTCACGTTCATCTGTGGCACTTCTATGCATTTTTATGATTGATTAATATATTGCCATTGACTCTATTTTCATCAAATCAATTCCAAAATGCTCAACCTCACAGATACAAGGGCACAAAAAAAGGGGACGGATGCACAGTCAGCCCTGTGCAATACATTGAATATGTATGCTATCTGTCTGATAGCTGTGGCTCAGTGTAGCCTAAGGGAAGCCTTTTAAATGTGTGTAACGTTAATATGTGCTGGTGCTCGGGGAGAACAACCACCAGCGCAGTGAGGAGCCTGCTGATAGCCAGAGTGGCAGCTCATTAGCAGATAAGCTCCTCATGTGAAAACACGCATTCATGAGCAGTTAAAATTACAGCGAATTCATTTTTTTACCTGCAAATCTCACCGCATTTCAGACACTGCATAATTAGATGAAATTACAGGAAGTTAAAATTGATTTTCCCTGCAGGACAGTGGTCTTGTTGAGCAATTTCATTAGTACTCCAATCTTGATTCGATAGATAACAGGGTTATTAAAGGAGTTCTGATCTCAAGGTAATTTTTATGTCTAAAGGCGTGTTTCCACTAGTACCTACTCAGCTCTACTCGGCACGACTCGACTCTACTCGACTCAGCACGGTATGGTTGTGTTTCCATTACAGTAGCGTACTACTTCAAAGTGGGCGGGGTCGTCAGAGCAAGGCGGGCCGAAACTCCGGTAGCCTAATTTGTATACGGCACAAACAAACACAACTAAGGACACGGAGCGTTTGGTTTGCGTGTATCCGTTTACCTCGTTCACAGAAATAATAACACAGAAATGTTTCCGGGGTTTTAAAAACGGTGGGTTTGTCACGCTCATGACTCATCAAGTGACGCCGCTCCCTGGCCAATCAGTGGCCTGCAGTCTGGTGACGTCGCATTAGATTCCTCTCTAGGTCTTGTGTTTACTCCGTCTGTTTGGCATTGCTAAGATCATTTACCTTGTTGTTGCTTTTCATTTGAGGATTAGAACCGCTATTGGTCCCTAATTGGCCGAGAAGCCGTGAAACTACAAATAAAATGAATCAAGTTTCTGGTGCTCTTCAAGGTTTGCTAGTAAAACTTTTGAGCGAGGCAATAAAACAGCCTATATGTTCAATTAACAAACGCAGAAAACAAGACAACCTTTTAAATCATGTTTGTGAATTGAGCACAAATTTCTATGGTCAGACCATAAGAAATGTGCCGTAACAGTCATCAGAAAAAAGATTGTCGACCAGCATTCTCGTATTTACTTGTCATTAGTGTTACTGTGTCTGCCATCAGTTTAAAATACCATGCGTGTTTCTCACTGTGAGTAATTGATAGCATTTTTACAAGAGAAGATTGATCCCGGAAATGGTGAGCTCAGCAGGAACACCTTCCGCTGCATGTTGTTTTGTAAAGGCAAGGCGTTTCTATTTATATGAATTGCCACTGCGTATGAAATGAGCACAAAGTGTGGTACAAATTGCATAAAAGACAATGCAAGAACAATAAAAGTAGGTGTTGGATCATAGTGAACCAGCAACCGTTGTTATTATGTGCCTGTTTCTGTCTGTTCTCCATCTATCTATCCTTCATTGGTTAACAGTAAGGCGGCTACCATCTGTGTGTCAAGATCTAATTACAAGCAAATGTACTGATTTTATAGCAAAAGCCAGGAAATCAAGATCAGAATAAATGTAATGAGAAAAATGGTTCTGTTCCAGTCATATTTCCTCTGGGATCAGGTTGGAGTAGTGTCAGATGAGTCTGCTATCAGCAGCTGTTACCTCTGGAGTGAGGCAGCTATCAGAAACTGTTGATCTGTCAGGAGTGACTGCTCCTGTCATGTTAGCTGCCAGTTATCTCATTTTTGATCCGCCCCTCTCTCCCTCAGGCGGTCTACTCCTGTCCAGACGAGCCCGCTCTAAGTCAGAACGAGCTGGTCCTCACTGCGGATGCTATCATGATGCGAGCTGACTTTTTGTGCTGCAGAGACAGCTTCTTGGAGGTAACCGTATCACAGCACTGCACCGTCTATCAAAGCTGTAATTTTTTTCTGAATTTTGTTTGTTTTATTAAGACGATGACTTTGTCAGGAAAGCTGTCATCATTTTTGGTTCCCATATGGTAAAAAAAGGAAGTTGTAGAGACAATGAGCCTAATCACTTCAAGTAGGCTCAGTAAGTTCTTAAGAAAATACAGAAATGTTCATGGAGGACCTATTGCCTCCTCCAAAGTTCACAAAAACAGACAAAATCCCTGGATCTTCACCGAAAATGGATTTTTTTCTTCAAGCTAGTTTAACACCATACTCAGTGAAACTTTTTTTTCGAAGCACTCACACTCCCAAACAAAGGCGAGGGTTAGGCCACGGATTGATACACATTTGGTACAAGTGAGTATTTGTGTAAGGATTCACTCCAAATAAACTACAGTGGCCTTGCTCCTCATAATGAAGGAGCATGGTGTGTTTTCATTTATTTTTGGGCACATAGACAGGCTTGAAAGTGGTTTGGGGAAGGGATTTGTTGATTCAATTCAATTCAATTCAATTTTATTTGTATAGCCCAATATCACAACAGAGTGTCTCATAGTGCTTTACAAAGTTCACTGAAATAAACAAGTGTTAGCGAACAAACAATCTAATAAAGAGTCCAGCATTCGATGAGGCCAAAGGATCAGTCCGGTGGATCTGTCTGAGGCATCACCCGCCCTTTATGACCCTCCTTCTTCGGGAAGGAAAAACTCAAAAAACCCAGTGGGAAAAGAGATGACATGAAATATATTGCAGATCTTAGCCTTTTCTGAGGATGTGAACCATTAGTGTATAATACAATATATTCTAAAATGTAAACAAGCGAGTGTTTCTCTCTTACCATTTGTGATGATGATTCTTTTTGATAAATTAACGTCATGCAGATGTGCCTATCCCTCTTCAAGAAAACACAATTGTCTTTTCATGATATTACAAATGGATATAAAGCAATTCACCTGGAAAAATCCAGCTAGCACCCACATGTCGACCTGTATTTCAGAATAAATGTTACTGTTCTTGTACAAAGATATGAAAACTTGTGCTAAGGTTTTAAAAGTTAGGTGCATCTTAATGGTGCTGCAACTGTAAATTGGTGCTTATTCAAGTTTTCTTGTTTGCAAACCTTTTTAGTTCGTGATATCAGCAGTAATACATGTGAACCTTTCCCCCCTTTCTGTGAAGGAGTTAACTGACACAGGCTCAGAGAAGTACCTGGAGGTATAGTGACAGAGCATGCTGGGTTGTGCTTTCATTGAATCGAGAATGGTGTGTCAACAAGAGCTGGAACAGATGAATAGTTTATCTAATAACCACGTTGGTGCTCTTATAAAATAGAATTAAACTCGTCATTGAGCTTAATATCTATTTTGAATTTTGATTGTTCTCTTTTGAAGCGCTGCTCAAAGCGATTTACTGGAAGGTTGCATTTCTGACACTTAAACTGTTCTCCCGTAAAATCTAACAATTGCATGACGGTGTGTCAAGCAGCATACAGTTTGCTCACATTTCAGTCTTTGTTCTTAAAGACATTAATGAGATTTTGACCACAGAAATAGCCACATTCTCTCCTCTCAACTACAGGAAATAAAGAAATTTATTAAAAGCATCTCAGAAAGGATCAAGAAGACCAGAGACAAGTACGGCATTAACGACAATGGCACCAGCGAGGTAGGTACCACATATCATGGATTAATGTGCTGAATGCAGCAATATCCTTGAGCTCAACTAGTATATGACACTTGATCGCTTCTCTCTCTGCTTTATTGCAGCCGAAAGTTCTCTATCAGCTGGACCGCATCACCCCCACCCAGCTGGAGAAGTTTCTTGGAACCTGCAGAGACAAGTACATGAGGTACAAGACTTGTATCCGTGTTTTTTTTTTTTTTTCTAAGGCTCCGTGTTTTGTTTACCTGTTTTTTCATCAAAATGGTAATTTTCCCCAAATGCCAGATTGATTTGTTTTTGTCTCTGCATACCGAAAAATTGTGTTTTTTGGAAGAAGAAAAAATTCGAAACAATTCTTGCAGATTGCGTTATGGTACATTTTATTCTAGGTATCAGCTTGTTTTATTTCCACACGCACACTCCTCTCTACACTCATTTGAGGGCTAATTTTTGTGTAATAACTGCCAAGTTTTCCCTTGCTCTTTCCCTATTTTTACACGTGTAGAGCTCAGATGGAGCCAGGCTCAGCAGTAGGGGCCCTGTGTGCCCAGAGCATCGGAGAGCCTGGTACTCAGATGACCCTGAAAACCTTCCACTTTGCTGGCGTAGCGTCCATGAATATCACTCTGGGGGTGCCTCGAATCAAAGAGATCATCAATGCCTCCAAGAACATCAGGTACAATTATATAATTGCGGCCTTTGTGTTTCCTTGTGACCATTCTTCTTAAGTTGAATGGAAGTAATTCTCATGTTTGACATTTGCTGCTAGACATCACTGTCTTCTTTAGAGAGTTCTGCAGCTCTAAAGGCCCAAGGCTACTTTCATTGAAGCATAGTATTGGTCACTTGAGTCAGTGGCTAGGGCAGTGAATTAGTGCATTTAGCTCTGATGGGCCACAGAAATGGTTTCTTTGGGATCCAGCAATACATTCATAATTTGTTTTGGATAATCTTTTGAAAGTCTTCTTTTCACCTCTCAGCACCCCTATAATAACTGCTCACTTGGATGTGGAAGATGACGCAGACTTTGCAAGGCTGGTGAAGGGGAGGATAGAGAAGACTCTTCTCGGAGAGGTATTCCAACCTGCAGCGTATTTTACCAATAAATCAATGCAATTATTATTGAAGGAGTTGACGCCAGTAGCTCTAAAAGAAGTACTGTATGACACATGAACACGTTGAGGCACTAAGCTGTAGTAAAGCCAAGGTCACTTGCTGTCCTCCTCAGATTTCAGAGTACATAGAAGAGGTTTTTCTACCAGATGACTGTTTCATCCTGGTGAAATTGTCACTGGAAAGAATAAGGCTGCTGCGGCTGGAGGTACCAGAGCTTTTTTTTATTTTTACTGACCGTGTGTGAATATTTCAAATCCCCTCTTCTTCGCATGCTTTGATTGAACATTCATTGTGATTTGTTAAAACGTGGATCTTATTTTTGTAGTGTTGACCATCATTTCTATCAGTTGTGTTACGAAAGTATTTACTTATTTTCTGTATTTGTATTTTATCAATAGGCTTTAAACCTCCATATTATAGATTAGTGCTTTTGTGTTTCGTTGCAAGAATGTCTGTAGTAGCTTTACCTCTCTCGCATTTCAGGTAAATGCAGAAACAGTGCGTTACTCCATCTGCATGTCCAAACTACGAGTGAAACCAGGAGACATCGCTGTGCACGGCGAGGCGGTGGTGTGTGTGTCTCCACGAGAGAACAGCAAAAGCTCCATGTACTACGTGCTGCAGTCACTAAAAGAAGAGCTGCCTAAGGTGAGAATCTGATGTGTGAATGAAAAGTTGACCCTGGAAAACACAGAGTTTTTCTTGTGCGCACCAGCTTTGTTTGGCACAAACAAGCACACACTTCAACAGAGTGATAGTGGCTTGCATGTCTGCTGACATCTGGAGCACACCTACCCTCCTTTTTGCTTTCGCTTTGTCTTACTTTGGTGACTTGACTCCTCATTTACAATACAACAGCAGAGGTAGAACGAGAGAATATCAATAAACTAAAATTTACTGAAAGCGTCTTGTCTTGAAAAAACTAATTGGTGAATCAATCAGGTAATTGTGTGAAAATGTATTTACATGTATTTCATTAACCGAGCAACAATTCTAATTTCAGCTCCTCAAGTGTGAGGATTTGCTGCTTTTCTCAGTTTTTATCATTGTAAAGTGAACCCTTGTAGGTTTTGACATTCAGTGCATGAATTGATGTTTTTTGGTGCCACATAAACTGCTAAACGATGGGGAACCGCGCCGTAAGGGGAACTGCACAGTTGGGTAATCGTTCTCTGTGGGTTTGTTACTACAAGTGGCACCTTTCACTCAGTATTGATTTGTGCAGCTTTGAGGAGGACACCAGGCCTCTGTGGCAACTATCCTTTTTATAACTGTTCACCTTGTTCTTATTCCTCACTTGGAAGGTGGTGGTTCAAGGAATACCTGAGGTTGCCCGAGCTGTCATTCACATTGACGAGCAGAGCGGCAGGAACAAGTATAAACTCCTGGTGGAGGGTGACAACCTGAGAGCTGTCATGGCAACGCATGGAGTGAATGGAAGCAGGACCACTTCAAACAATACATATGAGGTATCAGTCAAGATAAATTTAAAGCCAGTGATGCTGTTGCTGGGATGAGTGGCTCACATGCATCCTTATTTTTCTCCCATACCTGTCCTACACCTGAGAGTGAACTGATACCATGACAGATTGTGTTCTAAAGGCTTAGAAGCTCTGCATGGATCACCTGGACACATGAACCTGCAAATGAAATGTAGGCAAAGGGGATTTGAGTGAGATTCAATTCAAGCCGTAGCTTATTTTTTCTTAGGTTATATT
This sequence comes from Pempheris klunzingeri, assembly GCF_042242105.1. NCBI lineage: Eukaryota > Metazoa > Chordata > Actinopteri > Acropomatiformes > Pempheridae > Pempheris > Pempheris klunzingeri. The sequence continues at coordinate 8,399,384 of NC_092031.1, read as the reverse complement.
TTTTAAAAGTGGCTCATTTTGTAAAGAATAAAGTTGTATGCTCACACATGGACCTGCTAGTAATGTATGTGTGTATTGCTTGCTTCCTCCACTTGACAATAAAAGGAAAATCCTCTAAATCTCTCCTCCTCAGCAAATCACCTCGCTAGAAATGAGGAGGCAGTTTTGATAAACATGGTTGAGGGCCGCAGCGTTCTGTTGTTTCTAACTCGCTCTGATCTGTGTTGACATATTTTGACTTCCAGAGGCTCATTTACGTGTTTCTCGTGTCTGTCAGAAGCCAGAAAAGATGCAGGATTATTTTTATAGCGTCACAAAGGAGGCCACCCCATTCTCCAGTAGACTCCAGTAGACCTGTTTAATATTTATGCAGAGAGATTTGACCGTAGCGCATGATTTGGACTCAGCAGCTATACAGACGAAGGAAATGATGAGAAGTTGGAGGTGGCTGAAAGTTTAGGCTGCCTCTGCGTTGTGTATTCAATAATGTCTGTGTAGGTTGTCATATTATCTTAAGGTACAGCTTTCCTGTGCATTTTTCTAGGTCGAGAGGACCTTAGGCATTGAGGCGGCTAGATCCACCATCATCAACGAGATCCAGTACACCATGGTGAACCATGGAATGAGTATTGATCGGCGTCACGTCATGCTTCTCGCAGATCTCATGTCCTACAAGGTGCGACCAGTAGAAGGAGTAACGCTCAACATTTTGTCAGAAATTTGAATTTCTGCCAAAGAAACAAGTTGCAATAGGTCATTTTATTTCATGTAAAATTCAATATATCAGCATGATTATGGCCACATTCGAAGCCATATTCTGTTGTTACATGTGGAAAAGAGCATGATCCTTCCGAAAATCTGCTGTTGACACAGTCGTCCAAGGACAATACTTATTCAACACAAGCCAAGAACAGAGATACAGTGATCTGCTATTGTCTTCCGTCCATAAAGGGGGAGATTCTGGGAATCACCCGGTTCGGTTTGGCCAAAATGAAGGAGAGCGTCCTCATGCTGGCGTCCTTCGAGAAAACGGCTGATCATCTCTTTGACGCTGCCTACTTTGGTCAAAAGGACTCTGTCTGTGGTAAGCTTCATCTCCATGATGAAATTGAGTTTTAATCTTTGACTTGATTGGGTCTTAACCGTCTCCTCTGTTCCTTTTTCAGGTGTTTCTGAGTGCATCATTATGGGGATTCCAATGAATATCGGAACAGGACTGTTTAAACTCCTGCACAAGGCCGACAAGGATCCCTCTCCAGTCCACAGGCCTCTCCTCTTTGACACTGCAGACTTCCATATACCTCTGATCACATAGCATTGAGGAAACGGCAGGGATGTTTGAAGGTTTTTTTTTGGTTTTTTTTTCCAAAGCCAGATATCTTAGGATTATCTTAAGGAAATACAGAAGTGCCTGTCGAAGTATCAGATAATTTCCTTTTTGGACATCAAACAGGAAATAGGATTGTGTCTTTTTTTCTTTCGTGTGACATTGTTGCTAATGCCATGGACTGTGAGAACACTGCGTTCATGCAGTATATAGATATATATATATATATAGAGAGAAAGAGCGAGTTTGTCAGCATGTAAGAGGTTGCGGAATTACTTTTTTCAGTTTGAATCTGGTAAAATGTGAGGGGGATACAGAACCCTTCAGATGCTTTAAACTCTTTTTACTTGTTTGGAAAAAAAACGGTGTGTTTCCTCTGTTATTTAGATGTTCCCTCAGTGAAACGGCACTGAACACTGTGCTGATCCTACGTTTCTGGCAGTCTTTTGTATGTGTGACATACTCAACATGAAGACTTGGGGAAATAATTACTTTTTTAATCATGAAGCAGACTTATTCTGTTCTGGTTTGGCACTTAGTTTTGCATTAAAGTATGAACTGCTTTTCACCACAGCTTCGATTAGCCAAAAAAGAGTTTTCATGTGCACCCACTTCAGGAATGAAGTTCAGTTAGTCTTTGCTGAAAAGAATTTGTTTTGATACGCGATCAGATCAGCAAAGGTTCATTGAGGTTGAAATTTCCCATTCTATATGAAGCTTGTTCATATAATGTAATAATGTATGTAATGTAATAAAATAAATGACCCACAAAATCACGGTAACATAATGTTTCTCTTTGCTTACAGCAAATTCAAGGCTAGATTTGTTTTCTTACTCTTACCACCATGCTAGTACACACTAGGCTCCATACTAAAAACTGCTCTGAATCACAATGCTGTATGGGATTTGGACACGGCATCAGTCTTGATTTATTTTTCACCCTAACTTCAGATAATGTCACAACTTTTTTTCTAAATTTGAACTCCGAGAAACTGTGTGATTTCCTGACACTTTTTTTTTTGTCTGTGGCAGGCTGTGTAGGCCAGACTCCCCAATAAACTCAAACTTTAATGATGGTTTTAGGCTGAAATGTTTGCATCTTGAAGTCGTCCACAAAGGAGAAAGTTATAAACTTTTCAGCGTCTCCTTCCAATCCCACAGAGGGTGAGTATTAAAATGATTCTCTTAAAATCTTTTTCCTGTAATACTGTAGTATGTATTTTGCTTTTTCTTGAGTGCTTCACAGCTGCAGACATTTGTCTGAAGGTTGATTCTCAGCTCAGTTACTGGAAGTGCTTTTTAAGTTAATGCCTTTTCCAATACATGGAATTTGGGTGTATTGCCGTGTTTAAGGCCGTCAGCAGCCACAGAGCGAACATCAGTTTATTCATTTGATGACAGTAACAACTGGTACATTAAGTTGTATATAAGCTGTTCATTTAAAATTCAATTCAATTACTGCTGAAAACAAACAAGTTGCAATAGGTGATTTTATTCACTGTAAAATAGAATATACCAACACGATTATAACCTCATTTGGTGCAAAATTCTGTTGCATGTGGAAAAGAGCATGACCGAACAATACTTATTCGACTCAAGCCAAGGACAGAGCCTGCAGGCATTCAGATGCCGTGATCTGCTTTAAAAAAATAACAAAACAAAGAAAGACATTTGAAATTATTATTTTTTTTTTTTTATCAACAATGTGCACAGAACTGCGAATAAAAGCCAAGCTGTCATTACCAAACAAACACTACTCACAAAAAGTTAGGGATATTCGACTTTCAGGTGAAATATATGGAAAATGTAAAAAGTGAATGCTACAGTGATATTATATCATGAAAGTAGGGCATTTAAGTAGAAGCATGCAATGGTCATTTTATTCATCTTAAACAATGTATTTGAAGAAAATCTAACAACAGTGGTAGGTATACCACAACAAAAAATTTTCAGTGTCTCAATAAATTGGGATGTGGCCAAAGGACGTCCACTCCTCTCCTTTCTGTGACTCTTCCAGTCTCTGTATCACTGTTACAATTGTTAGGTGTCGTCTTGGTCTCGTGATGTCAGAATGTGATCAGCATGATGAGGAGGACTGTTTAAATACCAATTCTAACTGAAGCAGGAAATGTATTGGTCGATTCATGGATCAAACCTGTTTGCTGTTAAGCTTCTTGTTAGAGAACAGCAACTTGTGCAAAAAGTACTGAAACACTGAACAGTTGGACATGTGCATTCAAAAGTTTAGAGAAGGTCACATTAAGTTCACCTGGAAAGGTTAGAATGCATTTTAGGTTCATCCTGAAAGCCGAATATCCCTAACTTTTTGTGAGTAGTGTATTACACAACTAACTTTAAATATACACCGAAACAATAAATTTCACTTGTTGTGTTTACAAATCAACATTACAAAAATATTCCACAGTACCATTAAGCAAACACATAAATACTGGAACCAATTTTATCCCCTGTGTGGAAGGCGGTGAGTCTAAGTCCTGCATGCTGATTTGAGAGCACAGCTGTGCAGAGTACATTTAATTCTGTTTCAAACAATATGCCAATTATGTTAACTTTTAAGAACTGTACAATGGCTGTGTTTGCAGGGCCGTCTATTGACCCCAATTGTTGGGTTTAGTAAAAAATAAAGTCAAAATAAGTGATAAATATCAATAAAACAATTTTGCTGAAAGAAAAGTGTAATAGATAAGGTTTGCCTTTGAATTAAGCAGCGCTGACTTGAACTGATGCAAATGTAGCACTGCAGTAAAAGCCGAGGCATCATCATTGGTCACCCTTTGCTTCTAAAAGTATGGCTCTGTGAAGTCGGCGTCCACTGTGTTGCCTTCTCCAAACGGTTCCCAATGAACCATAATACCTCAGTGGTGATGGTTTGTGCTCATAACATTTCATGAAGTGCTCACTGAGAGAGGCTGAATGTCCTGCAGATTTCAGAAATTACTTTGCAAATCGGACAGTTAAACTGGCGTTTAAGTGCCCGACCGCGGGGCCAGACTGCCCCCAGAGCGATCTTTATTAGAAAAATGCTCCTTTTTGGAATTCCCTCATGTCCTTCCTGCTGCTCTTCTGACCAGAATGAAGACAAAAAAAAAGCCACTCATTTCTGGCACTGCAGAGACATTGCATGTTTTCAAGCTGTTGAATTGTTTGAGTCTATGAACGGCAACTGCGATGACGAACCTGCAGCTGATGGTGTCAAGTGTCAATGATTGGCAGCGAACAGGAAGGTCGAGTTCAACAGCTGCAACACCTGAACTTTGAGTTAGTTCCTTCTCATTTGTTTTGAGAGGAGCTGTTTGCAGGCAGCTCTGTTTGGATGGTGGAGATTTTTTCTCCTATTATTTCCAGTGAGCTCTCTCCATGCGAGGAATTTGAAGGGCCTTTCTCTGTGGAGTGCTGTTTCGAGTTGTTCCCTCCATCTGATTCCAGGAAGGCTTCTCTACTTTGGGGTTTAATGAACTGCACGCTCACTTTTGGCGCCGCCACAGCGGTGACCTGCTGGTTAGGTTTTTGGATGCAGTTGGAGAGGGTCGAGACGCAGCTCTTCTTGAAGTTCTCGTTCATGAAGGCGTACACGATAGGATTGTTGAAGCTGTTGAAGAAGCCGATAGCCTGAACAATGGCGATGATCATGTTGAGTGTGACTCCGTCATATTTCTTCTCCAGGTCATCTGGGCAATTGCACACAGATGGAGATGAACGACACAGACACTTAAATAAAAGGCAATATGCACTTTATAACTACATCAAATACCTATTTCCATTTCACGTTAAAATTCATATCAACTTCAGCAATACTTACAGTACTCAAACAGCATGTGGACTGTGTGGAACGGTGCCCAGCAAATGGTGAATAGCAGAACAATGGTGATCATCATTTTAACGGCTCTTTTCTTTTTCCTGTAAAAAGTAAAAGACATCTGATGATGGAGGTAACTGACTACAACAGATATTTTGATCTGTCATAGGTGACTTTACAATACCTCATCCTCTCCCATTATACTCAGTACCGGCCACCTACTGTACACACTGCTCACTTACGCCTGCTCAGCCAAGCAATCACATTGTGAAGTTTGCAGGCAGTGGTAGGACTAGAGTAAAGGCAAGGAGGTGGGAAAACTGGAGGCCTGACGCACAGTGAACAACCTCAACCCCACTGAGAAGGAAACAAAGGGGATGATTGTGGACTTCTGGAAGACCGGCACCACTCCCCCTCCCCTCCACATCGGGGGAGCAGCTGTTGAGATGGTCTCACCTGGAGCATCAACACAACCAGCATGGTGAGAAAGGCCCACCAACACCTGTGCTTCTTGAGGAGAATGAAGTGCACTGGCCTGCACCTCAGTCCTCATTTCCTTCTAGAGATGTGTGATGGAGAGCGTTTTCATTTCCTGCAGCTCCATGTGCTACGGTGACTGCTCTGCGAACAGGCACTGCAGAGGGTGGTAAAGTCTCTGCAGGGGATCATCGGCAACAGCCCACCCACCATCAAGTTTTACAGCAGTAGGTACAAAGAAAAGGCCTCCTGCATCAAGATGGACTACCCACTCTGTAAACAGACTGGTCTATTCAGCCAGGAGGTCGCAGCATTGAGGCCAGAGCACCAGGCTGAAGCTCTGCATCTCCCTGAACTGTTAATACTATCATTTCATATTATGGCAGTGTTAAATTCTGCCCTTCAAAACTGAAAACCACAATCCCACTGAGCAAATGCTGCTTCTCGTTGAACGGTTTGCTGTCTTTGTTATTAATGATTCATATGAGGACATTGCTGCATCTTGAGCTCACTTGGCCACTTTGTTCATCTTTTACATTTGTACCATCTTTATTCTCACACTCTGCTTACTTTGTATTTATAATTACATAGTTATTGACTTAATTGCAATGGTTTATTATTTTGTGCTTTCTCCTCAATTACACTGTTGCTGTTACCTAAACCAGGACCTGAATACCTCATTCCATTCCCTGTTATGTACAACATGTCCTGAAATGACAATAAAACATCCTTCCCCTTATCCTTAACCTTAATAACACTAACATTGGCCCTCCACTGCTGAATTGTACCCTGGAGCTACAGCAACTGCTACTATTTTTTGCCCCCGTTCTTCCCAATTTAGAAAGGCCAGTACACCTACACTGTTGCCCTTTTTTTTTTTTAAGAATCGCTAAAACTGGCTCATGTCTGACAAGTGACATCTTTTGGTTATCGTTGAGCTGATTGAATCTAAGTCTAATTCACTCCCAGTATTTTGTGATATTAAACAACTCAATTAGTGATCCTCCTTCTTGTTTCTCCAACTAAAGTACACCTCAGCCAAGTGCAGAAGTCAGACATTACTGTCTTTGTAAGGCTTTTATTGTGAGATTGCAAAAGTTTTGTGTAGCCCCGCAAGGACCCCCAATAGAAATGCCTGAAGACATACTCTGCTTTAATTAATTGCTTTTATTAAATTGCATCCACTCCTTCTCACACGCTGAAAAATCCAGACTCTTATTATTTTATTGGTGTGAATGCTGAAAGCAAGGGCAATGACTTTTCACATCTGTAACATTTACAGTTTCCATAATATTCCATATTAACTGTCAAAATTTCCCCATAGGAATGAATGGAGAGTAGCTTCCAAATCTGAAATTTCTTCACCCGACTTCTAGCCCTCACAGCTCCTTCATACTTTTAGCTAGAAACTCCACTGAAGCTTTACAACGTTCATCATCTCTCCCTCTTTCAGCACATACATCTACCACCTTTGTGCCATTCACCATTTCATCACAGTCGTCTTTTAAAAAAACAAAGTTTCTCCCTCCTTTTTCTCATTTTACATGAGTGTGTATGTGGCCGCACTAGAGCGGTGACGTCATCGCTAGAGCGTGGAGGAGCGGAAAAATCACATGAAGCTTTTGTCTTTAACTCGCTGCTTTGTCCAAACCGTTTCACCCACAGTCACAGTTTATGACCCAAAATGTAGCTTAAGTCTTTGGACACGCAGTCACCTTAGCTTACATCTACGTGTTCAGGAGACTCTCTTATGTCCACTGGTCTGCACTTTATGGCTGTGACATGGACAGTTTTGAGTAAAACCTGCATTTACAGAGGTGCATGAATCTCTGTAAGAGACTGGGCGTTCAGGGACAGTCGGACATTCCAGCGTTCTCACGGTAAAAGTGTCTCCTCACCGTGTGCTCAGTTTTTAAACAGATAAACACAAACTGTGTGTGTTTTAGACTGTTAATTAAGTAATTACTGACGTGATAACTGATATGGAGATCACACATTCAGAACATAGAGCTCTGTAGTTACTTTATCACTCTGATAAAACTAAAACCTGCATTTTCACAGGTGTGTCATCTCAATGAAAACAGTACCATCACTAAGGGAGCACGACAGGAGCAGCAGCATATTACTGACGTTTGAGCCACCAGGTGGCAGCAGAGCTGCATGAAAGGAGCAGCGCAACATTAGAGCAGCATCTCAGCGTGACAGTGGCAGAGCGGCATGGCGGCGGCAGCAGACAGCATTCACACCGCAATTTCTCCAGAAATTGCACTTTCTAGTTATTATTATTCACTCATTATCATTCAAAAACTGATCCAAAGGAAGAAAAATTTGAAGGTTGAACTCAAAGAAACTTTCCTCCTTCAGCAGATAAACGTAAAACTCCGCACATACATCATTCTGCACAGTGAATAAAACCCAATCCAAAATACCACCGGGAGGAATTTAATCCACACTACCTGGAATGTGAATACTCTGAGACATCTCTGCTGTCGAACCTACCTCGAGATCTTATTGATCTCCCTGTGGTTCATGGTGCTGAGGACTGAGGAGTCGCCCACCCGCTTACGGATCCACAACTCAATGCCAATACGCGTGTAGAGGAACAGCATGGCTGCCAAAGGGAGCAGGAAGAGAGCCACCATGATGAAGGTGGTGTAAGCTTGCCGGTGAGTCACAGAGCGCCAAGTCTCCTGACAGCACACGTGGTAGTGATCATACAAGAAGTCATACTTCACCTTGACAGAAAGACAGAAAAGCTTTTAGTCTTTAAGGACACATCAAGTGGCTCTGACTGACAGGGTAGTATTTATTTGAGGCTTTGTGACAGGTGGGGTTTTACAGCTACTGTGCCCACAAACTCTTTGACTGCACATTTTAAATTTTATTAATTTTTTACCGTTTTTTCTCTTATTTCTGGAGTGCCACAGTTAATAACTTTCACCAGGATCTTTAGCTCTATTTGGATTTAAAAACGTGGCACAGTTTAGCAGCTTACAATGAGCTTAAACTACGGCATTCTAGCGTGTAATTTCTAATGTAATATTAACATAATCTATCATACCATATAATAATAACATGTAATCTTTGGTAGCTACTCAACAGTGAGTACTTTTTTCTCTGATATCAGTGTAATATCGTACTGGCTCTCAGTCTGTGTGTCCTGTCAGAATCTCTTGGGATAACAGGGAGGGGATTTGTCTGCTAGAAACCAAAGTTGAACTGAGAAGAGCAGAATATTCATAAACCATGTTGTTTCTGGGCTTTACTATAGTTTACCACAGAGCAACAAGAGGCCATGTAAGGCAATAATCCACACAATAATGTGCCAAAAACAGAATATCAGCATCACTTTAGTACCAAGCAGAGCAAACACCATAAGTGTCAAATCAATTAACAAGAGTTTCCTCTAAAACTACCAAGAAAAAATATCATCCTCACTGTCAACAATGTCACTGCAGCATGAATATCAAGAGCTGGATTGTTGGCTTATTCTTTCTTTCTTAGCTCTGTTTCTCAGCGGTTCAGCTCCACCAATCCACCAAAAGAAGCAAAACAAAGGTCAAGAGAGCATTTCAAGTTGTAGCAGACAGGCAACACTGTAGAAACACCACACTGCCACTGAGACAAACAGGATAGCAAGAGATGCTTCACCCACTGCACGATTTTAAATCAAATCATTGATTGCCTTACAGAATACAGTGAAAACAGTAAAATTACATTTATGGTCAAAAAAGTACAGTAGAATATGGTCCTTTAAGGGGCCACTTGGTAGGTATGAGTTCTTCCCAGAAGAAAATTCAAGTTTTTTTTTAAATTAAGCACTATAACACAGCTGACGGCTGGGTTGTTTGAAGGACACCGCCATGGTCGAACTGTCCATTGGGAGGCTTTGTCCATTGGGTGCTGAGGCAAATGCAATGCAAAATATACATTTTCTCAATAAATAATAATAAAAATACCCAAATGCTGTCAAGGACCAGATCCAGCAACTAAGCTTTGTCCACCTGTAAGCGGACCAAGATGAAGGGAAAAATGGTGGTACTGAAAAGCTGAGTGAGAAGAAGCTGAAGTTCACTGATGATGATGCAGCCAAACATTATAAAATAACAAATGATTAATTTAGCCAGAAGGCAGCAGACAGCTGAGAGAGCAGCTCAATGAGCCCAGAAACAGTGTTCATCAAGTACAGAGCAGCTGAAGCCACGATAAGCAAGGTTTGGCTTATACTACACGGCTGCTGAGCTATATCAATCAATCAATCAGTTTTTATCTATATAGTGCCAATAAGCTTTCCATAAACAGCAGGTCTAGACCAAACTCTTTAATTAAGAGAGAGAAACGTTAATATCCGAATAACCCAATAACCATATGCCAGAACAGGGTGTCAAGGGTGTGGTTAAAGCAGTGAGTGGGTTCATTTACACTCTGAGAATAGAGTCAATGAGCCAATTAGTCCAATAGTGAGATGAAAGCAGTGCTCAGACCACCATTATCATCATCCACATGAATATTAAAGTCACATACAATAATTACTTTATCTGCACTATGAACTACATTTGATAGAAACTCTGAGAATTCAGTTAGGAATTCAGAGTACGGGCCAAGAGGGCGGTACACTTTAACAAATAAGACTGGCTTCAGTGTTTTCCAGGTTGGATGAGAGAAACTAAGAGCAAGGCTTTCAAATGAATTATAGTTAAGTTTAGGTCTAGGCTTATATGGGGTTCCTTTTGTTAAAACATTTTCAACTTTTCATAAAGTTGTTAGACTCATATTTCAATATCCAGCCAATTACAGCCTGGAAGGGGTGGGACATTAAAAATAGGTTGACAAATGTTGAAAGTTAGTAGACTAATCCCACATGGAGACTTGCACGAGGATCTAATGAAGGAAAAAAACCTACAAACTGATGAATGTTGGTTGTGTATTTCTTGAACTACTGGCGGTACAGTGGATAGTATTCCATTATATTAAACTATATGAATAAACTAACATTACATAAATGGTAAACTGACTTGTATATGGCTATTCTGTCATTATATTCACTTTCACCCACTCACACACTGATGAGAGGTTGCCAACCCTGTTATCAGGAGGAAACTTATAATTCACATGCACTTGTACATGGAATCTGTGGTTCAGGCGCAATTTGAGCAGTCTCTTTTGTTGACAGTTCTCTTTTATTGTTCCAGAGATTATTGAAATCTGGCAGCGATTGTACCAATACATGTATTTTATGTTTTACTCCAACTGCTGCACAACTAATTGCCCCATTGGGGACAAATAAAGTGATTGACTGATTGAATATGTGCTCCCTCTACTCCCCTTCTAAGAGCAACAAGTTCCCCTCGCTCTGTTTTACCATCATTTAACTAAGAGTCTCTCTGGCAATTTGGTGGGCAGGTCTGAGTCAAATAGTCCAGGGTCATTTTAACATTCCCAGTGCGTCCCTGCCACTTACCTCTAGCTGTTGCACAAACAGCATTGGTGAACCCACTATCACTGAGGCAATCCATACCAGCCCTGCAGGATGCAGACACATCAACAAAACATTTACAGACAGATACAATCTGCAGACACAGCTAGGTTCAAGTCATACGCACGACATACAGTTTGATGCATACAGTGGCTGCAAAGGAAATTCACAGAGAGAAATTCGTGTATCACATAATTAAAAAGCTGCTTATCATTTCCGGTCTCTGCAAGAACTCTACAGTGTGAGACAGCAATACGCAGATTTTGGTCATTTCTTTTTTTTGATTGAACTGTACACTTTTCTGTTAAAAATGAGGAAATACTAAATAGAATGTCCAATAAACCTGAATCTATATACAAAGAATGCACCATACATAAAATGCATCCATGTTATGTTCATATTCTACCATTTCTCTTTGCATATCTGCACACACACACTTTGATATAGTTACTGTACAATAAGCCAATATCAGCCACTAATATTCATTCTAATATAAGTAAGGCTCTACCTTGAAGACTCGAGATGTATTTGCCTTTTATCAGTGAGCAATGAGTGAGTATACTTTGTGTGTACCTGGAGGATTAGAAATTACAACCACTAGGTAGTCGATCAGGGCCAAATTATCCCTATGGAAACAAAGGAACATCTTCCTCCAGCCTTTCAAATTTTGCACAACATAAGCAAAGTGAAAATCACAGCAGTGCCACCATAGATAACTTTCACTTCCACTTGCTGTCAGTTTGTGTCTGCTGCAGCCCTTCATCAAGTCTGTGCCCAAATGTTACCTATCTCTCTGTTCTCTTTGTAGGTTTCCACAGAGGTTTGCATGTGTCTTCACACAGAGGGAAAGCAGGATGCATGTAAGTGTAGACTTTAACTTCACAGAGCAGAGGTTTCTTTGAACACACAGTGACAAACACTAAAGGCAAAATTAGCCACTCGTGCAAATATAGAGTACCTAGCATCTTGTATGCTCTTTTGGACGAGTACTGCCTCCTCATTTTCAGCGGGAAAACAATGCCCTGGTATCTCTCAGTGGCAATGCAGGTCATGGTGAGGATGCCTGTCACTATGGCTGTAGTCTGTACAAAGGGAACTGTCTTGCAAACCAGAACCCCTGCAGGAGAAACAGAGGGATGAAACAAAGAGGCACTGAGAAGAAGCCAAAAATGTGCATTTCTATTGAAGTACACATCCCTTCGATTGTTTGACCAAACACTGGAAGCAGAGGCAAGCTCTTCCTCATCCTTTTCATCTGCCTGTGGGGTTTCATTGAGATGACAAAACGGCCGTCACTGATTACACTTGAGCGCAGAGATCACACACATTTCACAGCTAGTGAAGCGCACAGTTGTGACGCAGGTGAGACCCACATTTCAACTGATTCAACTAATTGTGAGCGTGTTTTAATAGGGGCACATGCTTTGAACTGGCCTTCTATTGCTATGATACACTGAATGTCAACTGCTGGTTACATTATTATGAGGTGTCCTAGTTGGCGTCAGGCATAGTGCCGAATATAATGAAATACACACCAATAGCCATTCAATAATAATCCATCTGCATGGCTAATAATGCTCAGTTTCTATTGACACAGTCAGGCTATGCCTCTTTGTAGAGGTTGTAGAAGAGTTGTTGTACATTGGTGGACACATTCACAGAGACGCCTTTAGATGCAATGCAATGCAATGCAATAACGATTCAACTTTTTGAGACTCTAATGAGGTGCTGTCACCTTGCATTAACACCTCTATCTTAGAGTATTTCAAGGCATTGCATTAGCCTATAATTACATGAATGTTCATTATAGTGTCCACTCTCTTCTTCCTCCTCATTAATCTGTTGCAAACTCTGTGGTCCATCAATGCTGAAAAGTTAGATTCGAGTAAAAATGTGATTATCTTTTCTTTAAACAAATTTCCCACATCACTTCCTCAAGTAATAGCAAAGCTCAAACTGTCATTCAGAGGCATTGTTAGCTCCTGCTGCAGCTCCTCAGAAGGTCTTTTCTTAACAAGAGATCAATGTTGTGTTTGCCTGCTGGCCAGCACAATGTGCTTGGTGCACACTGCTGTTTGTTTAGAGTAAATTCTATAGCAGCTGCATCATTATTGTTTAGCCTGCAAATCCCTATCCGCTCAGTTAAGCTGGAGCTGGACTTTGCTTTAGGTGCATTTCAGGTTACTTTATTTATTAATTATTTTTAATATTTCAGGTTACTCTTATTTCCCCTCACTTAACATAGTTTAATGATGCTAAAGTCTGGAATTTCATGTGCAAATCAAAGCTTCAGAAGACTTGATGTTTGGTACTGTTGACATAGTCATAAAAAGTATGAAACACAAGTGCAAGAGGTTTAAAACTCACCCCCGAACCACTCCGACGAGATGTTCTGCAGCAAAGTAAAAGGTATGCAGAAGAAAGTGATGAGCAGGTCGCTGACAGCCAGGGAGCAAATAAAAATATCGGTCGCCGTCTGTATCGCCCGTTTCTTCACAATTATGTAGATGACCAAACTATTTCCTGCCAGAGCCAAGACGAAAATAACCATATACATGATCACAAAGGTGGTCTTGGCGCTGTACGGCAACTCGGGGATGTAGACGAGCGGCTGGATGTTGTAAGTGTCTATAAACTCCTGGCGGCTCAGGTTGTAGTACTGGAGCATCTCCTGCAACACTTCAGGAGTTATCTTGGTGGACTCTTGCTCCGAATCAGCGGAGGCTGCTGCCATCCTGATCCGCGTCTCCAGTCCTGAGATGAACTTGCAAGCAGAAGGAAAAGCAACAAATCAGTGGAGGCTCAAGAGCTGGAACCTTCTCTTTAACTCACCAGCGCGTCAGGATGGTGCGCTGCCTCCTTGTCCGAGGAGAACATGCTGCTCCGGCTGCTGCGGCTGCGCGCACATGTGTGTGGACAGGACTTGACTCCATTAAACACAGAGTGACAGACCAGTAACATGTCTGCTGACGAGGCTGAGCAATCTAGGTTGCATCAGTCTGATGATGGATATTTTATCCAGTATTAATAATATGAGGAGAAGGCTAATTAAAAACTATCCATGGAGGACACGCAGGAAACACAATTCCCTAAACAAACATTATGTAATTAGAAATTAGAAATGTCATTAGAATTATATTCACTGTTTACTCTGTATTAGTAACATCTTTATTTCATTAATTTAGGGAATAGAACAGACAACACAGTCTAGATCACTGACTCTGCCTTCAGATTCTGACCTGCAAAGGAAGGCGATTAAAGGTCCCATAGTATGCTCCTTTTAAAGTTCATATTTGTGTTTAGAGGTCCAACCAGACCAGGTTTACTTGGTTTAATGTTCAAAAAACACTTTTTTTTCTCACAGCAAACATGGCTGTTTTCAGCCTCTGTCAGAACGCTCCATTAAAAAAAAAAGACAATTTCCTGCTTCGCTCTCGCCTTCGACATCTTAAGCATCTTGAGCTGGTGTTAGTGGGGGACAAACAATGGCGGACAGCGAGGTAGGAGTTTTTCAGACAGCACAGAGAGTGGGCCTGCTGTCACATGATCAACCGATCCCCTTATGACATAACTTTAACTTTCCTTCACATAATTGTCTGTTAAGTATTGAAATTGAGCTAAAGACTATGACACTAAAACTCATTAGGAAAATGTCATTAATCAAGTGACAAGTGAGGTCATTTTCTACAAGACTTCCATACAGCCAGACTAACAGCAGAGTCGCCCTCTGCGAGCCATTGGAGACAATACAGATTTAAGATGCTTCAGCAGGGGCTTCACTTTTCACACCCTGACGCTACATCCACTTCTGTTTTTAATGGCACGTATGTAGGTAGACAGGGAGGTCAGCCACCCAGTCATTTCATTCAAACTGAATGCAATGATGATAATGATTGTTGAAGTTAGCAGCCAGTCCGTCTAGTTGATCTTTGTTTTTAGCCTCAGGGACTAACGCAATTGGGCAGGCATCTGTCATGTCTACACAGAATATTAGTATAGTTAGTATTATATTACTAACAAAGATTGGATCTTTGTTAGCTTGTTTGTCAGCTTTCTGGTTTTATCCCATAAAAACTTATTACTTTAGACTCGTGTACACATGACAGATGCTAGTCCTGCTACGTTAGCCTCTAAGGCTAAAAACGAAGATCAGCTCACCATGCCTCCTCTCACCTCTCCAAAGTAGATGCAGCAGCCGTCTCCTGCATGGTCGCTAACCTCGGAACTAAATTATGCATGTCCTGTCAATCAAATAGATCTTTTAGAGCCTTTAGAGAGAGCACTGATCAAACAATCTAGTCCTTGGCTGATAATGATGGCCAATTGATCGGAGCACCCTTAATGATTTGTTAATTGTAGTTTGCTTCAATCCACAAATGTCACAGGAGAGCATATTGAAAATTTCTTGTCCATGTGGGGATTCAAGAATCATTGGATCTCTCTAACTAAAACGTTTTGTCTTGACCTGCTCTATATTTTAAGTATCTTGAGATAACGTTTAAGAATTTGATCTATATAAGTGAAGACTGGTTGACTGATAATGTGTAATTCAGTCATTCTAACAGGCTGAGAAGTTTAACTAAAATTATTACTTTTTAAAATATTGCAGCTGGGTTTTTGAGAATAAACTAATCAGGCTTTCATTCTGCAAAATACAGGACAATTGCACCATTTAGGTTAAATTAAACTACTAATACCTCTCTCTTTTGTTCCATTAAATTGCATAACATTTCATGTTTAGTGTCAGGAAAAGGCAGATTCACGCTGCTTCTGATTTGCGACCAACTAACATGCACCTGTCTTGACCCCCTGTCTGGACAGATAGACCAACATTGCCATCCATAAATCTATGCTGCTAGCATGGCTAAAAACATAAAACATCTTTTTTAGAGAAATCTATATGCCAAGATTTGCCAGGTGCTTTCATCATATGCAAATGAAATCAGAAAATAAAAGATTCAAACAACATACTAGTCACACAGAAAAACTGCAGCAATTAACTGAATAGAAAGACTATGCATGAATACAAAAAGAAATAGAAAAGGTGCCAGCTTTGTGTACTGTCAATTGAACACAGCAGATGTAACAAAGCCTGTTTTTCATTGTGCGAGAGTGTGTGTAAGCCAGAAGGAATGAGGCAGATCCATTCATTTATAGATGCTAATAGGCTGTTTGAGGTTAAAGCCAGCCCTTAGCAACAACTGTTAAAATATGTGTTGCTTCCAGTTGGTAAATAAATTTAATGTTATCAGTTGTCACTGCTAGTTCAGACAGAAGAGCCCTTGCTGCGGAACTTCACAAAATATGTTTTTTTTGTGGAGGGTGGAAAAAATTGGTAAATTTATTTTGTTACTTTCCCACTCCAAGATGAGGTAGGGGTCACCCAAATGGGAGTCCAGGCCGTGAAGGCCTTTTATCATATTTCGACAAACCAGATGACCTCTGCCTGAGAAATTCAGGCTGCACTGTGGCTCACTGGGGAGAGAGAGTGCACCAATTGGTGTAGACACTGGGAAAGGACTCAATAGCACAACTAGAAAACAGGCTAATAGAATAAAAGAAAAGAAGATTAGGGGGGGGGGGGGTAGTTAAAACGAATCAGGCAATCACATGGGTCAGAAACACACAAGGGCAGGAAGTGAAGCATCTAAAATCATTTGCATGCCTGCATTCATGTCATGAAATTCAATAATAAACTCATAGGGTGCTGTCAGATGCCAGAATGTATTCTCTTTTCCTTCAATTTGTAAAAAGCCCCTCAGCCAATCAAGCCAATCAGCAGTGATTGACTTTTAACTAAAACATGGGTAATTAGAACAACAATACTACAGATAAAAGGATATGATAGCACCTTTTAAAAGCTGAACTATGGTCCTCGAATAATTGAGGAGCTGTTGCAGCATCCTAGTCTAATTACTCACATGTGTAATTTTGCCTTCAAATTGTGAGCACTTAACTGAGTGATAAGCAACCGAGCTGTGATGGAAGAGGAATGGTAGATAAAGGAAAGTTGAATTAAGAAATCTCAGATCTGTATTTGAAAATTTCTGTACTGTCCAGCACTTGATAAATGAAAACATGTTGGAAAAACAAGAGTTGGGCATTGAAACATCAATAATTTCACCAGATTTTACAGTGGCATGCAGCTGTATATCAATAGTATTTAAATGAAAATTAATTAGTTCAGTGTTTACAAAATATGTGTTTTAGAGGCAGCTTATGAATAACAATAACGGTGGCACTAAAACAGACCCTTGAAGAACACCATAAATCATGGTTTGGGTAAAAATTCTGATGATATGATACAATAGTAACTAGAGTCAGCAGCACGCAGTAGATCAGTGCTATTATAGGAGCATTTTCAGTGCTGACTAAAGGGAACTACAGATAAAAAATGTAGCAGGTCCACCTTGTTGTTTTGCAGTTTTCCTTTATGTAGCCTACAAAATAAGGGAGAGTGAACTCACAGACATGTTGGACCCAGGCTTGTTTGACCTCCAATGGGGGTTCTGAGATAAACTCTTTGGCCAGGAACATTCTCTAGTCATTCAAAAACTGTTTTTCCATCTCAGCAGTAAAAGTGTCAGGAATGATCCTGTCCAGCCAAGATTTGGGTGCTTTCCCTGCTCTGAGAGAAGAGATGTTTTTAACAGGTAACACCATTAAGAGCAGGGTAAGAATTTCTGATTGATCCCTGGGTCAGATGAGTTGGAGAAACAAGAACTTTTAAATGAACTTTGCCATCCAAAAGGAACAATGACAAACTCACGCAAAGAAGATCGCACCCTTATGGACAAAGATTGAATTCTGTTGACAGAAATGTGTCACAT
This sequence comes from Pempheris klunzingeri, assembly GCF_042242105.1. Classification (NCBI taxonomy): domain Eukaryota; kingdom Metazoa; phylum Chordata; class Actinopteri; order Acropomatiformes; family Pempheridae; genus Pempheris; species Pempheris klunzingeri. The sequence goes on along the minus strand of NC_092031.1, from coordinate 8,381,457 downwards.
CAAAGCAAAGGTTTTGTCTCTCTCTATATCTCCCTCATACAGATACATACACACACACACACACACACACACCCTCACTTCCTCCACTGATGTTTAAGATAATGCAGGCTTCAGCCATAAATCTGAACGTGGTCTTTGTTAAATTGCACTGCATTTCCCTTCTTTTTTTAGTAAATAGATAGATCGATGACTTTATTAATCCTCGAAGGGAAATTAAATTACCATAGCAGCATCCTGTTGCATACATTGAAGAACCTGAGCCTTCTCAGACAGTAAAGCTGACTTGTAGACAGCTTCTTTGTTGGTGGACCACTTCAGTTTGTTATCAAGAAGAACCTGTACAATGTTACAATTTCCACATTTGTCCCACCATTACAGACTGGATAGGGTGGGTTCCTGTTCCACCTGAAATCCATCACCATCTCCTTCGTCTTCGGCACATTCAGCTGCAGGTGATTCTCCCCACACCACCTCACAAAGCATTCATTGTATAAGTTGTATTAATGTGAATGCAGTATCCAAAAGATCACAGAATAACCAAACTAACCTTGATCACCACATTTCCTTTTCCTTCCTCCATTAACAGTTCAAATTTCATGTTTGAAACCTAATAATTGACTGAGTTACAGGAATTATATAATGAATGACATACTATGGATCCATACTCCCAATTAAACCAGAAAGTAAAACTGGAGACCCTCTTGAGATGATTTGGTGAAACAGCTGAACTGTGGCACATTTATCTAATATGCCAAAAAATAGTTTTCCATGAAACTTGCAAAATTTATAGTCCCTGATTTTGGCCATTGAAAAAAAAGTAATATTGGGCAGATCTAAATGAGAATTACTAATTGAAACTGGGATACAGTGATCCGTAACTCATGTTACAATGAGTGTGGCCCAGGGGCATAAAGGGAGGACAGATGGCTTTAACTTCACACCGGTTAAGTTTTGCAACTGCATCGTGTTCGGTTGTAACGGTATCATGGTGACAAATCAGAAATATAAAACACAGACTCACAAGGTGGAAACAATACCAGCTAATGGTGATAATAAAAACAACTGATGTGTTGTAATTTAAACTTGAATACATTTAACATATTCTAAAATATAATATACTGCAGCCTTTGACTCCTTTGAATTAGTAAAACCATAAACATTTATGTCTTTTAATCTTCACAAGCCCATAAGACATTTACGCTTTCTCTTCTTGGAGGGTTTTCTGTTTTGAAGATCATCCTGCTTTTCAGAGGGAGAGAGGTCAGAGTGTAACAAGATAATGATGTCTGCTTCCACAGATTGGGCAAAAAAGAAAGCCAAATGCTGTTAACATATTTTCTCAGTTGGTGTTTGTTTGACGTTGCTGCATTTATGGCCCTGACATTTTAGGAACGAAAAGATTGTGTCGCCAAGATCTAACCTGGTGCTGATGTACTAATGTAATTAAAAGCAGTAAATGGAGCTTTTAATCACAAGGTTCTCTCTGAAATCCACCAATCCTAAAAGAGAGTGCATCTTAGTTTTAGAAATAAAACAGAGCTTTAGTGGATGACTTTTGTGCTCTGGGATGTGAAAACTCAATATCTCAAAACCACCCTGACAGAATATTGCCAAGGTCACAATATCATTTGAAAAACAAAATACCTCATATGAAGGTTTAAGGTTCAGTTTTTATCACATTTTACAGTGTAAGATTGCAACATTAAATTCATTTGTAGCCCCCTTTATTCTTCATATGCTGAAATTATATGAAGAAGTAAGATAAGATCATGGGACTGTATAGGTGTATGTGAATGCATCAGCAGGAAATGAAAGCCTTTGTTGTGGAATAGCTCAAAAACAGTTTATGTAGCATCTATAGCAACCATCAAATTGAATGTGAAAGAAAGCATCTAGAAGAATCTATACAGAAAAAAGAAAAATATTCATTGTTTAGTCTCAACAAATCTAATATGTCTCTGTCACAAGAGAAGACGATAAAAGTCGTTTAATGATTTTGTGTTTTTCGATACAAACATGATGGGCAACAAATTAATTACTGTCTTGGGGAAGATGCACCATGCACCGTCAGCACCCATGGGTGAATTTTTAACCCCAGAATGATGCTGGTGGTTCCTAAAGTCCTCAAAAGTTGTGATGGAGGCAGAGCTTTCAACTATCAGGCGCTATACAAACCCCTGTGACTGTGATTTTTATTAACAGAAGACTTTGACAATTAAAAGAAATTTCATTTAATCTTTTATAATCACTGTAATACAGTGAACATAGACTTATGGCTACTTTTATTTAAAGTGCACCCAATGGACGATATTTCATGTGGACCCTAAACTTTGAGTTTTGAGTTACATTAAGTTTGAGGTCACTGCACCCCATAGAAAATACATACAGTATATTGAAACAACAACATTTTTGGTTGTGAGATGTATTCAAGGATTCAAGAAAAGCAAAGAACAATTGATCATAATTGAAGACAGAATTATGAGGATATGACCCACTTTCTTAATGCATGCTTTTTGATGACTCTGTCAAAGCCAAATGGTCTGAAAAAATGATTCAACCTCTGCAAAAATATCAAAATTACTCACTTGTAAAAATAACAAACTGAAGAGCAGTGCATGCAGCTATCCCGTGTCTGTGACCAAGTAAATAGAAATACTTGCTTTGCTCATCTATGGCTTCAGTCTTGGGTTAATAAGTCCTACATGTCACAATATCATGTGGATTTGAAATGCTTTAGTGTCCTGGTAAATAGCCTTTGAAATATTTTCAATTCAGGCAACTGGAATCTAACGTCTGCATTTTTATGTCTTCTTACCTCATGAATGAAGTTCACGTTTTTCATTTTGAGTGCATTCAGAATACATTACAGAACACCATCAAGGCTCTTAATAGTCAGGCTCTATCATATGTTCAAAAATTCATAGTACCGTACCACCCCACTAGAGCACTGTGCTCCCAGAATGATACTGGTGGTTCCTAAAGTCCTCATATGTCATGATGGAGGCAGACCTTTCAACTATCAGGCTCCTCTCCTGTGGAATCTTCTTCCAGTTTGGGTACAGGAGGCAGAAACCCTCTCTACATTTAAGAGCAGGCTAAAAACCTTCCTTTTTGATAAAGCTTATAGTTTAGGGCTGGCTCAGGCCTGGGACCAGCCCCAAGTTATGCTGCTATAGGTTTAGACTACTGTGGGACTCCCTACGATACACTGGGCTCCTCTCTCCTCCTCTTCCTCTCCATCCTTATGCTTCATGTCCCTTTGATGTCTGTTACCAACGTTGGATCTTCCCTGGAGCCTTTTTGTGCTTTTCTCACTTGTCATTGTGGTCATGGTTCTCCTGGCAGCGGTTCTCTGGCTTCATGAATCTTTTACTAGTGTTAGTCGTGTTATGTTATTCATAAAACAACTATTTTAATGTTTTTCACTGTTACCATATTGCTCATTATTAGTTATATTCCTAATTTCAGTACTATAATTCTCTCTCTCTGTCCAACCTACACCAAGAACGAACCCTGACAGAAAGCCGTCCACCTCTGAGCCTGGTTCTGTTTGAGGTTTCTTCTCATTAAAGGGGTGTTTTTCCTGCCTGCTGCTCTCTTGGATCCTTAGATTTGAATTCTTGAATTGTCTCTTAATTAAAGAGTTTGGTATAGACCTGTTTTTAGACCTGCGTCTTGAGATAACACTGTTATGAATTGGCGCTATATTGAGCAAGAGCAGTCTCATGCACATGCGGCACATGAGGCACATGCTTATTTTCACAGTGGGGACCCACAGGAGGCAGAGGTGCCACGAAGCACAGTGATATATCCATTCTCAGCGAGCAGCAGCCTGGCCACTCACAGAAACACATTTCTCTACACTGGTCTACAAGCAATTCTGCTCCTCTGCTCCTCTTTAATCAAACATAGAACTGATCTTTATCAATAACCTCATGAATTTATAATGTAAGCACCCCTCCCCCGCTCTCTCTCTGTGTCTCAGCATGCCTGTATCTCTGCATGTCTGCAGAGACAGATTAATTTTGTAATTTAGAAAACAAAATCACAAACAGCAGATCACTTTTATCATCGTGTGGGGAGAACAGCGGAAGCCAGACAGCATAAGGCAGACGCTTCAAAGCTCCAGGGAGATTGTGAGTCAGCATCCGGCACCTTTGTGGTCCTTCCCGCTGCCCAGGGCTTCAGAGCCATGCTGACTCGCGATCTCCCTAGAGCTCTGAGGAGCACAGTGTTAAAATTGTGTTGGAAATTGAGTATGGTCACAGTAGTCAGTGGTCAAGGACAAAAATTGCTAGACACATAACAAATACATCACATAAACATCATAACATACATTTCTGATGAATGACAAAATATCAGGTAAAAAAATTATTAGTTTAGTAACATGATTATTAATAAGTAACAAGACGAACATTCTACGGCTATGGAGGACTTCTCAGCTCAGGTATGTGCACATATTTCTGGTGTGATTCAAACATTGTTGCTGTCTGACTTTTGTAAAACGTCCTTTAGCTCAAGTGAACAATTGTTCTAAAAAAAAACTAATATATAATAAATATAAAAACATAAATAGAAATAGATTAAAGTAAGAAAATGAAAAATGTGACCCAGGACAAGATTAAAATTGTGAAATATGTACTGAATAAACACTGTAAGATGATAGTAACATATTAATTACTTGAGTTTTCATAGGGTGGCTGTAGCGCAGAGCGGGTAGATGTAATCTACTGACGTTATTGAAATACTGTTAATGCCTTGTGTAATTGAGGTTTTCAAAGAAATTCTTATTTTTTAAACCACCACAATCACTTTCATTTTTCATCATTTCATCATCAACAATTTCTAAAAATACATATAATATTGTAATTGTAAATAATTGTATTTATTGTGTATATTTTGATCACGTCAAAAAAGGTAAAGAAGCATCTCTCTAAAACGAACTGCAACTGCAAAACTGTGAAATACAAATGCCACAAAGCCAGAGGCAGAAGAATCCTTAGGAGATTAATCATCATTTTCATAGCACATTTACATTAACATTCACACAGATTTGCTGCACTAGTTGCTGCAGTAAACAGATTCTTACATGCATATTTGCACATGATAATCCTGTTAAGTAAACTGATTGAGGCAGTCACTCATTGTGCACAGATGCCATTGTTTCATGTTTAGTTCTGGTTCCTTAGCAACTAAGGCAACAGCAGAGCATAAAGTACCAGAGGGTTTGAGCTGAAGGCAGTTTACAGAGGTAAAGTGGTTCTTCAAAGTTATTTTGTCTAAATCTTAAGCTATTTTCTTGCTGCAGAACACAAAATACACATTTCTTGATGAAACTTAAAAGTTAAGTTGAGTTAAACAAATTGATTTATTGATTGAATAATTTCTGCTTTGCTCCTTGTTTTAGTTTTCAAAGTTTTAGCATGTTGATGTGGTCACAGCTTTGCAATCACAAGAGCCTTAAATATTAGAGTTTCAGTATTTCAATCTTTGTCTCTGTATAAATGCATGTCAGGGTTTTTCTTTTATTCCTTCAGATTTAGAAAAAAAAAAGAGAAATTCCTTCTTCCAAGGGATGTCGATAGCACAGACTCCAGACTCTCAAGGGACAACTGGAGAGAGGAGCAATGGTCAAACTCATCTGTTCACCACAGAATTTACTAAGAGGCTGACGACAAGCAGCCCTCGGTTTGGTGCCTTGAGTCATCACTCATTCTTTTCAAGGCACAACCCCCATCCACACAGGGTCAGACATATTCAAGGTGAGCACACACTTAGGACCAGACAATAGAAGAAATTCATGGACTGTATTGAAATGTAATTTTCACAGGTTGAATTCACAGTTGAATCAAGCCATGCCATATTCCTTCCTAAACATTAAATGAAAGTGTTTTCTCATTCAGCCATGCAGTACAGATGGTACACGCATTCTGAACGTTTATATATGATTTTCCCGAGTATGTGGTTCCAGTAAAACTCCAGTTAAATAAGGTCAGCAGAACATTCGGGCTCCAATATAGGTTTTCAAAGTTGTTTTCAAATGATATTTCATTGGAGCTGCGTAAAACTTCAGCAGATATAATGTTTATCATGTTCACTTTAGTTTAGCATGTTAACATTTGCTAATTACCGCTAAACACAAAACACAATTTGATCATAAACTAAAGCAATGGACAAAATAAAGATTTGCCAACCTGATGGTGGCAGTAGATTAAGAGCCATGTCAATCATTATGATTTATCATCTGGAGACCACCAAATGTCTGCACCAAACTTCACAGCAATCGATCCACTGTTTGAGATATTTCAATAACAACCAAAAATGTCAACCTGCCTCTCTAAGTCGGCTGGGTGGTAAGCTGGTGATTCATCCACTGGACACCAATTTTCTGTTCAAATTTCAAACTAATCCATTCAGACCAAAGTGGTGGACCTATCAACACTCACACCGACCGCCCAGCAAAACCAGTATTCCCTACTGTCACGCCAATAGCACGGTTAAATACTCCAAACCAAACCAACTGTACACTACCGGCCCAGCTAATGGCAGACAGACCAAGTTAGTGACAGACAAACTATATATGAAAATGTAAATAAAAGTGATGAAATCCATAACTCATTCATGATTTAAGCCATTAACAAGGTCCTTACTCTGATGTTGCTGTGAAAGCATCTTTTCCTGAGCTTTGTTACCTGTAAATGAAATATTTCATAAGCAGCTGTTTTGACACCTGGAATTGGAGTATCGTACATCAAAGACAAGTAGGTTTCATCCCTGAGGTTCTCATGAACTTGTTACCTTTAGTCTCAGCGGGAATTTTGCTTCATTTCTTCAGGGCATCTCTTTTATTGTGTCACACTTCTGAAGCCCTTTACTTTGTTTCTGAACTGTGAATACTGTGTCTTCATCTTTCCTGATACAGGCCACAAGCAAAACGGAATTGGTCAATCAATACAGTTGTTCTATATAGTGCAAGTGTTGCTGAACCTTTGACCTCTTCAAGCCTTTTTGTTTCCTGCAGGACTCAATGGAAGGCCTGTTTGTATGGTGAGAGATGAATGGTATGTCACCTCATCATTATTCCCTCATCCACTTCTCAAAAGCCACGTCCTCAGGAGAGCACCTGATGCATCTTTTGCTTTTCCTCTTGCTCAGAATCTTCATGGAGTCAGTAGTAACAATAATAAATCTGGTAAGTTTCAGCGCCTAAATTCTATCAGGAATTTTGTAAAGCTCTGCCATCAAAGCATCCCCATTAAGCTTCACAGTAACGTGAGCGATTTCTCCGCTCTCATGTCAGCATTGTTTTCAGAGGCCTGGAAGGATGAACTTAAAGAACTAGCTGTAAAAGTCAGTTTGTCTTCTCGGGCACAAAAGAACAAAAAAGAGGTACGAGTATTGCTATGATTGCTGTAACCTGCACTATGTTCATGGTTAATTAATGGTATGGAAGCCTATAGGAGACTACATCAAAGTGATTGACCATTTTAAAATGAAAATGAACAAGCTGTTTGCCATTTCATTTACAAAGGTGTACCCTGCTGTGTTCATTCAAATGAAAATAAAAATGCAATAAAAATAATTTTCCATTCATGCAAGCAAAATACAAAAGTCAAAATTAAAATATGAATGCACTTTTTAAAAACAATTTTTAAATTATAAAACAAACTGCCCTTGAGATTTAATTCTAAAATACTTAGCCTGCTGCTCTTTTGGTGTCAAAATGAAAATGAAAATGAAAATACAATCTGTCAGCCCTCTAATAAAGACGTCAATCATTCTCTGTAGGTGCTCTGCTCAAGTTCAGCCTTGCTGAGCTGCTAGGATGGCTGTAGACTCTCAGTCTTGTCAAGTTATGTTTCTGGTTCCTTAGTTCTTTACTTATTCAAAGCTAATTTAACTAAGACTGGCAATGTATATTCAACTGAAGTTTCGGCACTGGACAGCATGATTTGGTATTCCAGGACCAACCTGAGGAAGAATCTGCCCACCGAAAGACCCAATATTCAGCTGAAACTGGGAGAATCGTCCCTCCATCCTCCAAGTCTTACCAACGCAGAGCCCATCCCCAGCGCCTGGTTTACTCTCAGCCCTTACGTGATCAAGAGCTCATGGTGAAATCCACTCATATTTACCTCTTCTACAGTTAGAAAAAGTGCCATTTGTGGTAGTTTGAGGTAGAAATGAGACAAAGCCATGTAATATTATGTTTTAGAGAGGAAGAGTTACCAGAAGATCAAAAAGAGCTTTCCAACATAATAGAAATTCAATTCCAATTTTAGACTATACAGCTACTTAATTTATGTTGTTTGCTAGTACAGGGATGATTCTACTGTTCTCTTGTCAGGTGTTGGAGCTACTTTGTCAGATCCTGCAGACAGATTCCCTGTCCACAGTCCAGCAGTGGCTCCTGCTTGCAGGCCAAAGAGGTAAAATGTTTTTTCTTTCCACTTAGACAATGAGGTTAGTTTGTGCACAAAGACAATATATTTCAAACTGTTTATCCAATGTCTATACTAGTGTACTTTTATAGGTGCTGAACCAGAAAGAAATTAGAAATGTATGACAATTCTTCAATCACTTAGGTTACATTTCATCCCAGCTTGTTGTTGCATGTAAACCTGGACCTCCAAATACAGGGTTAAACTTGAAAATGAGCAGAATATGGGACATTTAGGTGAGGTTAATTAAAGTGGCTTTAGCATTTCCAGTTTCCAGTTTTTAGAAGTGTTTACTTTATAAATTGTTTTTTGGTTGCAACAATTTATCCAGCCATTTTAATTAACCGCTGGAAATCCATATAAATACTGCTGCTGATAATGAAATGAATCACTGAGCTCTTTTCCAAGTATTATGTGATGTGCTGTATCCTCAGAGAAAGACCTAGTGATGGGGATGATCAAACAAGCTCTGGATGGCGTCGACCTCACAGGTCGTCATCAGCAGAACATCCAGCAGTTCCAGGCATTTCACCCTGATGCTTCTCCGCCGGCATATGGGCGATCATTTGACCAGTCGTGGAACAAACCACGGAGAATAAGGTCCGGATGATCCTTAGAATTTTCATCTGGTTCCTCTGATCAAAAATGTTGAAAGCTCTGTGTGTTTTACATTTTCCATTTTCCTCCGTAGCTCATACAGAGGGAGCCGAGCTTCCAGTGGTGACAAACCAGGTAACTAAATGTTTTACTGCTTTTCAGGATATATATCATATATTTCGAGAACAGTGGTTCTCAAAATGGGATCAAAGGACACCTAGGGACCCTTGAAGGGGTTCTATGGGGTCCTCAGCAATTTATTTCAACTATTATTCCACCCATAAGGAACACAATGACAGAATGTATAACTACTTTATTGTAAAAAAAAAAATGTCTAAAATCTAAAATTAGATGGGGGACCTTTGGACAAAATGTTATAAAATGGGGCTCTGTGGTCTAATTTGTGTCAATTTAGGGGTCCTTGATAAAAAAAAATCCCTCTGCCATCTCCTCTTTTGATATATTCTTTTTTCTGATAGCAAATTTGTTTTGGTCCATCACTGGGGCCTTTTTCTTTTTCACACAGGCTAGAGACTAATACACTACACAAATCAGAGGCTCTAGAGATATAAAAAATAAATTAAAATAAAATAATTATAAAAACATTATTAGAAAACCCTTTTGGTGCTTCCAGCTTTGCAAGGAATGATGCTTTTTGTGTTTCTAATGTGCATTTCAAAGTAATGGCACTGAAATACAGCCTCTCAATGTCATTTTCTGTATTGTATACTGTTGGGAATAAGTGTACTTCATGAAGATGAAAATAGTACTTATACAGCATGAAAGTAAAATTGGGTGTATGCACATCAAGCAATCTTGTTTGATTTTATTTTCAGTTTTTCTTATAGTTTTTCCTGTGGCAAACAGTGGCTTTGCGAGAGTCTGACTTGAGTTTCTGTTTTGCAGAGAAAATTGGAGAAGCAGAAGTCCTTGAAGTGCACACAGGAGATCAGAATCATCTTCAAGATCATTCACTTCACCACACGGAGAGTGTAGAGTTCTGATTGTCATCATGGCAATAACTGTAGTTTCCTTATTAAGCGAAGTGACTGGTTCCTTTGCTTATTTGGTCCCATGATACGATATCACTGGTTTTCTTTAGCGTATTTCCTTTGTAGAGGTTAGAATCTCCAGTCAATTTAATGAGGAGTCCTCCAGATTTAATTTGCACTTCATCAATACAGTAGCTGTGATAGTGTTACATGGCACTGTGGATGATGTTTCATAACTGTATATCTGTCATATGAAGGATGATGTTTTGAACCTGCGAGAAGCAGAGTAATAAGTTTAACAAAGTTTGGTTCAGTTGGAAATACATTCACAGATTCCAACTTCCTGGATCAATAAGGAGCTTGATCATCCTTGAATAATCAAGTTATGTTTTATCCTTGGCGGTGAAGCCTGCCTACACTTCAGCTCTGCAGGAGCTCACTAGACTTGTTTAGATGCACGTAGCTCTTGTAGAATTAAACTGATATCACAGAAGCTCATGTGAAGTGAACAGACAACAATGGCTTGAGAATGCACAGGGTAGAAGCCCAGGCTGTCTCACTAGACTCTCATGCTTGATGTTGATCTGTTTTCTGACACTTCCATGGTAAGTCAGAGTTGATTTAGCATATTTTATCTTTTAGCGACATGTGCCGTTAACATTAACTTGACCTATGCACTGATCTGCACCACATCATGCATGTTTCTGTGAGATGGGTTGAATGATGTTAATTTCTGTTTGTCTTTTTATCAGTAAAAGTTGTTGTTTCACTTTGCAGGGTCTTTGAAAATGGTAAACAGTGGAATCAGAATTTAGAAATTGCCAGCCAATGGCAGGCTCCCACATTCTGTGAGCCAGACTACTAGCTAAATTATCAATCAAGCTCTACCTGCAGTAATCATATTTTAGTCTTTCAAGTTTGAAGACAATTGGAAAAGTGACTGAAGGTCAGGCTATTGACAAAAGAAAAATCTGGCTGTGAGACTAAGGAGCCATCAGTATGAAAGACAAAAAGGCACAAAAGACTGAGCAAGAGGGACATGTTAGAGAGGCATGTGCTCAAGGACCTGTCTCTGAACATGATTCACAGAAGACATCACTGCAGAGAGGAGCCCAACCTGAATATGGAAAGACGTGACACAAAATAATGGATAAAGTTGTCATTGTTATCAAGTAGTGAACAGAAATAGATGGCAAACAATTGTTACAGTGCCTTGTTCAACAATACAGAGATAATCAAAAACCAATGTGTTGTGCAACGCAAGAAAAATCCCTGTTGTGCCCTTGACTTCAAGAGCCAGAAGATGTTAGTCCGTATTCAAACATGGATGCAGTTTGTACATTCACTTCCTGCAGTGCAAAATATTTCTTTAAAATGAATGGGGAGCCTTTGGGAGATAGAGGAAAAAGATGGCACAAAAAACAAGTGAAAGAAGCAGTAATCAGCAAGTTTACAGTACTTAGATGTGTACTCTGCACACACGCTCGCAGCTGTCACTGAGTCAACTGGGAGCAAAACAGAAGACAAAAGGATTGATGGATTTTCCAACAATTGCATTTGCCAGGTCACACAACACTCTCAGTGACCATAGCAAAAACGTAAACGTAAACATAACCCAGTGAACATTTTTTGGTTCACTCATTATTTTTTTTGTTAAGTCAGTTATTCAAATGAACAACAGCCATTGAGCCAGAAATGATAATGCGTTTCAAGTTTGTGTGTATACAGTACTAGCATTGTAATGATACAAAACCAGTTGAAAATCAGCAAATACCCTTTTAATAAAAGATTCCCAATATACAGACTGACCCTCCACTGAGGATGAAGATGATGAAGAAGGAAGGAATGCCCGCAGCATTGTTGGCAGATCTCACGTCACATATGAATTGAAGAGAGTCTTGGAGGTACAGGGAGACGCTTTTCAGCTGCTGACCACAAGGAAGGGCTTCTAAACCAAACTTTACCAGTTTAGTTCAAATAAGATGGACTGTGTGCTTCAAAAAAACATTTCAGCAAAAAATTAAGTAAAACAAAAAGAGGAGGTACTTCTTTGTCCCTCATGTTTTGGTGAGAATTAGGTTGTAGCTCGTTGTCTACCTTACTGTGGTTGAAAATATCCGTGAAGTCTGATCTGTGAATATACGTACTTCCAACTTTACTAAACTGTTTAAGAAGTGTAACCTGTGTGCAAAAAAATAAAATCGCTAGGCCTTAGGGGTGTACTATGATGCAAAGAGATTAATGAGTTTAAGAGTTATGTTGAGCCTTAATCCAGAGTTTTCAGAGTCACAAAGATGGCGCTTTTTTAACCTAGCTAGGTCACCATGGTAATTTATGCCGTGCAACTAACCTGTTCAGGAGTTCAATTCAAAGTGTACGATTAAAATCGACTATAGAAACCACCGCTCCTCCACTAATTTTGTCCTGATTGATATTCTCTATGAGCGATATAGATTCTGAGCTGAGTGAATACATTATATATATGCATGCAAAGCTGTTGTAGTCAGTAATGCCACTGAATGTTAGGTAGCATAAACGGTATGCATTGAGTTGCCATGGGAACATACAGTATATGCATACAGTTGTTGGTGCAGATAACCTGAGCCCCCTCCAGTCTTCCTCCTCATTTAGTTCAGGCAATATTGACACCAATACTTAAATTTTACACAACACATCATCCATAAAACATATAATATATCACCTTGTATACATGATTTCCAGCATTCCTCTTTTGAAGCTACAGCGTTGCTTTTTGCTGTAATGTTTATCTACTTTTTTTCATAGCTCACCATTATAATGATCTGCTCTCCTGAGCTGAAGTAGGCGGCACATGATCAGTACATATTGTGCAGTAGAGGACTCAATGATATGCCAAATTTATGGAAGCATAGCGCCTGAAGATGAAAACCTGGGTTAACAAAGAAAGCTGATAAACCTTAATATGATAAACAAGATTGGTGTTTGACAGTTTGTTGAATTAGTGAACACAAATAAAGCCTGCCTATGTTGAATGTTATGTTAATGTGGTAGTGCATAGAATTAAGACACAATTAACGGAGCACTGATCAGAATTTTTTATCTAATTTCAGGATTTTTTTCCTCATCATGCTATGTGTCGCTACCAGCTCGACTCTAGGGAACGTTGGTCTTTTAGTCCACCACTTTCATTTGGTCAAAAATGTTTCTACAGATATTCAGGTTCTGACCACACTTTTCAAAATCAATGACCTCCTCTCTCTCTCCTCCCTTAACTGTTTGGAGAACTCTCTTGATTTAGCCAAATTTCAAACGTGCAACCAAGCGTCACTGTGAACAAACCCCTAGCCAGTCTGGGTATTTGATGTGTTCCATCACAAGCACAGCTGATGCAACTAATGAGGCCCTTGATTGGTTGCATCAAGTGTGCTTCAGACAGACCTGATTTGCAAACGCGTGGCCTTATGAGGGATTCTATTCGGGGGGGTGAAAGTTTGTATATTTTGCCAAAAGACCTAATTTGCAATAAGGGTCTAATCATTTTGAGTACAAAGTGATACCTCTGAGACCAAAAGGTGCTCTTGGCAGTGTAGAAAATCTCCCTGCTCAACTCAACACATTCATATCACCACCAGCACAGATTAGCCTCCTTGCTTTGAAAAGAGTCCATGCTGGTGCGCAAGGGCAAACTCATCACTTACAGACAGGTTTGGGCTGTGAAATTATTTGAGCTTGAATTCATAAATAATGCATGCCCCCATATTAGCATGACTGTACTTTGGTGGTAGGTTTGCTCACTCACTCACTCACTCACCTCAGACTACAGTCTGATTCTCTAACAAATGAGTAATCCAACTTCATTGCACACAAGGATGGATTTGACAAAAATATTAATATGATCAGGTTACCTAATCACTAATCTGTAACTGACAGTATCAGGTTCTTTACAAAACTGACTCTGACCATCTGGCTAGTGCAGTTTAAAACAATGTAAATGTCACAAAAAAACATTATCAGTCCAGCTTGTATCATATGATTGTTTGTCTGATCTTATGAAACCAATTAACTCAGGTGTCTGTAAAATTTGATGGATGTTGTGATGTGACCCTCCTGAACAGAGCTTGAAGCTGGTGACAGTTAATTTGGAGTGCTGACACGTCGGGTGCGAAAGCAGATCAACGTATGGCAGAGCAAAGAGGTGAGGAGCAGTGAAGTCCGTGACAGCAAGAAAGGTAGGCAAGCAAGCTGGAGAGTCAGATATTTTCTTCACCATCATCATCATCATCATCAAGAGAGAGAGAGAGTATTTCAAGTGAAACATGTGGGTGTTTCACTTGTTTTGGGTGCTACCTGTTCTTAGATGTTTTGGAGCCAGTATGTAGGAGACATCAAAAAGCATCACCAAGTATTGTGGTGGGAAAGATGAAAAAGACCTACATAGTTGGAGAGCTGCAGCAGTTGGATTAAACCCACACCAAACACCATGAATGAGATTAGACAGCCAATGCCATTTCATTTATCAGTGAATGAAACTGTGTAAAATATTGAAAAATCTCATCCCAGCTAATGAAGGCAACATCAGAAGGATAATTGCTAAATCTCGTGTTTGCGTGTTCATTGTACAACAGATGGACCAACCTCATAGTCTCAAGCAGTGAAAGTTTAGTTTTGTCCCCTTTTTTCAGGAAAAGCATGAATGCTCTGAATTGGCATTAAAGAACAAAGAAGAATCCTTTACAAAACAGCTGTTTGTTTGAGAAAAATCACCTTTGGGCTGAGAGAGCACATGAAGGATCTGTACATTTTACCACAGTATTGCCACAGCTGCTCCATCTGACCACCCTCCAATAATAATCTATTTGAAAAGAGCATGAGCAATTCAATTAGACTCGATAACATCCTTATTTAGGCAGACAAAAACAAGCCCCACAGAATATGTACTTGCTCTGTACTCGCTAATAATTTTGGATGTGCTGCACAGCTTCCTGCTTTAAATGCATTAGCGTAAACATAGCAACTGAGAAATTAATTGCATATTATCTTCAAAGAATTCATGAGAGGTAAGCCACATCTATCAAAGGGGAAATAACACAAAAGAAAACAGGACCAGAGGTGACCAAAGTGAGATGACACAAAAGTGCGACAAACTTGCTGAACAGATGTAAAACATTTTTTGTTTTTACCAGTAACAAATAGAAATCAAACTCAATAATTCAAAGAAAAAAAAAACAATCCAATAAGCAACGTTAGGGCTTAGACACAGCAGGCTGAGCAAAAATATAAGGAAAGGAGTGCTGTGTGTGTTTTTCTCCTCTAATGCAAGCTGCAAACAACTGAAACAGCTTATTTCATTGGCCACTGAAGCTCAGTGGAAACAAGCTGTGAACACAATAGTGACCATGGTGGATATGGAACACTTCCTAGCCAACAGTTGCTTATTTAGTTATCCAGCAGCTACAGAGAAACAACACTCATTTTGAGTCGTGGCCACCAGACAAACCTAAGTCCAATATTCACTCTCATATCTCTTCTGAGGAAATATCTGGCTATTCACCTGCTTAATGCTCCACTGTGTTCATTCGTAAGTCCCTAACTGTGTCTGTTTGGTGATAAGGGAAAAACACCAGCGTAACAGAGGTTATGTGGATGTACTGGGTTCAGGGACCAGTTATAGAGGCATTAACGCAAAGGCACAAGAAAGGAAACTTGAGTGGAAGTGTGTCTTATATACTGTATGGTTGATGACGGAAAGTGGAAACAGGTGAGCAGGTAGGCGAGGCACTCAGGTAATTGGGACCGGTGGGAAAGTCTGAAAACATCTGGTGGATGGAAGTGGGAATGTGGTTGAGGGGAGGATTTGGAGTACAGACTCGCTGGAAATGAGCAAGCCTTCTTTTTTGTTTCAAAACATTTCTAAAAATCGTAATGGTAAATTTGCATATGTGCTGTGCAAGATTGGAAGGCTTGACAGCAGTACCGTAACAACTTAAATCAGGATGGTGTGTCTTAGCAAAGGGTCAGCTGGCCTAATTATCTTAAAGGAAAATTGCACTATGTTTTCTGTGGCTGTCATGTCAGTGTTGATGGTAATTGTTGTCAATTGAAGCAATAAATACCTCAGTGCATGCCATATTGACTGAGAAAGCTGAGTTCTCTTGCTCTCTCTTGCAAAATCTGATGTTCTTCCTGCACCGGCGATCTCATTTAAAATGTACAGTTGGTGGCCATGAATAACTATTTCAGCTTCCTTATTCTCTTCACAACAGCTAAAATGTCACTACATGACTAAAGAAATGCAGTGGAGAGAGGCCGAAGCTGTGGCTGCTTTAGCTGTGCAAGAAGATATCAGAACCTGAGCTACAAAGAGAAAACTGTGGCTGCTTTAAATTGCCCTCTGATGCCCACCGCACTCAATTTCAGCCCGGGCAGTTTTTGCTGGATGCTGTGACCATCGCCAACCATAAAAGAGTCTGCACGCAAAGTAACCTGATGAATGAAGCCACTGCCAGCATGGGCCAGAGAGCTCAGCTTTCTCAGTCGATGTAGCAAACACTGGGGTATTTATGGCTTCAACTGACGACATTTACAATCAGCACATCACAACACAAATTTTAAAGCTGTGCAATTGAGAAAGGTAAGTTTGTGAAATCATTGAGGTGTAAAATGTAAGAAAGTAGTCACAATTGGTTTGAGCAATGGGCAAAAGCATTTGTTTTTATTGTATTTCATCCACGAATATATTAAGGTTTGGTAGCACAACTGTGAAATATCTGGTAACCAGCCAGGAGGAGACCACTGCAGCTCAGTATTTCTCCATTTTGTCAGTGATTGACTTTGAAAATAGTTTTTGTTGAGATATAATAGAGAAGACAGCACAGCAGATCGTGTGACTGCAGACACTGAATCTGCCTCTGTCTGTGCTTTCATGTCACAAGAGACAAATAACCCCAAACTTGATTATCAGCCCTATCATTTATATCACTTTCCAACACATTAACATGAAACTCAGTCCTAGATATTACATTAATATATCCTCCTAGGGAGTCCTAAGGAGGTGCTCAGGCTAGATGGTGGGTGTACAAGGTGACACGGGATTCGCATCTTGAGGCAACAAAAGTAGACTACTTTGGTTAAGGAAAAGAAAAGATCGTGGTTACATTTTTTGTCCATATGGTAAACACATGGTGTCTCATTCTTCAAGGCACTTTGGACTTCTTCTGTATGGGGCTAAGATGGTAAGCATGTTGAGCATTACCTGTCAACAGTCTCGCTGTGAGCATGTCAGCATGTTTACATTAGCATTTAGTCTCAAGAGCAGCCTCACAGTAAACTGCTACAAGGTCATAATGGTTCTACGCGACGGATGTATTATTTATCAAATAATAAGAACAAATTTGATCTGTAGTCATGAAAAGATTATTGATTATTAGCAATAAAAACATGTCTTGTGATAGATAGATCAGATAGATGTGACTACGCATGAAGTATACATTTTTAACATTCAAACAATGAGCAGACAGAGGAGCGGTCAATTTAGCCCAAACAAATCATTACCAAACTTAACAAACTTGCTCAGTGGCCTGATTCAGCCCTAAAGTAAGTCTGAAACCTACTTGTCTTTCCACACACAGCGCATCAGTTGTTAGTTGTCCATTTTGACAGAGCTTAGACTGAGAAAAACCTTGACAAGATCCACACCAAGTCAAAACATTGTGTCAGTGCAAAGGACTCAAGACAGGAAGACCTGCTGCTACCTGCTGAGAAGACACACTGTGTTCACTCTGGAGACACAGACGCACTTCTTTCCTTGCTTTGCATCATCTCCTGTCTAACTTTTCGCTCTACACACTTACTTTGGGTGGGGAGGTACCTATCTGTACTTACTTTCTAATTGTTGTCGTAAGTGTTTCTCTTCTTGTTTTTATTATGCTTCTATTTTACTGCTATAACTGCTGTAACCTTCTCTCAGCGTTTCTGTTCATGTAACGAGAGAGAGAGAGCGCTGATGATGCTGTGAGCAATGAAGAAACACAATGTTCTAAAGTAAGTAGCTGATTCTCTGCTGAACCCTCTTGACTTCTCGGGTCAACACTGGTCCATTGATTGCTCACAGAATATATAGCAAAAATGGAGAAGATGTATCTACCACGTTGCTTATTTACCACAGGTCTGCAACAACCGCAACTTCCAGAAAATCTGAGACGTGTCTTAGCTTACGGTTTAAATTTATTCTATTCTGTCACTTCTTACAACATTTTCTTTTCTTTTCTGTTAATTTTCTCTCATTTATTCTGCTGTTTTATTCATAGTTTGTTGTCTAAAACACTTTGAATGACCCTGTTCTAAGTACAACACAAAAAGTTGCCTCAATTTGTGTTCAAGAAAATGTCTTATGTCATGAGGTGCACATTGGGGCTCTAAGTGTTACCTTTCATGCCACTGAATATATTCTGTGAATTTTGCAATGAAGTGAACTGAATTTCCAGGATTGCATAACACTTTATTCGCATTATTTGGATGAGACACACTTTGGTGCCACTGTAGATTTGCATTTTCATCACACACTCATGACTAATAAGTTCGTGCTGAGCATCCGAGTGGCTTCGGACACCAGAGGTATCTCCTTGCTATCCACAAATAAGTCCTTGCTATGCTTCTATCCCCAGTGGCGTGACCTCAGTTTGAGGTTTGCTGCCCTGGTCAGCAGGTGAAGTTCAGCATTCGCGTCACAAATCCTTCCCACAAGGACACCTGTTGGCTCTGGGCGATAAGAGGCAGCTGTTTTCTGGTGCCCTATCAGCAGGACTTCAGCATTGAGAAGAGAGGGCGGCACTTGGCCCTCTACCAAATATTTTACAGATATGACAGTAAGCCCCCTTTGCACACACATGCAGGCACACACACACACACACACACACACACACACACACACAAACACAGAGATCCCTATAATACCTCGTACCATACCAGGTCAAAGAGGTGGAGCCCCTGCAAAGTGAGAGGACAGAGATGAAGGTCAGTTTCTGTTCCACATTCCAAAGACGTACAAGTCAGGTGGATGACAGATTCTTGGTTCACCCTGATAGAGCTTGGTGAATGAATGAATGAATGAATCATTTAAATCATAAGGAAAACATGAACTATTGTAACTGGAGTCATAATTCATGTAAACATAATAACTATCACAAAAAGGAGTTGAGTAAATGAATGAATGCACACATGAATAAGTGAATGATTTAATGAAATCATAAAGCATTTTGAAATAATAATTCCCAAAGATAGACCACAATGGGAATGTGTAAGCTTAGTGAAGAATGATTGAATCCATTTACACAGTTGTAACTAGCAACTAAGACAATGATCTCCAGAGGGGAAAAAAGAGTCACTTTAGAGATCCATGCATAGATGAATGAGTGGATGGATGCATGAAAACACAAATTAGTGTATAAGGATTCAATTAGATTAAATTAGAACCATTTTCTCCAGGGCTCATACTTCACACAGATATGGTCACTAGCCAATACCCTTAAAAGTATTCGCAGAGCATGAGATGAGATGAATGAATGAATAATTGAATATATGAAATCATAAACAATTATTGTGCCTAGGGAATGTTCTTTACACAGACATCATTACTAGCTAGTGACCTGAAAAGAGGTCAGCTCAAAGTAAATGAATTAAAGAATTAACGAATGACTGGAGATGTGAACCTATACCTTGTCTGGGGGTCAGTTGAACCTGAGCCACTGCTATGAAAAGAAAACAGTACAGATGAATGAATGACAGAATGAATGAATTAAATTAAATGAACACTATTATTGTGTTTTAAGATCATACTTTCATAAATATTGTAACTAGCCTTTATTCTGAGGAGGATTCTGTTCAGAATGCATAAACAAACAAATAAATGTAAGTGATAAAATAAAATGAATGTGGTTTATCATTATTCACACAGACATGGTAACCAGCAAACACGTGTTCTCTGATCTCTCTGAGCCACTCATGCATATCTTGTTGGCAAATAGTCCTCATTAGCACTGGGGAAGAAAGGATGAAGGAAATGATCAGATCATACCCCCTCCCCTGACCACCATCTTATTTCCTCAGGGTCAATTGAACAGAACTGAGCTAATGGTGCAGCCTGCATGACATTAATGATCTCTATCTACAAACCCTCTGACATGTCAACTGTAATTATCATTAGAATGGAAATTATTTTATTCTACCGCACAACCTATGACTCCAGTATTTGATTAAATCCTTATAAAGCAGTGCAAATATTAGAGCATTTGCATCTTTTCACATTATCAACTGATGGTTTATCAGTGTGACATTCAGTGGTTAATGTTTCTGTTATTCAGGGTCACATTTCAGGGATCTTTAAAATAATAATTTCCTGTTATGGAGGTTATGTGCCACTGATTTAGAATGATTTATTTCTTCCATGCCATAAGTCTTGCATGTGCCCAAACAAATATCTAATATGGTTTGATATTGACAGATTAGATTAGATTAGATTAGATTAGATTCAACTTTATTGCACACAGTAAGTAATAGTACAACAGAGCGCAGTTTAGCATCTAACCACGTAGTTAAAAAGGTAGAATGTGTGGATATACGTCAGGTTTTAGTTAATAAAATTCTTGTCAGGTTTGGCCTTCAGAAGAGGATTCAGAAGAGGTCCTATCTTTTTCTCTGGCCCTTATCTCAATGGAGCGTCCTTCACACCCCATATAAAGACCAGAGACACATTCTCTCACTTTGCTGTCACTGCTGAAGACAGACAACATGCTGCCAGCTGTTGTAAAGCTCTGCTGTGGAATCTCCTACCCACATCTGAGGAGTATGGCAGGTAAAAACTATTTGACTCTATGATGAACTATAAATAATCTGAAGGAAAGATTTCATGCTAATTCTGCTTTTTGGGTAAGAATACTAAGTTTTTTGTTTTTTTGTTTGTTTGTTTTTTACTTGATTGATAACGTAGGACTTCAACGCACAGCTGTGGCAGTGATAGGCCAGGAGATCACACACCTGCAGAGATGGGGACAGATCCAATATCACATGAGAGCACATGCTGGATTTAAGTACAATGGTAAAACAAAAACATAATTCTGTTGGTTTCATTATGAGTGTAGTTGTTGAAAGATAACAAGAAAAAATGTTTTTTAGAGCCCAAACCTGAAGATATAAAGCCTGTGCCATCACCAGAGGATCAGCTGTTCTATGTACAACAAGGCCAAGAAGCAATGAGGAAGGCTCTCAGCGTGTTGGATGACAAAGACGAGTGGAAGGTCGAGATCACGGAGGTAACATTTGATTGAGAGAAAGTCCAGTCCTTACTTCTGGTTGATTCTGTGATTTCCAAACACTGAAATAGGCTGAACCAAAGTGACCACTGTTCTGCTATGTTTGTTGCTGCTTTTTAGAGCAACGGGGATGTGATCTGTAGCAAAGTGATACCAGGGGCCCGGAGGGTCTTCAGGCTGGATGCGGTCTTAGATGGCAGCGTAGATGAACTCTATGACATCCTGTTTGTCAGAGTGGAGGAGATGCACCAGTGGAACCCGAGCATACAGCATATCAAAGTGAGCTGCTGCCCTTTCAACAACTCACACATGGCTCCATAATTTGATATTTCATCAATTGTGAAACAGGTTATAGAAATATTGTCTTTTAATTCTACTTTATATAATGTTAGTTTAACCAGGAGTGACATTTCAAGGGATACCTTGCAAAGACAGTCAGCAGTACAAATAAAACATCATAGTTAAGGACAGAAAAACCAAAATACAGCATAGTGAACTCAGATTTTACACAAGAATGATTCTTGAATTAATTTCATGTCGCTCTGCAAAAGATTCCATGCTAAAGGTGAATACAGAATACACAAATGACCTATTTCCAATTTCCATTCAGACTTTTGGAACAGTTCTGAAAATGCAGAGAGTTTAAGAGTTGTTTTTTTTTTAGTTTACAAACTATATAAGACTTCTTTTTGCTTCATGAAGGTACTTCATGTCTGCACGTTTCTGCTTCTCGCAATAATTCATTCATGTCATGGTATTTATTTGCAGCAAGAAATGTATTCTCACATTGCACATAGCCCTGCACTGCTTTGCAAACCAAATGCGATGTTTGTGTTTCTTGACCTGTAGGTTCTGAAGCATGTTGGACTTGAAACTATTGTCACTCACGAGGTTTCAGCCGAGACAGCAGGAAATCTGATTGGCCAAAGGGATTTCCTGAGTGTCAGACACAGTTGCAAACAAAAGTCCAGCGTTTATCTTGGAGGAGCAACAATTCAGCTGGAGTCCTTCCCACCTCAGGCAGGCTTTGTGAGGTACAGTGGTATCATGACAACTGGCTTTCAACTGTACATTAATCCTCATGTGTTCAAACATAACGTGCATAACAGCTTCATAAACTTCCTCCCATTGTATACAAAGTCCGAGTAGAGTATTATCAGTGGTCCAGGTGGAAAGATGCCTTAACAAACAGAAAAAGTTTTTTTTATTCTACTCTGACAATCAATGTGGCAATATGCAGCACCAGCTAATATCAGAGGCCTTACATGGCTGCTGTCATATCTCATATGTGTGACATAAAAATGCTTTATTAGACGGATTAGAGGATTTTGCAGAAAAGCTAGAGGAAAAGCCATCATATTTAAATTGACACATACCAGAGTAAATGTTGCAAACGCCTGCAGTCTGCAGAGGGCACAGCGCTGCTTTGAGCTAAATGCTAACTTCAACTCACAATGACAATGCTGCCATGGTGATGTTTAGCAAGACCAATGCATACCGTGTTCTCAAGCAGACATTTGATCAAAGTAATTGGACAAGTTTAAATGCTGACCTGATGGTAGTGCTACACGAAAAGTTCAGGGATCATCAATTTGAATTCATCCTGCGGGGCACATAAATGGCTTTACAAAATGTCACGTCAATCAGCTAATAGTTATTGAGACATCTGAGTCTTCACAAACCTGGACCAACATTATCATCCCTGGAGTCATGCTGCAAGCAATGTGATAATAGGCCCCAGTAAATTTGAATTACTTTCTATATGTTAACACAAGAGAGCAGATAGCAGTTTGTGGATGTTCTCATTTGGAAATAAGAATATTGGTTGAATAATCATGATTTAATTTATTTGGTTTCACGTACACAGAGCAGAGGACGGACCAACCTGCATCATCATTCAGGCTCTGGATGAGGATACAAGAAAAAGTCACTTCACATGGCTTCTCAATATGGACGTAAAGGTAAATTCATATGTATTTTCCATTTTATGAACAGTGAAAAGCATCTCCAGACTTCACTGTGTGCAGTATTCATTTAGTGTGATAAATATGTGTAATAAATTAATATTGCACAGATGGGAGTGTGCAGGTGTATTTCCAGTGGCTCCAGCACCTCCGCTAAGCTTTCATCAGTGATTAGATCAGTAGATTAGTTGTTCAGTAATTAGATTGGCCATTTTCTGCTGTGTGCAATAAATAAACAACTTAAAAACAAAACAATACGACAACCAATCCATCTGTGTCAATGAAGCAGTATATTAAAATGAGTTCCAATATCGTGGATTCACCTCTGTAGAAATGTTTGCAATTATATTCATTCTCTTTGTTAATATTGTCCCAAGATCAACAGCACAATGCTAATCAGGCAGGGATCACACTGACTGCTCCTTTCTCTCACTACTACCACAGATTTCACTCTTGACCTACAAAATAGTTGTCCACAATTTTACAAATTAAAATTCAGTTTACTCGTCATGATAAGTAGCTATCATCCTGTGAAAACATAAAATGGAAGTGGACACATAGTGGATAGGGAGGTTAAAATCAAAAGCACTATTGAGTTGCATTATGGGAAATATAGGATCCAGCATTTTTGGAAATGGACCCATTCTTGGCACAAAAAAAAATCAGGATATCTTTACCTCTGCTGCTTTGATTTAAAAACAAAAATCTGTCTCTGTGTCCCTCAACTTTATGGAAGTGCAATATTAAATTATTGGAGTAACCCCTTTGAATCAAAATCCACTTACTAGCTTTTTCTGGCACTGCCAGAAGCCCTTGGTCTTTCTCAGCTAAGGACTAACGAGTGACGACTGACAAAACTCCATTTGCTATTGAAGGCTATAAAGCGGTTGAAAGCTAAGGAAAATGCAACTAAAAATTGAGTCTCAGTTAACATTATTTTGTGAAACTGTTTTCTATATTTTCATTCTTGATTTTTAATTTCATTTGGTTCCAGCCTCCCCGTGACCCTTAAGGATAAGCTGCATAGACAATGGATGGGTGGATGGATATAACTGGTTTTTTTTTGTAGTACTGCATACTTTCTTATATTTTCATAACAACAGTACATATTAATTGTACAGCAGCAGGCCAGCTAGCTGATACTCACCATCTTTTGCTTACCAGGACTGCCTGGATCTAACAAAGATTATGTTCTTCTCAGGGGTGGCTGCCCAAGTCCATTGTCAATCAGGCTTTGCCCCGAGCACAGCTGGATTTCACCAGACATCTCCGCAGACGTCTCACAGCAAGCGCCACCTTGGGCTGACTGAGTCTGTGTGACACCCACATCACAGCAGCACCCTGTCATCACTCAGGGGAAGACTGAGAGACGGAGGCTCGGTACAGCCCAGCTGCTCAGCAGACTGCCCTTTCAGCGAGAGCTGAAGTGCTGCCTGGAGGAGACGCTGAGCTCCAACAATGCAGAGCAGAGCTGGCAGAGACCAGTGTTGGCAGCCCAGTGTCAAACTGGCAGGAGGAAGTTGGCTTATAATAGGAATTAATGCCACAGTGTGCCACTCAAACCTCATTAAGATTACCCAATTAGGAGTCATTACTTGTCCGTTGACACATGACGAACTGAAACGAGTCCCTGCATAAGACTGGACAAAAATAAAAAAGTGATTGAATGTGCCTATTTTGCCTGATTCATTTTCATGCATCGCACTGCAAAAATATTTTGAATATCACATTAATAGCATGACTACATAACAGGTGCCTCTAAATATGACTAAATTAGTCTGCGAATTAAAGGTTACAGTAATCACAGTAGCTTTTACAAATTTTCCTTCACGCAGTCGCACATCTCCTCCTCTAAATAAAAAAGCCAAGTACGTAACTAAAACAGCGAATGGAGGTTAAATGGTTGAATATGGAACAGAGCAGTAACAGGAATCTCAATTCTTTCAAATGTGTTTTACTTTGTTCTCCATACCACTTAAAAATTCAATAAATATTAACATTTAAAGCTTTCATTCACGTACGTATATACAAGAACTATACAATAAACATAATGATGTTATGAACTGCAATGCAGGAATGGTGTAACAGTATTGACCAACCACAGTCTGCAGACTTACAGCATCGCCTGTATTTTCCAATTGCAACATACTTTCCATTCTATTCCTGTTTGTTAATTTCTTTTCATAACTTGAAATTTACACTATATACATTATTATCTGTAAAATATATCAGTTACAAAAAATAACATAATGAGTTTTTTTTTTCTTAAATCTTTTTGTTTTTAAAGCGTAAGTGACTGACTTCCACAAAGGCAGACAGAGGCACGTTACAGTGGGGTTGGCTTACAAACAGTCATGATTTCTTACCAGTGAGGATGATCACCAGTACGTTGGATTACGGAACAAACAAAAACAAAAGAGCACCGGGGACAGAGAAGCTGTGAAGCTCCCTGCCAGGAGTGATGGCTATGGAGACTGGAGTGTGCCACTGGAAAAATTACAGACTCAACAGGTGTTACATGAGAATCAGTTTCAAAGGGATTCATTACTTTTGCATTTAAGTGCCATTTTCGGAAATATGCATAAACGCTTTCTTGCTCAAAATTAAAAGATGAGATCATTACCACTCTTATGTCTGTGAAGGAATATGTCCAACACTAAAATATTCACTGCATCCAGTTTGTGAAGAAATTGCTACTAGCACAGAAATCCCTAAAACCAAAAACTGTTAGTGATAATTAGTGAGCTTTAACTAACGGCCTCTCCCTGCCTCAGGTCTTTATGCTAAGCTAACAGCCTTCTGGCTTTACCTCCATAGCTGAGGGGCATCGACCTCCTCATCTAACTCTGAGCAAGGAAGCGCAACAAGCTTTAAACGTGCTTTTGAAGTTAGCTTGAGCAGTGAGTCATTTTTCAGCCGCACACTGTTCACACATCTTTAAATGTGAGAGCTGTGTTTAAACGAGAGCAATCACGAGATGGAAGCTGTTGCAGTCAATGAATTGTGAGACAACAATAAATGGGATTTAAACAAATTTGAAAGCTTTTTAAAAATTGCTTTGAAATTCCATTTTGAAATTATATTAACTCTTAAAACTGAATAAGAAAATAAGATTATTAATCCGCAAATGTACTTTGGATCATTAAATTGTATATATTTTAATTATGGATATAATAATCGATTACAATTGAGCACTGGTAAGATTCATAATCGTTTCTGGTGGCACGCTCTAGTCTCCAAAGCTGAAACATGGCCTTTGACCTCTCCTCACATGTTCACAATACAAGTTCAATAGTAGTTCTAATGCACTTGAAAAAACAGGCTTACACAACTGTACACAGATAAAAACATGAATGTAGCAATGCAGTCATCACATTTTGAACACGTCTTGTAGTCGTTTTAGTTTACAGCACCTGACAACATTTTTTTTTCTTCCGTTTCATATTTGAAGCACAGAGGGCAGAGCGATGCTGCACACGGATCACTCTGGAGTTTTGATGAGGTAACCATCTCTGGTCTGGTCTAAGTTCACTGGCATGGAAAAAAGAAATCTTTGTAAAAAAAAAAAAAAAAAAAAAAGAAAGAAAATATCTGCAGCAAGACTGCGAGTCTATCAGATGCTGCAAGGGTGAGCTGATGTATGAGACAGTCTCACTGAGCAGCACGTTCACAACATCGCTCACTTTTCATTTCTGAGCTGACAGGGTTCTGTGACTCGAGTCCCTCTCGGATCCTAAATTGTCCCTTCTTGACCTGGCAGCGACTGGGCCTAAAGTGCTGTTTGGACTGTGCTCTTTAGCGGCACCTCCACTGGAGTCTGCTGTGGGCCGTGGAGGCCCCGGAGGTAGAAGAGGCCCCGGGTCTGAGTCTCCTTTCCCAGCTGAGAGGAAGGAGTTGCTGGTGGGACCCTGGGGCAGAGCAGCACCCACGGATGGCGAGGCTTCGGCGGCGGCAGCGGTGGTTGGCACCAGGGCAGTGGAGCGAAGCCGTCTGCCGATGGCTTTAGTGGTTTGTGGCGGGTTTTGGGTCGTAGCAGGTGGAGGAGCCTTGGGTGATGCGGGGTGAGCGGGTGAGGAGGTCTGTGGTTCAGCTGAAACTGCTGGGGTGTTTCGGAGGTCATGAGTGTATGTTTCAAGATCTTTCTTGTTGCAAGACTCACAACAAAGTTTATTGTATCCAGGGATGGAACAATAACGTGCAAGAACCTCCATTTGACAGAAAATCGATTTGTCCCCTAGACATGGCTCATCTAGCAATAACAGGAGAGAGGACATCACTAAAAGCATGACGAAAAAAACATTCAATCTCTGAAACAAATTACATATTGACTTACTTGAAGAGATTTTATGGACAGGGTTTTCAGGAGCCCTTTGGTGTACAGCTTCGTCTTTTATTGTGGAGTTTTCCAACGTTTCAATGGTGAGAGAAGACATTAGCTGTCCTGGAGTGGATGACAAAATTAGGCAAAAAAGCACCCATGAAACCAATGATTAGCTCTTGACAGCCTCTTGCTACTGTAAGCCGTGTTGTTAGAAAGCTATGATAGAGCCTGATGCTATTAGAGAATGCAGGGTACAACCTGGACCTTTTCGTATTTTCGACAAAAACACTCAATTTTCCACTCACTGCCTGTGCAGGGAAATGAAAAAACTTGATGGCTCCCAACATGAACAACATGACAAAAGCTGCAGGAGGATGCAGAAATGTTTTGACACAGAAGCTGAAATATCTTTAATTTTAGACAGTTTCCTTTAGCTATTCAGACGGGCCTTGGTGTGTAATAGGGACCAAGTCGAGTGAGATCAGCTGCTATGTGACAGTCACATAACTTTTGGTGATTTGAGCCCACGCTTTGGGACTGTTGCACCAATTTCTTGACATAGCTGACATAGGTAAGTTCATAGACATGTTACATTTGCATTTCTACTGACTGAAGTCTGCTCGGTTACATGAGGTAATTATCATGTGAGAAAACCAAACCATATGTTCAGTTTGAGGGGGCTGTGAGACAATGTCAAAGTCAGAAAAAACATCATTAAAGAGTATCTGCTTTGTGAAGTATCCTTATTTGGCCTTGCTTCTTCTCCCAGAGGATTATGATTAAATGTGCGTGATGTAGCAGACAAATCTTTGTTCAACTTCTTTATAGTCTTTCTGCATTCATCACGAAAAGGGAATTACTTTATTATGCAGTGACAGTCTTTAACAGACTATGAAGGACAGATGAAGGACAGATGGCAACCGGTGAATATTGGATAATATAATATAATATATATTGCTTATATATTACGTGTATGTGTGTACGTGTATCTCACCTGGACAAGAACTTAGTTTACAAATGAGGACTGTTTCTGGCTTCTCGCCCTCACATTCTCCGATGGTGTTGTCACTGGCCTTGCAAACCACCTGCCTTTGCTGAATCCCTTCGCCACAGGACACCGAACACTGCCACACCACCACCAACACACACACACACACACACACACACAAACACACACATACAAATACACAGACGCATACAAGTTAAGTTACAGGAAACCTGTTGACTTACATATTTATTACGTCACAGCTCTTGAAAGTCAGGCTCTTCCACATACAACTTTTCTACAACAATATCTCAACAATGATGAAATTTATAACAGGATATGTCAACGTTGACAGCAAGTCTGTGAGCAGACTCAGGTTTGCCCTCACAGTGCAGCAGTAACACTAATTTAATTAATGTCACTCCTCCTGTTTTGCTTGAATATGCGCATCATTTCAAATCAAGCGTTACCATCCTTCTATATTTTTTTTCTTTCAGGTCTTATTCGTTTATATGTAAAAGGAGCTTGATTTTTTTTTAATAGGAAACAAGCCAGTTTAAATTGTTATTCACTCTGACTTCATGCACCCAAATGTCCCTTTGCAAATAGACAATGGCCGCTGTAGTTTACATAAAACAAAGTCCTGTTGGCTGTGGGCACAGAAAGTGAAGTATCTGATAAATGCTCTGTTTTTAAATCTTCACTTTGTAAACTCTTACATTACAACTAGGCTAAGTTTGAACTTGAGAGCAGCTGGCGTCCCGTTCTCTCACCTGAGACCACGCCCCTGTCCTCCACTGGGCGGGGCATACTGTGTGGTTACAGGCTTTCCTCATCTCCGGACGATCTTCGGTGCAGTGCTTGCTGTGGACGGGCCTGTTGGTGCCGTTGTGAAGCGCCTGCATGCACTGCACCACCCTAGTCTGGTAGCCCAGCTTCCCACAGGTCTTACTGCAGGGACTCCAATCTTCCACCACCCACCTGTCAGCACAGCAGGCTCTTTGAAAAGCTTGCAATGCAATCGAATGGCAATTACACTTTTTCCTCCACTAGTCAAGAATAACACTTAGACTTTCTCTAAATTGGCATGGATCAGTAAAGACATATGGAGGTGAAAGCATTATTGTCACAGTTGTTGCTGCATTAGCTGAAATATAAATAGCGTGAATGGACCATCTACAGCTGGAGGTGACTTACGTGGGCTGGCTGCACTCTTGAACATTGCAGCGTTTGCGGATGGGTTTGGGCTTTTTGCTGGTTTCACAAAAGTTACGATGTACCAAACGGCTGTCACTCTTTCTCCTGCATCCATATTTTGTGTACTGAATACCTGAAGGATGGAAAAGTTTACATTCATAAATTTGAAATCCCAATTTTTTTGAACTTGTGCCAGTGCCATCTAATTTCATCAAGATATAAAAAATGCTTATTTCCATTTTACTGATTAAGCTCTTCATTATTTGTTCAGGTCATAGATTCATTCTTTAGTGGATCATAAAAGTTCCTAAATCCCAAGTGATTTCAATTTGGACTTTTAAATGGTTTCATTTGTTGCTCCAACACTAAAGATATTTCATTTACAACAACTAAAAAAAGAAAAGAATCAAGTCTTCACTATGAAACTATTGTCAGTTCATTTTCTACGACTCGACTACTAGATTAATTGACCATATACAGTATATAGACTCATCTTTGCTGTTGTCTGATCACATTCTGAGCTATGAGTTATACACTCACTCACACTCACTAGATACACTCACTCACCTCCCCCACAAGGTTTAGAGCACTGAGACCAGCTCTTCAGTGCCCACTCGTAGGTGTCAAGTTCAGCCAGAAGAACGTTGTTATTGGTAATGAGCGGTAACAGATCCTCATGTATGATATACTTGTATGTCAAGCTGATCTTTGCATCTTCTTCCTGGGGAATGACCTGCAACGAGGTGAAGAAGGAAGGTTCTTTAGAGGAGCTTAGAAGTTCTGGTAAAAGCCGTGTAAAAAGTGATCATCCAGTACCACTCACCAGCACTACAATGCCTTCATGCAGAGGACCGCTTGTTTTGAGGGTCTCCTTCTCACCATCCATGGAATACTCCCACTGTAAACCATTTTCAATGAAGGTTTTCGATTGAGCGTCTTCACTTTTTGCATTCAGAATGAAGTTTCCGGTAACTTGATTCTTCACAGCTGCCAGTAGTGACAAAAAAAACGTTTTAAGCATGTGTGGGGGGGAAAGAATGTGTGCTCATTATGTAGTTTTCAGTTTCATTCATTAAAAATCTCCAAAAATTGAACAGAAACTGGGGATCAGCCCTCTCACGCCAAACCACTTGGAGGTTTGCCTTTAAGCAGGGAACGTGTCAGTATGTATTTTGAGATGTTTGGCGGTGTGGTTAGCCAACAGTTATTTCTCCAAGTTGTGTGTCATCTCTTCTTCCCATGAGCTAATACAAGCCAGAGGAAAAGAGTGAAGAAAAGAAGAGCAGGAGGCTTTGACTGAATGCCACAGTAATCCTGACTCATCCTCGTCAGTCACACACAGAGATATTGTAAGCTGACAGATATGAGCCTGTCACTCTTTTTCATACCTGAGGACACTTTAGAGCGCTGATTATGTCTGACACAATACATATAAAGATGAAACCCTCATTAATGCAGCATGTTCTAAAAACTCATTCAGCTCAAACTGAAAGCCACTGACATTTCTCTCAATTTATTTGACTACTGTTATATTCTCTTGGGAGAAATAATGTACCTTTTTAGCTTATCTGAAAAACAAATGGTGAATTTCTATTGGTCCCTGTTAAAAACGGTTCTCAAAATTAATTATGATTAAGCAGATAATATAATATAAGAAACGGCACACCATGCTTATCTCCTTTACTGTAGAAATGCTGTTGTAAATACTTTTATTGTGCTGAGCTCAAGGGACAAGAAACTTCACTTCATAACTACAGTGTGATAAGTATCAAATTCAGACAAGATGACGTGAGACTTTGGATAGCAAGTTGACATTGACAGCATTTCTGTGTAACAATAAACACCACGGGGGGGATCCTTCCTAGCTATGAGTACCGGACAGTATGTTAATTATGTATAAGCTTGTATTCTGGCATTCTATTTGATCTATATATCTCTACATGAGAGGCATCTAGATAGAGAGATCTCTTATAGGAAGATTCCACTGAAACTCTATCCCCCGAGTATCAAATATGCCCTTTATGCTTGAAAGCTGGCTCTGAGAAGTTTATAAATTGCGTAGTCAGTGTGAATTCACAGCTGTTGCAATACAGAGCCAGTGCACAGAAAAAACCATAGCAGTAGCTGATGATATTTATTTTGAGATTTCACCTTATTATTTATGTGATGGCCATTGCTAAAACAATATGCTCTCCAGAATTTCAATCAGCATTTACTAAATTGTAAAGGGTTAGAACTATAATTTTTACACTGCTATTACACTTATCCATTCACGTTTGTAATTAGGTTTCAATTTGAACTTTATATGTAAGGAGCTTGAATGAGGAGCATAAATATAGAGGTTACTTTCTATTAAAAATCGTTAACATTGCAGTCTGTGGTAAAACTAGCAAGACATTGGACCTAATGCGAGCACATTTCCATATCTTAAACCTATCATATTGTTTTCTGTGACCTCTCAAACTCTCATTCTGACAATGCTGCGTGTTTTCTAATCTTAAATACCCCAAAGTTGTTCGTTTTTTTTAATAATATCTTCTTTTATTCCTGTACTCAAAACCCAGACTAACAAAGCCAAAGCTGTTAATATTTCTGTGTGTGTATTGGACGAACTGACCCTTTAGTTTCCTTCTTTATTGACTAAAGAAGTTAAACTTGGTGACTGTTCTGCTCTGGTATGTACCAGTCAATGACATTATACAGCTTTTCTTACAAGATAATAACCCAGCAACTGCGGTCGTCAGAGGTCACAGACACACACACACACACACACACACACACACACACACACACACACTGTACACACCCAGGCCTGGGCCTTATGTTATTAAATTTCATTCACAAAGCAATTCCGTTACTTAGCACCAATAGAATCTTGTGTTTCCATGGTTCATAGCAAAGATGTGAGACACACTCACCAATTATATGAGGGGAGGTCTCATTCTCTTCGATAACAATGTGGCGGGCTCCTATTGGGATGTCGAACATTTTCAGCATTCCTGCCAAGACAAAGAGAAACAACAGAGTACAGCTGGGAGCCTTAAACAGAGAGAACCCATTCTAGTCGCCAATTGTTTCTGAGTCAAGACATCGGAGAGAAAGTTTGGTCTGTTGCTTGATGAGAGGATGGGATACAGAATTATAGATGTGGGATACACAGATGATTGGTAAGATGTGTTCAAGGTCTCTGGATGAGATTCATGATGACAGCATCTCTTATAATGACTCATCTGAGGGAGAGTTGCTGATTTCAGCACCGGCCTGTTGATAATTACCATTCTTTTTGGGCGTCTTGGTGAGCGTCAGCTTCACGGTGCGACAGTGGGAATTATCTCCCTCACACACTCCACATTTGTCCTCCTGTTTGTAAGAGCCGACCTCCTTGTCGCAGCCTACGTGCTGTGAAGGTGAAAGGCGAAGACAGTCAA
This sequence comes from Pempheris klunzingeri, assembly GCF_042242105.1. Lineage (NCBI taxonomy): Eukaryota > Metazoa > Chordata > Actinopteri > Acropomatiformes > Pempheridae > Pempheris > Pempheris klunzingeri. The sequence continues at coordinate 8,348,247 of NC_092031.1, read as the reverse complement.
TCAAATGAGGGCAACGCTGCGTCTGACTTTTATACAGACTGAGATTACTCCACAGGGAAGATGATGCCATGGGAAAATGCTGCACACATCTGGTTCAGAGCCTGGTTTGAGATGATGCATATTGGAAACACACCCAGACATAACAGGAGTGTAGCCAAAACACAGAGTGGCTGGCCTGCAGCAATAAAAGTCTCAACTTTATGTCCAAGGTGAATATTGAGACAAAATAAGTCCTGTATGTGTTTTTGTTAGAACGGAGAGAGGTGTGCAGTATCTCCCTCACAATTCTTTACAATTTAGACATCAAGATTCTGCATAACTCTTCTGAAGGACACTATTTTCATCATCAAAATACATGCTAGTAAAGGTCAAGGAACGATGGGGAAATGGCATTTCCAAACTCAGCTCTTTGTCAGGTGATATTTTTTATTAGATATTGCTCCTGGCGCTCCACTTTTCCACTGAGGAGGCTGGTCTCTAGTGTAAAAGAAAGTACTGCAAAAGGCAACAGCATGTGTTTAACAAATTATCTTTTTTTGTTGTATTTTCATTTCATCTAAAAGAAATATGCAATGTATTATATAGAATGTTATTTACATAAAAATATTTCATTTTATATAGCTGTGCATTTGTATTTCAATTGCACTTCTATTGATCAAATGTTGTGTATTAAATGTAAAATGTAATAAAAAAAAAATCTTTTTTTCATTGGCATTTACAAAATACCAGTCTACTCAGAGATGATAATTCATGTCGCTTTAAAAAAATGATGGAAAGTCTGTAGAGAGATATGTGATATTTAAACCGTCCCAAACCCCCAACCTCTTTCACTCAAAATGCGTTTTGCTTATTGTCATTTCAGTTGTATGTTTGAGCTTCCCTATGCAGGACAAAGTATATGCAGTTTATGAGTTTGTACTAAAGGGCTATTACCAAATTCAAACATTGAAAGAGGACAGTTTCTCGGTGCTCACCCTAAATCCGAGGTTAAGAAAATGTGTGTGGAAGCTTGAAACGTACAGTGCTCGGGCACTAAAAACACACTTTTCAGTGAAGTAACTGTTCCGTTTTTGAAAAAAATTACATATTCATAGAGTCTGGAGTTTTCAGTGTCCAATGAATGAGAGTTAGTGGGTGTAATTTAAAGAATTTTTTTTTAACGGGTTAATTTAGTTTTTCGTGGAAAAACATTCTCAGAGTATTTTTATATATGCACATAGTTTAAGTACAGACTTACCAGACACTCTCCTCGAGCGCACACACTGAAGGGATCTGAGTAGCTGCAGCGGGTCCCATCATGCATCACCTGGTTCATGAACACCACCTCTCCTGTTTCCTTTGACTTACAGCTCAGCTCACACTTACGGGCTTCTGAAAACACAAAAACATGCACACACATTAGTTAGAATCTTCATAATCGGATAGACATCAGCTGGACACAGAGGAGTAATAACGACCACCTGAATCTAAACATCCATGAGACAGAGTTGATCCTGCAAATATCCCCTGTCCACTTATTACTTACTAGGAACTTGACGCTTGCCTCTAAAAGAGAGCACCACCTTTGCATCGCTCTTTACAGACTTACCATCTGGGTGCTCATATGGCAGCCAGGTGTGCTTGATGTTGTTGTGGTATTTGTTGCTCCTCTGGATGCACTGCTGAGCACGGAAGTCCTCGTAAGGGCCAGCGCACTCCTCTGTGTTGCACATCTGGTAGTCAAAAGCAGAGCCGGGGCAATCTCGACCACCGTAGGCAGGCCTGATCAGTGACAAGAAAACAAAATGATGCACTTAAAGATGTTTTCCATCATGGATGCACTACATATATGTGGTATGTGCTATGCATTCATAATCTTTATAATATGCTGTTCTTTGTTTTTATTGCAAGAAATCGATGTACATTTTACAACAGGAAATGATACAATACACATGCTGTCGGACGCCAAACATACTGCAACTCTCGACCAGCTTCGCAACTTAAACTTAAACAAAAACAAACCAAAATATTTTCCCCAAAAATTCATACATATTTCATGTTTCCTGAGGGTTTTATATTCCTCCGGCTGTGAGCAACTGACTGACCGAACATGCTGATTCTAAGCAGTGTTTTTTTTTGTGTTCACATTGGAAAAGGAGCAAAAAAATCTATAATGAATCCCAACATTATGCAAACTAAATTTGTTTTTTTGCTTGTTTTTGAGCCTACTGTTGACTTTAACGATTCCCCCTCAATGCAAAGCACAAAGGAAATGGAGCAGCGACTCACAGCTGGAAAAAAAACAAACAATGATGTGAACTTTAATTGGCAATTTGACTGACATCTAATGTCACACATATTCTATCATTTCCTGTTAGTGTCAAATGTTACATTGATTTTATTTGTTTACTAATGTATACTTTGATGATAAGTATGCAACCATTAGTATGTCACGTACATACAGTGTGTGAATTAATATCTAGGGACACAGATACTCTTCTCTGTTTTTAAACTGCTTCTTAACTTTCTTGAGTTCCTTTATTTTATTACTCTACATACTGAAAACCTTTGAAGTTTGGTATATGGTATAGTGTATGAATACACCTGCAGCATTTCTACTAAAGGTAGGACAAACTAATTTAACATTGTCTGATGTCACAGGTCCAGAATAGGTAATAAATAAATACTGGATGAAGCAATCACAATCTGTAAACAGTGAATTGAGTAATGACTTCTCCATTTCCAAATAATGTGCATCAGTGTACAGAATAGAAAAACATGATGGTGATGCATGCTTAATGTGATCATCAAAGGCAAATCAAAGTGTGATGAATGCTTATTAAACAAGCCCAGTGCCTGCAGATCACAGTAGACTGAGAATCCCATTCTAAATAATGATTATTCTTGTCATTTATCCTCATTAATAGTACAAAATGCACCACTTCCTGTGTGGTATTATTATTATTATTATATTTTGTGCCTGTGTACGGTACAACTGTGTACAGTTGGAGTTATCTATTAAACTGAAAAATATGTTAAATTAAGTAAATAAACAGTAACAAAGACAGATGGCAGAGATATATATACATATGTCCTCTATTGGAAGAATACACAGATCACATAAACTATTTGGCCACTGAAAAAGTAGCTGATATTGTTTCAGTGTACTCTCCACCCAGAATCAGTTTCCTCACTACCCCAGCACTCACGGAGGGTTGTTGCACTGTCTGCTGCGGGAGCGAACTCCACCTCCACATGTTCTGGAGCAAGAGCCGAACTTAGACCAGGAGCCCCAACTCCCGTCGTGGCCCTGAGGCTGCTGGCTGGATCTCCAGATGCAATGACCCTTGAAGCACCACTAAAAACATGACAAAGACCGGAGAAAAGTCAGCACTAAGGGACAGGAGGAAAATTAAAGTGCCTTTAACACCCATCTCAGGATCTTCTCTCTACTTACTATCTTACTTAGTACTAAAAGAAATAATTCAAAGGTAATTCAGAGTCATTTCCCACCTTTCCTGGTGCACACTCTGTTCCATCCACCGGAGGACCTTTTTTGGTTTTACAAAAGTACTGGTTGTCAGGGTGACTGCACCACAGTTGCTTGCAGGGGTCGTAGGTTCGAAACTACAGGAGGAAAGAGAAATGTTAAGCCTCAGTTATTCTTTGTGGAATAGAGATAAGCAGATAAACTCATTATTTCAGTTCAATTTAAGAGCCTCATTCTTGACTTTCTATCGGAGCCTGTGACATGATGTCTCTTAAAAGAGCTTTGATGTATTACTTCCAGACAGTGTAAAAACAGCGTTATTATGTATTTATATATTCTGCATTAATACTTGATTACCATATTTCCATAGCCAATCATATACTAAATGTGTATCTGTTGCCTTAAGGGAATAAATAAATAACTCAAATAAAAAAAGTGCATATTTTGAGGATAACACAGGTGTGAAGGACTTACAGCAGTGCACATCTTATAACCAACTCCGAAATCAAAGCGGCACTGCTCGTCCATTGAATAATTAATTCCAGGAAGCTCTGGAAGCTTGGGCCACTTGTGCTCAAATGGATCATCCAGCAGGCAGTCATAGGAGCTAGAGGAAAGATTAGAATAATCGAGTCATAAATGTGAGCTCTTTGGAGAAGAGGAAAACAATTCACAACATATTGAGCCTCTTCACATACAAGACGTACAGCAATAAACCAAAATAGGGGCCAGAGAAAATGAGAAACTACGGACTGAGTCAAAGACTACGTACTGGATGTAGCGATTGAGCTCCTGCTTGCTGCAACGTGACCAGTGATAGCGGTGGAAAGCTGCTTGTACAAGTGGTGCCATGATGCTGCCCATACTGGTCTCATCAGCACAACGATTACCCTGGCCATCGTGCTCCATGCCTAACCTAATGGCAAAAAAAGGTTTATTGAACAGGAGGAAGTGCAAAGAACGCAAGCAAATAATACCCAGTAGAAAGTAGAAAATAACAGCTAATTGGTGTTTTAACAGTTACACTTATTGTGTGGATTATAACAAGATATAACAAGTTTATAGGAACAATATGGGGACAGGATTTGGGCTTTTTTGGGGCTCGGATATGAGCTCTGAATTAGCTAAAAAGCTTTACCCACTAATAGCTCTGTTGGCTGTACCACTCTAAACACCCATCATTCAGTTTGAATTCAGAACATCATATCCCATTATCCGCTGACACGTTGACAAAGCCTCCTGAGACCTCTGTTAAAATGATGAGGTGTCATCACAGCAGTAGGTGCTCCGTAGGTGTTTTTGGGTATATGGACAGAAAACCTGGCGAATATTCTCTAGCTGTTCAGAGACTGATTAAAAAAAAATACTCTGAGAGAAAAAATACTGGATTACAGAAGCTAATGGAGCAGCAGGAGAGGGAAGACTTTGGCTCTCCATAGTGCTGCTGGCATCTGTCTTTTTTGCACCAGCAATAAACTGAAACGTCATTTAAAGAGCATATCGAGCCTAAATATCAGAGAATCACCTTTTCAGTTGATATGGACAAACTTGTTAGCAAACAGTTGCCTAATTACACATCCTGCAGTGACAGAGCAGCATCATAGCTTCAATCATAGTCGTATTAGTGGCCGTCTAGGCCACAGTCTAATATTTACTGTCCTTTTAGCTGTCTCAGTCTACACTACTAATCAGGAAAATATCTGGCTCTCAGCTGCTAACTGCAATGACAAACAATCGATCAATTACAAAGTTTTTTCTCCGTAAACAGCAGCCTGCTGCAACTGAAAACGATGAGCGATGAGAGTGAACCAAAATGAATATGCCATAAAATCAAAACAATGAGCAGTGCTGAAACGCTCAATAGAAGAGAAATGCAGTTTGGAGGGTTCATTACTGTGAACACCTTTCACACAGAAGAAGTCCATTGTTAACATAAAACATATTGATTATAGCTACTCAAAGTCAATAAACTACTATGGTTTGAAGAAAATCCGTACATGTTTTCATTGCTATTATCTATTATACAGTGTTCATTGATCGAGGTCACAGTGTCTGGGCACTGAAGCCTGTGCTCATGCACTTGTCTGTGTGTGCATTTAGAACCACAATAATAATGACTTTTTAACATCAGGGAGGGATTTCTTCTCTTGTAGACAATATAATTACTATAATATACACATCGTGCTTAATCTGATCCCAGCATGCACCACACAGAGAGGCGGAGAATACCATGAAGAGGTTACCAGTTAATCATGGAGCTACAACCTGTGGAGGAACACATTCACACCTACTAGGAATTTATACTTTTCTTTTCACCTAACCTTCATGTGGACATGGACTGAGGAAACCAGAGCACCCAGAGGACACCCACACAGACACGAGGAGACAGACAGGACCCAGCTGGTCAGGCCTGCTTTAAAACCGGGATGGACGTTGGGAGAGATGGCTGTCCATATTGTCGAAACATTGCGCTACTTTAATGTATAAGTAATAATAGGCTTTGAACATTAACATTAAAAACAAAGCTAATGAAACATGTTAACAAGGCAAATTGGTTTCCACCAGCCACAGCTGAATCCCAGAATATTTTTCTAACATATTTCAGAAAAGGCATCAAAAAGGCTTTCGGTAATTAAATCATCCATGAAGTGAAATTCATGGCACATATGGCATGGAAACATCTGAGGTTAACTTGGATGATTCAGATAAACATTTGCTCAGATGTGGCTGCATCTCGGGGAATCATAAAATCATGCGATTTTCCACAGGTGTCGTTTTTTGTATTAAGTATAGCAGGGTGCTTTTGTAAATTATGGCACACACCTCAACTCCCTCTCAGAGCATTTCAGTCTTGCACCACTCCCTTTGACTGCATTAATAATTCAGCATTCAGAGGTTAATTATATGCCTCGCACCTGGCACCTTCAATAGGCTGAGGGAAGTACTTAGCAAAACTGTCAAAAAATACTGAAAATACCAATTTCATTCAGGATTTAAGAATTTTTTCTTGAATAACCTATTGGATCAGAGTCAGCAAGCCGATTACGATTTCTGAATGAATAAGCGAAAGAGGTAAGGCATTTTCCCTGATTTTTGTTCATGTGCATTTTAAAAGTTGTTCTAGTTTGTTACTGCAAGGGAACACAGGTTTAACACAGTAGATGACAATAGAAAGTGAAGGGGAAGGAGGGAGATGCTGCTGATTATACTGCTGATTGTATTTTTATAATCAAAGTTTCACTCTGACTTTTGATTTTTTTCAGATTTGAATGTATTTTCTATATATTTATTATTGTAGGTCTTGATACTGTCATTGACGGAGACGTTACAGGTGATTTCATAGCTGTTTTGAAGGCTGAGGGAAGTATTCAATTCTACATCCCGTGGTCAAGGCACTCAAACCATTGAAACACAAACGCCATTAACAGAGTTGATGCCAGTTCTGTGAAAGTGATGCATTCAATCAATGCGACGACAGGCAGAGCATGGAGCCCCGCTTCCACTTTCAGCGGATGAAGAGGTGAGCGACCCATTTCTGCAGGTCTTTTTTGTCTAGCTGCCCTGTTTTTGCCACGTTCGTGCCGCAGCGAGGGAGCACTTCACAGATGTTACTATATAAGTCTTTCGAATCTCATTAGAGGACAGAAAGTCTGTGTGACATGGACTGGAAGTTACAAATGATAACTGTGATTTATGACCACAGCTGCTAACAAGTCACAGTAAAGCTCCACAAGTTCACAGATTGAGTGGATGCAGCCTGTTGCAACACTAACCTTAAATAATGAGCCATAGAGCCCTTGGAAAGTCACTACATGTGTTTACTCAAGTTAAAGCAAGTGAACGTTTCTGGAACACAGTTCTTCGTTTTCTTGCCAGCAGTAGCTGAGAAAGACAATAAAAATATGTTTTTACAGTAAATATGAAGCTATACAGCCAGCAGCCAGTTGGCTTAGCTCAGCATAAAGACTGAAAATTGCTAGCCTGGCTGTGACAATTCAGCACATATAAACCATGTTACAAGCTGAACAGTAACAAGTTTTATCTTGCATTATATCATAGTATCCACCGTATAGTATTATCCACAGGAATCCACAGTAATCATAATTTTAGTACTGTTTTTACTTAATTACCCTACATTTGCACTACCCCCATTAGCATACACACTATCACAGTGAGAACTTTCTGTAGTAGTTCCGGTGGCTCGATTATCACTTCACCGCTATGCTTTTTGCCTCCGATTACAGACCACAGTTACCGTGCAGAACTATCGGCTTAATTGGTTGCCGTAAGATCCTGTAAGAGTCTGCTGGTGCTTTCATCATCATGCCATTACTCACACATGGCCGGTTTCATGAGCTACCACAAAGGCGGAGGAGAAGCCGTCCTCATGGTTCAAAGTGCAGCTCCTCAGTGGGTGGCACATCCCTGTCACTGGGGCGTAACCTGGACAACAGAAAAGACCACACAGCCATAATAATCAAGTACCAGGATGAAGGATGTGACATTTTCAGGCAGCGCTAATGAAGTGGAACATTACTAAACTTAGAGAGCTGCATATGATGTGACTGCTGTCATTGCAAAGGCCTGAATATTTTCTTGATGGCAGAATGACCCTTGAGCACAGATCGGTCCACTTTAAAAGCCTTTTGATTGCTCTCTTTTAATGATAAACTCACACAACATTATGTACTGTATCTATTAGTATGACGCATGTACCACATAAAAATGTTCAATGAAGGGCATTGCACAGTCAGGGACGTTTGCTGTAAGAGTGCATTCAGAGCCAGATGCCATTAAATTAATGTAATTAATGTAAAATTTAAAAAAAAATTAATGTACTGTACATCTTTGAGCTATAGAACCAATTGCTAAATTCAAATACTAAAGCCTTTATGTCAATGTGAAATCACCTCTAAAGATAAGTAGATGCTATAGAGAGGAGTTTTAACAAGTGCAGGGGGTGTGAATGAGCCTGAAGCTACTGTGAGACGGCTCGTTCTTCTCACTATACATAAAGAAAGTCCCAAAGTAAAAAGCAAAGCCTGTCATCATTACCCAGCAGACATCCGCCTGGCACCTCAACATTTCACACAGTTCACCAGGACAACAACTTTCTAAGCAAAGCACAAACATTAAACATAACTCGATCAAGAGGTGTGCAGCGATTCAGCTTAGCGCGTTTGGTTTGGTTCAGAAGCACACTCGCTCGGCCTTCTTTTGGCGGCTTTTAGATAATTCTCATGCTTTCTGACCATCAGAAGACCTTTTTGGCATGCAGGTAAAAAGCAGAAAATTTGCAGCAGACAGACAGCCGGTGATAAAGACTCTTGAAAAGCATGTATATTAGGTTATTCTGATGATGTTGAGAAAGAGAAACATCTGCAGCAAGTTATTTCAGTCATAGCAGAGTGAGGTTTTTATGAAGGTGCTTTAACATGACCAGTCTTGTTGATAGATACACTGTTGATAGTTCAATTTTTAAATGACAACAAAATTAGCACTCTAAGTGCTGCGGGTGAAATAGTGAAACATGAAAGCAGTCGTGGAGCGTGACCCTTTATCTGACAGTCAGATGAAAGGATTTCAGGAGAATGAAGATTACATTCCCATGAAGGGAGCTTTGCACATTGAAGCGAAAAGGTGCAGCAGCAGCAGCTAGGTTCAAAATCTGTTTCTCCACTGTTGGTGTCATAACTGAGAGGAGAGGTGGTCTCTGTCATCTGGTTGATAAACTCAAACACTGCGTGGGAAATAAGTCAGTGACAAGGAGAGCAGATCACTTGAAATAAATTACATGCTTTAATTACAGCACATTTGTGGATGTGGTGACTAATGTCATGTGTGACTCAAACAGTTATTTCATTTGCTTTGCAGCTACTCCATAAACTGAACAGATTTTCTTCTATCAATCCACCAGCCTAATATCTGTATTTGGATATAGAATCTGCCATCTCACAGCTAAACTTTTACAAGAGAGTGTGATGTCTCTTTGCAAACCTGAGATACAGAGCCCAACACAGTGCAAGGTGCCATAGAAACTGGGGTTGTTATGAACACAACACAACGGCAGCTATGGCAACATCCGGAGGTGTGACAAGCAAACCAGGTAGCCTCGGGTCGTCCTCTAAACATGACACTTGTGCTTTAAAAGTTAAAAATATACACTGGTCAATGCAAGATATTGAACTTGAGCACAGAGCATGTTTGTTCATTCTGGGCTCAGTTTGTCTGGCGGTTTCGCTGCTCACTTCAAATTATGTTTTGAAGGGCTGAAAAGAAGAAATACAGCGTGAGACAAATGCTAAACTGACAACATGTATGGTACAAAACTTGCATACATGTGTTCACTGGCTCATTATTTATGAGTGAAGAAAAGTTCACGATGGGTGTTACAAAATTGAATAAAGACTAAAACACAATTTATGTTAGTTGACATAAATGAAAAACTAACAAACATTTCTGGTTTTTCTCTACATGCCAAAAACCCTCTTCAACAATCTCAATGTTTCATATCCAGGTTGGCATCAATGTCCAGTCAGCAAGGTTTTGGAAAGCTACTCGGTTATTATTTTCCTGTGAGGTCGAGAGAATTGGGTTCGTGACCTCAGCTGCAGCCTCCACTTTTAAGTTTCCACTGACCTTACCTGGGCAAGACTTGAAGCCAACCCCTTTGTGAATGGAAGCAGATATCAGCACTCAGTCTGCACAGGCCTCGATCGAGAAAAATACAGTACCTTGCATACCTGCGGGACCAAAATCTTGCCTTGTGAGGAAGATGGCGTGGTCGTGGTACTCGGCGTGGTCGGGATCGCGGCGTTGTTGCGTGTTGGCCCATCGGCACACCTGCTCCAGGCTGCGGGATGGGTTGCCACGCTCGATCAGGCTTATGGACTGCAGAAATACAAAAGCCAGGGAGACTTCAGGCGTGTATGTATTTTCTCTTTGTAAATCACGACACGTGGTCACGTTAACATTAATTTCCTAAAAGCTGCCGATTGGGGACGACATGGGAGCAGTAAAGCTGAAATCTATATAGACTTAGACTTATTTCATCAAGTTCACCTAAGCCTCTAGTCCTGCTCAGGTACACATGGCTGACAAAAGATTAGACTGAGAATAAAAGCTGAGACATTTGGAGTCCACACATTGTAGGTCTTTCATTGTTACTGCAACCTTTGGGATTATAGGTATAAGCTTTACTCAAAGCTTTGAAATTTAGTGAATATATATATATGATATTTGTAACACAGGGAGAATGACAGCTTTTATTCGTTTTGACCATAACCACGGCGCCTTTATACGTTTTTTCAAAAATGTCTGGTAGTCCAATTAAATCTATAATAGTGATGATTGACATCAGTGCGGTTTGATTAGTCATCATCACATTTAATTTACTTGGATATCATTTTATTGACAATCTCCAGTCATCATAGCATAATCAATGATTTGTAATTCATTTCAGACTCTTCTTTCTTTGTGCCTTGAAGATGTGCTGGTAATAGGCAGCCTTAATTTAAGTTAAATTAAGTCCACATTTCAATTTGGATCTCACTTAATGGAAATATGTGTGTATATAAATTAAACTCCTGATGTAGATGTAGAGAGCAGATATTGTTTTCCCATCTATTCAGTGTGTCTTCAACAGGGCCAGATTTGCATTTGAACAGGCATATGGGTGCAGCAAAGGACTCACTGGAGTCTGTTTCATGTCTTCATTGTATTGCAACTATCCAAAGCAACATGTGAATACATGGATCCATTTGTTTGTGTTTCTACTTACACCTTACACTCTGCGTGCACCTTTTATCGTTTCTATGTCATATGGGTTATTAAAACTCTGCTTCGGAATATTTAAATAAGGTAATGACTGTAAGCCAGATGGGCCCATTTCAGTCCTCTTCTCACTTCAGAGTCATTGAACTGCTCTTTGGCAGGGAGTTTAAATGTAATTTTTTACATTTTTAGCACCACCTTTGGTCATACTGATTGTTTCGCGGCTTTTAACAGTGGCATTTCCCAAATTGCACCTGAGTGCAGCACTGAGTCGGCCCGAGGCATAATCAAATCACACGCTGCTAAGAGCTCCTAACCAGCCAGGAGGCCCCCAAATGCATTGAAAATGTTAACTTTCTCGCTTTTATTTTGGTGTTATAACTTTAAGATACACAATACACTCCCTAGTTCTGTTAGAGAGCTTAATAGCAGCACCCTAGTGCTGTAACATATTTTGGAAATAAGCTAAATTACTGTGAATGTGGCGATGCATCACTTCATGTAATGAAGACACTCTGCTGTCAAAGTGATACTTTCTCACAAGTAAAAGGCTGACTGGAAACCCAATTAAACACACACAAGGCCAAGAGCGTCTAGCTCAGGCTTCTCTAATCCCTTACCCAAATTATGGAAATTTGTCATATATGTGATGTTAAAGAAATCAGATGAAAGCAGCAGTTTGACGGTAACCTAGTTACTTTAATATAAACACACAACTGAGTCAGTCTTAGACGAACAGTTTGACATTTTCCTGCCAAGAGCGAGATGAGAAGACTTGTCTGTACAGCCAATATGTGGGTAGCACAGGTCTGTCTACAGGTAACCAAATCACACTAAAAGCTCACCAATTAACACATTATATCATGTTTTGTTAAATCCACACTAGCCCTTGGACAGAGCCAGGCTAGCTGTTTTCCCCTGTTTTCAGTCTTTATGCTAAGCTAATCTAACTGCCAGTTGGCTCCAGCTATTTGTTGAGGAGTATCAATCTTCTTCTGTAGCTCTCAGCAGGAAAACAAAGAATCATATGGCCAAAATTTCAAGCTATTCTTTTAAAGTTCTAAGAAATACCTGATTGATTTATCAGTACCACACTGTTTATTGTATTATGATTATTATTTCTTGGAGCGATTTTAATTGCACATTGAGTGTTATCGAGTTTTTTGGGTCACATCAGTACTTTGGCTCTGACATCTTTTTCGTTGAAAGTTAATGGAGTGTCTGGCACCATTTTATTATTCTTTTCCAAACAAAATGTAAAATACACTGTCTCTCCTCCAGCGCAGCCAACACACATTACTGTACATGGAAATATGCCTGGTTTCAAATCCAGTACTGCATCAGATGTATCGAGTTGAATGTTTTACCTTAAAAGATGCTTAGAAATATATTTCCACAAGTAGAAAAAAACAACTATCTATATGTAAGCTCACCTGTCTGTACCCGACCATTATCATACGGACAAGGACAATGTTGATGTTCGTTCCCAAAGATTCATCGTGGTAGATTTCATCGACCTGGAAGAAAATAAGTCACATTATGTCAAAATACTGTCCTCCAACTCAAGTCAAAAACCTAAGGCTTAAACTGGCAAGATTTTCAACTATTATTCATAAATAGCAGACGTCCTTGATCTCATCTCTAATTTCTGAGGTTACCAAGTGATACAATACTGACTGAAATGTTATTAACTCGGGACTGAAAAAGTCTAAAAGGATCTAATTATTTCAGCTCTATACTCAGGGGCCTCAGTTGGTATCAAAAAGTTAAAAAAAAAGTGAAACTTGGTTCTCAGAAGTACACTGTTGCCCATAAAGTCGGAATAATTGTTCAATAATTTGTTAAAGCCTGAATACACAGTTTGCAAAGGTTAATTGTGGTTTAAGTTTCACTGTGATATGTTTGGAAGAGTTTAATTAATAAAGTTTAGAAGATATACACTTTATTTATCAAGAATAAATCACATTGTCACAATCATTTCATGAGAAGAGGTAAAAAACATTTTATTCCAACTTTATGGGCAACAGTGTATATAAGGTGACACTGTACAATAACTGCACAGAAGAAGAAGTAACGGATATAAACTGGTGGCTACAGCTTTATTTCATCAGTGCATTTATGCTGTGGGACCAATATTTTTACTTGCATGTTGTTTTTAAGCAGAGATAAACACAGTTTGTAGTTTGTGCTGCTTGAAGTCTTCAGTAACACAGTGACAAGCCCACGAATTCAACTCTCTCTTGAAATCAAACTACTACATCTAAAATCTACATAGGCAAGAAGCAAACGTTTGTTTTAAAATGCTCTGACAGTGTTTAGCACAAGAAGACTTCATCATGTTTGTGTGGTGCTGCTTCCATAGATTTCATTTCTGAGATGCGTCGCAGCAGCAGGCCGTCTGACCAAAGTGGAGTAGAGTTTTTTTTTTCGCTTAAAACAAACTTGGAATAGTGATGAATTATTTTGTGAGGACATTGGCAACCATCCAATAAAACCAGCGTTGTTATGCAATGGCGAAAGAGCCTGACCCAGAAGTGTGTCCACTGTTATTTGGCTTTAAAATCATGCTGTGGTATGTAGATGCTTAACCCAGGACCAAGCTAGGATCCAATTCAAATCCCAAGTCCAATTTCCACTGAGGTGTGTTTTATTTTCATCATGGCTGCTACACGTCTGCACTCCTCCGGGGCCCCATAAAGTCAATCAACTGCTTCGCTTTGCGGTTGATAAATAAGGCTCAGAAGAAAATAAGGGGTGAATATTTCTTCCATAAATCAGCGAGTCAGGTCGTTGGGACATGTTGGTTGTGGACTGTAATTAACAACTCTGTAATTGGTAAACACAGAGGCATTCAGGTTCACAGAGCAGCCTCACGTTTCTCCACGTGATTTCTGAACTTGTTACTGAGCGGAAACATGTGTTTCACAACTGCCACTTTAAGGCTGGTGGGTTGACACGGTGCGACGGAGTCATAAATTTAACCTGATTATGTTATGTTACAAGCTCAGAACCGCAAAATGAAGCTAAAGATTACAAGCTTCAGAAAACTAATGATACAGTCTGCAGCTTCAGTTATTTCACTTCTGAATTCTTCTGAATTCTGGATTTGCACATCTGACTGCTTCTCTTCCTCAGTGAGAGCGGCCAAGGCTTGTATTGTATTGTATTGTATTGTAGTAAAGCTTTTAGCTACAAAAATTAGCAAAAATTAATATGTGGGATTCATTCACAAGAGTCTTGTGCTTCTCTGTTTAGTGGCAATGGGATATTATAATATTATATATTGTTAATATAAAAGTTAGAACATATAGACATGGAAAAATGATTCGTACTGTGCAGATAGATACAGTTTTATCTAATGTGATTTTGAGATAACCAGTTGTAAAAACTATGCCACTAATCAAAACATAGAAGTGAGTTCAATTATATTTGTGGTGCTCAGAGAAAAACAACATTTGAACAACTCAAACCCAATTTCTCTTTAAAGGAACAATGTTCTGGTTACTCCTCAATGTCAGCAGTATTCGTCAGGAGTATTTCTTTAGTGACAGTGATGAAACAAAAGTAAAGTCTACGGATCATCCAGAGATGTTGTCTCTGGAAAATTCAATTTTCACTTTCTGATACTTTAAGCACCACAAATAAAATCACATTCTTACCCATTGGGCCATTGGGATGGCATCAGAAATGTCAGCCACATAAAACCAAAACTACCTGCTTGGATAAATGTCAGAAAGTGAAGTATGTGGGAAGTAGACTTTTATCACAACAGAGAGTCTGACATGTCATAGCAGGAAAAGCAAGTTTAATCAGATACATTACATCTGAGGTAATAGCATTACGTCTGTTTAGGTTATGGCAAAGGTTATTGTTTTATCTCTATTCTCAGATAAAAAGACTCGCACAAGCCTGATAAGTAAACAGCCCAGCCCAAACGTCAACCAAACCATCCAGAGTTCATTAATCAAAATAGTTTGTTTAAGGTCTATAAAATCAAAAAATAAAACTACAGTTTGTGGTTTTAGAGCTACACAAGCTTCCAGCCTTTATGCTTACCCGAACTAACCGACTGACTGTGGCTTCATATTTAGCGTACAGAAATGATCCCCTGACCTCAATCATATATCATTTCAAATATTATTGAAATTACGTCATTCTGTCCTTCAGATGTAGCAATCACCACCAGTGTAAAACTGTGGAGGAGCGTTATATGAGCCTACACTCACTGAAGATGCATAATATCAGTGGTAAGTCTTTCTGTTATTAACATCAATAAATATCGCACTTATAATTGACTTCTCTTCACCGAAGCAGTACAGCTTCTGACGAACATTTAACACTGACAACATCTTTCCCTCTACAGTCCTATCTGAGTTATATGTCCTAGTTAGAACAAGTTTGAGCTGCTTTCTATAGTTTGTCTGCCTCTCCTCTCATCTTTTATTCCTAAATTCTGCACCAACGGTATTCAGATCTGGAGAGAAAACATGAATATGTATTTCCTCCGGCCTCAATACACAGGACACAGATTGTCACATTTTAAAAGAACTTTACAGTCTGGCATTGATTGAGGTTATTACTCCAATTGTATTATGTCATTTATATACTTCTTTTTATATTCCAATTATGTTCTTATACTATTTATTGAATTGTTTTGTATTTTTATGTGTATTTGTGGCTCTTTGCTTTACTGAGGTCTGTTGAAAAACTACATTGATCAATAACACTTTTCTATTGATCCCCCCTGGGCCTGTCAATAACACGCAACACTGATCTGCCAAAGGTCATGGACTACTTGGCGTAACTGAGTGCTGCCCTGAGGTGAAGTCCGATGCTTTCATTAATGTCACAGCAGAGGCAGTGAAAAGCTGTGATGTTAATTCTGCTCACAAACTTTAATCTCTCCAGCAGCTAATGATGAAAGCATAATGCAAAGGAATCCTACAAGCATTGCTTAGCTTCATGAAGATAAAAAATCCTGAAGCAAGAGACAGACAGCCATCAATATAGCCACCGTGATGTATAAATATGGAGGCAGACTTGTCCCAGTATTATGCACACAACTTCTGTGGGAATGGCGTGGCCAGCAGGTGATCACATGCTATCCAAAAATGGCAGAGCGGTACAAAGTTTGTCCCAAAAGTGTTTGTCTCAGTTGTAAATGTTAGGAAGATATTTGCAAATGTCTTTCATTTCCTTGTAAATCAATTTAATGTATTCACAGCTTTGTTTTATTCGTGGAAATTGTGTATTTGCAGATCTGGTTTATATTTGCAAAACATGGTTCTGTGACAAATCTTTACTTTTGCATTTTTGGAAGGTGTTTCATATTTACTGATTACTCATTTACACACGGATTGTCTCTCTGTTCACATAAATTATAGTGAGACAACTTGACCTTCATATTTAAACAAGAAAAAAACTAGGAGCCATTCAGATACGCAGACCTCCACAAGGCCGTTTTCATTGCCAAAGCCGCTGCTTTTTTTTATTGTATGAAATCTCTGCTATTTGTGATCCTAATATATGCGTGTGAAAGTGAAATTTTTAGTATTGAGTTGCCTTTCATAAATGAAAACAGTCATATTCATCATGTGTCTTTCAGGCTCTTCAGTATCTGCCCTTGTGCAGGTTTATGAAAGGCAGAAAAGTCCAGGAGGTTCATACCTGGCAAACAGTGTCTGAGTGTCTCTCTTTGCTAAAACACCAACAAGTGTGTGTCACTTTGCTTTCTCTGGGTAGAAATTATGACCACGCAGAACAAAAGCTCTGTCACTGAAGAAAGGCTTTCTTGGCTTAAGTCCAAATTTGCTCTGGGACGCAGGGTTACGCCCAAGGCATTTAAGCAAATATTCCATTCACAGAAGCCTATTCAGGTCAATAAATGCTGTAAAGAACACTCTGGTGACCCCAAGTTCTCCCAGATTTGTTACGAGCTCAAATTCCTAGACTGGTTTATACTGACCTATATACGTGTGTTTATATTGGACCCGAAACAGAGAAGCTGTTGAAAAATGAGGACAGCATCAAAAATAGCATCATAAAAGTTCCATGACGACTTTTGTAAACACTGAAGTTTGCATATTTCTCCTGACAGGACTGAGGTCTATGAATTCAACCTTTACAACACTTTTTGGTGAGTCTTGCTGAGGGATGGGCCAACCCCTTGTATACTGGGATAATTACAAAGCCAGGAGGAGCACGCAGAGGGCTGGAATCGGACTGTTGTGGCTGAAAATGAGAGCAGCAGCTGTGGGCTGCAGGCGCTAGGTGTCCCTGGCTTGTGTACAGCATCACATTGACGTGGACAAAACTTGGTCCTTGCTCAAACAACACAGCCATTGTGCAGCAGGCACCTCGGCAGTCACCTTGGCTTCACGCAGACAGGATGTTCAGTAATCAATCCCTCAGGGAGAGTTTCTCCAGGTGGTACTACACATTCTGGAGCCACGGAGCAGGGATTCAGAGGGATTTGAGTGGGCAGAGCTCTTTCAGACACAGCAAGCCTGTGGCTTACGATTGGAAGACTTTAGACCCTTGCTTGTTTGAACTTAACCTTTCTCTCTGGAAATTTCTTTTGTCAGATTCTACTAAACATGAAGGGTACAATAAGAATACCTTATAAGAAATATATCTGATTTCACTTTATAGCTCAGTCAGTTTTATTCTTTCTTACTTATTCAAATTCACCTTATCAGAGAGCACTGGACACAGAGGACAGACGAGTACAGAGCACGCTCTAGCAGAACTTCACAGTATAATCAGCCAAGGTCATTAAAAATCAGATTTTTCTCCCTGCCGAAGACATTTGGGGATGGAATGTGAATATAATATCCTAATTAAATAAACACATCATTCCATGTAAGAAGAGCTTGGCTGTGCAAGCGGACTTCTGGCGCGGGTTTCCATGACTGCCCTGCACAGCTCCCACTCAACTTTCTAATTGGTCTAGTGCAGCTAATCAGACCACCATGCAGGGTCCAAATGGTAACTGTTACAGAGTGAAACCAGCACCCTGTGAAAATCTGACTTGGGGGATTTGGGCCCAGTAAGTAGATTATGGTGGTAGGAGCTGGTGGAACCCGTAATGAATGAGCTGAGAGTTTCTTTTTTCCCTCTCATCGGTAATCCATAAACAGCGAGAGAAAGTAAGGATCTGCGGAGAAGTGTGGCAAGGTCTGATACCAGAGGGGAAAGAGTAAAAAATATCTCCATGGGTAGATAAAAGCAGAAAAAGTTCACCAAACCAGCAGCATTTTCATGTTAACAAAGGATATTTCTAGACCTGCAATATTTGCAATGACTATTTTGACTACAGATTCACTGTTTAACTGATTTTTCAAGCAAAAATGCTACAAAATTCACAAATTCAACCTTCTAAATGTTAATTTTTGCTGCTTTTCTCATTTTATATAATAAAAGTGATCTATATAGCCTTGGACTTTGGACTCTTGGTCAGATAAATCAAACAATGTCATGATGTTCCCACAGGAAACTGTCGTGGGAATTTTTTATTATTTCTTTACATTTAAACAACAATTTTATAATTTTATAGACTAAACGTTAATCAATGAATTCCATTATTTTCTAATGAATATAATGGTTGGTGTCAGTCCTAGATATTTCATGTTGGAAATTTGCATAAACATTAACGAGTGGTGAGAATCTGATGAGCATTTTATTCAAAAAACCAGAATAGACTTACTATATTCATGAGCGTGAGAACGTAATTCTGCACATGTTCCTTGCCATGGAAGCGCACCACCGAGTCGTCCACAGCCAGCAGCACCTCGATGTTGTAGTCGTCTTTCTTCGCGTGCCTCCTCTTGCGCTCAGACTCGGACAGTTTGTGTTCGACGAGATCCAGAGCCGCGGGGAGGTTTGCGATACCGAAGTCTGCCACTGCAAAATATGACCAGCACATAAACAAGTCAATGAATGGACTGTGGGAATCTGATGCATGTATGCTATTTCTTATTACAGTGTCTGTGAAGTGACACATGTCTGTTTCAGACCTGACATAAAAATATCTCAGGGTCCGCAGGAGGAATCCTTTGGGATTATTGACAGGCCTGTGGACTCCATATTTTCTAAGCCTCTTAATCTCTGGTCAAAATAGACCCATATATCGTTCGAGTCAGAAATGTATTTCCTGTCTGGCCCATATTCAGCCTAACTATAATGTGTGCATTCAGTGCCTAAATCCCCGCTCAGTCATACCAATTACAAACAACATTAATTCATGTCATAAAGTACTTTTTTTCTGTGTGATATTCGTGTACAGTATGAATTTCTAAAGCTGCCACAACACTCGCTGAAAGACATACACTGTGTTATTTTTGAGAGTTACAGATTCAGGACACAGCAGAAAACTGCGTGATGGGAGAGATCTTTTGAGATGAGATGTAATGTCAGTGCTGTGATCCACTGACAAACTGAATTGAGTTGACAAAATGAATTGCAAATCAAATTGCTATTACGTGAGACAAACACCACAGAAGTCATTTTTAATCTGCACCTGGGACTGCATGAATCGCAGATAGTAATAGAACATTACAAGAAACATGCACCAATCATTTTAGCAGTGTTTCATTTAAATGTTGACATTAAAATGTCTTGTGTTTTCACCAAATTTAATTATGTTTTCTGACATTCTGCTATCTAAACAAGCAAACAAATGGACAAAACTATACCTCCACTTGATGGAGGTAGTGCAACATATGTAACAGGGTTTGCAGGCCATCACTGACAACACCACCATGCCACACGCCTGCGACAGCGATGACTTCCTCTCCGAGGCACTTTATGTCTTTTGGGCTTGGTTTGAAACCATGAACGACACACCCACCGGGACGCCGTCTGTCCACATCCAACACCAGGCGAACCCTAACTAGAGTGAACCTGTGCATGGCTGCTGGACCCAAAAAGACAATAGCGATCTGCCTTAATGACTATCTGGTCACAAGGGTCACATCAAATATTGTCTCCCCACCTCACTTGACTTCCTCCAGTTTGTATATTGGTCCAACAGATCCACAGGCGCTGCCATTTCCTCTGCCCTCCACCTTGTCCTGTCACACCTTTATAACAAGAACACTCATAAGAGAATGTCGTTTATTGACCTCAGTGCTGCATCCAACACAATCTTCCCCTGAAGCTGTTATGGAAGTAGGGCCTCTTTGGCCTGAACACCTCCCTTTGTGACTTGATTCTTGGCCTTCTCACAGGGAGACCCCAGACAGTATGCATGGGGTTCATCACGTCTGCAGCCTCCACACTCAGCACCCCAGGGATGTGTGCTCTGCTCACTGCTATTCATATTACAGATGTACGTATTATCAAGTTTGTGGACGACACAACACCGGTCGCCATCAGCAACAGTGATGAGACAGCGTACAGAGGCAGAGTGGAGTTGTTGGCTCTCTGGTGCTGAGATGATGTGTTTCAACGTTGATAAGACAAAAGAGACGACAAATGACTTCAGGTCGCGCAACTGCAACTCCCTGAGCAAGAAGGCATAACAGCGTCTCCACCAATCTGCCAGTCTACCCCCACCCATCCAGTCCACCTTCTACAGAGGAGCCACAGAGGATGTCCTGACCAACTGCCTCACTGTCTGGTATGAGAACCTCAACAACTCATGCTGCAAGACCTTCCAGGGGTTAGTGAAGTCAGCTGAGTCCATCTATTTGACCTCTCTCCCCTCCATCCATGACATTTTTACACAAACAGGGCCTCCAGAATCATAAAAGACCCCTCCCATCCCTCTCACAGACAATTCACCCAGCTGGCGTCTGGAAAAAGGTATTGGAGCAAGATCCTACAGACACAGCAACAGCTTCTTCCCCCAGGCTGTCAGACTCTTCAACACCCTACTGCCCCAAGGTCAACATAATGAGCAAAGACCTATGGACCCCTCACACCCCTTTTACAAACACACACATGCACAAGCACAATATTATACCTGTATGTCCTCTACTTTACTGTGCTGCATACAGATGGATGACTTATCTCTTGCCTTATCTTGTTGAAACATTAATGCCATGTTTTGCTCAAAGCTGCTGTATGAATTACTGCAATTTTCTGTAAAATGGCTAATAATTTCACATTTGACATGGTGCCGATTCAAGCCAACCAGATACAAATGGAGACATGATACATTGCATGCCAGAGAAGTGTAAGATTAGCCTGAACATGACCACAAATGTGTGTTACATCTTCCTTGATGATTGAAGTTTCCGTAGGTATAGAAATGGAATTCGAATAGAAAAGCTGGATTGAAAAGAGACAGCTGCACCACTTCATAGAAAAATGTAGCCTGTAATAATAACAATGAACGGAATGCATTTCACGAGGGCGGTAAAAACAAAAAAAGGATCATAAAATATGAATGACTGAATTGATTAAAATTGTTCCTGAAGACGTATGAGCTAGAGTAAAATGAAAAGACCCACAAATTAGTTTTACAATTACAGACCCTAGGAGATGGAATGAATTAGTGAGTAAAGCGAGGGTCTTGCACCAGATGTTCAAGC
The DNA here is from genome assembly GCF_042242105.1 of Pempheris klunzingeri. Taxonomy (NCBI): domain Eukaryota; kingdom Metazoa; phylum Chordata; class Actinopteri; order Acropomatiformes; family Pempheridae; genus Pempheris; species Pempheris klunzingeri. Next base: position 8,326,470 of record NC_092031.1, on the reverse strand, counting down.
TAGTGTTTTACCTAGTTTTACCAGGAATTCATGATGGAGGCGGGTCGTTTCACTGTGAAGGAAAGGTCAACCCCTTCACACCCTCCGTCCCCAGTGCTGCCACTGAAACCCAGCATTCCTCACTTCTACCAACTGGTTTAAAGAGCACTGGCTCTGCTATATATATACAACTTGCAATAAATGTATAGTTGCATTTTTGATTTAAGAACATTGATTTTTGAACATATTCATGCACACAGTGGCTTCCACTCATTTCAGTTCAACATGTTCTACTTGCATGAGACATGTAAGTGATTATCAAGTCTTGTCATCAATGTTTTTGTCATTTTGACATATTTGACATATCGTTGCCTTATAATGTTGTTATGGCAGACACAACTGGCACACATGCCGCTGCTAAATACTAATAATATGTTCACCAGTTTGTCGATAACTGTGTCGGTGTACCATATTGCAAGCTCTATCACTGACGACAGGTTAGTAGAAAATATCCAGTTTCAGTTCCGTATCCAGAGTCGAACCTCATATCTTTTTGTTCACGGTTTCACCACTGTGGTGGTTCTACTAATCTGCTAATAGTACATGTACATTCAGTACAAAAATGAATGGACATTAATCGCTGCCTCAAACAGCTGGAAAATTACATTTGAAAACTGAACGGCGAGCAGTGTTGTTAAATATGTATGAGTTGTAATGATATACCACTGATCTCTCAAATTTGCAGTTGAATTGCTGCCATTTATTTATGATCTGAAGTGATTCTCTGTTGTTATATTTGTTGTATGCTTTTGTGTCTATTTCATGTTTTGGTGACCTACATACAATTTTGCCTCCAGGTGAACAATGATGCTGCATTTTGTTTATATATTGTCATACCGTCCTCGCTATTATTATCCACTAAACTTACACATATACACTAACTCACATGTGCACACCCACGTACTCACACACAGTCAAAACACACACACACACACACACACACAAGCGCACACAGTGCTTTATGTTTCCACTGACGTCACACTGCTTCTCCTCTCCTACCTTCATTTTGGAGGTCCTCCCTCTGCTGGTCTGTCTCCCGCTTGATGGCTGACCTGCGGTACACCACGTGGACACGCCCCTTCACTTCCACGTCCTGTTGGCCCTTCTCAAGGGGCTCGATGAAAAACTCCCCATTATCAGTCCGGATCAGACCTGCCTGGAAAAAGAGGGCTTCAAATTAGTGCACCCCTCCTCCTTCAAAGGACGGTAATTCCACTGGAGCCAGTAATTATAGTGTGCTTGATCAATTGGAAGATTTGAAATACGGCTGGATATGGGGAATGACGCAGGTAGACACAATTTGGGGCCCTTCATGCCCTTCACCAAGATTTATTGAGTGCCACCATAATTTCATACCGAATGAAATGATGTATAGCAATGTCTCAATCTAACTGCACATTTCCATTCGCGTTGTCTTTTAATGAATTCAAAGTAAATCTTTTGGATATAGGCTATAGGCTCTAATACCTAGGAGACATATTATGTTCATTTTCAGGTTCATTCTTGCATTTGGGGTTCCTACTAAATATAGTTACATGTTCAAAAAAATACATTATGTTTCTCATACTGTCCAAGCTCTTTCTGAATGTTAGCTCGTGTCTCTTTACGACCCCCTCCTGGAAAAGATCAGTGTGTTCTGATTGGTCAGCTCCCATAAACTGGAGCACGCACCGCCTATAAACTCTAGAATTAGCTCTGCTTTCTCCAAACTACAGTTGCCACTCCAAAGGGGAGCCGAGCAGCCGAGCAGCCGAGCAGCCGAGCAACGGCTAACATAGAGTTTGACAGACTAACCTGCCAAATAAACAGCAAAACAACATTGCCTGAAGTGGGGTCATAGACAGTCCGTATCGATCCATCCTTGAGCTTGTGTTTTTGATAGCCCGCGTTAAGAAAGCAGTTCCCAGTAAGATAATGTTACACACACACACACACACACAGCAGATATGTTTTGTTGTTGCTGTGAGTCCGTCACATTTGCATCAACAAAAAGATAAATCCGCTGAGGACATACAGACTGTTGTGTGGGTTTTTAGGAGCCAACAACAAAACAATTTGCGTGCTCAAAGCCTTGCATCCTATTACTACAGCTAGCATTCGCCACATAGTAATGGGTAAAGCAAAATGGATTCATGTTTTCAGTGTGTGGGAAGCCGAAGAACTGGAGGAAGTCACATGATCAACAGATCCCTGCATGTGGTGTGACGGCCAAACCAAATCTAAAACCAGACGCACATTTGCTAAGAGATGAAACAGGATAAATGGAGAGAAGATGGTCTTTTCTTATAGTTTGAGGATGTGTAGAGACATCAGCAACACATATTTTATAAGACATTAAAAGTGTATTTTGAATAATATGTACCCTTTAAAGGATTCAAAGCCAGTGTTGAAGATTCTCACCTTCTCGCAACCTGCCTGGCAAATTCTACATCAATTGGTGATTTCTGACAATTCTCAGAATCCCATCACTTGTACCTGACATTTGAAAATTGGCTGCTAGTGAAATTACAGTAATTCTGACAGCAGCACTGCACGTATTCTGAAATTGTATTTCATCAGCAACACGAAAATACGCCACAATTGACTAAAATGTCAAAAGAAATCCAACAATGTGCAGTTAAAATGTTTTGCAAAACATTGAGAAAACATGAGCTTCAGTGTTAAACTGCATGTGACTGCGGACAACAAAGAACCAAAGAGATGGAGGGACAATGCAGCATATCTGGTATTGGCACAACACATAGGAGAACACAAACATTTGTAAACACTGATTTCCATAAAGTAAACATCCTCTGCAGCACTCTTTGTTGTATATTTAATGTGACTGAATGCAAATATTTAGATGGACTGTATAGGGAAGTAACATCCAGGTGGTTCAGTCTTACACTGACATAATCATTACAAGTGTTACAGATTCAAGTTAAAATTATTCTTTTGTCAAAATATCATGTAATTCTGTGCAGTTACCACAAAACACCCATGTGCAGTGATTCAGTACAGGCATCATTTTTTCCCCACTATTATGAGAACTTTGTGTGTGCAAAGTGTTTGCGGTCTGTCTTTAGTTTTAGAGCCTGATACAATTATTACAAGAGTAATGAAGTTATTAAGTTTAGTAGAGTTTCACTGAGACAAATTATGTCAGGGCCATTTTGCTTATATTACCTCACACACATTTTTGGCATGAAGTCACTGCTGTTATTTTCTGCACATCTGCAAACACATTTACAGATCCAAAAAATGCCTGCGGTGCATTTTAGCAGGTCGATTACCTTATCAGCTGCTATCCTACAACAACTTTATATGGTGATTTTATATCCAAGCTTATTTCTGCTGCTCCAGATGGCAAAAATAGTTGTCGTATACATTTTTGCAGCTGCAACTCTTGCCTCCAGTTACGCAGGTGCTCATGTTATTGTGAATGCTGAGAGGAAATTTTTAAAGAAATGTACTGCTCACTGGTTTTAACGCATCTCTCTACTTTATCTGCTGCGTCAATGGAAAATCACAGATGCCACCAAGCTGTGAGTTCTTATTTAACATCTTTCTTATCTCGCTGCTACAGCCTGTATATTAATTGTGCTCTAAAATACAGACCATTTACCAATATCACCATTTGTACAAAGCTTCTACATTAATTCATGATATATCACCGTTTAGCCTTTGTTGAACGATCCCAGCTCATGTGTGGGAGGACAGTCTAAAGCCATGCGGAAGGAAAACTGCACAGTCATAAAGACAGGCCCTGTGTGATTAACTTTTTTCTGCTATTTAAGATTTTTCTGTAAAAAAAAAAGAGTTATGGGGCATATTGGTGGACAAGTGGTGTGACACTGTAACATAATTTGTTCAAATCCATCTAGGGTACATTGTTCCCGCATGTTTCCTGTCACACTCTACCATCAGCTGTGGCGAGTAAAGGCGAAAGCTGCATACTCTGCTAATAAAATGTTGGAAGTCTGAAGTTGACACATTTTTTTCTTTGTGTTGCCATCTTTTTTCTATTAAGTTTAATAAGCACAAACTGTGCTTTCTGAACACACTGCACAGTGCAAATGACATTTCTCATTTTCCTACTCCTCACTAAGAAAAAAGAAATCCAGCCTATCATTATACTCATGAAGAAGGCACACCAACAAGATTTTGGCAAGAATGTGTGTATTTACAGCTGCAAAAAGAAATTTAAATACAGTGCAGCAAAGAGAACATTGTGCTTAGAAAAGCCTCATCTGAAAACCCTCTGCATGCTGTCTCTCATGACAAACGACGCAAATGTCGTGAACTGAAGTGGTGAACATGTGACAGTGAGGGCAAAGAGGAGTAAAGGAATCTGTCCAGCTCCTGACCAGGAAATGCCAAGTAAGACATGCTCGAATACTTCCTCTGTGGTCTCTTATTTCAGCAGTGGGTGGAAAGTGAAGCCGGGTCCGTGAGGGGAGAGAGCAGCAGCATCTGGAAGGGCCTACAGAGGAACCAAATGTAAACATATGTACACTGCATGGTAAAGTCGGGGCTAGGCAAGGATTCCCGTTTGTTGTCAGAAGTGAAGAAATGACAAAAAGTTATTGGATTTTCAAAAGTTCTACCATAAAGTCTGTGTTTTTAATTACTTCATCCCACTGACAATTACATTCAAATTAATTAATTAAGACCTGAAAACGATGAAATGGCTTGAATCTCCTTTCGCAGAGTCATGAATAGAAAACGTCGAATCCAAAATCTCACTGTTTTGGAATCTTCCAATCCCACTGAGCTATTGAGTGTATTCGATGCAGCAAAATAATTGAATTCAGTGTTGGTAAATAGCATGTGCAAATAACACATCATTATCGCCCATCACCAGACAAATTGAATTGTGAGTTTTGGGTTGGTTTTTTTTGCAATTGTTATATTTGTTGCTTTTCAGATTTCACACTAAAATCCAGAGAGATTTGCTTATCTAGGTCTATCGATGTTAAGTGACGTAGTGATTGTCAGGTTGCTTCATATGATGTGACTGTTCACACGTCTAATTTATATCAGTTCAGTCAGCGTTTCCTGCCTCTGCACTGAAAAATACTGTGAAGCCCAGGCAGTGAGGCATCCAGCGTTGCCACTGACATCTTAACAAAAAGGCAAATATAGCTAAACCTTAAGCTCACCAGTGCACTAAATTCCACACATTGGTAAGAGCAACTTTGAAGCTGGATATTTACTGTATGTAATTTTCAGAGAGACTTCTTTCTGTTCAGCAAACTAGCAGCTGAAGTCACCTGCTCAGTGAAGCATACATGGCGAACTCAGGATGTGAAAGCTGGTAAAATCACACACAATGACACAATGAAGTAAAAACTAAATACACACGCACATACGAAAATAACTACAACAAAAAGTGCATTAACTGAGCCTAGACACACCCATACTGTAAATTAATTACAGGTACTGGAGAAACAGTGAAGTAAAAAAAAGTAGAATGGTCCATAACCCTTTGTTGTAACCATACTTAAAATGACCTTTAGTTTCCATTATAAATATCTGATACTTTCAGATTTTTACTACAAAAACAACTGTGCTTTACTATCTGTATTTTGACTGATGTCTTTGTTATGACAATATTAGATGTAAATTAAAATATAGATCATACATTGTTTTAACCTGAAAAATGTAGTTTGCAGGAATCTTTTCAGCCCTGAGTGTCTGTAGGTAGTAATTTCATGCTGCATACTCCCCCCCAACAACCTCCTGCAGTACGACAGGAAGGTCAGGCAGTCTGCATGCAGCCTGAGAGAAAAGACCCAGGGAGGAAAATAAAACATGCACCAATGCACCATAATAATTGAAGGCATCTCAGATGAGTGAGCCACCAAAATTTTTTAGCAACTCATGTCTTCTCTACTCTCATCTGCACTGTAGTGGCTGACAGAAACTGAAGGATTTTGTAATATGGAACATGTTACATGGAAATTACGCCCTTACTTACGGAGATCACAGGCCAGAATAAAGACATGCAAGTGGCAGACAGACAATGTCACAATATACAGCTGGTGTTAAACTGTTATAACACGCCTCAATCATGGAGGCCTTTTCACATCATCTACTGACGTAACATAATAAAGACAGCCTTTAAGGTGCATGAATGAGACACACAGTCTAAAAATAAAACAAATGCTGGAGGCCGCAGATGTTAGAGCTGCAACGTGCAAGGAACTCAAAGTCTAGCTGTCATTCCAGGGGCTTAACCTGTAATTTGTGGCAGATTGATTAGAGACATGTAATTTAGGTTCCAGACGTGCTCTTTGTAATCCACAAACAAGAGACAGAGAGGGAGAGAGTAAATCGGTGACCCACAATCAGCCGCTGAGATCTCGGCATGCACCCTAGCTTTAGCAGGGTCATGCCGAAGAAAGAACACTTCTGATGTAATATTTGAGAGCCAATGGCAGCATCAGGCATGAGGGTGATGCTGGATGAAGGCCTTAAACCAGGAAGATCAATAAGCCAGGGAGAAAATCATGGCTGAGTGGTGCTGGATTCGCAGGTCTGAAATAATCGTATGAGACAGCATGTGAGAGCAGGGGATTATGACTTGATTCCTTTTTATCAGCTTTCACATCTCGCTGTGCAGGGCAACAAAGGGCAAGCATAGCTAGTGATCAAGACGAGGATTATAAAGAGAAAATTGGACTTATAATCATCGGAATGGGACCGATATCAAAGGGGGGAAAATTTATATTAATTTAGCCATTATGTAGAGCACTATATTAAAGATGATCATGAAGTTGTTTATAGCAGCTAATTGGTTTTCATAGAAAATAGCAGTAGTGCTACTATGGTAGTAGTAGTAGTAGTAGTAGTAGTAATAGAAGTAACAGTAAAGGTAATGATAGGAGCAGTTGTAGTAATAAGAAGTAGTAGTAATACTGGCAGTATCAATGGTATGTATGTTGTAGTAGTGGTAGTAGTACTAGTAGAGGGAGTAGCTGTAGTAGAAGTAGTATTAGCAGCAGAAAAATAGTTGTAGTAGTGAAAAAGTGGATCAAGTAGTAGTGGCAGTAGAAGTAGTAGTGATTGAAGTAGTATCAGTGTAGTAGCAGTATGAGTTGTAGCAGTAGTGGAATAGTAGCAGTAGCAGCAGAAGAAGAACCAAAGGTGCATGGAGAAAAAAAGTAGTAGTTGTAGTAGAGGTGTTAGTAGTAGTGATAGCAGGAGAAGAATAAAGAGTTTTAGAAGTGGTAGGTGCAGTAGAAGTAGTACGTAGTGTAACGTGATATATTAAATGGAACTGATGTGTGTGCAGTCGGTTTTAAAACTCTAAAAGCTAAGTTGTAATGTAGTGATGTAATTCTCATTTTGACTTTCCCTTGTATCTGTGTGTGTATCTGTGTGTGTGTGAGTGTGTGTGTGTGCACATGTAGGAATGTGTGTCTTGTATCACCGTGTGTGTCTGAATGAGCACATGTTTAGACAGACATGCTGTAGCCGCTACAAATAAAGATTAGACTGCGAGGAAATAAATCACATTATTGGCTGAGATGTTGGGCTTCCACCGATGGAGCTCTTAATTTAGTGACTTTCCCTCCTTGCCAGCAGAGTACTGGAACACCAGAGGATACTGGAATACTGGACTGGGACCAGCCCTGTACAGAATTCCTGCAAACTTTCATGAATAGAACAATTTATGCAAGCATTTTCCATCTCCAATGGATGGAAAACTGCACCTCCACCTCCAGTCACCCCCCCCCCCCCCCCCAAAATAAAAGCCAACTGACTGCAGACTGTTGCTAGGTGGCTCTCTCTCTTTTTAACTGATGGACACAGAAATAGCGCTCTTCCGACTGCAGTTATCCGGCACTCGTGTTTCCATCACATATGTAATTCAATCAGCCCGTCATCTGTGCTAATTCCCAACACATGAGCAGCACCAGTATAACCATAGCCATCACTCATCGCTCCACAACAATAGTTCATGCTCGTCTGGAGCGCACAGCTGTTGCCATCTAGCAGGAGTTCCAGTCAGAGAGGAAGATATTGCAGAGAATGACATGTTGGTCAATCAAGCATAACCTACATTCAATTTTGCATTCACTTTCTTTGCAACCTCAGCTGGCAGTCTGGAAGTGCTCCAAGGCCAAATATACCCAAAAGATATCAGATTAATTTGCAGCTTTACTGCACGCATGTCTTATCTGCCATGAGCTTGGAATGCTATAAATCATGCTCCTCCAGGCACACGGCAGGAGACCAAGTTAACGTAATGTGTTACTGGTGATGTCATTCCTCGCTATGGGAGAGTCATCTCAGATGGAGAGGCCTCGCTGCAGAGGACGCGCTGACAGCGTTTTGAAGTAATTGAAAAGCTGCAAGGTCAGGAGGTGTGGAGGCTGCAGGTGGGCTCATCAAGTCTGAGCACTTTGTTTGCAGAAGAGACCATGCTAGGGGACTACAAAGACAAAAAATAACTCCGCAACTGTGATACACATCTATGTGTACCTGTTCTCTAGAAGGGAACCCATCCAAGACACTTTTGAAGATGAAGCAAAGACACACAGAAGTTGCCCGCACGCGATGACATCTGCGCGTGGCTCTTGTGGTTTTTTCCTCCTTTCAAACATCGTCTTTTCATCATGCATGATCCTCTCTGTGTCCTTCCACATCAAACAGACACTTCAGACTAAATAATTTGCCTACAAGCTGTCTGTGGACCTTCAAATGCGCAACGAAAAAATCTACATGTTCAGACAGGTCTGTGTTTACCTTGGCTTTGATGCAAGGAAACGCATGGACAACATCTCAGAGTATCTGACTGACGCCTTTAAAGGGTAGAAAAATACATGCTGCTACCACACCACGATAGAGATGAATGCAATGTTGTTTGAGATGCTCAAAGCTTTGAATTTGACATTTGAGATAGTCAATAGCAGCCTATATTTCCAGACCCAATATCCCAGAAACACGGCATAATACACTGACCTCAGTGTTAGCAGTTTTACATGGAAACCATTTTCTGGGCGCCAAAAGAGGAAACAAACCTCAAGAAATGTCAGATTGCCTGTATTTCAGAGGAAGAAAGTACCCAAGTACTATCTATAAACGTAAAGAGAAGGATCTCAGACTTCGGTCTTGCCTACAAGAGAAATGATTTTGCCACGTTGGTTCCCGAACCTACCAACAGAACATGTTAAAGGCAAAGGAGAAACATTTAGGCTAATTCTGGGATCTATACTCTATAAGAGGTTGCTGGACAAAATCAATTTGTTGCCTGTTCTCAGATGTTGTAATGATCTACTGTCTCATCCCATCAATACTGTCTTTATAGCCTTTATTTCAATACAAATTGAGGTACTGAGCTGAACCCAGCGTGACCCGTTACTTTTGGTATCTCATCGTGCAGAGGGAAACGTGGTTGAAGATTGGTGAATTTCTGTCAAAACAAAGGTCCCAAAGGCTGAAAGGTTCCAGAGGGATTCCACATTTAACTGTAAATTTTACCTGCATTTTTGGTCATTTAACAATACACGAGGACTTTGTTATCTTTCAGAGAAAACAGTTTTTCCAGTGTGGCTCGCTGTAAATTCTAACAGTGTTTACAAGCAGCCATAGAAGTATAAACAATGCTGCACTCATGTCAAATCAGAATTACCATGATCACCCGTTTCTGACTTCAACTCCAATACTGTATATCCAACATTTGAAGGCGCCTGAAAACCAATTTGAATGTGCGATCATACGACCATTTTGTGTTCTCCACATGATCTTTCCCATCCCCAATGACATGAACAGAGCGTGAGGACTCTCCTCCTCTATCATCGGTGTTTCTAAAAAGCCGTAATGGCACCCGCCAGATTCTATGCTAAGGATTCACTAGCTAGTAAAGTTTAAAGATGTCGCCTTTTAATAAAGATGAAACAGCACTTATTGCATTAGCTCTCAACAACAACACACCACACAGTGTTCACATCATATGGGATGGATCGTACAGATAGAAAGCTGCTGCAGTTGTGAGGGTTAAAATGCTGTGCATTGACGGTATCATACTGTCTTCATTAAATTCATCTCTCATAACCTTGAACGACAAACTTTGTCGCTGAAGTAATGCATCCATATTAGTTTTAGGCTTTTCAGGCACGTCCATTATGTTAAGCCAAGTTATTGGGATAAAAGAGACGTTTCAGAAAAATCTGAACTTCCCGTTATTTACATCTTGTTACACAGATGAAGATTATCTTTGGTGAAAGTGCTTTGTAACAGACGACGTATATAACCCTTTCATACGTTTGGGTAGTTATAGGTGAATTTCACACTGTGCTGCATTGTGCTGCATAGGACCACTGTGTCACTTTTAGCTTTTAGCCAGTGAAGGGCACACAGTCGCCTTTCAGGAAATTACTTTGTGATTAGAGAACACAGCATGCTATTGTCCACACACCCCTCACTGTTATTACATTAAGAAAGAAGAAATAACTCTATGACATCTCTCTGACCTAGTTTTCTCAGCTTCAGCACAGTTTCTTGTGTTAAAACAGAAAAACTATGAGGGGGGAAATAACAAACAATACAAACGTTTAGACTCAACCATTGTTTCTTTGCCTTGTGCTGTCATTAAAAACACTGACAGATGAGATTGTGGGCTTGAGAAAACTTTATCTACAGACCGTGTTGATTGGTGCCATTAGTCTAATGTGAATTTTTATAATTTTGAAAAGTGAGAGTGTTTCTGTCACATTTGGAGGGTTTCAAAAGCTCCTGGGTCAGAAGGTTATCTTCACTCCCATTCCACACGTTATTTCTGTCAGAACAATCCAGAGAGCTGACACAGACAAGCTAAGGTGTAGCCCTAGCTTTGGTCAACCTGCCAATTCAAATGTGACATACACACACGTTGGAAAATTCACTCTAATTTTCTCGACTGCAAGCATCCATTAGTGGCTCAGCTCACCTCCCATTGCTCTGCTCTGTCACAATGCAGTTTTAAGGTCCACAATGACCCCAAGTGACTGTGTTGGTGCAATATGATGAATAGACTGGTGGTAGAGGAGGAGACGCACAATGCACTGGACAAAGAACAGCTCTGCTGAGATTGTGGGCTTTCGTTGTGAAATGATTTTGATAGACCTAAAATACCATCAGTGAAGCCGAGCCATAACTAAGGATGATTATACAGCTGTTTAAAATGACATTCCACATAAAATTTGTCTCTTTAAAATCAAACACTCGACTCCTTGGCTTGAAAGACGGCTGTAAAAAGTTTGTAGGTTGCTTTTTCACTTTACATCAACTTGGACTCAAGTCAGTTTCCAATAGTTACATAGTCAGTTTTGACTGAGTCGGTGCCTGTAGCATAATCCTCGTCCCTAATCTCCATCCATATGCTCATATGTTCCAAACACTCATATTTTGGCTAAATAAAGTGCCTTTACAGGGTTTGCCTTTTGGATCCCAGTCCAGGTTGGCAAAAAAACAACTTAGATTGCTGAGCTCCAATCAGATGCTCTGCCCACTCTTTAGAAAAGAGAAATGTACAAAACATTCAGGTAGCAGGTTCCTGATTTTCTACCACAGCTGACTGTCACATAGAGCATTAATTCCTTAAAGCCTCTTTAGTCAATATTTAATATCAACAATGGATGAAATTACGCTGTATAATGTGTGACATGTTGCTCCTGATGATGAACCCACAGAGAATGATCAATCTGCAGTTTCTCTCAGCTTCACAGAGCACTTTAGCATTTTATTTCATTGTTTTGGTTTTCAGACGTAGCTGCATCTGCCTTCAGGCAAAAGATCGAAACGGTTCTAGTCCAATTGCTGGCTGCCTGACGAACTCCTGAACAATGAAGAGCAGGACACGCACAAGTCTGCTAGCACGAAGAGGAATATTTTGGCAAAAATATGAGTTTTTGGAGGATACTGAGGATATAGGTAGACAGCACACAGCATCTCTATGGAAGCTTTTACATTTGTTAACAGAGTGAAAACCGGACACATTTAGAGTCCATGATAACCGACATGACAGCAGCTTGTGAGTAAACCAAACTACAAACTTACACGCGTACACAGGGTGACACTTAAAACACACTGTAGATTTAAGATGACATATTGCTTTAGTATTTATCTAATGAAAGGACACAGAAATACGTTAACGGGCCACTGTGAAGGACTTTTTGAAGATGAATACATACATGCCAACCCTTAACACCCCACACTATGTCTGACAGTTTGCCAAAGAAGGAGAAAACATCTTTTCTACCAGCTACATCTCCCTCCATCTCTAATATCTCTAATAAATGTGCATTGGTGACTTACCAGTCCATCACAATTGCTGATAGCCACAGAGGCCTCCGGCATGTCACTCACATCTCCAGTGAAAACACAGTCCCCGTGGATACGCTCCTTGGCCTTTTCCACAAAGTCCTCCTGCCATTCCACAAAAGCCCCCGGGGCCACCAGCCTCCTGTTGGCCCTCAGGCGGAGGTGCAGTTCTTTCCCAAACACAGTGACATTGAAAAACAAGTGCTGAGCCGAGGCAGAGGTGACCGAGGGCATCTCGGGGGCACCGCGGGCCACCCTTCTTCTGCTGCCAAAGGCTGAGGCGGCAGCAGCAGCAGCACCAGCACCAGCAGCAGCAGCAGCACCTTTACTTCCACTTCCAGCAGAGACCACGTGAGAAATGTACCGGCCACGGGAGTCTGTGCTGAATGGCACGATAAGACCATATTCACTTAACTTTCCAGAGAGTTTTTCTGATGGGACAGATAGTGTCAAATGAGAATCACATTCACAGACCTATGACAAGCGCTGATGGAAAAAAAGACTTTAAAGCAAAGCAAGCTGAATGATTTCAAACACCACAGGGGAAAGAAGTGAACTATGTAAAACAATAAAAGGTAACTGGGAATGAATGCTCTCTATTGTAAGTAACATTTCTGTGGACATGGATGGAAATCCAGCAGTTCCACACACTTTACTGACTTGTTTGATCCAGCTCTGTGAGGCTTTCACACTTATATGCATAATGTGGACCTATCTATAAATATAGACCATCATTTTTTATCATTATGTCTTGACATTTAGACTTTGGAGTGCACTCCTATAGAGCACAGCAGGGGAAAAAAAAAAAAAAAAAAGGAACATAAATGGATAACTCACCATGTGATTCTGCAGCGAAAATATGATCCAAAAAGACTTGACTGAGTGAAAAGCACATCAATAAATACATACAATCCATAGCGAGGGCTTTAGTGTGAGAGCTGCCACTTCAGCGGTGAGTTTTGCTGTCTGTTGTAAACTCTGAGCAGAGTCCTTCCTCCTGACAAAAAAAAAAAAAAAAAAGCACAAATGTTGGAGAAAAGTCCTCAGAGTTGAGCTGCAGCGGAGCAGCCGGGCATTTCTGAGCGTTTCCCTCTCTAGACGCCAAACTGACGGATATTCACAAGTTGTTTCCAATCTTTTGGCCTGCGCTGAACTGCATAGACCAAGACTGGCCCATCCATTTAGGGAGCTAAGGGGGGGATATCTGGGGTGCTGATGACGACAACTCCCCGGTGAAAGCCGGGACGGTTTGAAGAGGTAGCCCAATTTTTTTTTTTTTTTTCCTCCTCTTCGTCCTTTTCCTTCCTCAGATAACTTTTTTTTTTTTAAAGGGGGGGGGGGGCAGGAGAGCAAGTTAACGCACGCCTACGCGGAGAAAAAAAAAGTCGGAAGAGTTCAGATAAAGTGTGCAGAGACAGAGTGTCCCGGTGGTGAAACATCTGCCGTCCAGTCGTGCACCATTACGGCTGCTCCACTTAGAGCCACTACCAGCCAACAGTGGGAGCGCCTTCTCCCCACTAGACAACCACATATTTAGTCAAGAGATGGTTTTTTTTTTTTTCATCTCATAAAAAAAAAAAAGCGTTATATCATCACACCCTGCAAAAAAAAAAAAAAAGAAGTCCACCTCCACAGCTAATATTCGGTCTTAAAGTCTATTTTTCTTTCTTAGAGAGGGTGAAAAACTTTTCCAGATGCGAGGTAATAACTCATTTATGTTTACATTAGTCCACAAACACATGTCAGTGATAAGGTGCCAGTAAATCAGGGGTGGCAGAGGTCAAAAAGTTTAAATGCGCACGCCTGAAGAAATGTGGGACTTTGGGTCATTTAGAGAGAAATCAACATTAACTTCACTGATATGTGAATTAGAAATGATATTAACATATTATAGGTCACAGAAATGCGCCCGTGCCATCGAATACCAACAGCCCATAGCCACAAGCATCTAAGAAATATAGAATACAAAAAGAAATGGATATTAAGAACATAAAAGATATGTTACACTTCTACCATCTTCTGAGGAAAGTCAAAGATTGAATGAGAATTTTTTTTTTCCAAGTCTTCTTGAACTGAAACAGTTTTTGTTCCTTCTATTGATTCTGTGCAAAGATGCATTATAAAATTCAGCCACAGCTAACACAAGGCCTCAGCATTTGGAGGTAGATATATCACGTTGTGTCAGGATATCTGTCAAAATTACAGTCTTTTTAGTACAAACTTCCCTCTTTGTGTTACTAACTGTGTCCTCTGTCACAGCTCAGCGAGGGAACTGTCTGTGGACTCGTAAAAAGACTAAACTCACACTTCAATTGAAATTGTGCTTTCTATTTCTTCAGAGCCAGTATGAACAGTAGGACCACTTACAGCAGCCACAACCTGTGTCAAAGAACATGATGTCTTAAGATTAATTTGGAAAAATCTGAATTTATGAATAGAAAATTGTAGTGCTAGTGTGCCGCTAACAAGCACGTCAAAGTAAGTTATTTTCTTTTGAGTACAGTTCTAGTACCAACAAAGCACACTTTGCATTATCTGATTTAATGACCTCACGCAGTTTGTATATCAAATATTCATAATCTGAGCTAATCCTGCAGATGTCACTGTGAGCATGTTCCATTTGCAGAAAGGGAACAAATCCAACACCATCATTTGAGGCTTAGAAGGTGTGAAAACTGTACAGTAGGTTTCATCAGGGGAATGACAGCCTGTTAAAACTTTGGATGACTGCTCAAGCAAACAGGATTTTTTTTGGCCCTGCTCACCCTGCTGGAGTCCAGACGTAGGCAGACGTGACCGCGCGGAGACTGAAGCAACAACTCTGGAATCCTTCTCAGAGGAAGAGGAGGGGGTTGGGTTGAAATTAGTTTTGACTTTCAGGTACTTTTTGAGGGAAAAGGTATCTAGACTTGACATTCTTTTCCCTCCACAGTCACTGTGTCTGGGCTCTGTTGGCCCAGGCGACCTCCCCCCATGCGATGCCTACACGCTCGCTCTGTGGCTAATTACCTCCATGCTGCCATGATGGTCAATGTAGAGCAGGTGTGGGTTTTACACAGTCATCTCCCCCAGGGCACCACTGAGAGGATTGGATGGTGATCCAGAGTTGTGCATTAATAAACGATGGAAACTAACCGCAGCATTAAGAGATGGAAACCATTAACTGCCTTGTAAGACGTTTTATGCTGTTTTTCCATCCATACTGTTTGGAGTGTTTTTTTTTCTTTGTTTGTTTTTTCATTTGCGTCTAAAAAGCCAGGATGACATTCCACAATATAGCATAGTATTCAATTAGGAGCCTTGTTTTTTCCCCTCTGAAATGAATCGTTCCACTCACAGTCTGTGGTTAAGTGCACACACCAGAACAATTTTCTACTACAGCACTCGCATTAGAACACTCTGTCCTTCACAACGGAGCTAGACTTTAATACATACTTGTCTTAAATCGAACCCAACTCTTTAGTATTTCGACAATAAGCTGCAGATATCCATGTAAAAGAACCAGTCCTCTCCAGTAATAGAATTTATTGAGGTATAAACACTTAGAAATATAACAGACTTTGTTATTTTCCCTCTAATACTTCACTGAGAAGTGCTTCAAAAATAAAGACTGAATTCCTGCTCAGTCTGAATCAGACAGACACGTTGTAATCTGCTGAGCAGAAGTTAGTCAAGTCTTTGAGGGTGGAGCGGCAAAGAATCAAACTTCTTCCACTGTGTCTCCAGGGGAGAGAAGTTACAGTACAGTGTGTGGAGCAGTGGATGCCTCAGTGTGTGCTGTAATGTGGTCTAGCCATGCCAGCGTGCTGAGAAAATATGTGACTTTTCATCTCCGAGATGCAGCGAGATGCAAAGCAGCTGCTAGTCTGCCCGGCAGCTTGAGGGAAGAGGAGCGCCTGCGTTTGGCAAGTTACAAACCAGCGCCTTGAAAAAGTTGTTATAATGGTGGGGACGTGGGGATTCGGGATGGAGGAGTTCAGAATGAGGGCTGAGTTATGACCCGGGTCAAACTCCATGAGTTTCACTTGACCTTCCTTAAGAAAATGTGATTAGTCTGTAATGAGTGTGGGCTTCTTTGTTGTCAAAGGTTTGAACTTCATTACTTCCACCAAAGGGGTTTATGTTATATTTCCTGTTTGTGTCTTCATATTAAAAGCATAAACGTAACAGTTTCAAATTAAATTTGTTGAAAGTTAAAGGAATAGTTGTACATTTTTTGGAAACGCACTTACCTACTTTCTTGCAAAGAGTTAGACATTAGTCTTGTTCAACAAGCCCTCTAATTTATACAGCAAAAATCATTGTTCGTCAATGTCCTCTGGAACGACATAGAAGCGCTTTCTGATTCGACACCGCTGTCGGCAGGACGACGTGGATTCTCTGTGTCTTCCAAATCTTCATCACAAATCACTGTCAATGCAATGTTTATGGTTTAGGCACAGAAACAAGTTAGTTAAGTTTAGGGAGAGATCATGGTTTGGTTTAAAATAAGTACTTTGTTAAGTATAGGGGACGTTCATGGTCATGGTTACAATAATAAACTCTTAGTTAAGTTTAGGGAACAATCCCAGTCATGCTTTTAAAAAACTCCATTGACTGTTGGTTTGAAGCAGGAAACAAACAGCTGTCTCATTGTTATACGCCGATGTTTTATTGACCAGTTCATGCACTCTGACCGCTTCTGACTTGGAATTTGTGTGGATTTATTTTTTGGAGTCTGGCTGTTCCCTCCCGGTTCCCTGCTTTATGCTAATCTTGGCTAAGCTAACTATCTCCTGGCAGTAGTTTTATATTTAATGGACAGGCATGAGAGTAGTGTTGATGCTCGCATCTAACTCAAGAAAGAAAGACGCATTTCCCAAAATGTCGAACTTTTCCTTTAGTTCTTGAATCACTGACAAGACAAAAGGGTTTACTGCACATCATTGTGTAGCCTATATGCTGCCCCTTTGGGGGAGACAGTGTTTGTATATTTGCTATTGGTATTTTGCAGTATTGAAGCTAGCATGCTTTTCTGGCTGTTCTGACCCACATTCATCTGCACAGTGGAAGATTGGTCACATCGACAGCACACGGACAGAGCACAGACAGATGACTGGACATGATAGGACTTTGGCAGATGTATGAGCAGGGGGGTCAAAGTTCAGGGTACAATGCTGGGACATAGTAGGCTAGTATGACCCAGTTGAATGCATACTGCATGCAAATGTGCATACTTTGTAAGGGCAGCGACTGTACGTACAAGTAAAAGAGAAAAACTATGTGATTTGGAACGCAGAGGAATTGTTGTTTTTCTTCTGTGAGTTCATAAAGAACAGTAAAAACACGTTGTGCACTAGAAAGTAGTACACAATGGCTTTTGGTAATTAGATTATTTGAAAGAAAGAAAGAAAATTGAAGAATCTGAAAAACAAAAACTAGTGTTGTTACTTGTAGATGAGCTATATGTCAAATTCTGCTTTTTCACACAATCTTCTTTAGAGGCGGGTGTTTTATGGTGAGATTGTACTTTTGAAATTTTCATTTTAGTTTATATTGTTCTCACAAATAACCGGCACACAGAAATCTTCTTCTGGAGTGACTGGAGTGTCACAGTTGACAGCAAATGAGTCCCACTTGACACTCATCTGATATCTGACTTCATAACGTCATACCAACACACTCATACTGCAGAATTATTGGGGGGTTTTCTCCTTGTCAGGCATTGTCATTAGTGGCTCCACTTTAGGACTTTGCTATCTTGTTATGTAGCTAAATCCACTGGAGCTCACACAACAAGATAACAAACCACTTATACTTGGAAGCAAGGCCTCTAAATAACAAAACCTTAGTCGATGGGCTGTATGCCAAAAGATCGAATGGAGGGGAAAAAACATTTAAGAGCTTTCTGTCAATTCAATCAGTATTTTTTATCCCGCCAGCTGAGACTTTTCATTACCTTGCTCAGTGGGGTGTGTAATACCTAGCCTATTGGGGATTGTGCATTATTGCCCATGGTAAATGAAGGTCTAGATGAGTATTTCTCAATGTTGATTTGAGAACATCCCTTCAAAGATTTTTTTATAGTCATGTTGAGTCTCCGAGGTGTTTGTACTGCTGCCTTTATCCACACAAGAGCAATCAAAGCGGACGGCGGTGCACCCATGCACCCTTTGCACCGGCACCATGCCTCCTCTCCTGAACAGCTCTCTCATCTGCAGAGGGAAGCTTTTCACATGAAGTTCATTACATCCCCTCTCGCCGCTCACCTCTCAAAGCCGCTCTTTGTCCGCCGTAATCTCGGGATCCTTCAGAACCGCTAGCTTGAGTTTCACATTGGGGAGTATCTCAATGAGTCTGGAAAGGATTTCAAAGGCGAGGGGCCGCTATATCATCCAAGCATGGTCTTCATGTCCTGGGCTTATCTTGACCTGGAGTCAAGTTGGCCACATGCTGCAACTGAATAGCCCCTCTCCATATCCGAATGTTGTTTTAACCAATTTGTCTCTGTTGGTAGAGTTAAGAGAAATTTAGAGACAGACACTGTGCTCTATAAAAGTGTGTGTTTATGTTACTGTGCATTAATCTAATTTATCTCCCAGACGCCGCCAGCCCCCTAACAAAGAGGGATAACGCAGCTCATAAACTGAGATGATGTGGGAAGGAAACAAGTGTAACAAACTATAAAAGGAGCGTTTCAATCTGGACCACTTGGTTTCCATTTACAATAATCCAGGATAGGCCGTGGTGTGATAAAATCCTAACAACTTCCGTACTCCCAAAGATAAGCCTGCTATGCACTTACAAGATGGGAAGTGATCTGGGATATCAGCCTTTCAAAGCAGGCCAGCAAAGCCAAGTGAGCTTCACTGATGTGCCGGCTGGTGGCTTTTAATCCCCACACAGCCCTCCATTCTTGGGAGAGTGACCATATTTTTTTTTAATTAAGACCTTACCTGTCTACATCAAAAGGCAACTGAGATTAGTCTTTTGATCTGCCTAAGCTCTTTATTACTGTATATGGAATATGTTAAGATTTCAGCCCTACAATGAATCATCTGTTTTGTGTAAATGCATGCTGCTTGATGCTCATAACCTGTCCTGCCCCACGAGGTTGGCATTGACACAAGACAAAGAGGCCATCCGGATATACGAGTGGAGTCTTAGCGGTGCGTATCTAGAGCAAAAGATGATGCCGAGATAAGGAGGAAAAAGACAGGAAGCCGAGGAGGGAAGAGACAATTATTTGGCTCCGCCGCACAGCGTTGTTTTATTGAAATCCTCCCACACTTTTAAATCCAAATCCTGGCAAAGATGGATTAGTTTTATTTTTCTCCTTAGAGAAGCCAGTAATAAAATGATACCAAAAGCAGACACAGGCTGTTAAATCTATTTGAATTATTTATTTTAGCCCCCAAAAAAGACAATGAATGGCACATACAGTGAGTAAAGGGTAATGAATCTCTGTAAAGAGTGCCTGATTATAAAAAACTAAAATACAAACAAAAAAACATTAAATTATAGCTAAGCAAATAGGGTTATTACAACCTGCACATGTATGTTCTTGCCTTGTCCAGTGACATGAAGATGGGTTTGTAATGGATCCTTTCAAACATAAAAAAAAAAACTTCCATTTCAATATCAATCATCACAATAGTTATGAATCAATTATATACAATGCATGTGTTTTGATACATTGAAAGAAAAAAATAGTACTGAGAGGCATCTATAGGAAGGAGTTTAGTTTTTTTCTGGCTTATCTTTCTGGTTTTAAGGCAGGATTCACTGTATATTCACTGTATGACAATCAAACACAAAAATGACCTAACATGTAGGCACACTAAACAGTAATTGGCATGTACTGAACAAAAGCAAAGGTCTTACTGCTGTTTAGCAATTAGAAATTATTGTCTAGAATAGTGATTCATTCAGCTTTTGTCTCCTACCATTGATACCACCAACATGAGCTGAAGCTGTTAAAGGGTATATTTATCCTTCATCAATCTATACCAAGTTACACCAGGGATCTGCAGGCCTGGCTCTTTGCAACCATATATTTTACAGACGTATAATTTGATTTCTGCTGATGGACTGGTGATTGGTCACAGAAATTGTAACTGTTTACTGACGAAGTCTGTGAGAGCGGAGCTGATTAAAGGGAAACTACACTAATTCACATATCAAAGTCTGTTCACAGGTCTTGGGGAGTACTAGTAAATAAATGGAAAAAGTTGTACAAAACCTCTTGTGGCTCCAGAGGGAGCGGCAAAGCCTGATAAATTGCCTCAAGTGATGTCACTTGAGTCAGTTGGGGCTTAAGACTAAAAGTCTGAAAATGAGAGAAATCCAAGGGTGTGAAGTTAATAAGAAGTTGCTAGACCTTTGTACCCTGCTCCTCATCTCTGCTTGAGGCTTGCAAGACAACATTAGCTGTTACTAGCATAACTCAATCCTCTGACTGAACTTCATGGCTTTCGGGTTGCATTATGGGTAATGTAGGCACCAGGTTTTGACAAGGAAGAGGAATGATATCTCTGGTTCTTTACATCTCAACAAGGAAGTGAAGTGATGTTAACATTTCAATGGACTTATATTACATTATATTTTTAAGCAACTGCAAATACAAAAACGCATTTACAGTTTTTAAGTAAAATCAAATGAGCATAAAAAATCCTGACATGCTATACTGTTAGTACCTGTATCAACCCACGTGAATGAATGTAAAGGGACAGGTACAACAGATGGACACATAACTGCCGTTAAAAGTGTAGCAAAAGAAAGTCTGACACAGGAACATTTAAATAATAACAGTTTTCATATGTACACAAGTGAGCCCTCTCAAAAATGAAAACCTCAAGTTGAACAAATGCATGGCCACTGATGACAGCTGTGCTAGGAAGAAAAGGACAGGGCTCAAGAAAAATATCAGGTCTCACAACAGCAAACAGTCGTGACATACAACTAAAATTGTTGGCTGACAACACAGTGGAATTTGCTTCTCTCCTCCACAACAACATTTGTGTCTTGTTCCAACAGAAGTGTTAAAAGGTTGTCTCAGCTTCAAAAGTGAGGAATCAAAGAATAAAGTTGAAAAAAGCAACAAATATTAGTACATCGTAATTCTATGCTCTACCATTGATACAAAAAAAGGCAAAAAGGCACAAATATCAACTTCTAATATAGGAGCAACATTCTGCTAGGACTGAACATTGAAACCACCAACAAAATGTTAATATTGCCAGTGTGTAAAAAAGACAAAAGCAATAACACAAACAATAAGTGAAGTAAAGATATGCATAATACAGGGGTAAAATATAGAAGGCATAACAATGTTAATGTAAATGTCTTTTATTCTGAAAAGCACAGTACTGTTTTGGTGCGTTCACAGTGATCCTCGCTCAGATGAACTCCCCTCGGAAAGGAAGTGACCGAATGTTTTGCTGTTGCCAGCGGCAGCGCAGCCTGGCCAGCGGCGTGTCCCTCGGGTTTTCAAACTCGGAGAAGCCCAGCTGGTTGAGGATGTCATAAACTCCGGCTCTGGCAGCCACCTACCACAGAAAGACACAAAATGTTAATGGCAACCTAGCCCGCCAGGCTCCTTTTTTTTTTTGTCAGCCATGACCACACAAATGCTCTGACCGCCACTTTTAAAGCATGTTATCTGACGGTTTCCTGCATGTGCAGCTGTTACACTGGAACAATCGGTATCTGCTGTGGGTTTGGAAACAACAGGAAGTGGTAGAAGTATTCAGATCCTTCACATAAAGAAAAATCTCCACACCACAATGTAAAAATACTAAAAAGGTTTACTTAAAGGGGCACTCCACTGATTTTACACATCCACTGTAGTTTATTTGAGTGCTGCTCAGCCTGTGAAAAGGTTGGAATAATGATGAACATCTCAGGTTGGGCTTAAACCTTATAAGCATACGCATTACAAACTGGAGGAGTGGGGGTTTGAATGACATGGACATGAACCAGGCAGGGAGCGTCTAATGAAAGATGCTGTTGAGTTGCATTGTGGGAAATGTTCGATTCAGTGTTTTGGGGGCTCGACATATAATTGAGGCTGAAATTCAGGATATATGCGGCTCTGCTGTTTCAATTTTGATTATTCTTTCTTTAATCTAGCTCTTGTAAATCCCCAAATGTTATGGTAGGAAAATAATATTAGCAGGAGTGCCCCTTTAAAAAACTATTCTTAATGAAATACTGTAGTGTGTAGTACACGGAAGTATCAAAAGTACATGTACACATCATTAGGGCTGCAACTAAAAACTATTTTCATCACAGACTTATCAGTCTGGTAAATCAGTGTTGTTCTCACTCTACAATAATCATGAGCTGTTGAAGGGACGACACTAATGACGTCCATTAATCGCAGGGAGCCCAGTTCCTTGCATGGTTGCTACCATCAGTGTGTGAGTGACTGTGTGAATAACTGGATAAATGTGCAATATAAATCCATTCCATTTGCCTTTGAAGAATATTTATAAGAGTATTCTCTTGTGCTATGACCCACTTTTGAGTTTGTTGTAAACCATTTACTGCTAAAACATAGTGGACTAGAACTACAAATGAACATAGAATTGAAAACAACCATTTAACTATTGTACTCAAGTATAGTAACAGAGGTGGACCGTGGAAACAGTATATGTTGTCCAGTTTTTCCTCAGTCTGAGTCATTCCTGGATGAACAGAGAAACACATGCAAGGACTTGCTTTTAGAGAGTTCAGCGTTCATGTTAAGCGGCAGGTCGTGGTGACTCATGGTCTGCCGTGGCTGAACACCAAAGGGACTCATGGGAAGCACCATGGACAACCAGAAACATCTGCCCATAAAGCCAAACAATACAAACAAATACAAACAAGCCCAGCAGACACCAACTTCCCTGCAAAAACTTTTAAGATTGAATACCTCATTAGAAGTGCCACAGCTTGCCCAGTTTACTCTGCAGGAGAAGCTCCAGGAAACTGTGCTGGACTGTGACGTTCAGCCACAACATCTGATATAAGTTGTTTCTTAAAGCTTACACTCTCAGCTTGGAATCGATACAGGATACAGCTGAACCGCCAGCTGTTAGCAAGTCGTTCAAGGGACACGGCCTAAAACGCTGGAGTGGAGAGGAATGTGCAGGGGGAATGAGGTTTGAACAACCGGGTGAATAAGGGCACCATTTGTGGAGGCATACTTTTAAACTGTACAAAACTGGGGAATATGACTGCGGTTATGTTCTTGAGGCGGTGAGGTAATCCTGTACGAAATGCTGCTGGGCTTCTTTTAAAAAATGCACTGTCAGATTGAATACCGTGGAGGACATAATGGAACAATGAAGAGGAATAATAGTATCAAGATTTCCTTTCACTAACAATGATTATAGCTTCGCTGGCCAGCTTTGTGCAGAAATAAACACAGGGCACCGCAAAGTGTGGTCTTGATTACCTACTTGCTGACCATGCAAAATCAAACTTTACAATAGATATCATGTAACGCTAAAACCTTTGCTTTGTAGAGTTGACACTGGTTCAAGCTTAAAAAACCTTTCCTCGATCCTGGGAGCTGTCTCATTATCAACAAATGATCATGCGGCTTGGGCTGTGACGATAACCCCATTACTGCAGTCATGTGATGCCTACCGCAGGGTTGAACTCAACACCGTATTTGTATTACATTCTTTTTGCTGGTGAAAGGTAGAGGAATGCATATACAGAATTGCATATGGTGTGTGCTATGAAATATCAACACAATAATCACTGTTATCATCACGGACTTCTTCCACCCTCCTGTAGCCAGGATTTAGGTCTTTGCTAAAGAGCAACTTAATGTAAAATGAATATAAAAAACACTATGCTGAAGGGCTTCAGGAGGAACAAACCTTCTCTCACGCTTACAACTTTCATTCCTACGCATAATGTGTGGCATAATACAGTGCGTAGGAACACAATAGTTCTATGAATGAGAAAATGTAGTGCCAAAGGAAAGGGCTGTTCAAAAAAATTCAGTATCAGTTTAAGTGTATGTTAAATTACCTATAATACCTTGGAGGCTAAAATACATTTTGCTCACATCTGCAGCACTAACGTTAAATTGCTTTGCTTCTGTGCCGGTGCTACTATCTGCTGTTTTTCCGAATTGAGGGCATTAAGGGACTCCTTTTTTGTGTGTCTGATTATCAACAGCTTTGGTGCATAATTTTTGCAACTGCAAAATTAGACTGTATAGTCCAATAAAAAAGCCTAACAATTATTACTTTTTTTTTTTCGAGGAGGGCATTAGTGATAAACTGCTAAACTTTGAGGATGCTTTTTCACCACAGGAGGACAAAATGTGTACCGTCACAGTTCTACATGCAGCTTCTATTGTCCTGTCTTAGGTCTGCGTTTTATAGAAAATACATGCACTGATGGACCTTTCAGTTCAACCATGTGTGTGTTTGAAGCTTTCCTGGATGGCTGCCAGGCTGACTGCTGTATGAGCACTTTGGTGGGAACAAATGAGTGGGTGCAGCGGAACAATTAGTCAATGGATGGGACTCCCAGGAGAAACTCTGGATTTGTGCTGTTAACCAGGGTACTTAACCTGACTCATGTACTCCACAGCCCAGCTGTCTAAATAGGCAATGATTGAATGTGAAACAGTGAAAATTCGTGTTAGAGGCCCATCTGCTCGTGGTGAAATCAAGGGTTTCGAAATTTCACAGAAGAGGATGTTGGGGGTGCTAAATTGGAGGATCAAGAATGACTGCATGCAATCTGCGTGAGTAAGAGCTGAGAGTTTTTACATTTTATTGTCTTCTTTACTCTCACACTATGAAAAAACAATATTCCACCAAAATCTATCTTGTGTTTATCAGATACTGATTCCGTCCGAAAACTTTGCTCTTTCACACAGGACGCCAGCAGAAGTCAGGTAGGATTAACAGCGCTTACAATGGAATGGATTTCAATGCTCACATGGTGAAAAACGGCATCAGAACTTCCAAAGAAACTTCCCACACCACTCCTGCAACAACACCCACTTCTCCTTAATCTCCTTCTGTTATCACTTCTTAGTGAATTTCATTTTTTTTCACAGCAACAACCACCAACCACACATACTTGAAGCTTTTTCTTTGCAGATGAGGCATTCCAGTGTGGGATACTCAGCCTCCGCTCTCCATAAAATAAGACTATGAGTCTACAGCCATGCTTGGCAGCTCTGTGAGGCTGTATTTAGGTACTGGTGCTTTGAGCTGAATGCCAATGTCAGCATGCTAACATTCTCACAACGACAATGATAACATGCAGATTTTTACCAGGGATAATGTTTACTAGGTTCACCGTCTTAGCTAAGCATGCTGACATTTGCATGCATGTCATTTGTTCTGGCCCTAACAACCAGCTAATAGCTATCATGTTAGCAATCATCACATCTATATTTTACCTAACAAACTTTAATAAGAGTGATTTTAATGTTAATTGGCTATTTCTTCTTCATTTAATTCTTGAATTCTTCAAGTTCTCATGGCTCCCCAGTGTAGTGCTGTGGTGGAAATGGTCGCTAAATATAAATGCGTGAGATGTGGACAAGCATTATAAATCTTTATATCTGTATGCTGTAAACAACAAATCAGAGCAGATCTGATCTATGGGGGTAGATCTTTGAGAGCACACCAATGCATCTTGCCCCCTTTGTTGCACACCTATTTGCAAAAAATGTTGGTGTGTGGTGACAAGATTTCTGGGTGACACTTAGCAGAGCTGTCAGAGAGATGTTTTTCATGCTGCATTGAAGAAATCATAAACGCCAATACTCATTAGGCGGGAGGGAGGAGCAGGGTAGCAAGGAGGCGCTGGTCTTTCCCACAGTCGGCTATCTCAAAGGCTGTACATACCAGGCCTGTGCAGGCGGACAGGGAGGCCTCTGTGCCACACATCAAAACAGCTGGAGTGACTGATAGGGTACCTCTCCTGCAGGCATCCATGGTATGCACTGTACACAAGTCCTGCCATTGTGTAAAGGGCCATGTTTTGGATTAGCAAACATGGATTTCAATTCCAATAACTCCTCTGATGTTTCTGCTCTGATCTCACTACATGGACTAATGACACTAAGAACAATATTTCTCCAGTGTGCACATAATGGCAGTGAACACCATTAGTTCAAACACAATATACTTAACGTATATGTGTGTGTGTATATATATATATATATATATATATATATATATATATATATATATATATATATATATATATATATATATATATATATATATATATATATATATATATGTATTTTTTTATGCGACTGAAGTCTCCATATCAGCTGACAGAGGCTGTCCTGCACGACTGGAACACTGTGCTCCTGTTTTCAGCTACTGTTCAGATCAAAATAGTCCATAGACACACATGCACGCACACATCCACGCATACTAGTGCACCTAGTACAGGATGCAGGACAGAATGTAATGCTCAGATCTGGCAGGTTGTATAACCATGGCTCCAAATGCATGACCAGGGATGGACGATGACCCCCAACTGCTGCCTCTGGCATCACAGTTTGTCATTAATGATCCTGCCACGGTCACTGATGATAGGCTAATGATTGTGCCCTCAGGTTGATTGGGTCAGATTGGTTGGGCTGCTGCCAGTTTCTGCTGCAACCGGGCGAGTGAACACATTACAATACTGATGGTGGTGGGGGCAAATTCTATTATATGTCACAAGACTTTCCTGCACTATATTTGCATTTGACTATTACTTTTAGAGATTGCTCCCTTTAATTAAATGTTCCTTAAACAGCAAGTTGGTCGTGGAAAAGGTGCTTAAAAGTCTGAACGGTTTTAGCAGGAACATTCAGCGAGTTTTAATTCTATTGTACTAATAATTTAGCGAGACTGTCGGCAGTTGAAACTGAAATCAGCAGACAGTAGTTTCACTTTTAGAAAAAAGTGGGGATGGTTTGTGTGAGATCCACATCCCTGCATTCTCACACAATAAAGAGAGCACACCACATGATCAATGAAGACAGAGTGAGGAGACAAGACATTTGGATACTTGAATGTCTACATGCGTTCCTTTCACAGCTCTCAATGTTCTTCCTGCGAGTCTCTCATGGGCTCATCAATCAGAATAAAGCTCTCTTTAAGACGACACCTAATTCTAAACCTACTGTCAAAGGGCGGTTTCCACAGCAACCTCACTGGGCCTGACTGGTATAAGTCAATTGCTACGGTTTGTGGGTACAATGCATCTGCTGGACATTTTGGCCCAAAGAAGAAATTCAATTTATCTTAATGGTATGTTTGGAAGCATTTTGCACTCAACAGTTCTGTGTTGCATTTGCACTGCACTTCCCAGAGATCTCCTGTCAATCAGTGTCTAGACCTGCCGTGACTGGTCTGTGAAGACGAGCTGCTCTTGCTGCTTCAGAAAATGAAAATAAATTTAAAGATTCTATTGAAAACACAAAGGAGAAAAGAAATTAATGCAGGACCTTCCCTGTACAAAGTTGATTTTACACTTGCTCTGACACTGTGACCATGTTCAGAGCAGATATGAAGCATAAAAATGTAAGCGGCGGAGAGAAAGTTACCAAGAAAAAGTGAAAATTAAGAAATTATTGATGGTTTGTGTGCTACAAGTTCAGATATCTTTCACTGCAAATTGTTATAAAAAGCTTTAAAAAACTGAAATAAAGTTAGAGTAAATTATGCTGTTAGATGACCAGTCACTGAGGAAACTGGATTTTAAGTAGCAGCTCAGTCCAAAGTGAGCTACTGTGAATTTGATGAGTTCACAGGAGTTTCAGCCCACAGTGGCCGAGCACCCCCAGCAGGTTTCCAGCACATTAACACTGCACTCTGTGGCCGATGACAGAGATGTGATCATCTGAAGTGTCATCAGCTACAGTATGTGGCCTGGGCAAACTGTGCTATAGTCAGCAGACTAGTTAGATGTTAATTAAACTTCAGTCAGTAGTTTAATTAAAGTGAGTAGAGACTTTAGGGCTTGTCACACATCTCCAGCTCCATGCTCAAGTCTCCACAACCAAACTCTCTCAAACTCTGCTGGCCACGGAGAACTTTTTGTCTGGTGTTTACTGTAATTACTGTAATTTACTGTACTGCGGCTGTTACTCACCTCAGTGGCAGAGAGAACAAAACAAACTTAAAACTGCCAGCATGATAACCTGCTGACTTGATGAATTCAATACAATTCCATGGCACTAATTCCATCAGTACAACAAGAGTCATGTCAGGCATCCCAAGTGAAAAGGGCTCATTTGATATATTGTGGTGCCACCTGAATCGCTCTCTGTGCAGCTGATGGATGACTGTAATATACTGGCCTGGTTTCCCTCCAGACTTTCCCAGTGACCAGGGAGGTGAGAGCAGACAGCACAGCACACAGCAAACAGCACTAAAGGGACACGCTGGGTCATTTTTGTCATTCCACCACAGACATGGCCCAGAGAGTTACAGGATATGCAGGAGAATTGCCAGAAAATTGTGAGTTGAAAGTGTATCATAAGACATGTGTATACAATATATATATATAGACACACACACACACACACACTCACACTCACACACAGCTATCAGCTATTATGGTCATTTAGGCTTAGAAATGCATTAGAACTGCAGGAGAACTTGCCAGTCAAATGTGGTGAACTATGACTGTACAAACTGTTCAAAAAGTGTAGTAGTGTAGTACTTTGTGTTAATCAGAGGACAAGCTTTAGTGTGTGGGGTTAGGATTTTCAGCAGTTGCAGTTGGCCACACACTGAGTGGATGACTCATGTTTGAAAAGGCAGAAAAAGCACAATTTAGCACTTGAAATAGTTTTAGTAGATCTCAACTAAAATCACTTCCATGTAAATTACTTTAGTGAGCTGCTTTCAAGTGGTGGCTGAGTAATAGCCAAAACTTTTCCCTTTCCTTCACAGTGTACCATTAAGTTCCAAAAAAGTGTAGGTGAAATTGTTCCCTCGTTAAAAAGCAATTTCTGGAAGACGGTCAAGAGTATAATTTGTATACAATTTGTATTAACACCAGACTAAATACCGTCTTACACATATAAAGAAATGTTAACAGCAACATTTACAGTCAAATTTTCAACTGA
This sequence comes from Pempheris klunzingeri, assembly GCF_042242105.1. Taxonomy (NCBI): domain Eukaryota; kingdom Metazoa; phylum Chordata; class Actinopteri; order Acropomatiformes; family Pempheridae; genus Pempheris; species Pempheris klunzingeri. Next base: position 8,297,057 of record NC_092031.1, on the reverse strand, counting down.
CAATGTGAAGAATCTCACTGCTTTTTACACCACTGTACACGACCTGCTCTGTGCCAAATGGCAGACAGACAAGTGGAGCTACTAGCTGGGGAACTTAGTTGAGCATTCAGCAGCTAAACAGCCAGAAATTTCCCTAAGGAGTAGGTAGAGACCAAAAACAGAGCTAAAAGAAAGTGAATATTGGACTTAGATTCATCAGGTGTCCACAAACACCACGCCAAATGAATGATAATTGGGCTTCATAAATGCTGGATGTGTAAATAAGCAACTGTTAACTGATAAGTTTGATATGTCGGAGCGCCTTGGTAGCCGAGTAATTACAGCACGTGCTACATGACCGCATGGTTGCAAACGTCGCCGGTTCGATTTCAGGAAGCAACCTTTGTTTCAAGTTATACCGCCGTCTCTCTCTCTCTCCCCTGTTTCGTTTCTACCTTCACTGTCTATGTCCAAGAAAGCCAAAAACAAATACTCCAAAAACAAATAAGTCGATATGTCATTGTTTTTGAGCGAAATATCAATTTTCGAAAAAAATACCTTTACTGACTTACTTACTGACTGAATCACACCACTATGTGGAAGACTGTATCCTGGCAATGACGTTTTAATATTTCGTTATAATGTTATGTATGTTTTCTGCTGCCCGATTTACAGCAAAGCGTTCCTTTTCCTCGTGTGCACGCCTGTATTTTCTCATGGCATAACTGGGCCATTAGAGTCACTCTGATGCACCACATATATTTGCTATTCATAACAGGAAGAATCTGCCCCGATTGACTGCGCATATTTCTGTGACAATTGTTTTCACAGCTTTTGTTCCAGTCTATTTTGGAATTCCGCGTTTTTTTCTTTGAGTTTATTCCACCTCAATAAAGACAAAGAAGGATTCAATGATTTTCAAACATTCCAGGCTCTTAGCCGTGTCTCTCTAGGCCGTCTGCTTGCAAATAAGAATAGAAAATGGCTGCAAAGTTTCAGACTGAGGTCCAAGTGATCATCGAGGCTTGTTTGTTTGCTATTAGCATAAGTTTTAGACACTCCATTCTGACACGTTGAGGCTACAAACATAAAGCTTTCAACATTCAGCCTAAAGGAAAAAACATAGTTAAATTGCTGCAGATGCTTGCCATGTGGTGGAAATATGCTACTTCTATAAAAATCAGATCAGATTTAAGAGGTTTTGCTGAGCCTCAGTGCTAAAGCTGGGATAAAAACAAGACAGCTAACACCTTTTAACTGAAACCAAATGCAAAAAAAATGAAATTTGAATGATATAATGCAGATTTATTATTTATTTACATTTAAAATCTGCTCTGTGCGCTGCAGCTTTGACTGATCACACTGAATTTGTTTTGTCAACCCTCCAAACTGCTTGTTTTTTTTACCACCATGTGATTTCAACATTTTGCAACATACATTTTAATTGCAGTGTGTGTGTGTGTGTGTGTGTGTGTGTTGGTGTGTGCGTGTTGGGTACCACTTACAGACTACTCATTTGTTTGGAATGCACATAAATTCTCGGCTTTACTGTAGGGGAGCAGCTGGCCAAACGATTAATGTACCAACAAAAACACAGAGTCGAGACATTATGAAGTTCAGTGTGTGAAGAACCAGACCACAATAGAACCAGAACCAGCTTGTAAATTCCTGGACGCAAAACCAAATGAAACTCTGGTAACCGGAGTGTGAAAAAAAAAAAAAAAAGAAAAAGAATATAGTCTCCGATCTCCTGTTTATGTTTTTCTTCTGCCAAGCTATTGACACATAGCATTGTGGGAAACTAAAGACTTGCTCCCTCGCCACGATTTTAACAACAATGCAATAACCAGCAAAAACTTACATGTATGGAGAGGCAATTGACAAAGTGCAAATTAGTCTCAAAGGCCACTAGCATAGGGCCCGAAGGCAACCTAAGACTTATTTAATACAGCTAATATTTGATGTGCAGATGGCTCAGGTTGCGCAGGTTTTTTAATATTTAGGACAATTCAGCTTAAAGCTCATGACATTGACTGACTTGACATTTCCAACTCTGGATTTGGAATGAGTCTACAGCCATGGAACAAGCCAATTAATTCAGTGGCGTAATATAAAACAAGCATTTGTTCTTGTGGTTGAGTCTAACTTCATCATATTACCTGTCATTGCCATCTGTATTTTATCTGCATCAAGGAAATCAAGTGAAAATACTATATATAAAATGCATATGTATATGAATATCACAGTGAGACAGAGAAGAGTAGAAAACAATAGAAGTGTACCTGTTCCATCCAGAGAGCGAAGGAGCGCTGCCACGAGTTTTTTTTCTCTAGATGCAGGTATGTGTTGAAGAGGATGAGGTAAATGTAGCGCTCCAGGCACTGCAGGCTCCTCAGCAGCAGTTGCTGACATTCCTTCTCCGTCTTACCACTTTTGATCTGAGAAAGAAGGTAAACAAAGCTACTCTGGCATCAAAGGGCATAACAAACAGGCAGTTTATCAGTAGCGTACATGTTTTTTTTTTTACATTAACTGTGTTGAGTATCAAAAGCTGGGCAGGATGTCTCTCCTGTACTGTAGCTAGTTCAGTGTCACTAATTGCCTCCTATATGTGTTTGGCAATGTGGGTCTTCCTTGACATTTAAAATGCTTTGATGGAGGAACAGAGTTTGAAGGTGTATTACATGCGCTTGTGTTTAATATCTTGTCACTTGTTTTTGAAGTTGAAAGCACTCAGAGAACACAGATTTTCACCAAGGATGCCCGATATATTGAACTCAATCAAAAGTTATCTGGAATAATGGAAACTGTTTTGAACATTTTAACAGCGTTAAAAAAAGATGACTGTGGGCAACCAAGAGTGGCAGGAGCCAAAGCTGTTCCATTGCATTTAAGAGCAAAAAAGAAATTGATAAAGCGCACCCACGCAGTTTATATCTTCTTGTGTGACCCAACGAATCACTCTAGTTTTTCATATTACTCTTATTACTGAAACCAGCTGTGTTTTCAGCTTATATAACATCCTCATTCCTGCACTGCATTTCACCTATAGCCCCTCAACACCCCCACCACTCGTGCATACATGGACACTATTTCCGCTCAGCGCCAACATAATATTGTTTATCTTAGTCTCCCTCAGGCCACCAGCCCCACCAACAGAGGGTCTCTGTCCTCTAAAGTGCAGGCACAGTAGCAAACACAAATTATCAGTCACCCATCAACAGCTTTGATTTATCTATTACAATACACAAAAAAACAAAAGACAGAAACTATTAACTAAGTCACATCAATACGCTCTTTCCTCCAATCACGTTAGGAAAAAAAATATTAAAAAGCAACGGCCACAGTAATTTAGTGATAACCTTGGTGGTTATACGCTCCCAAAAACTCATATTTCAGTCTGATGATAAAGTTGCAGGGTGTTGCTTTTTCAATGCACCTGACTCAATGGGATTTCATAAAAACATTTATGAAACAAGAAATATAATGAAACTCAGTGAGTAAAAACAAGATGGATTGGAAGTACACAATAAAAAAAAAAACGAATATCTAATCATTTCAATTTAAATCTGTGTCAGTTTTGGTAAACTTTCAGACATGAATGCACACTGCACACCAATAATCCTCCGCCTTAACAGTGCTGACCTTTGAGGGAATGGAGACTACTTTTAACCCACTCTTGTCTGTTGGAGTCTGAAATGCTCCACAACAGAATGATTTTAAGAGTTGAAGAGGCAGCCAGTGGTATAAATATATCTTTTCATTTAACCATGTGTCCCGTTAGCAACCAAATTACCGAGCAAGCTAAGAGAAAGCTAGTTTGGATGAACCGTCTTGAAAGTAGTCATTATGTCGCCAAGCCTCTAGTGTCGCTTATTTCACAACAAACAAAATCACATACACACTTACACGTAGAGCTTATACAGTTTTTACGGATGATGTGCAGATAAACACTTCCTTATTTACATATCCAATGATACAAAGCAACATTACTATTCATAAGAGTTGTGCTTCTGTCCACGTATTGAAAGTAAGTGTAATATTCCCTCTCCTTTTAGCTCTGATTTGAGCTATGTGCCAACTATGACAGCTATGTGCTAAACGTGATTCAGTATTAACGATAAAAACATTTAGCTAAATACAGGGTTACATGTGGCAATACAGAAGAATTATTACTTAAATAATTATAAAATAATAATAAAACTCTATTATTGTATGTGCATGTGTGTGTTCGGTGTCTTGCTCTAGGGAGGAGGTGAACCGTCACCTCTCCAGCAACCAATGCTTTGCACTTTGGTGTATGCTGGACTTGAATCGGCGACCTTCTGGTTCCCAAGCCGAGTCCCCACAGACTGAGCACTCAAATAGAAGTGTAGGAAAATATAAACTTCAACAGTAACACTTGTTGACAACACATTATGTTGTGATGAATTACATCCATCCTGCTCATTTACTCGTGCTCTTACCTCGTGTCTAAAGAAATTCAAGTTGTGCGTCATATACTTGATATAGATAAAAAAAAATGAATTACTGGCTCCACAGGCTGACCATCCACTCATTATTTTCTTTCATCTCCTCTCCTCTTTTATTTTCGAACAAACATGGTGGAAGATTGCAGTTCTGATATTTAGGAGTTCAGTTGGTAAACCATCTACCAAAACTGACACTCATCGTACAATTTCACCCACAGTGCACCCTGGTATTTACTGCCTGTGCTTACAAATACCCTTTATCTCCACTGTTCTATCAATCAGCACTATATTTACATGGTTCTTCTGGGGTAATTACTGAATAATCTAAAATTACAAGGGAAGCCCTATGGTTAGAAACACTAGAAAAGTGCAATTATCTTCAGTGTGCTATCATCCTATGATTCACTTAAAATGAAAAAAGAGGCAAGAATAAAGTACTCTCACACAACTAGTTCACTGTCTGCAGGAGAGAGAGATCTTAAAAAATCCATATAAAATGTCACTTCAAATAAATATTAGATGCATAAATGAAAAATGTCCAAGTTTGTACCTCATATACTGTTTGTAAAGACCTTTATATACATTCTATGATGCAGCCTAGCAAAGCAGTAACAGTACGGCAGCTCTGCAACAGCACTATGACATGGCACTGCACACAAAGTAAGGTTGGTAATTGGTTGCTCTCAATTACAGGCTGTGATCAGCACTGAGGTGCATGCAGACGGGCTTTCATCAGTGTGTGGAGTGTTGAGATGTTTTCCCTTCTTTTCCCCTACTTCTTTTTTTTTTTTCTTTTCCTCTGATTGCTTAGAGCTGTGAGCACTTCCAGGCATCAAGTGAAAAGGTCTGCCATCCAGCTGTGTGTTTGTGTGGCGGGGTGCGATGTGCATGCTGGACTGCATATCGTGTCAATTGGGCTTAAGAGAGAGTAACAAGCAGGGACGAAGTATAGCATAATAGCAGTTCTTCAGACACTCTGGCAAACACAGAATCTTGTTATGATGCACACAACAACCTACTGTCACAGTCTGTGTTTCTGATGGATAAAATAGGCTTAAAATGTTATCGGCTCACAATTTGCACCATAAAAGGGTAGTATACGACACTGAGGGGGCTACACAAAGAATAATAAAAGTTTACCAAGTGGGTGGGCTAGCACTCAGGGTGATTTGAAATGTGCACAGTGCACCATAATACGATCATTCCAGGGTTGAATGACGCAACAGAGAGCGAGGGGGAATGAGCAGGGTTTCCTGTCCATTCCCAAACAGCCGTGGTTGGATCCTAGTTTTCCAAGCATCTGCAGCAGAGCAGAGGAGAAACTACACCTAGGCAAACAATGGATGTGCTGTCTGTTGTCTATCAACTCTCCCAAGACACAGAGGAAGAAAGAAAGCATACACACATGCCACTTTGTCTAATCTCTCTCGGTTAACATCGACCACTGTGGCAGAGCAGGTGAGCGATGGTGGACCTGTTCACCCTGTGCGCCCTGCTACCCCTGGGGGCTTTCAGCATTTTCATCTCTTAGACTGAAGGTTCACAGTGGAAAGCCTAGCAGCTACCTGTGCACAAACCACGGCCAAATATCGAGCTCGTAACACACACACACACACACACACACACATACACACACGCAGTCAGATCAGTTTGCAAAGATTACATAATTCACACCTCTACAATCTACAGGGGCCCTAATTCTGTGCCTGCCTGCCATCTGTGTATCGACTGAGCTGTATGTGTGGTTGAGCAGCCTCTCCTGCAGAAATTCCTTCAGAAAACAATGTTGGGAAAAATGTGGTGAAGACACAGAGTTTATTTCTTCCATTCCATGTAAAATCCCCTTGAAAGTTTGAAACCTTTTCAGCATTTTGTTTTGACAAGCTAAAAAAAAAAAAAGTCTAGAGAATAAATGAAAATCTTTTCATAATCTTTTTTTTAAAGATGGAGAAGAATTTTTTCTGCTGAGCTGGCAAAACAGAAGAGAGGGGAAAAAGCAGCATCCTCTCATCTCGCCTGGCCTTTCAGAACAAAAGGATGAGATGTCTGGTCAGTCCTCACTTGTTATCAAAGATAAAAGCCATAATTCAGCCAACCGCAGAGGTGTGATGATGAAGGTCCTCAGCTCTGCTCGGCCCTGAGTGAGACGAGAGGCAGGCCAAACACAGAACACATATAATTGTTGAGAAAATACAGGAATGCTGGATGGCTGAGCAGAACTCTAAGCGAGGAAAGGTGGAAGCATGTTATCACTGCACAAATGCAAACGAGAGAGCTGGAAAAACGTTAACTATCCCTCCATAATACAAGCACTTCAGATTGGAAATGTTTTATTGGTTTATATAGTTTATTTCAGCCAGAGATGCTCACATCTCTGAAGTGTGAAATTCACTCGTCAAAGTATATAAAAGAATAGTGCTACGTTTCAGGAAATACACATAATTAGGTTCTTACTCGCGGTTCTATGAGAAGATGGATACCACTAATATCAATCTGTTCAATAAAAAAGCTGGCTAGCTTAGCTTGGCAAAAAGGTGAAAAGCAGTAGGAAGCAACTCGCCTGGATCCGTCTAAAAGGTAAAAAATATGTCTATGAACCTCTGAAGCTCAATATTTAACAGACTACATCTCCAGCTGTTTCCCCCTGCTAACAGTCTTTATGCTAAGCTAAGCTAATTGCCTTCTGTCTCTAGCTTCATACAAAGTGCCCAGATATTAGTTGCCAGTTTTCGGCAAGAAAGCTTATGAGTGTATTTCCTTAGTATACAAAAAAATCTTGCAAACTGGAATTCAATATGCTGCATGACACTGAACACTTTGGCAAATCTACATGTGGCTGCTGGGGAGAAGACACTTTGTTTCTAAAATGCAATGCAGCCACATGCAGTTAAGATTTGGGATGATCTGCCTAGTTTGAGAGCCATGTTCAAGTTTTCAATTTGTTTGAGTGATAGAGATTCTTAAATTTCAAAACTGGGTTTAGTTGTTCATGAAAAGAATCCCAGAACTATACAGTGCATATTTTTTGTGAGTCACACCAATGTGGAACTAATCAGGCTTGTATAAAAGGGCTGATTTGAACTACATTAGATTTAAGCTCGAGTCTTTTTCCCTGGTAAACTTGCTTCAGGTAATCAAAAACTTAGTTCCAATGTAAAAATCTATTTCCATTCAACCTAAACTGATTTTAGAGGGAACAAAATATTTTGCAGAAAGAAAATAAATGCAGTTGGTATCTGTTTGTGTGCGATTTAAAACTGCTCCGGGCAACTGTTTCTACTATCTCTGCCTAATTCAAACACGTCAGACGAGGTTCAGACAAAAGTTCGCAATAACCCCCGGATAAGCGTCACAGCCTGCAGCTTGCAGGTGTAGGTGTATTAAAGATAAACACCACCCACTTATGAGACATACCGCCTAACCCGTGCCCATGTCTTGTGTAAACAGGGTTACTGTGTTTCACAAGGTTCCAGATGTTCTAGATGTAAAAAGGTTAACAGGTCAATGTGAAAATCTCATCCTGTTGTCCTGACTGCATACAACCAAAGACCAGGTGACGATGATGAGTGCTCATAATTTACACAATCACGTTTATCTACAGCCTGAACTCACCATGGGGATGTGAACCCCGACCCCTCTCCGTCCACACACACACTAACAAGGATTTCAGTCAATCGCTAGTTAGCAACTGCTACTATTTTATCAATGCACTGGCATTTTGCTCACCAGTGTGTTTGAGGGCGCTCGCAATTCATGTCAAGCTCTGCCACTGAATCTCTCAGATGTGTGGAACAAGCAATGACAGCACTGACATCTCATAGGCCTCTCACACCAAAAAGGCAGTGACAAGGTACATCAGATATGTATGTATGTAAAATACATTTAATATGATCTGGACGCCCCAGACTGGAGGATTAGGAAAGCAACTATTGGGTATGTCAGCTGCTTTTTTCCCCCTGACATTTGTCTGGAATGCCTCAATCAGCTGTTATTATCATACAGTGAGTGCCCAGTTACAGCCCTGTACACACCAAGCCCGCTCATCTATCATCTTCTGCGGCACTGCTATTGGGATGGCCCACTGCTCGTAGTTTTTGTGGGGTGTCGGGCACTAATCTACTCTTACTGACAACCATTGAGCCAGCTGAGCGTGTTGAATGAGCAGCTGAGGCAGTCACTAAGAGAGAGCTCTCCAATTAGAAGTTCATTCAGCTGATTCAGTACATGAAGACGTCAACTGGTGTGAAAACAAAAAAGCTAGTTTGTTGTCTTTACTCACAGCTGGGGTTTCTTGTTTTTGGTTTCTGGATGACAGATTACTGCCAACTCAAGAAACTACATTTTAAAACTACAATTTGCATGTTAACAAGAGATGTTCAGCCATTTCTTGGTTTATTGTCAACTATATCTAAGCTTGGGAAGATTTCTAAGCTGTGGGTGGACATTTGTTAATGTAAATTCATGGTCATGGGGATATTTTATGGCAGGAAACAAAATTTTTTTAGTGTCTGAGGACATGAAATGTCAATGAAAATAATTTTAAGAGGATCTTGATATCCTAATGTAAATATTTATAAAAGCGAAAATATTGAGCCTTAAAACCAAATGTCTCTCTGGTATCTCTATAAACTATATGTTTTTTGTAATTCTAGTCATTTAAATTTACCATACTGATATTATTCAAAAATAAAATTTAGTATATCTCATCTATAAAAAAAAAAGTAGCATAGGGCTATTTGGGGGAGCGCTACAGTTTAATCCCAGGATCACAGCAGACAAGTGTTGGAGGCTGACCGTTCTGTGGGCTCATATGGGAGAGAACTGAAGTGAGAAGGGCACATTATGAGGAGGTCCGTCTGCTTGACATATGGTGCCAATTACCAGCTGATGGGGTTGCTGAGGTAAAAAGGCCAATCCATATTGGCCTTCCCACCCAGGTCTGCACAAGCAGCCATTCATCAGATCCTGCAAGAACACCTCCCACCCAAATCCTAAACCAAACCCCAACCTGTCTAGAGTGGACAGGCAGCCTACACATGGCTCTTTGACTCAATGTACAGACAACTCAAAGTCAAGTATACATGCTGATTTTCAGGCAGGTTCATTAAGTGGATCCAAACCAGGGCCCAACTGCAAGTTATGGAACTATTTTCTATCTAGGCTGACTTTTTGTTGCTAAAGCTAACAGATGTTATATTTATAACTTGAATGATAATGGGACAGTGTGCAAGATATTTAAATTAAAGAATGCTTAAAAATAACACTGCACCATTTTTTCCTCTGCCAGTCTGTACATCAGTATGCATGTGCACATAAGACTTGCAATGAATCTCACTCATCTTCACTAAGATGCATTACTCTGGCCTTTCCAAAAGGTTAAAGATGTTTATATATATATATATATATATATTTTTTTTTTTGTGTTCAAAATTACTGCTCGATCATTTTGGAATTGGTACAGTAGATCACTTCAGCCAGCAGGCGCAAACAGCTGGTGGACAGTGGTTGCAATGTAATCCTTTGGGGCAAATACGTTCCACTAAAAATGCTTTTTACCTTGACAGGCTCAGATTGTTTCTTGTCTGTCAACAAAATAGAAAGGATCCTTACAGAGATGGACCTAAGGTCCTTTTTGTTTCACCGAAAACAGCCGTAGCATCGCTCTCTTCAAAGCCATTCCATGACTTCACTAGCAAAACGTCGCAAAACCTCGTGTTGCTGGTCTACCACTGCCACAGTCAGCTAGCTTGTGTTATTGTGCATAACAGAAATTGTGTGCTGGATCCTAAGTAACTCTATAAAACACCAAAGTAACACACTCAACAGCGGGGCCGACATGAAAAATGTAATTTTACTCTACATTTCTTCAAACATATTGGCCAATGTTTGTGTTGCAATACCCTGCTGAGGCAAAACATTGTTTACCCTCAGCTTAGAAATTCTCCAGATGTTATCTCGCAATATTTCATTATGGACTTGCATCATCGAATCTTAGTTCTCTTGTTTAACTCTCCATCTTCAATTTACTGGTGAAAGATCCTATCAGCAGTCTCTCTTTTCATTGTGTCTACTTCTATAAAATTGCACGTTCAAATGTGGACATATTTCTTATATATTCCTCCAGGTTTCATGAACCTAGCCAGCTTATGCATGTTGTTATACATGCAATGCCATTTTTCTGAAAACCCGCCCATCCATCCAGTCTGCCGACTGCCAGGTTGGCCAGCAAGTTATATATCATCTGGCTTCAAGCTGCAGAGCTGATCTTTATGGATCAAGATGGTGCCCAAAATGCCTTTTTTAAAGTAGCAGTGAAGCCATGTAGCAGCCAGTGAGAGGAGGGGCAGAAAAGATGCCTTTATGTTAATGGTTTCTACAGATTCCAATCCTCTGTCTGTCTTTTTCCAGTCGCTCAGCCATATTATGCTGATTAAATCATGAAGTCGAGTTGAGTTGAGGTGGATTTTAGGGGCAAGCTGTGTCAATCCGCATATTGTATATGCAGATCTGCCATTAACCACTCTGTACATCCAGCAAAGGGCTTGAAAATTGTGAAAAGTTAAGCTACTTTCTTATGACGTCACAAGCAAAGTCTTTAGTGGATTCTGATCTCTATCACAATATAGATTTAACCTCCCTTTCATATCTAAACTGAGTGTTTAACAGCTCGAGTCAAAAAGCACCAAAAAATGGGGAACTAAAGAAGGAATGTACTGTATAATCAATGGTCAAAAGGCGTTTGACTAGAAAAGGCCCATTTCTCAGACAGAAAGACAAGCAGAAATACATCACGTGTCTAGTGAGCAGAGATTACAAAAGCCACAGAAGGAGACAGGGCTCATCAACTTAGCCTACACAGAGACTGGAATATCTGCCCACATTAACCACACGCATTATGGTACATTCTGTACATGCACATGCCTGGCAACAGAGCACATGGAGACTCCCATTGTGAATCAATCACTTACTGAGCTATCATAATATCTTGTGCATGCAAACTCAACACTAGGGCATTAAAATGGTATGTCTGCATGCTACAAATAATCAGGCATTCGATATTTCAAAACCCACTGGAGTTCTTCTAATCAAATTCATACTCTTGGCCATAGATGGCTTTTAGTAGTGGTGGTAATAGGAAGCAAATGTATTGATGGATGATTGATTTTTTTTTCTCATGAGCAAGCCACAGAGCTGCTGTGGAGTCCATGTTGTTTGTTAGCCGCACTACACTTTGGTCCAGGGGGAAATTTTTTGATGTATTGCCATTAAATTTGTTACAGACATTCAAGGATCCCAGTGAACCTAAAGAATGATGATTCCACCTAATGACATGAAGACACCAAAATTTCAACATACTAACAATATGTATGTATGTATGTATGTATGTATGTATTATCATTATGCTATGCTCAAAGCACAGCTGACACCTGAGACAGACGAAGAACAACTTGGACAAACCTGGAGCCATGTAGACATGTCCTGAAACAGCCATCATGAAATAGGGTAAATACTTTAAATATGAACCTGCAATAACAGATTTTTTGGCCACTTGCAGGTGGCGAAAAACAAGCTTTGAACACAATGGTGATAAATAATATTTTCACCTTATAAAACTGATATGGAGAATGAATTAGAAAACAATTGACTATTCAAAAAAACAATGAATCGTTATTATGTAGTGTAAAGCTGAGGGGAACTGCAGAGTTTGGTGATGACTGAAATAACACCTTTCACATTCATGTGGTCCATTGTTTATATAAAAACATCATTACGGCCAATTTAAGCAACAACATGCTGTTAGCCTAATAATCACACTGAATTGTCACATTGTTTTTCAATTAATTATTCAGTCTGAAATTATGTTCATGTTTGAGAGAAGGGATTATTTTATGCTGCCAATAAGCAGTGATTTATCCAATCTTTTTAATCCCTGCACTCGACACAGAAGCTGCTATAGCAGTATGTACATCACATCCACACTTGTCGCTGTTGTTGTTCAAATTCTCTGGTACAGAAAATACAGAAGGAAAATAACATATTTTTCATGCCTACAAAGTTCTTTAAGGCTGGGCTGTCTTTTCCCAACCAGGATAACAAACTAGATGCATTTGAATTACTAAATCAAATAAAGGATGAGGGTGGCAACTCAAAGGTATGAAACCATGCTGCTCTTGCATCACCCTCCAGCTAAACATCAAATGCCTTATTAGTCTTGTGATCTTCAGCATTCACTCTATTTTTCAGCATTGAACTTTTTTTTTCTGCTGTAGCAGATATTTCTAACTTCACATAGCTTCTGGCATGGCTATAGGCTTTTAACGAATGATAATATGAAATGTTGTGCATGTTTACCCTCAGTCTGATCTCTGAATATGCCAGCCTAACGGGGAGTCAAAGAAAGACCAACACATGGTTGTCACCACGTGAGCACCTGTTCCTGTCAATATGTTGAACTAGTTGAGGAGATGAAAACCTTCATATTCACAAATAGCTCATGCAATGTGTTTTCGCCAGTGTTCAAAAGCCTGCATGAATCCAATCTGTGTCATTATAATGATTTCCAAGAAGGAAAGACTGGATTTTATATTGTGTCGTATCGTTAGCTATCTCTATAGGAAGGAAAAAGCAGGTCTGAATGTTCCTCGCTGACTGTGTAAGTTGTTGGCACTTTGGGAGAAATTATGGTGTCGTTAACACGGGATTCATCTGTTGCTCAACTGTCCTCACGTATGAAAGACGGCCTCCCTACTGGGGCATTGTAAGAGTGCAATTCCTGGAGCAAGCCAACCCAGTCACGACTGCTGCATTTTTGACATGGTTGGCATTTAAGTGACTTCACCATTGGGATTGTATTCCTGTAGGTATTTGTTCAGCTCCAGTAGCTAGCTTGTGTGAAAGGTGGACCTTTTCCTGGTGAAATGATTTGGGGCTTAGCAGAATCCGTCAGATACCATGACCACAGCTACTGGGGGCATGCTTAAACACTCATGCATGGTTTTGGAGGTAGTTATTCCTGGTCTGTGGGCCTGGAGTAATGACAGGTTTAGTGTGTGGGGGCAGGAAATGGCAACCTTTCTGTGTAGTGCAGTGCTGGGGCCAGTGGTTAAGAGGGGGGTGGGGGACATGAGGGAGGTCAGGGCAAAGGGCAGGCCAGGGCAGTTCAGTTATTCAGGGTAAAAGGGGACAAGACCAGGAGGAAAACATAACGATTTCTAAAGTGGTCAGCATGTAGAGAGTGAGGTGGAGAGTGAAAAGTGTGAAATACACGACATTATAATCACTGCAGAAGCCTTTGGCATCACAAATGCAACATAAAACAGAGATTAGCCTGTCAGGTCTGATAAATGAACAATACACTATACAAAGCCATTATATACTTATTCAGAAAAACTATAGAGGATGTATTTTTTGATCTATGCTGTCATATAGTGCTTGTTAAGATTTTACATTTAATGAATCAACAATAATGATGTCCGTGTTATTGTAACAGTGACAGGGTGAATTTGCCGCTAATGAGGATCTTTACTTTTGATTCTTTCGTAGAAATATGTTGCTATCTTAAGTTTGTAACATGAGCTAGCATTAGCCACCATTAACTACTGGTCATACGAGGCCAAGTAAAGCTGTAGCTGCAAGTGACCTGGGCGCATTCAACCCAGCACCCAATGCATTTGGCTGATTTAACTCTGTTACACTGTCTTGCTGTTGGGCGGTGGATCTACACAACAACTAAGTATGTTAATAAGGTTGCTAATTAGCTCACGGTTTATCATGCACAATGCTGTCTATAATCAAACGACTCCGTCCAGGTATTTTCAGCCTTCAGCCTCCTTCAGCTCATTGCTTTTTGTTAGCTGGACTGACAACAACATAAACAGTGCTGATTCATGTGAAACCATGCGAGGCTGCTCCCAGGTCTGACACATCTCCCGCAGTACAACACAACATTACTTGCCCAGTGGAAAGTCTGAATAACAATTGGCTGGTAAGAACATTAAAAAGGTCTGACTATACAAAGAGATGATAATTTTCTCACAAATTTGTACTTTTCAATCTGTACTTTTTGTTTTAAAAAAGGGACAGACTATTTAATGTATCTGTATCGCACTCTGGCACAACAATTTCCTCCGGGATAAATAAAGGCGGTCTTATTCTTATTCTTATTTTCTCAGGGATAGATGGGTCGGAGCTGGACCTAAACGCCACTGAATTTTGAACTTAAAAACAACAGATGGTAAGTGGATGGAAAGTCACAAACTGGGTGGATGCAGTTCACAAGTACTGATTGTAGAGTGCTATTCTATCGAAAAAACATTTTAAACCACCTGCTGGAGAACATGCAAAGCAGGTGCAGTGGAGTCATACAGTACAAAGCGACTAGGTTCTTTGCAAGCTGCCATTGTGGTGGTAAAAGTTAGAATAATAAGCAGTGCCATTATAGTGATTATAATTTGAGGGTTTCGAATTGCTCGCGGTGAAACCTGATCCTATTTGGGTGCATTTCTCCTGATAACAAAGTGCATCAGGTGTTTTCGCTGATTATTTCCTCTGATTTGGTTGGAAATGTGCTAATCAGTGAAATCACATGGTGCAGTGTATGGCTTGGAATGCATGCAATCTGTTTCATGCAGATCATAATTTAAAGGGAATGTGATTGTCACTGACGGAATCCTACAAACAGATCATCTAAATGTGTGCTGAGCCCACTGAGTATTGTCAGGAAGGATCTTTTCTCATAGAGTTTGTATTTCACTCATCTGAGGTATCTGCTGCAACTGTACAACTAAATCTACTGTTGACAGTTTTGGGAAAAAAAAGCTAGTAAATCATCAATGGCAGAAAATTACAAGGTTAGCATCAATGTTACAAGGGAATTCAGCAGCCGTCTAATGCATCATGTCATGTTAGACATCAGTGGGCAAATTAAATACTCACTAGATGTATTAGAGTATCATTTTAAGTCATTTACAGCAATGGAAACTCGCTTAAAATAAATGAGCTCCTGAATAGCAACTGACTTGTAGCAGCTGCGTATAACACCCCACCCCACCCCACCACCCCCCGGCTACCCAAACTCCTCTGGAAAGTCCCTTGAGATACTTTATTTACCTCTATGTGGGTTTCCACACATAAACACATACACACGTATGTACAACTGCATCACAGCTCACTACTCACTGGACTAACCGTGCACAGAGAGACGTGTTATCCACGTCCAAACAGCTCAGCTGGTTGCACCTGCTCAAATGCGATTCGATCAAAAAAAGTCATTTTGAAGACAGCCGCAGCAAATGCTGCTATTGGCACTGGCATGTGAGAGGCTGGAAATTATGAATAAAAACAACAAACTCTAGCTCTCCCACTTTCCTCCCTCCCACACTGTGCAGGATCTAAATAAGAGCCTCTTTTCAGGAGCTGCGAGTCGACGTGCACTTCAGGCAAGTTGAAGAACCTGTCTCTGCTTCAGGTGGGCTCATTTTCCTGCCAATATTTCCTTTGGCTGTTACCGACTTCACCTTGTAATTGGCCCACTTAGGTCAAGTGGTCATCCTAATTGAGAAGAAAACTGTTAACACAAAGATTCTTGAGCCAAAGAGTATTAAAGATGACCGAGCACATATAGTATGCAAGTATAGAGCTGCAAAATACCAAAGTGGTTCATTAACCGAGAACATGACTTACTTTCCCACCTCACCACTTCTCCCCCATTCTTTTTTTTTTTTCTTCTAATCACTTGCTCTTCTTTCTTAGTAAAACTAATCTGGCTGTCAGTGCTGCAGTGGTCCCTTCAACCCCCCCTTCTTTCCCAAAGACGTCCACTACCTTTCTTTAAGAAAACCTGCTCACAGCATTCTCCCCTTTCTGAAAATATTTTTCCACTGCCCCGTCCAAACCATGAGGGCCTTTCTATGGACGCACGCACACACACACACACACACACACACACACACGGTTTGCCGCTCATTCACTCCAACTCACTCGCTTTCTGATTTTCACATAGTTTCTCGTCATCTGGCTGAAAAAACTTTACATTTTTTGAAAAAAGGTGATACAGGAAAATCGCTGAAACTCTCGCTCACGACTTAGATTGTGAGATTTAACAATCTGGTCTGACAGCACTAAGTATACTAGAGCTAAATGATACTGGTACTGCACAGAGAAACACTAAAATATACTGTATGCAAGCACAATATAATATAATATAATATATAAACGCATTTTGTGAACAAGGAATATCCTGATAAGAAATTAGGATGATGTAGACGAATAATAAAATGGGAAAGCTGCCATAGTAGGAAACTAAACAGATCAGGGTCAGCTAATAAATATGTTTTGATATTCATAATCAGATTCTCAGCTCACCTCCCAAATTATTTCTAATATCCAATAAATTCAGCCTGTGTGTCAGACTAAAGATAGCACACCTATAAACACACAAAGCTCCACAGAGAATGGGAGCAATATCAAAGTAAACACGAGTGTGCACAGATTGCTCAAGGCAATTTTCTACCTCTAACTGGCCTGATGATGAAAGAAAGGGCCCTGCAGCTGATTCCTGTGGAGGAGGGAGAGGGAGGAGGAGGAGGAGGAGAGGAGGAGGAGATGGCGGTGGTGGTAGCAAAGGAGAGGAAGTAACCTCTCCACTGCATTGGCCCTGGTGTTGGAGGATGCATCTGCAATGCGAGGTCATGCCTGGTCAGCAGCAGGGATTTACAGGCCCTTCAAGAGGAACCCGCCCCTGTCCCCCCAAAAACCCCACCCACACTGCACCTCCAACCCCCCCCACCCTTCCCAGGCCCCTCTGGGAGCTGGCGGACGGTTCGGGGCCCAGTGTAAATATATTTTTTCTCTATCAAAGACACATTTTCCAACCACTGTCAAAGGGGAGGAGGGGAGGGCTACGAGAGGAGAGGGAGAGAGAGTGGGGGTGAAATTTTCCCCTCTTCTTCCCCCCTTTTTCTCCCCCTTCTCTTGTCTGCCGCTGCCTGCTGAGTTCGAGCAACATCTGGCACTGTTTATCACCTGGCCTGTTGGTTCAGGCAGGAAGGGAAAGGCTGAAAGGGGGGACATAGTGCCAATCTGAGCTCTGCTACAGCAGGATTAACAGATAATTCTGATTTATTACAATTTGGGTCCCATTTCTTTTGTTTCAGCCATCATTTCTATTGGTTATAATATGTATGGTAGCAAAAAATTGTAAAAAGTCAAAGATTAATTGGAGAGTTCATCTGTAAACTTTAATGAATGTTTACAACATAAAGTTTGGGTACAAATGTTCCTTCTCTGTTCATAATAATAATAATTGGCTAACTTGGGAGTTTGTTTACATGTGATAATCTAAATGTTTCTTTAAAACAAGCAAAAGTTCTGTTCACATCCAGAATTTCTCACCAAAACACGTGTATGTATGTATGTAAAGATATCGTGGGCATTTCCTTCCAAAGCTTATTTTTTTGATGTTATAAATCGTGCATTGTTTACGGTCATGTCAGCTAGCTTGCCATCCTCAGTGTTACTACCTCTGCTGATGCGTTGCTACACTCTGTTGCTTATTACAACTGCCAACTGTCCATCAGTACAGCAGTGTGGAACTGGTGATGGGAAGGCGTATTGTATTGCTTGCATCACCATGAGAGCAAAACAGGGACCCCTTCATAAAAACATGAATCCAAAGCACTACTAGTGGTAAAAAAAAAAAAAAAACTCAACAGGGTTCAATGCAATTATTACTAATTGACAGCCAGAAGTACCAAAATAAGAAAAATTTTTTAACCAGAATTATCCCAGTTTTACCTCACAAATATGTGTACATACGTGTATTAAGCTTGCATTGCTGCACATGTAATTATCATGCAAATAACCTAATTGATCTGAAAGTGAGCCGATAGCGTGTCTTTTCCTGGAGCCTGGCACCAGAGAGTGACAGACGGAGAGAGAATATAGGCGGAAGACAAGGTTCACAGGACAATGAGGCCCATTGATACGGTGGAGACAGGACCGGGTGCCTCCAGCGCGCCGAGAACGGCTGACGGTGCACAGAGGCACAATGATTGCAGTCTGCATTACAAATGGCTAAAACAGAGCCGTGGTCCTGCAGAGGCCACAGCATCAGGAGAGACCTTGTCCAGATTGGTCTTTTTTAAACCCCACTTCGGGCTAGTGTTGTTCTCTTTTTGCTTTGTTTATTACACAGAATGTCTTTCAGAGATGGACTTGCAGCTGCTTTTCATCCTTTTTTTTTTTTCACTGTGCAAAGATTTAAAATATTTCTCTACCTCATCTGTTTCTCTTTACCTGCATTTCCTCATTGTGCATATTCAATAAAGGAAATCTCATAAATTCAGCTCAGCTTCAGACATTAAAAGACACTAAAAGCATGTAGCAAACAAAACAGCTGACTCTGATCTGACATGCTATTTAATACCACTTGGACCACAGACAGCACAAAATAACTACATCTATCAGAGTGAACAGACGGCCCTTGTGCTTTGCGCGGCAGGCACACTAAATGAATCTTCTAGTGGTCAAGCCTGAAAGTCCCATGAGAGTTCACTTCTTTTCCTGCCTTCTGGCCACTCACTCTTTTCCATTTAAACCCAAAGGAATTCCATTGACTTTTAGAGATAAGTTATATAGCACCACAATCATTTTCCACGCTCTGCAGCTCATGCCTACAGAGTAGTGGATCATTCATGTCTCTGGGATCCAAGCTGCTGTGGCTGTAAAACGACATCTAAACAAGTTCTTGACGCCATCTATGGGGCTCATGAGAAACTGCACCTAAATCCTTAATAACATGCTGATTGTGTCTCAGCATTCAGGAGGACATTCAAGTGGTATTTTTCTGAATTTGATTAACCCTCTGGAGAGAAACATGTCAGGATTTACTTCACAATTCAGACATCATCCAGGAATGGAGATGGAGATGGAGATGTGTGGTACCTGTCTGTATGTGCAGATGATGATCTCTCTCATATGGTAGTGCATGGGGGTCATGGTCTCGCTGACAGAGTCCAGGGCCATGTCCACCTCCTTCTTCATCCTGTGGCCGTCGGGGAGCAGACGCACCAGCTGCATCACGACCTGCACACGCAAAACAACAACACTTAGGAGGAGCGTTTCCTTCCACATGGCTTTATGTTCTTTTAATGAATGAGGCAGTGTGGCGATGCGGCAAGTGTATAAACTCTGGCATTTCAACTCACTATTTCTTTGAGCAAAATGCACATTAAAACAAATGAATCTAAATGTCATTAAACTAAGGTTTCTACTACTGTTTCCGAGGTCAAGAATGGACTTCAAATCTCATCGTTTAAAATGTTTTTATCCTTTCCAACTGTCAATCCTGTAAGGTCAGTTGATAAGAGGAGCACCACCTGTCAGTCCTGGACTAATTGAAATTCTGCTGTCATCATGTTCATCTACAGTCTTGACCTAATTGAGATGGCGAATGTTGCCTTAGCACTGTGTGGCAGTCAGCGGCAAGCTAGACCTTGTTGGTGGCCCCTCTGTAGCTGGTTTACCTCAGATACGAACGATAACACCGATAAGAAGAAGAGGAGGAGGCAGGAGGCAGAGGGGGAGGAAAACCAAAGAGCAGGATCAGAGAATAGAACAAGCCTGTGGGCAAACTCTCTCTATTTTCTCATTCACTGTGTGTGTCACACCAGCAGCATCAGCACGCAACCTGACCACTGTCCTTAGGACAAACACACACACACACACACACACACACACACACACACACACACATCTGAGTCTAGTCACAGGAAGCATTTTCAATTTTCTCCTTAAGGTTTCTCTTGAGGTGCAATTTTTTCTTTTGTATTCTACTGAAAGCTGTAATCCATGACACACCTTTTAATACACACACACACACACACACACACACACACTAAACATATTAATGGAATAGAAAACTATTTAAACAGTGAAGTAAAGTAGGCCTGTAGTGTTTTGTGCTGCTTAAGTTTGACATGGTTAAAAAAATACTGATTTGGGCATAGCATGACATTTCAGTGATGAAAAACTAAATTTAAGCAGTTTCTTGAAGATTAAAAAGGGTTTGAAAACAATTTATTCAAGGGCTTAAGTGAGTTTAGCTGAAGTTGATTGACTCATTTGGCCACATGGGGGCAGTAAAAATAAGTCATTAACAACACATCCACATATTCACACCTTTTAAATTGATTTGGTGCTGCAGATTCATATGAGAACTCTCTATTGGTTAATCACTACATGCGACCCCTTTCACATTGTCACATAGTATTCACAAGGACATCTGATACATTGATATTGAAAAAAAATTAGATTTGAGTGCTCTAGGGAAATCTTAATATAGCTGCTAAGGCGGATTACCACTATATCACTATATCACAGTAGGAGAGGATTATCTAACACAACATGAGTTCCTCCATCACGTATTGCTTTGGACCTCACAGCCATAGCAACACTTTTTGGCAGATAAGGCAATGGGGATGGCAACATCACACATCCTTCACAAGTTGAATTGGAGGCAGACGGGGTTTCCGTGGCGACCACTCGGTGTATCTTAGAAACTCTGGTGGCTGAGCTGTTGTGATTGGCACACGGCATTGTGTGCCTGCAGAGCACAGTCTCTTTCTGTGTGCCCATGTTTACAGTGCTGAGGACACGACCAGCAGGTTCAATTCACTGATTCAATGTCACAACTCTGAATCAAGGAGGGAACCCAGGAGCTCTAATTCACGGCCATTATTCAGAGCAGGGGAGAAAGGCTTTAGCTTCTGGCTTTGTTTGGCCAAAGCTTTCAATCAGCAGAGTTTGAATTTAGAAAGCTTAATGGGTCTCTACATAATCCCTGTAATAAACAGTTGTGTGACATGCTTGGTTTGTTTGGGGAAAGTGGTTATTGATGACTGGTTACAACCAAGCTGACGTTATGGTGTTTACAATTCAAAAAGGTTTTTCTAGCATCTATTGCTTTTACTGATTATACTCTAAGGTAGTGAAATCTTTGTTGGTGTTCTAAGGACTCATACACACGCGCACAAAAGGTTCAGGCATGTATTATTTCTTTGTTTGTTCAGCAGCAGCATTAGAGCTGAACAAACAAAGAAATGAGTGCCACATACAGAAATTCCACGATTCACCAACAGATAAATCGAAGGCTTTAAAAGGTTCCGGTATTGTGCTGTTTTGATCGTTATCTGACATCTGGTAAATGCAGCACGGCAATACAACAGCAATAAACAACTGTTAAGAGATCATCAAAATGCAAACAGTGGGCTGACGCGGACAGGAAGCAGCAAATTACACTGTGGTTTGAATCTATATGTTGTAGTGCACACACGCATTATAATGTTTTACTCATGCAATATTCCAAAAAACCCTCATCTTTTTCTTGTTTGACTAAAGTAGCAAGATGCGGATTTGTTACGTGTATAGTCATAGATTTGTTTCAATCATGATGAATGAATGAGTTATCAACCCCACACTGTTTATTTTCTACATTGTCTGCTGAGGAAGAGCAACCAAAGATCCTGTCTTAGTATTAACGTTGATATGAAAATGGTTGATAAACCTGTGATGGAGCTGAAAAGGAAATCCAATCAGTAACGTTTGGATGGTTGTAACTAATAATTCTTTTTATTAGCAGTTAATTGTTTTGCCCATAAAATATCAGACACTAGTGAAGAATGTCCTGCATGATTTCCTACAGTCCCAGGTGATGTCTGGAGGTAGCAAATATGTCATTCTTGCTTCAAAATTACAAATTTCATGTTGATTGACTAATTAATTTATTGACTAATCACTGTGGCTCTAAACCCTTCTCAGTATGAATAAACTGTTAATTAAAAAACTTGATTTATCTGCAGCTCCAGTTCAGTAGTTCTGATCTCAGTAGAATCTGACTCTAAGTTTCCTTAAAATGACAGAAAGTATTAACTGTTATCACAAGCTAGAGACAGCTCTGGTTTTTTAAAAGTGTAAATACCTCAAATTCTCCTTTTGTGTACTTGGCGTCAGGAACACTCACAATCTCATCATCACCAAACTCTGGAAAACCCTGCAGGGGGAAGACACCGGTTTTTACATTAATTTGGATGATGAAAATACTGCAGCCACATTTGATCATTTCAAGGTATAACACAGAAGGCCTCAATGAAAATGCAGAAAACACAAGGAGGCGTCTTACATTAAAGTGCCAGAGAGTCAGAACAGACACGACCATGGCGGTCGTGGTCCTGCCTCTGCCGTTAGAGCAGTTAAAAACGAAGGCTGAGTGAGAGTCCTCAGCCAAGGCGCTCTTCATGGCCTCCAACAGCTTATCAAAATCCTGAGAACAACAACACACACACAGTTTTCATACAAAAACACACACACACAAACTGTACCTCAATATCTCTTTATCTGGCCTATATGTATCATAAGGAATTCAATCAAACTACTTTGTTGTGATGTACATATCTTTACATCAAATATATCAAAATATGAATTAGGGCTAAAATCAATTATTCAAACTCATTTATAACTGTAACTTTACATTTTTGCTTCACATTTAGACAAAAGAAAACGCAAACACATGCAATTTGAGTTTTATTGCTGCAGGGTGAAAGGCTCTGTACAGCAGTAACATTCTTAGCCACTAGAGGGAGCACACGGTTTGCTAATTGTCACATCTCTTAATCACAGGCAGCTACAGAATGAACTTTTAAGCTGTTTCTGCACCTCATGCCTACTTGTTTGTGAGTGTATTCACATCCTTACCTCCTCTCTGGGCGCGCCGCAGTCCGGCAGAGGAATGCGTTTGTAGACGAGGCCCTGGTGGGAGGCCTTGTGCTGGTTGAAGATCTCCTGGACCGACAGGCAGCTTTTAAACATCTTCATCTGTTTCTCCTGCTCGAGCGTCACCTCGAGCCATTTCTGCGCTTGCAGGATCTCCTCTTTCAGAGACATCTCCAGTTTCTACAGGTGGGGAGGGGGCATGGGAGCAATTTCACTTCAACTGTTCAAAGCTTTCAAATTGTTTGTATGATTGTAACACCCGTGAAAAGCTGCAATTTCACTCCACCTCTATTAGCTGTGGGTCAGAGGACGGGATAGAAATGTGCTGGTCCAGGCACGAGGGCTCCCTTGGCATAAAAATCTGACCATTCCCTTCCAGCACCAGCTCCTCCTGCAAGTTGACCCACAACACGTGGCTGTGCTTCCTCTTCTCATCTGTCAGATGGGCCAGAACTGCTCCGGTGGCCTGCACACAGCAAGTTCACGATTAAACTGAGGGGAGCTGGGAGAGCGGCTCGAGCATCCTGAGGTGGGCGTGAACCTGAGTCATTCCTCTGAATCTATTTCTGCTCTCATACGTACTCATGACTGCAAGGATGTACTTTGGTGATGATTGCAAAAATGTCAGTTTGATTTGAAATAGCATTGTCTGTGACAATGGGGATGCGCAAAATCAGTCTTTTACAAATTGTACTAAAAAAAGTATTATATCTTCTGCTCTTTCTCTTGATTCGTAACGTCTAATAAGCTCCAAAAATGACTACTTACAGAGAAGTGCATTACAAATAATCCTGTCTAGATGGAAGTGGTAGTTCATAAAACAAATGATCCCTTCTTCAATCCTTCAAGAAGATGTTTAGGATTTCTGTGATTAAATCAAACAGTATCAGATACTAAAGCATGAGGGAATTTGCTGCACCTCTGATGTTGGCTGAGCCACTCCATAAACGGGCATCTTGGGCACTCGTCTGAAATTAACCGCCTTCATCTCCTTCATTGTGCTGAGGACGTCCGGAGCCAAGCACTCATCAGCAACCTGTGATGACACATGCACTTATATATTACTCATAACACATCATATAGAGTGCATCAACCACAGCATCAGTCGTCTGTGTGTGTGCCCGATTTCCTCACCAGGACGCGAGCTCCTCTGGTGACCAGATCGGCCGGGGCTGAGAGCTCTGATAGGTCCATGCAGGCCAGTAACCTGTACAGCCACGCGTGGCAGCACATCCACTGGCTGAAGTTGGACACAAAGGCAAGAGGATACTGCAAAATGCAACATATGGTTACAACTCAAGATTATTTTACTTACATTGACAAAGAACTTTACACTGGGAAAGAAAAACTACCTGTTCGTGAAGGTATGCGTTAAATACAATCAAGTAGTAGTAGCGCTCCAAGCTCTGCATGGTTCTGCTGAGAAAGTAGTCTTTGGTACTGCTTCCCTAAGACACAAACAACAGCTTCAATGTCTTCATAGTAGTAGCTCATATTTCTTTATTTATACACTCTAATATTATCCATTACATAACTCCTCCATCAGCTCAGGGGCCCACAGTGATAAAGACTTTCTCTGCATCATCATCATCCTTTGATTTCTATCTCACTCTTGCTTTTTTTTAGCAGAATGTAAACTGAGCAGAAAAAGAAATTCCAGATCGCTGACAGCGCTGCAAAATCCCAACTGTAAACAAAATGGATTGTCACTAACCTGAATTTGATAGTCTTCTCCAATCCCCTCAAGCTTACTCTTGTTCTCATATATTGCTTCTTTTATGTTGTGCATCTCTGAACACAGGGTGATAGCCTGATCAACCTGTCAGATAAAAACAAGCAAATCTCAACTTCAACATTTTTAGTGTTGTCAAGATACAATTTTTGGTTCATTAGAATGAAACATAAAATCAATTTGACATTTTAAGACCTTGATCTAAACACTAGAATGCAAAGATTTATTCTAAGAATATTTGAAGATATATTAAAATACTTGAAAACAAACTCCCTCCCAAATTCACTCTTCAGAAAATCCAGAGTCCAGGAATATTCTTACATATTTTTGAGTGGAGAGGATTAAACAACAAGAATTACAACAAACATGAACAAAAAAATTCTTGTTTAACCTATAGCCCTATATTTCTTTTCTTAAACCAGCTGCTGAGATGGTGGAGGTTATCTGCTTTACCTCCTCCATAACCTGCTGTCCATTAGGCAGCTTGTTGATCAGGGACTGGATGACCTTGAACAGTGGTTTGGGCTCTGAAGCTGCTGCCTCCTCAGCTCTGCAAAACAAGGCAAACAAGGTCAAGTCCTGGTGTGGCCTTGGCCCCAAAAGAGGCTAAATGAAACAAATGTCACAGCTAAGTCATTACAAAGTATCATTAAACATGCGATGAAGTTTTATGTTGAGTCATTCCAGATGCAGTTCTTACTGAGGCGGCGGGTGTGAATCACCCCTCAGGCGATTCATGACCAGCGTGCCCAGGATCATGGCTAGGTTGGTGCGGCCGACGCCCACCTGGCAGCTGAAGAGTAGAGCGGGCAGCCTCTGCGAAGCATCGGGGCCCCGAGACAAGCTGGTGCTCTCCTGAAAAACAGAGCACATATAGAGAAGCGTCTCTTGGAGATGGCACACCTCACAGAGATGAACGGTGTTGTGTCATTAGGGTGACAATGACATTTTATAATCTGTGCTTAAGATGAAAATGTTCCCGAGTGAGCTTGGTTTTGGTGATATGTGGATCAAAAGATGTTAAAACTGGCTTCCAGTGGTTGAAAAATAAAAGCTTTTTGGACATCAATATTGATATAACCTGCTTCATGCAGTCACCGAAGAGCACTTCAGCAAAATTTTGCACAGTTTTAATCTTGAGGCCTAAATGTTTTTCTGCCTGCGAATTAAAATCAATATGAATTAAAATCAAATCACTACTTACTGGTTCCTAATGTCATTTTGAAAACATGTGAGTTGAGAGGAGGAAACTGGATTAAAAGACCTGTTTAAACCTTGAGATCTTTCAACAAACACAAACTCAAGGATAATGCCATGAGTGAGAACCACAAAAGGGAAGAGTGAGAGAAAGAGCGCGGCAGGACCCAGTAAAGCTCTGATCCAAACACAGTTTTAAAAAAAAACTGAGCCACTTTCCAACCGCAGGGAACAAGACCGGCTGCTGCAAGTCAGTCCAAAAAAGGACAAAACTAGACAAAAAGAACATCCTGTGTGAGTGAAGGGCAGGACGGAAACCAGACAGAGCGGACGACCACAGAAGGGACATGAAGTGAGTACAGACTGCAGGTTTTCTGCCATTTCTTTATATCAGACTTATTAGTGATTGATAGCACAGCCGTCTCTTGGAGACCGATTCAAAAGGGTACATGCGGATTAAAAACAAAGCCCCTGTGACCTTTTGCTACCTGAGTGAGAAAGTCCAGATGCTCTGCAATATTCCAGCCATTAATAACTTTAATGGCACATCAAAACAAGATCCCATCAAGCAGAGCACAACCAAACAAGGTCTATCAAATTGGTCGACTGCTTCTGTGATTGACGTTTTTTACACGGGCTTACCCTGAGTATGTTAATAAATGCATCAAAGTCTTCTTCCATTGGTGCTCCCTCCATAGGTAGTGGTAATCTGTAGTACCTGCAATGCAACAGATTGTTACTGAGATTAGAGCCTGCACCTGTGTTGTGGCAATAATGCCCTTATGTAGATCATAACACACTGCACATACACATCTGACCTAAAGTAAGATTCGACAGCTGAGCTCCCTCATGTTGTGTTTACTAATCTCATGAGTCTCGTATAGAAAATCCCTCTGCAATCCACAAGGGATGATGGGAGGGATCATAATCGTGGGATCTTTAATGTTCCTTTAAAATTCCACCACCTGGAATTTTTGAGCATCTATAATAAAACATCCTACTGCTTTCTTTTGACCAAAATAAACTTCAAGAGAGTCAGAGACGAGGCCTCGGCGCTCTCCTCTGGGAATAATATATTCTCTTGCCCTGGAAATGTTGCAAGCAGCTCATGACATCTCAATAAAGCCGACTCCGCTGATCTGATTGCAAACAGGAAGCTGCAATCTTTAGAATTTTTACACCCCGCCCCCTTCAGAAAAAGCAGGGCAACCAGCCTTTGCACAAACAAACGCCACTATTTATAACCTGTCCTGCATATTCTACAGCAGGCAGCCACACGTAAACTGACGTGCGAACTGAGGAGCTAAGAGCTAATAAAGGAACAATGTAAACAACCTGTAGGCCGGCATGGTGAAGATGGGCCTCTTATAGACCTCCTCTGTCACATGGATGTCCTCCTCACACGTGATAGACATCTTCTGCGGCTCGTCTTTAAAGTACTCGATGTCGTTGTAGACGTAGAAGATATTTTCATTTAGCTTGGCAAAATCGTGGAGCTGCGGCGGAAGGAAAAAAGGAGTGTTTTAAAACATGTAAACTTTTATGCGCCCCAAAAACTCTGCTTTGTAACATGCAGATGCTGAGTAAGTGCCTGTTGGTCACCTCTTTCCTGACAGTGAGCTCCAAGCTCTCCACCAACTCCTCCTTTTCCAGGCCATGAAGGTTCTCGTGTAGGTTTTCCTTCCTCCTGGGGGTGTACGGCACAAAGTCGTCATCCTTGTGCAGGAAAACCACCGGCTCCTCTCTTACACAGAAGAATATAACCTCCTGTTTGCAAAAGTACAGAAAGACAGGCAGCAAATAATCGCTTTTTTAAAGTAAATGATTGTTGCCTTCTACCACTTCCAAAAGCAACTGGAAACAATCTGTTGTCATATAACATGCAGCACATGAGTAAGGAGTTTGGAGAGGCCCGACGTATAATTTTGTCAATTTCATTTCAATTACGGTCAGTTTCTAGCTGCTGTAAGCAGAGAGATTCATTTTCCACTGGTACACATGACCGCAACTTTCTGTTTGCTCAGTTCTACAATTCAGCCACAGCCTCCACTGAGCACTTGACTCCTCAAATATTTACTGACAACATGGCTAGAAAGAGGCCAGGCAGAGATACACAGGCACCAACCAAAGAGAATTAAGGTCATAAAATCTACAGGTCAACAAATGAACAACGTATGCAAGCTTATGTGGGTTGCTAAGAAATTCATGTTGGCTACATGTGTAGAAAAGAAAATAACCTCGTGTCCTTGCGCCTGGAGCCTCTGCAGAACCTGTTTGAAGCCATTCAGGCTCGGCTGGCCCATCCCATACAGCGGGTAGGACCCCTTGACTTGGCGGAAGTTGGGCGCGCCATAGCTGCCCGTGGTATTGAGGACATCTGCTTTGCTGTACACATCCTGGACCATGAAGTACTCACCCTGGAAAGCAATGCAACTTTTATCTGACTTTATCTGACACCATGACTCTAATGCAGTATCTCTCCAGCTTCCACTTGAGGATGCATTTGCATTTGTAAATTCTGCAGAGCAAATATGTCAACACTTCAGTTGTTGGATAAATCTGAAAATGGTGTTTACACGTGAACGACTTGCATCCTCACTGGCTTTTGAAGCCTTTTGGTTAAGTTTTTACTTCTTCACCCACACAGAAACAGCAAAACAATGGAAAAATGGCTAAAATCTCGCCTTCTTCCTCCTCTTTCTGTCGGCAAACAACAGAAACGACACAGTCTGGTTACTCTGTTGTCTCAACAGGCTAAATCTCTTCTCTGTCGCCTCAATCTATTCTAGGATTACTTATACTGTGTTTCAATAGAGCTGAGTCTGTCAAAATTTAAGTTTCCATTGTTAGTGTCAATTGATAACATTAATTCACTGTACTATGAATCTAATCACTTCTCATCATCAATTCTTTGAAGTTCTTGGATGCACAAATATAAATACAGATAATTGAAAACTGGGATGGGTTCAAATTTTGATCCAGTTCCAGGTCGGTAAGATACCCACACCTGTAAGGCCCTCTGGCAAACAAATACGCTAATGATTCTTTCATTTCCAATATCTTTTGCATCTTTCTGAAAAGCAATACTTGCGAGAGGGCACTTACAACAAAGGAGGGGGAACGACAGGACCCTCGTCACCTACCCATCATTATATCAAACTAAGAGTTAGTAGCAACATAAAAGAAGAATTAATAGAAAAATATTAGATTAATTATTAAGTTTCTACTGTATTGCCATTCATTCTGCAGCTGTAGCAAGTTTTTCCTCTCAGCAAAAAGGTGGCAGGAGTCAGGAGAGGGTTAATGAACATCACAGAGCAGTGACAAAGTATGTGGTGAAAGCCCAACACCCTGTCAGCAGAAAAGAATCTGTGAATTTCTAAAACTTTACTGGTTTAGTTATGATACCGAAATAAAAACAGGACTTACAAAATGTCTTAATTCCCCACCAAACAAACAAAGATTTAATAAGGGATCAGAAATGGTACGAAAGCAATTAGTGGATTCAGATTTTTTGTTTAAAAACCTGTGTTGTGCGATTGTATCAAAAACACAAAATACTTGTGTATCAGAAATGTTACAAACTAGTGTGAGCATAGTGATATATATCATCATATATTGTCATATTTCAGCATCTTTTCTTTCTGCACTCCAACGTGAAGCTGGCATTCTCAGATTTCTCCTCTGTGCAGAGTGAGAAACAAAGCACCGTTTTTGGTTGTGAAAGCCGCCCACTTAGTGTGGATGGAAGGCAAAGATGTGGTTTCAAATGTATCTGCCCTGATCTTACTGTAGGCAAAACTACAAAATAAAGTGGCTGCGGGTAAACACTGACAAAACACTGCATGCTTGAACAGACACAGCAGAGGTGCCGGAGCAGATCAAAGCCCCGATAGAAAGGTGACAACATTCCTGTTTCAATGGTTGTCCCAGATCATAAAACAGCGCATGACAATGTTCCTATGTCTCTCTGCAATTTGGACATACGAATGTGAAAAGAGCAGGCATAAAGGTAGGTGAGATGATTCCATGTCTTTCCATGAGAGTGCGACAGAGGTTTGTCCTGCATGTTGACCTCACCTGCACCAGGTAGTGCTCGGGCATAGCATCTGATATCCGACCGACCTTGTAGTTGGTCTTGAGGATGTCATCGTGAATCTGAAATTCCTGTCTGCAATTATACCTGTAAAAACAGAGCACAACAGTAGGTCTGGATGGTAAACAGAGGTCAATTCAATTATCAGCTACTATTTGCCAGGCCAGGATTGACAAATGAGATGATAACAGGGGCAAACACTTCGGCTAGAGGGCGGGGGATGTCACCACAGTGATCAAAGAGGATTAACACCCAATTGTGAGAACGCGGATTCGGGGAGGGACTTACGTGATGACGACAGGTGCGACTTTGTTGGTGATAATGGACTTGGCCTTGTTGTTGTGGATGTTGACTGTCTGAAAGGGGCTCATGCTAAGAGACTGCCTGCTGTCGGCCATCCCGTTGCCATGGACACACTCAAGCGGAGACGCTACGGAAACAGGCTGTGGCGCGGCACTGGCAGTCGTACCCATGCTCCACAAGCAGCTGTGAATGAAATCGCAGTGGACTCAGAAACAGGAAGCAAGCGACCTCACACACATACACACAGTGGCAACAACTACAGTATAATTGGAGGGTGACAACGCTTAACAGACATATTTCAAGTGTGAAAATATTCGGTAAGTGTCTCACACCTTCACACTGAAGTGATTGAAAAAAAACCTTATCATCTGCATAGCATGTGAATTCATTTTTGAGGTAACATACAGAACGGTTTGTCACATTTTTAAGACATTTCGAGACATAGCTCTTGGGATTGGCCATTATTTTGGTCAAGCCTGACCTCAGCAACTATTAGAGGGACTGCCATAAAGACATTTATAGTCTCCAGAGGATGGACTGTGATAACGTTGATGCTATCCCTGTATCCGCTCAGTCTTCCCACTCAAGTCTTGGGATCATGAATTTTTGCATTCACAATGTGCATTTCCACATTCATGCAGGGCTTCGTGCATGTGTTTATTTCATCCAGCTGCTGAATCCAAAAACTGTAAATATGAGTGATTATTCTCTACAACTGAGATACTGTTGAAGTGCTCCCACTATTGTTCTAAATTTATTGGTTTCATGAGCCAAACCAGAAAAGATTGAACCTGTTTGATGTCTCTGTATCTGACATGGAGCCAGTTTAGGCTATGTGATAAATCATGTCAAATGTTAGTCATGTAATGGGAGCAGTTTTGTGAGTTTTTTGAGAGAGCTGGAACAAGCAGAGGTTTAACCAATGGCTCATAAAAGCCCCCTTTAAGGTGCAGTCAGCATTAAAAGCATGATCATCATTAATTACATATCTCTACAATTTAATTATGGTGGCATGGTATTAGAGATGAGTGTGAAAGTATTTATATTTTAGTCATACAACTTGATACAGAGCACTCAGACCCCCACGCGAGCCAGCCACAGGTTTCAAGCAAACCTCCTCCCCTCTGAATAAACAGTGAGCTTTGCAGGGAGCTCTGCAGATAAACAAACGACTCCTCCGACAAGCTAGCAGTCAGTAACAACACTGCTCCTCAGCATCATTTTTAACACGTAGCTGGTCAGGAACCTTCGGCACCCAGAGCACACAAACACAGACAGGCATGTAAATACACAGATCCCGCATAAAGCCTTAAACAATGCACGGAAAAGCACAGACTGTCACCCAACACAAACTCACAGATACACATACTGTAACACCTGAGATGCAAAGTGTAGACCCAAAGCACGCAATTAATCCGACATCAAAATTCACTTGATGTGACACGGCTGAGCGGTATGGCAGGGTTGCCTGTTGCCGCCTGAGCTCAAAGCACCTCTGTGATCTCCAGCTCTGAAAAGAGTGGACTCTCATTGTGCACAGAGGCTCAGTGGAGAGAGAAGTGCCAGGTGAGTCACCGCTACTCTCCTCTTTGTTGCGTCTGGAGCTGAGTGGGCAGGTCAACCTTGTACTCCGAGACCTATTGATTTGCTAGGGAGATTCTCTTCTCACAGGCACAATGGGAAAGACAGCAACATATTGATTTGCTTGTTACTTTGACTGCAGGCATTGTCAAAAATACAGGAACCGAGTCTAAAATGTTTTTACAGCTTAACTCGACCAATTGTATGGTTCTAGTATGTACTACCATGAAATACGTGTACCTAAGAGTAAAAAGATGCAGAATCTCTATCCAAGGTCCATAAAAGGAAGCTAAGTTTTAAGAAAACTGTGCTCCGGCTGCCCAAATCTATTTGAGTCCTCACCACATACCAAAAGCATTGCTGTTGCCATAACTTTGTGACTACCACAAGAAAAACAATGACAACCCTTCACGCTGCAACAATCCACCAAAATTTGACATCTTACGTGTGAGATGAGGGGCGATCTGTACTTCGAGATCCTTTTCTTTGCTGCTTGTTTTCTGCCATGGTCCAAAGGAGTGTGAGAACTTGGCATCACATCCAAAAAGAAATCTTCCTCTTTCAGATCTCGCCCACCCCAGTCGGTGGGAAACACCCCTCAAGGGAGCTCAAAGTGCCCGGCTACTTGGCACAGGGCGAAAACTTCAGGAGCTTTCAGACAGCGTCCTACTCGACCTAGTCCTATCTCCTGACTGATGTAGGGGAGTAGATTCATGCAAGAGACTCAAGTCTCTACGGAGGGGACCGGGGGAAGTAGTGGTACATCTGGCAGCCAGATGGCTAAAGTTCAGCTCCCTTTCACAGGGACAGGCTGTGCACAAAGACGACACAGTTGACTCTTGTACTGTACAGCGAGCAGTACAAAGGAACACGTTGGAATGATTACTCCATTAATCGATCAACAGAAAATGTATCCAAGTAATCTATTAGGTAAAAATGACAAACATTCACTGGTTACAGCTTCTCAAATGTGAGGATGTACTGGATGTACTACCTTTCTGTGTTTTATAAAACTATAAAGTTTAATATTTGGGTTTTGGGCTGTCTGTCAAAAAAAAAAACAACACAATTTGAAGACATCAGCTTGAGTTCTGGGAACGTATGATGATCGTTTTTGACTATTTTTTTAAACATTTAATAGACTGAACAAAAGGTTATCATTCTGTTTCTCCATATTGTAATTTTATCATTGTAATTAAGAGTGAGGTTTCCATCCACATTAAGCCCAAATTTTAACCAAATCCGCAAAATTGACATAAGAAAATGTGATTGAATGTGCATTTCCACCCACTACCGATACGCTAATATTAGGAGTTGGCTGCATCAAGATAACAGATTGGTGGCGCCGACTCTCCAATCGATAGCCTTTAAACCATTGCAAAAGAAGACTGCACAACGAGGTGACGTCATTAAAATGAGCTCCAATCAAACCTCAAACCTCTCCCTTTAGCTGCATTTATCAATAGAGATCAACAGCCATCTTTTTTTGTAATAATTTGAGTTGGATTTTTTTAAATGTCCAGCATTTCAAATTCTTTTTTTTTTTTTAAACTCTAGACACAACATCTAATGAATGACGTATGTCTGTTCTGGAAGAACTATTGCTCTACCTGAGGTTTCTTCCATTTTTTTCCCCAATTAAATGTGTATTTTGGGAGAGTCTGATGCAAATAGGGTGTCGTATGCTGTGCAGATTATAAAACCCTATGAAGCAAATTTGTAAAGTGTGATTTTGGGCTATATGAACTTTTTATAGTAAAAAGAGCCAAGGTATAAAATGAAAAATGATAGACATAAGATGTCTTCTATGTCTCCTTTGACCTCCTACTTGGCCTGAAAACAGAGCTTAAAGTCATTCCTTACAATGCATTCCTCACTGTAAAGAGCATTTACATAGCGAACCCTTTCCAATCTCTGTCACTTTAAGGACATTTAATCAGTAGGTTTCCTTCAACCACCACCACAGTCATGCATGATAATATGCATGTTCCCATGTGGCTCAGTTGCAGGCTATAAAACACTCTTAACAACAGATTCTCCTATTATCCTCATCCACACGTGAACTTCCTCTATCGTATCCCGTGTGTGTGTTGTTGTTATTTGTAAAATGTCTGAGCGTTAAGTGAGACTAACTGAGACTTCCTGACAGAGGCTTCAGTTTAAGAGGCCTCTAAAGAAAACACATACAGTAGCTCGCTCACCGAAACTGGTTCTTCGAAAACCGTCCTCTGTCTTACCTTACAGGCTATCACCTCTGCTGCGAGACCATGGTGCACACACGCTTAGATACAAAACTTCCTGCTACACACACACACACACAAAATCAGCTCGTAAGCCGCACTGATTTCAGCACCGGCAGGCCTGGTCTAGCGGGCGGGTAGTTGGGGCGGAGGCCTGAGTAGAAATAGCCCTCAGTCATAAACATCCTCCTGGAGATCCAATCAAGGCAACTCATCAGAGAGGCTGTTTATCCCACATGTCAACCACAGTAGTGTCGCACTGCTCGTGAGGCCAATAAAGCGACAAGACAAACTCGGATTTCCTCTGACAACTTAGAACAATATAAAAAGTAAATGAAACAAACAAAAACATTATGATCTTTATGTCCCCTTTAGGTGTTCCTCTACAGTGCTGCCAGCCAGGCCGTGAGCAGCTGGAGCAAGTTAGTCACCAATATTTAAATTGACTGATTGCACCGTAAGAATAAGGCCATGGAAACCGGAGCCTCCTGCCAGCCTACCAGCATTGCTCCATTCAGGGCTGCCCCATTTAAAT
The DNA here is from genome assembly GCF_042242105.1 of Pempheris klunzingeri. Taxonomy (NCBI): domain Eukaryota; kingdom Metazoa; phylum Chordata; class Actinopteri; order Acropomatiformes; family Pempheridae; genus Pempheris; species Pempheris klunzingeri. The sequence goes on along the minus strand of NC_092031.1, from coordinate 8,262,154 downwards.
TCAGCCGGTGTCCCAACTTTGCTGTAGCAACGTCTTCAGACAAAAGGGTCTGAGAGCAGACAGGAAGGAGCGTGCAGCTGCAGGATGCATCTGTTGCTGGCCCCGAGGAAGGATGCAGAGCACTCCTCATTCACAAGAGAGGCAGGGGTTCAAGAGAGATGGGTATCACTTCGTAGCGCTTAGGAGATCTTTCAACGCAACTTCCCATATCAAGATGGAGAAGAGCCGCAAGTGTGGCTGCGAGACCTACAAAAAAAAAAAGATGCAACTTGCTGGCAACGTTGCTCAATCTTATTCAACGATCCTGGGTATTTTCAGTCTCCAAGGAGGCCACTCATTCAGTCTGGCAATGTGAAGTCGGAAAGCCTGCAGGCTGCACAAAACCACATAAAAAACGAAATTATACGAAGGCAACATAAGCTGATGTATGACGCAGTGAGGTTTTCATTTCTAAGGCAAGGCCACATTTACTGATATATTTTGCCTGTTTTAGAGGAAATCTGAAGCCTACATATCATAGCAAGAATGTGCAAAAGATTAGCTCGAACACCTAATTTAATGTATGGTGTAATGTATGGTTTGGTGTTATCCAATCCTTGTCTTATTGGTAACAATGTCCCGCAGTCTCTCACTCATCACAGGATACTAGACCCTCAAACCATTCAATATGACCCAGTCACAACCACCAGCTAGAGGAAGTGTAAGCACACCTTGACAGGAAATGCTTAGTTGTACTCTCTGAAACTTCCTCCCTGCAGCTGTACACATATTTCACCAATGAGGTTAAGGGTTACATACAGGCGTGATTCCACAGGACATTGCTAGTTCCTGCGCTAAATATCAGTGCAGCACGGAAATGAGGTCAGCACTTCCTCGGCAGAAACTCGTTTTTGTTTTCAACTCAACTGTTCCAAAGCCCTCATTGTGAGATTGTGTCAGCTTACAGCTCTGATGTTTGTGCAAAATAAATCAAAGCATTGTTCAGGGACGCAATTTAAAAACCTGATAAAACCCCAAATAGCTTTCTCGCTGCAACACAGTCTAGATTAACAGACCCGAGTGACTGAAAAGCACTTTTTTCCCAGTTAAAGCAGAGAATCTACTGGGACTCCATGAGTGAGACAAAAACAAATTATGCTACTGCAGTGAATATGACATAAATCACACGAACAACCTTTAACCTTCTACATTCTTGCTTTCATCACAGCTTGACACTGAGCTGCTAAAAAGGGTGTGCAAATCTATTTTTAAAACCCTGCCTGTAATTTATTTCATTTCAAGATGGCAATTTTATCCCCCTATGATTTCGAGGCTGCAGTAATGTGGCTTTCATTTTTTCGTCTGACCACAATATTCTGTCAGCGCCACTACGCCAACTGACAGCATTTTTACATGTCAAAGCCTTGCAGATCACGGGCGCGGGCAGATCTTACACCATTTTGTTAACATGTTTCATTTCGCTTGCCACTCAGGCTGAAGCGGTAAATTTGTGTATGCGCAAACACATCCTGACTTAGCAGCTGCATTTTCTAAGTTGGCGTGGGAAGCCAGAATCCTGTCAAACAGGCGCTGGTCCTCTGGTGAAGGAATGAGAGCTGATAAACACTTCACAGGAGAGACTAGGCATCACATGCCAAGAGGAATGTAATCCATGTAGCCATGTGAATATCAAACAAGAGTGGTATTAGAAAGGAATGTGCTAAACCTATGAATCTGTGTCTGTAAAAGGGAAAGTAGCTTTTACATTCCATGACAGCTCATTTTTTATTTAATTTGACATTATTTCATAGTTTAGTCTAAAATCTGATACAAAAATCACCACCAGGCATCTAAAGTGATATCAAGACAACACTATGTTTTCTTTTATATCCCTCACAAACATACTGATGACATGTCTGGCTACTACAAACCTGCAGCAGGACTGCAGAGGACACAGAGAATGTAAAGTATCACAACTATACCTGACATTCAGCTCGTCACTCCGCCATCCAAGAGGTGCACGGGTTTCTGAGGAACACAATGAAAGAGCAGAAAATAGTGTGTTAAAAATAACAAAATGACAGCTCTCCGGCAGGCAGCGGTCTCAGTCAGACATCCTCGCTGCCATCTCTCTCTCTCTCTGATCTGTGAGGCAATCTGTCTCTACCCACTGATCACAGTACTGCAGGCGGCGGTCTCGCATCATTTAGGCGTCCTTATAAAGCGAGTCAATGAATGCGTCCTTCAGTGAGGACAGATCCTAGATGGGTACTCAGCAGGAGAGGGCTGGGGGGGTAACAGCTCTCCGTCTGAGGTTTAGTCGGGTGACGCGGGCTCCCTTGTTAGTTTTTCGTTACTTTTTTTGTATGCATACCCTGTGCATGAAAACAGGGCTGCTTGTGCATGCCGGGCTTTGTGTGTGTGTGTGTGTGTTGTGTGCGGAGATGTGTAAAGAGGATGCGGAGGCGGCCCCAGAGAGGCTTACTCATCACCCAGTTCACTGTCCAATCACTACCAGAGCCTTGTGGCTGCAGAATGCCTCCCACACATGGCAGACCTTTTAACAGCCATCTCAAACACATAAATCAAACTTATTAAACTTATTAAAATCAGTCCACGCCGACATGATATAATGTCAACCTGCCGGGAGGTTGACAATCAGTAACAATTGCACACAGATGACATCACGTAAGCCTAATTCACTATGATGCTCTAATTACTCCATTCATTAGCGGTTAACACGTGCTATGTTGAGGGTAAACAGGCTTACAGCTGGGTAAATACTTAGATTTAAGCTTGAGGTTCAGCTGCAAAGGGCTGTGTGCTCTACCTCTTGTAGTCGTAACCCCGAGGTCAGACCAACTCATCACACACTCAGTGTCCTATTTCATCCTACGGGCTGTGTAACGCAAGAACAAAGCCAACCATGTCCACTGATATTATACTTGTGCAGGCACAAAACAAAAAAATCAGTACTTCTACTAAAGGTACACATACCTGACGACAGCTATGACTCAAAACCTATCTTATCTTCTGAGTGGCTGCCTGTGAGAATATTTTTATGTGATCAGTTACAAGATTATGTCCAAATTAAGCTTATTTACAAAAGTAGTGAGCATTTTTTTTTTTTTTGAGATATGGATGCAAAATGTAGTGTTGCCACACCTGTTCCTTCCTTCCTGCAGCAGTGGAGGCAAAGACTCTGATGTTCTTGCGACACATTGAATGTGAAACAAAACCCTCCCCTTGCCCAAAAAGCCTCAGAACATGAATGAATCAATCCAGTGAGTGAGCAATCGCAAACATGATTTCATTTCCTGGGGGTGATTTTGAAAGATCAAAACCGAATATCAAGAACCAAGAAGTCGTCATCTAGACGCCACTGGCAGATACAGAAATTAAATGACGCGAAGCACCAACAAAAAGCTGCAAAATGACACATATAGTCACTCTGACAGGTTCAAACCCTTCATTTCCTTCCACGTTTCCTATAAATGGTGATACAACAGCACAGTTTGGAGTAAGAGGATGTTCTGTGACAGATTAAGTAAAACTTCCTCTCTGCAAAATGTCCCCAATGGAAAAAGCAGCACACGGATAACATCACCTGTCTCGGCCAAATCCTCTCTCAGGTCTGGTCTCTGTCTCACCTCCAGAAGGCCAGTTTGCTAAAAGCCTTGTAACAGCAACAGGAAGGGAGGAAATAATAAAGGAAAACATTTCATCTGATGTATGATGAGAGTAAAATGATATTTGGATACAATATTAACTTTCTTTTAAAAATGTCTTCATATTGTCTCGTAATACGGGGACATCACTGATATAACTATTTTTTTCCTTCTGCTTAAAAATGCCATCAAGCCATAAATAAAATTCTCCTGGGAAGATGACATGAAAACAAAGTCACCCAAAGGGAAAAGTCTAGAGTGATGTCAAATATTCACTTTATTCCAGTGATCAAATATGACACCTTGTGGTAAAAGATATCTACTGCACTGTAGTGCACGCACAAGATTTCTAGTCACTGGGACACAGATGTTCATTATCCTACAACAACTATATTTAAGAGGTGTTTATGCAGTGAATTGGCACATTTCAACAGAAACTTTGGATCAGAACAACCAGACTCAAAATAATAGTGACAAATCAACTACTTTTTATGTTTTATGAAGCAACGCTGGGTTTGTAGGGGGGTAAACTTGCCTAAAGTAACCTAACCAACCAAGCCTAACTGAATCCTTGTTTTAAATTTGGTTCCACACAACATCCCTGTTATCCAGATGTGGGTTATAATCAAACAAAAGCTATGACAACAGAAAAATCAGCCACTTTTCAAGTTAAGCCTGGGAGGAGTTAAGTTCCGTTCTTATTCCTCTTATCAAGATAAACCAAGAATAAACAGCTCAATCATTTATGATCCAGGTGTCAATTCATCGCTGAGTTTCAAGCTCTCATTCTTGATTAATTGTGATGTTCGCGGTTTGATCTCCGCTCTCGGTTGTCAGGAGCCGGTTTCTGTCTTCCCCCAGGATGTGAGGTAAAGTGATATGAACAGGGGGAGACTGGTCCCAGCTGCACGGCTGAATCAAACAAAGGCCGGGACTGCAGTACATCAAAGGGGATCATGTGCTTTGGCTGACCCGGCGCTATACGCTCTTCATACTTTACATTACACCTAATGGGAGGAATGAACATGTCTTTGTACATTTCATGGATGTTGATCACATCTGTGGGCGTTTTGCACAAATAGAACACATTCAGTGTGCTTTCATGATTAAAAAATGCACAAAACATATCTAAAAATATCCCTAAAAGACTAAAAGTGCTTTTTTGCTTATGTTAGCTATAACATAGTATATTTGAATATTAAAGATCATTTTTTACCTCTGTTGTGTGACAAAGAAAGTTCAAAGATCCACTTACTAACTTTACAGAGCTTTCAGTTGCATCTCTCAGTCTTCCTAAGTGAAAAGACAAGTGAGTGGACCTTTGAACTTAGAGCATATTGTGTTTAACATGATTACACAGAAAATGCATTAAAGCCAATACATTTCTTTAGGGAAGTTGGCAGAAATGATGTTGAACATGTGCTTTGATGACTTTGATGATTTAGATTAAACATTTTATTGTTTAATGTATCTTTTCATGAAAAATGCTTTAATCATAACTTGACATTAGTCAAAAAAATGTGCTTCTCTGTATGTATTTTCTTAATAATGAGCAACAACTGAAGCTCATAGTTTCCTCAACTTCTTAATCAATCATCAGTGGCTGGATGCAGTGCACAATACAGTGCAGGCATGGAGAGTGGGGGGTGCCAAGCACATGTATGCCCCATCAGCCACACAAACACTTCATGAAAATAACCCTCACTCTTCACCGCCTTGTCAAAGTGCCCCGCTGCAAACAATCACGATGCACAAATGATTCAGATTTCCAGAAGCTGTTCGAGCGTCTTGAGCATCCAGAACGGTGTGAATGTTGAGTTAAAGGCTGCCGCGGGTCGTCCAACAAGAGCCGTAAACTTTAAAGGCTACTCACCATTTCGGCACACGGTGGGCGAAAAAAGCGACTGGCTTTTTAGGGAGACATGTTTTCAGAGCTCGGTTTGTCCGGTGGGGAGGATGGAGCCGAGGTGCGCCGCTTTCCGTTTACGTCGCTGGACAAAATACATCCATTGATAGTTTTTTTTTGGGGTCCTTTCTCTGGAAATTTACGAGGAAAAGGATTTGGCTATGTGAATAAAGACGGACGGCGCATGCGCAGTCCTTGGACGCGCTGACCATAATTATTTGCAAAGTTTGACTGAAACATTGATTGTTGAGCTTTGTGACACTGTGGCGTGAGCTGAGAGTGAATCCTCTTTGGAAAATACATCTTCTCGTGTATTTTATGTTATTGTGCAAACATCAATAGGAAACCACTCTCAACTTATATTATAGGAATATTGGCACTACAGGAATAATAATGTGAAAATAAAAAGTATGGTAGTGTCACTTTAAATGTTTAGTTTTGACCATATATAAGATCTAAAGCCCCATCTGAACATGTAGGACTATTATAAGTGAACCTAAGGAAGTTAAAATAAGATAAAGAGAGATAAGGTGGCTGTTTCCTGTTTAGTTCTATGAGCCTATAATTACACACCATGTTTAGAATAAAAGATACATGGCCCAGGAGGCCGTGCTGTGCTATAAATGTTATTTATAACCCTGCTAATATTAAAAATGAAGTGATGCTTTCACACCAGTGTCTGTTTTATGTTAATGTTTGTAATGTTTCATTAGTGCCTTGTGAGCCCAGCAGCCCAGTCGTTGTCTATTCCTTCCAGACGGTATTTAGTAGACTGCATTACACCATGGGAAAGCCTAACAATTAGTGTTAGCCAAATAGCTGGAACAATTAATCCGAGGATGGGGAATGAGGCCGCAGAAGCCCAAAGAACATGGCGCAAACAAAGAGTTGCGCTCCTTGTAAACACGCACGCAGGCGCCTCATTACCAAGGGAATGGGTGATGAGCTGTCAGGTAACACGTCTTGAGGACGCATGTCAATTTCCTTTAATGTTCTCAGCTACTTGTTAAACATGAAAGGGGGTGGGTGAGGGTATATAAGACACCCCTAATCTCCCAGTAGAGGAATTTGTCATTAACCGGCCCAAAACATGCGCTCATTGGGACCTCTGGCCGTCGCGCTGCACGCATCTCTGCTGGTGCTGCTGGCTCAGGGGCTTCAAAAGACCAGAGATGGAGTTTACATGAGGTCGCTGCAGCGTTTTTCTGCAATGGACCGATCGACCGGCTACCACCTGCCGACCTACATGATGCACCTCTACAGGAATTTCAGGTCAAACTTCTCCAGGCCCTTGGATACTATGGAGCAAGAGGCAGCAAAGCAAGCGGACACCGTGAAGAGTGTGATGGCTAAAAGTAAGAGTTCTGTCCATTGTTTCTCTAAAGTGCATGCACTAAATAATCAGAGGGCGAGATCGTGGATAGTGGATGAACCACGGGGAGAAAACGCCTTTATTACTTCAGGCTACAGCAGATCTCTCCTCTGCCACATTAAGACCCTCTGAAATGTTAGTTGTTTTTTTTTTTTCCTGGCTCAAGTGTTGTCCTGTCAAAGCTGCGGCCCAGACGACCTCAGAGGGTTTCAATCCACATCCCGCTCAGTGGGTGGATAACCACGCAGGGATCAGCGTGTGAAAAGGCCGGTTTTCTGTCTAATTCTCAAAGCAAACCTCTTTTTTCTTAAATAGGTGATGTTGATTAGACATCTCGCCAGACACCCCCCCCTATACAAATCTCTTGTTAAGTCAAATCAACAACTTCCCTCAGTTCTTTCTTCACACTTGGCTTGATTAGATTAGAGCTCGGGATTTAATGGCACAAGCAGCCAACAGAGGACAGCCCTTCCTGCTGCTGAATCCAATTTCACATCGCTGCTAGGTGTTAGAGTTATTACCTTGTTGTTTGACTGAGGATATGCAGAAGCCAGGAGAGGCAGGGACGTGTTAAACGATTGGTTTCGGCTCGGGGTTTGGGTTTGAGTGGATTAATAGCGAGGATGCTTTTGCACTTTTGATCAACAGTCCAGCTCGATGGGCCAATGCACTGGACGACGTTTAAAGACGCTTTAATCCTTTAGATGAATTTGAACCACACCTGTTCATTGAATCACAATGACGCCCATTACAGATGTGGGCGCAGCACATGTTGTTGAACAATGAATCATCTTTTTTTTTTTTTTTTTTTCTTAGGAGACTAACATGCCTGCTTTGATTTGCCATCAGCACATGCATTGATCATGGAGTCATGCTGCTTACATGCATAAAAATGTGATGGCTGGATGTAGAAATAACCCGAATAATAACCACATAGTTCTGGAGTAGGATGCACAATAATGGGTAATTTGCTGATACCTGTTGGCTGAGATTTAGATGGACCAATTTAAATTATTACAATACATGAATATCTTCGTTTCACTGTAAAACCACCATGTATTGGTGGACTCACGGTATAGAAGGTATAATTTTATATGATAATATTCATATTTGTTGTGGTTCAGTGGGCCACATTTTGCTTTAATCTAGAAACTGATTATGGGAAGAAAGAAAAAAAAAAAAACAGATGTGCATTTCTGTTTTTGCCAAATGTAGTGAAATAGTTTCTCACACTAATGAAAAAATCCTGGAAGTCAAAATTGCCACAGCAGTCCTGCTCACTGCCCACAATTAAAAAGAGATTAGCAGAAAATCTTTGATAAGTCCCTTTTATATTCACCCAATCTGTGTCTACTTTCCACAAGTGTAGTTTACATGGTTAATGCTTGGTATAAATAGAGAAATGTAAAGACACCTCTCCTGATTAATACTGTTTCCAAGGGGAAGTCTTAAGTCACTGACAGAGGACAAAGTACCTCAATTTACAGCAGGTGGATGTTGCTTTCCCTGGAAAGCTTGCTGGTACATTAAATTGTGTGCTGTCCTATCTGCCAGTCATGAGTTTGATCTTTATCCTGATTTTAACATAATGTTCACTGTCTGACACAGGTCGCTCCCCAACGATGCTAATCTGTCTCTTTTCACTACATTAGGTTTGATGTACAGCCAGAGGAGCTGGATTGTGACCTTTGACCTCCACGCCCTGCTGGCTGACAAACAGATCCAGGCAGCGGAGTTGAGAATCAGGCTTCCTCGGACACAGAGTGCTTCCAACATCACTGTGGAGGTCTATCACCAGCAAGGCCAGGGGTGCCATATGCACAAGAGCTGCCAGGAGCAGCAGCTGGTGGGTCTGCTCACTGAATCATCACTGGTCACTTCATCACAGAGCTGGAAAGTGTTCAACATGACAAGTCCTCTGTTGAACTGGCTCCGACATGCTTCGACTATGAGAATTCGACACAGAAGAGTGTCAAGAAGAAGGAAAGCAATAAAGACAAAGAGAGGCCTGTCGCTTCCTGATCAGTCTGTCTATGTGGCGAGCCCGAGAAGAGAGCAGGACGTGAGTGATCGGGCCTTGTTGGTCGTCTTCTCACACACTGGCTCTGATGAAAACTCAAAGGCCAAGGCGAGCTTACTCCATACAGCTGAACAATCCAAGTTCTTGTCCCCTGCTGAAATCAAAAAGGGCCGCTGGCCCAAGAGGCGCAGGAGCAAACGGGGCCAGAGAGAACAAACAGCGAGAAGCCCGCAGGCGTCCAAAAGAGGGGGTGAAAAATCTCTCTGTCGCAGAGTCGACCTGCATGTGGACTTTAATAAAATTGGCTGGGGGTCCTGGATCATCTTTCCAAAACGATACAACGCCTACCGCTGTGAGGGTTCCTGCCCTGGTCCTCTGGGGGAAGACCTAAATCCAACTAATCACGCTTACATGCAGGTCAGTGGTTTATCTATCTATCTATCTATCTATCTATCTATCTATCTATCTATCTATCTATCTATCTATCTATCTATCTATCTATCTATCTATCTACTTAGTAGAGTCATATCTGCCTGTGTTGACGACTTTTCCTCCTTTTGGGACATGAAATGCGAGACACTTGAGTACACGAAACATGTCTCTACATGACCAACAGTATCTGTAATCATCACTAAGGTGGACTGGTTTTGCCGTTCGGAAGGTCCAATTCACAGTAAATCTGACATGACATGAATGCAGCACAATGCATGAGACCACAGGAAGAGGCAAAACTTTCAAATAAAAGATGCAGCTGTAAAACCCACAATATTGAAAGAGAAATTAATCAGCAAGGATTTTGATAATCAATCATTTTAGTCATATTTCAAGCAAAAATGCCAACATCCACTGGCTGCAACCTCTCACATGTAAGGATTTAATACTTTTCTTTTTTATATCTGACAAAAATAATGAACTGAATATCTTCAGGTGTTACTTATGATCATCACCTTAGGCTGTGGAACATTAAAGCACATTTTTCTATATATATTTTATATGCAAAACGATGAATCGAGAAAATAATCAGCAGATTGGGAATGGGAACAACATCAACAATGGGAATAATGGTTAGTTGCAGCCATATAAAAGAGATTTAAACAATGAAAGCTGCTTTCACAAAACCTTCACTGGCATAAACCTGAATAATTGAACTGAAGAATAAGCATTTGCCTGTTTTAGTGTCTTTGTTAACAGAAATTGAGTATTTTAAAACTGGAATTATCTATCTGAATCCTCTGTTTTGTTTCTTTCTTTCTTTTCCAGAGTTTACTGAAACATTACCACCCGGACAGAGTGGCATCACCCTGCTGTGCCCCAACCAAAATGAGCCCATTAAGCATGCTGTACTACGAGAACGGAGAAATGCTCCTGCGACATCACGAAGACATGATTGTGGATGAGTGTGGCTGCCAGTGACAGCTACAATCACCTCCAACCATGCTGTGCAGAAGCAACCAGTTTCTGAAAAACAAAAGAAAACACTTAGCTAGAAGGGGGAAAAAGCTCTTTGATGATTGCCACTGTGCACTGTAAGATTGGAGCTGATCTATGTGCAGAGATGGGATTTTAATTTGTGATGCGACCTCTGGTTTGTAAGGAGAACATTGTTATTTTAGGATGTGCTGAAATACAAACTCAACAACAGCATCCAGCCTTCCAGCTGTGTGTCACAATGTAATGTACAACTTTATTGCCTTTATCAATTTCATCAATGTAAACATGAAATGGCAATGTTGTTTACTATTCCAGCACTGTTTTTATTGTAAACTACCATTTGTGGAGCTGTAAATTAATGTATATTTATTGTAAATATTAAAATAATTGTATTTATGTACATTTTGCACATGGATTATGTATTTTGTTTTATTACTGCGAGCATAGGAAATGTATATAATAGCTGGCCTGTACTTGAGGCAACTTCCCCTGTTTAATTACACCAGTACTAGACAAGGTTATTTTAAGCACTGGAGCTGGGCATCAAACCGTAACCTACTTTTTTGGTACCAATCAAAATATGTCTGCAGCAGCCAGTATTGAAAACAGTCAGTACTGAAATCCAGCAAAAATATTTCCTGATTTAAATCAAATTTTAGGGTATTTTAATCTGCAGCTCTTGTTGGTCTGATTTGGTTTGCTGTCATAAAACAATATAAACACAACATACTTGCAAACATATTCACAAAACACAATGCATGTCGTCACTCAGATCAGAGGCACATTTGCCTGGAACTACTCTGCGTGATAACAGAAGTACCGACACACCAAAACAGGTGGATTTTTCTAGTTTTAGAGCGTTTCCACTGCGAGTGATGGCCAAAATCCACTCACAATAAAAACACAGCATTGTACAGTAAAGAGATATCCAGCAAATACTGTAAAGTTGCAGTTAGTTGAAACAATGGTAAACTCTATTCTTCTGAAGCCATAGAGCTCATTGTATTCAAATCCTTTGAAAATACACTGACTAACCAGGAATTCACCAGAGTCACGACCATGACAGTGGTCAAGCTGGGAATAGTTGACCAGGACTCACAGGTAAGACAACATTTAACTTCCTATTGTCGCTCCAAGATAAATATTCCTATGGAAAAAGTCTAAAATTTAGATATTTAAAGTAGAGAGAAGTTGCTTGAAATAAGTATATCTGTAAGTATCCTTCATATTGTTCAGTTGGCCCAGACTCAATGCAAAATATTCCAGTTTTAAAGAGCAGGATTCAGACATGAAACGTCTCAATGTGGTGACTTAATTACTATGTTGTCCCCCAATATTAGCAGAATGAAACGTACTACTTTAGTATTAACACGTATCACCGATTAATTAAAGAAGTTATTGCTATTCTTACTACTTATTGTGCTTACTTTGTCAATAAATCGCCTGCAACTTTAAAGCGCAGCACTGACATCCGTGAATTGGTTATTTCCTATTCAGCCGGCTGTTAGCTAGTAGCCTAGCATGTGCCTTAGTTTACTAACTGTCGCTAAAAAGCAGCGACTTTAATATAGTTTGCGTAAGGTTACTATGCGATGTGTTGCTGATGAGCCTTTCTTTTCTGATGAATAGAGGAACATTCAGGTGAACTGCCCTCTCCGGGGCTAAAAATACACACTCACCAAATTTGACTGTGTCTGCGCTGCTGTAGCTAACGTTAGCCTGCTAACTGTGGCAGCTGCTAGGCTCTGACACAGTAGCTTCTAGTTTGGGTAAGTGGCTTCACGGCGTGGTTAAATCAAACCGTAATGAAATAATAGCAAGGTATATACATAGCTACACATGTAGGGTAGGGCTGTGGTAGCTTATTTTAAATGGGCTTGTAGCTACCTCGCAGTATTTCCTCTTCAATTGCTATGCTGGTTCACTGATCAGTCTCCAGAAGTGACTGACATGAGTGCAGCTTTTAGGTAGGGACACAGGAGCATGTTCATGTTTGTGGCACGACTTTATACCTTGTATAGTGCACTGACTGGCAGAGTGTGATTTTTCAGTCAAATTCAGGGAATTAGCTTGTGTTGAAGTATTAGAGGGCTGCTATGTGATTCTTCAACTAATATAAAAACTTAAAAATCATTTTTCACTTCATTATTTCATTATCTCCAGATGTAATTCTTTAAGATGAAGACTTTTAGTACTTTCACTTTTGATACGTGAGTCCTGCATACGTTTGTTTACTTTTATTACTTTTACTTGACCTTAAAAGTAGCATGAAGGCTTGTAATGGATCACTATTTTTTTTGCATTGTTGTAATGCTAATTATACACATGAATGATGCCAGTAACTCTTCCAGAGGAAATATTTATGTCACTTTACAGGAAATATTTAACTTGATTTATTCCTTCTTGTTGTCAGTAGGATCCTATTATTCCTGAGGCTACTAGCTGGACAGAAGCAGTGATAAACTGACATACAATACATATTTGATTATGTCACATATGATGTGTATAATGTAACCAAAGCTTAAGAATATGTATAAAACTAACTCAATATCGATTCGATTTAGCAAGTGTCTTAACTGCATGAATATACATTTGTAACAATATACTGTCATTATTAGTTGCTGGCATTATTATTTGGCTGTTCTACATCTGACGTAGAGAAAATAAAAGTATGTGAAAGTGTAATGTTGCATGATCTCCCGTAGGAACAGTTACAGCAGAAAAATGGCTGAGGCAGTCGCAAATGTGGCCAGGAGGATTAATGCAACTGTAGAGGAGGGGAAAGATAATTTGGGTAAGACTCCCTTCACACATCTTTCTCCCTGTCCCCCACTCGCTCTTTCTGCAGCTTCCCAGAAAATGAATGAATGGTCCTGATTGAATATTCTGGTCGATGCTATTTCGGGTTTCGCCAGCAGGTGGTGACAGAAGCTTACATTTGTTTGCTCAAATATCCGTAACCTTAAATCCAAAGGAGTTTGTTAATTATAGATATGCAACATTCCCCTGCTAATGTGTCAGTGCTTGATAATCTCATAATCGTGGTCTTCTTCTCTGCAGACCTGTCGAACTGCAAGCTCATTTCCTTCCCAGACGGTGTGTTCAAGGTCCTGAGGAGTGTCACGGAAAACATCCGCGTTATCACATTGGCAGACAATGAGATGAAGGCCATTTCCAGCAAGTTGTTTACAACGTTCACTCAGCTGGAAGGTAGTGGATAATACGCCACAGCTATTTGATTCACTGACTCAACATTCAAGAAAAGATTGTGTTGTTGGCTGCTGTTGATCTTAAAAGCTGTTTGCCTCACAAATGCAGACAGGAAGTCTTCATGCTGTGAGGGAAGAACAGATAAGCGACCCCTCGATTTACTTGTGTCTTGAAATACCTTGCAGAACTGGACCTGCAAGGCAATGTTCTCACCAAACTACCCGACGCCATTGGGGAAATGAAGCATTTGACCTGCATCAATCTGGCTAATAACAGCTTCTCCAGCTTCCCTGATAAACTCACTGAAATAGCCACGCTGGAGAGGATTAACCTGGAGGGAAATAGCATCACAGGTAATAAGATATAGATATACAGATATATTAAGTAAGGAGATGGGTTGTACATTCTTACATGGCTTGGTTTGTGTTTAAGTTAACTTAATGTTTATTGTTTAATTTGCCCCACAGAAATACCAGTGGAGAAGTTGTCTGACATGCCAGCGCTGAAGTGGATAAACGTGAAGTCAAACCCTTTGGACTCAAACACTCAGTCTGCTCTCCAATCTTCCCACAGTTTTGACATTTTGTCAACAACAGACTCCTAAAATAGAGGAGTCGTGTTTACCAACCTATTGACTGCATGCTGTGTGCCTTTAACTGCTTCAGTTGGATGCTTTCGTGTGCCTGTGAAATGAGACAACGAATACTTGAAGACATCGAACTGAAGACACCGCAGTGGGTTTACAAGAGACAAGAAAGCAGAGCTGTGTAAGGATGGCGTCCTCCTTCATCGGAGATGTAATCAAGCCATCTTCATACACCGTTTTGACATGTTTTTGTCTCAGCTGAGATATTTGTAGGAACTTATTTATTACTTTTGATAGTATAAAGAAGTTTTTCAATTAAAAGATCATGCACTTGACATTATGCAGCCTTGTGTCATTATTTTTCACAGAGTGACAAGTTCACTGCTGAGACTACTTTATTATTTATTATTTCATTATTCATTTTATTTGCAGTAAGGTTCAGGCATGTGTTTTTCAATTTTTTTCATTTTTTATCAGCCTGACAATTACTTTCTTGATGATAAATGATTACTTATAGTATAAAAATGTCTTTATACTATACTATGTCTATTGTAATGTTTACAATAATATAAAATAATATAAAACCTACAAGGCCTAAAATAATGGTTTAAGAGACTTGAAACATTAGGAACTCACTCTCCTACAGGTTTACGCTTGGCTCACGCTTATAACAGGCAACCAAATCCCCTGGAGAGACGAGTACAACGCTCTAGAAAACGATCTGATCATCAGCTGTAAGTTGCAGGCACCAATGAGTCGATAGATAGACGGATAGCAGCATAAACACTGATAAAGCTCTTTAACCCTCCTTCTGTAATCGAGGCTGCTCCACAGTAGAGGTATTCAAAGTATTCTGCTCGCGCTTTTCAAGAATTCTTTAAATAGCAACGAGTCTGGATCACCTAAGCTGGTGTTTGGGCTCTCTGACTTGAGCCTTTGTGGCATGTTGACACAGAGGAGTAAAGTAGCATTGTGATATCTGAGGTATTCACTAATGACCTGATTAATTTCATATCTCTTACCTTTTATAATGCCTATTTTATACGAGAGTAGACAGACTCTTACAACCTACAAGTCAGACAAAGAGGAATGTCTTCTGGCCAAGAGAAATGTTTAGAAAGGCGGCAGGCCTCTCCTGCCCAGTCTGTGACCTTGTATTGTGCATCATGCTCCTCTCTGGCTCGCTGTGCTTTGATAACACATACCAGAGGAAATACATTCATTTTCATTTTATTTCCATCTCAGTGCCAGTTCTAGATATTTGGCTCTCTATTGGCATTTCTGTGAATTAGACTGTGTGTGTTTTAGTCACACAAATAGGGAACAATTTCTCCAAACAGTCACCTCCTTGTTAATGTAATAAACACTAAATGTACAGGTTATATTCATCGTAGGTGTTGTGTGTAAACCACATAATAAACATTTGTTAAACATATTAAAGTTAATTGCACTCTGTTTCACTGGCTTTAACTGAATTGTTGATTGACATGAATGCACAATAGCATAAAAACTGAAAACTTGTTTTTATCTTGAAACTTGTTTTCATCTGTGACAATAAAACGATTATTTTATTATTTTTTTATATTACGATAATTAATTGAATTGATAACTTACTCTCTTTTACAATAAATGCAATTATACAACTTATTTTGACATAAAACAAACACAAACCATTAGTGCCAAAGTTCAAATTTAAAGCTAGCAGGCATAGATTTGTAAATGGTACTTTGTTGCAGTATCATTCATCATTTGTACCATGGCAAGAACATTATGTGTATTTATGACCATAAAATACAAGTGATGGATTTTAGAGAAAAGCCAATATTTTTACACACAATGTTTCTAAAAATAGGCGCATAAGTATGTTATCAAATAGTTACGGTGAAACTGGAGAGGCAAGAAGTCACAACACGGACATGCCACTTAATCCTGTCTGGTTAATTGGTTTACAGCTAACGCCTGTCAGCTCCATCTGTTTTTGCTCTCTAGAGCCACAGCTTACAAGAGGGAAATAAAAAAAAAAAAAAAAACACTTCACATGCAAAGAAGGTAGAAACTTCATATCCGTTCATCTCTCACAGGTCTGCCCGTGCTTGTTGGATACAGATGTCATCACTGTAACCACACAGGAGCCGTACAGAAGCCGGCGTGGCTCTGCCATCTGGCTTTTACACTCATCATAAAGCAGCCATGTTGTCACATGCTTGTAGCTGTCAGGTCTCTAAACCTTGGCTTAAACAGTGCGCATGCCTGCTCCCTCTGTCTCAATGACAGCCTGTCAGTCAGGAGCTTCTTAGCCCTCCTGAATTAGTGCACAGACCACAGAGGGACAGTTAGAGACCAACAACAGACATGAGCGTTACCATCGAGGAGAGGGGCAGGCCAAACACCCAGGAGTACAGGGTATTTTTCAGTAAGCACAGCTCTTTGAATAAACTAGTTTATGTGTTAGAGGGGATTTTTACCCTTCCTGGATTGTACATGGTGTAAAAGTTGTTTGATTAACGTGTGACAAGCAGTAACTACTGTCATAGCTGTATTGTAAGTAATGGTAGAGCTTTATGAAGGGATTGGACACTTTTTTAGCTAAAAATTCATTACTCCTTTCCATAGAAAACTCTGAGGGCAAATACATCTCTCCATTCCACGACATCCCCATCTACGCGAACGAAGCAGAGGTGAGCATCATGTGCCACTCCTGATGTTGCAGGTTTTTGCGACTTTTAAAAAGTAGACCTATATTTGCACCTTTTGAACCACAACAGGTCGTTCTTTCGAGTCAGTTGTTCCACACCTATCATTTGCATTTTCAAAAACACAATTATGTTCTCCAGTTAACCAAAATGAGTCACATCAGGCAATATTGAGGAAATCTGTGCTACTTTTTTTCCCATTTGCTTTTTGTATTCCCCAGCCCTTGTTGCTGTTTTGGCTTCAGGACAACGTGAATGATTGTTGCCAATTGCCAATTTGTCTGCTGTGGTAGACAAATGTGTTTCCCTGTACCACCCGGGGGCCGTAGTCCGTGTGCTACCTTAACTGACTTCACTAGCTGTGCCTTTAGTTCAGGCAGAACTTGGTGCTAACTAATACACTGAGAATTTATAGGGGAAAAAAGGTTCACATCGCAGGTTCAAGAGTCCTTTCTGTGTCTGTTACAGGTCACATGTGAAAAATGTGCTACTGTTCTCTCCATTTTTAGTGTTATATGAATCATTTATCTGTGGCACGCTAACTTTTGCAGTTATTGCCAATATATTAGTGTCTATTTTTTTTTTTATACATCAGCCATTCCTTTCAGCATCCTGCAAGTTAGTGCTGCAAAGCTGTCTGTTATCATTGTGTTGTCTTTTTCATAGAAGTGAATGAAGAACAGGAAAGAGAACCCATGCAAAACTGTATTTCTGATCATCTTGCAGAATATTTTTCATGCTGTTGTGGAGGTTCCAAGATGGACAAATGCAAAGATGGAGGTATGTGTATATGTACATGTTTTGTTTTTGCAAATGATCAGTGTCTTCATTGATAATGTTAGCGCTTATTCCACCCAAATACTCTATATAGACACATAAAATAGCCAGCCGATTGCACTTCAGCTCATATGTTTTTTTCTTTCAATGAATAATGTTTTTTTTTATTAACACAGTTGAGCACTGTGGGGGTTAGTGCTTCCTTCTGTTTTATCAAGTTGATGGAACTGTGTTTTTTCCACATGCTTATCAGATTGCCACCAAAGATCCTCTGAATCCACTGATACAAGATGTGAAGAAGGGGAACCTTCGCTATGTGGCGAATGTGTTTCCTCACAAAGGCTATATCTGGAATTATGGAGCGATTCCACAGGCAAGTCCTGCTCAGAGGATATTGGCCCAACAGGAAACCAGACCATGTATTTGCTCCATCAAACATGTGCTTTCTCCCGTCCCAGACATGGGAAGACCCCAACCACAAGGACGGCGACACAGGATGCTGTGGAGACAACGATCCTATTGATATATGTGACATAGGGAATAAGGTACTGGAACAATACTGACTCTGGGCTTTGAAGAGGCTCATTTAAAATAAGCTTTTTCAAAAAAAAAAAAATGTGTCTTCGATTCTCAGGTGTGCTCTCGAGGAGAAATAATCAAAGTGAAGGTGCTGGGAACTCTGGCTCTGATCGATGAGGGAGAAACAGACTGGAAGGTCATTGTGATCAATACAGAGGACCCTGAAGCCGCCGACTTTAACGGTATGAATGACCTGCAATAGAAGCTGCCGGCCCAGCTGGAAGATAAGTCATCAGTTAAATATGGTCTTATGCATTCTAAAGCTGTTGTTGACTTGTTGCAGATATTGATGATGTTAGACGACTTAAGCCAGGATACCTGGAGGCAACTGTTGATTGGTTCAGAAGATATAAAGTCCCAGATGGGAAACCTGAAAACCAGTTTGCTTTCAACGGAGAGTTCAAGGACAGGGTACATGTTTTAAACTTGTATTAAAAGTATTAATGTGTAGAAAATGTTAGATGTCCATTGGAACATAGTAGTTTCATGCTTACTTAACAGTTTTTCTATCAGTATCCTTTTCAGGGAGGAAAGATGGGATATAAAATGTTAAACTGCTTAATCTCTTCCATTAAGAATATTCACTTTTTATTGGGTTTTTTTTATATTGATGCTTTCTTGCTTTCTGTTTTTGGTTATTGCGAATAAAAAATGGTGTCTTCCAGGATTTTGCTATTAAAACAGTCAAGAGCACCCATGAGTTTTGGAAGGCATTGATTTCTACGAAGACCAATGCTGGCGAGTTAAATTGGTGAGTTCAATTTATAATCACAATTCAACTTAAGCTTCATCATGCAAACCAGGCTGTATGATGGTATATGTGACAAATGCTGTTAGTGATAATAGCGCAGTTTCATCCTGAAATAATAGACAGGACACTGACAGGGATGTGAATCAACTAAATTATAATCCTGTTGGATAATAGAACATATTCTGTAGCTGCTTCTTGCTGTTTTAAAGATGAAATTGTTTCCTTTGTTTGTTTGTTTTTTTGGCTTTCTTGAACCAGCATGAACACCAGCGTCTCCGACAGTCCGTTCTGCTGCTCCGCTGGGGATGCAGAGGCCGTGGTTAAGTCTGTGAGTCCCTTTTATTTCCAAATTCATGTCAGTCCACGTGCATCCCTTCCCTAATGAGACTAGAGATGATAAACATAACAGCGTGGGGTATAACCTGGTAACACACAAGCCCTCAGACAAAAGGAGAGGATCATTAGTGAAGAGGCGGAGGACAGAGGAAGGCTAAAGGCGATATCTTTCACTTCACTTCAACTGGCTCGTTTGGCAATATGAGGCTGTTGGTTTTCAGTTCAAACAGAAACCAGCGTTTCATGGCTTTCACAAAATAACAACCAGACCTCTGACATGAAAGATGATTCTTTGTGGCATTTAATGAGCTACATATGTAGGGCATTTGTTGAGCAAAAATAACAGCATTTGATGATCTTACAGGCATGTGCTTTTGGAGCTGAAGAGCCCGTTCCAAGTTCAGGTGGGTGTTTGCACATTTATTTGTTTTATTCCAGCGATTCTATGTCGTTGTCACATGAAAATCACAAATGCTTGATGTGTGTCTTTCAGTCGACAAATGGTTCTACTATGAGAAGTAAGGAAGGAAGGAAAATCATGGGCGAAAACCTTCAAACCTTCAAACCTTCCTTCTCTTCTTTCTTCCTTCATGTGACTTCAATGCATCAGAGCAGCACATGAACTAGATTAGATTTCATGTCACATTTACCTGCTTCTTTGTTCACACTTGGATGTCTGATGCTTTTGCTGTCAAACCTGCCCCACTGTTTGACTGTGACACTTGTTAATGGGAAGTAGCCTTTAATTTCAGGCTCTGCAAAACATTACAATAAACCACTCTAAATCCTTGGGTATTGTGTGTTGTATTGATTTTATTGCCACTATCATGTATTGCTATCATCATCACATGTTCTTATTCTACAGAATCTACAGAATATGGATCTTAAGTGGATAAAGATGCTCTGCCTGTGATATTTGAAGTAAAACGCGTACACCCATTTTTGTACATTTCTGTACAGTTCTCCATCCAATAATTCATATGGAAATGTTACTAATTGCTTTACTGCCTGTGGGCAATTCTAATAAATTATGTATTTAGCTTTCCTAAAATGTAAAAGCTACTTAACAGTACAAATGACTATTAAAGTGAGGCTGTAAATGGTTAATCCCGATGGATGCTTCTGTTGGCTGCAAAGGAACAATAAGCTTCAAAAAGCACTAGGGGCCATTACAGTGTGGTTAGAAACCATGGTAACAACAGCTAAAAGGTGTGCAGTTATTCAGATAAAAACATTATCTGTTTTCCTGATGATATCATACTGTATCTGCTGTGATTACACGACAGCCTATTTAACTTGCTGCCTGATAACAAATGTATGCTACAACAAAACTAAGTTATTTCAAGCACATTTACATGTATTTTGTAACATTTTTGTTAGATATTCCCTATAAACAGAGTTACACACGTCATCTTTTTCTCTATAATGGAATAAACTGAAAACATGCAAACACAATGCAATGTTAACCTACGTGCAATATTGCAGACATATGTTTAAAAAATTATCTCATATATATTATAGAATATATATTTCAAATACTATCTAGAAGAATGTTAATGGTCCCAGTGTAAAATCCTACATTCTGATAAATATCACATTATTTCAGGGCTTTTTGCTTTGAGATTATATTTCATTTATGTTGTTGTTTTTGCAGGGGGAAGGTAAGTTTCCACATCATCAAGAAAAAATCTTAGATTGGCTTTTTCTTGCAGCTGTAGAATTAGAATAAGATGTTGACTAATGTAAAACTAATGTAGTCTAGTACAACAGCCCTGCAACAAATCCTACTTTTATGAAGGTTACAATGCTCATGTTTTTTTGAAACTGTTTTAGATTGGTGTGGATTCAACAGCATGGTTATTTTGAAGGATTTAGTTTGAAGTGGTTTTGAACTGTATTGCATTATAAAGAGAGGTACCTCTCTTTTGTAGCCTACACTTGCCAGTACAACTCAACGACCCCATAAACTACATCCTCCCAAATTACCATTCAGATAAAACTTCACCTCTCTGAACCAGTTTAAACAAAAAGCTAATCATTTTAGGCTTCACACATGGAGGAGTTATTGTAGGGCGGAATTAGACTGCATTCGTTTATTAGTTTTCGCTAAATGTACCTAATAAACAGGCAACTGAGTGCAATGAGTAATTGGGGGACTACTTTATAGCCCGTTGCACCTGCTGGTCGCCAAGATGGGGGCGCTAATGCAACACACTGGATGCCAAACGCCGAATTTTAAAAACACGAAGAAGAAGAAGCGGCGCTCTGATTGACTGTTTCCAAGGAGACCACCGATACTACTGAGCGCTGGGCTGCTGGTCAGTACCGAGGAGAGGTAAGTCAGCTAATGCTTAAATCAGAAAAATAATGCTATATAAAGACAAAATAAAGCATGTTGTGGCGTTGACTCATTCAGTAATGTGTTGGTAGTCCGTTAAACGTCGCTTTGACGCACCTGAGATCAGAATCTAGAAAGTACTAGAGGTTTTGCGGCAGCTAACATGCTAATGCTAACTAGCTAGGAGGCATTATCTAGCTAGTTACCTGCTTAATGCTACCGTTATGTCAGCCCATCGTGGATTCGTTATCACAGCCGGAAGCGGTGATGGTGAAAACAGGTGTTTTGGTCGCAGTAGCTGAGTTCTGTGATCATCAAATTTTGCTCATCCAAAGGTAACGTTACCGCTAACTAGCCATCTGCTACACGTGTTGGTGCAGCTGTAGTGTCACGTCAAGGATATTTAAACACCTGAGTGATGTAATGTAATACAATAATAGACCTTCTTCTTCAAACGTGTGACTTGTTAAAGTAGGAAAAGCACAGGTGAAACAAATTTAGTTGACGATTGCTCAGGTCAATCAAGTGCCCCAGTTAGCCATGACAGAAAAGGTCTTATGTACTGCAAATAAATGCTACGCTATTTAAAAAATGTTCCGTTTTCGTACAAACTACTAATGTAGTACTGGATGTTAGTTGACCCAATGCTATGGCATTCTCCCTCTGCGTTATGTTGATGTGTGTTTCTCATATTTGGTCCACCTTAGTTACATTCAAGGAGGAGCAAAAATATTAGAAGCTAATCACAATATGATGAGATCCAATTCCACCATTCATTTTAGTAATTGTTGAGGAAATAGTTTGTGATGACCACTTCAGTGATACAGTATCAAGGCAGGGAAGACTATTTTTCTGGTCAAAGTGTATGTATTATGTAATCGTAATATCTGACCTCTTTCTTGTTTCAGTCAAAGACCGTCAAGATGTCATTTATATTCGACTGGATCTACAATGGGTTTAGTAGTGTTTTACAGTTCTTGGGTAAGTATTGGGTGCAGTTCTGCAGTGGTTTTAAAAGCAACAGAGAACTATTAAGTAAAAAAGAGTAAGCTGTGTATGTGAAACAGAGTGTAAAGTAATGTATAACCATGAAGCATTCCTTCTGAAATGTAGCCAAGGTCATACAACTGTTAAGTTCCTCACAGGTGAACTCATGAGCAGTACTCAAGTGAATGTTATCGGTCATGTTCCATCTCTGGCATGAAGCAGGATTTGGCTTTCATCCATGAGATATGTGGGTCATTTGTGATGCATTTGTGAAACATTTCCTCCAGGTCTGTACAAAAAGACTGGGAAGCTGGTCTTCCTGGGCCTGGACAACGCTGGTAAAACAACACTCCTACACATGCTGAAAGATGACCGACTTGGCCAACACGTGCCAACGCTGCATCCAAGTAAGGAGGGACTCAAATAGTAGCTCAGCTGCACAGAGATACTCATTTATTGTAGATGACTGTCTTGCAACATGAGCCATATTGCGGAATTACTTTAATCTGGGCAAAGTATTGTGATAGTATCGTGAGTTACTCTGTAATTTGAAGCCTTTTTTTTTGTGTCAATTATCCTTTAGTGAGCAAATATATTCCACATATGTTCCTCTAAAATATTCAAAGCTCAATTTTTGGGATGATACAATTGTGCATACTGTAATGAAATCAAAAGAAAGTCATGTAAAGTGACAGGCACAAGGTTGATACCAAGATAAGACAATAAATAGACAATGAACAAACAAAGCAGAAAACATCCAAATACAAGAACAGAACAACCAAATAAACAAAAAACAACTGAAAAGTTGGACCATAATAGAAAAAATAAATGAAGATAAATAATAAATAAAGGAAAAGGGAGACGCCTCCCCTCCCCCTCCCTCGCTCAGAGACTTCACTTTGCAAATTGGAAAAAAGATATAATATGATATGAGTGGTTTCCACATCTTATTGAATTGTAGAAGTTTGTTTTCCAGAACATATCTTCTCTCCAGATGGATGGTATTAGTCTCATCTGGTAGCCACATCTTCGTAGTGGCAGGTGTGGTCTTCCATACCATGAGAATTAATTTCTTTGCTGTTATCAGGCAGTAAGAAAAAAATAGATGTTGCAGCATGTTTGGTCTTCTAGATATCTCAGATGTGCTGTAATTTGCAGCCTTGTTAAAATTTCTGTTTTTTTCTCAAAGCTTCTGAAGAGCTGACAATCGGTGGGATGACATTTACCACGTTTGATCTGGGAGGACACGTACAAGGTGAAATCGCCATCCAGTTTTTCCACCAATTACACAATGTACTGCTTGTGCTGCCACAACATATTTAGGTGAAATATCACATCGATATTATTAATGGAATTAACTTAGGCTTCAGCACAGGATCAACAATACGTTGACATAGTTCGACATCAAAATGGATGTGTTGCACATTATCAGGCTGTTTAATTCACCTACAGTAAAACAGTATAAATAGTTCAAATTATTTTATACATTTTGTCTTTAAAGAAATACAGGGAGGAGCAGGTGAGCACTGAAAATAGATTTACTTGATAGCAAAATATAAAATTGTTACAACTGTTCTCAATTGTCTGTTGAAAAGCTTAAGATTACTGAGCTTTTCTGTCAACTTGCTCTATGCTGCCTTCACTATCAGTAGTCTCTACTGCTGTCAGAAACATGCCCGTGAAAAAAAGAAGCAAGTTGATCAATCACAGTTCTGAAGACTGCCACATGGTGTCTCTGTAGCTCCCGCAGCGCAGATGTGTAATTCAGATCAGCTTTGATGGAACCACTGAGCCTAAAATAGTGAGTGGTTACTGAACGACATTTAAATATTGTGCCTGTGCTGCAGGAAATATACATGAAGGAAGACAGCCGTTCCGTACTGGATTATGATATAGATGGATAACTTCATTTTGTACTAATCTTCACAATATTAAATCAATCTCCTGGTGAAATTGTTAATTTGCCTTTTTAGAGTGAAATGCTTTACTTAAAAAAATAAAAAAAAAAGTTATGGCTCCTACACAGGTCTTTTCACTTATGTTGCTTGATGAGAGCTTGTGTGTTCGTGCACACGTTTGATTGACGGTCACTCTCCTGTTAGCTTTGACAAGGCAGAACAATTTGCACGTCATCGTTGTTATTAGTTCCTACTTAGGTGAATCTCTCTAATTAGCCAAAGGAATTGAAAACCTGTGCAGGTGTGCATTAGGATCTATGAAACACTATCTGAAGATGGTGTCACTTTGTTATTGTACACAAGAGAGAGACAACAAAAGTTACAATTTGATTTCACCAGTTAAAACAGCTGCATTACAAGCTGTGGACGGCATTTACTATCTTATTGAATAGCTGCAAGGACAGCTGATTCACAAGCTGTTGTTTTCTGTGTCGATAGCTCGAAGAGTGTGGAAGAACTACCTGCCTGCTGTGAACGGAGTCGTCTTTCTTGTAGACTGTGCAGATCATGACAGACTCACAGAATCCAAGACTGAACTCGACGTAAGATAAAACATCACTCTTACAAGCTGTTCCCAGCAGACACGACTGTCTGTTAACGGTAGATGGATGGATGATGATTGGGCTGCTCTTGTGTTTCTAGGCTCTCCTAGGAGACGAGACCATAGTCAATGTGCCGGTGCTGGTGTTGGGTAATAAAATTGACCGTCCTGAGGCCATCAGTGAAGGAGGATTGAGAGGAGCTTTTGCTCTTGATGGTCAAGTTACCGGAAAGGTAGGAGTGTCAGAGACCCTGTCTTTTAATACACAGAAATAATATGATCACTGTGTGTGTGGGCACATGTCCTTGTGCCGATGACCGCTGTCCTCATTTTTCCATATTGTTATCGACAGGGTAATGTCTCTTTGAAGGAGCTGAACGTCCGACCGCTGGAGATTTTCATGTGCAGCGTGTTGAAAAAACAAGGCTATGGGGAAGGTTTCAGATGGTTATCGCAGTACATTGACTGACATGCAGGACTGAAGCTTAACCAGGAGGGACTTTCTTGACACATTTTTATGAAGCGTGACAAATTCTCTCTGTTTGCCAGCGTCAATCAGCCCAAATTTCAAACGGTGTTATTAAAAGCATATATTGAGAGCATATTCTTTTTAGTACTTAAAGCATTTATTCAGGATTTAAAGGTTTCTATGCAAACTTTTAAAAGTGGTTCATGGTGAACTGTCCTTCCTGCGTTATTAATGTGAGCGTTAACCAAGTTGTAACATGAGCAGTCATACATTATGCAAGAATGTAGATATGTACACATCAGCGTTGCATTATTTATTATGAAATAGACTAACTGCTCTAGTTGGAATTTAATAGGGAAGGATGGAAATTATGATGATTGTGGTTGGTAGTTTAATGCTTGTCTGACATCAGATTAAAATGGCAGTTTAGATTTTAGAATTAGACAAATAACCGAACACAGATCAATTTTAGCTCATTTAATCTGATACTACGCAAGCCACTGCCTTCAAAGCATATAGCCAAAGACGAATGCTAATGACTTTGGAACTAGCAGTGAGAGAGATTTGGACTTAACAAAAGACATCGTTCACTCTGAGCTCTGAGCCAAAATAACGTCAAATCCCCTTTAGAAACCCAAAAAGGAGAAAAGACAGCACGTCCCTTGAATAAAGGCAAAGATGATTGAGTGAACTGAGTCAAATTGAAGCGCTCATGAACGCTGATGAACGTGCTGTGAATAATGTGCTTCTCACTTTCTTGTTTATTTTTCCTCTAACATCTTTTCCTAAATGTGTTGACCCAAAGTGATGTTACACGTCATGATGAAGGCAGCTAATCTGAAGTATGTTAGTTGGACTGAAATAAAGTCTTCATTATCGTTGGCTTTGGAGTGTTCAGTACAGAACTTTATGACTTTCAGTGGCAGCCCTTGCTTTATTGTATCATGAAGGCTGTAATAATGCATCGCCCATAAAATGTCATGAAGCAATAAAGTAGAATGACCAACTGTGCTGTAGCAGAGACAATCTTACTCCACTGTATTTGAGAGTAGGAAAGAATATGTGGTTCTGAGCCTGTTTATTAAAATGAACTTATTCTTAATTATTTATTAATTTATTCTAGAGCCTGAGCAATATATAGGTATGTAATCAGCATGTAACAGGGATGAAGTGGTAATGTACTTTTTGACTATCTGAAAAGATATGAGAGTGCACTTACAAACATCAACATGCTAATCTAAATTATTATTCTAATGTTATTCTGGATACTGAAGTACTTTTGTTCTTTGAGTCCATGCATGTAAACCTGGATAGGTTTTTACAATGACCTGTTCGCATTCGTATCCTCATTATGAGAAGCCGGAAATAGATCAGGGGAACAGAGACACGCGATCATTGTAACCATTGTAAGTGTTTCCTGTGTCCCATGTTTACAGGGTATCATTTAGAATCTTCTGTTTAATAATATATGCAGGGATATTTGTGACTGATTTGAAAAAGTACAAAACAGATTTTTATACAGGGAGTCTAGAGTGTTTACTTAGATAAAGTATGCATGTAAACAAACTGCTTTTCCTTTGAACAGTGTTCTGTACCAGTTGCTGAACTCCTGTAAATTATGTATAATACAAATGTAAATGTTTGTACAGTAACCTCCCTCTAGCTGGCACTAAAAAGTAGTGGAGTTATTTATAACTGACTATAGCTTGAAATAATCTGTGCAAATAGTTTTAATGACAGCATTCACATTAAAATTGATCGATGTCATGAGTGGTTCAAAAGTTGGAATAAAAACAACAGCTTTTTTTGGACTCAACTGGCCGTGTGTCATTTTTATTTTTAACTTCAATAAAAGCCTTCTTCACGCACTCCTCGTCCTCTAGTGCCCCATTTTGTTGTGGCGTTCCCCAGGGCTCTAGCTTGGGTCACTTATTAGTCTCTCTTCAACACTGACACTATTAATCAAACAAGCTTTAAAGATAATTCACCCTCATTGCACTTTTTCATGTTCCAGTTCTTTCACAAGTTAACTCATGATTCATTCAATGAGGAGAATTAGGAATAAGGCGATGAGCAATTGGAAGACTCAAAGATAACATTTGTCAAATACGCTTTTTGAACTTAGGGGGTCAGAACTTGTATTGCAATCAAATTTTAGATTTGTGTGCTTACTTTGTGTGCGTGCTCTTTAATCTATCGACCAATGTGAAGCCAGCGGGCTGTAATCTTTCATCATTTATGTCATCATATGTCAATTTTAGTTCAGATCCATCATTACATGTTCAAGTAGTTCAATTGGTGCAATCATTTTGGCACATCACTCAGGTTTTCTTTTTGTTCTCCGTCTGTTCACAGTCTCTGATGCTTTTATTTCCGGGTTTATTTATTTTGATTGTTCTTATTGTCATATCAACCAACTGCAGTTACTGAAGAGTGCTGCTTCTAAGCTTTTAACACACTCCAAGAGAAGAGACCATGTTTCCCCTAATCCTTGCTGCCCTTCACCGTCTGTTTGGCAGCATTAAAAATCATCTTACTGCTTAAATTATCTGAACATCCATTTGAACACAGACCATCGTGGTGCCCAGCTAAAGAAGCTAACTTTTCCTCTAGGGCAACAACTACTGGATGGACTGCCATGCAATTTCGCACACACATTCGTGTTCCTGTCAGGATGGATTGCAATCACTTTGGTGATGCTCTGACGTTACATCTAACACCATGATAAGGTCAAATCTGTCTAACAAGCTAAACTAAAATGTTGAGCATGGTAAATATACCAGCTTAGCATCAACATATTAGCATTTAGCTCAAAGACCTGTGTACCCTCACAGCTACCGGCATGGCTGAAGACTCTTGTCTTGCCTTGTTAAACCAAAATCAAGAGCATTGTTCCCGAATTGGTGTATACATGAAATTTAGTATTGTAGTATTGTCAGCTGATGTATTTAAAATAATGTTGAGGTCTGTTTTGGGAAATATGCTAGTTTTCCTACATTACATCTCAGAAGGAAATAATGTACTTTTTTGGTCCACTACTAATAAAGGATCGCTACTATTTATGCTAATTGGTGAAAATGTTATACCTCAAAACAGGGAGCATGCTTGTTTCTGTTCAGCGGCACAATGCATTTTAGATAGAAAAATTATTATTGTAAGGGCCTAATCTTTCTTTAGATATTTGGAGAGAATGCAAGTACATGGCAGAGCTTTACATTAATTTTCATTTAAGAATTCTAATCCTGGACTTTTACTTGTGACTATGGGATTGCCAATAGCACATAAGTACAGTAAAATGGTACAGATCCATTCATTGCAGATTTGATCATTCATAATCCCTTTGATAATGTTTTTCACATAGTGGTCATTTAGTAGGAATGCTATTTGGCTGTAATTTGTTCTTCTAGCATGAGGTGGCAGCTGAGCGCCAAAATCTCCCCAATAAATACCCCCACCTGCTTATCAGAGACTCAACTGAAAGGAGTCTCTGCAGCTTTCAACTTCCTCGTTTTTATCCCACAGCATGCTCTACACTAGTAGATGATAATGAAACTGTATTTTGTTAATGCCTTGTTTAAAGTAATTAGATGTAATTGCTGTTGCTATAAGCTGTAATGAGTGCCAGTAATCAGTGTTTCACACACCAGACATGGGACCAAAAGGTCGTCAGAAAGTAGCTCTGTACTTTAAAATATTCATACTTATGCATCCAGCTTATGTTTTATATGGGAACTTCTTCATGTAACATGGGCTGGGGTGTTACTGAAAATAGAGTCAATTCATTTGTGCTCAGTTTTCGCGCAGAAGCTACATACGTAAATATGGATCTGCTGTGAGGACAATCAACCTGCCTTTAAATTGCGGACTCGTTTAATTTCCCCGCAGGCACTTAAGCTCAGTATTCCCTTGTTTATCTGGCAGGACAATTGAAAAAAAAATGGCCATCATCAAATATAGAGGAGGACGGAGAGCGACTCGGTGGCCACAAACTCAACCTACTTTCTCCCTGGATGATAATTTTCATCCCTGAAATAGTTAGAAAGAGATTAAATTCAACATACAGTTTGGCTCCCGTGCCTTTATTAGTAAAGTGCTCAGCCTAGAAGTACATTCTTATTTACTAACATGCAATACTAAAAACAACAAAATGTCTGGCCTACCAATAGCATGAATGAAGACATGGCAACAATATTCTCATAGAAAAAAAAAATTACAATGTGAATTCAAGTATACACACAGAACTTCAAGTAATGCACACATTTTTTTTTCATAAACACAAAATACAGTTTTTCAAGTTGCAAACTCAGAGTAAAACATAGTTGTGGCACATTCTTTGACATGATTTCAGAGTTAGCAGAGGAGAGCGACTGGTGGTTTCTACTGTATGTGCAGCTTGGGTCATTAAAGTACATTCTACAGGTTTTCAATAAAAGTAATCCACCTGGAAATGTAGGTCCTGTACAGTTGTGTGTATCCGCTTAATTCGTAAAGCATGTAAGATTTAAAAATTGCTACGAGCTGTGGTGAACCTTCATCATAAAGGTAGCTTGAAACCATAGTAACCTGAAATCCTCTAAGCTTGCTTCACAGATCATTTACACTGGATTTATATACAGAATCAGTTTGGAAATACGTAACCACAATGCACTGAACTGTTTTAAGGAATAGTTTGACATTGTGGGAAATGAGCGTATTTGCTATCGATCCAAGATAGATGAGAAGATCAATACCACTCTCTTTCTGTAAATATGAAGTTACAGCGAGGAGACGGTTTGCTTAGTTCAAAGCTGCAATAACTGATTTCTTCGGACACTTGCGGGTGGATTTTTTTAACCTTTAGACAGAGCCAAGCAACCGTTTCCTCCTTTATGCTAATGGTAAGATAACAATTTCTAATCCTAGCTCCATATTTAAACCACGAGCAGTTTTTGAGTTTCTCATAAAACTCAAAAATGAGCATATTTCCCAAAATGTCGAACTATTCCTTTAAATTCAGATCTCTAGTCATTCCAGTGGGACGGCAACTCTAATACTCAAGCAGTTTTTCACACAATACAAAATTACTGGTAATCTCTATATGCATAGATGGCGGTCGGACGAGATAGGAATTCTGATGGACTTTAGCTACCTATGGCGCAGTAGTCAGTGGGTCCTGCTTGTCAGGACGGCAAAACAAAAAGCTCTCTTGCTCAAAAAACAGAGAGGAGAATGAAGCAATTACACATATCTAAGACAAAAACTGGTCATCGTCTCATCCCCGGACCAGCACCACATATCCCACCAGGATGACACATCACTCCACGCCTCCCCGGTCCGATCCCAAAATCTTTTGCTGTGAGGAGAGAGCCGTCCCTGTAGATTCTCAGGCCAGCAGCTGTGACTCGGCTCTCCTTGTGGGGTCAGACAGTTCTACCAGATGTATCCTCCATCGTCTGCCTCGCCCTCCTCTTCTTCCTCCTCTTCCACCTCCTCTCCGTTGTCCTCTGCCTCCTTCTCCTCTTCATCCTCCCATCCCACTCCACTCCCAAAATCTCCAGAATATCCCGCCACCTCATCTGGGAGAGGATAAAGACATGAGGAAAGATTTGATATTGATGCTGAAACAGTTAGTTAATTGGTTGGCTGACATAATTATTAAGAAAAAATGCCGAACATTAGCTTGTTTTAGCCAATAAAATGTGAAGATTTAATGTTTTTAATGGCGTACATTGTTGTAAATGGAATATTGTCACATCACATTGGGCTCTGAGAACTTTTGATGAGTATTTACAACATTTTGTGACATTTTATAGACAAAATGATTAATTCATTAATCAAGAGAATAATTGAGAGAGCAACAAAAATGACTTTCATTACTTTCAGCTCTATTATTCTCTATAATCCTATATATATATGTATATATATATATTCTCTATTTTTTTTCTTTATTTTCTACCTCTGAGATTGAACATGGGATTTTGAATGGGTGCCAGTTGCCTATAGAAATCATCTTGTTTCTAGAATTTTCCCAAAGTAAGTCTGTGTGGAACAAATGTGGAAGACTGAGGCAGTGCACTAAAATCAAGAAAAATCTACCTTGTTTTTAAAAAAAAAAATCTGATTCAGGTTTAACTGCACTGGAAACCAGATGAAATCTTGCGCTCTCAACTGTTTGGAGTTTTGAGAAAATACGACTTGAAAATCTCAGTTACAAACAGTTGCTTCATGAGAAGGAGATGTTCCTGCTGTTGTACAGTGTGAGAAATATCTGTTTGCCAGATGCTGCCCCTCTTACCGCAGTCAGGGTTGCCATGGATTCTGGTGCCCATCATCTCTCCACCATGCTGGTCGGCGCACCAGCACTCTCCTCGGCTCTGGTCACACTGCACTTTCCTGTAGTATCCATCCTCATCACAGCTGGGAATGTACAGCCCTGCAAAAGCCCGTACACACACACACACACACACACATATACCTAGTTGTTAAATATTTATACCCACGGCTCACATAGCTTCCTCGTGCTGATGCCTGAGATGAGTGCAGCATAAATGAGAGTGCCAGCACGCCTTAGTAAACCTGTGATAAGACCATCAGTCAGGATAGAGAGGCAGATTTTTGGCAGAGAATAACTCGGAGACAGAAGAAGCTTCCCTGTTTGTTTTACACAAGCATGCATATGCTGCCGGGTGTGATTTCATACAGTATGTTGGCGTAGTGTGTTTCCTTATGCTGTGAGAGTGGCATGTAAAAATGTGGTGACAGCCACCATGACAGAGCTCCACTGTTTCAGCCTCCCTCAGGACACTCTTGTCAAACCCAAAGTGGAGTTCTCTAACAAGCACCGAAACCCCTCCCCCCCCCGTCCTCCCCCCTACCGTGAAAACTAGAGAAAACACCAGCAATGAGACAAGTGGGCTTCAGGGATGGAGCAACATATCCCTGGGTTTGGAGCTGAAGACTGAAAAGCAGCTGTGTAGCATGTTGAGCATGAGGTTTCTCTGGGAGCCAAACAGGTGCATTAGACTTGCTCTTTCCTAAAGCCAGCACTGCCCCCTAATCCCCCACCCCCACCCCCCAGCCTGATTAGGGCCTAATCCTGGCTGTACGCTTGTGATCTCTTAAATGAGCCTCCTCCAGCTTCTCGCCTGCTGTTCCAGGCACCTTGTTACGTAAGCGCACCCAGAATCCCGGAGCGAGTGCGGGGGCACATGTGAGGATGACGGCGCAGTTACCGGCTAACTATATGGGGTGGTCTGAAAGGATCTGAAGTGAGTCAGCGGTGATTTGGTGTATTAAAGGTGTTTCTATGCAAGGTTAGCATTCCAAAAAAAAAAAAAACTTGAATCAATCAAATAGCAAAATGTATTTACCAGGCTTCTTCTTGGCCGCCTCCTGCACTTGGATCCTCTCCAGCTCGGCGAGGCATGGTGGCTCTGTGAGAATCAAACGAGAAAGTGATGACAAACGATACCGAAAACTGCTCTCCCCAAACTTTATCTCAATCAATGCTCTTCATAATTACACTTTTGGCCACATTGATTTGTTTAAGAAGCTTTATATTTCATTCCCTCAGAGCCTGATCGATTGTCGAGAGCTTAGGTGAAAGAACATATGGATGTAGCCTGAGAATGACAAGGAAATGAAATGAGCCTCTGCAATAGATAGAAATAGAAACAAAGAAGAGAAAGACACTTTGTATTGACCCCCAAGGCGACAAACCTTCCCTTGTGTTTGTAGATTTTCACAGTAATATTTCTCTTTAAAGTCTTCAAAGCTTTTCTGTGTTCAGACTATTACCAGTTCAGATACTTCATTATAAAGTCACAAGAGAAATGCTTGTTAATAAACAGTTTGTAATCATTTCTATACATGTAGCATGACCTCTTGTTCCAAATCATTATCATAAAATGCATTATTACTTAATGGCTTGCTGTGGAGTAGTTTATAAATATCACCAGCAAGTAATGAAAAATTGATTAAGGAGTCAGTGTAATCTATTGCATGCAGGTTAAATGCCTGATCAATGGGATAATCGGCATGCAAATGAGGTTACTGCCAGGAATATCCTGTATTTGTTTGGTAAAGGTCAAATGGTGCAGAGGTTGCGAATGTGCTCAGCTGTAATAACACTGTGCATTCAGGTGAGCTAACATCCATAAAGACGCCTGAGCATTTTACATTTTACAACATGATAATGTCACATAAAATGTCAGGAACAAACCTAAAAAATAAGCTTCTTTTTCTAAATGAATATTCAAGCACACCAGGGTTTTTTCTTTTAGATTCATTCTGTTGTGCCTGACTTCTCTCTTATAACCCGACTCATGGCGGCCCCCCGTTTAACTCTGGTAATCTGCTTTCAACCTCTCTGCATCTAACAAATGAAACAAGCTTTCCTTGAAAATGAGAACTCTGCTGTAAAGTGAAGTGAAGATGTTAACATTGAATCAAACCTTGAACCATGTTTCACTGTTCGATTGCATTTAGAATACCTGCATCACTCAAACGAGGGAATATTGTATGACCTCATGAGAGCTCACAAAGTACAAGTGTAGAAGGTAATCACCTGATATTACCTTACACCATATGCCACTGTGTATTCATGTGTAAAGACACAATTAAACTGGAACAGAGGCTCTGAATCTATTTGTGCAGGTGATTGCTCATCAGCATTTACTAAATTACCAAAGAGTGAGATCTATGTGACTGCAAGTTGCACAAAGGAAAAACAATGGTTTTCTGTGGAGCCTCAGCACCCATGTGATCAATGACAGAGTGCACAATGATGCTTTGTTATTGGACATCTGTGCTAACTGTGGACTATCCATAGGGAGCACCGTGCTCAGGCATAGTTCAGAAGTGTACTTGGTATCAGGTGGTGGATTGAACAAGCCTGCAGTGAGGGTGATGCCTGACTGTGTCCAAACTCTTCTTGCATCTACAGAAAGGACACAGAATCGAATTTTAAAACGCTCCTCAGTGTCCTCACCAGTAGGTCACTGGTGCCTGCTGCGGCGGCAACCAATGACACCAATGATGAAAACCAGTGGGGAGGCAAACCGTCTTTTCATGCTTTGTTTGCCTAGTTCAGGTAAAGACTGCATTTTCTGCAACATGGTGGAGAGAAAAAAACTCAGCTGTGGGCAGAGTTCAGCGAGGCCATAAAGACGTATTTTCAATTTGCCAGAAAGTGCATCTGGCAAACTGTCAGATTAGGCAGATAAAAGAGGTCTTGCCCAGACTGTTCTCAGCAGGGGAGGAGAACTGCTGATCATGTCCGGGAATACTGTCGGGCCTGGATAGGCGGCGGAAACATAGATGAATGGATGGAGAATTCAAAGTTCGTACGAAGGTTAAAGAGAAGAGAAGCAAAAGACAACCAGAATTTTCTTTGAAGACGATGATTAGGCTGACAAATCCTGTTATAAAATAACTGTAAGTAAATATGGAACTACGGCTCGGAGGCCATTAGCTTTGAGTAAAGACTAGAAGCAGTGGGAAATTAGCCTGAAGCTAGCCTGGCTCAGTCCAAAACAGCATCTCTGAATTTCACCAATGAACATGATGTATCTTCTTTGTTTAAGTCACAAATGTGAAGATGACAATTTGTGTTTTAGGAGGAGTGCTGTAACTGTTTCTTAGCTTTAGAGGTGCTGGTAGGTGTATTTTTGAACTTCAGACAAAGCCAAGCAAGCTGTCCCACCCTGCCTCCGGCCTTTATGCTGAGCTAATTGCAGTGGTATCAATCTTCTCTTCCAACTCTCAGTGAGAACGTGAATAATCATCTTCCCCCAAAATATCAGACTACGTTACAAACGTTACTTCCCTGGTGTCGAGGTACAAATTCATGAATACAGTATGTGAGTGAGGACAAATGTCCGGTTACTTGCTTTGCTGCTCAGTGACGGCGAGGAATAAAGTGAAGTCATTGCGTCCCCTCTATTTCCATGAACCTTGCTATATCGTCCATTTAGAAAAACCCAAAATAGAGCAAGCAGCTCTTGATGCTTGTTCAGCGGAGGTCCCTTCACTCACTTTCTCTCCAGAAGCAGAGGCACCACTCGGCTGTAGAGACCTTCCCGTCCTTGTAGCTGTCGCAGGAGTTGAAGAAGGGTCGGATGCAGACCTCGTACTTGTCCAGGTTAATAGCGGCCAGCTCAGCCTGGTCCAGATACAGGTCACTGTTGGTGTCCAGCTTTGAGAACATCCAGCCGATGGAGTCCTTGCAGCTGGCCACGAGGCTCTTGTCCAGCGCTGCCAGAAATAATTTTCACAGTACTTTAATTTCTCTCTGTTTACACCACATTTCTTTGCACAGACAATTGAGTTGTAAGTTTGGAAGCAGCAGACAATAAAGCCGCTTTGTGAGTTTCTAACCTGAAGCGGTGCCAGAGCTGAGCTTGCCAGAGTTATTCTGCTTCGCATTTCCATGAAGGAGTTGGAACCAATCTCTCAGGCGGTCACCCAGGTCTGCCAGGTCCTGGCCAGTGCAGCTCTCTGAGGGAGCAAAGAAGGGAATCTGAGGATTCACAACTCTGGCAGACACTTAACAGCAATCTGACTTTCCAAAAGACAGCCTTGGACTCAGTGGTGCTTCGTATTGCTCTCACTGACATACAGTGAACAGAATGAAAGGTGCGGACTTCTCTCGCTGTAAAGCTGTTGAGGTGTACTGCCGGACTTTCGTGCTATCATTTGTAAGTGTATGATCTGCTAATCAAAGAAAACATTATTTCGCAATTAACTCTGATGCTGCAAATTGCTGTTATCCAGTAGAAATACACTTTTCATTTCAGGCTAAGCACTTACTCCAGGCTACAGATGACAAACAGGAGTAACATTTCATCCTTTTGATCAATTGGCATTTTCACGTGCCCGAGAGCCTGGACAATCAATACTGTTTGGCTGCAATGATAGATAGTGTACACTCTAAATAATTAATTACTGCATGATTCAAAGAGCAGTTTAACCACACGGGGATATTTGGCTAACAGTAATCACTAAAATTGGTGAATATTGATCCCAGATGTCGAGCGTTGGGTTGATTGGTTCTGTGAGTCTTATCCTACTGACATCATGCTCTGTGTAGCCAACACTGACTTTGTTTTTAAAATATTTACTCATGTAAGCAATGATGCAGACAGGGAGGTGTGAAAAGTGAAATTAAAATGAATAAATAGAAGATGAAGGAAAGGCACTTGCCATGTTTCGTGTCAGTGTTTGTGATGGTGACGGAGGCTGTGGCACAGGGGCAAAAGCCAGAGCACATGACGTTGAGGTCTTTGCCTGTGAGGCATGCCTGCTGCTCCAGCTTACACTGTAAGGAGAGAGAGAGAGAGAGAGAGATGCAGTTAAAATATTTATGGGGGTGACCGCAGGAAAAAGAGATTGCTCATTCAGATGAGACACTGCACTTAGAGAAAGGCAGCAAGAATGAGCTGTCATTTCCCGCTGCCTTCTCATGCAAGGTCAAAATTAAAAACTATACATAAATCAATAAAGCGTCCTGGCAGCGGCCGGTGTTCGCTGATGCCACTCAAAACAGCGTCAGTCATTAATCATACGGCCACGTTGAGCCGGTGCACTTGTCCTCCCAAGAGCAGTGATGAACTGTGCTGCCCTGCTGCGCCCACGTATATGTCAGTGCAGCAGGAAACAGCACTTGACTGGACTCCTCTCATTATTTAAAACGATGACACGAGCACTTTCCATTTCTTTTCAGGGTTTTTATGGTGGCAGAATGCAGTAATAAAGCGAAAGAAAAATTATCTAAGTGAGTGCTTTCAAAGAGATATGCTGGTACGGAATATTTTCTTTTACCTCAGAGGCGTAGTTGTGCCCATCAGAGCCACATACAGGTGAGGAGGCAGCCACTGGACAAGGCTTGCAGCTGCTTTCATGAGCCTCCAGCTGCCCTGGCTGTTTGACTCTGAGCATGGAAGGAAAAAAAGGAAATGTCAGAATCTCGGTCCATCCGAATTACATAAAAGACACTTCTCACCTACCTCAGTGGAGTCTAACCATGCAGATACATTCATTTTCTCAGGTTTTTAGAATATTTGTCTACGATATCCGCCGAAGAGTTCAGCAGGTCTAACGTTTACAAGTCGATTCAAGTTGGCATGACAGCACATTAACATGTGCGCATTAACAACACATAATAAAGTTCAGGCTGATTAGTTTTGCAGGTATCAACCAAAACGTTGGTGAAATTTTGACCTGATGATGACGCCAGAGGAAAAGTCAGGGATCATCAAACTTAATACAATTAAAGACTTTAATGACTGTCATGACAATCCATCCAATAGAGGGCATTTCACTAATAAACAAAAATGGCAACCTGCTTATGGCACTAGGGAAAAAGTCAAAATTAGGAGGCTTTAACCTCTGGGGACCACGAATGTCGGTACTAAATTTCATGGCTATCTATTCGATAGATGTTAAGATATTTAGAGTAACAACCGCAAAGATGTCTATTTAGCTCTCTGTGGTAGCACCTATGTCGATAATCGGTCATTGAAGGCGTGTTTTTGGACCTCACTTTCACAAGTAAATCACAAGTAAATCCAAATAGTGTTGTAATACACCCAGTTTGTAATACTGCAAAAGAAAATGCTTTCATCAGTGGGTCATAGGCAAAATCACCACATTGTTTCTTCATTCAGCGATTCAGTGATAGTGACTTAAAGATATCTATGTAGATGAAAGTTTTTATTACTTTAAGTCTTAGTGGAGGAGCGACTGGCCAACAGTGTCTGCCCTTGGTTCATTAGTGTGGCTAAAAAGTAACATCTCTTTTCAGTGTCAGTGACTTTGCTGCCCTCTGTCAACAGTTTCCATCGACTATTTCTTTTGTGGAAGGTGTTTCCAGAGAAAACAGCTGAGAAATCAGAGGTCTGTGGATTTTCCACAGTGAAAGATAATGCTTGCCTGTCTTCAACAGAGGTCGAATGAACTGTCCACAGACAACAAGACAGCAGAGTCACTGCCCTTCTTCTGCTGCAGGCTGAAAACTCAGCTTTTCAGGCTGCATCTTGACAATACACTTACTTACATCTAATTTCTTTAAAAGCAAACAAAAAAAAAAAACAGCGGTTTCACTGTAGCACTGAACATGCTTTTAGATGCTTGTCTGAGAGTCATGCACTTCCAATTTTTGATGGCATCTTTCTCATTCTTGTCAAGTTTGAATGCACTTATTGCAAGTTGCTTTGGACAAAAGAAATAAATAAATGGAATGCTACAGGATGGAGACGACACGCTACTGATGAATCTTTTAAATGTACTTTTTGAATGCTGTGAGCACCGTTCTCTCTCAATGTGGTGGGGAGGCAACAAAAACCTCAGAGGAGATAGATCTAAGGTCTTGGGTAAATAAAACCAAAGTTTGTCTGGATTGCCTTTTAATACTTGGATGCACTGCTTCATAAAACTCCCCTTGCTTGCTTTCCTCTCACTGACTGACTGCATGTTCAGTGAGCACAAGCATAATGCTCTGCAGTACGACTTCTGAGGCTGCCACTTAATGACACAAGGGTGGTTTAGTATGCTTGCGTTTGTGCTTATTACTCATTATTCGACGTAGTCGCTCTCATCTCGGGAGTGACTCTGTAAATGAAGCACTTTATTGAAAAAGATAAATGCCTGTCGGAGCAGATAGACTTTGCAGGTAGTAATAATTCACTCCATTAATTCCTTTCAGACTGCAACACTGCTCATTTGTTTTTCAGTCAAAGTGGAATGAATGGGTGAGGGAGTAGATAAATACTTTTCAGTGGTATATCACAGAAACCAAAACGGTCTTTGTAAAAGAAGGGGTATTTTAAGTACTAGTACCCACTGCATTCAATGGCTAGTGCAGAAAAATAAGTATTTCCTATATGCTTTAGTTGTCATGGTTTCAACCTCCTGTTCTCCCACCTCTGCTTCCGCTGCCACTGATTACTCAGTAATATGTTTTCTGTTCAGTAGGTTATTTTCCACATGGGGAGTCGAGTACACAGTATGCATGTTCAAGAGATCTGTAACAACAGTGTTGCTAAGTGGCAGACAAGAAAATGTACATTGTTTTGTTTCCTCCTTTAAATTAGTGAATATTTGGCCAAAAAGGGTATTAAATGGATTAAATGAAATTCTTGATAATTAACTTGAATTTATACACTTTAAAACACACCCTTCCTCACTAATACACAGGGAGGTTTTGCTGCTTCAGCCTTACTCAGACTGGTATGACCAGTAGCTTATGGTAGCTAATAAAGCTAAAGAGAGTTATTGCTGCATGACATTATTGAGTCATTTTGAGGACTTGATATTTTCCTTGACCTGCTGTTACACTACAGCTTCTCCATTTAGCGTTATCCCCTTATTGTCACTTGCAGCTACAGTAGCTGTCACTCATCTGTGCCTGTCCCAGAAACCCATTGGCTGTTTTCTGACCACTTGGATTTAGTCGCCTCATCTGCAGCCTTCACATCCTGACTTTAAACCAAATGAAGACAGTTTTACCTCATGTGTTCTGCCTCCTGAGTAATGACTTTAGACTTCATAGCTGTTACAGTTGCGTGGCAGCACTGTAACAGCAAGGAGGCATTCTGAAGTACACACTATGTAACACGTAATAATTAGGGGACATCATTTAGAATACAGCCAGCTATTCCTGCATCCACCTCATGATGGCAGAATGGGAAGAACATCTTGCTATTATGACATTATTCCAAGATGGTTCTCCCACTGCTAGCTCTGTAGTCACAGCAAATAAATGGAAATGTAGAAATCTCAGCTAGTTAAACCTGCAATCACTTAACTTTTGGCCACTTCAGGACAGTGAAAACAAGCTGTAAACACAACAGTGCACACACAATCACCTTTTAAGCTAATATGGCAAACTTGTTGGCAATATTCACTCTCTTTTTAGCTCCATCTTTGGTCTCCTCCAACTCCTGTGAGAGATATCTGGCTCTTTAGCTTCTAAATGCTCCACTATGTTCACCAGCTAGTTGCTAACTGTTTGGTGCTGAGCAGATAGTATGCAGCGGATTTATCTGAGCTTTTTTGCTGAAAGGGTTTGCCCCCATCTGGAAAAAACACTATGAGAACAGTGAGAATGAACTAAGACATTAGAAAACATTGCAGTCCCCCTCAGCTCGACGGTGTTGGCAGAGTCAGTTGATTGCCCCTTTCACACAATTGTCATTTAAGCCACTGGTGAATATAAAAACATTTATTATAGCATCTTTAAATATATGTTGTGTTACAGTAGCAGTTACAAGTTACAAACCAATTGTACAGGTTATTATGCTTCTTTTTAATAAGCTGCATCAGTTACATTTGTGTTAATGACAGATTTTATTTACTTAAACTAAGATGGTGATTTGCAGCCAGTTTGGCACCAGTTTGTTGACACCTTTGCAGCTCTGTTTGTCGGGTGGAACAGATCACAGCTCTTCAAAATTCCCCATATTTCAAACAGAAGGCTGATATGAGTAGGTTTCCCTCTCAGCTGCTTATATTTACAGTCTATACGACATGACGGGAACACAAACTGTGATTTGATCAAATACTAATTTCAGGTTTCAGGTCAGACTGCAAACACACAATGTGAATGCATATACAGACCAAAACACAGAGTTTGGGGCACACAGCAATCACAATTCAGCTGAAGAAGCTGATCAAAGTCTCTTAAGCCAATTTCTTACTGCATGTTGTGCACAAATGTCTTTCCGATGGTCAAATAATCATTTCATACCAATAATCAAATCCACTGATCTGAGAGGACACTGTCCACCTTTATAGGAGTACATTTGATCTGATGACATGCTCATTTTAGTCTGACTTAACTATATAAACTGATGGTCCATGTAGTTTTAAGTTATTATACAAAGTAATAGCGGCTTCATTATTAATTAAAACTGAGCCTTGGCAGTTCATGATACATCCTTCATTGGATTAGATCATGATGAGTCATGTATTACTTAAGCATTTATCAATTATAAGGTATGTAGCCTTGACATTAAGTGCTATCCATTAAACAAGCATTTCTTCCTTCTGTATCTCAAAGGAGCTGATAGCAGATATGATTTCAAATGTAGCCAAGTACAGACAGTTTATGGGAGCAAATAATGGCCATAATCACTGTAATCTGATAAGCAACTAAGACACCTAATTTTGAAGTTTCATCAATTAATGTTGAAATTTAAATGCCTCTGAATTTATAGCACTAAAATATTTTACTTTGAAAACCATCTATCTGAATCAGTGTGGCTGTGAGATTTATAAGTATCAAGCAATTTAAAAAACTTATTTCAGGTACTCAATATTTAATTTGTTCAAATTCTGTCAGCTCCAGTCAGATCTAAAAATTCAAATCAAGTAACAATCCTGGTACTCAAATGGGTTAAAATTGGCTAAAACTCAAGATATAAACTGAGCTAAATATTTCATTGCTATAAATTCTGTGGAATCTAAATTTGATCATTAAGTATTGAGTAGCGATTAAAGTTAGGATTAAAATTAGGTTATTGAATAGTTTATAAAATTCTAATCTTCATGGTCATCATTTGCCTCCATAACTGTCTGTGTTGAATTTCAACACCTCGCAGCCACACAGTTAATTAGCTATTGCTCAGCATGAGTGCTTGAGCTGAAATGACATCACTTCTGACTCATGACTCTCTCTGGCCCTGTTACTGAGCTTAATCAATAGCTCTCCAGCCAGACGTTGAAAGGCTTTTAACTGACACACAGCTAACAGCTGTTGACAGCAACACCAGAGAAATGTCTGTCCTGTCCACACAGAAATCTTTTTTACAGAATGAACATGTCCTGCAAACACTAAAACTGAAACTCCACCTACCTCTGCTCCACTTTCTTGCGATTGACACACATGGCCCTTTGGTAACCCTGAGCGATGCACACCTTATGGCGGCTGCATTTCACATTCTGGCACGGGTCCTTTGTGGTGTCCGCGTCTGCGAACACAAACAACAACACTGAGAATCCAGAGGTGTCAATCACAGCTGAGGTGTTTTGCCTTAATTCTCTACATCTGAGAGCTTCTGGCTGTTTTCACTAAAAATGTGTTCAACAGATTGATGGCTAGGAAAAAAAAAACATACAGAGTAAAGCAGCGTTTTCATGTGCTGTATAATCAAGTTCTGTGTATTTACACCATTTAAAATTCTTTGCCAACCTCACAAAACTATCTTTTAAACTTTGCAATAAATGTAATGTAATGCAATAAAAATCATGAAAAATGGAATGAAAAATATTTAGACTGTGTGTAGAAATTAATTCACTGATTTTATAAAAAAACATGGACACCTAGCTGTCATTAGTGAGGCAGCCCATCGTCAATAGCGCTGCCTGCAGTCTCCAACGGCTGTCTCTGATTGCCAGAAAACCTGACAGCACTGATTGAGCATCTCTTTCTCTCTGCTTGTCACATTTCACTTCCCCCATGTCAA
The DNA here is from genome assembly GCF_042242105.1 of Pempheris klunzingeri. Lineage (NCBI taxonomy): Eukaryota > Metazoa > Chordata > Actinopteri > Acropomatiformes > Pempheridae > Pempheris > Pempheris klunzingeri. The sequence continues at coordinate 8,219,112 of NC_092031.1, read as the reverse complement.
CTTATCACTGTCTCTCTCCGTCTTGCCTTTTCGCGCTCTCACACAAACACACGCACTACATCTTTGTCTCCCACGTTCCTTTTCTTTCTTCCCTCCCTGCTGCTGCAACCCCCCCCCCCCCAGCATCTCTCTCTATCTTTGGAGAGCTGAACTGTTCAATGCCAACCTCGTTTCCACTGATAGACTGAGATGGAAATAGCATCGTGTCCTCCACCTTCCTCAGCCTATGGTCACTGGCATCCGAAACGGGATGTCACACTGTCCCAGTCCATTTACCGCCTTGCCGGAGAGGCCTCGGAAAACTCACCGGCTCAGATAAATTTAAGAGTGAGTGGCAAGCGGTGGTCGCTGTGAGAAATTTAAGCTGTGAAATCCTGAGTCAGCTTTGAGCAGCTGCTTTGTAGTCCTCATGGTCAACAGACGAGGTGGCTGCCAGCCAGATCCCTGCAAATCCAGAGACTAGGTGATACTTTGATGCTACAGCGGGGAGGTATGAGGGAACGGTGGACTTTTATGGAATCAGTGGATGACATGACAACACTGAGGGAATCCAAAAATATTGGAAGGAGGCTGTGTACCTGGGGTGTTTTTGTTCTATAAGACCAGATATGGAGCTCGTAAAGAGCCGAAGTGCTGCACCACTTCCACGCTAGCTTGTGAGCTACTTGCTTTTGTCCCACAATGCATTTTTATTACGGGGGTGCTGTGTTCGGTCCTGTTGGTTTGTCTGTTGGGACAGCAGGACAGCTCATAGGCCAGTTTTAAAAAGCATCTGCGAGACCTAGCCTTAGTAAATCGTAGAAAATAGTGGAAAAAAATCATATAATTGGATGGATTTTTGCAGGAAAAGGCTTTGCAGTGATGCCAACACCCATGCAAAAAACGAACTAATTGTTGTCATGAATATCACACAAAAATGTCCCACATATGCAATAATAGGATATCGCTGCAAAGTGCTCAAACCCACTCCTCTCTGAAGTGACACCTCTTCGTCATACATCATACGTTATCCTTGAACATTGCGTTTGATGGAGTGAATTTGCTTCAGGCCTTCAAATTATCACAAAAATATTCTGCACAATCTTTTTGTACTCCCAGTTTCCAATGCACAGTTTATGCGAATGAATCAAAACATCGGCAAATTCGTCCCCTCTCACCTACTGTTACTCTCTTTGCAACAGGACTTTGCAAAGTGAAGCTGGTTTTTGAATAAATAGCTCAAAACAGCAGAGAAGTCTGAGCAAAATCCTAATTGACTCCCATGGCACTGAAGCTCCTTTCCATTTCCACAGACTGCCTCTGCCTAGAGCAGGACTTCAGCTGCATTCGTATCAAAATAAGCCAGCAGTTCCCAAAATGGTAGACCCGTATCAAAGCCAACAACTACTTAACAGTCAAAGATAAAAGAAATCAGTCAGATATAAGTGGTACTGTCTATCATGACTGAATTACAAATCCATTTATCTAAATTCCACTTTTCAGTGGGGAAGAAACTCATAAAAATACAAGACGTAGCATTAAGCTCAGCAGAGAAGACAGATAGCTGGATTCTGGCAGTGCTGAATGAACCTTGAAATCCATTCCATATAAAAGATTTTGTGACCACTTGACTTTTATTCACTTCATCTTTTCAAACAGGTATTCTGCTGTGTGATGATTTAACCGCAGCAGCTGAACAGTATCCAGACTATCCCACTGATGGCACATTTGTCTGGTATTATTCCTTTGATTTAAGACATAGACCTGCCAAAATCACCCCAAACTGACACCACACATATAGTTCCATTTCATACCAATAAAGACACTTAAGACATCTCATATTTTCAGTATTCCTCAATGGATCACATCATTTCTTTTTAGTGAAACTAATCACTCATGTTTTCCTAAGGCTTTCTTCTGTTTTATCTATATGAGCATGAGGTTTAACATTTTGTTAACAGAAGTTCCAGTCTTGAACCATAAGCAGTGGTAGGGATCCAAACTATATGGTGTTTTTTTAATGGTGCAATATACTTTCAAGTATTTCCACTTTCTTCTCTGCCATTTTATTTAATTCTTTTTCTTTTTTTTTTGGCCAGTGAGCAGTTGCTGTACCTGCTGGCCACTCACACAGACACCAGAGCCACAGACTGTGCAGTGAGCCGTGCAATGCACAGACTGAATACATGAGGAAGAATAAAATAAAACTAGAAAGCACTCAGAGAGCACACTCCAGTAGCAAGGCTCAATCCTCTTTATGTGTTAATTAAATAATAGAAAATGTGGACCAGAATCTGGATAAAATGTACTCATGGTGAGACACGATCATACATTATATAGACGATGGTTACTATGCTTTTTCTGAGAATATGCAACTCCTGTCCAGGAATATTATGGCTTCACATAAGGATGAATATAAATGAGTCAGAGTCACGACTACTGAGTTATAGCAATTTAAATTGCAGCAGTTCCACCTGTGGATGTGGATCATTGCTACTGTGCATTCACATGTCATTTACATTTGATTTTAATTGCACAATATGCGGTGCACATTTATGGTTTATGTCAAAAAGGCTGTGCCTACATAACTTGGAAACCAATTATCATGTCAAGAAAAACTAATTGAAAAACACAACGAAACAATTTAAAGCTATATACAAATATCTAGTGAAGAAAAGAAGAACTTTGTAGAATAGGTGGTGGGAAATGGTCTCGCAAAAACTTACAATAAGTTACGGATGGCAGAAAAAAGCTGTAAACAACACTGACAGATCATTAGCTTTTAAGTTGATAAGGCAAATACGTCCAGCAGATGCGAAGAAACATTAGTATTAGCAACAAGCCCTCATTTGGAGGCAGGTTTGTCACCTAAGTCCAAAATAGACTTTCCTTTTGGCTCTGTTTTGGTCACCACCAACTACTGAAATACATAAATGCTCTACTATGTTCACCAGCTAGTCACAGACCTTCGTTTGATGCTGAGCAGGTCCCGTATAGTGGCTTTATCATAGGTTTTCTCTAAAAACAGCAGCCTGTTGTGGATGAAAAGTGCACTGATGGCAGCAGTGAGAGTGAACCAAAAAACGGCCTGAAAAGCAAAACAACGAGCTGACGGGCACTGTCACTGTCACCGTGAAGCTCTGTAGAGCTGAGGGGAGCTGCAGAGTGGAGTGATAATTCTCTGTTTGTCACCACGAGTGACTCCTTTCACATTACGCAGATCGATTTGAGCCATTGTAAATACAAAGATGATGATTATGGCAGCTTTAAAGGGAGTCATGTCTTATACTAATAGATTCATCTTAAACTAATGTATCCAGGACACAAAAGGAATTTGCTTTTACTTCTCACAGTTCAGGAGCTTTTGGTCTTTATATACAGCCATATGTTAGAGCTGAGTATGCATCTGCAGCTTACTATACGTCCTACGACCTTTCACTCAGTCTGATATCTTTTTAATTATGCTAACTAACACACAACATTACATTACTGAATGTTCCCATAGAAACACAGCTCTGCGTTTTCAGTATAGTTTCAGATGTACATCTCTCTTTGCTCCCATGTTCAGTATTTATAAGCACATTCATGTCTGCCTCCAAGCAACAGCTTAAAACCCAACACATCCCTCACAAGGTATTCTTATACAACTCCTACATACTGAAAATGAAATCCAAGCACAAGATTTAATTTGCATTAAAGATCAAGTGTGTTTCCCACCTCGCCTGCACTCCTCGTTGTTGTTTACATCATGCTGCATTGAGAAGGGACGTGTAAGGACCATTATGGGTTTTAAATCCTCCTGTAATCATGTCAATAAAGGCTGGGACTGCGCTGAGCCTGTGTCCAATCTCTCTGAGATTATTATTATCATCACTGCGCTGCCATCAGAAACATAACATCTCTTATCCACAATCAGCTCTCCACGTTGTCTGTGCTCATGTCTGAATTCTCTATTGAGCACGAGGCCTCTTGTTAGACAGGGTCCTCCATCAAAGGTCTTCATCAGCCATTTGTCTTATATTAAAATTGTCAAAGCGTGCACTTAATAAAGTAAAGCAAAAGACCTGTTATTAGGCTGCCAGGAAATAGCAGTACCCAATTGAAACCAAAAGATTTAGCTCTGATAAATATAAAGCATGAGGAAGATGGGCCTTTTTGACAGCTTTAAGTAAATTAGTTTTAAAAGGATTTGCAATTACTGTCATCTTAGAGGACCCTATCTTTTATACCCTTAGATTTAATTGGTGGTTATTGTGTTAAAGCAGCCTGCAGCTGTTATTCTACTTCAATGCAGCTATGAAATTATTTACTGATAATTAGAGAGGATGCCAGTTTACCTCTAATTCACTTAATGTCTTGAAGTTGTTATACAAATAGAAGCTTTTTTGGATCCAATTAGTGAAGTTTTTCTTTATAAAAGAAGTTAAATTTATGAGCTAGTCGGATAAAGGATGTCAAAGTCAAATACGCCAGCCTCTCTGTAAATTCAGAGCAGCAGGAACCTTATTGTGTTGAGATGGCCCTCAAATACAGAGCAGACTCTGCAAAGCTGAGTTGATGTCTCAATCAGCGCACTTAAAAAAAAGCACCGGAGGTGTCTGAAGTCTCCTTTTAGGTCTTTTGTTCTATCCGGGGCTTGCAGGTACACGTTGTAGGAGTTTCTGCCGTCTTGTAGAATTTGCGATGAAGAGGACCCTGATCAATTAGGTCTGCAGAATTAGTCCCAGTGGGAGCTGGAACGGGGATGAAATCAATGGTATTCAAATGAACATCGCCCACACTACAGTGAGCGAGGTGTTTTCTTGAGACTACATTAGTTATTCCCCCTGTTGTAAGAACAGATGATTGGGATAACGTCTGCAGCTGCTTCTTCTCACATCTTTCTCCTTTGATGCAAGTCCTCAATGTCTTTTAAGTGAGGCAGTGTGGGTGTGGCGCTACACCCGACCTCCCACATTTGCCTCGCAACAGGAACACACTGCTACCCCTAAGGGCCAGCTCAGTTGGCTAAGACTTGCATGAAGAGTACTTTTAAAACCTAATCTGTGAAGTGATTCATGCTTCATTTCATTACCTCCACCACAGAGGAGGGTTAGCATGGAACAGCTGCATTTCAAGTCAGTGTGATTGCTCTGTTGAAACAAGCACAAGTTCAGCTGAAGTGCAGCCAAATCAAATGTACAATGGAATTACTTCAATATCCACTTTTTCAATCTCTGGTTTTCCTTTTTACCCTGTTTAATTACTTCTTTAGAGATAATTTATATATTTTTATGAAGGGATAAATGCATATGTTCAATCTGTGATCTTATAATCTTTTGGCTTGGGGGCAGCAGAACCAAGCTCTAAACACAACATTGTCATATTTGTCATTTAAGATGATATGATACACATGCTTGCAAACAATTGCTTTTTTACACGTCTACCAATTGCAGATAAAAAATTGATATGATTCATTTAGAGTCATGGTTTCAGCCACCTGATGCATATTAGTCCAATATTCATTCTGCTTGAAATGCTTAACTACATTTATCAGCTACTTTAACTGTCTGGTACAATGTTCTCTAATGGCTGTTAGATGATTTCTACAAGCTCTCTAAAGCAAATGTCTTTAGACTAAATCACAGCAGGGCTTTAACCTCAGTTTCTGAGGATATTGCAGAGAGCAGCTTTTGTTTGAATAGAGCTGTGACAATATCAGATTTTCACTACACGATTATTGGGGCCAAAATAATTCACAATAATGATATTATATATTATATATATAATATCTGTAGAAACTCTGCAGAAAACTACATTCAAAAGCCTGTAGAAATGCATACAAAAAGAGCAATTACAATTAATGGATACTGAAAAGGCACCAAATTAACTGATAAACAAAAGATACACAAGGCCGAACATCTATCATCAATAGAAACGTGTTTCGTTTTTCAGACTTCAAGCTGCAGCGAAACGTTGTCTGACGTGTACATGATATTATCATATATGCATTATTAACATGAAATGAATATTTTATTTTTAAATTCCATGATTATCATCTATAACTACATGCATTTTCTACTGGCTTTGAAATTTAAATATGAAAATCTGAGTGGCCAGCACACTGACCCTTAAAAGACACAGTGCTGTTGAATTTTTTAAATGCTAGGCTTAATACTATGATTTATGATTAAGACAACCTGACCATTTAAAATCACAAACTTTGGATGAATATGAAACATTTGCATCGGTATGCACTCTTCACATACTTTTTTATATCATTTTTCATTTCTGTTGAATACAAAAAGACTATTTGACTGAAATAGAGTAGAACCATTTTGCCATAGTCTCCATTCCTCCTCCACAGCTGATTTCCTAAAAGAGAGGGTTTTTTTTATTTTATTTTCAACAAGAAACAGACCCCATGGAGGTAAATGGAGCCTGGTGGGAGTTATGAGTTGAGCCCTCAGCAACAAAGGCAATTATAACAGGCTTTTCAAACTAATGGATTCGACTGAAGGCTCAACCTCTCCTTTCCTGAATCACAACTGCGTTCTCACCCTCCACAAGCTGTGACACCCTGGACCAGCGTTCACCACACCCTGGATGACCTCAGACAACTGCTGCAATTAAGAGAAGCCAGCATTTCGATAATGCGCTCCGCACTAATTCACTGTCTAGAGTAGATGTATAAAGGCAGACAGCACTTAGCATTGATTATGCTAGAAGACTATGAAATACAGCAGTTTTTTTTCTTTACAGTAGAACTGGCCATCTAAGTAAAGCCATTTAAATATTAAAAGTCTTTGCAAACCATCTCTGCATATAGTACAGTAGCATACACTTAGGCTGTGAATGAAGAACACGCTAAATTTCAAATATAACCAGACAGCCATCCTCACATGTCGACAGAAAAATCGTTTCAAATCCAATAAAATCATTTTTGCTGACTTACTTTCATCAGACCCCATGTTTTCCTCCATGTTTTTGATGTAGTCATCCTGGAAAGAATATATATTTGCATTAATGGATTTAATAATTCATGTTAAGTAGCACAATGGGGGAAGTATGCTCTTACACTCATGCTTGTAATGAAAATTCAGAAGAGCATAAATAATGAAGGATGATGACAGACATGCAAAATGATGCTACACGCCATGAATGACAGTTTATATGTAAGTATGATTTTAACTATTCAAATATATTCGGCGCTAATATTGAATTGAGGGGTTTCAAGAGATAGCAAGTAGGCAAAACTCGTAGCACACAAACCCTTTAGGATTTTTTAATCCAACGTTTAATTAAATGAAATTCATTTCTGCAACCATTTTGATATTCACCACATATTCTTAAAGATTGAATGATTTATCTTTAATTTGTTGTTTAAGTTACACTAAATATTAAAAACTAGAAACAGAAATGGAACCAAGTGCTTACACAGACACAAAGAGAGACCCCTCAAGCACGTCATTTATCGCTATTGCTAACTTCACTCCTTTGCTGATGACATTCAATTATACTTTCCAAAAAAATCTTAAATAACTCAAAGCAGTGGATGGATTAAAGTCCAGCTAATAACATACTCATAGTCAAATTCTACCCTTCTTTTGTCAACTAAACTATATTTTTTTGTTAGCAAAATCTTTGCTGTATTTTTTTTAATCACTCATGTATTAATTTCTTAATGTAAAATCATATTTCTAATTTCCTTTTTATGAAGATCTCAATTGTGTAACTAAGCTTTTGACAAACCTTGGAGATGAGATCATATTACGCTTGTTTATTATCTGTTTATTCAAGAGCAGACCTTAATCTTTAATGGTACTACAAGGTCTGATGTACAGCTAGATTTCAGTCCTGTTGTTCTCATATGAGCCAGTGAGCAGCCTGAGATCATCAGGCCAGACCTTCCTGGTCGTTTCCCCTCAAGGTTTTGTTCTGAAGGTGACTTGGCCTCCAAGGGCCCCCTAGACTCAGAGTGAATCCCCTGAGGAGTTCAGGATGGCTGACTCAGTGTCTTTGTACAAATAACTAGAAAAGACATTTTTATCACAAGGCTTTCTTGAAATATCTTTGTATTTTGTTTTGTGTCCAAAGTTAATCCAAAGACAAATCATTGCCTTTATACTTTTGTTTTCTGAAACAGAACAGAAACAAGTTGTTAATTGGTGAGCTTTAGAGGTGCTGGAAGGCAGAGTTCACCTTTGTGCAGAGCTTCACTAGCCCCTGTTTTTAGTTTTTATGCTAAGCTAAGCTATGCAGCTGCTGGCTCCAGCTTCATATCTAGAGCACAGACACGATAGTGATATTAATCTTCCCATCTAAATTCCAGAGAGCATATGAATAAATATATTTCCCAAAATGTCAAACTATTCTTTATAGTGTCCCTTTATGAATGGGGGAATTCTCTTATTTCTTAAGAAAAATAAACCATTTTAAAGCCCACTGGATTAACTGCAGAATTGTATTGTCACAAAGTTAAAAACAAGGCTGTTTTCTTGGCCCATGAAAACTTGATACAAGTCTGTTTACTTGCTTGTTTTGGAGCTTTTGGCAGTTTCCCATGGTCTTCATCAGCAGATTAAATCACCAGAATCAGGGAAAGTTTGAGCCAAAAAGCTGCAGAACAAATGAGTAAGTGTTTTGCTAGCTGCCGTTTCCAAGGTCAAGAATGAACTGTCCAGGTAAACTAAAGAATTATGTTGAGTTATTGGAATGTACCTGTATTTGCAACACTTTCAAGCTCTTATTTTGACAAGGGACATATAAATTCCATAATTAATATATTTTATTTTTATTTTTTTGCTGTAGATGTAGTCTCTAACATTAAGTAAATGACACAAGGCAAGAACTCTGAGAGCTTAAATGTATCTCATAAAAAAGAGCACTATCTTAGCTCCTGCACTGTTGCACAGGGAATATTTGCAAACTAACTCTGGTTTTTAGATTGTGTCCCTGGCGGCGTTGTGCTGGAACGATAATAAAAATTCAGCGTCCCGTTGCTGTATCCATTCTGACCCATTTCTCTCTGTGTCAGGACAGAGAGGATCAACTATAAAGCGGTTACTACTCGGCATGAGGCCCAGAGAGGACCCTGAGGATCAGGTCTGTTCAGTTTAGCTCAGTCTTATTCTGCTCAGGGGACGCAAAAACTGAGCTCTCAACTCAAGCTGAACAAGTACAGCCGAAGGCATCTTAAATATTGTGCACAGGGTGAGGAGTTAAAGGGATAGTGTGTTTATACTTGTCTTTAGTCGAGCAAATTGGCTGCAGTCTATAAAGAATTTCCATTTCCATTCATGAACTGTACTGGATATTCTGTTATCAATAGTGATACTTTTAGGAAGTTTCCATTTGGCTGTACACGTTATTGTTTCTAATGTCTTTTGTCTTAATGATGCAATGTTTTTCATCCCGAGTCAAAGACAGGCAGACAGATTTCTAGACAATAACACTGTAAGACGTGTTTCTCATGAGCTTTAGCCAAAATGAGCTCTTACTTATAGGACAGGTGACAGTTACAGCCTAAAGGAGATGTCAGAAGAAAGACAGTGCATTGTACAAATTAACAAAAGAGACACTAACCTCAACTTCCTGTAGCAATGACAAGTAGCAGCGGAGGAGAAAGAAAGAGAGAGTCATTGTTAGAGATTAAAAACAACGCTTTACACATTTTCTTTTGCTCCCATTCAGCATGCAAACAGTGGGTTGGTTTATTACAGTTATGGCAGCAGTTAAACTGTCAGCCCTTAATGCACGCTGATTGCAAATACATGCCTCAGTCTCGCTCGTCTCGGGGGACAACATAAGACATTCACAGAGGATTATGAGCGCCTATTAACCGAGGATGATCCGCTGCCACTTCTATGAGCTGGCAGGGGTCCCGATCACTAAGAGCTCATTCTCTGGCTGTGTTTACAAGCAACCGCCAAAAGCCAGCCTCCTGCCAGCTCAGAAGTTGTGAATAAGCCATGACATACCGCATCAGCCTTGGAAATATACAGGCAAATTGGTGGGAATCTTCAAAGTCAACAGGCAGATGTGATTTAGATGTTTTTTATAGTTGCAGCAGACACATACAGTAGAGCGCATTTACTAAGCGTACCATTGACAACACAGACAGATATAGCTCCCGTAAAGTACAACCTTGAGTTAACAGGGGAGTGACTGCTTTCCTTTCATTCCATTTCACCGTCTTGGCTTCGGTCCAAGGGCATTACACATCAATACCAACCGCAGTCTCTCTCTGTGTGTTTCATCATTCAATGCTCCGGAGTGTTTGAGAGAAATATAGCTCTGCATGGTTTATTTCAGCAACTCAACCCAGTAAATAAACCTAATTCACACACACACACACACACACACACACATAGCCGTATCTGTCTACTTAATATATCCCTATGAACAATTTACAGGCTGCACAAGGACGAGCCAAAAACCCAGCTGAAGGCGTAAAAAGGCTAAAGTGAGAATTCATCACTGAGCCACAGCAGGACTCTAGATTTCATCTAAGAGACTGTTTCTTAGAGGTAAATATTTTCTCTGTAGCAGTGAAAATGTCCGGGTGCTACATATACGAGAGGCAATATCACTGCTATCCTCAGAACTGCCTGGATTTCTCTGATGGGTCATAAGAGAAGAGAAGAGAAAAACATAGCTTTGAATATGTCATATATATTGCAAAGCCCTTTTAAATCAGCCACGGAACCTGCTTTTGCAAACACGGAAAAAAACGTGGATTGATGATAAAATCCCACATAACACCAGCCCTCAACATCAAAGATATGCATGTAGCATGTCACACGTCAGATGTAACGATTACTTAATTAATTATTCTCAGCGCTTCTGCAATTACCCAGCTCACAGTGCTGCAGAGGCCAATGGGAGCCATGCAGCGTGTCCTAAAGGCTCGAGTGCTTATCTTCTCCCAACAGCAGCGTGACAGCAAGGACACCAGGCTGAGGCTGCATTTAGTCCTTCACCAAGGTTGAGAGCTAATGCTGTCCCACTGAATCCTGGCCAGACTGCTGCTACAGTTCACAGCAAGCCCAGACAAGAGGGAGGGAGGGTGGGAGGAGGAGAAAGAGCAGAGAGCAAGGGGGAATGATATTCATGGTGGAGGTCCCCTGAGTTATGTGATTCATATCACACACACCACCTCTTCTACCATTTGTCAACAAGGCTGTAATGCAGCCGGTCTAAAACAGAGCCGGGAGGCTAATGGAGCTTGACTATCCAGATGCTGCGACTGCTCCTCCTGGACCGCTCGCTGGTATTAGGCTGACAGACTTTGGCCGCAAGCCTGACTGCTCTCCTCTGAGTTAACGTCTATCTCACCTCGACCGAGCCCCGTCTGCTTGTGACATAAATACCACCGATAACCCTGAACCACCCGACCCCAACGTCACCCACTGCAACACACATGCACACAATCATCCTGAGGACTGACACCAAAATGTTCATACACGTCCCAGCTCTGCATGACAACCACAGGGGTAAGCTGAACTTTTGACTCTTAAACCATTTCACTGTCTGTCTGTCTGTTTCCTGGCAAAGAAATTGCTCTCCTGTTGTTGTGTGTGAGCTAGCTGGTAATACTCCAATCAAATACTCAGTAGGCTTTTGGTGTGACACTAGAAAAACACTGAATCAGATACCAGAAAAAAATTGAAAAGAATAAAATAAGCAACTAAAACACAACACAAAAAAACACTCACAAAAATACAAACACAAATTGGTTTCTGGACAAAATCATACAAGATACTTTCAAGCTGTGTCTCAAAAAAGCCAAGGGCCATTTCACACTTGCCTCATCTAGTTCGAACTTTCAGACTTTTCATTTTGATCCAAACCAAATTTACAGGTGTGAAACCTCTCGCGGACCGGCAATTTCTAAAGTAATTTCAGAAAGTTCTGAAACGCTAAAGTCAGAACTGGAAAAAGGAAAAGTGACACAACAAAGCACAAGTGGACTGTGGTTACTCACGGGGAGAAGGGGAGACCAAATGTTTAATTGATATTTGGGCCAATGACTGAAAAAAACATACAACTTTTTTTCAATCATTGATAAGAAGATATTACTGCTGATGATTGAGCTTAACACACCTCTGCTTGGTCACATTAAAGTCAGGATCAGTTCGGATCCTGACTGTCATTACACTGATTAATTATTATCCTACACTGCATTGACTATAAGCAATGACTATAAGCAATTAATTAAAAACTATTCCTGAATGGAAGACAGACTGGAAGCATTGCATTACTGGAAGTTTGCAGCTCCTGTCAGTATAAGTCAAGTTGTATGCGCTCATTTCCTCAATGAGTCTCAAGTCTCTACTCTACAGCTCTGCATTTGAAATCATCTTGCTACAAAACCTTGTTACATGCTACCAAACAGGCATTTTCTTCTCCAAATAGATGGTTTCACATCTGTCCAAGCTACAAGCTCTGAATCCCTTGGGAAATGCTTCAGTGAAGAGTTTCGCTGCTGATGTTTAGTGTGTGTCTGACATCTTTACTTTTTGCACGGCATTCAGTAGCCGTCAAACCTAATGTGTTTAGTGTAACGTGTCATTTCACATTATGAATCCTCACTTATGGCATTTAAGTATCTTAAAATATATGCACCACATTTTTACACCCATAGTTTCAGCCAAGCGGTGACCATGACAGTCAACAGTTAGTAGAAGGAGAAGAAATGATTACTGGATTAGTATTAATTTTAGCAAATACTCAGTGTTGTGTAAATGGTATCTGAAGAGGTAGTGTTTTTAATGCTTACACTTAAGTTTAAGTGTTAGAGGTCAGGTGAAATTGCCAAACAACACCCCGCATCCTTGACACTTCTCATGCGGAATACAAACTAAAATGTAATCTAAGAATGGAGGGAGTATTAATCTCCAAAGAGACAATATATAAAGAAAAAAAAAACACACAAGGAGAAATGTCGGAAGAAGCTTTTGGGCTCTGAGTGCTCGAGCTGAGAGCCGCCAGAGCATGGCCTCACTTCAGCTTGCTGGAGATTTGCTCACGGAGTAAAAGAAATGTCACAGTGAAAATCTGCATCCCCTCGCCCTGCTGCAACGATCCATCACGTGCACGATGCTCGCTTGCTCCATCACAGCATCTCATCTGTCCCTGTAATGTGACTAGATCGGCACAGTCTGGGTCCTAAAGGACATTTAGACCCACAAACCTAATCCTGAACTTCAGCAGACACACACACACAACATGTGAAATCAAACCAAGGCGGATGTCTAAGAATTCTTAAAAGGACATTTTAGAGATCACAACACCTCCACACACACACACACACACACCCATGTTCGCACACAAATATTACATATCAGATAATGATCTCAGTCATCTACAGCTCATATGATGATGAGCTCCTCTCTGACCACAGAACATCATATTTCCTAATCTAATGCAGAAAGATCACTTTCGTTTCATGATTGATTCTTTGTCTATGGATACTGTATCCAAACAGCCTCTTCTGATGAATAGGTTGTCCTGCCACAGAGGAATAGTTTTACACTTTAGGAAATAATCGTATTCACAGTTAGATGAGAAAATTCTCATGTCTGTAAAATTAATATGAAGACACAAGCGGCAGTCAGTTAGCTTAGCTTAGCACAAAGACTGGAAACGAGGGAAACACCGAGCCTGGCTTTAACCACGAGCAAATTGATGTTTTTATTCACTAGTGATTGTATGGAGTCACCAAACGAGTTATAAAATGTTTACTACCGAGGATTAGAGTTGCTGGTAGGAAGATTTCACTGCATTTCTGCTTCTTACACAAGACTTTTGGATGCGCCAACAAAACAAACAAACCTTGTGTATCATCTATTTGACATAAACTGCCTTAACTCATTGACCAAATTTAGATGACAGGTGCACATACCAACTCCATGTGATTTTGTAAAATTTTATGGCATTTGGCTTTTACATTTAAACAGCCATAAATCTGTGATGATATGCCTGCCATCAGCAATCAGCATGTATGTCTGTGACTATATTTATTTTGATGGGGATTTGGATCCAGATGCAGATGTCTAGACAGATTTTTAAACAGTCCCAACAGTATACAGAGTTGCTACCGCCTTCGGAAACCCATATTACTGACTCGGGCTTTCAGATGAAAGCCTTCTCTCTCAGGGCAATAACTGCCTGCTCCATCCTCGACAATATTCCTTATTGATATTCTGAAGATGATATTTGCAGTGAAGACATCACTTAAGCAGCAGGATATGAGTTAGAGGTTAAATGATGATCTGGACATTTCGCATTTCCTTGCAGTTGTCATTTATCCAGCTTCATGAAGTCATTTACTCTGGCAGTGACTGGATAAACACAGGCTGATGGATGGACTGGTGATCCGGGTCATGTCTGTAATGAACGGAGACCTGCAAGAGGCTTTTCTCAGCTGATTGCTCTGCTCTGGGCCGGGGGTTTGTGTCATCCCATCAGATCACTGAGGTGTGCCTGCCTCTCTGACTGGCAGGACATTGTCAGCTCATCATTCCCCCAGCTGTCATTTTCACAGCAATGTGCTTTGCCTGATTAATGCTGCCGAATTAGCTACGTCTCCCTGCCTACTTTAAATCGCTGCAAAAGGGCACGCAGGCGGAGTCCATCGTCAATCTACAACCCACCCTCAGTGTCTCTGTAGTTACCGGGGAGCAGCGGGGGTGCATCTCGCCTTTGCCGTGTCATTATGGTGCCCAGATTCAGCATGCTGGGGCCTGAGTAGTGGAGGTAATGTCTCGCTGTGTTAGTACCCCGCCGTCTTTGAAAACGACAGAGAAATGGGAGAGACACTAATGGCACAGACCCACCACAGATTGAACCACTTAGAAATGCATTAGAGTGTTCCAAAATGATGCTGTGCGTCTTTCGGCCTGAACCCACCGGCTTAAGAGTGGCAAAACATTGCATTTTCACTTGAACACTAGGCTGAAATCACATAGACACATCTAAGGACATATTTTCACATCTCCCTTGATTCCACCTACCAGCTTGTGTGGTTCCTGCACCTTTATAAAGAAACAATTTCTCGCTTTACTCTTACTGAACCATGACAGGTCGAAAATATCTGCACCGTATTCGCTTTGACAGATGCTGACATAATCAATGATTGTATTACAGACTGTTTAAGGTGATTACATGCCGTGTATATATGAAAGAAGCATGAGATTTTTCTGCACACTCTTCAGATAAAATAAGAAATCCACGGAGAAAAATGGGGGTGTCTGGATTGCTACAAAACACTGGAGCATTATGGGATTAAGTCGCAGCCCAGCAACACAGAGCTGGATCAAATTGATCATCTGAGCCCGAGTGCTCGGGGCCCTGCAGGCAAAGGACACATGTTGTTTCACAAGGTAAGACGCCTGCCTGCAATGCAGTACAGTCCGGAGCACAATCTGCAGCCATCTCTGCGCACCGAAGGGCACGTCTCTCTGCCCGAGCCACAAAATAGCCAACTGTCAAGCGTGCATCCATCTGAGACATTTGCACTTCGCTGAAAAGCAGAAATAATCAGACTGACTGTGTTTGGCTCTTGCCTAAGAAAGCAGATGATTTAACTAGCTGGCAATGACACTTTCTATCAAGGCACAGGCTGGCTCATGTGTAGTTAACATAAAAGAGACTCTTTTCAACCTGAAAGAAGACTCTGAAAACATAAAAACCTTCTGACAAGAGGCTTTTCTTCTGAGCTGCTGCCTTTGGCTAATAAGACCATATTTCAGGAAGTTGCATCACAGAAATGAACCTTTTCCTTTCTCAGGAGCTTTTTAGCTGTGGTCTCCAAATCACTGATGAAGTGACACATCAAACAGTGGCCAGACTTGCTTTGCTGTAGCAGACTCCGTAGTTGAATCAAGGCATTGCATGCTCCGAGAGATGCAGTAATTGGAGAGGAGGAGGATGCAGAAAAATGGATTTTGTTGGACCCCGCTGCTGAGCCAAGCAGAACCCCAGAGTCTGCAGCATCTTATCGCTCCCTCCCCCCCATTTGCAAACCAAAGAAGCAGAAAGAGAAGAGGCGAGCCTTCAGGTTGAGCTCCACACAGATGCCCCAGGGAGCTTGCAGCTTATGCAGGGCCGTTTTTTACTGTGCTGAGCCATGCTGCTTCTGCATACAATAGTAGCAGAAAAAAACCATAATGAGACAAGCTGAAGCATGTGGCTCCACGGAAAACAAAAATACCCGATGCCAGTGTGCTATTTTCACTTTGTAGTAGCTAGACTCATCAGTATTGATCTGCAAACACAAAAAGTTATCAGCATACAGAAATAGATGAAAGAGCTTAAATCTTGTTTGGTGTTGGGACACCCACCTACCGGAGAAAACTTAAATCGATATCGGACGTGGTGGAGGCTAAGGAAATAAATTCGAGTCTGATAGACTCTAACAAACAAGGACTTTGGTGTCTTGGAGAAAAAAAGCCTTGCAGGTTTTACTACTTAAAATACTAGCTACCTTCATGAATAGGTTATTACAGAGTTGTGACTTATTTGGAAATTTTCAAGGATTAAACCGATATACATAATTAATGGAAATTTCACACCTTGTTTTACTCATTTTACTGTCATTATTATATACTTGCTTTTTTGTACATTACCATGTGGCTACTGTAAGATGTTTTTGGATCTAATTTTGTATCTCGACTTCCAATCAATCTTATCATTATGATTTTATCAGTTTAGTAGGAGGGGCTGATCCAAAAGACAAGACAAAGATAATGAAGCGTACTACTTTCTTTAATCCGTTGTATATTAAACAACTTATTTTCTGATCGTCTACTCACACTTACTATTATTTTGCAAAAGGGTATGTTGAGTTAGCATTTTTCATGACAAACAAAAAATATGCCACTTCAATGGTTATTTTGGTAAACTGACGTACAAGAACCTCCACGACTGTGTCCAATTTCTGTCGCTATTTTCCATGTTTCTAGCTTTGTGGCTTACAAGCTATGCAGGATGATAATGTCCACATTCAAACATGAAAACTGTGGGTGGCAATTCAGAAGTGTTGAACAAGGCTAACATGTACTGATCTGCTGCTGTAAAATCTTTACTAGCGCACTAATTGTGTATTAATCCGCCAGTGAAAATAGTCCCTTAGAAATGCTGTGTTCACTCCTGTCTGAGTAACATTTAATATAAACTACAGTGCCCAGCTGTTTTAGGAAATTACTGGGCCTTTTTACAGAATGAAACTGTATTTGTGACTTGTTTGAGGATTTATATCTTAAGTTGAAACTACTAGGTTATGGGTGTGCTACGGAAAGTCCAGAAGCATTGGGATTCAGCCTCACACATTGTTAGCTTTGTCTTTTCTTGGCATTTGTTGACAATAAGAAAATGACTCCAGTCTTGTCCTTTAACTGATCTGCAGTAGCCAAAAATCTGTGTAAAGACTTTAGTTGCAGTGAGCAGCTGTGTAACCATTTGAGCGTGCTGCAGTGCACTGTCAGCTTGTGTGTTCAGCAAACCACCAAAAATGATGATTACCATATCACTTTACTACCATCTATCTGTGCCTGTGATTATTATTCTATTTGCTGTTTCTAAAATTTGAACAGCTACGCCTGCTATCTAAATTAATTAGATTCCATGACAAGTCCATCAAAGGCACAGAGTTTGTCTTTTATTTTTTACATCTGTCAGACACATGAGTTTAGAAACAAGCAGCAAGAGAAGATAATGATGATAGCCATCCCCGTTGAAATGCCGTAGCGATCTGCATGAGACAGCTCACAGGGGGTAGCTAAGTTAAATATGCTAGCTGGCTGATTACATTTAATTCCCCCCGTCTGCCATAGCAATGAGAACAAATTGGGTTGTTGTGGCTGCTGATAATGCTAATCTCCCGCAGTGGCAGCGGGATATTACAGTAAAACAGGGAGCCACATTGAGATGTCACATTATGGCTTTAGGAAGGACTACATCACGCACAAATGAGATTCTGTCGGGTTCTTTCAACTGAGAAAAAAGCTATTAGCTCTTCATCTCTGCATCCTATCCCTTCGATAAGATTTGTTTGATTAAGGTCATTTCAAAATGACTTTGTACTGTGTATCCATTACCCTGCCAACTCGACAAATTAACAGTCTCCGTCTCTCTCCCACACACGCCAACACGTATATCCACCACAAGCCACACATACTAAATACAGCTTGTACACAGACAGGATCACAGTCCTTTCCAAGTATGTCCTTGACACCTCCCTCTTGCTCTGACAGTTAATACAGAGAGGAGCCTCAGCTCTCCGTGCTTCTCCATATGCAGCTCTGGGACGCTTGAGCCAAAGACTAACAGGCACCCTTCTCGTCCAGCATGAAAATCAAACATACAGAAGACAGTAAAAGAGGCTGATTCTCCCCAGGCAAGAGCATGTCCTCAAAGTTTTTGTAGCTGCCTGGCCTAATTGTACAGTACTTGCCCTGCTGTTTCAACAGTGAGTGATATGTGGCCTAAAGCAAAGCATTTATCAATGCCAGGTTGAACCTGAGCACCTTGCATTATTACGCCTTTTGTAACTGAACATAAGCGATGTGGCTGTGTTTGCTCAGGCCATGTGTTTACTGCAGCTCTGTCCGACACAACTCATGACAATAACAGCGGCCCAAAACACACATCTATCAAAATATAAAAAACCCCAGGGGCAGACCTGAATTTATTCAGGACAGCACTTCTCTGCAGTCTAAATATATTCCCACCTGGCTAATGTATGCACAGCTATGTTTGCAGATTTTTTAAATAATTTCCACTCAAATAGCAGGTCCCACGACCACTACGATTCTGGAGAGTGATTTCAGCAGGTGGAGCCTATTCTAAAGTGTTTACCCTGTGAAGGGTAACTGAGGTGTCTGCCTGGTGTCTGTGAGCGATAACAATAAAGGTTATTGCAGATAAACAGATAGGAATGTCATTGTTGTCAAGCGGCAGGTGAATGTCCAGGTGACAAGGTAAGTACAGGCGGATTTCTTATCATCAGGTTCCTTATGTCTGTAATGGTATATATTATATTTTATCTTACAAACCTGTAAGATATATTTCTAAAGGAAGAGGCTCAGCCCGTTTTAGTGAATCTAAATCTTACTCCGGGAAGGCAATGAAGGGTCAGACATCTCTTCCCAAACCTAAAATTATCTGAGTCACGTCAAATATATCTCAATACAAGAAGCTTTAAATTGCAAGAGAAATACACTTAAGAGGATATACAGTACGCATCTGACTGGCTGTTAGGAATGCCAAGAGAGCTCAGTTATCTCTCTCCAGACCACAATTTTACAAATATAAACAGGATGTGTTTTTTTTTTTTATATGAACATTCAACTGTTATCATTGTTGTGAGCCAGCCTTTTATTTGTAATTAAATTTTTCATGTTTCTGCTGCATTTCATATTCCTCTTTTTGCTTTTTTGCCGAGCTAGCAGCATGTGGTCTGCAACACTGTGGTCCAGATGGAAACTGCCATGAAATTTTGTGCAGATATTCATGGTCAACAGCGGAAGAAGTCTGCTTACTTTGATTCTCCCCTGACTTTTCCTCTAGCATCACCACGAGGTCGAAATTTGTATTTTTCAGCGAAATATCTCGACAACTATTGGGGAGGAATTCATCAATGATATGGCTCTGTTTGTTAAAAAGCTTGCCCACTGATTGAGTTTTGGGTGTGCCACCATGCCAGCCTTGACTGACGACAGTGACACAAGCTGAGTGGCAGCATTTATCGTTCTGCCTGCAGCAAGGAATAGAGGAGCTTCACCAGCACAGAGACATCTCTCAGGCAGATGCCACTATAAATAATGCATGAACAACAGAGCCAGAAGAAGAACCTTGGAACGGCTAATTATTCAGCCCGACATTTCAGCAACTCACAGAGAAGTTATTGGCTAAAAAAGATGGAATTCAGGCTGTCATTGCTATTGGTGTGTGTGTTAATATACTGATGTAGTAGGTGCAGCCAGGCTCCATTATGAAAAACATTAATCTACATTTACTGTCCTATTACAACAAGTAGCTTCCTCATACTCAGCTGTGGAAAAAGGAATGAGATTTCGGGGATTTGGACAAGTTAGGGAACATGGCTTTGCCTATGAAAAACCTTTCCTTCTGTCTAAGGCAGCTGTAGAGCTGCTCTCTGTGTTTCCTTTGCTTTTTTTTTGTTGCAAAGCTTAAATTGGTTTCCGGCAAGTTGAGCTTTTCCACAGGAGCAACAACACAAAACAGCCTCTCCACTCAATTAGGAGTCGCCCATGCTTGTGTTAGGAGGCCAACAGGATCTCCTTTCTTCTCTATTTCCACTGTGAAACGTATCTGAGCGGTGCAAACACTCGGAGCAAATCCCCCCCCCTGATATTCACCTCCAGGAAAAGACATGCATGATAATGACAGGAAGACAAGAAAGCATCTCTTTCCACCATTTTGATCTCATTAGTGAGCAACGAGCAGATTTCCACAGCTAGTTGATTTGATGGTGTGCAGAGAAAATACAGAAAACTATTGGCTTTTTCTACTGTTATGGTTTCTCCCATCTTAATTTCCAACCCCCACACTGCCATTCACTTTTAATTGGAAATAGGCCTCATTATCATATTTTCTACAATTGCATACTGTCCTCTTACTCTAATTTTTCTAATTTTTCATATCCGTAATTACACTGGCTGTTAGTGCTGGAGCATAAATCCCGTGGGAGGGTAATAAATGGCTGAGGTTGATGACAGGAACAGAAAAACCCACAGCTGGCGGCGTGTCTTTGAGCTAAGTAAAGGAGCTCAGTGTCACTTAGGATGCAGCAGCATCGTGTTCAGCAGAAACACATAGTGAACCCTGGGCTTCCATTTATTGAAGAGCTCTCACAGAGGTGCTGTGTTGATGTAGGATCAGTGACCGGGCCATCGGCATCATCTCATTCACAGCAGCGCGGATAAATAACGACTCTGATCCATAGCTGGATGAAGCATCAGGTTGCTTATTAGGGCTCAATTAGTTCACCCAGCCCGCTTGCTGTCCTCCTATATGCTTGTGCCATATTAAGTGCCTGTGTGTCACTATGGCTGAAGTCTGGTCGGTCGACAGAGAATGGAAAGTCTTTGAACTGGAACTGTTTTTGGACAAAATGTGCAATTTAAAGGCAACATCTGAGGCTCTAGGAATTTTTCCACTATTTACATGCATGCAAGTCTACATGCTAGCAAGCATTAGCCTGCTGACATTAGCATTATTCTCAAAGCTGCTACTATGCCTGAGTAGAGCCTCACTGAGCTGCTAACACAGCTGTAGACTCTTAGTTGTGTTTACTAAGTGTTTACATTTTATAACTGAAATAATCATTAGATTAATCAATAATGAAAATGATCATTAGTTGCAGCCCAGTACCCTATACAGCAGTTATTTTCTGTTTTTATATTGATATTGAGGATGCAGATTTAGTCACTCTGAGAGGGTTGGGTAGAATTTAAAGAACCACTCATTGTAATCTAATTATTGCATTAATCACTGTCCTAAATCAAATTAATTCGTGAGCACCAATGAGGCTAATGATCACTCGTATTTTTGCCACACACTGTGCAAATCTCTACAGCCAAAGGAGCCATTTACCTGAGAAAGATGCAGCCAATTTTCCTCATTAAAAATGTAGCTGGCAGTAGAGCAGGTGCGAACCTTAAACAGCCCTCTGTGGTTGGCTGAAAGGCTACACGGCTCCTTAATGAGTTCCCTCTTTGCACTGCTCAGAGAGATGGGAGCTATCTGGCCATGAATGAACAGCACAGTATTGTTCACATGAGCGGTGGCCTGAGCTCCCACTGAGCGCATCCACCCGAACGCACCAGTATGCAAAGTGAAGCTTGCGTCGAGATGACAAAATACCTCAAGCGGCCAAACGCATTCTTTTAACTGATGAGCTGATTCAGGAAGATGCAATGAGCCAATTATAGCCAAGCTTCATTTGTGAGCAGTTCTTTTTTAGCCTGTTGGATCTGATGTCTTGCAGTGTGTCATGATTACAGCTTCAGCATCGATGCTAGTCATGATGGAGCTTGTATAACATGCTGTAACCTGCTGTGGATTATCCAAACACCTCCTGCCTCTGCAGCTGTTGGTCATATTGTTCTTTCTTTCAACATCTCCTCATTATGTCTGCATGCTGGATAAGCTTATGAATATTGGTCCAGTTTAAACACAGTTAAAATCAATCAGACCACAACTGCTTTCTCATAAAGCCCAAATTGTGATGTTTTACTTGTGTTTTTATTTAGATGCAGTGTGAGTACTACTGCTTGCTGTTCTCACACCAACTGCTTTCCAAAGGCGGCTGGTAAACAAGCACGACCTCCACATTTCAGATGGTGTATCTCACTGCGCGGTACAGCAGAGAACAGTCCTATCTGAGCAGAGCCAAGCCAGCTCGGCTGTCTGCCTCCCTACAGCATCATGAGATTCACACGGAGAAGCAGAAATAAGCAAACCTTTCCCATGCTGGCACCTCCAAACCTGTCTGATTGATAATAAACCAAACATTCACAGCCGCTCACCATGATCATGTTGCGTACCTCTTCTTTCAAAAATGGAAATGAAAAGTCAAGAACTGCAAAACGAAATCATATTCCACACCACAAAAGGTGCAATATTTTTGTAAATATGTTAATTTGCTTTCTTTTCAAGAGTTAAATGACCAAATCGACACCGCTCTCACGTCTGTATGGAAAATATGGCGGTCAGCTTAGTGACGATGGCGCCACTAGTCATCACGAAATAGTTGTAGATTTAAAGCAGGATTGTAGGAGCATCTTATTGTTGCCATTTTACAGCAAAGGTCAAGGTCTTGTCAACAACACAACATGGCGGCAGACAAGTTGTGAAACTATCCTGCTTTTAATGAAATTAAACAACTTTTTGTACCTCACGCAAATTCTGTAATTACTTCATTTTTAATTATGCATTTACTGTGCTTGAATATTTAGTCTAAATACCAGTGTTAAACCTTTGAGGTCATTTTTCATGTTTTAAGATTTGTTTTCTCATTGACATTTAGGAGACTTTCTCTAATGCTCTCTTGCAGAAAGGCCTAATTAATCCACTGAGATTCAAAGTTGTACAACAGAACAAGGAAAAGTCAAAGGCTTGAATACCTCCAAGCCACAGCAGATCAAGGAGAATCCATCGAGAATTTCTATAATCGGTTAATTGTGGATTAAGTCCATTATCAAAGAAAAAAATCAAAGCGTTTGCTAGTTCTAGCTTCTCAAATGAGAGGATGTGCTGCGTGGTCTCAGCTTTGGTTTTGGACTGAAAAAAACAAGGAATTTACACTAATGAGTCTTTATCACAATTATCTCACGTTTTAAACAGCAATGGATTAGTTGAAGCACCAACAGACATTGTATATACAGCATATAAAGTATCCTCGCAGAGCATCCTCTCACGCTATGTTTTGAGTCCACGTCATGAGTCGAGTTTAGCTGTGGGGCACTCCATTGACTTCCACCTTTCACCCAACTATTTATAACACTCATGTCAGCAGGCTGTATCATGTTGGGGGGCTGTGAATCATATGAAATTAAGAATTACGCCATGTCAAATTCAGAATACTACAGAACTACATTCAAATGGATTGACAATGCATTTGATACCCAACCTATAGAAATTTCAAACAAATCTTGTCAACACAGTGTGAGTGTACCACTAAAATACTCACAGGAAAGCTCCTGTCCCTCCCTGTTCACTGACCCAATCAGACAGGTGAGGCACACCACTCCCAAGAGAGAAGATAAATTCAAATTTGCATGACAGCACAAATTTGCATTTCAATTACAAATTCTTGAACAAGCTTTCTGGGCCGCCAGGAGTCCAGGACAGGGAGACACATTCCTGCATGCCAGCAAGCATGGACAAAGATAATGCAGCTCCTGCCTGGCCGACATTGATAAGACTATCTGTCTGAGGTGATATTTCTCAGCAGTGAGATCAAACGACTGTCCGGTTTTCAAAGTGGAAGCTTGGATCTGAGCCGCTGCTAACCGACTCCTCCTCAGAGATCTCTCACATCCTGGTTCAAGCTGTGTGTCCTGTCTTCTGGTACCAGGGAGGTGTCACCGCTGCACCACTGAGCCACACCCCACACCTGACCACACTCACTGTCTTATATGAGCGGCCTAACACAATATAAGTCAACAGCACTGCAACTATCAGCATCCAAAATGGCCATAAAGTCGAATCAACACTTCTCTAAAACAACATCATAACCTTGACGAAGGTAGAATTTACTGCAGGGCTGTTGTGTTAAACTGAGGTCGTTTTCTCCAGGTTGTAAACTGTCAACTGAATGTATATCAGCGCACACATTTCTTTTCTTTACTTCTCATATGCACGCCCTGATTATCTAGCCAATGACAAGATAACGATAATGGCCTTTTGGACCAGACTGGGGTTGAGCCAATACACCAGATCAGTATCAGCATCGATACTCACCAAAACACCTTAAAAAATGGTTTCCGTGTCAAATATTGTATAACAATCAGTGCTTCCACCGACATTTAGATTCAGTCAGTGCCATTCCCTGCTCTCATATCACCTTACATACATTCTTAAGGGCTGAGGTTAGGGAATCGGTATCAGGCAGGAAAACGTTATATTCAACTCAATTTAGGCTTAATTTTACTGTCCTGGAGGGGATTTTTGTTCTGAAACACAGGATATCTAAATCATACACTAAAAGGCTCCACATTAGCTGAAATGAAGGCATATTGTTTACACTGAGGTGGCTAGTCCTGTGGTTTCTCTGTTTGGACTGCTTCATGGTGACATTTTTCAGGATATTGCACAACCTTGATTTATTGTGTTTATAACTTGATTGATAAAACAAAAACAGACACTCCCGTCTGGTTATTTTATCCACTAATGAAGTGAATTTCCGGTGTCACAATATAGATTTTACCGCTAAGATGATGCACCGCCTGGACTAGTGGGCTGATAGGTTGAACTTCATCAAATGTCATTGTTTGCTGTAGCTTTTTTTTTCAGTTTACTACACGGGATTCAAACAATCAATTACTTAGAGGTTGCAATTAGGACTTGTGATCAGGATTCTTTTCATTTTCAATTAATCTGATGATATATTCTCCATATATCAATCGATCTGTTAATCTATATGTAAAAAAATAAATGCAAAATGTCCAAGGATATTCACTTTACCATCAAATATGACAAGGAAAAGCAGCAAACACTCACATTTGAGAAGCATGAACTCGAAAAATAGCTGCAGATTCATTGCAATATAAGTAGATTTAGGTCTGTAGGAGATTCATGTAGCTTGATAAATTAATTTATTGTCCATCTCTACTGAAAAGTCCTCCTGACATGGCTGAACAGAATAAATAAAGCTGTTTCTTCTCATCCCACAATGAGTCTGGACAAGAGAGCCACATTAGAATAAGAAGTGTTTAGTCCAGTCACTCTTGATATTTGTGATTTAGGGAATACACCACTGAGTTTGTGCTTGTGTGGCTTCTCAGTCTGAAAGCTGTGACCGTGAGCCCTTCATGTTATGTGCAATATGGCAGATCAATGGGTATTGATCAGTGAAAATGCCTTCAGACACTGTTCAGAATATCACAGCTACCCAGGAGCTTGGAAATGGCTTTTGAGACTTCAGCTAATGTCATAGATTTCCTCTGAGTTGTATTTCATTCACTCTCTCATAAGAGGGTCCATAGAGAAAAGTGCCAATTTAACCATGAAAATACATTATGAAAATAGCAGCCTGTCCAAGGGCTGCCGATGAACGACATATCATGAGTAAAAATAAAATATTTGCCAAAAAAATCATGAAATGTCAATCATTTCATGAGGCACGAGCAGGCGCAGGCATTTATTCGGACCAACAATCTGTGTTACACTGTCCTGAGAAATGTTTCCGTCTTTCCAAGTATGTCTTTGGCACAAACTGCGCGTATTTGCACTTCGGAGCGACACTTAACTGTGCGCAAAATCACCTGAGAAAACAACCTCCCCACAGACAGCATCATCTCAAGCACCAGCACCGATGAGACGAGATACGACAACGCGCTCGTACAATTACATTAAATGCACCACTCACGTCTCTGAAGCGATTCCAGTGTTTGATCTTACGGCTGTACTGGGAGATGGTTGACAGCCATTGCTCATCTTCCATGAAATTCCCAGGTTTTCCTGCCCCTTTCCCACTTTTCACGTCCACCTGGAGAGAGAAGCCCACCAGCAGACACAGGCACGCGATCATTCTCACAGCGACCATGTTGCTCGGGTTAGTTTAAGTCTGGGATGTCTCTCTTTCCTGATGCTGCTGCTGCTGCTGCTGCTGCTGATGGTGATGATGGTGATGCTGTCCTCTTGCAAAGGATCCACATACAATACAGCTGCTGCTGCTGCTGCTGCTGCTGCTTCAACAGACTGAATGGAAATGAGAGAGAGAGAGAGAGTGTGTGTGTGTTTGTGTGTGTGTGAGTGTGAGAGAGAGAGAGAGAGAGAGAGAGAGAGAGAGAGAGAGTAGGAGGAGAGGGAGGGAGTGAGAGAGTTAGAGGAGTGATCAGATCCTGCACTAATCATTAATTTCTACATACTTGGTTTCATCATTTCAGTGTCTTTTTTGGCTTCTTTGTGTTTCTAAGCAGCCCACACACACACACACACACACACACACACACACACACACACACACACACACACACTAGTCACACTGCAAATTAATGGAACAGATGTTTATTGTTGCGCTGATGATCTGTCAGACTGTATTTGTTGTATTAAAATGTTTTTGGAAAAAGGCCAGCGTCTGAATATTTATGCCAATAAGGCTCACTGATAATAACAGAGCCAGACGTTGAAATGAGTGACTGAATTAAACAATGAAGTTCGAGGAAATTGCTGCAATTGAGTTAATGTCACAAGGAGGCGGTGCCCAAACTGGGCTCCACGGACTGCTGAGGGTCACTGATGGACTCCCAAGTGTCCCCAGGCTAAAAGAGGTTAAATTTAGCTTAAAATTAGCTCCATTTTGCTGCTTCATTAGCAGCACAGAGAGAATGTGTAAGTGATTCAGATCACCTGTAAGGTGTCTTACTGTAAAAACTAAATCTTTCTCAGATAAGAACCCAGAGCAAAACTTTGTCATGGTTCTGTGGTCTAAACTTTATAAATGAGCAGATTTTATTTGGGGAACTATGTGCTAATCCACTATTAAAATGTGAACCCAACATTTTCCCTAAATGTCCTCTAAAGTGCTTTAAAGATGTTCCAGTACTTCAGAAGCAGCTTCCCGGGCATATAATCAAATCCAGCACTTGATTTTGTTTAGTCTTTTTAAATGAGGTTCCTACACATCTTGAAGAATAAAAGACAGAACCATGTTTTCTCCATAAGGAATGAAATACTTGCAGAACTTAAGTTGGCACAAGACTTTCCCCAAATGACTAACAATTATTTTATGGAGCAAGACTCCACATAAGCGCTTGCACAGGTTTTTGTTTCCCAATCGATCAAACAGTGTAGTTATATTAAAGAAAACAAGGTCATAAATAAAGGAGGTCTAAACAACAGAATCCAGTCACCATCCAGCAAAAACAACACAATCTCACAATGAAAATGTAGAAACATACATTCTCTTATAGCCATAACTTTCTCCCATCAGTTTGTCAAAAAATAAGACAGAGAAAAGCAGCAAATCCTCATAACTGAGAGGTTAGAACTAGTAAATGTTTGATATTTGTGCTTGAAAATTGACGAAACAATTAATCAATCCATATTTGTTCCGTACTCTAACACCGTAATTAGGTCATATCATGGCCAAGAGGGTGACATCAATCTTCTCATCTAACACCCTGACACAAAGCCAATAAGCGTATTTCCCAGAATGTCACATTATTCCTTTAAGGTCCTTGTTAAGAGTTAAAGTTGTGCATTAGCTGTGCATATAGCACAACAAATTTTCAATTAAATTAGCGCAGTTGACAGAAATTACAGGTGACACAGAATTAGCCCGGACCTTGTGGAGGCAATGCTTGGTTGGCGTGTGGTATGTGATATATTTTAGCCTTTTTCTTCAAGAGTCTGTGACCTTACAGACTTCTGCTGCACCTGCACATCATTTTAATTCTGCCAACGTTACTCCTGCTCCTCCCTAAACTCTCCATGCCCTCTCTCCCTCCGCTTTCTATTTCATCCCCATGAAGATAAACAGAATCCACTGCTCTGCTCAGGCTCATTTAAGTTTAAGGTTACCTACACTGACCGAGGCTGAGTAGCCGGGGGCAGGATCGCATTCCTGGGATGCTGCTTAGCTGGCCAAACTAACTCTGACACTGGCATCAAAATAGTTGATGTGGCAGATGCAGGCTTTCCTGAGTGTGCAGAGCTCCAGAGCTGAAGCAAGGGCAGCAGGAGAAATGTCCTGCAGCGTCAGCCAGCTGCGCACATCAACTGTACGAGGTGCTGGACATGATGTGTTAATCGAGAGGTCGTCATCAGTCATGTCATAATCAGGAAGGTGCTGCAGAGTAATGACCACACAGCTGAGCTGGGTTCTGTTCTGCTTTGCACCATTAGCTTTCAAAGATTGTTTGAGAAAGACTGTCGGCACTGAAGTCTCCTAAGAGGTCCCTACATGTGCAGCAAATGGGAATGAAAGCTTTGAGCGTTTTGTCTCTTACGATGGTGCGTTTTTAGGGATGAGAGGACTCAGTGGATCTTTTCTTTAATTCCAGAGAGCTCTCGTGCCTCTTCTGCTTCGTCAATATCTGAAGTAGCAGCACAGTGACCAGGAGCCCCTGAAGGACTCGTGATCACAGCGAGCCATTTTTTATACTTACAGTACATGAGAGAGAGGCAAAACTGATTTTCTAGCATGTTTGTGCTTCACTGATCAGATTGAATTCTCAGTCACAGATCAATATCTCCGCCAGAGTTATAATTTCAGATGCGGTGCGGTGACTCCGTCTCTTTAAATGCAGCAGTAACAACCTCAGTTCGTTTTAGATCAAATCTGATCACCGAGAGTCACTTTTCAAATTACCGTGAGTGACCACTTGTGCCTCTCAATCATGATGACATGTGGTGAATAACGGATCAAACGTGAAATGAAGTCACATTTGAACACCTCAGATCATCTTGTTTGCTTTCTTAGCCCCCAGTCTCGTGCTCCTCTGAGGGTCTTGACAGCCCTTCTGTAGCCGTGAGTCACGTGATGCAGCCGAATGCTGAAATATTAATCTTTTTATATGTTAAAATGATGAGCTGCTCAAATAATCCTGTTGAGAATGGTAGTAAAAACACTAGTAGTTTTTGTGAACACACCTTTTTGTGTGCGATAACCTTGCTGTCTCAGACACTTTGGTTGGTGCTCAAAATAAGTAGTGTTGCTTCCTTGTGTATATAGATTATTCATCTTGTAAATACCTTTGTAAGTTACCTTTTGTGATATTTTTCTCCTGTTTTTGATTTAGTTTAGAGAGTCAGGCTTAGTTCTTGTCTTTTAGTTGTGTGCTCATAGGTTTAGTCAGTACTTTTTTTTGATGAGGTAGATTCCTTTGTTTGCTGTTTTGGCCTGGGGTCATCCTGGTGATATCGTTTCCTGTTAATTCAGTTAGTATGTTCTTGTTGTAAATACATTTTACAACTTATTCTGGTAGCAGTGGCTTCTGTCCTTGGTTTGTCGACCGGTGAGAGAACTTTCTTTGTGCCTTTTACGTTGCACTGAAACCCCCCTGTGTGGGGACTTAACGTCATCTGAAAATATAGACTTAAAAATGCCAAAACAAAGTTTCAGCATCTATCAGGGGGTTAGTGTGGGCTGGGTGTGGCTGCATGAACCGTTTTTTTTTTTTTACTGAACTCAAAAAATAGAAGAACTCCGTGTGAACAGTGTCGAGTGTGCCACAGTTAAGTACAACTTAAATAAAAATGAAAAATCTTGTGCACACTGTCTCGCTTACTACTGGTTTATTCATTTACGATGTTTCGGTCTATGCAACCTTCATCGAGTATTTGCACAAGTCTAAACAGTTTCATATACAGTAGATATTTATAAAAAACTATCAAATAGCTTCTTTCAATAGCTGAAAGAGACATTCAGTCAGAACTGCGCCAGATCTTGACTCACTGAACAATTCAGCAATATGGAACCAAGCCATATCATGATCATTAATCCTAATTCATGAGATAAATTTCTGGTTTTGCAGCCTTTAACAGAGCAGAACTTGCACTTAAAACATGAAAATAGCTCCACACAACGTAACATCTTCTCTATATCAGAGTCACGCTGTGGAAGAGTGCCTTTAATTGTAAAGAGATTAACCGATGTCATCAGTTCCCCGTTCCTCTTTAGGCAGATGTTGATAAAAAACATATCTACCCTGTTCACCAAGCATCCTCAGTTTACACAAAAGGAGTTGGGGGGGGAGGAAAGCTTAATTTGAATAAAATCAGACAAGACTGCAAGCAGCCAAATTTGAAAGGTTGCTTATCTGTGAATATGTGCTGTCTACAAATGTAAACACAGCACATCTCTTTTCTGTCTTACAAATAGCTCATAAGGACGAACACGAGCTTCGCTGCTTATCGTGGCTGCACATATTCCCACACGGTGTAACAACTCTATAAGGATCGCTTCAGGAATTCCTGCTACACAACAATTAATTGCAACAGGCCAAGGGTGGATGCTTCACACATTTATTTATTCCTGCCCGTTTTAAACAGAATGTTAAAATGTAGCAACAAAGGCCAAACAGATTTTCCTTTTCCACCCGATTTCAACAAAAAAAGATTCAGCAAAGATAAAATGACGCTTTGTTGTGAGTCCATTCATGTCTGTCATCTGATGGAAACTCATTTCCCCACAGTGCTTTACTGTTTTCTTCATCAGCCAGCGGCACTGAGCACTTTCCATCCTGCTGCTACGTTCATCGATGACCTGCAACACATAATCCGTGATCAATATTTGTACTTTAGGCCCTCTAGGGCTACAATGAATGATTATTCGTGACTACAACTTTTTTTGATTAATTAATAGCTTATTCAGTCAGATAAAATGTCAGAAAATATATGAAAAATGCCTTTAAACTTGACAGGAGTCTTCTTAATTGCTCATTTCTCCTTTCTGACCAACAGTCCAAAGATGTTCAACTTACTATGAAACCAAAAAAAATGAAGCAGCAAGTCCTCGCATTTTAGAAGCTGGAACAAGCAAAGGTTTGGCATTTTTGCTTGATCAATGGCTAAAAAGATAAAGATTTTAAGCGCAAGCCTGCGCATTAACGCATAAAATATTGATGACACAAAAAACACAATAAAACGAACAAATATTCTGGTCCTGCATTTCTCCCACAACTGCCACTACTGAGGCTTGTTTGTGAGGCAGTTGCTGCCACTGTAAAATGCGCATGAGAAAGTTAAAAACCATCAAAAGGAGTTATTTTGAAAGTTGAGAGAATAAACCACATCGGGAGACATTTAATAATCTCAAGTGACTTACAGCTGTAAGTGGAGCTGCTACGAACGCGTATGGATCTAATTCAATTGGATTAAAACTGGGTCACACAGCTATTATAAGTGCAAAGTTAGTTGAGAGCAGTCTGACAGCAGTTTGCTTCTGCCAGGAAAGTACTGTAGCTGCTGTTTTGCACTGCGGGCAGATGCAGCAGGGGTGGTAGAGAGTGCGGCACCTTTTTCAATTAAATACACACAATAGATAGAAGCTGGCTAAGAATCTGAACTCTTGACACGCTCAGTCCCGGTAGATGGTTTATTTTTATTCTGCATTATCAAGCTTATACAGTAGCATCTACTATAAATGGAAAAATCAGTTTCACTCTGCATCCCACCATTAAGGAGCAGCATTAAGTGCTGCATGAAGGGATTTCACACTGCAACCCTTTGGAGTGGATGGATAAAACATCTGAGCAGAAGTCAGGAGGAGGATTTGTTTAAGAATTTATAGCTTCCGATGCAGAGGGAGTTCACAGCAGTGAATCTCAACTTCTGCATGTTAAACCAGAACTGATCACGGTGTGAGCGTCCTTTGCCTTCATGCTAAAACAATTAATCGATGGACAGACGTTTAATCAACAAAGACTCTATTCCATCGTCATCACTCCGTGTAATCATTTATGCTGCACTAGCACTCGCTGCACTGATTAACATTTTTATATCAACAACGGATTAAATAACTATTATGATGTCACTTGTGGTGACGAATCCACAAGGATCAATCACCTGACTCTGCAGTTTCCCACCTCTGCAGAGCATCTCAGCATCTTTCAGCTCGTTTTTGTTTCATGGCACACGACTACTACTGTTCTGATTCCTTCTTAACGCTCTCATTTAACACTGCAGCAAATGTTTCCACCGAAAAAGCTCTAATAAATCAAAAGTGGAGCATTTAGCAGCTGAAAAGATGGATATTTCTCTCAGGAGCTGGTGGAGACCAAAAACAGAGCTACTAGGAATTGAATTCCTCAAGGTGGAATGAGACAAAACTTGAAATGAATGCTAATGTCTCTACTTATCTGCTGCATGTGGAAGTAAAGTGTTTGCTAACACATAACAACGTTGTAAGGTGACGTTGCAAGGTGACAGTATGTAAATGTGTTTACCGCTTGTTCTGCTGCCCCCATGAAGACAAAAAACTATATGATAATGCTGCCTGCTTGAATAAATTAATTTGAAATTCAAATAAAGACTGTCAACCTACCTCTACTGTCCTTAAGTTGCTGCTACTGTATATAAAATGCTTTTATGTCACCGTGAAATTATTTTTCAATAAACTCTTACCAATGTAAGCACCTTATTGGGCAAAAACACCAAACAATCACGAGTTCCAGCTTTTTTGGACCTTTAGGTAGACAAAACAAGCCATTTCAAGACATCACCTTGAGTTCTGCTGAACTCTTATGGGCATTTTTCTGTATTTTCTTACATTTTTATAGATTAAACAATTATAAAACAGTAATGGAGATGAATCGATAATGAATATTTGTTACAACCATAATTTGAACTCCCACTGTGCAAAATTAAACATAAAGTAAACAGAAGCTCTGGATGGCTCCCTACTGTTCAAACACACTCTGCTTTGTGCTTCTCCTCCCTGTGTGAATGCCGGTGGCAGTAAACAGACGTGGACAGCTGCAGGCAGCCTCCAGACTCAGCACTTTGAATGATAAAGAGCTGCTGCAGGGATCACCTGCCTTCTCGCTGGAGACACAGATTAGACATTTCAAATACTCTAGCCTTGGCTGTCCGTCAAGGTTGCTCATGCCCATTAGTGACAGAGTGATTAGTGAGAGATTCAAACGGCGGTGACACTCAACTGGAGAGCCACATCAAACATGAGAGAGCAAGCAAAAGGAAGCCCCCCTGTCATATTTCACTAACAACATCCAATTTGAAAGATTCGTCGGCTTTGTCTAGCAGGATCATTTATAGCACCTTTGTAACTCTCGTGGATTGACACGTTTGATCAATCAAAAGGCCTTCGTAAAACAATTTTAGGCTTCCTGCTTGTTAAGAGGAAAACATGACACCTGGAGCATGAGGCTACCTACCGAAATGTCATCTTAGTGCTCCCTTGCTGTCAAGTTCATCCTTTTCGTTAATTGGATTTGCTGTTATGTATTCTATGCATCGCTATGTTCAATGAACCTGATCAACATTTGTGCTTTAAGGCACATGGGTAAAACTAACCATGACCTTAAAAAGTAATTAGGCACTTAATCGATTTCATGTGAGTTAGCGGTTACTCCGAGCATGCAAATCAGACATATCTACTGTATTAAAAGGTCACGTCTGTCAAACATCACCTTTTTTTTTTTCCCCAAGCAGATGTTAACACCAGCCCTCCTGAATGAAAGCTTAATTTCTAATTACACTGTGAAAAATTGTATAGTGTGGTTCTGAATATCAAAATCTACAATATGCTAAAAAAAAAAAAAAAAAAAAAGTTTGATCACGTAAGACCCGTTTCAAAAAGCGTTTGCTTGAAAAAGGCTACTTTGAAAACTGGCATGAAATTAAATATGCAAATTGGATAGAGGTCTAAACAATACTTGATTGCGATAACACAGGACTTCAGTTACCAAACGTAATATGAATTCTCATTACTGAACAGTTCAATGTAAGTTTTTAGAGAGTTAGGGTTACTTCTTTTAAAACTGCAAGTTTTTAAAAGCAAAAAAGGAGAGGATTTGGAAAATATGTTTTTATCAGCTGGTTTCTACATCGCAAAGGCTTGTTTTCAGTAAATAGAGCGAAGCAGGCTTGCGAATATACAGCCTGTGTGACTCACCAATCCATGTAAACAAGCACATGCACAGATGCCTGCAGAGAAAACTAAACTGTTCGAAGTTTTAATTAAACCCAAGCTCCTGTGTATCCCCGGATCTTCAGAAATAAGGATGCAGATTCACAGAGGAAACAGGTAACACACACAGACAGTGGGGTCACCTATCAGGCTTATTGAAAGGGACACATGCTGGTCTCGAAATCCCAAGGTTCATGCTGGAACTTTCCACAGCAGCAAACACAGAGCTGACTAATTAGGGTGAGAGATGTGGCAGGGACAGAAAAAAGATATATGTTGCGCAGTGCGTAAGCAAGCTCACCCACACAAACATGCATAGTGAAATGATTTTGTCATGAGTCACTCCAAATCGTTACCCACACCATAGATACATTTGTGGAAATACTGTGCGCAGCATTACTTAACATTTCTGACGCGACTTGAATGTGACAAAAATGCATGTTTGTGTCCAGTGTAAAACTGAAACAATCATCATTTCAGTCATTTGTCAACCAAAAATGTCGAATACTTGCTGGTTACAGCTTGTCACATGCAAGAATCTTCCACTTGTATTGTGCTTTGAATTCTAAATTAAATGTGACCAATTTTTCACTACTTTCTGACATTTTATAGACCAAACGATTCTTCAGTTAATCTAGAAAATGATCAACTAATTGACCAATACTGAAAAATGATCATTCATTACAGCCCTAGTCCAGTATGTTCCTGATCTTTGTAACAAAACACACATATGGCTATTTAAATAAACAAGCGGTCCGGACATCTTGACATGGATAAATGAATTAAATCAGCGTGTGAGTCTGTCTGCATATGACGTATGGTCCTTCACGTTTTCAGTACCATCATTACTGAGGACATCTGCCCAGTGCATCCTTAATCATGTCACTGCCGAAGGAAACAAGGATGCACAGTCTCAATGAATTTCATTAACGTGCAAACCATCGTCTCTCTTTCTGTGCTTATGAGCAGTAGTATTGGCAATTCCCATAATCCTCACTGTATCTGTTACCTGGAAGTGGTGTTATGCTGGATGTGTACTCCTGACCCACTAACAAGCATGCTCTCAGGAGACAGGGAGTGGCTAATTAGGCTCCTTTCCTGGGTCTGAAAAGATATATTTTATGCCAAGACGGTGTCACAGTCAATGCTCGACTGGCCGGCTGGCTCTTATCCGATGACGAAATTTGCATGTCCTTGTCTAATGGCGTCTGTTGACACGGCTCCAGGAGGACAGGAAAAACAAAAAGAAGTCGCACCACTGCTGAAATGGGAGGGTGGACAGCACGGGATGGCAGAGCTGACAAACAGAAAGCGCCCTCAGTTTCCATCAGTGTAACTTTTGGCCGGTCTGCGATCGCCCTCCTGCATGCCAAGCAGAGAGCTTCGCCAGCTGAGGGGGGGGGGGGCTGGAAAAAAAAAAAAAGCTCCGACTGCAAGAGAAAGTGGCCGGGCTCTGGGTCCCATGTCTGTATTCACTGGCACACTCAGACAGACGGGAGTGGGAGCAAGGTTGTGGTTCGTTTGGAAGGGCGCTGAATGAAAAGATGGAAAAAAAAAAAAAAAAAAGCCCCAGACTGGTGTAATAAATCATGTCAGTGACGCATTAACACATTCATGAGGCAGTGAGATGAAAGGAAATGGGTAATACTTGTTTTTGACTTCCTGCAGTGAGTGGATGGGGCCAGATCAGGGTGAAATCATGATGTTTAAGTCTCACAATCTGCTAATAAAAGTCTGAGTTTCTCAAAATAGAGCCGCAGGGATTGGCTGAAGAACGCAGAGAAAACTTTGATCAGATATTTCAGCCATAATGGTTGACAGTGAGTTAAATTATTCAGAACATGTCATCAATACTGACTTCCTGTAAGACCAGAATGAACATATATGAGATATACCGTCAGGTCAAGGCATGAAAGACGCTTTGGAACATGTGTAATTTCTTGTAAGGTAACACTGTGTTTGGCTGTTGGGACCAGTGGTGGAAGATCTTTTACTTACGTACAAATAGAAAAAGTAATAGTCTTGGCTTCAAAATGTCTACATACAGAAGCAAAATATTTACATGACGCATCAAATATAATAATATATATGCTCTCTTGCAAAGTGCTGTATCATTAAAATATATTATATTTTTGAGGTATTTTCAATTCACACTTGAGCAGTATTTTACTGTTGTAGCTGGTCAGGATGGAGGTAATTTAACTACTTATACTAAGACAGTATACTGTTACCAGATTATGTAAATTGGTGGAAATTCTTTTGTGCGCAAAAGCCATCAAATAAATGCAATGGTGGTACAAAGTAACAACTCAAATCAAATGGAAAAAACTCCAAATTGTACTTTAGTACTTGAGTAAATGTAAATTGTTCCATCTCACCTCTGTATTCAACAAAATGTTACTTGTATATTTGAAGCATTTCTACAGAGAGTCTAACTCTGACCTGACCCAGAACTGCTCTACAGCCTACGTATCTCATTTCATACCCTCAAAAATCTGATTTCATACACGCAGTTAATTTCCTCCTCCTCCTCTAAGTAAACAAAGTAACGTGATTCCACTGTGACCATCCGATATAAAATCTTACAAAAGCAAACCCTCTCCATTTCCAGATCAAGACTTAAGTATTTAGGGGTAAACACTGCTGTTTTTGATGACATTTTTTCCTTTGATTGCCTGTTCCATTAAAATATGGTTTTGTGTTATTTACTTTGATGTTTTTTTTAAATCAGGTTCCCCGAAGAGAACAAACTGTCTGGAGAATACAGCACAAAAACAGAAATCTGACTACCTAGAGCATTTCAGAGTGGTATGGCATGCATGTTTCATCTTCTGAATGAGCTTTAGTGTGAAATTTCAATCATTCTGCTCTCTGATCATTTTACATTTCTGCATAAACTGTTCCCAAGGGGTTTTAGAAAGCAAACAATTGAGTTCAGATGCAGGCGTAACAAGTCATTTGCAATAAAAAAAAAAAAAAATGTAAAAACCTATGCTGCCTCCTACTGGACAACAATGTCAATACAGCTTCAATGTTCTGCTAAGGCATAAACTTAATTTCTTTATTATTCATTTCCCACCTGAGAATGTGCTCGGCCCAGATGAAGGTCATGAGATGTTGATGCTTCCTGCAGAGGTGTAGTAACCTGTACAATCTGTCGAATATCTCTGGGACAGCAGGACAGTATTGAGCTCAAACTCTCCGAAGCAATGATCACCAAATTTCTGTAATGAAAACAGCAAACGCCTTAAAAATAATGAAATAAAAACTTCAAATGGAAAAAGTACATCATCACATGTAGCTTATTTTGCAGTAAAATCAATCATATCCTTAATAACATAACTGTCTCACCATTAAATGATTTAGAAAAGAAAGGACTGTGGGAAAGTCGACCCTACTGTGGAAAATGGAAGATAAGCTGTCACTCACAAACATGGTGTTACCATGGTTACGGGCGACTGAGCTTTTGGTAGACACTCTTGTGTCATTTTCAGAGAAAAGAAAAATCAAGGATTTTGTTATTCAAACAAAGAGCGTCTCTGCACCACAGAGGAAAGGAAGGTAAATTACAGAGCTTTTTATCTGCTGTGTCACATTTCAGGCATCACTCACGACGAAGCTCCACCTGGAAAATTTTAAATGTCTGGCTCTAACAAAAAAAAAACAAAAAAAACAAACCTCTCCTCTTTCAGCTATACCAACTTCCTTTCTCCCAACTACCAGGTTTTAATAAACATACCTCCAAGCAGAGTGCTCTGGCTGAGCTAAGATTCTTATATTTTAGCATTTCTGGTTAAATGTTTATTCACAAGCCAGCACTGATCAAATCCTAAAAGTAAAAATTAAAGACACAACAAAGAGATATGTCTATGAAAAAACACTAATGATTCTGACTTTTTTTATATTTTAGGAAATAAATCTTAAATGACCAGGATCTAGCTTACTGATCAGTTTCTCACACATTTCTATGCAATTTCTATGCAATATAACGCTGCACATCACACACCAGAGGACAAGAAAAGCACGAAACAGGCCTTTTTCATGGAAGATATTTTGACATTAGCGCAGGTGTAAATAATAAAATTAACTGGATAGGACACAGCCATCATTAAATCATTTGTAACTGGGAAAAACAAGGACGTAGATGTTTCATTTGTGATTTGAAGCTGAGGCCAACAAAACTGGCCTCTAAGTGAAGGTGGGTAAACGTCTAATTAAATATCGCAGCTGGTCTTGGAGCATAATCGTTTAGGACCCGCCTGAAATCATAAAACCTCGACAGTAGGAGTGAGTCATCCCCAAAATGAACCTGATTGTCCTCTGTGCATGCTAGAGTGCTATCAGAGTGTTCTCCCAAAAGACCCGAATCTCTCCCTTTCAAGACTAATTCATTAATTGGCAAGCTCTCATATCCCAGTGGGACTCCAAGTGCAGCGGAGATGTCAACCACAGTTGAAAAACCTATACACAGTATGTTGAATATGCAAGACAGTGTTGCATTACTAGATGCAAAGGTGCGGTCGGCGCAGTCGGATTCACTGTTTGAAACATAAGAGCAACGTGATTAACTTGCTTGTGTGCGTTTGTGAAAAGGTGTGGGAGTAAACCAGCCCAGGAGACATAAGGACTGGACCATTAGCGAAGCAGCTCACATAACCCAACCCTTCAATATTCAACACCTACTCCCAACCAGCCCAAAACTGCTGCAGGTGCTTAAATAGATTGATTTATATCAAGTTAATTTCCAAATATATTTTAGTTAAACATTTCACATTTCTTGTAAAGTACGCTTCACCTATTTTCTAATGTAACCGTTCTTTTCAAGCAGGCCTGTATTTATGATTATTTTTCATCTGGCCTACAACTAAAGACCAAAATCCACATTTCTGACTGTCATCCGATATCATCAGCAGTCAAGTAGTGAGCACAAGTCCGGATGTTTGTAATTCACAAGTATTGGAAAGAGTGGGCAGGAGTGAATGTCCTCTGACCTTTAAAATGTTTCTGGCATCAAACGCTTCTCTTTCACTCGTGGTTTGTCTTCCTGGACCGCCCACCGCTTCAACTGGAAAAACACCATAGTGTAAAAGGGAGGCTGAACAATGTAGCACAGAACAGCAAAATACAGCTGAAATAAACATGTTTACTTACTAAGTTGACAATCAAGGTCATTTAGTTTGTGAAAAAAAAAAACTTGTGAATGTTAATAGGATTCGTCTACATGCTGGCAAACATGGTCAGCAGTGGCACGGCCCCTCACTTGTGCTGTGCTGTTGGTCAACTCAATACGAATTTGAGAACTGGGGCTGGACTTTATCCATGGCCAAAATGAATGAAGCCATTGTCGTAGTACTTGGAAAACACGCTGCTTGGTGCACGTAAACAGAGCTGTGGCCAAGCAGAGAACTTGCTGCCTGACGCCTATCTGCTATCAGGAAGTTGTTGTTGTAATTGTTCAAGCTTTGTCGTCCCAGCCAAAGAGATAATAAGGGGACATTGGCAAACAGGTTCAAGGCTACCAATGTGATCACAGCAGGTCAATAACTTTGTTTTTGCCCCGGACACAGTGCTGGTTGGCCTGGTGCCCCTTTGTAATGTCTTTACCTGTGGACTCCTTCCTGAACAGAGTGTTCATCACAGTGCCGTGCAGCTTCACTCTGTCCCACTCCCTGACCATCAGCCCCGCTGACACAAAATGCTCTACCAGCCGGTCCGCAATCACCTGCAACCTTAGCAACAATATGGTGACAAAAAAGCTGAATAAAACCTTTAAAACTGTGTGGTGTCAACTTTGTAAGTGTTAGGATTTGATGCTTATCCACTTACTTGTCGGATCCGTCTTTCACGCCGAC
The DNA here is from genome assembly GCF_042242105.1 of Pempheris klunzingeri. NCBI lineage: Eukaryota > Metazoa > Chordata > Actinopteri > Acropomatiformes > Pempheridae > Pempheris > Pempheris klunzingeri. The sequence continues at coordinate 8,178,957 of NC_092031.1, read as the reverse complement.
TTTGGCATACAAGACGTCCACCATGGCGGGGTCATCATTCATGTACTCTATACCTGTCACCTTCAGCAGCAGAGGTTTTCCTTCTGTGATGTCCCTGATTGGCAGATAGCAAACATTAGATTTTCATTCTGATGTTTTTTCACACATCAAACAAAATAGAATCTTTCTAATATAAAGCCGCTGTTCTACATTTTTCTTACTGTTGACCAATCCTCAGTAGACCAAAACAAATTATGTGTTAGTCCGTCTCTCAATATTCTGTGGCACTAAGACCACAGTCCATTCGCTACTGTTGAACAGGCCTGTCACAACAATTACTTTATCGACTTATTGCACGATAAATGGACATGACCTCCAACGCTTTTCTTGACCTCACCTGTTGTGTTTACATGCATGTTTGTGTTCAACTGTCACCACCACTTAAGCCGACATAACGCCAGAATAAACAGCAGGGTTTTCCCTTTAAGATTTATAGGGAAAACAGAGCTGTTTTTCACACCCCAATGAACAGAAAAAAAAACCCGTGGTGAAACATGTTTTGCTTAAAGACTGTACTTGCATTATATAAGTGGTATTATACAAGTGGCATAAACATAAATCTTTAAACACTGGACACAAATATATATATGTAAAGTTTAAAAAAGGCTTTGTAATTTCTTAAAATATTTGGACCCTGCAGTTTTTAGCATACGTTACTCAAACCGGAGTAAACATTGTATCAGTTGGGGACAATTTTCTGCCGTGGATTTGAAGTGCTAGTGAGTATTCACAGGAGCAGGATGTTGTATTCAGGAATGACAGAAAATAAGTCCATAGTAATGAAGGATGATGATATGTGTTTGTCTGTGGCACAAAGTTTTATCAGGCTTTGGCTACACTGATAATTTATTGTTGTATCAATTTGCTTTGAACGGTAAGAAAAATATAGACTCTTCTTTAAAGCACCAATTTTAGTTTTGTTTCCATAAAGTCTTGCTTTTACCACAGAGAATGGTTTTAAGTGACATGCCTTAGTATAATATAATAACTTTGTTTGGCTCCTACCTGATGAAGTTCTGACACTCTTGGAGGTGTTCACATGTTTTTCTTACTTCTGTGTCATTTAACAGAGTGACGGTGCCGACTGTCAGGTGGAGCTTTGCAGGGTTCTGAAAGATGCTTTCCTCAACTCCATGATCCTAAACATCAGGTACCAACAATTAATAATTGCAGATTTTATCACAGATATAATATGTTGATCTTGAACATGGCCAGAGATGCATCTCATTATCACCATTCCTATTTAAGTTTCTTTCTAGATCACCTGCGAACACTGCTGCAACACCTTCTCTTTGAATCTGAGGAATCCTTCTTGAAGCTTGGGATCATTCAGAGGGAATGACAGGAAGTGCGTGAAGGGCTGCTTTTTCCGGAAACTCTCCACAAGGACCTCAACACGTGTGAGTGCAGATGAGACTGCAACTTTAGTGGAACCTGTGATAACTGCGAGACAAAGAAAAAAGTCTGAAGAAAATCTTTTATTTCGGAGAATGCTGTGTAACCTGTGTTATGATGCTCTTAATCCTCACCAATCTGTCCTTCCACTCCTTGCTTTGGGATGCTGATAGATGTTTTTGTGTCAAACTCCAGACGTCTGCGTGTCTCTCCTTTTTTCCCAATGATGTATCTGTGGGATAATCGAGCAAACACAGAAACACAAACTTAAAACTAATTTCTTCACCTTGACTTTCAATCATTGCTCATTCTTTGATGGTTCAAGCCTCATGTGTGTTACCATCATCCTTTCTGGCAGGTCAGTCTACATCTCAAAGGATCTTTTAACCCTCGTATTTATAGTTTATGTCTGTCCAGTCGACAAGAATACACTCTAATAACCGCTGCATTTTTCTAACAATCTGTGTTTGTTTCTGTATCCAAAAGCCTCCAAGCAGTGTGAATTCCTCTTGTCCTCTCTTTCTAGCTTTCTCCTTTTCTCTGTCTCGTTCTGTTTTTGTGTGGCGAGTCCTGTTCTTCCAGGTCTCCATGGTGGAGAGGACGTCATGTGGCTCAGGCTCCTGGATCCCTTTTATTCACATTATGGTTTCAAATCTACGATGTGAGTAATGTTGTCATCCTAATTTGTAAGTATTTTGAGTTTTTGTTGGTCTGTACATACGACTCTCGTGCATATCTGCCTGTCCTGGGAAAGGGACCCCCTCATCTATTACTCTTCATCTGAATCAATGATCTGAGGACTAAGGTTGTTGTAGGCTGTACAGATTGTATATCTGATTGTGATTTTGTGGTCTGATTTGCTAAATCAATAGAATTTGACTTCACTTAAAACACAGACACACATTAGAAACAAAACCTCTTTTACTTTTCTAGTTTGTAAAGATGCAGAACAATCTAAACATGTGCATTTTGTACTCACTTGTAGAGAACACTTGGGACATCAATGGCACAACGGTATCCCTTATCAGTCTGTTCAATGAAGTGGTTATCACAGGTTTCATCTGCTGCAAGGTCTTCACTTTCTAAACAAGGTAAACCAAAAGTACACAACTATATCAGTGGTTTCTTTTTTAATAAAGTGTGGCTACAGCCTGACAGCACAGTCTGGGACATCATACAGATATTTATATTAGCTGCTAACACTGACAGGACTGAACTTACCGTGTGACCCCATGTAAGAGAAATCCTCTTCTTCCTCATAATGTTCTTCCTTAATGACATTTCTTCTGTATATTCTTCCGTTTATATTGATAAGAGTTGGTCGTAACACCTCCATAGTGTAAACTAGCAAACGTTAGCCAAACTGAAGCTAGCCTATCAACATAAATCAGCAGCATTCACACTAATAAATATCTGGATAGCCCGTTAGCAATTTAGCTACACGAAAAAAAGGCGTAAATTAGCCTTTCAAACACTTATTTAGCTAGTTGTTCACAACGTACTTGTTAGTTGACGTTCACGTATCGGTTTCCTCGATTTACGACACACAGGCGGCCTGCTTTATTGTTTAGTGGATCTACAAATGGAAACGAACGACAACTCCAGTACAGATAATATGAGTGCGCCATCCCTGTTAGTTTAACATCTGCGGTACGGCAGCTTCAAACGTAAAGTGCCGTCTTTGTCGTAAACCGCTGTTAAGACGTTTAACGCTAAACCACAACAGTCTATGATCTGAAAAACACAGCAGCGGATTTAAAAGCTTTACTGGGACGTCGGCGGTAAGTTGTACTTTTAGAAAAATGTTAGTTAATACTACTAAACATGATGTGTCTAGTTGTATTAATGGTGAATGGTCGTTGCTTATATTGCTATCAGTTAGCTTGTTTGTTAGCCACCTAGCTCAGTTGTAGCAGTTGAAACTGTAGCTTGCTATCAGAGAACCATAAAAGCTAGTAAAGCAAATCTACTAACTTTATCTTTTACAGGCTGGTTTTATTAAGACTATCTGCCTTTGTGGTCATAAAACGCCACCCCAATACCGTGCCTGTGTTTTTAAGATTATAGCGGTCACAGTTGTGATTTCTTTGTGTTTGTTTTAAGGTTTCACAGAGTTATGGCTGCGTCTTCTTCGTCCTCTTCTGCCGGAGGTGTGAGCGGCAGCTCGGTCACTGGTTCTGGGTTCAGTGCTTCAGAGCTCATCCCTCCCAGGAAAGTCCTGTACACATATCCTAAAGGCGCTGGTGAAATGATGGAGGGTAAGATAAAGCTGACAGAGAAAGGCATCTGTTTTTATCTACATCTCTTTACTCCCAACAAAGAAATCATGTGCTGTTTGTGCCCCTCATGCAGTCTTTGTTTATACTGAGATTTGAGGCTTGTTCATTTAAAGTTGACATCCAGGTCACAGAGCAGAGCATCTGGTTTTCTGAACGATGCACACAAGCCAAACTTTTGAAAAGTCCAGCAAGTCTTGCAGCTGGTTTGAAGACATTTCCAGATTCCCCCCGGCCAAGCTCTCTTCAGCTGGAACAAATGACGACAATAATGAATACCCGACTAAACATTGAAATCCCTGGGTGCTAAAATAAAGACCCAAAATGTTCAAGCCAACAAAGATGGGAGCCGGATGTGACATCTCCTTTCTTCTCTTGTACAATACTAAAATGGAAAGTTTTGCTATTATGTTCATCTATCTGTATTCATCTGATTTTCATATGTAACAAACCATTAATGTTTTTCTCTCATCATGCATTAATATGGAACAAACATGTTTCTGTTAAAGGATAACTCCGGTATTTTGAAACCTGGGCCCTATTTTTTATTTTTTTTTGTACATATTTTGGGTTCAAAATGAAAAGTAGGTACAAAATCTTTGGGTATTGGTTAAGTAGATTGCCTCAGTCGGGAGCCAAGAACAGTCTGTGATGGCTGTAAAGTAATCCGTCAGAGCAATTGCACGCTTGTTTTTGCCACTGACAGGCTCAGATTGTTATTCAAAGGTTCTGACAACATTACATAAAGGATCCCTACAGAAATAGACCGGCTACGCCCTTTTTTAAAACAGTAATACTCACCATATCGCTTGGTTCAAAGCTACCAGACTCCTTTGACAAAAACAGTAATTTTACGCAGGAGTTGCTGGTCTACTGCTGTCTCAATCAATCAGTTAGTTTGTTTATGTTAATGTGTAACTTTGGTGTTTTAATTGGTTAGCTCAGATCCAGCACATTTTTATAACACACAATAATACAAACAAAAGAACCAAGGGAACAGTAGAGTAGCCGCTCCTGTGTTATACAATGTAAAATTGCTGGGGTTTTTTTCTCTGAAGTCTGGTGAGTTTGAGCAGTGATTCATTTGTAGTTATAGAAAAAAGGTCTTACAGGTCTGCCTCTGTAATGTTGTGAGACACTTCGAATAACAACCGGAGCCAGTCAGTGGGAAAAAACAAGCACTTTTAGTGGACGTGCTTTGATTGGACGCAATTGATCTGAAGGATTACATTGCAGCCCTCACAGCACATTTGCTGCCTGTTCTCGGCTGCCAGCTGAAACAATCTACTGGACCAGTCCTAAAGCTTTTTGTACCTACCAGTCACTTCAAACCCCAAATATTTCAAAATGATAGAATAACATTGTTAATACAATAATAGTATAAAAACCCAATTTTTTAAAAAAGCTTCTTTAAGCTTTTTTAAAATAGCATCCAGGTACTGGTCCACCCTCCTTGCTTAATTTTATAGCTCTTCATCAGCTCTCCACCTAAGATTTGTCCATGGGAGCAAAAGGCTATCTGGGTTTTCTCTCCTGCTGATGCCTTTTTAGCTCTAAAAACACTAGCAAATGTGGATAGTTTGGCTTGTGTATAAATGCAGTAGATGTTGCAAAGTTAAAAACCACAATCACGATCACCACGACCACAAAAACAAACTGAATAGGACTGCGGAGAACCTCTGGGGGCCCTATTCACATAATACTGAAAATGTGCGTAATATTTAACCTAAAGTAGCTTGAAAGCTTCATTTTGGCATTTTTAAGTCTAGTGAGCACAAGGCTTCAGTTGTGTCTTTTAAAGAAATCTGCAGCATTTAACTTCTTCTCTACTTTTGTGTGTTTCTCTCCAGATGGCTCGGACAGATTTTTATGCGAGTCTGTATTTAGCTACCAAGTTGCCTCCACACTTAAACAGGTTAAACACGGTAAGGCAGCGACTGTATGTGCAACAATTCTTTGTTTTGGTCGATCCATTGAAAACCGGCACCCTGATAAAGTAACATTTGTGCTTCCTTCCAGATCAACAAGTGTCTCGAATGGAGAAACTTGCCAGCTTGGTGGAGGAGCTGGAGGCTGACGAGTGGCGGTACAAACCGATCGAACAGCTTCTTGGATTCACGCCGTCTTAAATAAAGTGACCCTGATGCCTTTGGTTAATAAATCTAAATGGTCTATTTCAGTTCATAAATTATGTTCCTTCTTTATTGTTTTATTCTATGTCGTAAGTGTGAAATATTATCTGAAGATACTGAATGCCAGATGTTTTATTTTATCACTTTTATTATTGTATGAGCATGGTTTGCTTTTATACAACTTGTTATATTTTACCCAGTATAATAAACCCCTGCCAACATAAATCTGTTATATTCTAATAACTAAGCACTTCAAAACTTTATAATGGATCATTAAAACATTAGTCAACTGGTTTAGGCAAATAAAGTTGTTTTTCCAGTCCAGTCCGTTTAGCCTCAGTGTTAAGGGTAAGAATATCTTTGGTAACATAATAAATCCCTTGATGTGAGGCATTGTGTTTCTACATGGCTGCACTGTAACCCATAAATCTGAAAACCTGCTGCCTGCTCAGTCTCTCCTCTCTCCGTGGGTCTCTCATCGCTGCTCGCTCCAACAACACTTGGAGCAAAACAAAGAGAGCTTGTAAATAAAGTCATACTTGGACATTCCTTGGGTCAGTCACTGTTTGTTTGCTCTGCATTGGATAATTTGTCCTAACTTGCTTCACTGAGTTTTAAATAGGCGACTGAATCTTTGTGCTTTGTGCATAGCGTGTCGCTGTCCTGCTGTGCTGGCGGCGTGGACACGTGCAGATCTGGGTGTTTTTGCTTGGTGAATGATTGTTTTCAAACAAATGAGGGGTGGGAACGTACAGAATGTACTGTTCTGGATGTAACTCTGTAAGGACGGCCCTTGACATGTAAGACACACCTCTAGCCGGAGCTTAAGGTTTCCTTTTAGGAGTTCAAAAGTTTGCTTTACTCCAGACTTTCTAGGAATTCTCTTTACAGGTTGTTTACACAGTTCATAACAGTTTGAAACATTTAACCCACATTTTTGCATATGAAAAAGGAACTTTTTTTTTCTTCCTAAAACTTTCTGGCTTCACTCATAACATCCCCCTCAGAACAAAATGTCCTTAGCGTGTTTATGTGTTTCAGTTCCTCTCAGCTATAAAGTACAGTCCATCCTACTCACGTGTCGCAGCACACAGCATATATCTCTTTGAGCAAACACTGAACATTTAATGCACAGTGCCAGACAGGAACACAGCAGCAGTTTCTCATTTACACCACAGGCTTTTTCTCAGTATGCTTGTGTTTTACATCTGGTATACCACAACCTGTACAGCAAATTAACCATCTTTTAATTTCATCCCCATCCAGTGTTTTTCATGCATTAGAGCACTTTGATTCCACAGTGTATTTTGTGACAGTTATGCTAGAGAGATAATTAAATAATAGTGTGTCAGCTCCTCTCCTGGTGCTATTTCTATTGTTCTGCACGTTTTCATTGTTCTATTTGAGGGAAAGTGTTGTTGTAAGATGTTCTTGCACATGACATAAAAACATATTTATTTGGATTTTATCATCTGCCCAGTGTTGTGCTATGCAGCCGATTGTGGGTTGTTTGCATCTCTGTGTGGCAGATGAAAAATTCTGATGTAATGGTTTAGCAAAACAGGTGACGTAATGTGCACTGCAACACTGAACTGAACCAGCAGAGCCTGCGTGGACTTGCAGTGACACTTCTGTACTGTCAATACTCAGGATGCACACACATACACACACACACACACACAATCACACACACACAAAGAGAGTACACAACATTTATTTATGCTTTATATTGTGAAGGATCCCAAACATAGAAATTCAATATGATCTTAGCAAGCCCAGGCATGTCCCTGTACATTTCCATAACACTGGGATCTGCTACTCAGCACCCCAACCCCTCCTCCTCCTCCTGTTTGTCTCTCTTCTTTGCTGGCATGTTACCAGGCAAGATACAGCGCAGATGGCGTGCCTCTGTTTTTGATTGGCTGGCTGGGTGTAAGGGGGCGTGGCCTCGCAGCCCCTATATAGTCATTGTTGCAGGAGAAACTGCAGAAGCTTGGCAGCTGGTGAGAGAGGAAGGAAGCGTGCGGGGAGTTTACAGATGGTTGTTTTTGCAGACAATAAGCCTTCAAATAATTGTCTTATACATCGACAACGGATTTGAACGACGCTGTTTCGAAAGAAGCTGTAAGTAATTATGTTACAGTTGCTTTCTTTTGCAAGTTTCTCTGCTAATTTGGCCAGTTAAAGAGCTGCAAGCAGCCAAACAAAGATGTTCCTGCTTCACACTTGTGCTGTTCAGACATTCCTTAACCAGCTATACTTTAAATGCCTGCAACATACGTGTAATGTAGCTGTTGATCACTGTGTTTTGTCTGGAGTTGTAGAGCTTATCTGTTGCCTTTGTCTCCTCATGAACAGCTGACCACAGAAGCAGCTGATACTGTTGAATCCTGCATAGAGGACAGTCATGCCTGCTCTCTCTGCACCCACTGATTTCGGCAGCTCGCCCCCATCTCCAGTGGACAACAGTCCCAGGAGGCTTTCCTGGGGCAAACTGGTGCAAAGACTGACTGATTTCAGCTCATCTGTCAACAGCAGCAGTATTGAGTCGGGGTCTAACAATGGCAGCAGGAGTGATCTCTCAGAAGCAGGTAAACAGCCCTGTAAATATTTTAACACTTTATTAGAGGTGTATTAGATTTTTTCTTTTTGTGCTTGGATGCAGTGTTAACCCGCCGTGTTTCTCTAATAGGATCAGATGTCCCCAGCGATCTCTCTCGCTCCAATGAAGACCTGTTCTATGATCCAATGGAGGAGACCATCCTGAAAGAAGTAGTGGCCCTTATTGCGGGTAGCTTGAGGGAGGCCAAAGACTCAGACTGCGCCTTACGATGTGCCAAACTGCTCATCCCGGAGAAGCTTCTGGAGCACATCGGACAGGAGCTCCTTCACCTGGCAGCTAGCGAGCCCTGCGGTTTGAGGGGGGCTCTCATCGACCTTTGTGTGGAGCAAGGGGCCGCCTGCGAGAGCATGGCGCAGCTATCGGTGGACCCCTACCTGGTCCCCACCTTCCAGCTGACTCTGGTGCTGAGGCTGGAGTCCGGTGGGCTGTGGCCAAAAATCCAAGGACTTTTTAGCACAAAGTCTCCTTCAACTCCAGTTGTGAGACAAGCTATTAAACTCAGCACTGGTTTCCGTGTGATCAAGAAAAAACTGTATTGTTCTGAGGAACTGCTCATTGAGGAATGTTGAACTGTCGATGTTTTATTGTCTGCGCTTTTAAAATGCCCACTTGAGCTCACAGAAGGGCCTTATTACTATATCTACATGTTTATGATGCCTTCTGAAGTGAAAGGATGGACTCTGTCATGATGTAGCCTATTGTTCCTACTGTAGAGGAGCTGAAGTTTATGGTACCTGGAGCAGGTGTATGTAACCATCATGATATATCTGGTAAATAGGCATTTTGCAAGTATTAAAGTGCGTACCTCAGTTTCTATTGAAACCACAGCGGCAGCTAGCTTATATGATTATAGTCATTGAAGACCATTGTGTTCTTTCTTTTTCTACATGGCAATTATTGGTAATGCACACCAAGTGATGAATCGTACACCAAGCAAACCATTAGGGACCTTAGTGACTGCTTGAATTAAAAAGCAAAGGCCTGTGACTTCTCGCCTTGCGCAGTTATTGTTCAAGCTGCAGCTGAGACTTCAAATGTAACTTGATCTTGTATGTGTGTGTAGACCTGTCCTGCTTTCAACTTTTATTTATTTGACATTCAAATACTCATAACATTGCACTGTTTTTGTACTTTGATGATTACAAAATAAATTATTTTTTTTAACATTTCTCCTCTTTTGTGTTATTTCATGAAATGTCGTCGTAATCCAGATTCAGGTTTAGACGATGGAAATAAGTTGAAAGCCATTTTGAAGGCTGAAGGGGAAGTGAGTTCAGTTCTGCTAAATGTACAACCAAATAAGAAGCCTATTAAGTTTATTCTTTGACAAACTATACCAGAATATAAAATACTTGCTGTATTGAGGAGCCATTTCATGATGTAAGCGGGCACATAAGTCCGCAACATCAAGCGGAACAAGGATGACAAGTTTCATAACTGAAGAAAAAGTCAAATTTGCATCTCGCAGGGCAAAATTAGAAAGCAGAGGTGCAGCGTCTGCCAAAAACAGCAGAGCACATTTGCAGTGAAAGAATGTGATGCTGCTGTTCCTGCCCGGCACACGCTGCACGTCCCCCTAGATGTGCACGTGCACGAAACCATGTTCCCAGTTCCCAGTTCCCAGCCGAATGTGCTGACTGAGCCTCTGTCTCGATGTTCTGTGCTTGTTCTGCTCAGAGTGATGAGTCACTTTCAACACGTCGAAGCATCCATATTTATTTTCATCTGGGAGTAAAAACAAGGTGGAAAAAGTGAGCAAGACCTGTATTGTTGTCTTAGTTGGATAATCCATTTTTAAAATAAATAATACAAAAAATAAATAGCATACTATAAACTTAAAAAGTGACAAAGATTGCTTTTTTCCCCAACAGATGCTCGTCAGAGACATTACACTCCAGAACTAGATCCTGTTAAAGTCCCACTTTGTGGGTAGGCACGTCTCTCTTTCTCTTGGCTTTTATTGTGAAGTGCCCTCACTATATAGTTCTAGCTTTAATACAACTGAAGGAGGCAAAGTGTAAAGGGACATTTCCTAGTTGTCGTCTCACACACACACACACACAGCAGAAGAAGACAGATCTCAGGTGTTCAAGTGTCTGACAAACCCTAGACATGAGTGTATATTCATCAGAGGTTTCACATTATTCCTGCATAGTTTCAGAATGTGCACCGGAAAGTCAAATCAGCGAATCCCACTCAAACACGTCTCCACCGCTGATTTGATGGCATAAAATGAAAGAGGAAGCATTCACTGTGGAATCTAATCAACTGCTACATGAATATCATCCATACGACTTTATCTAACTTGTTCTGGTTTCATACTGCATTCTCTCAAAAAAAAACCATGAAGTGACCTCCGACAGCTCCATGGCTCCCAGTCAAAACTGAGGTCTGGAGGTTTTCCAAACCCGTATCCTGTCAGGAGGGACAAGCTATTTTAAGTGGCTTTTCCATTTCAAAAACATTATATTAACGTTATATTTTAATTTCACAGCAATGGTTTCAACCAGTTCGTGTGGTCAGTTTGATGCAGATTGGTGCTGGTTTGTTCGCGTTGCTTGTTGAGTCATCTTCAGTCTCCAGATTGTTAAAGCTTATTATTTACAGCCAATAATCTTCTGTGTTGATTCTGGAAACCTGGAGATGAGAAGAAAAAAAGAGAAAAGAAAACATTGGATCTTGGAGAAATGAAATGAAACGAAACGAAACAGGTAGCCACAACAAAATGTGTACAGAAATGAGAAAAATATCTTAGCCTGGAGAACTTGCTTTTAATCATGAAAGTGGCCTCAACCATGTAATGAAGCTGTGATCTCCGACAGCTTGGCACAGCTCGGTGTGCGAGCCCTCTGCGCTCTTTGGTACAGATCAGAGTCTCCAAAATAGCGAGCTCTGTAAAGCATGCCTTCCTCTGCAAGAGACAAGGTGACAGGTGATAAAAATCTGAATGGTTTATATTTTCCCATAATTGATAATGGCAGCAGCAATGGTTCATATTCAAGTTTAAATAAATAATTAAGCACAGTTTGTTTTCCTGGAAAACATACTTTGTTGTTTCTCCTTCCAGCAATTGTTGCGAAGGTTGGAAATATAATCATCCTCCACCGTCCGCTCCAAATTCTTCAGGTTCACTCCAGTGAACTCCTTGGTGAACTGCTCTGCCACATAATATGGCACCTTCAGGTTCTCAGTCAGCCTCTTCTGCGTGTAACCTGCTGACCTGCGTCAAGATGGGACAACACGTGGGAGAGAGATCATATGACCGAGCGCAGCACGAACATGACAGATCTGGCACCTTCTGTCTCTGTTATCATGACTCATGGCTGATAATGGCTCGCAGATGGGCCAGAAGCTATAGAAGTGTATCTGAAACACAAAAGGCAGACAATGTGGAGAGAGGCCAGACAACACACCGAGCCAGCAATCCTTGAAAACATAGAGAAAGTCTGTGATAAAACAATAAACTGAAAAGTTTCTCGTTTGGTTTCTTGGCTGATTGATCTGCCTTGATGATTATGAAAGAAAATCCATTTTTGGGCCTAGTTAATCTACAGATCAGCGACAGTTCAAACTCATAAACTTGGGTACATTTCATGTAATGTGAGGATAATCTTTCGTCTAAGCCTATTGCCATTTTGCGGAACAACATTTAACATCCATCTTGGGCAGGATTTCAGAACGGGGATCACACTCACGGCCTGAAGCTGAGGCTGTAGCTGGGGCTGTTGACCATGATCTGACTGAGGGCCGACACAATGACCAGGATGAGGATGGGCATGACCTGCACGAAGAGAGCGAGGCCTCCCTGCAAAGAAACCACGTCTGTGTGAGCACCTCATGGCTGAATCAAACACACTCACCAGACCGTATTTGTTCTGTTTTTAAGATCTGTGACTGCATATTGCTGAGTGCACCTCCAGGGCTAAAATTACTGGTGACTCAATGTCTCCCCCTACTGTTTAATAACAACTTTACATTTTCAGGAGCTGTAAAAACAACACCACACTTACATCTTGCTGCCGCTCCCTTCTCTCTCGCCTTTGGTAGCGCATCCGCCCATTAGCGTACATATTAGCATTACCTAGATTAATGTAGCACATGCAGCACTTAATAGATAGATCATAGAAAGCATTACAAAATGAAAATATTGTATCTCAAAAGCAAGGTGTGAAAAGACAAAACAGTGACACTAACTTGAAGGGTAACCTCCACCAAAGAACATATTAAAGAGGTCTTCAGGTGAAATATCTGGCTCAAAGTTTCCATTGTCTGGCCCATGTCCTGTAGGATGCCTCCGCTCTTCTCCACATTGATCATACTGCCTTCTTTTGTTTGCATTACTCAGGACAGCATACGCATTCCCAATAGCTGTTGGAAATGAGAAATGATGGAGTTATGTCTGAGTATCGTGACGATGGGCTGAAGACATAATTATTAATTCAGTGATGAATGAAGGTGAATGCTGCTCACCTTTAAATGCCTCTGTAGCACCTGGAGCATGATTCTTGTCTGGGTGGAATTTCAAAGCAAGTTTTCTGTAAGATCTTTTGAGTTCATCCTCGGAGGCGTCTGTCTGGACCCCGAGAATTTCATAGAAGTCTTTACATTGTTTTATCCTGCATAGAGAGCACATGATGCTCAGTGTCAGGGGCTGTGTTTGGTCCAAATCATCCCAGAGAGTAAACTAAATACCAGATTTACATGTTTATCAGCCATACCTCCTCACAGCATCTAGCTGATCTGACGTGTAGGGTTTTGCGGTGTCTGGAGGCTTTTCTTCAGGTTCGGTATCCTTACTGTTGGTCTGCCGCTGTCGCGGCCCAGAGACCCCACTGAAGTCTGAGCGGCTGCCTTGTCTTGGTGTAAATCCATTCTTTGCTATTAGCTCCAGCAGCACTAAAAAGGATACAACAGCAGTGTTGTGAAAATCAAAAGATACTTAGACAAGCACTTAACAATGGAGAGGCTATAAAGCAACAGCAGAAGGCCGGGCACTATAGGTGGGGCTGCTACACTGTAAAATTATATCTGTATTAGTAGGTAACATAGTAAGGAGCCTGACATCAGCAGAGACTGTAAGACAGTGTTTCACAGAAAGTGTTTGTTTGGTGAATAAGGACCTCAATAAAATATGTGGAAGCTGTGGTGCTTTTTAGGAGTCTCATATCAATATTTAAATGTTTTTCTCTGCCTGTGTTCCTCTTTCCTTTGGTTTTCATGAACAATGGGAGCAAACTTTAATTAAAACTGGAAAATTGTTCAAACTTAACCTCTTGGACTTGGATATTCATAAAAAACTCAAATATCACACATTTTTTTAGATCAAATGCTTGAATATAATCTTTTATTTGTGTGAGTGTTTATGGATGATTACTGGTGCATTCAACTTTGAAGACTGGAGCTCAGCTAGAATAGTCATATAGGCTGAGACCTGACAGTAGCGAAGCCTTTGAGATCCCCAAAAAACACATTAGAGCTGCATCATAATATTACAGTGTCTTGAATGTTGGTTATAACACAAGTTGTCCAGGAGGAAATTTGCACAATGTATTGAATTAAGTATTATATGAAATTAAAACTGATCTAGGCCTGAAATCCAGCATGGTGCCTGAGAACATTAAGGACCTGCATACATCACGATAGCTAGTGATTAGATTAAATAGCTCAGCTAAAACCAGATAATAAAACACTAACTGTAATGTAGTCCCTTAGACCAAAACCAAATACCTGACTTCTACTATACTACCAAACATCTCACATCCAGTACATTCATATACATACACACATTATACATCTCGATACTGACAATACACCACCAACCCATATCTACGTCATCCTCTGTACATGGAATACACAAAAGAACTTGTACCGTGATCCGAGGTGTTTGTGTATAATGACAATTTATCCAAGACGCACTCAGCCGATTGTTATTAGTTGTTGCAACAGCAATCTGTAATAACTGTATTAATGTGTATAGACATGTGTGACATGTCTCACACGATGTGAAGAGTAATAACCTGCATGTACCTGCATGTACACGCATGGGTATGCACAGGAATACATTCACATACAGTGCACAATTTTCTTTCTCGTGTATTTCTCACTTTTCTGTATTTTGCTTTGCTATGTAATGTATGTCATGTGTGTATTATGGCATCTTTTGGTTTGAAGGGAAGGGGAGGATCTATGGATGTTATGTATGTGTTGTAAAACCAATGCACAGAGAGATATTAACACATAGAAATTTGGCTTTCTGGAATCTTGGTCGTCTCGAGGCCTTCGTATCCATCTCCCATTCATCTGATAGGTGTTAGCCCTGACACCCTCACCACATCTGTTACATGTTGAGCAGGTGTGCAGAATATTTTATGAACAATATCTGCAGCAGGAGCCGTTTAATTTGAAATGACAGCATTATGGCAGACAGGCGCTAGCCAGCGTGCTATAAAAGGCCCCGGCTACTTGCGCTGCAGAGCCCATCCGGGATGCAGGTGATGCTGCCCGTCATGATGCTGCGTACCTCCCCAGCCGAAGCGCCCTTTTACTTTTCGGCTCGGCCATTTTAACTCACCCTTCGCTTTCTCCGTCGGGAAGAGCCGCTGCGCCTTCTCCAGGAACCTCTGCGCCTTCTCCGGCTGGTCGTTGGTAAACGCCGCAGTCGCGATGTCGATGCAGCGCTCCGCTTCGTCCCTGTTTACCTCCATTGCGGCGAAGCAGCGGCGCTAACTGGACCAGAAGTAAATAAACGCGCCTGCTGATGACGTCACGCGGATGGTACGAACAGACTGTCTGATGTCATAAAAATACGCCAGCTGGTCTTTTTTTATTACACTGTTAGTGTCCGGATATGTGAGTTAACAAATATCTTTTAGTTGTGTTTTAAATGATGTAAACTCACAATTGTTGGCTCCATGTGCTGCTCCTTTGTCCTCCCCACTAGATGGAGACAAATCCTTTTATTTATTTATTTATTTTTTAATGTAGGTCATGAATGTGAAAACCTATGAATGTGCTAGTCAACGCTTAAATCCCCTGTTTTTGAATTTGGGTTTCATGTGAGTCACAACTGTCATCTCATTATGCGTATTTTACAGCACAGTTATATTTTTACATGTTGTGTTTTTACATCATTTGATTAAAATATATACCCCACGATGTAGTTTACCCACACCTTAGCTCTGATATAACTTAAATATTTATATAATTTCATATATAATCAATTTTTTTTTTTGGGTGGGGGTGCTGATGATGTCATATAACACGCATAAATACATCCACTGTGGGTACGGAGGAGGTCCTGTGCTGCTGGATCTGGTGTCGTACAGCAACTTGTTTACTTCCATTTATTTAATTGTCGGATTTTTTTTTGTTGTTTTTATCATCCTCGCTATAATCCACGCGTGAATGGAAATATTAGCGCGGTTAATTCAATACGCGTCTAGACAACAGCAGCGGCTCTCCGGGGGAGGTAAATATACATCTGGCCGGAGAATGAATAAAAGGTGAACAGCAGATAAAGAGGCAGCCAATCAGAGCCCGAGGTTGAGGCGGCATCCGAGCGCTGATTGGTCAGTCGCACCTCCAGCTCCAGCTCTTATTGATTCGCTCGCTGCAGAGTCGACTATCACTCTTCCTTTTCTGGGTTACTGTAGTTTTGTTTCAAGCAGAGCAGCTCCATCTGTCAAGCACCCCAAATCTCGTTTCTACTCTTCCTCTGGTATTTGGTGAGTTTATCATGTCCGCCGTGTATTTGTTCCACAGGTGTAATATCAGAGTTACGCAACGCTGCAAATGTCGTATGTCAGCTAGAAGTCAGCATCATCGTTACATGACCACCCTCCTCCTCACCAGCTAGCTTAGCCAGCCCAGCACGGGAACAATTCTCGTTCACCGAGCGAGGGTGTTTTAGCTCGTGTCAAAAACATTAACAACAAAGCAAAACAACAACAGCAACAAAAAAAAACCCGCCGTGGTGACCGATTTGTCTCATGTTTGCCGCTCAGAGCATCACCAAACCCGCTGCCACGATGACGGAGACGGAGGCGTTGGAGAAGAAGCAGCACAAGTCCAGCAGCGGAAATGTTCTTCCAGAGGCCACCAGAGAAGACGTGTTTGATCACACATACAAAGAGAAAGAGGGCCCCAAACCTGCCACGGTCATCGTATGGAAAAATGTCTTACTGATGACTTTTTTGCATATAGGTGCCCTTTACGGAGTTTTCCTCATCCCTTCAGCAGCTCCTTTGACCTTGCTTTGGTGTAAGTAAAAAAAAAAAAAAAAAAATCCTACTTGTTATCAGTGTTTGTGGGAACGCTCAGTGCTGATTGAGCCATTTTGGCCTTTTCTATCAGTGGATTACATACAGTATTTTGCATGAATCAAAGCTGTTATGTCAGCAGCCCTGTTCACTTTCTCACCACTGGTGCATGCACAGAGCTGTGCATGATCCTCCCACTGTCAGGGATTATAGATCAGGCATATATCACCAGAGATTTAATGTCACAACATGCATTTTAAAGATGGAAACTGTATCCGAGAATGCTTGTCTGGAAAACAACTCCCTAATAACAACAAGCATCATTTTTTTTGATTAAGTAACAGTTCAGTATCCAGTTCATTACATAAACCGCAACCGTACTTTAGTACCTGTATTATTTTGTTAAAAATCAATGGGATGTGCATTTCTCATTAATGAGAATCACAGAGGTTGCACCTCCGGATTGGGTTTTAATGCGTCCAGTCTTTTCACACATGCAATCATCAAATGGTCTTATTCATCCAGTCATCATCTGATATGATGCAATTACATTTTGCACAGAGTGTCACAGTTCCATGTCACATGCCTTCATTCATGATTGTTAAATCTCCTATGAAACAAGCAGGCGTGTACAGACCAGTTCAATCGAAAGTTTATTTTAACCAATTACAGTCAGAAGTATTGAGCAGGAAAGCTGATATGTTTAATCATGCCCTTATAAACTACAAACTCATTACTTAACACATTATATTACTGATTTCTGCTTTTTTAAAAAGCTATTTTACTGTTTTACAGGTGTGATCTCCCTTTCAGTGACTGCCTCACTTGTTGCAGGATCAGCTTCCCAGAACTAACATATTGTACAAGTGTGCAGAAAATACCTCATGCATAGACGTTGGGATGTGCAGTATTAGTGCAATAAAGCTCTTGTGACAAGAATACATGAGTAGAAGCCGGTCACGCTAATTTGTTGATTCATTTTTCCCCACAGCCACACTTTGTTTTTTGATAAGCGCATTAGGAGTTACTGCAGGAGCTCATCGCCTGTGGAGTCACAGATCCTACAAGGCCACATTACCTCTAAGGATCTTTCTCGGTGTTGCTAACTCCATGGCATTTCAGGTACCTTGCAGTCACACAAGCACACACTTAACATTGTGATAATAGCAGTTTTCATCGCTGTGTAAGTACCACGTAGTGCCTGCAGCGTGTGTAATCTCTGTGTTTTACTTAACCCCCCAGAATGATATCTTTGAATGGGCTCGAGACCACAGGGTTCACCACAAGTATTCAGAGACAGATGCTGACCCTCACAACGCCGTGCGGGGCTTCTTCTTTGCCCACATTGGCTGGCTGCTGGTGCGCAAACACCCCGACGTCATTGAGAAAGGACGCAAGCTGGAGCTCAATGACCTGCTGTCTGACAAAGTTGTAATGTTTCAAAGGAAGTAAGTGTCTTCAGTCAATGATTGATTTTATACTTCATCCAACAGCTAAAAACCAACCAAGAAGGATTTAATCTGGAAGATGCACTTTACTCCTTTGTCAGGTTAGGTGGACAGCAAACAAACAGAATTGCATTTCATGATTTTATTTGCTGATAACAGCAGATTACAGCTGACCCAGTACTACTGGTGTAGGTTGAGTTTGTCATTCTGGTTAAACAAGATGACAATTATGACTCTCTTCTCATGCATGGCGAGATTGACTCAAGGTCGGCCTCAGTGAAAGCTGGAGGAGGCGGGAGTGAACAATCCAGCATCTGACATGCAGAACATTTGTGTGTTTAGTGTTTGCGTTGTACTGAGTAAGCAGCTCCATTCATTCTGCTCTCCACCCACTCTGTCTCCTCGACAGGTATTACAAGCCATCTGTGCTGCTCATGTGCTTCTTCGTCCCAATGTTCGTGCCTTGGTACCTGTGGGGGGAGTCCCTGTGGGTGGCGTACTTCATCCCGGCTCTGCTGAGGTACACCTTGGTGCTGAACGCCACCTGGCTGGTCAACAGTGCCGCTCACATGTGGGGAAACAGGCCCTATGACAAGAACATCAACCCCAGGGAGAACAAGTTTGTCGCGTTCAGCGCTATAGGTATGTAACAAAAGAAAAGATAGAGAGGAGATCACATCAGGAACAGATGACACATGTCAGACTCGTGACTTAGGGTGTAACGTTTGCATGGCACTTTTCTTCACAGAGCGCTTTAGATAGAGGACAAAAAAGCAAAGAATGAAATAAAATAAAAACAAATAGTTATGTCGATAAAAAGTAGGAAATGGATTCACATGTGCACCTGTTGCCTACATCGGCTCGGTGCGGTTAAGAGTTTAGCGCAGTACATGTCAAAAAGCACAATCTGAAATTAATTTGGCAACCACTGACAGGAGAATGGTATGAAATGCATAAAACAAATGAGCAAGAGTTTCAGGCTCATTTAAACATTTAATGTATCAAATGTGCTGAAGATTCAGTCATCAATTTATTGTCAATACCTGATTCCCACTCTGTCCAACTCCAACCAGAGGGAGTCGCTGGTATAGTGACAACAAGCACCCACTTGTTTTAAAAGATGTGAATTCGGAGGTCTTTTCTGTGAAAGTTGCTCACCAGGCCAATGCAGCAAACACATTTTTAAGGCTTCCACATTTCCTCTTCACACACAACTGCCATGTAAAAAAAAAAAAAAAAAAAAAAAAGGATCCATTGGCTTTTTTTGACAGTCGTTTCTTTCGTGATGACTGTGTGCAGGTGAAACTCTGTTTGGGCTTGTAGGCGTCACATGATCCTGCAATTCTAAATGTGGCCAGTACACCAAAATCACCTCACAGCCCACGACCAATCGTATTTGTTGTGCTTGAATTTAATCCAACTGTGGGTCTCTGCACAAATGTAGAATAAATGGAAACTTTAACACATCATAATAAGATTTCTAATAGCATTAATGATAATAACAATGATAATAAACTTTATTTATATAGCACCTTTTATACTTAGAGTGCAGCTCAATGTGCTTCACAAAAACAAAACAGACAAATCAAATCAAAAAATATAAAAACAAAACACATAAATGCAAATAAAATGTACCAATAAAACAAATAAAAACAATGATGTTAAAGATAAGATTAATTAAGAGTAAAATCACAAAATAATTATACAAGTTGTGTATAATTCCTCATTCTCCAAATGTCACTGACGTCTGTTAAGTGGTTTGTGAGATATTCTGCTAACTAACAAAACAGCCAACAGTCTTTAGTAAATCTCAGCATGAGCTAAAAGGATCATTGCGTACAGTCGATGATTAGGTGATTACCTTTGCTGGTGTGCCATGTCACTTATTAATCCCTCCAAACCAGCCCTCAATCTATCCGAATGGGGTTTTTAGGATGACATGTTGACAGCTGTTTCTTGTACCCCACAGGCGAGGGATTTCACAACTATCACCACTCATTCCCCTATGACTATGCAACCAGCGAGTTTGGCTGCAAGTTGAACCTTACCACTTGTTTCATCGACTGTATGTGTTTCCTCGGCCTGGCCAAGGACCGCAAGAGAGTGTCCCACGAGCTGGTCCAGGCCCGAATACAGCGCACTGGAGACGGAAGCCACCGGAGTGGCTAAGATTGTTGAATTGTGGTCGGCTTCGAGGCAGAACCACCGTAAAGAAGAAGCTTCACAGTCCTTTGACAGCTATACATCTCTCATCCTCTGAGGATAAAAGTCAGCTTCATGAGGGCCTTGACCACATTTTGCTTGTTTTTGTGGGTTTTTTGTAGCTGTAACTAAACAAATTGTTCAAGATGGATAAAACACAAACACCCTTTGCTAAGCTCTTGGCCTTTGGTTTATATGGCTCAGTCGGGCCAAGGTTTTGCAAAGATGTTTTAGATTTGAAGTAGATACGTTTAAAAAGTCAACTTCACTCTCCGCTGTTTTGCCACTTTTGTGTGCATTCTTCATGCAAAGTCATGTAGCCGATCATTTTTATGTAAGTATTAATCAATTATTAATCGAACTAGACAAGAAGTGGATTATTGTAATATGGAGTAACATTTCAGCTGATAAGGTACGACTCCGGTTGGAGACTGTTGCCTTTTTTGCAGTTTACAGCGAGTTTTTACAGTTCTGGTATAAAGTCACTTTTTGAGCGCTCTAAGATTTAGAAGAAAAAAAAAAGGATGAAAGTTTGAATCTGTTTTGTTAAGGAAGTTTTTGGCTTTAATGAAACGTGGCAGGCGATGGAAAAGTGAGGGAACCCAGACCGTGATCTTATAACCTGACTATACTGACAATCGGTATGCCAAAAGCGTATGGAAACCGAGTCGTGTGTGTTGCGGCGTGTAACTTGGTTTTCTCCTACTGAAAACCGAAACCAAAAATGTAGAAAAGTCAAAGGCTTTAGAAAAAGACGAGCACGTGCTGCGCGCAGTGTGCGTCACAATTGGATCGTGTTTTCTCCACATAATATAAGGGACACATTTATCATCAGATTAAAACTGCCATTCAATATAAACAGTAAAATGATAAATGTAATTTTAACTTAGAACCATGCAATGTTTAATTTATTTTTTTTTTGGTGTTTTTAATAAATATATCACAGTGCCAAGAGCGTGCCAATTGTCGACATATTTCTAACCATCTCAGTGGTCCACTAGAGCACACTAAGTCGATGCTGCTTCTTCCCTCAACATCATCGTGGAAGTTTTTCAACATTGTGGCATCAGTGGCTTCGCTTCCTCTTGACATTTTTATCCAACATGTCCCCCTTTTTGTCCTGAAACATCTGCAGCAGAGATCTCATTGGTTGATGTAGCAGCCAGTCATGTGACAGTTCTGGTGTTACAAAACAACGTGCCACCCATGCATGAGGATGTACTGTAGTAGGTGTTGTAGTGAGGTGTTTTGTCGGTGACTCTAATGGCAGAGCTGTGTCTATTTTTGTAACGTACTGTGGAGCTGCATCGCTTTTGGATCATCAGAACTGTTGCCGTGGTGATTTCTGAGACGGGGTCTGGTTTCCCTTTGATGTCCTACAAAGCTGATTGTTATTGCGAAATTTCATCCTCAATTCTGGTGTGCGGAATGCTTATATTACCTTATTTATGTATTTATTTGTTTTTTTCTTTCATTATTGACTAAAAACAAAAGAATATTGCTTTAACCTGGACCTGTTTTCTGCACTCCATTAAGATTTGGCAGACAGTCTCGTAAAATATATCAAATTGGAGCACCTTTTTAGTTTTTCCCAAGAGTCAGGATACAACCTAATGCCTTATGACTTGCAGCCATTCCTGATCTTCTTCACGGCCTATCAGTTAAGACAAAAAGTTTTAAGTACCACAAAACAAATCTGACAGAGGTCCATGTTTACAGGCTGAAGCACCAGGCGGAACATTGTTTTTACTCTGAAACCACACAAGCATTTAATTTAGGCAAATGGTAGCATGACAACATTAAGATACTGTAAAAATGCAAATGGTGGCCAGAGGTTCGTTTTCAAAGTATCAGATACAAGCTTGCGCCTGGTGCAAACGTTTAATTGTGAGGTTTTAACTTGCAAAACATGGGCCCTGATGGATGTGCCAACTGCTTTCAACCCATTACGGCATCTCAGTATGAGAACTTCCAAACAAAGGTGCTGTCATGTCAAATCTTAGAGCACTTACCAAACCCGACGACATCACAAGCCATGCAAACAACTCCTGCTGCCCAGAGCGCCAAAATCAACATTTTCCTCAAGACCAAGAGGATCGAAAAGGATGTCACTCTGAATGATTACGTCTAATCTCAACTGTATTCTATTCTGAAATAAAATTCACAATATTTTCAATACACTCTTAATTCCATTAACAGTTGTTGCTCTTTTATTGTTTTTGTTTTTTTTTCCCCACTCACTGTGCCTTTGTTTTCTCTGATAGAAATCTGGCTAAAAACAGCTGAACACTTCATTAATGCCAAGTTTTAATGTGACATGTTTTTAGTGATTAAACAAGAATCCCTATTTTACACACACAGTCATGCTGATTCTCCACATAGGGCTCCTTTTAAATGTTTTTTTTTTACATTTTTTTTATTGGAATTTGGTACAAATGTAAATACATTTCCACCATCTGGACCTTGGAGTTTTACAGTTCTTAGTCTTCAAATGCGAGCTGTCGTGACTCAGTTTTGACAAAAGTGAAACAGATGATCCATCTTCTGCTGCGGCTGCAGGCCCAGTAATGTCTAACAGAAGCAAATCACCTGCAGGAAGTATTTAATCTTGATTCATTAAAGAATGGGGCCAGAGGCTGTCAGAGGGCGTCTGTGCTTTGAATGATGAGCGGGACTGGAGTCAGGCTTTGTCATGACACAGTTTTCTGGAAGAAGCCTGCGCCTCTTTGGCTGAGTTTGACTCAGCTGGTACATTGTTGGTACATTGTTGGTACTGTCATCTCCCCCTCAGTGGTGGCAGAACTACTCAGATCCTTTACTAAAGTAAAAGCAGCAGTAATTAAATGTTAAAATAGCCTATTCCACTACATATAAACTGTTACTTAATTTAAAGTGTTACTTAAGTAAAAGTGAAACATTATCAGCTAAATAATGTACTCAAAAGTAATGCACTTACTCTGGAAGGCTTCGTCAATGTCATACATTTACATTCTATTGAGTAATCATTATTATTGCACTAACATTTAAAATTGTTTCTCTGATTTGTATTATTGGAAACTAAATATTTTGGAGTGCAGACAGTTTGACAAAATGAGACATTTGGACACCTCAGCGTGGGATCTGGGAAACTAGCGGATGGACATTTAACAGATCAAGTGAATAATCAGAAATCATAATTAGAAAATATTCATCAGATTAATCAAAAAGAAAAAAATGGTCAGTTGCAACCTGAATTTAAAAGATCATCTTAATTTCAGGGTATAAAATGTTTACATTTCCCATAATGGATTAAAATGTGGTGAGGTAGAAGTATATTGTTGCATAAAATGAAAGTAGAAGTACCTCAAAATCATACTTAATTATGGTATTTGAGTAAATGTACTCAATTACTTTCTACCACTTGTAAACTTTCATCCTCAACACAACTTTCTAAAACTTTTAAAACACATTTGCTGTTGATACTGAAGCATATCTTGCTGATAATACTTTGCTAGTAAGGGGGTATTGTTATATTGCTAAAATTACTCAAGTAAATGACCTGAATTCTTCTCCCTCAGCCAGCGTTTGTGCAAAAGATAGCACTCTGCAGTTTTCTGGGAATAATCCAACTGGGACTTGTCTGGAGCTTTTCTGTTCCCTGGCGAGGTTTTCCCCCTCTGTGGTGAAGAACTCAACACAGCCAGTTTTGCCGCTGACATCAGTGTACAAGTCAAATATATCTCAGCTATTTAATACTGCAGTTATTTGCTCTTGCCTGCAGATGAGGAAAGCACTCCAAAAATGTGTTAAATGGTTTGCACAGGGCAGGGAGGAATGTAGGACCAGCGTGTTGACCAGAGACCAGTTATTATTACATCAGACTGTGGAGGACATGGTTTGTAGATGCTATAATTGCCTCCAAAACGGCAGTTTATGTCAAGAAAAGTTAAAACAATGCTAAAACAATTACTCACTTAATCAATTAGTTAATCATTTAAGTCATTTATGAAGCAAAAGGGGGGATTTTATACCATTGTATATTGGATATTTTGTTTTTAACAGTGAATCGATTGATTTTGATAATACTTGTTGGTAGCAGCCATCAAATCCAGTGGTGGAAGAAATAATCACATCATTCACTTAAGCAAAAGCAATGATATCACAATGTAATGACACAAAAGTAAAAGTACTCCCTCTATGCAGAATAGCCTCGTTCTATGCTGCATTTTAAGGATGCAGCTGGTTTCGATGGAGCTAATTTTAACTACAACTAAAAAGGTGAGAAGAACATTTCCCTATATATGTAAATCTGTACTTCAGTACAGTAGTTGGGTGAATGTGCTTAGTTACATTGTACCACACTGCTCAGTTTAGTCTTTCAGTACTCAAATATCTTACTGAAGTGAAAGCATCAATACTGTGTCATTAACAATTGTACTTAAGTCAAAGTATAATACTGTTATCAAAATATACTTATTAAAGCACCAAAGGGTTAAAATGGTCCATATATATCACATTATTGGATTATAATAAATATAATTTAAACTACATTACATACTGCTGGGTGACCTCAACTATAATAATACTTTAAAATGTATTTGTTGGTGGTGTTTGTATATAAATAATGTGAATTTGAAAAGTAAAACTAAAGCTGTCAGATAAATAAAGCGCCTTTGAAACGTAGTGAAATAGGAGCATTAAGTTGCGTTCACTGACAACACTCAAGTAAAGTGGGCACAGCTGAGTGTTCTCCATGTGCATGGCTCACTGTTCCGCAATCGTGTGTCAGGTTTGCACATTACAGCCCGAGAGAGGCTGAGGGAGAGTACAGAGTGACTAACTGTGGTGTGATGTGCGGTGAAGTTGCATTATAACAACATCACCCCAGACTATCATGGTCGAGGTTACTGCAGTTCAAACCCCCCAAAAACCATACACGCCACGCAGCTCACAGCGGCTGACCGGAACCGGCCAATCAGCGGCGAGGTCCTGACTTATGATCCTCCTGGACCAATGGCGGAGGGGAGGGTGAACCACCTGTGCCAGCTTGCAAACTGCCGGTTCACAGCCTCCGGATTTGGCAGTGAATGAAACCACGAGTTATGAAACGCCCTGCGATGCCTGAGAGACACAAAGTGAAGTAAGAGCAGACTTCGGTGCGTTCAAGTGCTTTGAGCGACGATGGGAGAAAAAGAGCAGCGCGTTCGAGTTCAAGGTTACCTTTGGGTGCAGATGTGGTAAACTCGCGTGAGAAATGCAGGCCGTAGTCAAAACAGCAGCCCTGAAAAAATAAAGCAAAAAAAACTGATGAGGTGTGAAATAGAGAGCCACCTACTGCTCGAAAATGGAAACTGCCTGGAGCAGTAAAGTAAAAGTACTAACTGTCCCTGTTCAGAGTGTTGTTGGATTATAGACTTCTTATATTGAGAAGTTTATTCTGCAATATGGCTGTCAAATAGAATTAAAAAAAACATGTTGTATGGTAGAACCATCCCATTTAACACATTTACATATCCCTGGAGTGCATGAAGCAATGCAGTGGAGTAAAAGTTTGAATTTAATCTAATTTAAAAGTACTTTAAATTACCACTTAATAAAGCATTTAAAGTACAAATGCTTTAAATGTGTACTTACTGAGTTACCTCTAAATATCTGAAATGATCTACCATATGGTTGAGCAGAAGGTTAAAGGGTTATGAGGCACCTTTTCTAAAAGTTGTAACCAGGTGCTTTACAAATACTTTATATTTACAATCCTTAATGAATGCCAAAGTCTCACTCTCTATTAAATCACCAGTTTTGTATTTACAAATATGAATACACTCCTTTACTTCCAGCTCCTCCCCTCAGGCAGGCGCTACAGATCACTGCACGCCACCACGACCAGACACAGGAAGAGCTTCTATCCACAGGCCATCACACTACTGAACACTTAAATCTGCCACAGTGTCAGACACAAAGCCCTGTTTCACTGTACCCACTCTCTCTAAAGTATATTCTTCACAGTGCAGAAAACACCATGACTATACTCTATACACCCATGACCTTCCTACCTCATGTATATATATATATATATATATATATTCCAGCATCTTTGCACTCTGCATCATTACTTTCTTCTTCACACTCTTTGCCACTGTTTCTTTACATCTATACTTACATATTTATTCATATATTCACATTGTACATAGACCTTAAATGTTTTTTTTTTTGCTTTAGTGTTCACATACTTGGCCAATAAAAGCTGATTCTGATTGTGAATAAAAAATATTCACATTAAAGTCCATTAATAAAAAGCTCACATGTTGGTCACTTTCTATTAAGCCAACGGCAGAAGTTAGTAATGATTAACAGAACAAATGCCCCTGTCGTTTTGTAGAATCCTTTTAATGATCAATAACTAACTTCTAAAGCATTAATGATTTGAATGATTATTCAATGATTATTTTATACCAATAAAGGAATTTCATTAGAACTTATCAAACATGGTACCTTATCAGAAGCTAGTAAATTAGTATGTTTAAAAAAATGAATCAAGTCTCCAGGCTTTTGAAGTGAAATTTTATTTGAAAAAAGATACCGCAATGAGTAAAGTAAGCAACATGGATTGTATAAATATCTGTGCAACCAAAATGAGCACACTGAGGCACTTTACTGCCTTCTGCTGCCATGATACACCAAACTATCCAGCTTTATGTCCAGCTACAAACCTCAAAATATCGTATGTTTTCATTCAGTTAATTTAAGTTGGTATAATTGTAGGATCTAAGCTAAAACAAAGACGATTTAAAAAAAAACAAAAAAAAAACGTTAGGTCAGATCACAGAAGGATGAGATGTGGGTGTAGAAACAGGAGTCTTGAACAGAGGGAGTGGCTAACATGGAGGGTGGAGCACGGATGTCAATTCATTTGCAGTTCAACATAAATGAATGTAATTTTTGCTCATGAGCTGCCATATGAACTCAGCAGTGAAAGGGGGAGTTAGTGAGGGAAAAACCCACACAGATGCAAGTCTGAGGGAAAAAAAAATAAAAAAGATTAAATCATTCACACAAGCTATCGAGAAACAACAGTGCCAATAGCGCTAATTTAACACAAAATGGAGGCGAAAAAAAGAAAGAACAAACAACTTGACAATCATTGTGTGGCATTTTTCTGCAGTGCTTTGGCCCCTCGTGGCACAATTAACTGGACATAAATTATTACAGCAGGTGGAGAGAACAATCAGTATTTATGTTACAGTGTTTCCAAATGCTCTTGATGCCTGTTGTGAAACGATACACGCGCTAACGTCTGCGTCTCCGTCATATAAACCACACCGACAGGATGGACAGTGGGCTCAGCTCAGGTTTTATTCCCGTGGTTTCCACCCGAGCTGTACCTTCGATGTAGGAGCCGCTAGTTCCAGATGTTTTGCCTCTGCAGTTGGAGCACAGCATGTATTCGATCGAACATTTGAGGAGGCGAGAGGGAAAATATGCACGTGTGTTGGGCGTGATGTGGACTATGAAAACGCGCCTACTTGTACAAACACCGCCTTGATTCAAACTTTGCACCACTTGGTTCGTATATTACATCTACTGTTGAATTTACACAGAATCACAACTTTCAGAATACATTCATCTTATCATAAAATTACCACAGCAACATTGACAAATCTCTACAAAACTCCACCTCACTGCCCAAATCAGCCGAGTCCTCCACCAAAGACAACCTTTTGGAGACCACGACCTGCAATATCGTCAGTAATTATTCTCATTATCAAAGCACGTCATCAGGTCAAAAAGAAATAAATACATATATAACAATGTGATAACACTGAAGTCTGGTTGGTGGCGTCCCCGGGGTTAGACGGCCAGCTTGTTGGCGATGGTCATGACCACTTTGAGGATGGGCATGAAGGCGGAGATCTCGCTGAAGTTGCTGCTGCTGACAACCTGGGTGTGGACCTCCAGGCCCCGCTGGTAGTTCTGGCTCGCCACACAGCGGCTGATCTCGTGGAGCCCGTTGAGGATGTTGTGAGAGAGCTGAGAGATTGGCAGGGAAACAATATTATACATTATTTTGAGTCCATAAAGTGCCCATAATTAGTTCTCAGTGCCCAAAAAGACATCTTACAAATTAATTATTTTGACTGAGCCAACACAGTAGAGGACCTTTTTTAATTAATCATGATGTGATGGAGAAGAGTTGTGGCATGTATTGTAATTTTTCAGGGCTTAGACTGAGTGGAGGCGCTCCACCTCCATTAAAAAAAAGCTGCAGGAACCCTCATATATGCGATTCACTGATTTCCTGCAGCATAATTTACCTAATGGCTATAGAAGAGTTTCCATGGTGACGTTTGACCATGCAGAAGGAGTTTTAAAGGATTGGTTCACCATTTCTCAGTTACCTGTCTGTCTCTGACGCGGTGGTGGTGGTTGGAGGAATTTCATTTATGGTGCTCAAAGCAAAATAAAAAAACTCAGCAACAGCAACTTGACTTTGGTTTCTCAGTTTTTTGTGATTTGAGTGTATAGGCCCTTTAACTTAACTTAGCAGGAAAGACTCAGTGGTAATAAACACCAGACTTCTAATTAGTTAAAAAGGGCAAACCAATAAGGTCTCAATTAGATAGAATATGAGGCTACTTTCTTTATGACGTAGGATAGTAGCAGCCCTTTAAACTTCAGTACATGGCTGAACTGAAACTGTTTCTATGCAGTTTTTGTTTCTAGTTTTTACAGCATGATTATAATTTTGCATGCTTGTAGTTATTTCTTACCGACTGCTCTCTCAGCTTGTCGTACAGGTATCCCAAACGCTTGGCTGCATCATCAAGTTTCCTTTTAGTTTGCTGAAAAGGAAACATTTGTCATCATCTTATATCCAATAAAACCAAAACTTTTTTTCCTCTGATCAATACAAGCTTTATTAGAAACACAGAAAAAATGTGGATGCAGCCGCATACACACACACACACAGAGTGAGACTTACCGGGTCTCTTGCTGCGAGCTGGCAGCGCTGCACCAGGCTGTCAAAGGTGGATTTGAGGACCATGTGCTCAGCTGGGATTTCCTTCTGCTCCACCCTCTCTGCCGGCAGCTGCTGGAGGAGCTGAGGAAAACAAGGGCACAAAGACAAGGCGTTGGACATGTTTGCCGTGCACGTTGCTGTTGAGAATTCAGATAATGGCCCCCTGTTGCAAGCCAACCTGCACGCTGGGCTCCTGGGGGGCTCCAGGGGGGACTTGGGCATGGTCATGGGGCTGAGGGGCCTCCACTGGGAATCCCATCACAGGGGCCGTGATGGGAGCTGGTGGAGTGTAGTTATCAGGAACCTGCGCACACAGAATCAGAATCAGTTCAAAAACACTGAAATCGAAGCTTAAAGCTACATTTATTGATTTAGTCGGTCACAACAAGCAGACTGGGTGTTAAAACTTTAGCTAGCTCGTAGTTAGCAAGCCTGTCTGCTCTTTGGACAGGTAGCAGGTTAATCAGACCTGATCACTGAAAACATCTGCCTTCCACTGCTGGAAAGTTCATGGGAGCAGAGCCATAATTCTCTGTGGGCCTGTCAATAGGCACAACCCTTTCAAATGACACGTAGTCATTTAATTCATTGTTATTAATAAAATATTCAGCAAAGCGTAAAGAATGAACGACACATTCAATTATTAAACTCAGCACTTTGTCAGTTAAATTATTTAACGCTGCTTAGGTCTAGCACACAGGAGGCTTTTACTATGTATACCAAATAGCTTGAGAGTAATGATTCCTAACTAGAGGTAAGCGTACACCAAGGGGCACTTTTCAGTTAACAGGGGATAAGTGGAAAGACTGTGTAACTAAATAATAAAAGAAAAAAACAATAGTAATTGATTTTTAAAAAATACACATATTTGTGTTTAGGAGAAAACATAACAGCACTTACATTAGTGTGTGGCTAATCTTTTATGTATTCATTGTCATGAAAACTGGTCGACATGTGAGCATGTTGACTCGTTAAAAGTAGCATAAATGATTAAAACCTGCACATTCTGTCACTCCAAGTGATAATGTGACTACAAAAACTGAAAAAAGGAAAAGAGACCAAGTCCAAGCATCGTGAGTTGCAGGATTTCTGTGTCTTGTAAGGATTTTCACGTGTCAGGATAAGTGCAAAATCTTAAAGACTATTTTGATGGTGATAAATGGAGGAGTACCTTCTTCTTCCTGGGTCCACCTCGCACTGCTGGTGGGTCATTCCAGCCTTCTTGAGGTCCTAAAAATCAGAGGGCGAGTTAAAACTTCAATGACTTGCAGCTTTTTTGTTCCTGCGGTCACACTCAAGCAGTCAAAGCTTCTCCATACAAGACAGTCTCTTTGAGCCAAGGTTAGTGCAAACCATTTAAAGTCAAAACATGTCATTAAGCCTTCAGCAGATTACGCAGAAACAAAACCGCAAATGTGGCCAAAAGTTCAAGCAGGATCCTCATAATCACTCAACAGCGAGAATACCTCAAAGTTAATAACTAGAGGCATCTCATATATGCCCTTTTTAGCTCAAAACATGTATGTATCAATTGAAGAGCTTGTAAAAAGCCTTACTTAAGTCTTAATTTGCACTATAAACATAACTGTACGTTATCTTTAAAGGGCTACAGTGTCTTGATTCAAGTCTGGGTACTGAGATTTTGTTTACTGTAAGCTAACATACATAAACATATACAAATAACTCAGCTCTCTAGTCACTGTGATTCCCTCAAGCATACGGCGGCGCAAGCAAACACCAAAAATACACTGTGAGTGACCAGAACAATATAGAAGCCCTGTACAATGGATTGCGCTCTACAAGCATAGAACTTTGTGGTGATATTGTTTTGTATTGTATTATATTGCACAGGTGTCCTTCTGGTCAATCAAGTGTATATTTCAATGCACTCTTATTCCACATCCAACCCTAACACTGTCACCTGGATGGTCACACTGGGAACTCAGCCAGGGAAAGTATCCTGCAAGTCAGATGAGGCGGACAGCTGAATAGGATTCAGTAACCATTAGAGTTACATTTCTGCTGTTCATATCTGTGTCTATCGGGAAATATGTAGGTAAACATGTGTGAAAAAGCAAATGGAGTGAATGTTATTGTGATCTAATATGCGACTAACGTGGCATCTACCTGCAGGAGGAGGAGCAACAGCGTGAGCCGCGAAGGGCTTCACAGCAGGAGCACCGGGGCCTCCCTGTGGATACCCTGATCCCAGAGGGGCATAGGGACCAGATGTCATGGGGGGTGCAGGAGCCTGGTTGTGAAGGCTCCCTGGGTACATAGGAACTGGGGCTCCAGTTTGGGAGCTGGGTGGCACGGGGCCTGAGGGTAAAGAGGTAGATGGCATGAAGCTTGTCGGTGGCACCCCGGGGCTCGGCATGGGGGGCAGGCCTCCGGGAGTCGATGACGAAGGCTGTAGCGGAGGTCCTGATAAGTTAGCAGCTGGCATAGAAGGACCTGGAGGAGGGAAGGCTGAGGGTCCACCAATGGGCATGGGCTGAGGCTGGAATGGTTGATGAGGAAGGAAACCTGGCAAAAGACAAGGACCGTTAAATCAAATAAAAGGAGCCTGAAATACCTAAAAGAAGAATGCAAATAGTCGACTTCGAACCTGGAGCCGGGGCAGGATGTTGGGGGTAGGAGGGCCTCATGGCAGGGCGGGTCGCGCTGGGCGGCAGTACATGAGAAGAAGGTGGCAGACCAGGCCCGGGGTTGGCTGGAGCAGCTTGTGGAGTAAAAACTGACGGCATAGGTGGCTGCTGTTGGGCAGTCACCTGGGAGGGAGCGGAAGACTGGTACTGACCCTAAGGTTAGGGAAAAAAATGACACCATTTTTTAAAAACCACAGGTCCAACATCTATATTGCACAGGAAAGATAATCTTGTACATAAAGTCCATAAATGATTTAATACTTTCAACCGCAACTTCATGTATACCATAACTTGTGCTTTTGGTGCAGGAGTCTGAGCAGCAGGAGTGGGCTTAGCTGTGGACACACTGACTCTGTTGAAGGAGTTTGGAGGCTGCTGTCCAACGGGAGCTTCTCCCTGAGCGTGGAACAGCCTGTCTCTCAGCATCACGATCCCAGGCTGGACGGGGAGAAAATTTGTGCAAATGCACAAAAGCATTTATTTACAATCCAAATGGACCAACGCTATGGATTTGGGGGGTTTTCAACTAGGTTGCTGCTATGCCTCTTACTTGTTCTGAGTTCTCAGGCAGGTAGGTCATGGCAGTGGCCAGACTGCCCTCTGCAGCCAGTATGCCAGCGTAGCAGGTTAGCTTCTCGGCCAGGATGGGGCTCTGGACTGCCACCTCGCTGTTGCGGAGGCGCTCAATTGACTTACGCAGCATCATTACTTTTTCAACCAGATCCTGAAAAGACAAACACATGCCGTTGTGACTGCTTTCCTTTGGGTTACAGTGGTGTGCAGCAATAAAAATTCTTCTCAAACTGCTACACCTGTTTTATGCATAAATACTAGCAACCACTCCTTAAACCAGTATTTCGTTTATGCAAAGCCTCGATCAAAGCTTTCAAAATCCACACGTTACCTCTAGACCAAGAGGGGAGGAGCTGTCTCTATGCAAGGCCCAGCACTCCACTAGTTTCTCAATGTTCCCAGAGCAGATGTAGCACAGACAGGCCTGCAGGCAGCGCTTCTCTGTCCCCTCATGTTCCAGCCGGCCTCCCAGGGTATCTACCGAGAAGAATTGCAGAATGAAACCATCTTAAAGACAGAGGATGAGTACAGACAGACATGTCATTCAGCAAGTAAAACGAGTACTGCTGAAATGGCACGAACCTCCCTGGAGCGATGCAAGCTGCAGCTGGGCCGATGTGTTATTACACTTGTGAGCAACTTACCGCACAAACGGGCAAAATCTTCAGGATGAGCGTAGGTCAGCAGAGCAGCGAGAGCCTCCTTCCAATTGTCCAACTCACAGCTCTGCACTATGTCCCTCCAGTTCTGGGTCACCACTGATGATATCAGCTACAGTCGAGGATAAATTAAATTAACTTAACGTACAGCTAAAATATTTCCCCCCTGCAATTGTACCAACTGAACGACAATAAATCAAACATGCTCCTACCATTGAAATGCTGTTCTTTTGCTTGCTTAGGTATTTCTGCTGAGTTTTCTTGAGCAGCTCTTCCCCTCCGCTGATGGACAACAGGATGGCCTCAGCATAACGACCATCATTCAGACACAGGTCCACAGCTCCCTCAAAGTTACCGACCAGCAGCGCCTGGCTTATCAAACCATCGGTATCTTAAGAGTGATAAGGTAATAAACCAAACACAAGCTGCGGTTAGATTTACAATTACGACACACAATGACAAGTTGTAAGATATCTAAACACAAATAAAGTTTAATGACATGATTAATTGTGTTTGCAGATGAAGGATTTTACCACATGATACAGGAATCTGGAAGTTGGAGTTCTCCTTTGGGGTCTGACTAAAGAAGTCTGACGGTGAAACAGAGCCCGAGGTTCTAGCATCAGCTGCCGCAGTTGCTTCTTCGCTCCTCTGGAAACACAACAGATATTTTAGACGAAACAAGGGCTGCAAACTTGGTATGCAAATAAAAATGCCCAAAAAAGACTCGAGAATAACACATTTTGGGTGCAGACTGGCTGACCTCAGTGGAGAGCCGCTGCATCTTTTCTGCCAGATCTTTGGCATCTACTCCATGTCCATTGTGCTGAAAACTCTTCCCCAGACATTTTGAAATCTGAACAAACGCAACATTTTTACAGTGAACGCACAGAAATGAACATGTTTATATGTGACAGATATCAGCTAATAGCTAATACAGTTACATGCCAGAGGCACAATACCTTTTTCTCTAATTCGTCTTTACTGAAACCCAAAAGTCTGAGGAATTTAACGCGGGCTTCATCCTCAAAGTTTACCTGTACAGAGAAAATAAATAAGCTCAAAATACAATAACACCACACTGACCGACAGACTTAAAGCTATGTCTAAACATCAACGGGACTTGAGGGCCCACCAGAAGGAACTTCCATATGTCCTGCTCAGCGTCTGACTTGGCGTTCTGAATCTTAGCCTGGCAGTAGATGTTGAAGGAGCCCGACTGCAGCGCCGCCTGCAGCTCCCTGGAGCGCTGGAGAAACTCTGTCTCCGTGGAAACCTGGCTCACAAACACTTGTCTGGCGACCGGCTGGGGGCTCTGAACAGGAGGCAGCTTGGGATTCTCAAAGGTTATCAACTTCCCACCAAACTAAGAAACACAAAACAAACAACTGATTGGTCATAAAGCAAAACATTTGGGAAAATTGAGCACCATCTCCATTAACACGCTACTGAAATAGTTAAATGTTGCACTTACAGCAAATGAAGCCCCCACTGGCCTGCGCACCCACTTAGGTGGCTTTTTCAGAGGAGGAACTATGGTGTCCTGCACTGTAGGCTGAGGAACTTGCAATGGAGGCAGCACCTGCCCTGTACCAAAGGGATCCATTGTATCAAATGAGGAGGATATCTGTTAAATAAAATGTTAAATGTTAAGACAAGCACACCTCGGTGGGGCAGAACTGAAACAATTAGTCAATTAGTCGATCAGTAAATATCTGCTAGTTTTCTTAGTCTTCCATGATAGTGCTTTGTGATGGATATTTGTAACAATATTTCTGACATTTAATAGACCAAATGATTAATCTGTACATTGACAAAATAATCAGTGGATTAATAAATGATGAAAACAATTGTTAATTGCAGCCCTACTTCAGGCAATTACTTTTGACACTCCAGGCAGTCATTTTAGCAAATTCAGTGTTATATTCTGCACTGGTGATAACAAACAGCTGTGCCTTAGTCGATGTCAATGCCTTCACACCAACACCATCTTGTGGACAAACAATGCAGCTGAGCAAAAAGCCTCAGGGATTCGATATATCGCATACGAGGAGCCACTACCTTATCAGCGGTGCTTTGCTGCTGAGCTTTCAAGCTCCCTCCCATCACGGAGTAGACGGTGATTTTCCCGTCAAATGAGGCGGCTGAGAGCAGGGCTGGATTTCTGGGGCACCACTGGACATCAAAACACCACTGGTTTGTTGTTGGAAGCTCGTAAATTACCTAAAATGGAGGAAATGACGCGTGAGAATCCATGGCATCGAAATCAAGTCACAATAAAGAGGCGAGGTTAGTTGAGGATAACAGAAAAACAGCAATTAATGCGATATACCTCTCCAGTGTTTGGATTCCAGCACAGGATCCTATTGTCTTTAGCACTACTAAGTAGGAGCTCAGAGTCAGCCTGGCTCCATGATATGGACAGAATTCCCCTGTAAGAAAATACCAACAGAAGGTGCATATAGTATAAATAACAAAATGGCTGATAAAAAAACAGAAATGAGAAAGTCACACTAACTGTTGGAGCCTCACCTCGTGTGATTCTCAAGGACTTTAAGAGGTGATGTGGCAAACCGGAGGTCCCACATCTGGATGACCGGCAGTCGGTCATCTTCAGAGGCCAACACCAACTGAGTGGCCACATCAGGGTGCCAGAGCATTCCTGAACAGTGCATCTGAAAGCACAGAACAGAACGTGATTGTTTTAACTTGCTGTCCTTGGCAGAGGTGCTAAAAATGAGCGACAAATGAGCCTCATTGGTTGATTTATGAAAGATAGACTCAGAGAAGGAAAATTTCGACTTGGACTTGACGTATGTTGTATGAAACCCACCCTGTTGCTGTGGTCACTGATCTTGATGATGGGCTCGTTCTTTCTCAGGTCCCACACAACTGCTTTCCCACTGGGGTTGGCAGAGGCCAGGATGTGCTGAACCTGCCTGTTCCAGGACACAACGCTGATATCTTCAGCAGGCTGAAGGACGAGATAAAAGCGGTTACTATCAAATCAAAACAAACCCGACTGAGACAAACAGATCCCTGATATTCAAATAAAATACTAGAGCCCTGTGCCATGCAAACACTGTTGGTACCTATTTAAACGATCAGATGACCAGGGATTAAGATATTCAGTAAAAATTAAGGCATCATTAACTCCAGTATCTCAGGGCATTCACACACAACACACAGGAAATGGAAACCACACACAAAACTTTCTTGTGACTTTCATTCATTACTCACAGATATGAAACTACAGGGGTAAATAAACAAAAAGAAAGCTGCCTGCTGGGGATTGTGGTTTCTATTCTGTGTTTTGACTGAAACTGTGAATGGGTCGGGATTAAAATAAAAAGTCAGCTCGTCCCGAACAACAGACGTGAAATTCATTCAGTCTATGTTCTCTCAATCACACCCACCTGTGTCTTTGCTCCTGGTGTCATCGGACTGCTAAAGTTGTTCAGATCCCAGATATATATTTCTGAATCATTTGCTCCTGATGCAAGGAGATTACTCTGAGAGAGAGGATAAACAGATTAATAGAGATTAATAATGTGTGTTATAGTACCAAGAAAGAGAAGTCCTTCCGTATAAACGCTGTACATTTTGACCGCAGACATTTACCTGAAAAGGGTTGAAATCAAGTGCTCGAATGGGTCCTGTGTGTTTGTCAGACTGACCCACTACTGTCTCTGGTCCAGAGCTCATTATGGCCTCTGGGTTATATACAGTTACTGTGCCATTTTCACTGCCACCAACCAGCCTCCCTCCAGTGCCATCAGCTCCCATTCCGAAATTCACCCATACGATACTGTGCAACCTATAGAATGCAAAAAGTATAACAGGTTATTTGCTAGAAATGACATATTCATGACCCAAGCTGAAGCGCACTCGGCGTTTAGAGTTTGCTGTATCATTTGTAGCAGAAGCACTCAAGCACTCACTTAAAGCAAAAATCAACCATAAGTTCAATAAGTACAAATCACAAATGCAATGTGAAAGAATTTAGTCTTATTTAATGTTTAAATTTGAAAACAGCCATGCTTTTTTCCCCCCCAATTTCATGCTTTTCCAAACTGTACAAGACTGAGAGAAAGGACAAATATGTCTGTGCTCGATGTCAATATAATCATTTAAGGACAAATTTTCACATTGATCAGAACTTTTGCTTCCTCACAGAAAAACATTTTCTTGTAAAGTCAAACTTCCAACAAAGCTTGATAACATCTAGATCTGAGTGTCCCCTGTAAAAATATTCTTCTTTTGGGGGGGGAGGGGTCTAGAAATCAATCCTGACAACTACCAGAATAATGGAGCTTCCAAATATCCATAGTTCATCCTGTTTCTGTTACTGTTAATTTACATGGCTGGTGGTAAAGCTGAGCTGAGGAGGCTGCTGTGCAAAGTGAGTAGTAAGTAAAATATTGTATCAAACAGACAGTGGTGGAAGAATCACAGCTTATTTTCTAATCACTTTCTGTAAATTACCTGTTTGAGGTGGGTAATGACCCTTTGAGGTGCATGTCCAGAGAGGGATCAGAAAAATCCACCTCAAATATCTCCAGGGCAGCTGTGGTGTTGAAAGAGGCGTCAAGCTGTTGTGCTGATGTTCCTAAGGCCAGGTAGATGGGATGGTGTCCGGCAGGACTCCACGCCTGGTGGGCAGTCCTCTGGATCTCCTTCAGCCTCATTTTCTTCAACAAAATCCAAGTCCTCAGACGAACCGACTCCACTACATCAAAGTGGACACGTTTATTTGCACAACACTCGTTGTGGATTAACAGTAAATCGTGAACTACTTTAAAATTAAGTGACAGTGATACACAAATCTGCATACACAACTCAAACATTCCTACTCTCCAACTCCAACATGGTGCCACCCTCACTGACAGATTTCCTCCGACTATTTCCTGAAATTGCAGGCTACAGTTAACTCACCAAACCATTCAACTTTCACCTGGACTACGAAATGTTTGTTATGCCAACATTATAGGTTAACTACATCGTATTGAATTAAACGTATTTACCGGTGATGTTATCTAAATCAAATTGACGTCAAGCCACTTAGAAAATCATTTAACGTAAGCTAACCTGATATATAGTTTAGCTAACGTTAGCATTTCGCATTAAGACTTATCGTTAGCTTTCGGTAGTTAACAACATTGTACAAAGAAACTAGTACTCGAATAGATTTAAGGGATCAGACAATTTCTCATGAATGCCACTACATAAGGAGGAAGTGTTGAGCTGTTAAGGTGTCATCTTGCTTCCAATGCGTCCCAGTGCATAACCGGAGCCGCTAGCAGGTAAGCTAGCAGCCACCACCCTTGTTACCATATTTCAACAGACACGAGAGGCACTACGAATCAGAAGCGTTTAAAGTCACCAAAAAATATAAATATGGGATCAAGAATAACTCACGTCAACTGTCTATATCACAGCCCGACTGTCCGCATTCACACCAAACTGGAGTGCTTGCTACTTATCAGCCAAGCTAGCAGCTTAGCCACAGGCAGATTGCGACCAAAGTGCTTTGCCGTGTTGTCACTACGCTACGGTAGCCGGCACGGACATTTCTCATTTGATAGTGGCCTAAGGTAAACCCGAAACCACCGGTGACCCAATAAAAATATATCTTTTGTACATACTACATTAAAGAGGGATCCATGATTTTTTAAATGTGTTTTGATAGTTAAAATTCAATCTTTTCATTTAAAAAAATATTTTCTTTGTATATGCTAAACAAGAGTGACACACTGAGCAGTTTAACTGTTAACATCTTTATTCTTGACAGAAATATATATACACAAGTAGAATGAAGTTTTAGTCATTAGATTTCATAATTCTTGACTTCCTCTGGTTGTTTTTCAGGATCTCCTCCTCTCTCCAGGTACAGGTTGTTATAGGGATACTGTTTCGGTGCCTGGAAAAGACAAATTCTTCATTTAAAATGTGCAAGTTATTAAATAAAAGACACAATCAGAAGAGCTTCGTCTACACTTGGCACAGCACTCAAATAAATCCAAACAGGCTTATGTAGTTAAACATTTTTCATAATTCCTTTATATTAAAACAGTCTTACTCAATGCAATGACCTTAATTTTTCTAAGCCCTTAATTTCAATTAATACAAACAAATCAGATTTATTAGTTGAAAATAAATATACTGTGCATTATAGCTGCTTTGTTGTCTCTTTGGGATTTAGCATTTGTAAATGTGAGTAAGACTTTCAAACAACGCTTAGTATGATTTATACATGATTAAGAGAAAACAAGTTTTACAGATCTATTATCTTATTTTTCTATGTATTTTAAAGTAAGCCGACAGGTTAGCCAAATTGTCAGATGGTAATTTGTTCTGAAAGTTTAACAAAAAATGTTCTAAAACAAAATTTGAATACAATGAAAATTTATGATAAATACATTTGATAAACACTATCCAGAATATGGGCTAATTTTCAGAGATAATTTTTGGGCTAATTTCGTAATCCTCAAGTCTGAGCATAATATTTCAATGCAACCTACAATCCGATTAAACGTACATGTTTTCTTTCACAATCAATTATATTTTGATGAAGCAGTCGGTCCAAACTGACAAGAAATTTGACAACGTAACATAGCACTGTTATGGTGCATTATCTTAATATGCAATATGTAATTAAATACACAAGTCTCTGTACACCTTTCAAAATGTAGATACTACTGTATATACTTGACAGAACATGAACTTAATAGTAGCTATGATCTACAGTATATACCAGACAATCAGAAAAGCAATTCGAGGATTTTTTTACTCTGACAAGCTGGTAAAGTACAACTTCGAAGCATTAAGCAAAATGATGAATTTAAAAATGTTCACGTGTCAATATGCACAGATGGGAAAATGCAGATTTAGGTAAAAGAAAGGGAGAAATTTAAACATATTTAAACCACAATCGCCAGATGTTTTTAGCCTGTTATCTGATATTGTGGATGGGACAGGTGGAAACATCAATTAATCTATTAATCCAGATTGGCAAATTACAGCACCATTGATTAAGTGATCACTTAAGTAATCAGGTCATTTCACATCTCCGAAAAATAGTATGTAGTACAAAGATAAATCCTAGCATTGGTCAGTACTTACAACAGGTTGGTAAGCTGGGAATTTCTCCCCAACGTAGAACATAAACAGCATGAACCCGATGAAACCAGCCAGTTGTTTGCACATTGTGGACCAGGGGACAGGGCTGGGAGAAGTATCCACACGGTTCCTGATGTACATGTCAAAATGCCAGTGCATCTAAAAATAGACAAACAATCACTGATCAATGGTCACGAGCAATCTCATACTGTAATAGCCAGTTATGTTGTCATTTAAGTGAACTGGTGATTGTACAGAGGCGCTATGAAGAAAGCTGCGCATCTGAATACTATCTAAAATCAAAAGTGTCTATATAGAGGAATGATGCACTTCAGTAATATGTGTTTATGTTATTATCTACAGAAATTTCAAAATCTCATGCAAGAGTGATGCTTTGGGGCAGAATATTGTGCAGCAAACAGATATCTGGCATACATTTGGTTTGGATGAGTGAAATGTGTCAGCATGAGCGCTAAGAAAACAATTTCATGTGGCAAACCGAGATGCAAATGTGGTAGGACAGGCCCCTCTTCTTCAGTGAACTGTTACAGTGAGCTCACGAATGCACCTGACACCACAACAAATAAATCCAAAAGCAGGAAATGAAATCACCAACATCTTACCGGCTCTCCCCAGTTCCTCCTCAGGTCAGGGTGGTCCCACTGGTACCAGGGGTCTCTCTCATGCTGAGATCTTTCTGGTAGTTTTGGATAATCACCATAGCTACACAAACAGGATGATATCATGCTGTTAATCATCTATACAGTTACTTCGTCACTGACACAACTGTGCTTTATCTGGCAAGCATAACCATGTATGAGCTATGCATTACTTTTCTACACCTGCTTGAACAATAACACTTTAAACTAATATGAATGACACGCTTTTTAAAAAACAAAGCTCACCCCTCGCCGTTGTCGGGATATGGTTCATAGTCCTCGACCCTCATGTTGTACTTCTTTGCAGCAGCAGCTCTTTCCTCGGGCGTCTTCGGGTATGGACCGAGTACTGTATCCTTTGACACACCAGAGGCTGAAACACCAACAATAGCATATGTGGATACACCAAGTTGAAGCAGCGACAAAGAATAGAGAAACACCAGTTATTATTCTGTCTGTCACCCTCATTCAGAAGAGCGGTAGCCGCTCAGCTAGCGTAAGCTAGCGTTAGCATGTCAAGGTTACGTCTGTTCGAGGGTTTTAACGATAAACTCTGACATGTATCTTAAATGAAATGCATCCAACAGTACGAAAGAAGGTCGTAGCGCTACTGACCTGCTCTACATCCTGACAAAAGGGCTGACATGCCCGGGCCTTTCCCTTTAGCAAGGGCTTTGGCCCACCGTTGAAAGCCAACACCAGCCATGTTAACTGGCTGCTGTTGTCTGACAGAATAAGAAGTACGCATGCGCAGGGTACGAGGTATGGGTCGGCATAAGGACCATTTTTAATTCATACTAAACATCAAATCAGAAAGATGCATTTTGCAAAAAAATTGTACTTAATAATAATGGCTGTAGAAGATCGTATATAACTGCATAATAAAGAACTGCTACTTGACCTGTTCAACTTATTAATAATGTAGTATCATCAAGAGTGACAACAAAAGCAACCAGAGCATTTGTTTTATAGTATTTGCTTATTTTTATTTATTCTTGAGTAACAGACACCATCACATTGGAGAACAGTGTGACAGTGACATGAATCATCTCCAGTGGCTGAAGGGAACTTGTTCTCAGAGTGAATGCACTGAAGCCCTGAGCCCTGTTCCTCTTCTCATCAGATCCAGCTCAGGCGCACGATTAGTGCATTTACTGGGGGATCGTCACTCTGCCACCGGTGACAAATTGAAGAAAATCCATCAGAGAAGGTCTGCTATGTCTTTCTCCACTTTCTCAATAGGGCAATGAAGTTCATACCTGCAGAAAAGGGCAAACATTAGAGCCACTATAATAGTTAAACCCATGCTTGGCCTAATGAAGAGCTAATTAGCTAAAACTTTACCTTTTGAAGGGGATGCCGTCCGCAGTGATTAAGAACCTCTCAAAATTCCACCGAATGTCATTGACTTTGATTGGGCACCAATAGAATTTCTTTAAATCTCCAATAACAGGGTTCACAAATGGCAAGGATTCCTGTAGCGAATGAAAAATGACAGTATACTGTATCTGTCACTGACACATATTTTATGTGAGGAAAGATTTTATCCATTAATCTCATATATTTAAAGCATACAACATGTTTACCTTTAGATAGGTGAAGAGAGGCTCCTCATTAAGTCCATTCACCTCAACCTTCCCAAAGATAGGAAACTTTGGCACAAACCCACCGCCAGGCCTCACATACTTAAGAACATTGAGGGTTTCATGGTTTACCTCTGTAAAGAACAAAACAAAAGCAAAAAGAGTTATTTCTTATGTGTTTCAACACATGCATCATGAAAACCATAATGTGTGAACAAGTGTTGGCCACATGAGCATGCACATTAGACAAACTAAGTGTGTTTGTAGGTCAGTGGTGGAAGGGGTATTCAGATCTTCTAATTAAATAAAAGTATCTGTACATTCATGTACAAATACTCATTTGCAAGTAAAAGTCTTGCATTCAAAAATATATAGAAGTATTTACAATAGATTGTATCAGAAGTAAAAGCGCTCATTCTGCATGCCCTTGTGACTGATTTTTACAAATCAATTAATTGGCTGGTGATGTATTGATGCATAAGGAGCATTTTACTGCTGTAGGTGGTCAAGATGGAGCTAGTGTTGACTACTTCATGTATGGTAGTTTAATTCAGTCAACCTAAGTGTAGTGCCCCTTTCAAAGGGTCACATGATAAATCCAAGGGGTCATTGATTGATT
Organism: Pempheris klunzingeri; assembly: GCF_042242105.1. Lineage (NCBI taxonomy): Eukaryota > Metazoa > Chordata > Actinopteri > Acropomatiformes > Pempheridae > Pempheris > Pempheris klunzingeri. The sequence goes on along the minus strand of NC_092031.1, from coordinate 8,135,726 downwards.
AATCCATCTATGTATTCATTTTCTCAGACTTTGGACATGTTTTTAACCATTGGAGAGGTTTGGTGAGATATGATCTTTGATATCTGAAATGGAACAATGGTTTCCAACCAGATAATTCACTTTTGTTCACAAACCTAAAAGGTTTAAAATCCCTGGTTTATTCTTCAACTGTGTCCCCAAATGTTAAATCTTAAAAGAAACTAGTAAAACATAGCCATCAAAAAATCTTGCAGAGTAAAAAGTACAATTATTTCCCTCTGAAATGTAGTGAAGTAGAAGGTTAATGCAGCATAAAATGGAAATATTTAAGTAGACATAACCCAGAATTGTTCTTAAGTACATTATTTCCCACCGCTGATGTCGAGCACTTGGTACAGTATCAGATCTCACATCTCAGAAGCTTTAGTGTACCTACCAGGTGACTGAAGACCGAATTGGTTGCAGGAGAATCCTAGTACGGTGAAGTTGAGGTCACCAAACATTTCCATCAGAGCATTCAGTCGGTGGTACTGAGGGAGCAGGACACAAAATCAAATGCCTTTAACTCAAATGACTGCACAGGTTATAGGTTATGAGAATAAATGATCTGACGGCAATCAATCAGTGCTCGTACAGAATATTACCTCCTCTATTGTTGACCCTCAGAAGGTGGCAACGTTGATGATCAGGAGCACTTTACCCCTGTAGTTACTGAGCGGAACCGACTGGCCATCCAGGGTCTCAGCAGAGAAATCATAGATTGATTTATTCGCCATGCTTGTATGTCTTTAGGTTTGACTTTAGCTTGTATATCGGATTGTAGTCAGTTGAGAGTGAGTATTCACCCAGCTATCCTGTTGGCTCGTCTCATTCACTCAAACATAACTCATGGGTCAGCAATTGTTCAGCATGACTGACTTCATTGTTCTCCTGGGCAGAGGTGAGCAGGCCGGATGGTTATTTGTCCAACACAATCACAATGTATCCCAGGAAAATACGCCACTAATATGGTGACAGCTAATTAGCATTGGGAAATTAAATGTTCAAAATGAGCACGTATGGGTCTGCAGCAGAGCACACAGTTATGATAATTTTGTTCAATACTGTGGTATCAGAGTCCAAGTTACTGCACAGTACTTTGTTCTCTAGCAAAAAAGTACTGGCCTCTTTATTTTGAGTCATGCACTGCTAACATTGTTTTATCAATTAGCTTGTTTTAAAATAAAAATCAACATTAGAGCAATCATGCATGGTTATAAGAGTACATGGGGTCTATAGAAAACATTTAAATTAGTTATGCTTTATAATCATTATAGATCAGGTCGGTATATCCAGAAACTTTCTGAGGGAAAACAAGCGACACTCACCGCAGACTTTAAAAGAAAACAAAACGAATAGAAAACCACCTGAATGAAATTACTTTATAAATTACCCAAATGGCAGAAAGTAAGGGGCTTTCTGATTGGCCAACTGAAAGAAGCTCTCTGATTGGCCGAAAAAAGAAGCACTCTGATTGACCATTTTAACTACTTCTTAAAGTTGCTTTTTAGTTTAATTTTTAGTCTAGTTAAGCTCCAAGTCTAGTTAGTCATGTCAGGCAAATATACATCTACTCTGCTTGAACTAAAAAGTGCAAGATACACGGAAAAGATTAATTTGATCCACTTTTAGCAGGAAGGTTGGTCAGTAACTCCACTCAGTGCCTTGACATGTCCTACCTGCACGTGTTTTTATTGAGACTCCAGGTTAGCAAATTACCAGTGAAATATTTTAGTCTTCAGTCTGCTGTGCTGGCAGCACTGTGCTCTGACAGCTGACTTAGACCTTATCCTAAAGGTCTATAAGTTCAAGTTATCTTATCTTAGCACGTTCACTGTAGCCTGAGCTCCAACCAGTAGTCAACTGTCAGTAGACTATAAAGAACACGAGTCCAACTAAAAGCTATTCTTTAACGTGCTATGATTTTTTTTAATGCAATTATTATCTAACTTGATCCTGCAAAGAGAATGAGAGCTCACGGTCTCTCTGCCGCTGTGCTCCCCTGCATGTGGCTAAAAGCATCTGCCTTGGTAACATTAGTACACAGCTGTTCATATTAAAATCATGCAAGCAGAACTGGTTTGGCTTTGTGCTCCTTAAATGAGCTAGCATGTAGCTTTAATGACATATTGCCGGTCTGATCTATAGCAGACCAATATGTAAATGACTTTACGTGATCGTTGACGTAAACCCGGAAAATTACAACTGCTGCATTCAAGGTTCCCCGTAAACACTTTCGCCCGATTCATATTGTACCTAAATCACCTATATATGACGTCCCTGACAATTAAATTGTACACTTGTTTTTACAATCGACAGCAAATCTACTCATTAATAGGATGGCTGTAATTGTTTTAGTTAATCAGTCCAGTTGTGCGGAGTAGGGCTACTTTGTGCTTTACCAACAGATTGAAATGGGGCAAATAGCCAGCGATAACAATCTATATGCAGGGGGCCCATCACTATCACCATCAATATGTGGCTGATGTATTCTCTGGAATCGATATCTTGACAAAATTACGACGTTGTGGTCATAGTTTATGTGCCGATCCAATCTTAATCGTGAATTTTCCAACTGAGCCTGAAGGCAGCATTGGGTTCGGGTTCCACCTCAAACGTTTGCAAGATGCTAAAAGAAAATACGGTATTTTGGCATCTCCTTGAAGAACAACACACCCCTAAACACTCTTAATAACATAGCTGACACAGAATGGACGAGGCCGCTAAGATACGAACGTAAGTGCCATTTAAAAAAGGGAGTTTTGTATTTTAAAAGCAGCTGGTATTGGTGGTCCCGGCATGCTAGCTTCTCTGCTAACAGCAATAGCCTGCTAGTAACAACAACCAAGTCCCAGGGAGGTGTAGCTGGTTGTCCTATTTACTCATGGCAGCTACCTTAAGGTTGATTATTATATCACCATGACAAGGCTGACATATCATTCTTTACTTATTGTAATATTACTGTTAATATTATTCACTTTTAAAGCGCCAAACATGTCTTTATATTTATGATTTACATGCAATATCAAAGTCCAGCTGTAAAACCAGGGTTGCATTTCTTCAGCAGATGCCATCTTTTGGACTTGCCCTGGGAGGATGTTCTTGTTCCACATATTTTATGTTATTTGCCACTGCAACACCTTGTCAGCCTGCAGAGGGTGAGCAAGCAGTTTCACAGCCTCATCCAGGTGTATTTAGCCAACTGCAGGACTTTTGATCTCTCCTCGGTAAGTCCTGATGATTAAGAGTTTTAATAGCCTATAAATATAAATTCAAAGGTACTGTTAGCAGCAGCACAAGTGCTTGAGGAAGTCTCCTATCCTATTGTGATATTTACAGATTGGGCCATCCATTCCCAAGGAGGCGTTTTGCTCCATGTTAAAGGACAACAAAGTTCTCCATAGCCTGTCACTTCAGAACTGTTCAGACTGGGTGACGGACAAAGAGCTGCTGCCAGTTATCGCCCAGAACCAGCATCTGCAGAAAGTGGACATGAGCGGGTGTGCTTGGCTCACCCGCCACTCCCTGGTGGCCGTGTCCTTGAGCTGCATGCACCTCCAGAGCCTCGGCCTGGCGCACTGCGAGTGGGTGGACAGCCTGTCCCTGCGCAGCCTGGCTGACCACTGCGGGGGGCTGCAGTCGATCGACCTCACCGCCTGCCGCCATCTCAAGGACGACGCCATCTGCTACCTGGCCAAGAAGTGTTTGAAGTTGAGGTCTCTGTCTCTGGCAGTCAATGCCAACGTCACTGATGAGTCTGTGGAGGAAGTGGCCAAGAACTGCAGGGGCCTCGAGCAGCTGGACCTGACGGGATGCCTGCGGGTCAGGAACCAGTCCATCAGGTATATTATATCTTCTTTTCAAATGTAATCCAGCTAGCTTTGTGCCATCCCTGCACACACTTTGACATACACCACCTCACTTGTGCATCCATCCATAAGACCCTCTGCATGCTGTGCTCTCAGGACTCTTGCAGAGTACTGTCCGAAGCTGCAGTCCCTGAAGGTGAATCACTGTCACAATGTGACAGAGTCAAGCTTGGATCCTCTACGGAAGCGCAACGTAGTGATAGATGTTGAGCCGCCTTTACAGAGAGCTCTGGTGCTTCTTCAGGATGTGCTGGGCTTTGCTCCCTTTATCAATCTCCAGATATAGCCAAAGGGCCATCTGTCTGTCCAGCAAGAGCACACAGGTAGGTAGTAGATAAACAGTTTATCCACTTTATGGGCTTCTCACGAGTTTATATTCAAAACTGTCTGTAAAATACCCAAACAAGGCTAGAACTCAACCACAATTCATTGATTACCAGTCTATTTACAGCAGGTAATGGTGCCTTCCTTTTTTACAGGTGTCTCCTTCAAAGTGGTCACTCTCAGCTGCATCACACGGACACGTGAGCTGCTCAAAGAGACATCAAGACTATCCAAGACAACCGAGATATTTTGCACTTACGTTTGTATGTCCAAATAATATGGACAAAAAACTCGCTGGAATGTGATCGAACTGAAAATGAGTGTCCATTTGCAAACACCTGAAGAAAGCCATGTACTTTTAAGAATTGCTGCCTCATGTCCAAACAATGTCACTGCACTATTTGTTGATCATTCATTGTTGGCTTTATAGAAAGGAATTCTAACAAAACCACAGTGTATTGTTTTGGTGATTTTTTTTTGAGCAAAAAAAAATCATTTTATGAAACATTCATTTTATGTTTCTTTTTGAAACATTTAAAAAAATGTTTGAGTTTAATGAAACATTTAATTTTGCATGAACGTGCTACTTTAAAGGATCAATTCACCCAAATAGCACAAAAACATTTTCTCACTTACTGCTAGCTTTGGTTTTATTTGTGCAGGTTTCATTATCTCCACTACTGAAACTACAGCTGCCACCATTATACAATGAAGGTGAATGCAATTCCGTTAGTGGTGCTGACCGTGTGTCTTCCAGAAACAATGTCCTGGCTCCTCCGGACTGTCCACAGACCTCATCGTCAACAGCTTTTAACTGCTTCCCAAGCAGCTTTGTTGCTTACACTAGTTGTTACACCAAAACTATCAGCGTGGCTAGGTGCCACCAGAGATCAGTGGGAAAATGTTTAAACATTTGTTTGTGACGTGGATGAAGCATCCCTTTTAATCCATAGTGTTAATAAATGCATTCTTGTATAGCCTAGCATCTGTTTGAAATAAGTATAGGGATTTATTATGACTGTTTCCCATTAAACCCTTAAAATGAGTTTTGTAAAAAGTACTTGTGTTGAAATGCTGTTGTCCAGTAATACAATGTATGAATTATATAAGAAATACTGAATTGTAAAATATAATACCATCAGAAATAACTGCTGTCACTTTTCCATCTTTTCTTGACAGATCCAATATATAAAAAAATAAAATAATGACCTACGCCTACTTTTTCTTTGAGCTCCTAAATCAATATAATGTAGCATAATTAGTCCCATATCTGCCATCTGCTATGAATTGCAGGTGTCCTTTAATTCATTTGATTTCCTTGATTGTAAAGCGTAAGACTGTACTGTAGAAGCATTGCGGTGGCGTGGTTAAAGATGTGATTCACCTCCTTAAAACACCATTGCTTTACGGCTCAATTTGACACAAGGTGGCAGCAATGAGTCAGGATAGTCATTGATTTCATTCTGTTGTTTGAGACGGCGCATGACGTAAACTACAACACACACAGGAACCGTTGTGATTGTCTAAACTCTCAGAGTCAGGCCAAGAATCTCTTAAGATTTAGTGAACAAGTCTAATGTTTGACTGGTTACGCAGAGTGTGAAAATAAGCATCAGCTTTATGATCTTGTTAACACTTGATGCAGTGAATGCACAATAAGAATTAATGCTTCCCCTTGTTGCCACAGCCACGTGTTAAAAATCCATCTTACAGTTTCCTCTGGTGGTCCGACTGGCAGACTATATTGTACCTTGTCTCTGTGACAACACAACAGGTCTATTTTCCACTTGATGGCATGGTTTACCCCATCTGCTGTGTGCTGTCCACAAGCTGAATTTGCACCAACAGAGAGTTGTGTTTGGAGGGCTTCAGGGATCGACCAGCGTCCTTCTGTTAGCCGTGCTGATCATCATATTGTACCGCCGTGTCTCTGAGGAGACATCACAGTGTCATCAGTTATAAAGTTAATCTTGAAATTTCAATTTGTAAAGGAACAGCTGCAGTAGACAGCCACATTTACCCAACCTGAGCAGCATTTTGAGCAAAAACAAACAAAAATGAAAGAGTGAAGAGTCTGGTTAGCGTCATGACTTTTCCTTCATGTGCAAAATAGATAATACTCTCTTGTCCTTGCATCTTATTGCGTAGAAAGGCGGTTTTAACTGTAGGACACGCTCAGTGAAAGAAAAGAAAGAACTTTCTAAGTCTGTAATTTGTGTAGGAATAAGCATAAACAACATTTTCAGTGCTCAGTGGCCCAACACTCCTTGTTGCTGCTCAGCAGTCAGTGGGTTAAAAACGTTTCAGACAACATTCATCATGTAGGACCTCAATTAGCATTGATCTGCAGGGGGGGAAAGAAACATCGCTGTGTTATTATATACCATAGAGCAATTTCTGTTCCAGTGATTGAGTGTATGGAGGGGATTTCGCAAACATAGCCGGCCTAACATATTTTGTCTTCCTGTCAATAATCTGGCACTTGTCTAAATCATTGATCAATAGCAACTGATCATTTTATAGCAAGGCACAGCGGTGATAGTGGTCCATTTTATTCAGTATGCTCTTTTAGCCCCCGGCAGTGTGTAATATACTGTACTTATTAAAACAAAGAGTAAATTTCTGGCTGAGTTCAGAGTCCTCTCTGACAGATCAGTAACTTGCTGATGTTGTTCAGAGGCTCGTGAGTTTCATTCATGTGTGTTGTGGTGGACGGGTCGCATAACGAGGGCACTGTAAACCTTCTAACAGAAAAAGTAAGTGTAACTAATAACCTTAACAATGACTCTGTTGTATTCAAGTGACTGTATGAAGGTTATTTGGGTGCTAGAGAGGGCTGCTATAGGGAGGGATCCTATATTTCATTTTACACAGAGCAAGTCCCTCCCCAGCATTAATAATGTCTTCTTTATACCCCCCACCCTGGCAAAGAAAACAGTAAATAACTCAAGCCATTCCCTATTTAGAAGCTGATAAAGGTTAGTACAGCCACAGAATGAGTAAATCGGGCCCAGCTGGCAGCTTTGTGCCTGCAAGATGGTCTTGAGTGCTGCAATATTTATATTTATCTATAATATCACCCTGATTTCAAATGATAAAAATGAATATGAATTAGATCAGATGATGTCTGACTGTCCTTCATAATCGAACCAGTTGCACAGACTATTGAAAGATGATGTCGCCTGAAAAGATATCTTTAAATCACTAATACCTGATAGAGATAAATAGAAAATGTTAAAAAATAAAGTCTCTCATGCCGGTGAAAATAAAAATCACAATATCCCCCTGCTTTTCTGAAACTCCCTCGCTCCTAATACTTTTTATCCAGTCCTGTCAGTGAGACAGCCAGCCGGTATGGACCCTGAAACTGAAGCAGCTAAATGGAATTCAGCCATCATTGATTTAATTATTTACACCTGTGGTTTTCCAGCTGTGACATGTCAAAATGTCCGCTGTGAAAAAGGCCTGTTAATGCTGTTGTGTTGGACCTTGTGTTGGTCCAGCTGACTCTCTGCCTTGTGTTGGTTTTAGGACAGAAGGAAGCTGATGATTGTATTTCCATGATGCTGGAACAGTTTATATAATTAGATGGCTGCACAGATAGTGAGCTAAATACATTGTAAAAATATAATGTGTGCAAGAAACTTGATAAATCCTCTAAAATTGAACGGTCTGCACTTTGAATCTCATTAAAATACCAAAACACATTGTTTTCTATAAATAAAAAATTTGTAAAAAATCAATTTTTCAAATTAACCTCGTGATAATATAATGGGTCTTAGTGTTTTTTCACACTTTTAAATAGCTGTTGACTTTATATCTATAGGCCATCTGTCAATTGTCTTCTGCCACAGGCCGTTACAGCCAAACAAGAGATCTGAATGTCAGTTTTACTTCAGGCAACTTGTAAATTAGACCACATTTTAGTTTGGAAAACCAAAAGAAAGAAATATACTTAGGAGCAATTTTCACATGACATTAACCAACAGAATAATAAAGTAAGAATGATCAAATTATCATTTTTTTCAAATGCAAAATATCATTTTCATCTCCAGCATGTGTAAAACCAGATTCTGCTCGGGAAAATAATCAGAAATGGATTCAGGAGGTTTTTTTTTTTTTTTTTTAAAGCTTTCTGTTAATTAAATGAAGTTCATATAAGGTGGAGAGAGAATTACTGTAGCTGTTCAGATGGGCCCAAAACTGTGTCAGAGATTTTGTTCATTTTCATATTTTTAATTAACAGACTTTTCCTCCCGTCTTCCATCAGTGAATGAGTCTTTCTCTCATTTATTTGACGTAGTTTATCTCCTCCAACCATTCATATACAACCTTATTGGATCCTGCGACTTAGGGATCCATCTTTTGGCCACCAGAGAAGCATAACTAATGACAACATTAAAGTGGCTTTGTGAGCGTGGCCATCAAAATGTCGATCAACCAAGCAAGAAATAATGTTGGATTTTTAAAATCAGCATGAATAAACATGTATGTTTAGGATCTGGTGAACTAACCTGCGAGGGGCTCAATTTAGAAAAGGTGCTGATAAACTTTTGGGAGACGCTGATGAGCAAACTACCTCTTCAGGGTTCACGTGTGTGACATGGATGTGAGGCTTTTAATGAAAAAAGACTGTTATGTGGACATTCAGGCCAAATACAGTTGTGTTTTCAGCCCCTGAGAGGAACGAAGGATGATGCCACACAAGATGTCTGCAGGGTGCCGTCTAATTGAAGCGACATTTGAAGCTTTCCTAGGATTCAAACCTGTCAGACCCATTAGCATCTTCCTAATTACTGTGCTCCTAACCCCAGACCGGACAGGAAACACATGGTCAGCTAGCTCCGGCCCTGCTAGTTTGTACTCACATCCACATAGCTTATCTCTTCATTAAGACATTTTTGTCATTCGCTTTGAATGAATAGAGAGCATCGTGGCCGGTGTGGCTCACAGCTTATTCACCGCTTGAGTGAAGAATGTGTTGGCCCAGTTCTCATTTAGGGGGGAAAAAGTTATGCTTATGAGCTTCATTTTATACATTTGTTTTCATGCCATCAACATTTGAGAAAGACAGTTTACTGATTTTCCACTAAAAATATAAGAATGACAATATTTACTAAGCCATACCTGCTCTTTTTGGGGCAGTTTCACTATGATACAGTGCTGAAAGTTCATTAATAGAGTAGTTGGGCAAAATTGAATTAATTGACAGCAATTCTGTTGAATAATTTTATCATTCAAGAAATCTGTCAAGCAAAAATGTCAAATATTCATAAGCTGCTGTTGCTCAAATATGAGGATTTACTGTTATAAGCCATTGTTAGTTGAATATATTTTGAAGATGTCACTTTGGGCTCTCGAAATTGTTTGATTTTTCAAATTAGCTGAGCTACTCCACTATATTCCCATGTACCCTTGGGAATCACTGTATATTGTTGTCTAAAAAGGAAGCATAGCAGGAGCGGTGCCTATCAAATATCTTGTTCAGTGGCATATGTTAGCATTGCAGCATCTTTAAGTGCTCGCGATCTGGCACTCCCTGATAGGTAACCAGAAATGAGATGATTCACTTCACGGCCAAGTCAGGTGCATTCCTCCACTTTCTCAGCCTTTATTCCTGCTACTAAGAGGAGATGACCTTCCTCCTACCACTCCCCTGCTCTGCCACTTTGAGGCTTGAGTTCAGCACAATCCCGAACACCCTGAGGCCAAATTTATGTAGCTACGCTCAATTTGCCCCCAATATAAACACACTGATTTACCTAATAGAGAATATGTACACAAGCATGATGAAGATTCGTCCTGGCAGGAGCATTTTGCCCTCTGACTAATCTGGGCTGCTAAATTGTGAGTAACTGTGTTGAACTTGTGTCCTCCAGCCAGCAGAGATCAGAGTTCAGCGTTCTGCCGTAATCACAGATCACATCTTGTTATGCTTCGTGGACAACAAAAGATGCTGGAGGCTGTCTCATCATTCACTTTGTAGGGAGATGAAGATCTGATTTAAGACGAAGGACAACTCTGAATTCACTGCACAGTGGTTAGAGGCTTACGTTGTGCTGCTTCCTTCAGTGTCTGTGGATGGGGGTATCTGTAGTGAATATGATCATCTGTAGATTAATTGTAGCTATGATTAGATTAATGTCACCTGAACTAACAAAACGTATGAACCAAACAATCACCAGTGTACGACAATAGTTACCTCTTCTGTCCCATTTCTTCTGTGTTACTTAACTGCTGAGAAACTCTAGCATAAAGAAAGCTCTCAGCTTTATTTGACAAATGGAGAACAAACAAAAAATATGTGTTTAGTACGTCTCGGCCCGCAGATTAATGACATTAACGAAGTTTCCATTAGCACAGCAATTGGGGGAGACAGAGGCGTCCATGCGTAAATCCACATGACTGAATCACTGATAAGAGAAAATGAAACACATCTCTATGGGCCAAGAGGGGCCAGGAAACGCCACTCCAAATTAGCCCGCGGCCCAATTTGTTGTTACTTCATTAACCAACTAGCATCTGTGGAGCAGGGGAGGGAAGTTGTGACCCATCTCCTGCCTAAAAATCCTCTCTTCTGCCTTCACTGGGCCACTGAACAAAAAAGGTTCACTGTGCAGAAAGGCAGCTGGGGAGAGGATCAGCATGGCACAAAGTGACAAGAGCTCAACCAGGCAGTATTGTGCACGACAAACGGGTTCATCCGGTTGTGAATCCCCATCATGAAATAATCTGGAGCATGTCAGGGTGCTAGTTCGTTCATTCAGCTCAGGTCTGACATCAAAGAACAAAATTCTCTTTTCAATGTTTCTTTTTTTCACGCAGTGCTGATGATATGTTGCATAATCCCAGTGCTGATATTTTCTCTGTATAATCCATTGCTTCACGGCTTATTCAGTAGTTATGAGATGACCTCAAGTTTCAGAATATGTAACTGTATGTAATGTAATATCAGAGTCTTATAGACTTTCAGATCACAGAAGATTAAGGAGTGTGTTGGTGCTTATAAAAGACGTTTTGAAATTCTAATAGAGAAGGCTAAAGGGAATTTCCTGAAAGTGGTTAAAACAGCACTCACAATGGATATGTCAGTCGAAGGGAAAGAGACGAATCTAGTCAAGCTGTGAGCTGACATGTCTGTGGTGAAAGCAGTTGAGCTGTCAGTTGAAATGTACGTGTTGAAAGCAGTTGAACTGCCGGCTCAAAGTGTAAGTTAATGAGATAATTGAACCTCTTGTGAAGCTGAGAAGCCGAACCTATAGACATATATGTGTAGGAGCAACAATGAATGCTTCGGCCCTTTGCTGTGATACGTCAACTTTGCCCCCATACTGGACCGGGCAAGACTGGCCCAAAAACATATTCAGGTAAACGAGGGAGTTGCCTGTTTTTCTGGAGAAAAAGCACAATAAAGTTTACTTTGCAAGTTCTGCTCCACGTAGATCATAAACCTTTGAATCTAAACAGAACTCTTCGAAATTGGATGTTAAAATTATAGTGCTTTTATCCAGAAAAGCCACAGCTCCCCCATTTACTTGTATGCGTTTACAGGCCAGTCTTCCAATATGGTGCCGATCAAACGACCAATCTGAGGAGGGATCTGAAGAGAGCATAAAACCTCAACTGTGACTATTCAGTTATCTCAAAAGCTTGTTTTCAAGTTGAAATATAGTTTGTAAGTGAAAGTATGAATGAGTATGAAGCGTAACTCGAAAACTGTCCAAAGACGGATTGAATGTTCAAAGTCTGAATGTTCTATACTTTCATTTTAATAGAGAAAAAACTCTTAATGATATGATACAGTTTCTACATTACATACATGTATATTTCTGCTCTAAAATACAAAAAAAAAAAATGTTTTGCTAATATTTCAGTTTTCTGTGTGGCAGCTGACTGTACACACTCTAACACTGGTATAGTTGACACTAGAGACATTGCTGTGTTATTTGTGAACATTCAGTAAAGGGAAAGCACATACTGATGCCTTTTGCTGACACCAAAAACAATGCCTTATAGACAAGGCAATAAGCTGCTTACAACAAAACACAATCTCCCAAATGTCCTTCATGCTGACACGTCTGGAGCAGAGAGATGAATTATTTATTGGTATGGTAGGTATGGTTGAAACCAAAATTGCAAACATGTTTTGTCTTCTATATAAAATACCCATGAACGTATGAGTAAGATGAGTTAATGTGATGTAATTACATCATAAATGAAGCAAAAATAAATGAAAAACTCGCAGGCACACGAGGGCTAAAGTGGATCAGTGGAAGTTCAGGTGTAGCTGAGGGGCCTTTTCTGCTCTTATCTGCTGATGGAGCTGGCTGTCTAGGATGGCTAGTTTCTTATCTTCCATGGACAACCAATATCCACAGGGGACCAACACTGTTTGGCACCCTGAAATCCTTTCTCCTGCACCGGATGGGAAATCAGCCTGGGTGGATCATGGGGGCTTGAGACATGGATGCCATATGGCCCCTTTTTATTCTCTGTGGAGTTGGGGCCTTTGGGATGCCCAGCATCTAAATGCACACAAGAGATTTTGACAATATGTGCCGTTACAAAGGCATTTTGGCAGTTTATGTTGTTGTTTGTCGTCACTGGCACATCATGGAGGTTCATTTACATTTTCAGCACTGAAAAGGTGGCTGTATCTTTAAAACTGGGCTTATTCAGTTTTGATTGCAACAGTATTATCAGTGCATACATTGAGTATTTAACATTTTAAACTTGGTACTTATCAAGATCAAGGTTTCTTTTCAAGAGAGATTAAAGAGCAAAGAAAGATATTCAAAGAACTCAGGCCTTCCATGCAACCACACGACATGCCTACAATAAATGATGACCACAGGGGAATGAAAGAGAGATAGTTTGAGAGATGTTTATTCAGCTGAAAGGTGCCTTGTATCTGAATCCAGTCCTGCCAGCATTATAACAGCACACACATGTGGGGAAGTTAGGACGCAATAACAGTGAGTTACACTACAGACAAACAACACGAGGCAGATAACACAAAGTATTCCATGAATCAGAATCAGACAGAAATGTGATCATAAAATCACAAGTGAAATTAATCAGTTAGAAGATTTCACCTTAAATAGCACTTTAAAATAGTCACAAACCAGAGAAAATAAGAACAACATAATCTAAAACAATAAGTCTGAGGCACAACAGTAACATATTAACCCAGTTTTCTAAATTAAATAACGTTGAACTAGTCAGGGTTATTTAGGCTAGTCAGGGTGCACTACTGTATCCGGCCAGCTGAGGACATGCTTCCCTCAGTCTAGGAGAGAGAGGAACATATAGCTTCATGTAGCTTCACCTACACAGTAGATGTATGCAGAGAGAAAGAAATGTAAAGAGTGAAGAGTAAAGAGACGGAGCAGTCACAGCAGGATAAAGCGCTACAAAATAAACAAAGCAATATACAAAATGTGCAGTATGAATGAATGGAGTTACAACACGTCCGTAATGTAGCTATAATATGTACACTGTAATATGCAAAAGTGAAGAGTTCAATACAATCAATTCAATGAAGTAGAATTCTTAGATGTAGGTGTTTCACTTGGTAATTAGATAACCTGTAGACTAATAAATGTTTATTTTTTATATTTTTAAAGTAGTTTTTGTGGAATAAAAGGGTGTAGATGAGGACTCTGGAAAGTCGACCCCACACTCTGAAACAACCAACTTTTCCCACGCAGGTGTAATCCACAGTGAGCTGAACCCACCACAGCACAATATGTTTATGACGCAGACTGGGAGACCTCCATCGAACTTTCTTTATGAACTAGATTGAGGACAATTTTCCTGCTGAAAGGTGGTCTACCTGGAAGGCCGAGGCTGCTTGCCAGCTGCATGTCATTTCTATCAAATGTGGCCGGGGTCTGTCAATTAAGAAAACACAGGGCAATCTGTGGCTGCTGAAAGAGATCCCCCTGGCCTGCTCCCAGGCTGAGAGACGGCCTTTTGTTCCCAGGCATGTCTCACATACTTTCAGAGCCCAGATAAGCTCAGGCTTCATGAAACCCTGCTTTATATTTGCCCACTGTAATGTCTCTGTGGGGTCAGGGAATATGGGGAAGCACTGTCGGCGAAAAGGTAATATCCCCCCTCCCACACACACATTATGGGGTCAGGAATAGAAGCCACAGGTTAGGTGGTCCTGAGGCCAGGCCAGGGGACTTTTTTGCCGAATGATCCCCTCCTCCCACATGCCCACCCTTGATCCTTTTCTACCTCTTTCATACCAAGGACGTAAACTGCAAAACAAGCGGGCAGCTTTGGCCGTTTCCTGAAATCGGATAAACAGGTATACTCCATGCCTGGATCTGCCAGCGCGGGGGGAAGGGAGTTTGTTTTAGTACCAGCCGGACCACCCACAGACAAGTAAACAGGTACATCAAGGTGGGTTGAAATCTAAGTAGAGGGGAGGGGGGAGGTTGGAGGCTGGCAGGTAAGGGGATCAGAGGGGACTGGGACCTCTCAATGACTTGGCATGGTTTTCTATAAAATATGTCTTGCCGGAGAGCAAGGCTAAAGGCAAATACCAGGCATTCTTTTTACAAGCTACTCTCACCTATATCAGATTTATTTCTAACTTAGACTGTAGAGTATAAGTGTATAGGATGCGTAAGAATATTAGACAGGCATGCTGCGATGACTGTTTGCTCCTGTTAATTGTTGAATGTTTCATATTCAACATAAGTTTGAAGATACGCCATTTCTCATAATTGTGCCTCGACAAACAAACACGTTATTCTTTCATTTTTGCTGCTGCTTAGAGAGGTCTGTGCTGTAATTTCCTTCCTTATTGTCAGCAATCAACAATTCAGGATTAAGGTTTTTAACGTCTGGCGTTGTTACACTTTGTTGCTTATGCCGATTGTTGGCTGTTTTATACCTCTGGACTGTACACAGTATTTCATCAAATGTTAGGCATCTCATCCAGGTAACATTGAAACAAACCCCTAGAAACTGTCAAACTGAAATGCCAATGAATTATTAACTTATACTTGATGCCAGTAAATGATCTGTTTTCCTTTTTTTAGTTTGCAGGCTGTAGTTTCAGTTATTTGTTTTAGTTTAGTATAGTAATGCAACAGTGAGGTATCTAACTTCCTCTCTGGGTCCATACATTGTATAGACTGTATGTGGACACTACTTTCAAGTACTTTTAATGTGGGGCTGTCTTTTGTATTTTGGGTCAAGCCCCTTAAGTCTGATTGGGGAAAATCTTAATGCTTAATCTTTCCCATCCTGAGTTCGGACACCCAAAGGTTTTCCAAGTTGAGATGTTAAAAGCTCACTAAAGTGATAAAAAAGCAATAAAATATTTTGCATTTTCACAACTTTTTTTTACATTTCAAAGACTACATGGTTAATCGATGATCATTGATCAGTAGATTATGAACATAATCTTTAGTTGCAGCCCTGATGTGGAAGAACTTGACCAGCCTGCACAGAGCCCTTACCTCAACTCCACCCAGCACCTTTGGGATGAACTGGGGTACAGCAGCGATCCTGGCCTCATCACCATCAAACATCACTGTTTTCTGACCTCACTTTCGAGGCAGTCAAAGTAGCATATTAGTGCCTATAGGGTATTAAATGTTCAACAATCACATATGGGTATAATGTTGAGGTGTCTACATACATGTGGCCAATTGGTGTGTGTTAGGTATGTGACTTTTTATTATTGGTTGCTTATATGTCGAATACATTTTTCTTATGATCACACAAATCAGATTCCTTTCAGCTGAAATGAAGAAGCTGAAGTGTCGAAGCTTGAATTTTCTTATTCATTAAAATGTACAGTTATTTGCATTATTTCGAATTTTTCTCTATGTTGATAGTGGCGTTGTAGCCTACACAGTCATTTTCTCCGTCATTGTCAGCAAATCGCCCATGCAGGAGTGAGGTATTTAATGTCCAGTCTGGGTGTGGTTCCATTAGATAGCTTTAAGACCATGCTGAGTGCTCTTGAAAATTAGTTTTTTGGCAACTTCCTTGGATGCACAGTCTCCCAGCAAGCCACCAAGGCTTTGTCAGGACCGCGCTGGTTTAAGCTCGCAGCTTTTCAAGCCTCCCATTATGCCTGACTCAGTCGGGCAGAAAGCAAAAGAGCCTTTTCTGCAGTCATGTGGGCATACTGGCATTATACACAGTTCAGTATTAGATATTTGTGAGTCATATAAACAGAAGGGAGGGCACTGAGGCTTCTTGAAGGAAAAAAAAAACTTTATAATTGGGGAGTTATATAACTGTCTAAATCCTCCTCCAGGGATTTAATTTTTCCCCCATTGTGTGTTTTGAAAAGCAGGAAGACCTCACAGCAGAGGTGACAAATCCTCTGACATAGAAATCACTGCAGCACAGTTTCACGACTGTAAATGAAGTCTTAAAGTCTTCAGGTGAGGTGTAGTTAACTACTTTCCACTGTGATTCTGTGTTTAAGATGCTGTATTTACCTTTAACCAGCCAATTACATATGCTTTGTAGTTTTCGTCTTTGTGTGTATGCCAATAAACAGAAATCTGGAAGTTTTAAGTGAAAGCAGAAACGAATAATCTTACCGAAATGGAAAAAGGGGTACTTGGGTAATAATACGAAAAACAAAACAAACAAATGTACTTACTGGAACAACTGGAAAATGAGCATGATCATGGAATGTGCTGGCTAGTTTGATCTTTGGCCGTTTGCACCGACAGCACAGCTTCAAATGTACCTCTTCCCCTGAAATCGTCCCACTTTTTGAGTCTCCATTTAGACACTCAGGTCTATTTAGCCTCATGCACCCTTGTGTAGATTTGTTATGGTTCTCTTCTTCCTTCTGTAGTCTCCCCCAATTATAAACTGTATAGATTTCCCCATGGTAAGTCCCTGTCCTCCCTTCACATCTACAGTGTGCATCTGTGAGCTAGTTGTGTGTGTGTGTGTGTGAGTGCATGTGCGGCTCCCTCTTGGCCCAGATGCTGGGGTGTGTACAGTGTGTAAATCTGGGGCTAGTCTGGTCGCTCAGGCATGACCTGGACTATGTCGGGCCTTGTCTTCTGAGCGCCTCCAGCAGTGTTCCCCTCCTCAGCTCTGACCAGTCAGCCTCACAAACAAGGATTTAGGTCATCTTGACCCCCCTACATCACCCGTGAGTTTGTTAACGTGGCTTTGAGTCACGGCCTCTGATGATCATGTGGACGTGGCGTTCAGGATGTTTACCAGTGTTGTTGCCTCGTGGCTTCAGATTTAATTCTACACCAGAGCCTGCAAACATAATGGTTGTCCTTTTTAGTGTTCTGCATTTATTTATTATTGTGATCCTTTGTTATTTTAGCTATGCTCCTGTTGGCTCAAGCCTTTATGGGAACAAGAGCAGGATTTCTGCCTTGCAGCCTCAAAATGTGCAGACATGCACAGTAACAACTAACTACTACGCACTAACTGATTCTATTGCAGCACCTCCAAATCCAAAATTTTGATATGGCACCAACAAAGTTATAAAACTATATACTTCAATCCCACATTTCTTTAGCTGTTTTAGTGCCACTGTATTGTGGATGTTATAAAACAACAGCAAGTGTATCTTTAAGCCTGCAATAATCCATTTTCTATTAATATGGGAGCAGAGCAACAGGCTGTAAACACAACACTGACATACGATCACCTTATGTTATGTTGAGCCTACTAGAAAACAGCTGCTTATTTACACATTCAGCACAAACAGGGAGCAACATTTTGATTCTGGCCATGTGAAAAAATGACACTTCTCCTTGTATCTTAATTTCAGTTTCCACCAACCCCTGAGGGAAATATTTGGCTCAGTTGCATCTAAATTTTCCACTGTGTTCACCAGCTAGTTGCTAACTGTGTTTATCTGCTGTTTGATGCTTGGCTGTCAGTTTATTAAAGCTTGTTTGCAGCAAACAGTTTCTTACTTTTGGTGCAATCTGGTAGTAGTAGTAGACACAAAATTGTGAAAGTAGCAAAAGTGTTGCCAAGAACATTAGCAATGGTTCCGTTCTATTCAAGTGTCCAACTAATCTGTGCCAGTGTGATAGTGAAACACAATAGCAGGACCCTGAAACTGAGGCAGCCAAATGGAATTCAGCCATCATTAATTTCACTATTTACACCTGTGCTTTTCCTGTTGCATCTGCTTTCTTGTGTTCGACTAAAGAGACAACTACTGATGAACGGACGTAACAACACATACTGTACATTGTGTTAACTAATTTCTATGTGTATATTTTATATCATTTATCTATCTTTACTTATGTGGTGAGGGGCTTATATACTCCCTCACCTCTGCAAAACCACTATGGCGCTGCACTTAAGGGAGTGCAAAGGCCTGTCCTAGAACAGGCGTACCAGTACAACATTTACACAGTGCCTCTGAAATCAGATTATGTATGGGTTCAATTGACTTAATGGATTTGAAGAGACTAGATCCTATTAATGAATAGACTGCCCTACGGCACTGCCCCAACCAATAGCAAGCTAATCTGCCATGCAAATTAAATCCTGCCTCAATATGCCTGCCTGTTTAATGCGATCCATTACACAGTTTCACTTATTTATATATACTATTATAAAAGAATAGGCTTATAAACAAACTGAGGGAGGGGTTTGTCCTACAAATGGTGCTGTGCTGGCCTGTATTCCTGTGCAGTGGCCCCGGGGCTGGTGGAGGAGAGCAGTGATATTCACTGCCAGTCACTGACAGTGGGGCTGCCTGTGCTGTAGAAAATATAGAAGCACTCACAGATACCTTAAACTGAGAACGATCAGTCCACCTTTAACCATCACTTCATTTAATTTCACCTAACAGTAAGTTTTTTCCTACCAATATAATCTTTCATCACAGAATTTTCTGTGTTTTACATTGAAGACATGGAGCTTTTTTTTAGTGAGGCTATATAAGGCATCACGATAATATCTTTCAGGTGAGATTTGATCTGTTTCCCATTTGATTGTGTTTGAAATATTTAATCTCCTACGCCCCCCCCCTCTCAGTTCAGATTCACCACTGCTGCGAGGAGATAAATGATTTGTAGGCTGCGGTGAGTATTCGAAGTCATAATCTGGCACATGATCACGCTGAAGGCTGAGTGGGACGTCTGCTGAGGAACTATGGCGCTTCCAGCCTCTTTGGTTCTGCCAGGCTCTTCATGCCTGGTTACCTTAGAGCCTGCTTTGTTAGTGTCGGAGGGAATAGGGGTCAGGGAGAGGCCAGGTTTCACCTGACCCCTCCTGAAATATTACAGCCAGGTTTACTTACGTCTCCAGCTGGGGAAAGAGCTGGGAAGCCCTGGGAGGAAAGAGGAGGGGGCTGTAGTGAGAGTGCTGACAGAATCTGATGAAGGTTTTTCCTCCAATGAAGTTAAAACATTGCTCTACTCGTATAATCTCAACCCGTCCCGTGCATTGTATTGCCTAAACAGGTTCCCTTGTAGCCTGTAGTCTCATGTAGCACTGGCCTTACTGAGGATCAAAGTCTGATTCAATCTGGTTCAACCACTTTCAGAGCATACTTCAGCACAACTGGCTTTTTGAGCAAAATTGAATAAGACGTGAATTGAATATTTTCTGTTTATCTGACATGGGTTCCCTGACAAATATAAATAAATAAAGCCTTCCCAATGCAGGTATGCTTGAGTGTGTGCACCTCATTTCAAGCACAATTAACTTGAAATGGAGTGCTGCAGGATCAATAGTCCCCATTTGATCCAGGGGGTTCTGTCACTCCATGGAAATGGCACACATATGGTAATACAGCCAGCTTAACAACAACTTAGAGGATTTACTGTTGCCGTTTTCAGGCCAGCACGAATAATAAACAGTGGGCCACTCTTGGGAGCTATCCTCTTTTATCTCAGCTTCAATTAATCTTAAAGATAGATACCATTTACAGCTAATGAACAGGGGGTAAAACTAATGCATAGTGATACCAGGCATCATAATAAGACTGCCTGTAATATTCAGAGCCATAGGAGGGGAGCCGTGTTGCAAAAGATGTCGCTCTGGGCAGTCAGGCTATGGTAGCTTGTCTCAGAACACAACATAAAAGGATAAATGAACACTGAATGACCCTGACGTAGCCCTGTTCCTTCATCATATAAATAACAAAAAGCAGAGCGAATAAAACAGACTGCACTGGGGCCAATTCCCCAATGGGTGCTTATATGAAATTCAACTTTCAAGCGTTCTCCCTTCTCAGAATGTGGCATTTATTTGCAGGACTCTGTTTCAATTTAAAGGGAATGGCAGCTGAAGGAGGCACAGGGGACAGTGTCTCATCACCGCCACTTACCACTCTTATAGGCCTGCTGCCGGGGAGGAAAACCTCAGCAGGCAGCTCCACTTAAACAGTGAAGACCTCCACCAGTCAATGTAATGTGCAAGGCTCTGATAGCCTCATATTCCCACTCCTGTTTGAGTGTGTGGGTGTTTGTGTGCATGTTTGTAGCAAAGTGTTGCACTCTTGTGAGGTGTTTTGTCGAACATGTATCTTTATGACGCTTGATATATTTGGTCTCTAAGAAAAATTAGACACTAGCAAAGGTTACATCTTGTTGGGAATCTATTATTTGACTTGGGGACAGATCATGGAGTGACGTTTACATTCAAATAAAAAATGCATTTTCAAGTGAAAATCTAAGCAAATTTAACAACATTAACCAACCAGTTTCAATTGTCGTTTTTATATTCAAGAGTTTATGATCTGTTTTGAGAAAACACCCCAAGTTTTGCATTTATTTTTCCAGAGTGCCAGTCCAAAATGGCGACACTGTCGACGTATTGCAGAAACAGACAGAAGCCCTGCATTGCAGCATCTACATATATCCCTCTACAGTAACAACTTCTGCATTCCAGCACCTTTAAAGCTCACCAATTAAGGGTTATATTTTGCTGTTAAGTTTGGACAGAGTGAAGCTACCTGTTTCTTCTGTTTTTTGTCTTTGTGCTAAGCTAAGCTAACCAGCCATTTTAACCGTGACCTGCTGAGCGACTGCAGACGAAAATGAGCTCTACACTAATTTCAAGGTAAGTTCCTGGTAAAAGACATTAAGGTGATTATGGTTATGGTACATACTTTGCATAAACTAGCACTGGAGATAATGGAAAACAGACAAAAACATCACTTTTTGTTCCTCTTAGTCACTACATGTAATCTGCAATAATACAAATACATTATGTGAGAAAAATTAAATTGCCATGTTTGTCTCTGACATGAACTCTCTACATTATTTTCTAACTGTCCTTATTATTACATAAAAAAGTAAATTTATCTTGCGCTTATCAAAACCGAAGTACTACTTTTGAAAAATCTATCCTCGTATTTTATTCCACCTTCCCATTGCAAAGAAAACATGACAAATTAAAGAGATGTGATGCAGATGTGAGGCAGCCTATATGACAAGACCTTAAAGAGACCGCCCTATAGGTCACATGTTCTGATCCTGAAAACAAAATTAATTATCTTGTATTTTCACCCCAGGAGTCACTGAGAAACCAGACTAACTAAAACAGTGTGACTCCCCGCCCAAGGACGTTCCTGGGACCGTTCTTGAAAAGACGGCATACGGACGTTCTTCGCCCAAAGGGTTAATGTTGATGAAAAACAAACAAACATGTCCATAAATAGGTGCTTTCCCTGGAAGAAAGACTTTATATGCTACAAGCTCATTTGAAATTCAGCTGAATGTCTCACACAATGGTCGAACATACAGGGCTGACGATGGGGGGTAAATTAGAGCTTGGAGATGAATTATCAAACAATTAGAAAAAAAGCGTGGCTGAGCCAAAGGGAAACAGAGCACAGATGATATTGGCAATGGTTTTGGAGATGCTCTTGTCTTTCTGGGTTAAGTCACTTTGTCCTCTCGTTTGTTTTACCCTCGTTTTTTTTTTTTTTTTGCGATTTTCATATGAGTTGCTTCAAGACCGAGCGATAGAAAAACAAAAGGCTTTCATTTCAAAATCTATTTTTCACCAATCAACAAATCAAATATGAGCTGACAGTGAGACCAGTGAAATAGCAAAGGATGTGTCCATCCCCACCCCCACTCTCGCTCCACCCTGCTCTCTCTGTTCCAGCGATATTCATTTTGATTTCAATTAAAGATCCTGAGTGTGACTCTCGGAGAGAAATTGCCTGCCTTTAATTAGGTAGTCTAAGTTCATGGAAGCAATTGTTGTTTCCCCAGCACTTTCAATTTGATGAGCCAAGGACTCCCATTTTATAGCTATGAATGAATATGGTTTCATACCCCTCAGGTTCCTTGTCCTGCTAACTGTCTTGAAAGAGAATATTACCTGTGTGTTTCTCATTAGCTGCTGTGGGAGTGTATATGTGTGTGTGTTCTGTGTGTGTGTCCTCTGGCCTTGCTCTGGACTGCAGGTGGGCTCCTCTATCTGTGATGAAGAGGTCAGTATCTGGCTAGGACCACATGGTGCGGTGCAGGCCGCTGCCCGCTGGTCAATAATCTATTACAGAACATCCCTCCTCCTCCTCTATGTGACTAATGCACTGCGCAGAGATGGCTTCCCAGAGGTTAATGCTGCTCGGCTGACCCCGGTCCCCTCTGACAAACACTGTCAATGCTTGATTCAGAAATGCTCTTCCTCAATCAAGTATCAAGTCGCCCCACTCCAACGGCTGAATGAGAGGTGTTTGGGGATTCATGCGCAAGTCCAGTAATATGCCGCTATAGCCAGTTGCTGAGTAGATTTGCTTTTATGATACAGAGATGATGAAGTGCACAATGGATTCTGTATTTCTGCACATGATAAAGAAGTTCAGTACCACGTTCTAACCAATAGTTATATTGACAATCAGTAAATAATATGTTAAAAAAAAAGAGACTGTTCTGTTGCCTGCTGGTGCCTGATGTTTGGTGTTAGCTCTTCACTGTCATGAAAACTCCTCCAAGGGACTATTTGACCTCTGACCTTGTGATAAAGAACAGCAGAGCTATATTACTGTCAAAGTCTTTAATTAATGACTCAATAACATTAATATTTATGGATGGCTTTCTAACTTTTGCTATTGACTTGATGACTGACTTGATTAGAAAGTGAGAAACTCCACCTTTTATTAATTATCAATTATTAATTTATTAATTACTTTATTAATGGTTCAGCAGCTAGATGTTTCCCACCCTGGCAACGCAAATGCGGTTGTTATTCTTGTATTAATGACCAAAAACGGTAATATAAAGCATTACTAATTTATTCATTAAATAGTTACAACTTATTTGAAAGTGGCGCTAATAGTTATTTTAGAGTGAGTAATACATTCATGATGCTCAAAAAACTCTCCTGTCACATGCAGAAACAAAGAATAAAATGTAGATATCTAATATGCGATATGTGATCTGAACTTCTACAAAAATAATTATAGGCAGTCTCAGCTTTAAAGGATAATTGGGTGTTATTTTCATTGACATCCACATTGAATGAACAATATAAGAATAGTACCCCTTTTCATACATAGTCGTCCCCCAATTTTATTGCACAGAAAATAATTGGACAATATAACATACACTACTTACATTAAGTAATCAGATTTAGCATTTGATGAAAAATTCTTTGCCTTCTGCAGACACTTGCATCTCGCTTGTTTCAGGTTTTTTTTGCCTTAAGTCTGGTGTTCAGTAAGTGAAGCACATGATCAGTCCGACTGAGGTCATGTGACTGAGTTGGCCACTCAACAACACTTAACTATTTGATGAGAAAACTCCTTTGTCCAATTGCATTGTCTTATAGGGACTACAAGTCACTTTTTACTAGATATGAATTCAGACAGCATCAAATTAAAGCTAAAGGTCAGAACTTTAACCTCAAAATCACTATTTCATTTCCTAAGTGCCGGAGCACAGAGCCAACACAAAGAAAACCATATCACTGTCCTGATGGCACTGTAACTGTCAGGTATTATGTGACAACACTCTGCTGAGACCGTCTGTGTGTTCGGGACTGTGAGGTTTGAGGTGCCTCACTGGGTGCTGTGATAAACAGATCTCTTGATAGGACCCTGATTGGTAGAGTGTCATGTTATTCTGACAACTCTCACTTCCAATCAATTCATGCCACAATTTCTAACTCACATTCACTCAAGCATTGCTTGAGGACTTGCTCCTCCATTTCCTTTCCCCCTTGTTGGCTTCTCCGGCCTCTTTCTCCGTCAGTTCAATAAACGCATCAGTCGATGGGACCAATTATTTACCAGAGCAGTTGTTCACATCCTTACAAAAATCCACCCATATTTGGCTCTTTTAAAGATATGTGAGCAAAAAAATGTTTTTTCTTTCATCTAAATTGCACTCTGTAATATTTGCTCTGTAGTTATGGGCCTCATAAATGAATTAGCTCACGGTTTCTGAACACTGCACAGCCGCACTGTGCTTGTTGTGAATGTAACTCACAACATAAATGCGATGTCTCTTTGTTTCACTGTTCTGTTTTAATAAATCACCTGCTGCCTCTGCAAGAAGCTGTCATTTGAAATTCTAGCAGCAGGTCTCGTCTGAGCGCGGTGAGGACCATGGGCAGGCCTCATGTCTGCGTGTGGAGCAGAAGGAAATTAGCCGCACCTGAATGACAAGGCAAAGGCTCCCACCCCCAGAGGGACTGTGATCTACACACAAACTCCCTTTTAATAGACTTACACCTCATTTGGCCTCTAAAGCTTGTTGAAGGGTCCCAGAGGACGGGGAGGGGGAGGCGGGCCCCTCAGAGGTCAGCCCCGCTGCTCGCTGTAAACCAGCTGCAGTGAAAGGGAGAGCTTGATTAGATGGCCATTCACACCCAGAAGGGGACCGCCGTGGAGGGACAATGCCACATTTTCCCTTGCAAAACAACAGGGACATTTTGTCTGGCCTGTCGCGAGCAATATCTGTTGAAAAGCTCAGAGGAGACCGAGTGATCCTGCATGTAGAAACGACTGTTCAAACTGCAGTCGACTTCGTTTAAACATGAATCCATGTTTCTAGGCGGGATTTGGAGAAGGCCAGTTTTACATAATTCCCTGTTTAGATTAATAATGTTCAATATCATCTTAAATATTGATGGATAGAGTAATGCAGCATGGATCTGTGAAAAATATGCCATAGAAAACATGGGAAAAAAAACATTCCAGTTGTACAGCCTGCTAATAAAAGGGTTATGAGCGGTATCCACTTAGCTCAGTACTTAGGATAATCCTAATTCTAATGCACAAATAATATATTTTTAGAAAAAGGCTTATTTGCTTTCTTGCAACACAATACTCTCATATTTGCTTGCTAAGTATGAAGCTGCCCCAGGCAGCCAGCTAACTGGAAAGACTGGGGAGCTAGCCTGGCTCTGTCCAATGGTAAAAAACCTCTGTAGATCACTAATTAACACGGATTCTCTAATATGAGCTTTAGAGGTGTAGGTGAGCAAATTCTCGTACTTTTAGACAGAACCAGGCTAGCTGTTTCCAGTGTTTGTGCTAAGCTAAGTTAAGTGTGAAGTGCGAAGTGGGAGTAGCTTCCGACAAACGTCTCACTTTCTAATGGCCAGCAGGGGGCGACTCCACTGGCTCCAAAAAGAAGTCTGACTGTATGGAACCCTGCTTCTCACTTGATTTATTACCTCAGTAAACATTTTCCTAATGATTTTAGGGTCTCTGCCGCTAGTTTCAAGACTTCTTCAATACAGCACGTTGTTCATTTAGTTAATGATGGTTCCATTGAAAGTAAAATAGACTATAAAGTAGGGTATGCCAATCAGAGGCGGCCTTTGTGGAATGGACGTCATTTGTTGCTCCAAAAAACCAAGATTGCGGCACCGGCAGAAACCAAACTCAAAATGACAGTCCATGAACCAATGGGTGACGCCATGGCAGCTGCGTCCACTTCATATATACAGTCTATGGTACATGACTTCCCATGTCGTAACCCCCGAACTCACAAGTTAAATTTGACGGCAGCACTTTGCCGTGCGGTCGGCAGGAATCGGTCCACTCATCTAACTCTGGGGAAGAAAGTTATAGCTGTTATAATGTTTTACCTACTGTTCCATCTCCAGGATACTAACACCACATACTTCTGTGATACTATGTACCACGGAATACTACACTATATCTGCTAGTACTATACTATTATTAGAAAAAATAGTGAACATTTAATGATATGTATGGATAGATCAAGCTCATCTTTGGTCATTTTCATCATTTTCAAAAATACTAAAAGTAATGCAGGGATAATGCGCTGATAACTCAAACCTCAAAGGTATTATTTTTCCATATGTTTAAAGCAGTCTAGCAGTCAAACAATACAGTTCATACCTCAAAAAATAATGTCCAAATTCATCATAAGGGTATAGAAATAAAAATCATCCATTTGTTTTGATAAAGGTGGTCTATCACCTGAACGGGTTTAAGAGTTTTAAAGCCTTTTGAATAACGTTTTCCTAAATGTAAAGGAGAAATTATCGTTTTTGGACCATTTAGGAACACAGTTGCCACATTTATTTGAAATCCATAACGCAGTCCTAATATCTGAAAGTCAGCTAGATCGCATGCATTCAACCTTGATGCCCATTTAATAAAACACACATTTAATATGTGAATTAACTTATTGGTTGACAGAGTCAAAATAAATGTCCTGTCAGCAACTGCTGTTTATTGAAAAAACACCCGAGCTGAAATTCATTCCCTTCATTTCACTGCCTCTCATACTTGTGCACTTACAGGTCTGCAGTGTATTTCAGCAGCTAAATAGCCTCACTTTAAACACTGTAATAATACCATGTTCTCTGTCTAAGCTAGAACTTGTACCTTCACTTTAGCTCATTTGAGCATGAAGAGTTCTCAGATGCTTGTAATTGGACAGATAAATCCTGTAATCTGGACAATGGCAGAGAATAAGGTTGTATATAATTTTTTGAAGAGATTGGTGCATGTTATAAATAGCTAAATAAGCAATTAGTCTGGGCTTTTACTTTGACATTCCTGCATAATAAACCAGAGATATTACACAATGTTATTAAAGCTGCCATAAAAAGGTTCATTTTAGTATTCATGAGTGTAGCATAAAATTAATTCCATCAACTTTAACAAATAATTCATTTTGAAAGATAAAAATGTATCTTTGATGTCCCACAGCTCTGAAAAACATCCCATCGTGGTGTTACTTCTGACAGTGTAGCTACTTTAGTAACTAAACAATAGACCCCAGCTTCTATGAATGTCGAATATGTTCCAAGTGACACATGACGATAAACTGGGAATTCATTGTGTTTCTGTACTCTCACTGTCTGTTTTTTTTTTCCCTTCACACTTCATTCAATGACATCCAAAAACATTGATGGTTAATTATTTCTGAGGAGGCTTTTTGCATAACTCCTGTTTCCCCGGGTTAATTCAGAAGCATTCCCTTATCTTCCCAGGGGTATAGAGTTTGCATTTTAAGTGAGGCACAGCACAGACACTCAGCAGCATCTTAACTTCCTACGTTGAAGTGTGGCTGGGGTTAAGTGGTCCCTATGCTCACAGCACCTATCTCAGCCCAAACATGACAGCTGGGGACTTGACTGTTGCTATGGAAATCAGCCCCCCTCCTCCCTGCCCGTCCGCCCCTTCAAGTGCATGAAAATGCCCCAGACTGCTCATTTGAGACCATACAAGTCCTCCTCCTTCTCCCCGTGTTAACAAGTCAACTTTTCTGTTGTTCTGCCCCGTTTCAAACAGGGTTTATTGCAAATGGAAAATGGCTCGGGGTGCACTCGGGTGCTTAACGGTGCTCAGCTCGGCTTTGCAGCTGGAAAATTTCCTAGAATGGGCTCGTGTAAGCTGGCTAAAGATGGAGACTGAGAAATTGTTTGCTTCAGTGTCTACCACATTTTAATAACCACAATAGAAATTTAAATCAAGCGCTTACTGTTTATTGTTATGATGAATTCTACATGTGATGTGTATCTATTCTATCAGGATACTACTTGTTATCTAAAAAGTTATTATCCTCATGATAACGAAGCTCTTTTGATACTACTTATGTTCAGTGATAGATATTCAATGTATTCATATTTTAACATAATAATAACTGCTTTTTTGGACAATTTCAAGGCAGCGGAAGCAAAATCTGAACACAGCATTGACTGTATCCTCACCCTTTAAATGCATATGGAAAACATTTGCAACAGTTGCATATTTATAAATCCAGTAGTTACAGAGCAACATTAGCTTTCACTTGGAGTCATGTTTTGCTGAACAGAGTCCAGTATTCACTCTCTTTTAGTTCTGTTTTTGGTCTCTAACAAACTCCTGAGGGAAATATCTGGCAATTTTGCTCCACTCTGTTCACCAGTTAGTCGGTAACTGTGCCTGTTTGCTGGTCTGGTGCTGAGCAGGTAGTGTACAGTGGGTTTTAGAGCTATTTCTTTTGCTGAAAATGACTAATGCTATGACAGAATGGAGAGAGAACCAAAACAGTACATTTAGACAGCTAAACAATGAGCTGAAACTCTCTATAAAAATGAGGGAAGCTGCAGATTCAAGGGATTATTCTCTTTAGGTTCATCAGTGTGAGCAAACCCCTTCATATTGTCACATTGTTTTCACATTATCAGTTGATGCATTGACAGTTTAAAACATCCCTTTTGGGGTGATAACTTTAAAGAAGGATTGTTTTTTTTCGCTATTATGTGAGTTATTCTGTAAATTCCAATTGAAATGTTTTGTTTTCAATTACCCTACAGTAGCACAATAAAATGTAGCATACATACATACATACATACATACACACAAAGATACATACATATATACATATAATTAAGTTATATATAAATAGAATCTAGTATGTCTTCATCCTGCTACGTTTTATTTTGAAAGGACCTGCACTCTATTGCAATCCAATGGGGCCAAGACAAAAAAAAAAACCTAGTCATGTGCCACCTTGAGTGTTACGTGTCTTGGTATCTAAGAACTATCATTGGGTAATTTTTAACTCCTCAGTTGCAGACTTCACATCATGTGTCTTGTTCTGTAAATATGAACTGCTGACTGGATAACAAAAGAGGTTCATTCGACTCCTGTTGGTAACTGCAGGAGGGATATGCATAATTTTGACATCTTCCACCTGCAAGGTGTCAGGAACTTTTCACTCACAAACGTTGCTACAATATGTGAAAGCTTTCATTTTAAACAGGTTTAAACTCCTAATTGTTGAAATAATGATCCTTTCATTACTCTTCCCAAAATCAAGAGCAAGCCTTTACCCACAAGTCACAAAGAAGTGTTTTAATTCTCAATTTAACACTCAAACTTGTGGTATAAACAATGTATATTCCCCGAGAAGCTGCCTGAAAAAAGTGCTGGAGGAGCCTCATAGCATCACCACCATAAATAATTATCTGCTATACATTTCATCACTCCCACTCCTTTCCTGTCTCGATCAATCCTGAGCCGAGGAGCCTTGCATGCTGCTGTAAAATGACTGGAAGCTGATGGATACAGTCCCCAGCAGAGCACGTGACCTGTCTCCATCGGCGCTTATGGCACCACATTTAATCTAAATGTAGTCCTTGACAACGGGAGGATCCTCGCTTGGCTGTGTGGGAGCTCTGCGGTTGGAAATGTGTTTTATATATATGATCTTTTTTGTGGTTTTCATTCTGAAAATGGACGGTTTTCACCATCTGTTTTCTGTCATCTTGGTTAAATCGTTTAATCTGAAAATGCAGGGAGGAGGAAAACACAACACTCAGTTGATGTTTTGGACTCTGACTTGATCTCAACAACAATAATTGCTCTCACACCAATAGTCAGATGCTATAAAGTTGTAAAAGTTGAATCAGTGTTGGCTGTGAGGATGCAGGTGGGAGCTGACCAATCCCGTGCCAGCTCTTCTCCACTCAGCTCCTTTCTCCAGGGCAAAGCGCTGGCCTGCTGAGAGCACACATGAGCGGTCCACGGAAGTGCCGAGATCCCGACAGCTCTAACCCCCCCGCTGACATCTCATCCGTCTTGCAGTGTGTTGGCACTGTGAAGGGTAAACTGGGCTGATCTGTGGGACAGGCGGGGAGGGCACAGGAGAGCAGCCTTCCCACCGGAGCCCCGGACCAGCACGCTCAGATTAGAGGAAATTTGTTCCACAATATTGTGGCCTCCTGCTTTCCAAAGCTGGGCCCGCACAGAAGGCAGAGGCAGAGATTTGGGCGGTGGCCAAGCCTTTTCGTCGGGCTTCTCGTTCGCGCCACATGTGCCGAGCTCGACTCCCCACTGATCCTTCTAGCTTTATAGCCTCCCTGCCTGATGGAACAAATGCTACATCGCAGAAAATAAACTTATCTCATTTGGATGACAACACATTCCCCCAGGTTATAATGTTGCACCATTTTGAAAAGGCAGACAGGGTCAATTGTACATTTCCAGCTCAACCAGGGAGTCTTTTGCTGTGAAAATGTGTCTCACCACATGCCTGACAGTGAATTTGGAACAATTTGCCTTATTGACTCCCTTGGTGTTTGGTGTAAAGTACCCCCCTTGCATGGTGCTAAACATATACAATATATTTCTTTACAGACATTTCTCAAAAACTCACATTTTCTTTTTGTGAATAGAGGAAGGAGGTTGTTTTATTATAGGTATATTTCAATCACTACATCAGCCAGTGTTGTTTTTCAGAGTGGAGGGTGTGTGACATGATTGATGACCTTAGTAGATTATCCCCAATACAAAAGCCATCATTGAACAGCAGGGCTGCCATTGTGAGTGGGATGTCTCCCATTGATTTAAGTAGTATATTTTCATGATCTATAAAGAGGCCAGCTGGAGAGAAAATTGTTTGCTCTCAAACATTTAGTGTCTATAAGCCATCACACTTGTGATTAGAAAATGATTATCTCTCCTTGAACTCCTTTATGTTGGTTTTTTCTGGCACAAGTATAGTTACATTCTTGTGCATGGTAAATTGATTATAACCAAGTGAATTAAGTTAAAAGGTTGATTAACCCAAATAACAAAAAAAAAAAATATATATATATTTTGAACTACCCCAGTGGTATATAACCATGTAGATGGTTTTGTTTTTATTCGCTTAAGGTCTTGAGATCTCCTTCATCCCAATACAATGGAGATGAATGGGATTTTATCTGTGGCACTAGATGCCTTTAGCTTTTTAACAATGATACCTCTTTCCTTTGCTTTTCACAAATTTGCTTCACACAATGTAATTTCTGACTGGATTACATTACTTTCAATGTTGGTTGGTACAAAGCACACGTCTTTGACACCTGAACCCAGGGTTTACATACAACGTCCTACAAGCTGATTTAGGCTGCTTAAACTGTTGTTATTATATTAGATACTGAAAATGTACACCATGATATTCCTTTAATCTTAACTAACTGCTTTAAATTGCACAAAATACTAATATATCATGTTTTTGTTAATAGGAGTGAGTAATCTAGGAAAATGATGAAATATGTTGACAGTGAACATTTGCAGTCAAGTATGAACATTTTGCTCTGGACACTTTAAATATGGCTTAAATGCTCC
The DNA here is from genome assembly GCF_042242105.1 of Pempheris klunzingeri. NCBI lineage: Eukaryota > Metazoa > Chordata > Actinopteri > Acropomatiformes > Pempheridae > Pempheris > Pempheris klunzingeri. Next base: position 8,103,989 of record NC_092031.1, on the reverse strand, counting down.
CTCATTAAGTTGATTAAAAAAAACTACATTTCCAAAATATATGCTCTTGCAAATCAGTAGTATATTAATGTAATTTAAACATTTATAAACTGAACTACCAAAAATGTCCTCGTGAAAACTATTCACAGTGAGGTCAGGGCACTCTTTCAAAAAAGAGATGTTACTGTTGAAACAAAATATCATTCACTTCCATTGAATTGGGATGGAATCAGAAATCTCAGAGAGAAACGTGGGCTAATAAAACCAAAACTACCAGCCTAGCTGTGCCAGTGGAGGCTAGTGAGAAAATCTGTTTCTCCTAATTTGGATGCACTGATCCTTTAAGGACAGATCGGCATTGAGAGCACATGGTGCCCACATTTGTAAACTAACAATATCCCACAACAGCTGCAACTTCCTCACAGTGGATTTGAATAATTAAATCTAAGTAGGAATCAAACTGAGGTGAATCAAATTGAAGAAGTCAACCTGCAGAAGAGCAGCAGTTTGTCCACTCTGTTGTCAGTGTCTTCATCCTTTCCTCTAGTCTCTTCAGCCAGGCCTCCCTTTCATTTCTAAACACCTCTCTAATAGACCTCTTCTGTCCACACAGAGGACCTATTAACCACAGATTTGTTTTCATCTCTCTGACAAGCCAAAAGAGAAGTGTACTCTCCACACAAAAGAGCCCCCAAGAGCCATTTCATTCCCAAAAATGTGAATAAAAAGACAAGAGGATATCATTTTATACAAATTAATTATCTCCTGTGCTGCAGCGGCGCCGTCCTTTGGCTAAGAATTGGGAGTGTCTTAATTGCTTTATCGCTTAGCCTTGTGCTTCCCAGCAATCAAGTTGCTTCCGTTTAATTCAAGTGCCACAAAGATGTGGAGAAGGTGGCCTCTCCCTGGCCCCGGAGCATAATAGACAGTGGAGAGTGAGGATACACCCTCCAAATTGGAAAACACTGGGCCATAGATTAACAGAAATGAACGCCATTAGCCTGGCAATGAGAAAATCATTTTCACCCTCAGGTGTTTTGGAACGCACAGTCAGGCTGCGGCTGCGGTGGCGAGTCAGAATATCTTTTATTCAGCTGACCCTCGTGAATATTCAAGAGCCAAGGGATTTGAGACAATATTTAGTATCAATTTACAGTTTTAATAAAAGTCAGACAAGGAGATTTGACAAAACATAATCCTGATTAATGAAAAATATTAATTACAGGAGGTCATGACATATCTCAGCTATAGATATATTTGTCATGCTAGTCCACTGGGAAATACTTTGAGACCATTTTTTATCTTACTGAGAAAAAAAATCCCTCCTCTTTTTAAATTCTTACCCTTATTAGCCTAGAAATCACAATGTATCTTGAATTTATTTGGTAATAATATAAACTTGAATTTTATTTTTTTTGCCAGTGATAGTACCTCTACGTTTGTGTCGGTGGACCTGTACTGTTGGACTTTCTATGTGGGTGGGCGTTATAAAATAAAATAATTAATAATGTTACTTAAATTCCAATTTATGCTTCCAATGACAAAATCATAGGGTTATCTTATAGCAAAGTTCATGGTGAAAAACTCCAGAAAATACAACAATATAGAATTAAGTTATTTATTTAATAGCTACTTAGAAAGTTAGCATAGTCACCGATATCGTGGTGTGAGGGAAGTCTCAATGAGAGAATTAATACAGCATTGACAAAAAATAGAATAGTAAATAACATAATGGTAAAATAAAGTGACTAAGAAATAATTTTACATAATTAATGGCAAGTAATCAAGTCTTGTAATGGCAAGTGGAATTATTATAACTCTGCTACAGTAGGCGTAGGAGTGCTAACGTTAGCGAGCTAACCTTATTAGCGTCCACATTCTGACTGGAAGCTAGTTAGCTTAGCTTGTTAGCTTCCCCTTTTGAGTGGAATTAAAACTTACTGGCATAACGGGCCCTCTGAACTGTTTGATATTGTAAAGGGATGGTTTTATTACTGTTTGTTATGTGGAAAAAAAAGCTTTCTGTTCACATCCGTAGCAACGTTGACCCTCAGATGTCAGTCAGTGCACGACTTTCCACAAACATGTCCAAAAGCTGTTTTATGCTCTTTATACAATCAATCAATACATTTTATTTTTCATTACACAAAAAGTGAGGATAACTCAAACACCAGTCGACTGAATCAAATCTCTCTATGATGCATGTTTCACAGCAGCAATCTGATGTGTAGATGTTTTCCGATAATAACATGGCAGACATCTGCAGACATGAGACTGTTCACTGATCTTGATCAGCAAGGGCTGTTCTCACACTTCTGCAGCGCTCGAGATGGAGGTGAATGACAGGTGCATGAAATGAAGTCCCTCATCACCAAGAGCTTGCATCTTATTTGTAAATGTGGCAACTGTGTATGTTTAGCATTCATTCTTTTGTTGTCCAAACCTTTAACATGTTAGTCTTCAGGAAAGTTGACAGGTTTTGTGGCCACGTGTTTCTTTTCGGCCTGTCCAAGTGCACCAAACTCTTCCTCCACCTCCCTTCAGGTTAATCAGGTGTAATTTAAAATCCAAAATTCCTGACAGTACATTTTCTGATGGTATTGCCTGTATGTTCTGCATGGCTGTTTGGATCAAAGACTGGTTATCTCTTCTATTGAGCTGTTCTAACCTCTGTCCACTCTCATTACAGGAAGGCAGCGGTGAATTTCCTAAGCAATCAGGACTAACGTTCCCGGGCAGGTATAGACTACGACACTTTAACGAGTTAAAATGCAAAGCCAAGTAGAACATTAAATCAGAGTGAATGAGACAACCAATACCCAGAGTCATCAGGCTTTCTAGAAAAAAAACAAAACAAGGGAGTCAGTGGGTGACAAGTCTGTACATAAATACAACAGAGAGAAACAGATGCAGTGTACAGTATCATATTGTCCATAAACATGCATTCAGTCCAGTCTCAGTCTCAACTTTTCCACTTAATTTTACTTCTCTTTTGTTTTGATTGAAAATTTGTTTGGATTTTTCTGTACTTGTAACTAGTTTATATTGTAGCCATCAAAGTTATCTATAATTCTTATGTCCTAAAATTACTTACTTGGATATTGACAGCAAGAACTGTTGGACCTACATTTCTCATGTATAAAACAACTAGGAAATGGCTATTTGTTCAAATAACTAAAATTGCATATGTTTTTGTTTCCCCTACAAACAACCTTGTGTGGTCATGTGAATAATGACTCTAAGAGTTTAAAATAGTGTAATGTCGTTATAGATCTCTGAGTCCACACTACCCGATTGTAGCCATGATTTTCCACTCACTATTTTCCTTTTTCTTCTTTGTTTTTTCACTGCAAATCAGCGTACAAACAACCTTGACCGCTCGTTTCTTACAGACATGCGTTTTGGAAGAAGAAAATCCTGTTCTGTGCACGATGTCACATCAATTCCTGTGTCACTTCTAACATAAGCTGTCAAACTGGTGACCAGACAAACTCGTAAGGGACTGATGAGAGGATTTGTAATGTTCGACCCCCCCCATCACTGATCAGTCTTTAAGTGAGCAAAACACATTGATGTGTGCAATTTGTGTGTACGTGCATATATGACATCTAATAACATGATTCAAAAGAGCAAAATAGGCAGTCATGGGCATTTTGAAGACGATTTCAACAGAGATTTTATGAAAAACACTCCAGTATTTCATAATGCTCAAACTGCATCTCCTATCGTCTGTTATAGAAAAATGTGTAACTTTGAAAAGAGTTACACAACTGAAACTTTATGGATTATTACTTTAATTGTCTGAACTTAACCAAACCTCAACCATAGACGTGGATCCAGAAAACTCTCATATGAAACACTTACATATGTTTTGTCTTGATTCTTGCTGTACAATTTTTGCTCTAACTACTTGTTATGCTTTAAGTTCCCCCTAATGAATGTGTTATGGGTCACCGTGTTTGGCAAAGGTGCAAACCAGAGTAGTATTTAATTCATAGAGTCTCATAATGGTCTATAAGCTGTTTCAGTGGCTTTTCCACCCTGACAAATTTCGAAAAATCCCGACGGAAACACTGAGTACTTGTAATTAGTTGACATGAACCCCTGTCTTGCCTGCAGCCCTGATAAAAGAATCAGCCTGATGAATCTGGGTTATGCATGGTATTCTGGGTAAACTGGGGGGTTTTCGGTGGGGTGAGGTGCGAGGTGAGGGTAGATCTGAGAGTTTCGACGCTGAGACGCACCAGCTGTGTTTATAGATTCCCACTGCACCTGCTGGGGTTACAGAACAAGTGCACTGAGGGATTAAGCACTGGGGCACTGGGGCACTGGGAGTAGAACAAGGAACAACAGATACACGTTAAGGAAGCATGTCAACACCTCCCTGGTGTCTGTGTTTAAGCTATTCATTGTTGTTGGTTGCTACGACAGTTTCAAACTAATCTGTGCTTCATTTTTTTAGCTGTTAATCAAATATGCCCAGCTGAAGAGGAAATGCGCCAACTTACTAACAGGGCGATCTGCATGGAAAGAAGGGGACGAGAGACAGGGAAGATAAAAGCTGTTGGACATTTAAATTTAGCGACCATAAACATTTACATTTTGCTGGAGTGTGCTAGTTCTTGATTACAATGTTGACATTTTACTTTGAATTAACCTGATTAATGTCAATGAGCGCCAAAACCCATAGCTCAGCGTTTCTCATGATCACAGGAGATGGATTAAGAAAGAAGGCTTTCAAATTGAATATACCTCTTCCTGCTCAGCCTGCTAATTGTGCCATTTACCACTACTTGAGTCACTGACCATTGCTATTTAGTCAAACTAATGATGATGCACAGTCCAAGCCATCCCTTGATAATTAAACGAAAGCTCCATCTCTTTTCCTGTATTAGCTTTTTTTTTGGGAGGTGAATTAACAGGTGCACGCAAAAACATATCGAGCTGCGGTCACTTTGTTCCTTTAAATCACTTGTGGCATTGTTAGCTGGAAAATGACTTTTTTTCAGAATCCATTCTCTATCACTTGTTATTGATTAGGCAAAGTAGGAACTGTTAACATTCTTGTTTTGAACGTTTAGTCAGGTGAGCCTGTTTATTGAACACGCAGCATCTGCTCAAAAACACTTTCATTTACCATGGTTTTGTCAGTGATTTGGGGAACATTAGAATCGGTATGTGTTTATAATCTCATTAATGTATTGTTCTTATCGATCTTATGGCATCTTTTATGTTTTATGTGTTAAGTTTGTAGCGCATTGTTTTTGGTACTTATGTTGACCAGGATAATCTAAAAAAAACAAATATTTAATCTCAACAAGGCTTTAAAGAATGACCAATAGCATCATCCATTTTTTTATATGCTTAGAACAACTTCATTCACATCCTCTCTCCTACGAACAGTCAGCACCACTTTCTATTTCACTGACCAAGTTTTAGTTCTTGAACTTACCAAACCAAAGTAAACCAAATCTTAACCATGCAGGTGACGGATCAGAAAATGTCATATGCCATATGTTGTTTTAAAACAACCACTTTTCCATATAGATTTTGTCATTTAGTGAATGAGCACTTGTTGTAAATACATTTTCATTGTGGGTGAATTCTAGTCATCATGGAAAGAGGCTTTTGCTCATGTTGGACATGCTTTACACTTTATGGTTGTTCAAAAATTCAGCCTCCATCCAGATAGGAATACTTTTCCCTTTTCTGGCCTGATTGACTCTGATATCACCAGTGCCTCTAAAATAAAATGCCCATGTGTCCCTGTAAACACACAGCATTTGTTCTGAGGCAGAGTGGCACAGCAGAGCGGAGCAGAGCTCCTCTCTGGCAGCACTGAGCCTGACCAAGCCAGGGAATAAGTAAATGAATAAATAGGCTGATGTTGAATTTTCCCCTCACTTGCCTCCACTGACACAAATAGGATCTACAGTAATTTATAATGCTGTTAGAGAGGCGGCTCTCTCTCTAACCGAGGTGTCTGTCACCTCGCGTGCAGGAGGCCTCTCAGTGCCAGAGTGGAGGACCTGCAGCACCCTGACATCCTGCTTTGCTATTCCACACACATGGTCCAAAGGCTAAGTGACATCAAGCCTCATTATTGTCATCACATGCCACATTTGTAACTGGTTAGCGAGCAAATTGTGATAAAATAGGCTGATGCCCCTTCTGAGCGGCTCTGGCTGCAGAAGCTGGACTGTCCATAATGTTGGGAACCACATCAATGTAGATGGAAAATGGGATTATGGGTGGTTTTAGCAGCAAAAATGCAAGTTTCGTGTGCTATTTATGTAACAGAATGCTTCATATCAATCACGGGGGTGTTTGGGGTCCTGATATCACACTGGAACAGGAACTTGTGAGCCGGAATTACGTTTTTCACCCAAAAATGACAAAAAAAATAACATTGAGTTCTGTAGGATCAATAATGCTGGAATTCTGTATTACACCAGAGGCTGTGCAGTCTGTGATATAAGCCCTGCGTTTCCATTTATATGCATAGTATTTCCAAATGCATGACATCTCTATGCTGTCTCTGGTGAGCTCCTGCACATGTTCATATACTCAGTCGTACAGTTCTTCTTTTTTTTTTCAATCCGTGTACAGAAATAATGAGGAGGAAAATCTCTTGGTTGCATCAACCTCAAATTGGCGAAATGAAAATCTGTCTTAAACAAAGGGAAAGACCCCCATGGCGTCTGGGTCTACAGTTTCTGTCACATATATTCCTTGGAGGTTTCATGTGACAAAACACAGAAAGTTGCTTTGTCCCTCCTCTTGTCACGTTACACCCCTTACCCATAGTTTTTTTTTCCCTTCCTGTTGTCTGGCTGTCTGTGCTGTCAGCCCATAGCCTGGCACCTGCTCTCATGTTCCTAATTAGTCTCATTTAATTAATTATATACTGCAGCACATCTCCTTATTTCTGGCTTCTTCTGGATTTCATTGCCTTTGTTTCAGACTTGCAGAGAAGATCAGCTCTCTGAAAGGTGCCAGGGCTCAGTTTAGGGTTGTGACTATCATGACGGTGTGTGGATTTAATGTACTTTCAGATGATCGACTCCATACAGGGTGTTTACTTTAAGTAATTTGACACCTATGATGAAGGGAACATTAGATGAGGACTCATTCAACATTCCTTCATTAAGTTTCTATATATTTGCTGTTCCATAAATGTGCTTTTTAATGCTGTTAGGGCAGGCGAAGTGGTTCTTTTGCTGTGGGGTGTTGTGTCATCTTGGTAAGGAATACCTGATGGCATAAGCAGCTTCCCAGCTGCCACTTCATCCTCCTGTTACACTGGGATGCATATTGTGGCTAAAGAAAAGGTTTCATCAAATATTTACCACCTGATCGACACAACACAATGGGGAAAGATCAAACCTTTGACTGAATAGGTCAACCACAGACTCATTGAGTTTCCAGCAGAGAAAATAGAACCGTATCAGCCGTATGAAGACAATAGTTGCACTGTTCAATTCTGTGGAAGTCCAAGGGGTGTTGATATTTCTTATTTTTCTAAGGAATGCTCCTTTTTACCTGTGCACCTTGAGTTGACGTCATCCCTTGAGGCAGTTTTCTGTCACATCAACCCTGAACGCCACATTTAGAAAGGAAGCACATTCCTAGAACTACTTGGTATGCCAGTTTTCCATTTATTAAATCCTCTCATTTTACACATTACAATAAGCTACAGTTTCCAGATTATTAGAATCAGCGTGTAGTAAAGAGGTCAGTGGTTTCTGTGACTGTGAGGGAGATAACGTGAAAGAATGGAAATCATCAGAAAAGTAAAGGTGTGTAAAATACAGTAAAGTGTGAGAGGAATTTTGATGATGAGTCCCTTAGCTGAGGTTAAAATAATGAGGAAAATATAAGTGGCATACATGCGGGACAATGATGTCATTTGATATTTGATATTAACAAAGTCTACAATGCCAAACTGTTTAACATCTCTTGCATATGTAAAGCACACTTTGCATTACCCTGAAAGACGTCTAATGTCCAATAGATCAGAAGATTTCATCAAAAACTCATCATCATGTTCAAAAATATCCTGTCCTCATTTTCTCAGTCTACTTTACAACGCCATTAGTTAGCCGCCGCTGCATTGTTGTATTGTTATGATTTGGGGCTTTGGGGCCCTTTAATGAAAGGTCATGAACTAGTGGTGGCTGCCTGAGCAGTGTTTCATAAACTGCAACTGTAGTTGTCATCAGTGGCAACATTTACTTTATTTACAGCAATATGGAGCACTTCAAGTATAAAAATCCAACTATTATTTATCTTTGCAACATTATTTTACATTCAAATGCGACTTTTTGGGCAGTTTTTCTTCGCCAGAGAAAGTGTATTAGATGTGTGGTTCCCAACATGGGGGTCAGCACCCTCACAAGGGGTCACAAGATTAATCTAAAGGGTCGGGAGCTGATCATCCAGGTAGAAAATAAGAAATTCTGCTACACAATACCATTTTAATGTACCAAATACTGTACAGTGTTACCTCTCTAGGCCTCTAAAAAGTGAAACAGAAAATCACCCTTTGCTCTCAACATATACACATGCATTCACCAAAAAGAGGTCAAAAGTGGAAAAAAAAAAAAAGGTTGGCAAACATTATATTAGATGTATTTTTTCCAACAGGAGTTCGTGTTCTTCGAGGGGTTTACGCTTGTGTTGTTTTCTTGTCAAGAGGTCGTGAGAGTGACCTGACTCACTGGTGCCCTTTCACTGCTGACAGCTGATCAGCTGACATAACACAAGGCCAGATATCCCTTCCTCCACGACAACCAAGTGTTTACATTTTCAAATCACACTTCTGAACAACTCCGAGCATGACATTCCATTGTATTTTGTTTCCTAAAACGCAGCAGCCGTCGCAACAAAAATATTTGTCTGCTCTGTGAATAATTACATTTTCTCCTGCTTTGATTCGGGTTTGCTTCTAAAGGACCTGTTTATGGAGAGGAAATGACAAGAAGTCGAGTTGACAGGCCTGGAGTGAGACAGTTAAATGCCCCTTGCTGCTCTGGATAATTAATAAATAAAGTACCAGGGGAGTCCTGTCATGGCTTCCTCTATGACAGGGGCTGTCTCCAGTGCGCTAAAGCATTAAATGACCAATTCCTGTCAGGCTAACTTCCACTGCACTCCCTTGGCACCCACTCTCTCATTCTCCCTCTCTCTCTCCTTCTCACACACACACTGTCTCTCTTTCTTCCAAAGAGAGCTACTTTGCTCTCTTTGCTCTGAGTTTTTCAGCGACTGATGGCTCTAGTTCATTTCTGCTGAATTAATTGGTCCCTGAATGAATTCTGTTGACAGGGCAATTCATCATGTGTTTGGCCTGACAGTGACTGGGGTGTTGGGAGTGTGGTGGTGGTGGTGGAGGTGGTGGGGGGGGGGCGAGGGTGAGGGGAGCCGCAGGAGAAGCTGGGGTTACGGGGGGGAAAGGATGGGGGTTGATGATTCTGCCCTCTCTTCTACCCGCTTCTATTATTCCCCTTTCTGCTAACAGGAATAGCCTGCATCAAATTCTGCTTTCCTCACTCACTCTTCTCTGAATATTTCCCAGCTCCCCCGGTTGCAAACAAACACGCCTGGCTGACAGATCCAGCTGATTAGGGAGCTCTTCTGTCTGCTTTGGAGGATATCCTCATTACTGGCCAGTCAGGTAGCAAGACCCGCTAGCCCAGGACCACCAGCGCCTGTTATGTGGGACCTGACACGTTCACTAAGAGAGGTGCATTGCATTAGGCTTTAATTGCATCATGTATCACACAATAGCCATTAGGGTAATTATTTACTGGTGAAGGGTAAATGAGGTTTGGCGCTGGGCTGAGCCAGCCAGGCAGCTAGCCTCATTTTTGGCAGAGGTGTGGCGCTCACCTAGACGCTAACAGATCTAATCACTGGTCATTTGCTTCATTTGGAAAAATCCTGTCATCCAAACTCCCCCCACCACCACCACCCCCACCCACCTCAACCATGCCTCCCCCTTTTCCCCCCTTTTTTCTCACACTCGCTTTCAGTCAAACAGGGCACTTATTATGTCCAATCAATCAATGCTCACTCATTAGGAACCTCCCCTCAAGTATCCTCTGGATGGCCTCACGCAGCAAGAGTCAAAAATTACCTCATAATTGCTGCTCAGGCATCATAACAAGCTAGGCTGCCCCAGTGACACGGCCATACAAACAGGTCTAACACAGGAATTGATGGATACTGGAGAATCGTATTATATATTGCCATATCCAATTAGATACAGCACATAAAGCAGCAGATCCATTCCCCCTTTTCATAACGTCCAAACCAGTACTCAGATATAAAGACGTGAAATGCATTTTCATATTTTCTCCGCAGCCCCCCTCGTCTTGGTGTGTCACTGCAAATGATAACATCCTGAGGATTTATTGTACATTTGACACACCAGTAACCAAATTATAATTCAGTTGCTGCGGCATATTCATAGAACCACTGTACAAATCGCACAGAGAGAGTGTTCAGTCAGCATGTATTAGTGCGGAGCAGCTCGAAAGGTCAACAGTTAGATCTCACGCTGTGGTTTGAAGATATGCATGATGAGGCTCACTGTTCACTGTTATGATACCTGAAAAAAAGGGTTACTTATTACTGCAAAAACGGTATTTTAATACACATTCTACCACATGAAGAGCTCCAATCTGCTTCTTTTTAAAAATGAATAATGAGCAGAGTCCGACGCACAATACATTTCCAAGATCAATCGCTCCGTACAGTTGTACATGTGTTTTTTTTTTGGTCTTGTACAACTTTTGATGCATGATGATTCAACTTCCTCCTGAGCAATCTACCGAATGAGCTCTACACATTAAGATAATTACTGCTTATCCAATGAGGAGCAATAACATTAATGTCACAGTTAAATATGGGGCAAAAAGTTGAGTATAAAAAGATGAATCGCTTCAGATTGGCCTGTTTCATGTACAAAATGTGCAATAAATCACAATTTCAGCATCCATGCATTAACTTGATTACTGAACTAGTTTTTCATATCAATAGAAATGTCTTAGTCCAATTTTTAAAGCTTTTTTTAAGATCAAAATTCTATTTTATTTGAAGTGAGCTTACACTTACACTAGGCAACCCATGTCTTTCTTGTGCTTTTACTGTTTATTCTTATTATTATCTGAATGTTTCATAGCAAAGAGAGTGACAGGTGCTGATTAGAGCCAATCAGATCCTCCCACCGCTCTTATATATATGTATACAGTAGATAATATATATATTTATATTCCAGAGGATGCTGTTGTCATCTGGCATGCTGCAGTCAATTTGAGCTTGATTGACAGATACATCCAGGTTCACAGTTTATTGGTTTCGGAGGAGAGAGCCAGATATGCCAATTTAGACAGGAAAGTGACAAAAAAGTTTCCATCTAAATCTGCTTCTGGGAATTCTCAGCTGGGGAGAGGAAAGAGTCAAGCTCCTTTTTCTCTCCCCTCCTCCTTTAACAAGGGCTGTGAATGACAAACATATACGACAGTTAGGGGCTGACAGAACATCAGCTTTTGATGCTTCACAGGGGAGCCATGAAATAAACAACAGGCAGAGAAATTGAATTACAAAGCAAAAAGGGGGTCTCTCCTCGTGGCCCGAGAGGCATCAGAGTGCACCAAAAAACAGCTCAGCTCAGTGTGTTTTAGAGGAGCTTATTTGCTCCTCTTACAATGTTGAAATCTGGATGAAAATATGCAGCAAATGAAACAAAATTATTTAGTAAGTAAGTATTCTACCCGGTAATGCCATTATATTTTCATTTGATATTAAATCACTGCTATTCTTACAAGATCAGAGAGCAAAATTCACTTTTTTTGCCATTAAAACAAGATTGGAAATGCTCTTCGGATAAGAAATGAATGTCTGAATTATCAGCTGAAAAGCTCAACAACTGTGTTATATATTCCCATTCTGTCTGACATCATTTCAAATGTACATGCTTCTTTATCATGCGCTCCGGCAGCCCAAATCCTTTGCAAATCGCACAGAGCTAATCAGGACAGTGTCCACTTGTTGTAAATCAATAATGATATAACTAAGTCATACAAGGCGGCGGTGGCGGAGGGATTACGGAGCGAAGAAAGAGTGAAAATAAGCTCTAAGAGGGATTTCATGCATAAATCTCTCCCTGCAACTTAGCACAAATTGAATTCAGGCACACTGCTAGAAAAATTAATTCAGCTTTACAAAGCGAGGAGAGGTTAAACACTTTATGCGCTGCTCAGTGATCCAAATCATGGAGAAAACATTTAGAGGCATTCTCACTGTAGCCGCCGTGCAGCATGTGATCTTTATACCTGAAAAGTAAATACAGTTATTTCAATATAGTCTCATTAGGTGCCTGAATTCATTGTGGCTATGTTTATTTCAACATTTATTACCCATCAACACTAAAGCTACATTTGTAGACATTCATTGTATATTTAACATGGTAGCACTTTGTTTTTACCCATTAATCAGCATTTATAAGCAGCACGTAAGAATTTAACTAAACTATTTACACACAAAATGGAAGTGGGATCTCTCCGACGTTGTGTCTGGGAATGTACATTAGTGAGACCTCTGCGGGTCAAAGTTATCGAAGGGTCTGGGTCGTCGGTTTAGTTCATCCATCCTGCTTTGTGTTCATTGGGGAACAGAATATATCAAAACGTGCGTTTTTTAGCTATCATGGTGGTTTGCAATTACAGCCTCCAGAATTAATCTGAGAGACTGAAAAACAGCTGAAGTTCCACATTTGATCGACTGATTAAACGCAGTGGTAGAGATTGCATCCACATGTATTCATGTTCAGTGGATAGAAGGTTGCTTGGAGGGTGGGACCTCCTCATGAGAGCTTTCCTCGAGTGTTTGTTTAGATTTCAAACATATAGTCAGATATCCTCTGACTGGGACATGTTTTCTTTTCACTTCTCTATGCACTGCTCATCCAAATTCTTTTATTTCCTACACCATGTCTTTTGACAGCGTCACTGCACCAAGCCTTAATTTAGAAAAACAAAAATAAAAAAAGAACAATCACAACTTTTCCTATCAAGCATCTGTAACAGGTGTACAAACAGATAATGAATGATTGTTCATATAAAACATCTGTAACCATTTAACATGAATAATGAAGTATGTATGCTAATTATATAATTACAGTGATTGTGTTTATCTACAAAGTATAAATTTCCAGATAAATAATTCACGCTCCAAGACAACTGAGGACACTCCATCTGCTGCTGAAAACTGTGAGATGTGGCTGAAAACTACAGTAGTAAGTGGACCTTGAGTTAAAGTAAAAATGAATCTTAAAGCTCAACAGTTTTAAACTTATCTTCTAACAAGATGGAAGAACATTTTCATGTATGAAATCAAATTAAACATGATCAGTTATGTTATACTATATTCAGTCATTCACTGTTTATGTATCAATTACAAATACTTAAGTTATAACTGTTGACAAACAGTTAAATAATAAAAATGATATACTCTGAAATATGTCGTTAAATGGAAGAAATTCCTTTACTTAAGTAGTAATATCACCCAATAAAAATAAGTTAGTGTAACACACGAGTAAATATACTTAGTTACTTTCCACCACTGGTGTTAAAACCATTTATTAAGTGTTTATATACTATGAGTTTAAATACAGAGTGGCTTACTTAATATCACTTAAATGCAGATCAATTAAAGCTTATTTGCATTTCATAACAGGGACCGAATGATAAACTCTGGACGCAGGACTTCTGAGGCCCTTCTGATACAACTCATTGAGATTTGTTTTTAAAATAATGTATTTGAGAGGCCAAAAACAAGGTTATTTTCATCTTTTGTTTTTTTCTTTCTCAGCAAATTCCTTAAGGATACAAAATATCACAAAATAGTGAAAAAAATGCTAAATGTCCCAGAGTCCAAACTGGCATATTCAAGTTATGCTTTTTTAATCCAACCAACAGTCAAAAACCCAGAGTTCCTCAATTCAAAATGATATAAAACAGAAAATCTCACATATGAGAAGCTAAAATCTGTATTTTTTGCCTTTTTTTTTATCTTAATAAATAATCGAAATCATTAATTAGAGATCAAAATTAATCTTTTTCTCTTGACTTAATCATTTCAGCCCTACTCCAGACAATCAGAAACACCATGCAGCCTCTTTTGCGTAAAAGATTTCAGACACTTTTATTATTGTACAAGTGAGACCAGCATAATGAAAGTGATAATACCCATGAACATGAAAGACATTTTTTCTTACTGTATTTACAGAGAAGTGTCTTCACATCACACACAAAAGAAAATCCTTCTACAAAATGAACAATTTGTAAATAACATAACAATTAAATAAACTCCACCTACCTTTAGGTTTACAGCTGAATATGCATATGATGACCATCTCTGCACTGCATAGAATTTATACATATACTTTTCCTCATGAACAACGTGGATTTTTCCTAATAACAATAATAATACTGCTCTCATGATGCATATAGGCGGCCTGTAAATAAACATTAACAAGAACTAAGTCTTTGGCAAATGCAAATACATTCACTTGACAGATGAGGAAACCATCATTTCAGCTTGATTCAAAGAAATAACTTGGCCTGAAACATGTGAAGGAGCTGAAGTTGAACAAGAGAACATGTTTAAGGCATTTAGCTGAAATCGTCGCCCTGCTTTTTGACGTTATGGGAGTCATCAGAATCATCCAATCGGAGTGAATCTGGATGCTTCTGGCAACTAAGTGGACAAATGATGATACTCGTTTGATTCGGGATGGCTGTTATATCCTTTTTCTGTGGTTGAATGCCAAAGACTTAATCAACTTAAATAAAAATGTAAGCTGTGAGAACATAGTAGTGCACATCAAGGCAGAGACATAATGGGCCTTGAATGACAGGAGAAAACTGTGAAACTTGTAAGTGCCTTTTCAGACTTTTCAGACATTTTCATGAAATAAAGCAAATATGCATCATCATTTTTCTGCATAATATCGTTCCAGTGTTGCAAACCTCCAAAATAGTGCAAAATTAACAAAAAACACAAAGGGTTTTGCCTGATGACCTCTTGTATCCTGACAAACAAGAAATAGTAAAACACTAGCCAAGCAGTCTGCAGTTTAGTCGTTATGAATTATAAAAATGAAATAAAAAAATCATTTTAAGAATATATTTACTAGTTTCTTGAAATCTTGCAAATAGCGGGCCATGGTGATATATTGTCATGGCTCCCTCTATTTTCAAACGGACGTTTCTTTATTTATTTCATTTTCATTTTTACATCTTGATTGTGTATCACAGAGAACATGTCCTAATCTTCTCATGGCATCAGAAGCGATCGATTTACTCATGCTGGATGTTTGGTCGGTGACTGTTCAGATGGATAAAAACAACGTTAGCCTGCCACAGCCTGCATGTGCTGCTGCTAATCTCCTCTGATCTCACTGCGCTGCCATCTGAATCGAGAGGGAGACGAATGGAAAAAGGAAAAAAGGCTGCTGCTACATTTTAAGCTCCGGACAGCGTCCCTGCTGAGAGCCGTCAAGAAAAGGAATGTACAGTATTGATCCATGATGGGATGAGACTGAGACGCTGCTACAGGGGGAAATAAATTCTCATATTTTTGTTTTCAGTGTTCTTCTTTTCTCATTTTATAACCACTGTAATTAGCCACAGTTTTCATCGCGTGGTAACAACTTTCAGTGTCTCTGGTGACGTCTTGTGGATTTTTTTTTTTTTTTGGCTTTGAGTGTCCAAAAAAGCTGCGAGGAGCAAGGAGAGGGAAGTCGTCTGGAATCCCCCAAAAAATGTTTCTTATTGTGTGAGCCGGGAACATTTTATGCGCAGTTGCTCAGTGTCCAGTGGACCATGCCACTCACACCGGGGCAATATGGAGGCTAAGGCCATGGTCCTGCAGGTTGATTTGGTTTCCATGGTAACTAGTGACGGTCATAGGCAGTGGCAGCAGTGGGAGGGGCGGAGCCTCTCGATGCGGCACTATAATAATAAGGGGAACCTGAAAGTTAACAGAAGAACGAACCATTTGAAACAACAACAAATACAGTTTTTGCTGCCATTTACCAGACTTTATATCATCATTATTAGTTTCATTGTTTAGCTGTTGTTTCACACATTATACTGAAAAGCTTTTTTACTTAAGTCAACGTTCACTAAGCCCCACCCCTTTAGTTACTGTTGCTTGGCCTGTTGAGCTGTCAAGTTTATAATTTTTTAAATAAAGGTTCCTTGATTTCAGACAGACGGACAAAAGCAGGTTTCTCGTTTCTAGCCAGCAGCTTTACAGGCTGTAATGGCAACTTTCGCTGACAGATTTTATTAACTGTAGCTAGCCAGCAAGCCCATTACTTGGCTGAAAATATTGTTTTATTCATTTTAAGACGAGAATTTTGTAAAAAGGGCTCTTAAATGTGCACTTGAGGGCTTCGTACATAATATTGTGAGAAAAAAACTGCAACGAAATGTTAACGAAATGCAGTAAGTGGAAAGACGGAGACGCTAATGTTAGCCTCAACCTGGATGCTGCAATAGCTCTGCTTGTTAACTGTTTTTGGAACCTGTAAACCCACATAATAATGTGTTTTGGGTTTTGGAAAGCCTTGGAAAAAAAAAAAGACACCAACCTCCGAAGCTTGAAATCCTAAGCCCTCCGTGCCTAGTTACGGTTGCTAAGGCTACAATTGGACAAACGCCGTTTGGGGGGCGAGGGGTTTAGCGAACGGTCAATTAATCATTCTCATCCAGTTTCTCAGTTTCCACTCACTTAGTAATGCTGGGTTGCTGAATCGCCAGGCTTCATTGTAGGATGTGTACTGTGGATGAGAGTAGGGGTTCCCCGAAAACTCACTCCCTGCAAAACAAAACAACAAATCAATTAGCATTTCAATGCATCAAACCATTACCCCTTCACATGCAGTCATTTCTCGTCATTCAAAACAGGATGCAATTTGAGGGGGAAAATGATAGTCATCGTTGTGCGACCAGTCAAGCAAGTAATTTATTTCTTTTTCATTTCACTTAAGTTATGCAACACTGAACAATACAGGATGTGACACTGAAGGCGGCTTTCCCTGTCCCATTTATGGATATCTACCCATTCTTCTTCCTCCACTATATTCCAAACCAGTCTAATAAATACAGAGCGGTAATAAACAGTTTCATGCATACATTTTTGATATGCTGCAATAAATCCTGCAGCCTTTCTTGGAGGAATTTTAACATCTCCAATCCGAGCCCCCTCCAGCCTGAGCTCTGGTGTTTGGTAGGACAGGATTTCATTGCTGGGGAAGTAACTTGGAGCATGTCAGTGAGCACTGCTGTTGGTTCAACACGTTTCTTTCTTTTACGAGACAATAAAGGCAAGATTTTATATGAAGCTGGTGAGAAATGGCTTTGCTTTAACAGTGTTTTGCGCCTGTCACTAAATCTTAGTGGTTGTGTACAGGACGAATGGGTTGTAACACAAAACCACAAGCCATGGGATTAAGGCCCTCATCTTTTGCTTTGTGCCACATAAGAGCAAATGGAAAATGAAAGTGTGTTTGACTTGATGCTTTTCCACCAGCATGATTTAACAATTTTATTAGTCAAAATCCTAAAATAAATTCGGACTGCACTGCCACCGGGTGCTGCCACATGTCCCTTTGTTTTTACTGGTGGCTCTGAAATGGACAGTTTGCAGAAGTATGCCAAAAAACATGAAATCTCTGTATTCTTAAAATAGCTTTGGAGTGGAAAGTAAAAAATAGAGTGCACTCAAAGACTGCACATCTTTTGTGTACTTCAAATTTATATTGAGAGGCCAGTCTGACTCATTTCAAGAGTAGAAAATGTTTAGAAAGCAGATCTGCACTGCACATAGTTACAAAGCATCATGGGATACATGTGGAAGGTTTTTTTTCATTAAAGTAAGTGTAGTGGTTCATGGGAAAATAGCAACCATTCTAAGTAAAACTATTCTAAATCTAAATAAATAAATACAATTCATCTTCGTTGTATTGGTGTGGCAAACAAATGTAAAAAACCCTGGCAGATAAAACTATCTGGACTGCAAGATGGCACTGGAGGCAATACAAAATGTGTATCTTTGTAACTTTGTTAACGAAATCCTTTCAAAATCATCTACGAAAGCACTTGTTCCTTGTAATATGAGCTATTTTTCAAGTTTCAATGAAATATTTGAAAGAAAACCCCCACAAACAAGTCAGTTAATATAACCTTCTTGGCTGAGGTGATAACGAAACGTGTCATGGCAGCCCTGCATGAAGAAAAGAAGAACAGCCAGAGCCTGTGATGGGTTGTGTGATTGGTAAATGATATGCTAACACAGGACACACTCCACTGGTTTCCCCATCCATGTGGTTTAATCACATTAAAGCAAAATGCCGGCTGTGTTTTGGTGGAAATATGTGTGTTGATGCTGGAGCTGCAGAAGCGTATAAGCCCAGCACCAAAACTGCATCCCTCTCTCTGTTCCTGGCAGTGAAACACAAGGCTGACCTCCTCAGAGAGACAGCGATTTGAATATTTACCGGGCTCCCATGCCTCTGCCTTTTGACCCTTAACTGTCTGCTGTGAACCTGAACTGCAGGTTAAGTAGAGGAGGGGAAAGGGATATGCTCTGGAGCTCCGAGGCTGGGGAGGGCTGGTGCTGCTGTTTATCGATGGCTGGTGCGAACGGCCACGAGGGGAGATAATGAGCCAATAAGGCGGGAAGGAAGCAGGAAGGAAGGGAGAGCGACTGTCCTCTCCCTCGTCTCTGATCACTTATTCAGCCTGTCTAATCCAATCATACACACAGAGCTAATACAAGGATATGTGCACCTCTTACTCTGCAGGTTAATATTTATCGCCTCTCTGCGTAATTTGGCGCCAAAGTCTCTTCCCTCTGCTTCTATAGCTTCTACACCTGTTCGTTTTGAGGGCAATGCCACCTGCTAAATAGGCCCTGATGACAAGATGAAGCAGTGACGCCGTCTCTCACTCACCAGGAACCATTCCAGCGAGCGTGGAGGTTGGGTAGCTGCCCTGGCCTGTCGGGGGAACGTGAGGTGGGTACCCTGGTAAGGTAGTGTTGGCCATATCTCGACCTGGAGAGACAAAATAAAACAACAAACACATCATCAGTGCTTTCCGGTTTCAATGTGACTTGGAGGAATATCTTTTCTATAAAACTCAGCTAAAAACATCCATGGTTACTTTTACTGAGATTTTACTGAGACTGAGATAAAATAAAAGCAAAATATATAATGTATGGATCGAATATCCTGCAGTGCATGAAGCACCCCTAATTAAAAGTAACAATACAGCATTGCAAAAATACTCTATTACAAGTCCTGCATTCAATTAAGTTATTGATATTTACTTATTGTAAATATCAGACTGTTACTATTTATTAGA
Source organism: Pempheris klunzingeri (assembly GCF_042242105.1). NCBI lineage: Eukaryota > Metazoa > Chordata > Actinopteri > Acropomatiformes > Pempheridae > Pempheris > Pempheris klunzingeri. The sequence goes on along the minus strand of NC_092031.1, from coordinate 8,084,571 downwards.
TATATTGAATTATTGTAATACTATTACTGATGTTTTAATGGTGAGAAACATTTTAAAGATGTAGCAGGTGGAGACTGAATTAATCTGACCTACTGTAATATATACTGTTGGTTAGCTAAATCTATAAATACTTACTGTTTTTATATTTCTTATTTGAATGCCAAAAGTAGTGGAATAAAAAGAACAAAGTTTCCCTTTAAAATGAAGTAGAGATGAAGTATAAAGTGAAATAAAATGGAAATATTCAAGTAAAAGTACCTCAAAACTTTACTTAAATACGGTACTTGAGTAAATGTGCTTAGTTACTTTCTATTTCAGCTTTTAGGGTTCAGTTACAAACCAGCTATACTGCAATGATATAACACATCATAGAAATATGATGTTACAACTGCGATTCATCACCACCACCGCAAGTCAGTCAGCACAGTAAGTCCATTTTCACTGTAGTTTAGATAAACTCGACCACCCGGGTCAAGCTATAAACAAGACAACAGCTGCTGCTTTGAGGCGACTGAATACTGCTCGCACAAATATGCCTCCTCATTACACCGTTGTCGAAATATGGCAGCCTTTACTGTGTCCCATAAGGCTCCTGTCTTTTCCTCTGTGGCTGTAAAGTCCAAGCACACTGGCCCCTTCGCACCGCGTCACCCATCCGGCTGCAGATATTCAGCTCTGTAATTGGGAGTGACGGCTGGGTTGTCCTCGCTAGCCACAGGGACACTTGGACAACGGCACGTAACCCCAATCTGCACAGGGGCCGGGGTAGGAGAGGCCCCTGTTATATTGTCAGTCGTGAGGGCCACTTGGACTCAAAGGGAAAATCATCTCATCTCATCGCAATGGAGGTTTAATGAGGGACTATTAGGCAAAATACACTGTGGCATCACTAAAGAACTGTTGTCCATGTTGTTGACTCTACAGAAAAGTGCAGTCACATGCAGAAGAAGATCAGGATGTTCAGAGAAATGTATGGTGCCAACTTCACTTTAGTTTATTAGAAAATCACACCCGTTTATTCATCAACCAGATTTTGTCTATGGCCTTTTGTAGTGTGTGACAGTTGTCTTAGCCTGTTCATGCCGTTTGTTATTATTGTTCTAAAAATGTTTTCATGCTGCCCTCTTGGTCAGGTATCTCTTCAGATTTCAGTTAAACTTGGTTGAAAATACAACTGAAAATACAGCAACACCTCTCAAGCACAAAACACATTAATCAGTCTGAATACTGAAAACTGAATCATACTGCCACAAAGCATTGCTAATGAGAGCGTAAACCCCAGGCAAATATAGATATTGACTGAAAAATCCAATTCATACATGTTGCAGTATCATGAAAAACGTCTTTGTTGGTTTGAGGGTGAGCGAACGAGCCCTCTGGGTACTGAAGTACCTGCTGCTACAGGCTGGCAGGCATACTGGCTGCAGTGGGGGCCACAGGGGCCGGGGAGTGAAACAGCTATTGAAGAGGCAGGGTGGCAGGCCTGGAGGTCCACAGGCCTGCAAGGGGGGAGGAGGAGGAGGAGGAAGAGGAGGACGAGGAGGAGGAGGAAATTAGGAAGTGGGGAGTGGAAGGAGCCTTAAGTATGCTTCCTTATTGTATGCTTCCACTCCTGCATGATAGAATACACATGTATCTTAATAAAAATACCTCACTGTCGAGTCCCAGGAGTGGATTCTCCCTTAAAACATGTGCCAAATAACAACTTTTCCATTTGTGTTAATGACTTGTATGATAAAGAAACGATTTAGCCTCATGTTGAACAACTGCTCTCTATTATTTGCAAATCTCAGCACTGATGGCTGTATTGTATGCGGCCTGGTGAGATGTGTCCTTTGGTTAAAGCGCTCAGACACGAGGGCTGCGGAGTTAAAGAGCTTTACAGAGAAGAGTGAGGTCATGCCGGACCTTTCATTTATAATAAGAATTAGTTAGCCACAAGCCAGTGAACATAAGTCAAAGGGAGCCGTGGGAGTACTGTAGGTGGGGGGTCCAGCAGGGGTGAGGCCATTGTGTGTCTGTGTGTGTGTGTGTGAGTGTGCAGACATTGGTAACTATTGTCTAACTGTCTCAGCAAACACTGACCCAATCTTTTCTTCATTATTATTGCAGCAGCTACAGAAGTCATACATGTTTAATAAAAGTAAATACTCTTATCTCTTCATTACCTCGCTTCAAAGAGATGAAATACATAATGAGCACAGGATCCCTGCTTTTACTGTACGATCCCGAAGGAAAGATCTAGTTTAATTTCTTTAAAACATGGAAAAACTGGGGGTACTGGTGATAATGTGGGATGAACTAATCACCCTTCCTCTACTTTTTCTCTCTAGATAGTGACTGCGATTGGCCGACAATAGTCAGAGATCAGTGCTTTTTTTTTTTTCTCAATGTTTTTCGGTTTAAAATCTTCATGTTTCACTGGTGGAACTAATCAATTTTGAGGCTACAACAAAACATCACTGCTTTACTATAACAGGATACTGTAAGACACCAAAATCCTTTGATATTTGTGTTGATTTACACGATTGTCCCAGAAGGTCCTTATTGCAATTTGACAATTTTAATAACATCATTGAACGTCTAAGAAATTGTATCTAATGTGGGTCGACCACTTACCAACTGATACCTGATCAATATCAGCCCTGGTACCGATCCACTGTGTCAGATCAGGGCATCAATACTTTAAATTTCACCTTCATTAGAGACTTCAGTCTTCATTCTAACCTTAAATAGTAACCACAAAACACACATTTTGGTGGTTTTCTGCTTAGTTTTTGGAGTGAACGTGAAAATCATCATGTATTTTGTTAAAAATTTTTATTATGCAAACGTACAAAAGCAGCAGATTGAAGATTTGACTTGACTAGAAAATTATGTTTTCCAACAGGATAATTTTTTTTCAATGAGAAAAGCGAATGTCAGTCTATGTATTCTGAATGTTTGCCATCAACTTTACTCTGTTTTTCATTACTTGTTGACCTTGATAATAATAATCACAGCCTCTGTTGAATCCTGTTTTTGTATATTCCAGGATACAGTTGGCAGTGACTGCCAGCAGCTCTGTGACTGTTGCTTTATGTCCGCTTTAAAGCCCTCTTTCAGAGAGGCGCCGGTTTGGAGAATTCTCTGTACAGCAATGATAGCCTCATTAGCTGCTTCCTAGCCTTTGTTGTTTTTACAACAGAGATGTGTGTCCAGATTCTCATTAAAAGATGGGCTTCTTTATATTGTCTGCTTCCTCTGACAGTCCCCTTAGATTGAACGCCAGCAAATCAAGCTATTTATTTTCCTCTGCCCTCTTTTTCTTTCCCTGCGAAAATCAATTCAAAGATTTTTTGGTTTGCTGTTACAAAAGCCTGTTGATTTCTGTCTTAATTTGAAGAGTGGCTCTTTACGGTCGCTGCTGAGCTGGGAATACAGTATTTCCTGCTTGTAGCGTGCCGTGTAATACCTGATTTTTCCAGACAAGATTGTTGTGCTTTTGCAGGTATTTGACAAACTGAGAACAAATGGCAGCATTAAGTGCCGCTGCTAATTTTCTTGATTTGAACTACACAGAGTGACTGAAAGCTTTATGCAGCTTAAACTATTTTGCCATTGAAAAAAAAGGCAACACGCTGTGAGAAGACGAAGGTTCATGGATTTGATCTCAACCCACGACAACATGACAAGAAACATTCTGCATTCCATTTTTTGCATTAACGTCAACTCAGTGTCTTAAAACGCAAACAGAAAAGCAGGGTGACCTTCTCTTTATTTGGCACGGGAACAAAGTCGTTTGTGAATGACTCTTTTGCTTGCAAGAGTATTAAATTTAGCATGACAGGGACACCTTCATGTTTGCTACAACAACAACCAAAAATCTCTGACCTCCATTTTCTAGGCTATATGCAGAATGGGGCAATTTATCACAAGCCAAAAAATCTCAGCACCCTAATTAATTACAACTAAGTAAAGAATGTTTGGAGAGCCAAATTGCTTTAATTCCCCAAACACCGGCTGAAAGTCATTCATTATCAAATGTGTGCTCAAAGGTTAGTTTGCTTTTGTGAAGACGAAATAAGCATTAATTTCGGAGCCAGAACCTGCGTGTCCCCCTGTGGGGAGACGGGCGAGTGGTTTGTCATGAGGCCACACGTCACTGACGGCAGGTTCGCTGTCTGGTCTTTGCTCGCTGCTCAGTGGACAACGGCGGGTCTCGGTACTTTCTGTGTAGTTCACCCTGAGAGCACTCACTCACCTTAATTGAACGGGATAGTTGTGTTTGCCGGATGAAGTTTTGTTTAGAGAACTGGCAGGAAGGGATAAAGGAGTGTACAGAGGCAGCTGCTTGAGGAGGTGTCATTGACACTGGGGCTTTAAGCCTTTGGAGGCCTCCATTAACAGGCCCAGCAGGGAATATGTTTAAAGAGTCTTCAGTATGCAGTCACTGAGTGGAGATGTGTAAAACTCCCACTGAGTGCTCAAGGGAATCCGCTCAGCGCTCGAAGATGGCTCTTAAGTCTGAAGCACCGTCAAGAAAACAGGTGGGCTCTGACTAATTTCAGGAAATACAGAAACTCTCTATAGAAATAGTGGACAATTGGCCGTATCAAGGCCATCTCTCCATTTATTTCTCAAAATACACAAAAAAGTTCAGAGCTCCTCCTTCTGCTATTCATAAATTCAACCACGGCTCACACTATTTGAATTTTAAGCAGTTTGAATGAACAAGAATAAGAAGCACTTGAGATGAAATCCATCTCTCGAAGGGAATTCATCAAAGAAATTACTTCCCATATCAACAATAGAAATTACCTCACAATATGCAATTGTCCTATCCACATATTCATGGAACCCTTTGGTGTTTTTATGGGGTAAGAGGGACTATTTAGCAGGTAATACAGCATTAATGTGGAGGAGAGGGAGGAAGAAAAAAAAACGGTTTTAATGGAAGTGGCTTCTTGCCTCTGAATTTCGATGATGTGCACAATGCCCTTAAATCCCTTTCTTATTTGAGCCTGCTTTGCAGGTACTTTTGAGCCTTAATAGGATAAGTAGAGGACACAAAAGATTTCTATCTCTCAAGTCTTTCAGTTCACTGAGAATCCAGATCTCTGGCAATGAGCACTTCATGAATCATTCATTTTTAATAGATTATGCAAATTCCAGGACATAAAATCAACAAGATCAATAACTGCAGGCGTTTTAATTGGTGTTCGAAAAACATTTTAAGGATGAACATAATCTCCAGTTCTTTGCCCCGTAAAGACACAATTAATTTGAAATTGGATCTCGGCCTAAATACTGCAGATAATTTACTACTTTTTGCATGGCTTAAAATTCCTCTGGTAGGCTTATCGCTGGCAAGTAAACTGTAATACTCAGCCATTAGAGAGACCACACACCTGAATATCACCTAATATCCACACAGGCAGTCACCGAGGGAAAACCAAGCAGAGGAGCCACTAACTAAATACTAATTACTAAGTGGAAGTCACAGTCATGTTTGTTCCATTAGTTTGACCTCTGTATGCTTTATTTCTCTGCCACCAGTAAGACCTACCACCAGGAAAGGGCATGGAATAAACTTATTTACTAACACAAAAGCAAGTGATGTGCTTTTCATACGCAGACACACACACACACACACACACACACACACACACACACACACATTGATATGCATACAATCCCATCTTTCTTCCTCTACATGTCTCTTTGCACCTGTAAAGCAGTAAGGAGACCCTCTCTGTAGAGACCATCTAAAATATCCCAGGTGCAAACAAAGCCGCCTGCAGAACCAGGCCTGCTTTTCTGCAGGGCCATCGGTGCACAAAGGACAAACACACACCTTTCTTCTCAGGAGGCCTGCCTTACAGGGGAAATCTACCTCCCACATATTAATGAGAAAAGGGCCCTTTCTTTTCTCATAAGACTGCTTGGCTATCATTTGAGAAAGGGGGCCGCTGCAATTTTCAATCACCCTGTCCTCCCCCACGCAGAACTCGTTGCCTTTGATGGCCGCTGCATAATTATATGAATTTTAATAAAAGCTCTGTATATTAATCTCAGGCCCCCGACAGTCATCGTAAACTTTCAGTAAACTTAACCTTCTTCTTGGTAATAACACGGCAACAACGAAACAATATTTCAATTAGCCAGGCAGTCATTAAGTGTGACAAGGAGAGGAGACGATGAGGGGAGGGTGGGGGTGGGGGGGGTTGGGGGGAAGGGGGGAGGAGAGGGAGAGGGAGGGAGATAGGAGGGTGAAATAAATGATCATGGTGTTAGAGTTAGGTGGCAGAAATGCCAGAGCGTATTTACAGAGGCACATTACTCGTGCTTGGAGACACACAAACTGTCTCCCAGCGAACAAATAACAGGAGTAACACAGCAGCAGCCAGCGAGCAGTCAGTCCTGCATGGTGGCCTTTTTTGCGAGACCTTGCTCTGATACACAGTCATAGTTCTGATGTGCTGACACCCAAAGGTCCTTGTCCACCAGTGACTGAACAGCTCACCCCCACCGAACAATCTCTCTCATCACCTTGCTTGCTCAGCAAAAAAAAAAAAAAAACCAGACGGAGGACAGCCGCCAAGCTTTTATCGCATCATCGTACCACCTTTTCAGCTCAGAGTGAAATGGGATTAAAAAACGTCTTCACACTTAACTTTTTGGTTTGGCTTTTATTTTCACACATGTCATTTTTTTTGTCAATTGCACAAGCATTGTTTTTCTTGATCTTTTACATTGTTCAAAACCCCTCAGCTGAAGCTGTGGCCCGGCAGCATAAAGGCGTACTGTATGGCACTTGATCTTACCTACAGGGTAGCTTTGCGACACACTGGGGCCCAGGTCTGGGTTGGCGCTAGAGGATAAACTGGGCTTGACTTCGTCCAGGCTGGAATTCAGGGCAGGGAGCGAGTACTCATTAGCCTGGGAAAAGGACAGTTGAATCATTACACAACCAAACAATACCTAGATGGAAATCCTCCCTTCTCCTCCTCCATTAAGCGCTCCACACAGGCCTGTGCGAGTATAAATTTGTATGAGAGCATTGTGTGTGTGTATGTGTGTGTGCGGGCGTGTGTGTGTTTCAAGCTGCAGGGTGGCAGTTCAAGCATATCATGAATGTATTTTGGTATTGTCTGAGAGGAAGTGGGATTTTGAGATGAGTGAAAAGCCAAGGCGTCAGCTGGCCCTTTGTGCTTGACTGCAGTCCTACCCCTGATCAGCCAAGGGAGAAAGCAGTTCTGCTTTGTTACAGGCACACCATGTGGCCCTGTTTGAGAGACACCATTCACCTTTTTTCTCCTTTTTTTTTCTCTTTGCGTTTAATTTGGAGTCTAAACCACCTTTAAATTTCATTACCTCTCATCTCTAAATAGAATCACTTGTACTGCTTACGCTTTTTGTTAGAATTCGACTGTCTGAGCTTTTGCTTGTTGTGTGCACTCAGAGGTTTTGTTAAAGGACTAGTTCACTGCAGTCACACACACAAAAAAACATATTTTTAGTGCTAGCGATGCAGATAAGTTTTATGCGCCTGGGTTTTGAGATGCTCACCTCTGGAACTTCCATCTCAACCCCAGTTCAACAGAGGTGAACGGAGCATTTGAGCTACTTCACTTTTTAGATTTTTTTTATTGAAAAAACTAAAAGGAAGGGCAGGTTATCATATTATATTATTATATTATTGTGCCAATATGATACCCGGGCTAGCTGAGTACCAAAACAATACATTCAATATATAATAATAATATATAATACTAATAATAATAGGTACTTTTTAACTTGTTTTTTTCTTTGTTTTTACAGAATGCTTGTTTTAACTTTAACTACTGAAGCCTGTCAAATGTTTGTGTCTATTAAATATTGTGTGTCTTGAAATACTCAAACATAGCTGAAACCATGGCAAAATTAGGATCAGAGGTTATCTGATTCAAAAATAAGCCAATAAGACTATGAATCAGACCAGACATTTGATGCCAGGTCTCTGTAGTTGAGATTTCTGATACTGAGTGTTTTGGATGATATATTTCAGTTGGTGCCAAAAGGTATTTCTTTCCAGAAACTATGTCCTGGTAACTCTGGATATTCAACAGAAATCAGCTTTGGTAGGAACCGTTTCCTGAGCAGAAAGTAGTTCACAGCCAAATCTGTGGATTATCTGCTGGAACTGGGACATTGTTTCTGGAAAAACACGTTGCTGTAAATTTTTTTAAAGAAAAATGTTCATTACTTTGAGCTCTGCAAACTCCCATTCAGTGGAGGCAAACCGGTGCGAGGCGAGCAAATAAAACCAAAGTTGTGTCTTTGTGATTTGGGTGAACTGACCCTTTAATTTTTCTTTTTTCTTTTTATTCAATCTAAAAATAATTTCTTCCCAGCTTGTCTCTCATCATCATGTTTCCTTTTGTAAATCCTCTAAAAGACACTTATGGCAGATGTTAGCAGATTTTTTTTAATGAGATGAGACTTCCGGAGTCTGAGTGTTGACAATGTTTGTCCAAAGCTCAGTGTGAGCCTGAGTGGCTCAGTGGGCCGCGCTCCCACAGGGGGACGCCCGTGACCCCGCTCTTGTCTGCCACTATCACCGATAAACTCTAATTGTCTGCTACAACTGTTCACTGGCACAATGTCGGATGTTTTCCTCTATTCTCAGAGGCTTCAGACGCCAAACAGACGTTTTATCATGCAGATAAAGGGCAGAAGGGGGAAAACTGAAAAGATAGGTCTGAAAGGGATGACCAAATGGCTAGCAGAAGTGTGGGAGGGGTGAATCCATTGAGTTTTGCATCTCCAGAATGGGTTTTTAATGCCTTGCTACAGAACCCAGACACTGGCTAATAGGGCCACATTTTCCAGAGGAAAAAAGAAGAAAAAAAACGTGAGGCACCCATGAAAGAGAAAGTGCTCTGATTAATATCGCATTAAATTAAACCTGATTTTTCTAGACTGTTCCTAGCCTCCTTTTTTCTTTTTTCCTCCGTACTTGCCCCCTTTTTTAGTCTAACCCTTTTCCCTCTGCCTTTTAATACTCTCCCTGACGCTCTTTGTGATTGCAAGTCATTTCCAATTCGTTTTGGTATTGATCTTCCAGTAGAAATCAGTTTTGTAATTAGCTGCAAATTAGGCCCTCTTCTGGAGGTGAGGCCTGTCCCACTGATTTATCACCTGCGTAATTCGCCCCGATTGGAGAGAAATTAAAATGAACTCAATTAGGCGACTGCTTTCGCTTTATGGGTCCGACTTGTAGTTTGGTGGGAGAAATTAATAGTCTCTTGTTGTTTAATAGTATAATGAAAGTAAATAAAGGTTATCCATTGTAATAAGCCCAGAGCTTTTAATAACCGGTGCTTTCTGGCTGTCGTTTTGGCATGGGGGTGGCTGTTCCCCAAATGCCTCTTAATTTTTGAAATGAGGATGGATGGCGAGTGTGGTTTTAATGTCAAAAGGAAGGAGGAGGAATAAATGGTTTCATACATCCATTTCATGAATACATGTTACAATAAAGGCAGCCTTGAGGACTGCGTCAGTCATTAAACATCAAGGTATGACACAGAATTGGAAAATAAACAACAAAGGCAAGAAGCAGCAGTTGAATAACACAGCAAAAATGAAGAAAAATCTAGGTATTGATTAATTTCATGTTGCCTTACTGTTATTCTCAATTACAGGGGATACAAGGAATGTGTTTTTCATCACAAAATCAATAATGTGTGGGAGTTTTCCTGGTGATCCCTCCAGCATTATACATGCTTGGTTGTAATCCAGTTCTTTTGTGCTTCATTCAGCTTCACATGCACAATTTGGGTGTGTTTACTGTATCTGAAGAGAAAAAGTAGAAGAAGTGTTGAGCTGCAGTGCTACTAACCTGTTCAGGTTTGATGTGCTCCGATGTAGGGAAGACGTCAGGGTACGAGGGGCGTTCAAAGACCCGGTCCAACGCTTCCAGCTGCTGCTGGGTGAAGGCATCTGCCCTAAGGTGTTTCCGTAAACTCTCCACACTACCCTGAGAATCACTGTGTGGGCCAGAACCATCTGAACCATCTACAAGAAGAAAGAGCAACAATCGAGACACTGACCCTGGGAAGCTGGCCTTTACTTCAAGCTATGCACTTTATATTCTCCTCATGTTTTTTTCTGTACCACCTCTGTAGGGGATCTGAGGAGGACAGAAAGGGATGGAGTGCAGGTTTTCCCTGCTCCTTAATGGCTGTAGTGAGCCACTGGCTACATCACACAAGCTTTTTCCCTGCTCCCCCACCACAGTGGTAACACCATCATGATCTGAGAGCCCTCTGGTAATTGATGGATTACCATCACTTGCAAATATATACATGTTGTGGCAAGCATGTCTACTAATGAAAGCAGCAGCCAGCCCATTATTGTGCCTTTTTATTCCAGCCAAAGGATTTCTCCCCCCTCCCCAGAACCTTACTGGTGCTCGCTGGAATCAAGAGCAGTTTTTTTTTTTTTTTTAAAGCACAATTTCCCTTTCACAATTCAATACTACTTTCATTCTCAGCGAGCGTGTGGTTCCATTTGGAAACGGCGACGAAGGACAAGAGGCTGAATAAAATTGTACAGTCTAGTTCAATCATCCTGCTCTCCAAACACAGGAATTTTCTCCTGACTCCTGACCTGATTACCCGACTGTTGGGAGAGGGATGCCTTAGCTTTTCCCGTTGTCACTTGCGTGCGACACTTTAAAGCCTTTACAGACCATCCTACCATGCCTCCCTTTTTTCCCCCTTCCCCTCCTTCTCTCCACAGCCCTCACCTCTCCTGGCTGCAGTGGCTGTGTCTGTAGGTCTCCTCCCCGGATCCCAGAAAGCTTCAGCTCCCTTACAAATCTGTCATTCTAAATTTGCGGCAGATTATGTTCTCCCCTCAGTGGGAGAGTGGTGATATATGATATGCAAGGCCCCTATTGATTGCCTGATCTGGTGGCAAGAGGGAGCTGAAATGAACTTGAAATGAACATCATGCCTCAACTCATTGTGCGTATAATACTCTACTTAATCCCACATTTTTCTCTGCCATGGAATTCAATTGATCAATCATGTCTGTGTGATAGTACCATTTGGGAGGGTTATTGCCATTCTATTCTGCTGCTTGACCTTTTTTCACAGGCTGAGGCCAGAGGATGAACCCGACTCTCCCATGAAGAGGCTATAAAAGAGAGTGTTCGTGTGTGTGTGTGTGTGTGTGTGTGTGTGTGTGTGTGTGTTCGTGTGTGAGCATGTGTGAGTGTGTGCAACCTGAAATTGTGCTGAAAACTGCAAAAATGTTGAGCGATAAATAAGTTATGAGTTTGCTAACAGTGTCTTGTTAACAATTATTCTGTTTTCACTGCACAAATGAATGCAGGACTTATCTACAAGAAATGCACCATTCCAATACAGCGGATCATTATCGGTGTTGATACTGAGCTTATCAGGTCGATTGGGTTTTGGCCATGATGTGACCGATCTACAATGAATCAAGTTTTGATTCATTCACTGTCATTGAATAAATCAAAGGCGTTTGCTGTCAGATCGTTCAGTCATGGTGGGCAGCTCAATCAGTTTTGTGATCCCTGTCCTCACGTTACCTTACATAAAGAGTTCGACACAGTCAGGTAAACAGATTGTAAAAATTCAGGTATTCATAATTTCTTCTTTCGTCTTATGAGGGTACATCACTCTTCAGTGAAAACCTTGCAATTAAAAAATGTTGCGATCCAGACAATGATGCTCCAATCCATCATATTATCTCAAAAACCTTTGTAATCCAGCTAAAAGATGGCTGCTTTCTTGGTTTCTGAAAGGGTGATATGTTGGAAATGCACATACTTTTCACAGGGCAGTGATGTGTTTTATTCATCTGCCTGTCCCAAACATTTATAAAGTTAACTTGCTCACACTGAGTGTTATAATCAAACCAGAGATGTTTTTTTTTTTTCATAGCTGCACCATAGCATCAAATTGAAAATATTCTGGATGTTTTGATGTATCATTTGTCACACATTTTCTCAAAATGTATCCAAAACATTTGAGCAACATTTAGATTTTGAAAGAGAGGTTTGAGGTTTTGAAAAACACATGACCACAGTAGAATTTAAAGGAAACATTTGTTATTTTGGGAAATGCACTTATTCACTGTCTTGGTGAGAGTTAGACGAGAAGATCGATACCACACTCATGTCTCTCTGTTAAATATGAAGCTCCGGTCAGGAGATGGTTAGCTTAGCTTAGCATAGCTTAGCTTAGCTTAGCTTAAAGACCGGAACTAGCACCTCTAAAGCTCACTTACGACCATATTATATCTTATGTGTTTAATTGGTGCAAAAATCAAAGTGTAAAAACAACAAGCGGGCCTGCTTCCAGTCTTTATGCTAAACTAAGCTAACCACTGAGAAGTTAACATTTGCAATATGAGAAAAAAGCAACAGCTCTGATTTTTTTCTGATCTGCTGCTCATCTGAACATTTTGATACACGCAGGTGAATAGGCAGCATGTTTTCTGCACAGGCCATCACCTACTTTAGCTGCTGCCTGTCACTTTATCAAACTCAATTGTTCTCTTCGCTACCAAAGCAAATAGAGTCATTAATTACTTTCCATCAGCCGGCCCGAGCCACAACACCTGATCAATACCCCCCACCATATTTGTCATTCACCACAGTGGAATACACTTCCCACACACAAGACAAACCATCCTGGGTCAACCTACACACTCTTCCTCCCACTCAGACTGTGGACAGTCCCATCTGCCCTCCCAGCTACTGATTCCCATCTGACAAATCAGCCACGACTGTGTTTGGATGATGAAGATGATTCTGGTGACGTTCAGAGAATTTATTTTGCCTTTTAATTATGCTTCCACAAGTGTAAATCAAGTTTATGCATCCGTTATCACTTCCAAGACCGTCCTCCTAAGAAATACTATTGCAAAATGCCCTAAAATGGCAAATGGCAAAATGTCAGACTTGACAGGAGTCAACTATAGGTAGCTTTCCTATCCACAGTCACCACTGGTGTCTTTCAACCAATATCACCACTAACATTGACCATGCATTTATTATTGTAACCCAAGCTGTGCTCTTTCCCAAAGCTTAAACAAGTGGTTTCTGTACCTAAACCTAACCAAACCTTAACTATAGTGTTCACATCATTTTCAGTAATCACCGGTGATCTGTAACAGCTTTGGAATCAAATGAAAGTCTGAATTTAAATTTGATGGGTTATTTGTTTGTTTGTTTGGTGTGTTGGCCAGGAGATGTCATTGTCAACCAAATCTGATCAAACTTCACCTGCACAGACCTGATGAGGCAGATTAGTTAAGTTTTTGGGGACGAAATTCTCATTATTATTCTTATTATATTTTTTAACTTTATTTTTTGCTTATTACAAATCATTAATGTTAAATAGAAATCTTTACCATTTGAGGGTGTATTTCAGGCGCTGTTGTGTCTAGAAGTCAGAGTTGGAGATTTCCAAATCCATTATGCTGCGATGATACTAATCTTTGACCACAGTGGCTTTGTCGGTGTGTTACACGCTTGTCCCGCTCTGTGGTCATTTATTGATCATCGCAGGAGTTGAGTGTATTCATCTTGACATCGGTCTGTATTAACACTCCGGTAACGAGGGAGCAGCCTCTATCAGATCAGATAACCAGCTCTATAAAGCAGATTCCTCTCTGTGGGTTTGGCACCCAGAGGTCACGACCCCTCGCAGGAGGTTTTAGCCAACGTAACTCTGGGACTGGGAGCGAGTCTGAGTGACTGCGCGCCAAACAAAAACAGAACAATTATCATGAATGAAGTGCAGACTGAGTATGAATAGCAGCTTTTCTGAAAGTCTCTAATAGAGGAAAATAATTATTTCAGAATAAAAGTTTAAACTTCTTCACACAATAAGAGAGAGTTTCTAAGTTCTTGTTAGAGGCACGGGGAGGTGAGCTGGCACCTTGAGGTCATGAAGTCCCCCCTCAGATGAAAGAACTTACTCCCCCTCTCAGTCTGCTCCCTGTTTAAATAAAATGTCAACATACATACACTCTCATTCCCTTAACACATTGTTATGTATTTCACAATAAAACACCTCTATAATTTCCTGCCTAATTCAATTCTTGACTAATGAAATCAAATTAAAACAAATTGGATGAACTCAGCTGCATTTTGTTTTTCTAATTGAATGTTTTGATTATGTAAACATAAATGAAATATTGTATTTGGAATGTGATGTGTTTGTTCTGCATCACCAAAGATCTGTGATAAGTGTTTAAAGGGATTAAACGATAAATTGATTAGCAGATTGATGGAAAATTAATCAAGAAAATCTTGATAATCAGTTAATTGGAAAATGCCCAAACATTCTGTATTCACAGCCTCTAAAATGTGAGAATTTGCTGCTTTCCTCACTTTTATATGACTATAACTTTAATTTTGAGGGGGTTGGGTTGTTGTTTAAACAAAATATGACAATAAGAAGACACCACTCTGGTATTTTTTGTGCATTTTATTGGCCAAACAGTGAGCTAAAATAATTTAGATATTCCTTAATTGCAGCCCTGTGTCCGATTACTCATAAGATTCAGGGGGGAACATTTTGGAAACATTGCTTACTGTTGGCCATCAATTTGCAGTGATGTTCTTAGCTTTTAAAGGCTTTATTAATCTAATACAGAAGTTGCACTTAGGTGCTGACATTTTGCTGCGCTCTGAGTTCCTGTGTTGATTCTTCCTCTCCCCCAAAACAGATGCTGATACACAGAGCAGGGTGTGACGGCGGCCCGCTCCATCACTCATCTCCATCCACACAAATCGGTTCAGTCCTCATGACGCTCAGCGAGGAGAAATAATTAATTCAACAGCTACTGAAGCACAGAATCACATCCATTCTGACTGCCACTGGCTATTGTTGTTGGCTTTTGAAATATATGATGATCATCTTATCATGAAATTTCTCTCTTGGTATTTCTCTCATAAATCAAGAAGAAAGCCCGACACAAAGCGAGAAAACGATCAGAATGACTGAAATTAAGAATCGTCTACTGGGCTGATTGTGCAATTTGTGGGCCGCTCTGAAAGGACGTGTGATATGACTTTGAAAGACCGGACACACTTCATGGACACTGCATGTTCTCAACAGACCTGTAAGCCGTCTGCTCAGGTCAATTCAGCTCCCTCAGACGCTCACTAATAACAAGAAGGTGAACAAAAACATCCATGAAAGCAGATTTGTACTTAAACATCGAATACTTTATGAAAGATTTGTATTTCACCCCGAGAGGAGCAGCTTAAGCTTCTCCTTTGTCTTCTCTGAAGCCTACAGTGTCAGATGTGTTGGGGGGGGGGTTGGAGGAGTTGGGATGTGGGGCACTTGGATGTTAATCTGTGAGGTAATAGCTTTTCTCTGCAGAATTACAAATTCTAATATATGTCACTTTGTAAAACGTGCGGACAGCCGTGGTCACCACAGACACCGTCTCCGGGGGTCTCTCTCTCTCTCCCCCACTCTCCCCCACTCTGTCCATCTGCAACAATAGCTGCCAAGTGTAACATGCTACTTTTAATTTGCAATAACACGTGACAATAGCAGATTAATGGCTCTTATGACACCTGTGTCCCTGAAGCTCCTCTTTCCGAGACCCAGTGTACATAACGTGTGTCACACTACATTATCTCTACATCCCTCCTGTAATGGGGGACCTTTTTTTAAGGGCACTGCTGACTTGGAAACTTAGGAGCTGTCTGCCTGGCTTGGCAGAGAGCCACAGCTTCTGCCTAAAACAAATACTCTGGGCTACGCAGCCAATCCATTTCACCGGGGCTTGTGTTGCACACAGTCTCCCCTCCCTCACCCTTCCCCTCCTTTCCTTCGCTCATTTTTGTTCATGTTTTCAACCCTTGATAATGACTGCTTGTGCCATAATCATCGTGAGGCTTACCAAGTTAAATAGGGCTCAGGCAAGCTACTGTGCTGTGAGGAAATTTAATCCAAGCATTAACTGGCTATAGACTACCGCCTACAGAGGGAAGCAAAATACGTCTGAATAGCAAACAAGGCAACACTGAAACACAGACTTCAGCTGAAAAAAGAAACTGCTTAAAAACAAATACGCACATGAACATAAAAGCGGCACAAACACGCTTCATGATTTTCCAGATAGTGGTGTCTTATATGAAGCTTTCTC
The DNA here is from genome assembly GCF_042242105.1 of Pempheris klunzingeri. Lineage (NCBI taxonomy): Eukaryota > Metazoa > Chordata > Actinopteri > Acropomatiformes > Pempheridae > Pempheris > Pempheris klunzingeri. Next base: position 8,068,398 of record NC_092031.1, on the reverse strand, counting down.
GGATGAGAAGTGTTATTTTACCTTGTTTGGCTTGGAAAAAAATACAGAGTAGGCTTATTGTTATAGCAGTTGATTATTTCTAGACATATTTCTTAAAAGGTCTTATTAAAAAATGCATGAATGAGAGCAGAAAGAAAGAAAGCCCCTGAAGTTGAGGCATCTATGGCAAATGTATGGCATCTGATGATTTTCTTTCAACAATAAACTGAAAATAATGACACATGAATATAAAGGGACATACTGGAGCCGTGGTCTACATTTGAAAATAAAACGACTCACTATTTTCATGATGCCACTCAATTTCCATCAAAATGGATGTAAAAACCTCCACATCCACCAAAATACAAAGGAAATAAGTGTCTTAAATGACAGCTACGGCCCTTTTTCAAAAGACACTTTAGATCAACAGTTGCAAAATCTTGAAATTCAGGTGTTCTTTTTCTTTTTGGGGTAAGGTGCACTTTAAGAGGAGACAGCAACAGGACAATAGTGTCTACAGGGAAACATCGTATGTAATATACCATTCTTACAAACTGTGGCTCGAGGCGAGACATTGCTTTTGCAGCCCCGTGTGTGCGGCCAAGGCCTGGGGTTTATGTTTTGGAAAGATAAAGTATCCCTGACCCTGTGGTTCCAGGTAGGCACCAGCTGGCCGTTGAGAGAGTATATAAGAACCACAGCTCCCTCCGTCACCCTCAGTACAAGTCCTACCCTGATGCAACCACGCACACAAGAGCGCACACATCCACACACGTGCACGCACACACACACACCCAGCTTTCTTCTCTTTCATCGTAATACTGGCCGAGCACCTAAATCACAGAAATGGCAGCACATCAGGGGAATCATTTGAGACTGAATAGCCATAGAAACATGGCGCTGTCACCTGGAAGACCTCCACAAAACAGGCCAGCAGCTCTCCCCCTCACACACACATACCTTATTCCTCTCCATGCCCTTTAATACCTCTTTGCCCTTCAGTAGCAATCTGCATAGAAATGTGTGCATTCTATCATTCAGTGACTAGACATTACACCCTGGCTAATATGAGAGGTCCTCGAACGACTGAAAATGAACCCTTGAAAATACCAGACGTTTGCATTATGCCTCCGCGATTGCATCTCTTACAGGGAAAGACTTGATTATGTCATTTGCCATGTCCACGTCATGCTGGTTTTTATATCTTTGCCAGGAAATCTACCTCTGACAGGTCATTAGTCATCCCTCCCTCCCTGCACGCACATAAAACATCAATTCCACTCAATATCCCGCAAACCCCCGTGCTTCTCGACAAACGCCAGAACAAAGAAGACGCTATGTAAACTACTGCCGTGCTCTGATTAGCTCTCATTCCAGAGCACTGCAGAAATAAGGGACTCATTCCCCACCCTGTTTGAGATAACTGCCCCTTTTCAGCAGCCACATCATCCCTCCGTACCCATACATGCCTTGTAACATGAGGGCATCTGTTTAGCTATTCTCATCAGCTACTTATGTAGTGACATTAAGGAATCCTATTGCTTACAGAACCAATAATCTATATCGCCTGAGGCCCCTTTATATCCACTAACCTACTGCTTCAGCAGCAGAAGTGGAGCCACTTTTGTTAAAGAAAAAAAAAAAAAAAAGCCCTTCACAGAGCTACAGCAGCTTTCTTGACTGACCCGGGTGGTTGGCTACATCATCTTGACATGTAATTATCTAAAGCCCTTTAATCACTTCCATAAAGATTAATTGCAGGAGACAACAGCGGAGGTCGTGTCTTCAAATCAAAAGACTCCCTGGCAGATTGACACAGCGGTGTAACAGAGTTCAGACTTAGGTGTTTTATAAGGGTCATCTACTGGAACTGAAGCAGGTTTTAATGCCGTAATTGCAAGTTCAGCAAAGTGGGTTTTATGGCATAAAGCTGCAAAGAATCCTTTTCAATTTTTTTTTAGCTTTTTTTGTAGGATTTCAGATATTTTCAGCATGCTAATCCTGAGATGAGATTATGTGGGGGTTTTCCCCCCTAAAAACACTAAAAACAGAAAAATTCTCTTACCTTCATCTCTTTTCCTCTTTTCACCATTGGATCGCGGAATACCCAGAATCCCATTGATGGAGTAGGATCCTGCAGGGTCATTGGAGGCGCTGCTTACAGGCGGAGAGGTTGTGCTTGGTACTGGGACAAAGAAAAAAAATGAAATTAGCAACCAGTTTGAATTCACATTGAACACATGCAATTACAGTATGTGCTGTGATTCCACACAGTGCCCCTGCTGAGGCTGGCGCTGGGAGCTGCAGTGTTACCTATGGTATGGCCCGGTGTCGACAGGGACGTCCCGTCAGGAGACGGATGGAAAGGCTGCTGGACTTTTGTTCGGATGATCCTAGGAAACAAAGGAAAAGCAGGTGTCACTGCTGCGTTTCTATGACCGATTTCGCCTCCTGGAGATCTCCAGGCTGCCCCAACCGTGAGCACACTGTTCGGTCACAGCAGCTGCTATGGAGATACCGTGTGATTAAGATATCAAATGTAACTCATACGCAAGCAGGGATCTGGTCAGTGGTTCTACCTTAAAGGTGAGGTTTGGAGAAAAGTCTTCATTGCACTTTTGGTCTGAGTGATCTTGCAAACAAAGCATGAAATCACATCAATTCACCTCAATGATCAGCTTCACTGACTCTACCTGGCCCACACTAATCAGCTCTCTCTCTCCCCCTGTCTCTCTCCCCCACCGTGGAGGGGGTTTCACTGGGACCGATTGCAGCCCTATAGTAGCCCTTTGCTTCCCAGATCAAACATCTCTGTAGAACCAGCAGCCCCCATGTGCCAATGCGGATGAGGTTGTATTGATTGGGGCTTGGGGAGAAAAAGTTGGGGATTAGTCACACGGGCAAACAGATGCAAATAGAAAGCTATAAATTATATGTGACAGGAAAGCAATAGTTCCTTATTGCCTTGCACAAGCTTACGCCAGCATTAGATTCCTTTAATCTGAATGGCACTTGGGGAGAAAGGGAGCTGTCACAATAATTTGTAAACTTTAAAACTATTCATCATGTGTGCCACGAGAGCCATTTTAGAGCACAAGGAAAAGAGGTCGGATGAGGACTATGGATCCTTTTCAGGCCAATTTCTTTGCACAATACAGATTTTGTTCCTTTGTCTTTACTTGTTTGCATGTTTCATTTCAGTTGAACTGAAAATACGTATACACGCTCAGACAAAACTGCACAAAAATCGCTCCTCTTATATCCTTTCCGCATTATCCTGAAATGCATTTGATGATTCGGATATTGATGTTACTTTAGGTGCCAGAAGGCTTCAGACGAATAAATCCAACAATGTCACAAATCGAAAAAAAAAAAGAAAGAAAACTCCCCTTGGAGGCAAAGCTGCCTAACAACAAGCCTTTTCCAAAGAGCGCATATTGATGTTTTAATTTTTTTCACTTCTCCCCATAACAGTTATTCGACCCCTTGACTTGTGTGTGCTACATAAATTCAAAGACTTTATTTGGTATCCATGTTCTTGATATTGAATAAGCAATTTGGGAGAATGAATTAATGACCCTGCTGTTGCTGAAAATCCCCTGAAGAAATATTAAAATTGCTTTCCTTCTGAATCAATAATATCTAGCGCCATTGAGGGCCTTTTTTTTTATGTCTACCAGCAGGGTAGCAGCGTTACTTGTTGGTTGTGGTGGCCCTGACTGGTAGTACAACACTATCTCTGTAGCATTTAATAATGCATGCAGGGGAAAGGTGTTTAAATAGAGCATCCTCTTTTGTCAACAGTCCTGAGGTCAGACTGTCTACCACAGAAACCCACGACTGGCCCCCGTCAGATTCATCCAACTGGAAAAGACTTTGGCTCCAGTCTTTCGCTTTTTTTTTTTCTTCTTCTTCTTTAGCTGGGAAAGCCCTCTTTGAACACCTGGAGTGAAAACTTCTCCTGTCATGTATTTTAAGACTGACTCACTTTTTCTAGGGATTTTTTTTTTAAAACAGCTTGCTGTCAGATGATCTGCAGCCAAGTCTGCTATACAGCGATTGAGGCACTAAGGATGTTTTCATTGATTTTTTCGGACTGATCCTTTAGAAATTCAGACATGTATTGAAATATTAACCTCCAGCTAAAGCAAAACAAATGCGCATGTCGTCTCATTTGTGTGTGTGTGTGTGTGCTCCACTGTGTGTGTGTGGCAGTGGAGTACAGAGCCACATATTGAAATCTTACATTTCTTCTGCTAAAAAAAAAAAAAAAAAAAAAAGTCAAATATTCAGCATTAAGCCGTAATAAAAATTCAAAGTAGCTCTCATACAGTATTTGGCTGATAGAATTACAGTTCTTTGTATCCACAATTTAATTTCGCACATAAACAAAGACACATAAGGCTCCCCCCGGCCCAAAATAGAAAGCATTAATTGGAATTGAAAAAAACTTTATAGGGCTCTTTTAATGATATTAATGTACGTTTTGAATTTATCACATACATGTGTCTGAGCCTCCTTAAATGGGGCTTTTTAAGCAGCCACGAAGCATGAAATGAATTTTCTTCAGCCTTTTCTCTATTTAAAAGATGTCTTGTGTGGAGCTGTCCATGCTCTCCCATCAGCTCATTAAAATGTAATGCTGATGCTGGCTCTATGGAACAGTGCCTCTTAACCAAAGTTCATCACCAGGGATCTCTGGTGGGGGTGTGTGTGTGTGTGTGTGTGTGTGTGGAGGGGTGGGGTGTGGGTGTGTGTGTGTGTGTCCTGGTTCCTCCTGTAGCTGCCTTCTTATAACCACACTGCTGTTTACGAATTTCTCCAAGAAAACTGGAAATTTGTAGCATAAAAGGTGACATTTGCAATGTTAAATACAGATATTCATATGGTAATTTCTCATGTAAGAGTTTCCTATGAGCGTCTGAATGGCAAAATTGATGCTGCACTTTTATGCATCATCATAATGTTGCATCAATATTAATTACAGGAAGATATCACCTCGAATTTTAATGCAAGGATTTAAATCGGGAGCCTTACTGATAAACAGAAAATGATTTTCTTAAAGCATTTTTTGTTTTCTCTACAATAAATATTCTTATCATCCTATTTATCATCTCATTTCACATGATGCATTTCAAAAAAAATAAATTACAGCCATTCTCTGCCCCCTTAATTCCGCTTTCAAACCATTTCTTTCAAAATAAAATCTTGCAGAAAAGCCAGCGTGGCTCTCTGACTCTCAGTGTGCAGCAGCTCCAGCACATTAGATGTGCTAAAGAAAATTGGCCTGCTTTATAGCGCCACGGGATCTGGTCACCGAATATTGATCGGTTTTCATCTCGACAGATTCACTCAGTCCTGGATGTACTGCTGATTGTTGAGGGAGTTTGGTCTGAAAGATTGAATTGCACCTCTGAGACCGCAGGCAGCCTCGGCGTGCCGGGCAGCACAAAGTTGGTCAAACAATATTCTGCTGTGGGTGGTGCGCCAAGCACAGATATGCTGTGATAAACGATTTTCAATTTGCGCACTTCATTAAAATGTTTACAACCTGCAAAGCTCGCTCTTCAACCCAACTACATTTACACGAAGGAGAAAAAAAAATAAATCAGAATATCCAAATTTTGCTTCTAATTTGAGGTTATATATATTTAATTTGTGTTTCCTACCTGTTAATGGATGAGACGCTGGGAACAGTGTCGTTGTCGCAGACGCCCTCTGCCAGCAGTCTGTCTCTGATCTCCCACGCAAACATGGTTGGGTTTTGTCTCTTGTAGTCTGCGATTTTGTCCACGACCTTTGGCGTGGCCACTTTAGGTTTAGACCCCCCAATCACCCCTGGTTTGATGCTGCCAGTCTCGTAGTATCTGCAAAAAAAATTAAAAATATCCACCAGTGATGACAGCTTGTAATATTTGACATGTAATTCCAACAATTCCACCCTTAGACAGGCGTTTAATATCATTTTAAACGCGATGAGACGCCCATAGGAGAGTTATTGTTCCTGAGAACTACTTTTTTTTTTACGTGTTGCAAAAGTCAAACTTTTCTTCAGCAAAACATCACACTTGAGGGGTTAATTGGTATAATTGGCGTCTTTAAACATCCATGATGTCTCATAACAAACACAATTTCCTTAAAAACTAATTAAAATCCATTAGAATAAATAGCAAATATAATCATCGCAAGTGAATCTTTTCAGCAAACAGCAACAAGCGCACAAAACACGTCAGAGAAATCCACCAAATCTGCAAAAACCAGTGTTAGTGTGTGACTTAGGACCAGACCGGAGCCTACCTGGCTGCAGGGTTTGGCCGGACACTTTTCACCCACCTGCCCAGGATCTTGCTGACGCAGCCGTGGCTGACCCGCAGCTGTCTGGAGATGTCGCAGGGCCGGACGCCCTGGTGGGCAAGCTCCACTATCCGCTGCCTCACCACGTCCGGGAGGGGTCTGCCGTTCACAAACACCCCGCCGAGCTGGTTCACACCTCCGTGCCCTACGTGGGATACAACAGCAGCACACACACAACCGTAACATTACATAAAGTCGTCAGGGAGAGGAAGACGCAGGTAAGTGTGTGTGTGTGTGTATGTGTGTGTGTGTGTGTTTATTATTATCATTATTATTATGGTGGAGACAAAAATGACTGAAAATATATAATCTAACAAAACTGAAGGTCAGTTTCCATCACTTGTTTCTATGGAGCAGGTGGATTTACAAAGATTTATGGTGTCATGGAAAAGCCTTAAAGCATGCATACAAATAAAATACCTTTATTTTTATTCTTTAATTTTAGATTTGCAGAAAGTTGTTTACTGTCTTACTTGCCTGAATGCTGCACAGACGCCTGATAATAACATTTTGTCAGTCATTAGTCTAAATAATTAAAAGAGGACTTGCAAACAACGTTTCCTACAATGAATGTTCATTTAAAAAAATATGTTTTACTTTTTTATGGAACAAAAATAGACACTGCAGCTAAATTTTTATTTATTTATATTATATATTATATTATATATATTAATTTTTCTAATGAATTACAATATTCCCTTCATAAAAACGTTTTTCAAAATAAAATAAGAACATCCAATATATCGTTAAAGTGATGAACATCCAATTAGACAGCATTTTTTTATTATTATTATTATTATTTTTTTTTTTCATCTGTCATACTGTTATTGTGCAGCTTGTATAATTTGTACATTAAATCCAACCTACATTGAGCCATGTGGGCCTGTGCCATAACTGCTATTTAAAATAATTACAAATATGAATACATTTAAGTCTCCAGCACTTTAAAGTTCCCCACAGTCCAAACACAGACCTCATATTTTCGCAGCAGCTCCATGGCTCATGTTGGCTATTAAGTTGCAACTCCCTCATTTTCCCTGCACGGTAATTTTAAATAATTGAACGAGCTTTGATTACTCATATTACATATTATTTAGTAAACGAAGAGATCATCAATTATTCACACAATCCACCAAATTACAAGTTAACCACACTGTGTGTGGACTTAAGCTGGACTTGCAGACCTTTCTGTTATTTGAATTATTTGAATAATACATGTGTAACTAACGTGTCTTGACTTATTAGGCCTAAACACACACTCACACACACACACACACACATACACACACACACACACACACACACAGAGAGCGCGGGAAGCTGGAGGGTGATACACGTGTAAATTACAGAGTACCTGCCAACGCATGTTCTTTGTTTACTATGACAAGTTTAATTTCTGGACATCTCTGCACAGGAGCCTTGCTGTCACCTGTTATATTCTGAATTTTTTTTTTTTTTTTACCCAGTGCATCGGCTGAAATTTGCACACGTAAACTGAGGTGTGAAATATGAGCAGATTATTTATTCCACCACCAGCCTCCTGTTTCCACGTTGGGCTCTGTTTGCCTGCATGTCACTTTATTAGCCCGTGACTGTTTGTTTTTATGCGCCAAGATGCTGTTAGCACACGGAACCCCACATGCGCTCTGCTGCATGCCTCTTTCTTTTTTTCCAAATCTGCATTAAATGTATGTATTTCTTATCGTTTGTATCCGCATATACGTGAGGGCTGCAGTGGGAGAGAAACTCGGGTTGTGCTACTTACGGTGCATCGCTGTGAAGGGGTCTGCTTTGCAGTGAATATCCATTGGATAGCAAAGGAAAGACAGATAATCAACTGAAGTCGCCGTTTCGCCTTCCTATCAAGGATGAAAATGTGAAGAAAAAAAAGGTGATTCTACTCTTTGGAGGGACTTAGTTTGCCCCCCAAACCCCCCGCTTCAGCAGCCGATCTGACGGCAACTTCTTCCCCAAAAGTTGCCCTTCTCTTTCTTCAGCAGTCCGGTCCGGGAGCGGAGGTCTGGCAGGTGCGCAGCATGACCGAAGGATTGTTTCAGGAACACGACCTGTGTTTAGTTCATCGGTGTGGTTTTTTTGTTTTTTTGTTTGTTTTTTTCAAAGCCTGGAGCGACCAGAGGTAATTCTCACAGCGTGCCAGCGAGCAGACCGCGTCTCTTTGAAAGAAATGAAGGTCCAGCGTGCAGGGCCCGGTATCTCCTCAATCCTGGTGGCCTTGATTCACGCGTCAAAACGGCGAAGAAACGCGCACACTCACACACGTCGGGTTTCTCTTTTGGCGCTGGATGCGTTAGGCTGGATCTTTGGGCTGGGAATGAAGCCTCTCTGTGTGTCTGTGGTTCTAAAAGCTGCAACCCTCCCCTCCTCCTCCTCCCCCCCTTTCTCCTCTCCTCCCCTCTGCAGACCCCCCTTTTGCTTATATGGATGACTTGTCAGACAAAGGCAATAGATGCCAACACTTTGTGATTCGCCAACGCAAAAAAAAAAAAAAACTGGGGGTCCAAATGAGGAGGTCTCTGGGTCTGACACACCGACAGGAAGGGGAGGGGGATAAATAAGGAATGGATTCGGAGTTGCAAATATCAGTTTATTAGACATTATAACAGCTGTGAATTATATGCTCGCTTGCTGGAAGTTTTGAATCAATGAAATAGAGATTATTTTTTAAATTTGTGTTTCTTTCTGGTCTTTTTTCCTTTATTACACGGACTAACAGCCTGTCTCTGGGAATATACAGGATATCCATGTGTGCACTGGTCTCCTCACAAACCGGATTTAGCTCCGTCCTTCTTTGAATTTTGCCTCTTATTTCATTTTTTTATGCTCACCTGTCTTTATAACTCGCTCCGGAAGCCAAGTAGGCCTGAAATAATTTGTTTCCAGCCTCATTTCTTGCTTTAATTTGATGTAGAAAATGCAGAAACTGGTGGCTAATCCATGTGAATGCAGATGTGTTGACTTTTTTTTTTTTTTTACGTTCAGCTGATGGTGTGATCATTGCAGAGGTCCAAACTGGGAGCACTGCTGGTGGCTGGAGGTTGGAGGTGAAACTGATCTGGACGCAGCAGTGCCCCCGAGCTTCTGTAGATGGCGCTGTATAGTTTCTCAAATACAAAGGTGCTGCATGTCGAAGTAGTCCAAAAAAAAGTAAAAGTTAGGGTGCACTTGAGAGCTCGTGGTCAAACGGATGGGTAAAAATATTCCTCTGTAACAACCATCCATAAGCATGGCTCCATATGAGGTGCTGCAAAGAACTAACAGCAGATCAGACTTGGTCTCCACCTGCAGTGTAAAGCCACCTGAATCAGAAATTTAAACTAAACAATGCATGATGGAGTCATATCAAAGTCAAGCTGCAACGTTTTGCATCCTATTAATATCATATTTAAAAAGCAACCTCACTCAAAAATGTGTAATATTTCAAATAATCCAGAAAGTTTTTGATTCACACACGATTAATCGATTCTTTATTCTTCAGATAAACAGTCAACTTATAGAATAAATACACAAGAATAATGATAATGCTTTTAATTTGTAGGACACGTTCTTTGACAAGGTTACAAAGTGTTTTACATGGGTAGATCAGGGCTATTTAAAAGAACATAAGCATGGACAGAAATACATGAAAAAAAAACAAAAACAAATTAAATACACATACAGATGAATCAATTCAAATCTCAAGATGATCGAAATGTCAGTCAGTTATATCTGATATTTCTGTAAGCTTGAAGGGATAATAATAATAATAATAATAATAATAATAATAATAATAATAATAATAATAATAATAAATAAAATAGGTAGCCTACATAATTCCAGGTAACCTCCTAATTTTCCTTGTTATTTCTTATTCTCGGGCTCTGATCATTTGGCTGTTTGGGGGGGGGTGGGGGTGGGGGGGGTGGTTGTTAGGTGGGGTTGGGGGGCATCTCTTAGGCCACATCTCGCGCTCTGCCTCCTGGTCAGGTTAGGGGATGATTTCTCTTTTTGTTACTGTTTTTGGAGTGAGCTTCTGGTACAATATGTAGCACTATAGGCTGTAATTTCACACCCGGCTGCACATTTCCCTTAAAGCTACATTCTTTTTTCTCCCCCCTATAAGACCCCCCCCCCCACACCACCACCACCACCACCATCATCATCATCATCATCATCATCACCCCCTCCCTCACTTTTCTCTCCCCCTTCTCCCTCTGTCTCTCCCTCTCAAGCCCTCCTGCTCCCAACAATCTCCCCACTGCAAAAATTAAACAGGAGGAAGATTTAGGGGAGAGAGGAGGGTGTGTGTGTGTGTGTGTGTGTGTGTGTGTGTGTGGGTGGGTGGGTAAAAAGCTGAAGTTGTTTTTTGAACACATCCAAATGAACACACGTGTTTACTTTGTTTGGGTTGTGTTTGAACAGCACGTGCGGTGTGGCGCGTTGGTCAGATGGTCTCTTTTTAGGAGGGGGGCCGCTCCATTCAGCCGCTACAACAGGGGTCAGGGAGCCCCTGAAAAGCCATTTAAACAATACAAAGACTGGACCGATCATCGCCTCTTTTATGCAGTTTTACCCCAAATAATGAAATATTGATACTGATAATCATATTCTGCCCACTAGAGCCAAATGAATCAGTTTCTGGGAGAAAATGAATCTGACAGGATTTGACCACATTCAGCCGCTCACGTCCACTCGGACACACAAGTGCAGTATTTAAGACGATGCCACAGCATGTCAAGAGTTTGGAAAATGTTTTTGGAGCCCGGGCGCACCCATTAGGAGAGGTGTAATGTATTGACAGAGAGCAATTTATCTTTTGCCCCGCTTCCTAATGGCCTGTGCAGAGGAGAGAGGAGAGGTGGCATGGAGGAGGAGGAGGAGGAGGGGAGGGGGGGAGGAAGAGGAGAGGGAGGAGAGGGGAAGAAGCAGCACCGAGGGTCCAGCAGCTCCTCCCGCCGAACACCAGCTCACACTCTCAGGCATCTGTGGGGAGGATGATCGGGGCGTCTGGTGGTGAAGAACTTTTACTTGCAGAGGTGGGAGAGGTGTCATCTGTGTGTATATATATATAAATATATATATATATATATATATATATTTTTTTTTTTCCCTCTTCTCGTTTAGACTCTGCTGGTTGTCTCGCGTTATTCCAACGTCACCAATCGATCTGAGTTTCCCTGCAGAGGGGGAGCTGACACCACTGGTTGTAAGTTGAATATTAATCCTTTTGGAATTAAAGCAGGGGTCTGCCTGGGGACTTATTTGGATGAATTTTGTGGCTGATTTTCGACTATTGGCACGTTCTGTAAATCTGAGAATACTGAGAATATGTGTCGAGTATAAGAGTTTTTGCATGCAAGTCAATAATAAATAATCGCATCAGGCTGTTTATTCCACTAAAATTGCCAAAAATGTGTATTAAACGTCAGATAATTGCTCTTAAGACACAGAGAAGTGGGTAACAATTATGTTAATTTTAAAGTTTTTTTTCATGATGTGAACGACAGGAGGAGATCTCAGAAGTTCGGCTGCAGCCTCCCAACACTCCTCCACCTCCATGTAAAACCGTAACACTAACAAACATCTCTCTCGACTCTTTATATTGGATTCCCTCTCTGTCTCCATGTGCTCCAGCAGCGAGGCTACTATACTCCGGGCTACAAATCTTGCTGGCGTGAACAGATGGAGCATCAATTTGATTCCATCCCCGACACCGTGAAAGATTGATTTTGCACTTGCTTTTAATTTTGCCCATAATTAATTGGATCATTACAACTGTTTTCCATTGATCCCCTCGTTAAAATGTAAAATTAGAATGTGATCTATGTTTCTTATCATTAGTTGTATTTATTTATTTGTTTAGTGGAGGAACATCCTGTAGCAAAACTCCTCTGTTTTTATAAATATATATACCATCCTCTGTTGTTTGAGCGTCTGCAATGCAGAAACATCAAACTGTATGTTAATATTGCAGAGTTATAAAGTCATTATAACCTCACAATGTGGCCTATTGATTTGAACACACACACACACACACACACACACACTGGTCTCTTAACGAAATAACGTTGTAATATTCGTGCAGGTCTGATATTTTTGTATATATGATATTCTAATAATATCTCCAATGTTGTCTCTGTCATTTTCCAGCAACAGTAACGGTGTAAATCAGATTTTATTATAGAATGGATGACAATGGGCAGTATAGTAATACATCAGTTGTAAGGCTGCATCTCTTTTAATTCACCTAAACATCTTTTTTTTTTTTATAAATAATTTGATAAGAAACAGATTAACATGCATATGACTAAAACATCTCAAATACAAAATCTCCACCTACATTTTCATCTTCCAAATGGTTCAGATGACAGGCAGGACTGTGAGAAATTACGTTTAAAAATGCACTTTTATTCATTTTCAGTCGTCTCTTACCTTGAATTCAGGGGTGTGCAGGTGAGTAAAGCCAATATCATTTAACCAAAATTGTTGTTTCTGTTTGTGGATTAAAAATAAAGCAGAGATTCGTTTTTAAAGGGCAACTTCTAACAAAATAATATAAACCAAAGTCGCATTTTTTTTGTTTCTATTGGTGGTTCGATTGTCTATTTGAGTCCACTGTGTTCAAAACCTTAATGGAAGCGAGCTTAAAGCCAGACCTGTCAGTTTAATGCAGACAGTTTGACCGTTTACTGTCTTTGATGGGAAATCATCAAAAATTAAGAATGGGTGTAAAAGTCAATGCTGAAGTTTACAGCTGTCAGAGTCGTATTTCAGATGATAAAACCCACACAGGAGCGACTCTGAGCTGCTCTGATAACTCTAAAAAAAAAAAAATCCATACACTTACCTGCATCCAGTTTGGTGTTACTGTTACTCCAATTACATTCTTCTTATATCTGCAGTGTTTTCAGCTGATGATCCGTCCCGTAATTAGTCCCCAATACACACACACACACACACACACACACACACACACACACACACACACACACACCTATATATACACATACTGAGTGGTTCCAGTGATTTTGTATTGTATTAAAGATCCAAATGCTAGTGAGATCAGGTTACATTACTTTGATTAGAAAACACTTTGTTAAATTACTTTTCATACCCTGAGCACAAAAGCAGTCAGACAGTTGAATTTCTGAGCTTTTCCATGCCCCAGGTACAGCAAATCATTAACAAAAATTAACATCTCATTTGCATTTAAACGTGAAAGAAGGACCCAATTACAAAAAAACAACATTACATATTATTATTATCATTTTTTATTATTATTGCACACTTTTGAAGCAACAGTATCAAAGCTAAATTCAGCATCTTATTTCTTTTTTGGTGGTATACAAAAAAGTCTAAATTCTAAATATTCTGAATATTTCTGACAGGTTGTCTTTCCATCTGCCATGTAGTTACACACTAAGTTGGGGAATAAAGCGTCAAAGACTTAAAATACACTCTCGCTCCTCATTCATTATGCAGATTTGCAAGTAATTGTTAAATATGCCCTGCAGTGCTGGATTAAAAATAGGTCTGTATCTTGTCATTTTCAAAAAGTATTCTCCGTGTTGCATTTATCGTACTGGGAACAAGGGCAAAATCCCTTCTCTTCCCCATCAAACTTTCCACATGAATAGTTAAATGTGTGCCCCTCTGGTTGGAACTTAACAAAGACTGGAGAGGCTTTGCGGTAAAATTGTGAGGGCGTTGGAAACTAAAAGTCAGGAATATTGGGGGTAATTATGAGAGAGAGAAAAGCATAAAGACTCGATCACGTATCTTTACAATTCCTACAAAAGCTCATCCGGATATTCAACTATGACATATTACCCCTTTCATTATTTTGCACAAACAAGTCACTGAACTAAAAAACATCCACATCGTCTCCACCTTCACCTCCACCTACACCAGAGAAGCCTCTCCTCCAGTGGATAAAGGCAGCACACACCAACCAGTCCTCCCATAAGGCCCCGGGTTCATCACCGTGGGAGAAGCTGATCCCACGTCAGGATCCTTCAGTGGCTCAGTGTGTGTGTGTGTGTGTGTGTGTGTGTGTGCAGCAGAGATCAGCCTGAGGCGGCTCGGAGGTGTCCCGCCAGCTGCCTCTGTCCCAACCAGACAGCCAACAGCTTCAAATCACATGTCAGCAATATGGGAAACAGAGCTTCTGTCCATTGGGCCGCTGACATGTGCTTGCCTATGGCATGTGAATGCATAATGTAGCAGCCCCCTCCTGGTGGCAGGATTTGACCTCACAAATGTTGATTTTCAATCTTTTTTTTTTTTTTGTTTTGCCACACACAAGTAGTTTTGTTTAATTTTCCCTCTTTGTCTTGTTGTTGTCTTTATACTTCGTCTTTCCCGGTTCAGACTTCAGTGCGATGGTGACGTGATAATATGGGGAACGTCAGCCGCACAGTAGGATTTCCTGATTAGTTTGTGTCTGTGGGTGTGTGTGAAGCTGTGTATACACATATATTCCTCTCCCCTGAAATCTACGGATGAGCAGCTCCCACATAAGCTCCTGATCACTTCTGTAAATGCTTCCTGTCACCTTCAGTGGTGTAATGATCATGAAAATTGTGACCTTGATCTATGGAAAGCCATAATGTGACTGAATGGCCTCCTCCCACATACTTTCTCACCGGCTCCGAGCTCGGAGGTATGCTAAAGGACGGCTCCAAGGAAGATTGTTTAGTGGTAATAAAAAGCCAGTAGTTTGGCTTGTAATGGTTCAGGCATCCCTCCTCTCCACAGCCATTTGGCTAAATCTTCAGTGATGGAGGCCTGTGTGAATGTAGATGAGAATCTGGGAGATGTTGACGCTTGTCCTCAGGCAGCGGGGAGATTTTATTGTCTGGTGGTCCAACATGATCAAACACATAACTGTGTTTAGGGGACAGAAGAGTGCAACACTGATGTTATGTCCTGCACTTGTCATTTCAGTGTAGAATTTAAAAATCCCTCTGCCATCATGATCTTATTGTGCACATATTGGTGGTGAACTTTGTCAGCTGATGGTTTATTGTCATGTTTACTTCTGGGCTTAAAGAGGAGAGCTGTAATCCATGATTATGACCATAAAAATACATACTATTATGTGTGTCGCTCACATTAGACACATAGCTGGAGTTTGTTTTCTAAAGTGCTTTGTTTTGTGCTTTAAATAAAGTGTCTCTTTCTATGAATTTTAATGTGTGACAGTCTGATATGTTTGGCACAAGAGCAACTTTTTCCAGCGTTTTTTTCTATTTTGTTTTGCTCCAAAAGAAGATGGGGGTGAAGAGGGAGGGGGGGGGGGGGGGGAATCAATCTCAGGCATGATGTTGCTTGAATTCTCATTTAGTCTGGAAAATCTGGTTTGCGCAACATTGTTTATGATCACACCCTTGCCAGCTTTTCATATTTAAACGAGCAAAGGTTTAATTACCAAATGATGACAGTGTCATATGGTGCCATGATGGCACAGGGTGTCTAATGAATGCAGAGGAGCGAGGGATGCGTACGCGACACTGAGTGACAGTGGGATGCACAGATCAAAACAGAAAAAAAAGAAGAGGGAGAGACAGTAAAACATCTGTAATTTGCAATTCACTAATGTTCAATGGTTGCTCATGGATTAAGAATTTTAAACTATTGTCTGCCAGATGGAAGAGAGGAGGGAGGGAGGGATTGTAGAGGAGGAGGAGGGGGCTTCTAAGCAGCATATTTACATCTGTATATCAACCCTGGATTTAGCAATCAGACAGAGGAAAAACCAACTGCCTCCAAAAACACTCTCGGGGCATTGCATCTATTACCTATTTTCCGGCAGCACAAACATTAGAGAATGATTCTCCCATTTGTTTTTGTTTTTTTTCTGAGGCGTATTTAAATTTGCCAGGACAGCTTGTAGATTGTGGGATTGTGGGGAGTTTTGTGCACGACTTGCTCTATCTATCTCGATATAATCATGAGACAGTTTGGAGTGCCGGACCCGGGTCTGCTCACACATCAGAATTAATTTCACCGGGATGTTGATGTGCTCTGAAATATTGCATTGAAGTAATATCAGTTAGTGGGCCGCCAAAAGATGTACATGCTTAACCAGGCATGAAACCTTGCTGAATTACACCGTATTTATACTTATCTCAGATCAGTGCATTTGTCATTAAAATTTGGTCTGGTTGCCTGTCTGTTTTATGGATCTGTTTAATGATGCACTGTGTAATAGTGTTACAATGTATAGCCCAGCCATTGGCACATTTCACTCTGCGGCATCAATAAATAACCACAGCAACCTTCGACTTTCATCTCAGCCCAGAAGCTTCCCATATCCCACAATCCTTGTGGTTTTTGTTGAGTCTGTTTGCCCTCGGCACTACAAGTTTTAGCTCACCAACACAGCGCAGTATGCCCAATCAATGGGGGGGGGAGAAGCAATGCAATGTAAAACACACTCCATTACATGTAAAAGTCTTAAATTCAAAATCTCCACATTTCTATCTCCATCTGTCAGTACAAGTTGTGCTCATTATGCAGATTGGTCTCATACATTCTGTTTCTACATATATTATAATATTGTTTTATTATTACTGATCTCATAATGTGTCAGCAGTATTTATATGTTGTACCTGGTTGGGATAGACCAAATTTTAACTGACATATAGATAAGTAGTTTGTGCTTTATCGTGTCATGTTTTAGAATCACGTTTTGTATGTAAAGTAACTAGTAACTATAGCTGCCAGGTAAATGTGGTAGTGGAAAAATGACTCTCTAAGTGTCGTGGCATATAATTATAATATAAATTATACTCAACTACAATACTTTAGTAAATGTACTTGGTTACTATACTTCATAGAACTGCAGATCATTTTCCAAACCACAGCTTTTTTAATTTTGAATGTATTTTTTTTCCACTTTCCTTCTTTCCAGGCAGCCATTGACTTCCACTGATTTCCAAGCGATATGAAAATCATTCTGCTGGGTTTTTGAATTCTTCACTGCCTTACATCTGACTTGACTTGGCAGCATTCCCAGTGATGAATTACGCAACTCAAGCAAGTTTCAAGTGGCCGCCAATTGATTTTCATGCCACAGGGAAATGAATGGAAACCAATGGCTGTCAGCAGCAGTGGGTCCCACCCTAGGGGTCGCGACTATCCGAAGGGATCACAACACAAGTCTGAGAGGTCACAAGATGGCAAAAAAATTATTAAATCAGGTTTTTCTAATCCTTGCATTTTTCTAGTGAATTATTTGATTATTTTACCTAAAATAGGCCGGAAACCACATGACCACAGCACACATTAACAATCAGAATAACACAGATTAGTGCTTTTGTCATTAAGAGGGTGTGAAATAGAGTGCCCTGATAGCAATGTTGTTTAAAATGCAGCCTATGTAATTTTAAACATCCCTGGGTTGATTCCAGTTTGGGACATTTGTTGCACGTCATCTCACTTTCTCGTCTCTCTGCTGTGAAGTATAAGCCGTGAAGCTATACACCGGTAACGTTAACTAGCCGTAGTTATGAACAATCAATGTCACTGGTACGGCCTTTTAATCCTGGATTCATTCAACAGAAGAGGACTGTGGAGAGCTCACCCTTTCATTAGTAATTAAGTGCTGTTGTCATGCTGTGACGTAATGAGTTTAGCTCGGCCATCCATCCTGTGACACTGAGAGCTCCTCCCACTGAATCACACTCCAGGAAACAGCACATTATCCATTCAAACAGATACATCTTTTATAAATACTTATGAAATTGAGCCAATAGTGCCTGTTTGCTCCTGTTCTAACCAGAAAAACTAGTTTCTGTAGCTCCTTTTTCAATAGCTAGATTCTCTTTATTTAGTCACACTGAGAGACCCAATTTTGTCATTTTGATGTTGTTTTAAAGAAAAGAGCTGACGTCTTGTTTTTGGTGCATGCTGGATGTACACTGAGGCAGACACATGTTGTGGCAGTTGTTTCCTGCGATATATCCAGGCCCTCTGACTGTACAGGTCTCCCATGGCTCTCTCCCCAGGACTGTGAAAACATCTGTCACAGCGGCTGCCATTTTCCTCTGTGGTCAGAGCGTCAGGTGAAGGTGCTGCCTGCTAGCCTCATGACATGGTACACATGGGTACCTCCAACAACAGTGCTCATTAACAGGCAAATGGAGCAGGAGCCCCAGCAAATTGAGCAGCGTTTCGCCAGGATCGGCCCTGCCAGATTGTTCAGATAGCCAAAGTGACATCACCAAGTGCCAGCCCCCTTTGCCCCCACCCCCCTCCAAAAAATTAACATCCCTAATCATCTGCCAGGCTAAACATTATTCTTCATGATTCAGATCAGCCATGCTTGCCCTCCACTCGCACAGTATCTCTCCTCTCTCTGGGCCAAAAGCAGCCAGCCTTGGACTGATTGCTCAGCCTTTTGTGCCCTTCGTTTGTGCGAATGGCAAATCGATTCGAAAATCATCACCCATGAGCGGCTATCATGCAGAGCTGGGAGTGTTGCAGATATGAAATGGAAATAAGGAAAACAGAAAGTGGTCACTTAGAAATAAACTCACAAATAGTTTGGGTTTTTCATAAAAAATCACCACACAGGATTAAAACCTGCAAATGAATTACTAAAATAAGTTATTTATGTTTTCTGATGCTTTTAAAGGTTTGTTTATGTCGGAGATGATGAAAAGTTTTTCATAATCGTTACAACTGATCATTGAAAATAATTAAAATAAAATTACGCTAAACAGAAAGACTTTTCTTTCATCATTAGGACAAACTTTGGACAATTTCAGCCATATAATTTAATTCTTTATAATTTAATGTTAATTTCAAGATTTTCCTAATGAGTTATTCTTGTGTCCCTTGGCAGTCTAAGAGATACATACTGGAGAAATACACTGTGTTTTTGGCAAAATTTGTGGAGGGGCTCCTTGTATTTCATCTGATCCAGTATATTCTGGCTTTACTAGCTGAACTCAAAACGGAATTAGACAAACCAAGCACAGGTCTTCCACTGCGATGGCTGTGATGTTCTGCAGTTTCCAAATCAGTGTTAAACCCAAAAATCTGACCCAGAAAGGGAACCATGAGAAGAAAGCTCTGCAAGAGGAAAAGAAAGGAAGCTTGGCATATCTAATTAATTACCGCATATTAGAATGTTTGTTTACAGAAATGAAGTGCTACAAGAGGTCTGATGTTAATTAATTTAAAGTGTACTTCCCCCCTCACTCCCCACAATGTGTTGATGACTGCTGCTGAGGTACTTTCATGGCAGGTAAACCTATGTCTCATTGGATTTCCATCAATGGCTCTGAGGTGTGTATGGAGCAAAAGCTTGCCACACAGATTAGGGAGAGTGTTAACATGATTGCTGATTAATAACGGCAATTAGAATTCACAGCAAGGCAACAAGAAGAGCAGATCAGCGTGATTATGACAAGAGCGAGCAAGTCTGAAGTGCACTGACTGAAGGATCACAACATACATAAACCAGCTCGGCCGCAGCATTTCATATCACACTTTTAATGTCCAAAGGTTGAAAGAAGACAAACGTAAGATGTGTTAACTGAGGTGTTGACTATCACCCAGCATAGTTATCTGTCCCCCAGCTGTATTTTTAGATTTTGCAGTGTGCTGAAAAGGAGTACGAAGTGCTTATCCATGTGTCCTGTTGACTTTTTTTGTTGCCACTTTATCAGTGTGTCTGGGAGTGAAGCGCAGAGCTGCACACACAGTATAACCAGAGTCTCAGGAGGTCTCTCTCTGGACAATGATGTATTTAAGCCCCTCCAGAGGTCAGATGGACTCTGTCCAGAACATCACCTGCAATCAATAGTGTTGGTAAACCAGGCACAACTGAGCAGACATGGAGGGTCCTCTTCTAAACACACTGTGAGGGAACCACATGGGCCATTGCACTGCTAAAACTGTGAGAAGAATGGCTTGACGGGCTGCTACTTAAGCACCAGCGACTGAAGGAGGACTTACTTATGTTGGGCTGAGACTTACCTGCATGCTCTCTATTTCACTTTTCAATTTCTTTATAATGGTATTCTTATTTTTGTCTTTGTGTCATGATTAATATCATCATGATTTCTTCTAAAAAGAAAATACTGTAAACGCACAATAGAAGCAACAGATTACATTGCCTTAAGTCAATGGATGTGGAGAGAAAAACAAAAAAAAAGAAGTACAGCAGAGTAAACAGGTATTTTAAAGGTAAATTATCATCATCACCGAAAAGATTCACAAGGAATTCAATGTATTCTGTGGACTGAAACTTGAACACTAGTGTCAGTTATAATTTCCACTAGTCAGTGCATCAAAAGCATTTAAATTTGGAGCTTTTTGCACATTTTGTATTAGTAAATGTATTTTTGGTACTTCTGTTCGATGCCCTTATTTATTCTGTTTGCATAATTTTGTACATCCAAATGCCCTGCAAGCAATAAATAATTTGACATTATGTTAAAGCACTGAAGACTGTCAAACATTGTTGCACATTTTTTCCCCGCAAACCCAAATGTACTTCTACTCTTTGTTAAGTGTCTTTTATAGATCCATTTTCTGATCTATCCAAAACTGTAGTTTGGTTGAGTGACCTATGTGACATCCAAGAGCTCCAGATCTTTATCCTGCGCAAGCCTTACCAAAGTGGGCCGGATTCAATCATATGTCTGCGAACTTGAGCCCCAAAAACAATAAATGCAGAGGCACTGAGTGTCAACTGCAAGTGGGTTTTGAAGAATTGGCATAGTCATTTAGGCAGCACCTCACATCCTTCACAAACAAATGAAGCCCCCAGTGCTTCAAAGTGAGATTGATCTCCTTTTGAGACTCGGCACAGAACACTGGGATTCTGAATATTGAGAAAGGTGCCTCTCTCCATGGAAACCCAGTATAAGTCCGCCCTTCCCCCCCATCCCATCCTCCACTGGAGTGATGTAGAAAAAGGGACCCGGTGGAGTTTTCAACTTCATCAATATTCACTCATTCATCGTGAATCCTGGCAGGAAATTCTCGACTGTATTACTGGATGGATGTCCTCCTTTGTCACTATGAAGAGTGGCTGAAATGGAATTTTAAATTAGAATAGAACAATTCCCAATTTTTATGGACTCCGGTCACAGCCATATATATCACTTAATGATGGAAAACTTTTCAATTTTCCTCTGTAGGTCTTTGGCACAATCCAGCCATTAAATAGGTCAGGGATGAATGTACATAGTTTACTCTCAATTCTATGAGAGAGATGCGGAAAGCCTGCGTTATGTTGATAGAACAGCTTATTTGAAAAAGCATAATCAATAAGAAAAAAGGATTACCTCATTGAATTTCACCTGCCAGCCCGTTTTATTGTGCTTCCTTTATTTAACTTTTACTCTGATGAAATAAACATCTACTGTTGATAAAGATGTTTCAGGCAGGTTTAAAAGTCAGTGAACCCAGTAAGTGAACGGATCATAGCTGGTCACCTCTGCTCTCAATGACCCATGTCAGCATGGGTCACAACATCTGCAAAAGCCTGTGACAGACAAGCAGTGAAACTCTTTTCATGGTGTGCTGTCAATATGTGTTGAAATTTGGTTATGGCATGATTAGCATGACAAACTGGCTGCAGTGTAATTAGATTAGTGTTCATGCATATCAATGTGAGCAAAGAGAGACCTTTCTCTATTTTTGTATGGCTGCAAGCATCTAAAATGTACTTTGTTTTTTGAATATGTAGAAAGCAAATGAACAGTAAAATATGACAAACCAATGACATGTTTAGTGTTTGTATTGTTATTTTGGACATATATGAAAGAAAGTTAACACACCAATAATAATGCACAAAATAATGTTTTATTGTCAAAGCTGAAAAATTTCGTTTTTTTTTGTCAACTGTCCCTTTGTGTAATTGAAAACCTTCAAATCCTGATTAAATGTTCTTTTAATCACTCAGCTTGAAGCCTGAATTAATTACAAATCTGCTACAAAAAGTGTATTTTGTCATAAAAATGTTAATTACCAGGGAGTACTGACCTCCCTTTTGGCGTTGTGTATCCCCAGCTGAGGACAGGGCGTTTGTCCACTGTCGCCACTTAATGACGGTAATATTAAACACTCACAGAATGTTGTCGCGCTTTTGTCTTCATTCATATCAAAATGAAGTTCTTGGAGGCCCACATTTATCAATCACGGCAGGGCTCCAGCTGTTCGCGAGTCTTTGGCCTGGCTTCAACAGCCGGGCTTACAAATTGTCTCTGAATAGCGTCGAGCAAGGCCCCTTCAACCCCCTTTTGTCACTGTTTCCTGACAAATGCTCCTCGGTTGCCTCTCCCAGACACATGCCTCCTTCCTACCTTCTGCTCTCTGCTATCAGATGGCCTGCTTTGCATTCTCGCATGGCTCGCTATGAGCTGCTTTATCTCTATGGCTGCCCAGCACCAGACAGGGTTATATCACACTCACAGTTATGGTCTGTATCCAAACCGCCAAATACTTTTTCCCTCTTTGACTTTGAACTGTGTTTACGATGCAAAAGATTTGTACTGTTTTCTAAATTTAGCACGTTTGTTTTCTATGAATTCTGTGAATGATAGATCCATAATTGTAACCTTTTAAGATAAATAATCATTGAAAAGTTGAGAAAATCTGGCTGGAGTATTTCTTGAATTGGAAAGTCAAATCATCTTAAAATACAAAGAATTATTTTATATCCATTGACCTTAAATAAAAATTACATTTTCTGTGGACCGGAGTGACTGGATAAAAACATTTAGAGGAAAACAAACAAAAAACTGAAAAATCAAATGTCGGTGCAGAGAGGTACGGTGTGTAGTTACAGGTATCTGAACACTGAGAGAAAATCATGCATGTCAAGAGATAAATAGGAGGTTGTAAAGGAGCATGGGAGGGAAAAGCAGACCAGTCATTTACTAGAAAAGCCTTGTTCTTCCTCTGTCCGCGGCATCATTTAAAGCTGTCAAACACAGACTGGCTGCCTCTGCCCTCAGCTGACCGACAGCCAGCACTGAACCTACATGTTGAATCATCTGTCAGACTCTCAAAAACTCCCGCTGATGGAGACCAGCGTAGACTGACAAGCTACAAGTGCTTCCAACTGCTGCTCACCAGCACTTTGTAGCTGACAGCAGGCAGTTTTAGCCTTGAGTGATTCAGTGTTAAAGGACACGCACAGCCACAATTGTTATTGCCCCAATAAAGTTAAAAGCAGGACACAGCAGTCTCTGAAGTCCTCACATCAACTGAAAAGAATCGATTTGTCAAAAAAGGTGCGTGGCAGTGATGGGAAAACCAAAACAGTAATAAGAGTATGTAACAAGCCTGATGTGAGTGATGTCAGGAGTTGAACACACATTTTTTTCCCCTCATTTGAGTCTTACGGGGCACCTGAGCAGTTTCAGTACCATGTTGTGTAGCATTGCCAGCATAGAGATGGTATCAGTTACTGATAATTTAATAAAAACGATAAATTGGATGACTTTGTTGGCAGAGATATTGGGTGCATGTTCCAAGAAGACCAGTTCATCATTATACTGTAGTTACAAGGATATTCATCTTTGATGTTTGACTTTTCCTTGTACAAAAGGTTCCTCTGATGTGTGTCATGTGTTGTGCAGATTGTAAAACCTTTTAAGACAAACTTGTGATTTTAGACTATATAAATAAAAATGACATACCACTGAATTGGACGCATTTTTATCCAAACATTCTTTTTTTATTTTTTACTTTTTTTTTAAGTACATGAAAATAGATGTGAATGAATATTGCTGGGAGTAGTTAAATTTTTGTTAATCCTTGCAATGGCAAGATTGTGAATTCCTGGTGGGTCAGCTAAATCTAGACAAACCACAGGGAAGGAGAAATTTATCAAGAAACTTATGAGAAAGTTTCCTGTGACAACACTTTGTTCCATCTGATCATTGTACATACAAACCAGAGGGGCATTCACGACGAGGTGAACTGTCCAGTCTTCTGTGATATACAAATCTGCAAGCGAAACCATTATATATTGTCTACAAAATGTTTCATTGTGTTGCACTACACCATTCGCTTAGAATATCATAGACACTGGTGTCATAATTTGGTCAATACTGTTGCTTATTCATGGTCTCGGATCTGCTCCAAAATTTAAATGGTTCCTCTTCCTTCATGAAAACGGGCCAGTAGTTTTTCCTCAATCCAGATGATAATCGGACAAACAGCACTGAAAAATAACCTCCTTGGTGGGGATAACAAGTTTAATCAGAGCTTATTTTCCACTGTGTTCCTACAGAGGTCCTGGCCTTTAAATGTCGCTGCACTAAACTACTCAGTCAGTATTAGTATAGTGTTTGTTGACCAATCTCCAGAATTCATTGAAAAGAAATGCTGCATCATGTCAAAAACGGAGCCATTACCAGCAGATAAAAAAAATGAAATTGTCATCTGAGAACAAATGAAATGTTCAGTTTGTCTTTTGTATCCATTTCAGAGGAAATAATTAAGACAGATGGGCAGATGAATTAGCTGTCCTCCAAGGTCAAACGCTGATTGGCTTATTACTCTATTATTTCACTCCGGTGGAACTATTACCACTGACACTTTTTCATGATATTTTGTACATCCACACCAGAAGAGAGAGTGAGAAAGATACAAATTGATTGTTTGGCGGCCAAATCAGTCACAGTCATCTTCGGCAGATGGATTAATGGCCTTGATGGCTGTTGCAAGTTGAAGCAGAAAGACTGGCTGGAGACAAGAGAGATTGGTTTGAACCCCAGGGAGCTGAATGGATGTGCGTTGCATGTAAGGTTGCTTGGTTTTGTTTAGAGGGGGTGGGGGTGGTGGGGGGGGGCTGGTGAAAAATGTGTGTGGTGGAGTTTGGCGTGTTCTCAGGATGCACTTTTGTTCCTTTGCTATTGCAAATGATTGCCCACCATGTTCACGCTTCCCCAATGTGTGTCAACCAGCCTCCCTGTTCCCACACTGATGTCATCTTTAACATCTGGTTTTTTAACTCCATGTGTCATTTTTGCAGTTTTACCTTCACTAGGGAACAAAACCTTTGACTTTAACACTTTTACACCCCCTAAAGTTTTCATGTGAAGATTATGGTGGAATTAGCATGGAATATGTAAATTTATGGAGTAAAACAACTAAATTGGATCCTTAAAACACCAATATCATGCCCTAAATGTAGCTAATGCATCTCACTCTGCTCTTTCATTAAATATTAACACTTTTATTAAAATGATTAAAGGTTAATTTAAGCACCCTGCCCTCTCATCTTGCAAATTAAGGGAAATTTGAGGAATTAAATTCAGAAATTTGATGGACCTTGAGTCAATATTTAGTTGTATGAGTATAGGTGGGGTGATTATTCAGTCTGTTATTAGGGTTGTTTGTCTGTTAGTGTTTGCCACCTAAAAATTGACTTTATCACCACTGCATGGCAACAGCGTTATGCATCACAAATTCAGTTTCACTTTTGTTCCAAATAAGCTGTTGAGCAATAAGCAAAAAAATATCTAATAATGATTGATGCACTTACTAAATGTTCACTTTAAATGGCGAGACATTAACTCTGCTTCTACTTGGTGTAAGGACTTAAATAAACTTAAGATTTTGCTCACTTGAAGCAATGAATCAGTCATAAAGCAAAGTAATAGAAAAGAATTAACAGAAGTATTCAGCAGTCAAATTTAAACAATAGTAACAAAAGTAAAGGAGTAGTTCATCAGTAAAATTAGAGATACAAATGAAAGCCACCCACATAATATTTCACCCAGGGGTTTTCCTGTTTTCAGATAAGAATGCTTGCTCCTCTACAGCTTGGACAATTGACAAAAACGCTGTAGATAATCTCTAAAAATGACTATGTTTTGGTTCTTTTAAAGTCAGCAGTTTGGAGATATTCTGAGCTTTCTCTTCCTACAGCGGAGGAAATTATAGTTTATCTACTCAGAATCTAGCGAAATCATTCATCTCCACTCTGTAATTCCAAATATTTGTTGCAAGCACTTGATTGGGGTCAATGCCTCAATACTGTATCGGGGGAACAAGGAGTCTCATAATGATTTATTACCAGCCCAGCTGCACATATTATTATGAAATGAGTTTATTAGTTTTAAAGCTAACAGTAATGTGCTTTTGCTTTAGGGGAGCAGGCATGGGTGACGAGAACCTGTATTAACCACTTGACGTGAAGGCTCCATTGTACTACATGTACCCCTAATTTGGTTCAGTACCGTGACATCATGCACACTGCAAAACAATTCAGCTGTGGTACATGATTGTATGCGGTGGAATAGTGAACGAATCCTGCATTGTTCCCTGTCACGATGTCAAGTGTTTTCATGTAGTTCCTTTTTCGGTGTCTTTATCTACAAGCATCTTAAGGTTTACAAGATTTGCACGGGTCTATTATAAGAAATAAAAGTTTTTCAGAGGAGAAGTGCAGCATGTGGCTCCTCACTTCTTGTTTTCATATAGTCACAGGAGAATAATAACTAAACAAGAATGTTGTTACTCTAATGGGAGGGAGACAAAATGGCTTCTCTCACCATTATCAACTCCATTTCTTCCATCCATTCCTTCTGATGATCAATTAGATCTTAATGGATAGCCTGCTGTGCTGTGAGATGATGACCAACATGTTTTTGTGTTCAACTAAGTAAATGACAAAACCATACACAGCAGCCAGCAGCACAGAACTGAACATCCCATTCAGATCTGTCTCTATACGTGTTTCAGTCATTGATTACATCGTTTAAAATCCGTTGTCATTGGATTTGTTTGTTCTTTTCGAATCATTTATTTCCACTGTTGGTGTTTAAAATGAATGTCAACTTCTTGAGCCTTAATGAAAGTTTCTAAACCAGTGAATCCTTTATGACTTCAGCTGTGCTGTCTGCCGAGATTTTTCCTCTAAGTCCAACAATTATTAAAACTATTCCGTGGACATGTTTGTGGAAAAGGTGCAGACCTCAGGATGGGCATTTCCCAAGACGCGCTGTCAGCCTCCATGGCTTCCAGTCCTGTATAGCCCATGAGATTTGATACAACTAGTTCACATAGCACTGCTTATGTACCATTAGCAGTTTAGACAACTGCCCCTTTATAACGTTCAATAATTGGGAGGACCCTTCTCACTGTTTGTATTTCACTTGGAAGCTAAGCTAGCAAGCCAGGCTGACTTGACTGACAGTGAAAGCTAGTTAGCCTAGCTTGTTATCATTAGCGCTGATTCCCACTAACTTTTTGGTTTGTGGTATTTCAAATGTGTCTTGTGTAGGATTTAGCAGCGTCTGAGCTCAAAGATTATAACCAACTCAATACCCCTTGGTTCACTCTTCCCTTTTCAAGTGTGTGGGAAAAGCTACGGTGGCCTACGAGGATTTACAGTTTGTTCAGATGATTATTCTGAAAATTAATAATTAGGAATATTTTATTTCATTTCTGCCAATAGATCCCCCAAAGTCCTACACTGGCTGGGCCACTGACCAAATCTGTGTCCTAGGAATTACATTTATATGGTTGAATATGTACCTGAAAATATTAGACATAATGCCATTTTATTTCCGAAAATAAAATGTTAAGTGAGATATTTTTCTCAACATTCTTTCACTTGAGGAGTGTAAATAAAGTGAATGTGCTCTGATAAACGTTGTTACTACACATTTTGCCTTTTTAGACCAAAATGGACTCATAACTGGATGTTTACATCTGTCTTCATAGTGGAACATAACAGTATAACATGGTGTTTCAGTCATATTCTCATTTCATCGCAAATGGCAAGTCCCTACCTCAAATGACAGCACCATTAGTAGGATAGATTTTCTGTATGAAAGCAGATAAAACCACCAATATTCACCTGGTAACCCAGCACACATTAACAGTCCTGCTGCTCTCACAATGCTCAGTCCTCAGACACTGCCTCTGACACAAAAGCCTGATCAACATCCAAGGCTGCCGCTTGTCAGCTGAGGAATATATAAAGATAAATGATATTATGTTAAATTCCACTTAATGACAAATTTTTAATTTTCTGAACATGGTCATTTTCTGGCTAGTGAATCAAGTGTAAGGAGCTAATTACGTGAGGATCTGAGCAAAAATAACTCCTCATTTTCAGGGATAATGGAAGAGAAATGTTGTAGATTAATGGCACTATTTATCTTTTTTAAATTTCTATCTTTCTCCGGTGATGGCTGTGCTCCCCAAGGAAAATATTCATAAAATGAAATTGAAGTCGTAACTTAATAGGTTATTAAAATTTTTGAGTGCATATCACTTCTCTTTTCGCAGCGCTGTAAATTTAAATTGAAGTTTGTGGCGTTCAGAGTCACTAGTGGAGTATTTTTTTTCCTTTTTTTTATGATGGCACAATAGAAGAGGAACATGCATCTTTGTCAGAGGGTATTTGCTATTCTAATTTTATGGCAGGCCAGATTATCAAAAAGGAATGTCACAGTGTTGGCTGCTGACAACACCTCAGCCTTCAGCCATGTGTTTCCATTAGGGGCCCTGGGCCGTCCAGGGGTTTGTTCCCTCTATTATTTTCCATTTCAGTCTTTTATCTTGATTTAAAGTGTGGCTTGCTGAATATTCTCCCCCCTCCCTGCCATTCGATTCCCCTTTTAGGAAGTGAGAAATGCTATACTGTGTAAGGTTTCACAAGAGGGACTGGTGCTCTCTGGGGAGGTGATGTAGATCGGTTCAAGGTGGAATAACTATCTTTAGCCATGCAGTGTGTTTGGAAATGCAGAGAGGAGGGACAGAGTACCTGGAAGGAACAGAGAGGCAAAGCAACCTGAAGCAGACTTTCTCTCAAGGTCATAGGGCAAACCTTTTTCCTCTAAGCCAAGTTTATGATACATTTTTTACTGAACGCATCCTGGTTATTATGAGGCTGCCAATAAATTTGTCTCACTTATTGGTCAGCAACAATGAAACTGTTTTTATTTGGCTTTCAGAGGCAAAGTTTTATGTCTTTGGTCTTTTTACAGCAACTTTTTCTATAAAGGGATGAATCCTTTGGTGAACAATGACATTTCTCGTATGAAGTTATATGTCTAAAAAAGTAAGTCCACCAATTTTTTTCTTTAGAAATATATTTTCTGATATATATATCTGATTATAACAGAATATCTAGAAAAGTACTAAAGTGGTAATCCTACACTTTACCTCAAAATATTTAAGGTTTGGCCTATGCATGAACAAATGATTATTCCCATGTCTGCTGAAAAGTCAGCATGCTATCCTACATAGGGACATTAAATGTGTATGGACTATAACTTCTTAAAAAAAAACTCCACTGAAAGAAATATAAGTAGATAGTTTTATAGCTGGGGCCACTGAGGCTCCAAACAGCAAAATGACATCTGTTCAAAATTATTATTCATATTTATAATTGATAACATTAGGAAAAGTCATAAAGTATGAAGGTGCTAGAAAAATTATTTGAGCTGATAAAGAGGGTCCATGACTCTAAAACATAAGAGCTAAATAATGTTTTGTACAACATGACTGTATTTTATATGGAAGAGCAGAAAAGTTTTCAACCTCCAAAAATTAAATTTTTTAGTTGCAATTACATGTTTTCATACACGTTTTAGTAACAGATATAGAGGTAATTGATACAGCAACAATCATCTTTTTCAGTGCAATTATTCTCTAAAATTGTCTTGAATTGTATCATCAACTTATTTAAAACCAACTGGCTTGAATATGTGACATCTAAACAGCAAGCTACACCCTCTGGCTGAATTGTAATAGTGTTTATCTGGCACAATCAAATAAAAGTGTGGCACAAATGGCTTCAGTTTGCCTAAGTTGTCTTATGAAAGCCTGTATTTCTTTATAGACTTCTCCAGAGGCGATGCAAGCTCTTAATTGTGCATCTGTGGCCAGTTATGAAACACTAATAGTTTTTGTGAAGTCAGAGCGCCAGCAGAAGACAAGAACTGAGGCTTATTATATCGTTTGACTGCTTCAAGACAAACTGGAGCGCAGGGATGCTCCAAAACACTCAGCCCACACAAAAAGCCGAGCTGGAGCGCCTGTCAGTCAATCATCCTCTCCAGGAGAGTCATATTACTTACAGTCTGAGAAATTGTGATACGGAGGTCTCCAGTTGGTTTGAAATTAATAACATTTTGTTCCCCCATTTCAAAAACGGACACAGTGCAAATTTATCATTTCTTGGGCAAGGGGCTCTGTAGCATCCCCTTAAGGATCCTTTCTTTTTTCCCTTTTTTCAATTTCTATTTAGAAATTCTACAAGCTGAGAACCTTAAAGTATAACATATAGGAAAGCTCATGCAATCCTGACCTGTTTATTCGGTTTATGCAGTTGATAGGCTGTCAAGCCCCCAGCGAAAAGGCCCAGGATGAAGCGAGCTATCCTTTAAATTGCCGGGGTGATATTTGCAGATAATAAAAGAAATAAATCAGACAATGGGGCTGAATATTTCATTTGTTATCCATATTCCTTATGGGCAAAAAATGATACAGAAATGTAAAAACAGCAATTCCACTTCACCCCCTCTGGAATTGTAACACTTGAGATGCTGTTTTCATGTCTGAAGACAAAGTACATGCTTTCCCTCAGCCTGCAACAGATAAATCTAATAGGCAGCCAGAATTACTGGTTGTAATGTTGTGTAGTCTTAACCTAGTCTGCTCTTTCACTATTTTTATTTCTGTCAATCTCTCAAACTAATGGATACTCTGGAGAAATAGCTGGGGACTGTTATCTATTTATAGATTTGCAGAATGTAGTACAAGGCCAAAAAGAGGGTAGAGAAGCACATTTTTTAGTGTGAAAAACTTTCCCGACCATAATGTTTTCATTGTGATTTCTTTTGAAGAAAGTGTGCTAAATGGTAAAATGATAAAATGGATATATTGCACAACCACTTTTAATTCCAAATTTACATCATCGGTTGATTCACTGACAACTTGTATAATGTTACTTTAACTTTTCTGGTTTCAGGAAATATTTCTTGTGATGGCCTAATAACACTGTTAAGCATTTAAGTTATATGTGAGCCCTTTTCTCACTTAAGATTTGTATTTACATCCGTTTGCCGAGTCTGTCTCCATTGTTAACCCAATCTAATTGAACCCCATTATTACATTAATAAGATGCTTTTCACCCTGTGAGTCCCACACTGAGAAACACGGTGTCCTGCTGCTGCTGTGTGATGGGTCTTTTGCTACACAAGGCCCAGAGCATATCGCTCATCACCAAAGCCGTTGTACATTATGTTTCTGAGATGACACCTCAGACCTCCCACAACCCCCGGGTGAGATTTCCTCCCCTCTGCAGTGGCACTTTAATCTTTATTTCGTCATGTCCGTCCTCCCCGACCTCTAATATACTGTCTCATTTCTTCTTTCCCCATTTTCTGCTAATTCACCACCATCTGCCTTAGCATCTGTTTGAAGGGAGAAACAGGGGGAAAAAATCTTCACAATCAGGAAAAAGTCTGTTCTTTCTTCTTCTTCTTCTTCCCTCTCTTCTTCTTCTAACTTTCTCTCTCGCTCATTGTGTTTTCCGCCGTCTTTGTCAGAGCCAAAGTCTCCGCCCCTCTCTGTCTTCCATTTTCGCATAAGCCTCTTCAAACCCTTTTTAAGTCTAATGCTACATGTAAACCTCGGACCTGCTTCCTCTCTTGTTCATGGAGGCCCCCCAAAGATGACAAAAAAAAAAAGAAGAAAAAAAACGAGAGGAGGGAGGGAGGGAGGGTAAGGCTGGGGGTCATATCCTTTCCATGTCCAACCGCTTAGTCAATAACCACTGTCAACAGGAGTGCACAAAAGATCAGAAAAGTGCAATTGTAATTTTCGGACAATAGCAGGGAGCTCTCATAAGGCTGGGCTGAAAAAGGGACACCACCTCCCCGGTGCCCCTCCGCCTCCCCCTCTCCTCTCCCTGGCTTCCTCCCTGTCCTCTTTGAGCGTTGCTGACAATAGGGAAGCCTGCTGCATTGCCAGGGAGAGCCACGGGATCACCTCAGTCAGCCTGCGGATTACAGACATTCTTTGGCAGGGCCAGTGTTGCTGCGGAGAGCCCGGGTCCTCGTGGGCCCTCAGAGGCTGCAGCACCGCCTCGGGCCCCTGCCTCCCCACCTCCCTTCCTTTTTTGTATTGTGTTCACATGTTTGACAGACACAGAGCCCATAATAATCTCTTTCCCGCAGGGACCGGCACCATTTGTTTGGCAGACCCTACAAACAGTTTCAATCCCTTTTCTCCCTGCTTGTCTTCACTGCTGTAGCCCATCACCGTCATCTAATTAATGCAGCCTCCCTTTTCATCTCCACTTCCTGTTCATTGTTTGATCCTCTCCCCCCTCCTCTCTTAAGTCCCAGATTTAAAAGTCACTGCCTCCACTGGTTATCATACCATATTTGAGTGGCTGGGGATTAAAAAGGTGTCTTTTCTGTGGATTATGACTTTCTTACATATTCATTGTTTTACATTACTTCTGTTAATATCCTCAGAAATGTAGTTAAAGAGGGCAGAATTCATTTTAAACAGAGCAAAAAGGATTAACCAGTTCATGCTTGCCTTTTATTTGAAGCAGCTTCATGTGATTTAATTTGCAGCTAATTGTGTACTTTCACATTGTTCATAAAATTAGCATTTTAATTAGGATATCCCAGGAGACACAGTTATATTCTGAGAATATATGCCTGAAACAGAGTAGATATCTGTTACATAATGATGTATTCAGAGTGATCACCAACACATTAAAAGAAAAGAGTTCTTTAAAGGGCAGGGTATGGATTTGGAAAGTTCAAGTTCCTTGATTGCACCTCCATACTCCCGAACAGGTTGATGACCAGCCTGTATTTTTTTTTTAATATTGTATTTGTATCACATTTAATATACTCATTTACCTGTAATTTATACGTATTTATGTACTTTATGACATAGAAACAGTCAAATGTAAGAATAATGACATTGATATGTCTGAATCAGACAAACTTGCCATGTTTAATTTGTGAGTAATTATAGACTGTAAAAACCTGAAC
Organism: Pempheris klunzingeri; assembly: GCF_042242105.1. Taxonomy (NCBI): domain Eukaryota; kingdom Metazoa; phylum Chordata; class Actinopteri; order Acropomatiformes; family Pempheridae; genus Pempheris; species Pempheris klunzingeri. Next base: position 8,035,057 of record NC_092031.1, on the reverse strand, counting down.
CAGAAACAATACAAAGTACATATCTTCAGGTCACAGTGTTAGTTTTGATCGTAACAAATCCACAACAATGATTTTTGGACTGAGCCTGAACTCTAGACAACCAATGATGTGCGATTCAGAAGAATGTTAAGTGTGCAATCACATTTCTTGAAACACGAAAGTCATTGCAGTAAGTCGAGGGAACACTAAGGTACTCTTTATGATGAAAAAAACCTGTAGACAGAAAAGAAATGTGAGGACAAGGTTTATTGAAAGACTATATGTAGTTTGGCATATTATTGTATAAAGCTACATACATTACAAAGTCTAAATCTCCAATATAGTGAAAACAGACTCTTAACCTTAAAAATCCAAGCTAAAGGTTCGAGTCCTTACTTTTTCAAACTAGACCTTAAGATTAAGATTTTTTGCAGTACTTATACGTAAATAATGTAAATAAATTAATTAGTTTTACTCTTTTTAGAACTCTATTGGGTTTTTTCATGCTTGTAGCTCTTTACTGTAAAAGTATAGCATGTGGTTGTAGTTTAAAGATGGCTGTTACCTTTAATGATACAGACAGACAAGCATCTCCATATGGGAAAATGTACAGCAAGTGTACACACAACTATAGCAACCTATTTATGACCTCTCCCTCTGAGAAAGAGAGATTTGATGAGCTATAATTGGTTCTCCTCACATGTATTCTCCCCAGTGTGCGCCCTGCTCTCTCCACAGGGAGCACTTTGATGATAACTTGCTGCATTACACGCTAACTTTTCGACAATGGCTACACGCTCTGTCTTTATTGCCCTGACTCCTAATGGCTATCTTGAAGTGCTGCCTCTGGCAATCTGGTCGCAAATAAATAGAAGCTGACACAGTAATTTACTCAAATCTTCTCTACAGTTTTGCCCCATTCTCCCTCTAGAGATTACCCCTGTAACAACAATTATTTCAAATGTCATTGATTCCTGCCTGCAGGGCACAGACAAAATGAACATAAAATCTTTTCACATGGTCAAAATTAAAATATTTAAGGGTTTCAGGAACAGAGCGGGTCTCATGAGGTGGACAACAAATGTAACCATTGCTTGGTTGTGTTTGTTTTCTGGACTGGATGTAAAATCAGCCGTTTTCTTCACCAAATGACTATTAACCTTTATCTAATAGGGGCAATGGTTCTCATTTGGGGAGAAGACCAAGCGGAGGACATATAATTCCCTTTCAGCGGAGACTTGTCAGCGCAGTGCACTAAACAAGATGAACACAGTGCCGCTGTCTAGGTGAACAATCCTACCACTGTACAAGACATGGAATTCATATTTCCGTATGAGATCTTAATGTCTAAACAACCCTATGAGATCAAAATGTAGCTGAGACTTTTATTGTGATAAGAATAAGATTGATTCATATTCATAATTACTTTATGTTCCCATCCTTGTGTTTACATGTTGTTTGCACGTGAGAGCACGTGTGCGTACACGTTTGAGTGGCTACGGGGGACAGGAAAAACATTTGTGGCTCATTTCCTTGTTTCATGTTGTTGTGCAAGGCACAGTTCAGTGGAGTGGATCTTAACATGTCACAGTGTCATGCCAGTGTCTCTGTCTGGTTCTACATGACCTCTTTCACCCTCGGCTCTCCTCTCTATGGACTCTGCTTGGCCAGACGCACCAGATAATGTAATAAAGATATTTCTGCTCCAATAGAAAATAAAAAAGGTGACCAGCTGATGTTGAACTGTGCTTTTCTGAAGGCCTGAGCTCACCTGCAGAGTGTAAGACTGTAAAGTTGGGGTTCAAGCTACAGTACAAATAGGTACTGTATGATGTACAGTGAAACAGATACAGATACAGTGAAATGAATAAAGTTACTTCTAAATCTTTAGAGAATAAGTATCTTCACTAAGATTGTACAAATGTATTGTATTAAATTACAGAAAATGTTTAGAAATGTTTGCTTAACATCTTTGTACAGGATCCAATCATAGTAATTGGCTCGTAGCAGCCATTTTCATATCTAAACCATGTCTGGACATATTAGGGCTTCATGCAATGATAAGTTGGGCAAACATATAACAATCTGAATCTGAGTTGAAGCAGCACCAACAATTTTACAGAAACATTCTGGATGGATTTGTGCATATCATTTGATTTCACATGTTATGTGCACAAGTTTTTAAGAGGCAGTCAAGAAAGGTCACAGCACCAAGACTTTGGCAGCCGATGACATGAAAATGGCATTGAAAAAAGGGGGATGGCTGTAGCTGCCATTGAGGACACTGAAGTCATGCCTCCTGTTTTTTTTTTTCTTCTTTTTTTGTGGGTTTTGAAATGTCAGTTTTTACATCCTCAGACTTTCCATTTCTGCGCATTTTGGATGTAGGTGAAGTTGTGCCAGAAGTCCTTATGGGTGAGTTTTAGCAACCTGGAGAGGGTTAAAGTTCCACAATTTAAAAGACTAACACATGGCGGAGCTTTTATATGCTGGGCTATACAGATTAAACTAATTGTTATCATACAACAATAAGATTTACAAATGGACAAAAATGAATGGATGTTCACTCACCAATCTGTCAGAGAAATGACAGCTTTAGATTCTCCTGCATAACAAGCATGTAGGTTTATCATTGCCGTAGTCTGGTAAAGTCAAGCTAAACTCGATCACTGTATTTCTTATGCTGTTGTGTATTTTATTTAACGTGTTATGACGTGTCTGTGCGGTCCAGGTCCAGGCCGCATTATGGTGTTCAGTGGTTTATGTATTGTAAACCAAAAATGTTTTTTTTAATGGCTATTTATTCCTTTGGCCATAGCTTCACCAAATGTCAAGTAGTTTCTGAGGCATTTTAACCAGCTTTATTGACAAACAAACAAAACAAATGCAATCAGACACATAACAAATGACCTGAAGATGAAACAATAAAGGAAACAATCAACAGTCCTCATTTTGCATGTTCAGCAAAACACGACATGCAAAATAAATATGCAATATCTGTATAACGTGAAAACATGTTATATCAAAGCCCTCAGCAGTCAACATGACCCTCTGTGGATATTCTTTAGTCAGCAGTGTTCATGTAGTAAATACATCCTGCTGTATATAATGATCAGTTTTAGATGAAGTGGTCTAACAGCCTCTTCTGCTTTATAGCTATTGTCTATCAAACACTACATTTGGCTGTGATGAGCCCTGAAGCACACCCAGAACTGTCCCAGATTGCTCAATAGTCAGCTTCTGGCCCAGTTTGTTGATTAGTTAGCCTCTTTCACATAAATACTCACTCACACAGACAGACACACAAATGAGAATTGCACCCATGGGACACAATGATTCTATCATACTTTAGCTAAACATAGACTGGGAATTAGTTGACTGGATAATCAATTTGACAGAGTGCCTCAGCAATAAGTGAGTGAAATGCACAGACAGTGCATGTTGGATAAGCCCCGTGTTAGTCTAACATTTGTCACACAGATCACACATGTAATCTGCATTAAGAAAGAGGCTGCAAAGGTTGCAGTTCTATTTATACCAACCTTTTGTATTTGCATTCACACCGATTACCATGACGTTCAGCATGAAGACTTGAAGACCAGTTTCACTTTGACTGTTGACTATTTTGTTACCAACTATGTAAAAATGATTGCAATAAAAGTTCTTGGAAAATCAATGTGTGTTAATACTGTATGTCTTGTAGTAGAAGTCTTTATATGTCAAGCCAAATAATACTTGTCTTGACATAAAACTCTGTGGGCACCATGTCAGCATTTTAAATAAAGCAGATAAGCACTAAATATCTCTAAAAGTAAATGACTTCTGAATAATTACTACCTATAACCTCTGCTCTCAAGGGAGCAATTCAGTGGGCCCAGATGGCCACCAAAATAGGATTTAGGTGCCAAATTGACAACATTACTCACACAGGGATTATCAATTATCTAAATATCAATTGCAGTGTAATCTCACCGAATAGAAAGAAGGTGTCTTGGAGGAGGTGTCACTGAACAAAGTACAGTCGCTGCAAACCAGGGACTCTGACATGTTTGGGATAATTATCTTTCTACAGCACCCTGATATTTCCCAGTATATTTACACAGTGGCATTATGGTGGTGTAACAGTCAGTTTATCACTATGTATATTTCTTTAGGCCTGCAGTTTTGCTAACTATGTGTAATGGTTATCATATAAGTGTCACATAGTGGCATCACACTTTTGTATGAAATTGCATACAGCCATAATGACCACCTGGCAGTGTAGGATCTCATACTAATAATCTTGGACACATTTAAGTTGAAAACAAATTCGTGAGAACTACAACTAAGAAGAATTCATCCATTAATTTGTCTGATTTTTTTAAATCCAAAACTAAACATCAATAAAAAGTTGAAATCCAAATAAGTGCAAGATGATAATCACACTAATACAGATTAAACTACATTAAAAACACGTTATTTCAACAGCACCTGTATATAAAAAGAACATGTGATTCAGAGGGTGTCGTAAATATGGGACACGTCATCAAATAAATACCTCCCTCCTGATTGGACGAGCCTGCCGTACTGCTAACCAATCCAGTCACAGCATCGCTTCAGCGTGGCCTTATTACGCACGCACGCATGCACGTACGCGTAGACGCGCAGAGCGAACGTCAAGTGCACACAGCGGTTGTGGTAAACAAACTAGCTCGTTAAGGTCCGAGTGTATTTTGATTGTAGCCTTTTGAACGAGAGCCTGTCTTGAGCCAGAATAAAGCACAACTCTTAAGATCAGCTGCTCCAAAATGTATAACTACCACTAAAGTATGTTTAGCCAATGCTAGCTAAGCTAACGTTAGACAAGAAGTGTTAGCTCTAGTGTTATTCTATCAGATAAAGTGCTGGACAAACTAGCGTGCTACTATAATTGAAACGGTTGACTCGTTGTGGGGATTATTTAGCTAATTTGTCCCGAAAGAGCAATGTCAGCAAGTGTACCAGGATTAGGCAAGATGGGGACATTCCTGTATATTAATATAAGTGCCACCAATATAAGATTAAATTGTATTTATTAGTTATGAAAGACACACTCTTTCACACCGCAGGGACGGACGGTGAATGATGTCCAGTGAGATCTAACCCAGAGCAGATCTTAAACACAGATGGCCTGAGGAAGGTTTTGGCTGCCACTACTGCAAACTGTGCATGGAGGAGCTGTCTCCTGCAATGACAAGGTCCTACAAAATTCAGGTATGAATGCTCACAGCTTATTTATTTTTTTATCACAGAAAAGGCAGTAACACACTGTAACACAACGTTCATATTGTGTAACAAAATAAATCGTTCTTCTTTAAAGTTTGGTTTGAATGATATGATGCAAAAATGATATGGAGTTGGCCAAATAAGAGCAAATGCATATTTACTTTAGTGTTCGCAAGAACAAAAGAAATTGTTAACAGTGTGATGCAATCCACATACAGCTGCTCTGCTGTAACTCTTATCAGTGTGAAGCTTAGAATATCCAACATTTTGGGGGCAGTCAGTTTTTGATTCACCCTATGTTCATGTTCAGGTAACTTGGTCTGTCAATGTAATCACTGCATGAGGTGACACACATTAATGTTAACATGACAAAACATTATTTGCTTATCCACTGAATACAAATATGTGAATATAGGAAGCTGTACATCCACCTGAGAGATGAACCAAAGTTTTTTTTTTTTTTTTTTTTTTATGAGTAATGTCTGAAATAAACAAGAGGCCAATAGATGTATTATTTTGATGCTTTCATTACTCCAGCATCTTAATTATTTTTAGCTGGCAGGTTTCACGTGAAACCTTTCACCTTATACGTTATTAATTCTCCATCAGAAATGTTAAGTTTGGATGTATATGATTAAGAAGTCAGGCAATGTAAATGAAACGTTTCAGTAAGTTTTCACGACAGTGATATATACTGCATAGATCATCTTCACTTATTTTGACTTGCTAATTAATCAACATTATTTATTCAGGAAAAAAGCAACTTTGTAATTAGCAAATGGCTTGATCTGTTTTAGCGGACTCAGCAAGAATTAGGAACTTTGAATTTGATCTGGAAGTCTAAATAACTCATTAGCATTATGATTTAGTAAATGTTACATGAAGTCAGGCAAAAACAGTGCCGCTAATGCTCGACGTGTGGATGATTATTAGTCAGTAAATTAACAGACAAATTAATCTCGGGGCAAATCATTCTATAATGTGGTGTGTTTGAACACAGGCTTCTCTGTTTTTCCAGGAGAGTAATATTTACATTCAATAATTACTGATACAATAGACTCACTGTATACTACTACATCGCTTTGTCGTGCGTTTTGGTGACATTACATTTGATGCATAGATTAACTTGTACTGACAGGCACTTGTAATTTTTTGTTTGACTAGATTAAACAAACAACCACTTGGCTTCTCATAAGGAACAGCAACAACAACCAAGCAAAAACATGTCGCCTTTGTGGATGAGGCTCAAAAGACAGAAATTTGGTCTAGTTTTCAAGATGGACTGGAGCTTTGTAGCAGGCAGTGAGTGAGCACATTAATCTAATGCATCAGCAGGTCCACATTTGTTTTAATGCAAACTGAAGAGAAGAAACGCACGGCATCTCAAGGGAGAAGACGCTTAAAATTTCAGTCTAATGATAATAGATGATAATGTTAATGAGTTGTCCAAACATAACAAATGGAATGAATTACTGCCTTAGAACCAAGTCTATTTCATTAAAATACAATAAAAAGGAAAGATTAGTTTTATATGGGAAATAACTTTCCTCTTTTGCGTTATTGATGAGAGTAAGGGGAACATATCAAGGTTGGCTTGAGCCTCTGGTCAATATTGATAAAATATTGCTACTGTATAGTGTAGCCATTTTTCTTAGATGCTCATATGACATTAAACTAAATCGAATTATTAGCATAACTGCTGACCCCTCAATAGGCAACATGAGACAAAACCGGTCAAAGTACTAAGTTGGGTTTGAATGACTTTTTGGGAGACAAGACAATGTAAAGAGAGAACCTATGCCCATTTGAACACACGAGGTGACCAAAACCATACACTTCCATCTGTCTTGATGATCTTATTCCCCAAGTAATGTTCTTCTCCTTAAATCAATTTTGTGTCGGGCCTGTGTTCATAGTAGTCAGAAATACCGGGATTATGTGCTGAGGCTACTCTCTCTCTGTGACGACCTTGTCTGTGTAACAGTACTGTTAGCCCTCGGCCTCGAGCAGTCAAACACACACTCAATCACCCCTGTAACCCTTGCAGTCAACAGCAGACTGTCGCAGGCCGTTTGCTACAATCTCAATTTGTATTTCGTCTCAGACTGTGATGACTTGACAGAGAAAAATAAGAGGATTTGTCTTGATCTTCAACTCTCCCTTGAGGAAGTAAGTCTTCACCTTGAAGTTCAGCATTGCCGCTTGCTTTCGACCAGACGGGTCCCCTCATCTGTTACAATTTGTGTTATTTTACAAGCAGAATGCGTTTAGACAGGACAAGTACAATTATCCACAATCATTTACATTATGTGGAATTTGTTGTTTTCTTTAAAGGTCAAAAGTCAGGAATTCACTGTGTTTAGATGTATTGTGTTCACAGTAAACTCAATATTGTTTTCAGTTTTTCTAGGATAATATACAATATTTGTTAATAGGGCTGTTCATAAGCTTTCTAATGACATTTTTAGGAATGAAACTTTCTCTCTTAGTATTTTGCCAAGCTGCAATCAATACTATACATGTCCTCATAACCGTCTCACATCTGTTCACCTTTTAAAGTTGTACAGGCTAAAACTGTAAATGTAGTTAGAATTTCCTACCTCTGTGGAAAAACGGAAATAAAAACTCCATGTTAACTAGCGACTAACGATTATTTTCATTATCAAAGAAACTGTCAATTATGTACTCAGTGAATTGATTATGTTTTAGTCTATGAGAAAACGGTGGAAATATGCCCATCGCAGTTTCTCAGAGCCCAAGGTGAGATCTTCTTTTCTCCGACCAGGAGTCCAGAACTCCTGAAGGTATTCAGTTTGCAATTATGTAACAAATAATAATATATAATGTAATATACAGAGAAAAGCAGCAAATGATCACCTTAGAGAAGCTTGAACTAGTCCATATTTGGCACTTTAACATGGAAACTGACCGAGATGATTATCAATACATATAGTAATCCCTCAGTGTTTTTAGTTTAGTTAAATCGCTGTTGACTTTTTGATGTGACTGCACTTAGCTTTACAGTGTGCCAAAATCATGGCATCAGTCCTAAATGGTAGAGCAGTCTTCTGCCAAGCCTGCATCAGTAAACACTGCAAGTCTCTAACGGTGATGCACTGTAATGGCTCAGTCTTGAGCCTGGCCAGAACATCGCATGAGGTGCTAAACACCAACTGGCTATAAATATAAGTGGTGAGCACTGCCAGTTGCACTCTTGCGACTGAAATGAGCCTGATGATGAGAGCTTGAGAAAGAAAGGGGATATCAGTGGTCACTAAATCATTCTGTAATCAGCTCTCTATGCAGGATCATCCATGCATGTTCAACGCCCCATTCTGGAAGGCTCCAGCAACAGAATGCTCCAGCTGACCCCATCTGTACCCCATCTCGTTTTGCATTATCCCTAACCCATAAAAGTCCCATGCAGCACAAAAGAGTTAATGATTCCCTTTGTTTTGTAGCAGGGAACAGAACCAAAGCAAATGACAACAACAAATCCATCAAACTTAGCAGCAGTGAGCACATCAGCAGTTTTTGCCAGCCCACCAGAGGCCTAAAATGCACATATTGCATGCTGGCCCCCCAAGCAGCAGGCGGCCCTGGGACTCGCCAGCCCCTTGGTGGCCAGAGAGGACTTGATAAATGACTGGAGCAAACTTCTCTGTCACCAGTGAGGGAGGAGTCCCCCACAGTAAGCTACATCATCCTAACAGCATTATTCTTTTCATGCCTGTTGTCGATACAGCGTCCTGTGATTGGCGTCACGCTTTGCACAGGTTAATTGGAATCCTGAACTGGAAAACAGCGGGGGAAAAGTGCAAATATCGTCGCCCAGAGAATCACCATACGAAGGCCATGAATATGTGTGTCGATTTCAATCCACGGCAAAGACATGAAATGTTAACAATGTTAAAGCACAGTTTGTGCAAATGGCTTTTTATTTATCTGAGTACTTGGGCAACACATGGAGCTCAAGATGCAGTGCACTGCTCAGGTCCATTACTGTATTGGAAAAAAGGTAACTCAATCACTGCATGTCTTCGGCCACATAAACAGCATATACTCACACCAGAGGGCACCCATATGTTCAATGACCTATGGCATAAACACAACAGAGAGCCAACACCTTGATTAAGTAGCTTAACATGATGGAGAACCACAATGAGGTCTGCCGTTGGCACCTTAAAGGTAGCTTTTAACTTCCACCAAAATTAGAGTAAACACTACTGCACTTTATAAATGTAAATGTAAACCATATTATCAAGGTTATGTCTGCAGGACTTTATCCTTTAGCAGCATGTCAAGATGTGGGACAAAAGCGGGGTCATTACACTGGAATGGACAGCTTTCCTCATCAGGGCAAATAGGAGACAATGTCAGATGGCCTTATTGATAAGTTAATGAGGCACAAAACACTTTGTAGGAGACCCATCCACCACCCACCCCACAACCATCTCCTCAAATCATTGATTTACACATTATTCACATTGCAGTGTTTACATTGCAGGAATAGTCTAGGTAATTAAATGTCGCATCCACGTGAACAAGTAACTTAACCATTTCCTTTACTCTTGAGCCACGATTATCCAATATGGTCTTGCTGACATATGTTTGCTGTATTGTGTCGTCAAACGGACTAGCAGCAGGGAAATCCCTAATGAGACCCCAAATACTTGTTTCATGTTTGAGCAGTAATGGAAATTACTTTTCCTTTTGGAACAGGCGCACGAGAATCACAAGAATCACCGAGACAGCAGATCAAGAGTAAAATGAAGTATGCAAATGTAATCATATTTATCAGAGAATGCTTATGGCAGAAAGCTATTAATTTCTCCTCTGCTTCTTGACACTTTAACATATGCATCACCTGCTTCTTGCAAATGATTATTTTTGTGTTTTCCATCTCCGTTGACAGAGCATTATTTTCTTTTCCATTGCGTCTTGTTATTTTTCCAAACTTTCTCTGTCTGAACAGTGTAATGGCCTCTGATTGAAATTTCATTCAGAAAAACTAAGTGAAATACATGTTGTGTATTTAATGGGAAAAATAATTGCACGTCAGATGAAACAAAGCATGACGCATGGTAACCAGCAAGAGTGACTGAAAACACAAGTCAGCAAAGAGGTCAGGCCGTTCACTCTCTCATTTGCTGCAATTACTTGCTACGCTCATTCATTTACTCATTCCATCACTCTCTCACCTGACTCATCTACTGCTCACTTTCTCTCTAATTTAAGACTATTTGACAAATCCCTATGATATAGTTAAAAAGTTCACATAATTGAAGCACTTTAGAACTGTTGAGATGTGAGTTTTTTGTTGTATGGATTATATTTGAATTGTATGGATGTTTGAGTTTAAACATGACATTTTAAATATGACTGGTAGAATATATTACAGCGGCCACACAACTATTTATGTGGTGCTTACCAGCAATACACTACAGTAAGTAGACTGACTAACCAAGGATGCAAATAATTTTATTTTTTTTTAATCTGTCTCTGTCTTTGTAGAAATCATGCCTCTCTTTCAGTCTCCACCAAACATAATCATTTCAAAACAGCAAGTTGCCAGCGAGGAACAGAATCTACTGACTATTTAAAGAGTTTCCAGATGACACGATATGTTAATTTGCATTGCATTAGAGGCTGCAGTCCTTACACTTGGCATAAGGACGGCAGCTTTGTGCTACGTGTGAGAAATGCTGTGATCATCAGACTTCACTGTAGCACAAATCGGCATCAGCTGGACCAGACTATGGCCAAATCCACACCACCGTATTTGTTACCACTGCTGCAAAGTCAGTAAATATAGTGACACGTATTTTGCACAAAATCAGTTCAAGAAATATAACCTTGGTGTAGACGTATCATTTACCAGGGACTGAAATGTACTACAGGGAAAGCATTAAAAAATAGAAGGTAATTTAGTCACTATTATGATGATGCAGTGCTACTATGGTACTGTATTGTCATGGGAGTGAAAATGTGCTTTTTTTTTACCCACTCATTTGTACCATTACACAAAATACGGTGTCTAATTGTTGGGAAATATCCCATTACTACAATTAACATATTAAACCCTTTCGCTCAACAACAGATATTGACAAGCAGTGTTCTCCTGAAGGTGACCTCTGCAGAATTGTGAAACCCACTGACAGACAGAGAGCTCCTGCGCTCTCTCTCTCTCTCTCTCTCTCTCGAGATGTACAGTTGCTGCATTTGGATGAATAAAAAGCAACATTTCCTGTAAAGACCGTCTGCGAGACTACTGTACAGGAGTGCTATTTCAATTCATCCCTGGAGCAGCCCACAGGAATTGAGCCCATATTGAGCTCACTCCTGGGCTCTGAGAGTGGTCAGGAAGATTGATTCCAGGGCTAGATCACCGCTCACTGAAGACTGAAGTGCATTCTGGTTTGAGCTTGTAAATCACATGACCTTGTAGGTTTCATAGGAAAACAAAACTAGCAATATTACTTAAAGAATAATATATTATAAAGATAGAATAATGCCAGTTAGGCTTCTTAGGGAATTCGAAGTTATAGTCATTCATGATTATTGTCTATCATAATAGAACAGCAGGCTGTCATATCTTCACTATGTATAGCGTAATGACCTGTGGGTTATTGCAGGGACAGTATGGTGGTGATCACTGCATCTGCCAAAGTGCCTCTAACCTTTTGAGTATCACTTATAATTAGCGGGGAGAAGACATGCAAAAAATACCAGATGGTAACATTATTTGATAGTCTCCCAAAATGACGACCACGGTCCTTTAATTCTTGTGTGATAGTTTTAATTAAAATGGCTTGTCAAAGCGACAATTTACGCTAAATTGATGCTATGCATGATGCTATTAATACAATGTCACTGACATTCCTATTAATTACTCTGACTAGTTGATATCACACACATCTTCATTATCGACGTAAAGATTAAGATTGCCTTAACTGTTGGACGACTGGAGAGCCCCTAAATGATGCATTCATTTAATATCCATTCAATGTGAATATTACCTCATTTTGACTCAGGTCATGAATGACGTACCTTTTCTGTTTTCTTGTTCTTTTTTTGCGTTTCTTGCTCTGTGACCTGAGAAGTGGCACAAACGATGACGAGCTTGACAGGGAATGTTGTGGACAAAACAAGCCTCTGTTTGGCTAACCAACCAGCAAATATGTTTGATGATACAGTTTATTCACTTCACACCACAGCATGCCGTACAATGATCAAGCTGAGCAAATGATTTAGATCCACACATCTTGTCAGTATTACAGTCAGAATACAATCCACTATCATGTTAACTGAAGTGAGGAGAAAATGCATGCCAAAATTTGTGCCCCTATCATCTAATTTTAGTAGTCATATTGGACAGTCAAGTGTCTGTATACTGAAAAAGGGCAAAAGATATAATCTCACCGGCTGTTCCATCTAAAATTAAGAGATCAAGCATCAAGATTGAACTAGCATCATGCTAGCTGCAAGCGAAATACCGGTTGGATTTTATTTTGGATTTTTTGGGCTTATGATTAATCGTAAAGATGATATAGAATCTGAATAATAGCATACAGTTTTAAAGAGCTGTGAAAATCATTTTCACAATATCAGTAGACTATAAAAACAAAAAAAAGCTCAATTTATTTTGATATACTCTCTAAGCAGAGATAAGGCACGGGTGAACATTCTCCACCACTATCAATCAAAAATTGATCAAAAAATGTTTGTTAGGTTGCAGTGTGTTGTATGAGGCCCAGGTTGCAGTAAGTGAACAGTTCAGTCAGGTCTGTCCGGTTCATCTGTTTTTTTCCTCTGACAGGGTAGTCATCTTCATTCCCTTTGTCCTTACTTTGGAGCAGGAGGTAATATATAAAGGTCTGTGCTCACATGCGATGTCTCCCTCACCTCTCCACTTGTCCTCCTGGACTGAATAATGTCTAAGGCTTCAGTCTTGGCTTGATATGATGAGTTATGTCCTGATTTCAGAGAAGTGGACATTTCAATTTTTTTCGTAATGTAGACATTTTATGATGTGGTCATGTCTGAGTCCATCTCATTGGCTACGAGGTTTTATTGTCTGAGAAGAAGTGTGTCCTCTTCAAACTATTAACTTAGGCATCCAAAAATCTCTTACAGTATGTCTGCATTCTGTATTCTGTTCCTCTTTTAGTTAAGGACTCACTGTTTGGAGTGATTTTTAGAATATATATTTTTCAAATGTTGGCAAAATGGTCAATATTAGTTGATGAGTGAGAACAGGTAGCAACAGCTGTGATGGTCAGTTTCTTTATTTCCCAAAAATAATAATGCTAACCAAATGCTTCATTCCATAGTAGTGTATGTTAATTGTCCATAGTTTACGACTGTTTGTCCACACTGTTATCCTTTGTTTTATGGTGCCAACCACAGCAAGCTCAAAGTCAAACTCAATATGATGAGGTATTAGCCTCCGCCACCATTTCACTCAGACATGTCAAGGTCAGGTCACTGTGGGATTGTCTCCAACCCCCAGCGGCTGCAGCCACACATCTTCCCTCTGTAGGGGACGCACATTATTTGTGTTCACCTCATCACCGCTCAGATGGGCTGTGCAGAGATAATCATACCCCCTTTAACCTTCTAAATGATTACAATTGTAAGAAAACTGCTCTTGCTTCTACTGTCACTGCTTTGCTTTTGATTTCATACTAGGTTTTCATTTCGCCTGTCACAAGAGGCAGTCTGTTTACATCACAGGTATATGAGCAATGGATACTTAAAAAGAAACTATCCATGCTTTATAGGGGCTCCATCCTGCAGCAAGACTCCAGTGATGAAACTACCCACCTGCCTGATGAACTTGTACTTCAGAGCAATGAGACCTCCAGTTTTCTGCCATGGTGTTTACTCTGAGGCTGCCAAAGGAGGAAGGAGAGGGGATCCATTTGTCCCAAGGTGAGACACACTCTCCAACACCCCAATGTTAAATAAACACTCCCAGACCTCTGGCCAGCTCACTCCAGCCACTGGAATACCATTGGTGTGTCTAGATGATGGAGGGCTATTGTTATCTATCGCCTCTGCACTCTGCTGAGAGGCCAATGAGAAGGCTGGCCACAGCGGCGCGTTACATATAGACTCGCCCACTCACATTAAGTTATATGTGTTGGACCAAAATAAAAATAGAAAATGAGATTTGCGGACACTTTCTTAGAATAACAGTTGATTGAAGAGGGAAAGAGGGAGAGAGAGGGAAAAAAAAATTAGAGCGCAGCTCAGCGTGTGTTTCATCACCTGCAAAGCCAATGAGGGAGAGCGTCTCCGCGTCAACAACTGTAAAGCGTATCCCAGCTTCTGCTACTGCTGCCATCTCCGCTGCACGCTACACTAACCAAGAATGTGTATTTCTGCAGATGATTAAATCAATACCATTTTGACAAGACTTGTTGGAACATGCCTCTTTATTTTACGCAATTCCTTCCCTTTCGTCAGGGAGCATTTATCAACCTGCCGGGGCGCTGTCACCTAATGGAGATTGTTCTTTAGTCTGCACTTGATAGAAGGGAACGATTATGATGCATGTCGATAGTTTACAGAGATATTGACACAGGAACAAAGAGCAGACCCTTGCGGCTGATAGCCTTTTCCCTCGCACACCCTCAAAGCGCCTTGGTCATGTTTCAAATGTGTCTTTACCCCTCACCATACCTCTCCCATGGTGATTTCCTTTGTTTTAGAGGTCAATTAAGGTCTGGAGGCCCCGTAATGCTGCAGTTGGGTACGGGACTCCAGTGTTCCCTTGTATTTACTTTTCGATGCAAGCCAAGCATTCCTTCTTCTGTCATCTTTTGGCCGTAGCTTTTCCCCGAAACAAAACATCTGTCACGTTAAAAAGGCCTTTAGAATGTAGTCTTTGGCTCGGCACACAAGGAGTTAATGATAAAACCAGCCCAGGGTGTGACAACAGGCCGTGAATATAATAAGCTTGAAGGAGACAGGAATGAGAAAAGGTGGGATGCATATAAAAAGAGGGAGGAGAGTGGGAAAACAAATGATGAGCTCTACCTATAAATTCTTCATCTGCATTGGCTGATTGGAATGGCTTGACTGTGCGCTCAGCTGTGACTTAACAACTAATCCGGTTTGTAAGTTATTATTTATCTTCGGCAAAGTTTGTCAAACTTGGGCTTTGATTTTCTAGCCTGATTTCCCTCTTGTGGCTCGCTCTCGCACATGCTCCCCACATAATTTATGACTGCCTCTGGTCTTGATGACAGATTATTAAAAGTAGAATTAGTTTTTTGCGCGGGATTTCTCCACTGGGAATTGGGAAGGCAGTGCTCTCCGCGGAAGGTCTCTTACGAGGTCTCCATTACTAATAGAAGTTTTTTTCTCTGATGGGGGGCAAGGAGACTAATGATTTGAATTTACTGTGGCAGCCGTCACGTGGTCTGGAAGGCATCAGTCGAACAGACAAGAGGTTAACTTCCTCCCTGTGGAGAGGTTTATTGGATTGTTTAGCAGCAGAAGGATAATGTTTTTGTCATAGACTGCTGCGGCAAAACAGCGGTGTGGCAGAGAGAAGGGGAGAAGAGAAATGAAGGGAGGAAGGACACAGAGAGAAGGGGTCCAGGGATGGATAGAGGGGCAGGGAGGAGAAAGGGATGAAAGAGAGAAAACAGCATGATCGGAGCACAGTGAGCAAGGCAAAAGCAAGTTATTTCTAATATAGGTGGACAGATACAATAAAGCACGGTGATAGTGTACCATTCCTCTACAGCTCTTACATGTGTGCAGGAAGAAACACACTCCCATTCGGCGGAGTGCACAACACATAAGTACACACACACATTCAGTCTCACTCGCACACAGACAAAAAGAGAGATGTTAGTTCCTTTCACCTGATGGCCGTTTGGAGCTTGTACTCCCAGCATGCCTCGGCAGTATGGGTACCAGAGGGGAGTCACAGCGCAGCTGAGAGCCTCGGCTTAATCTTATGCATCATTAAGCACTCAGCGGCAAGCCAGCGCTGTTCATATACATCATCCACGCTTAATAAACATAATGATGACATAAGATGTAATTCTAGATGAATTTTCATTTTATAGGGAAATGGAGAATTCCTGTAGAAAGGAAAGAAAAAAGTAAATTATCTGGGAAGTACAAAATAAATTGTGTTTTTTTTTCCGCACTTAGATGGATGTAGGTGTTTGGTGCATCTGAGTTGGGGGATAGCATGTTAGGCTGCATGGAGATGTGGTGTTGAAGGTGGCGATGAGGCTTTTGGTTACGGCGGCGTCGGTGATGGTGTGGCAGGTGTGGTTGGGTGAGAGGCGGGGTTGTGGCAGAGCGTGAGGGGGGGGGGGGGCGTTGGAGAAAAATGGGGGTGGCTATTGTGAAACGTTTGCAATTTTTAATTCCTAATCGCAAGGCATGATGGACAGGCTGAGACACCCCAGAGTGCGGAGCTCATCCATCATGGGAAGAGGAAACCAGAGAGGGAGAGAGAGAGAGGGAGAGAGGAGATGTAAAATTTCAGATGGAGTTACCTTACAGGGGGGAGAGGGAAAATAGATTTCTGATAAAAGGGAAGGATGTGGGAGTGAAAGGGCAGCGGGTACTGTGGGAGGGCATCACGGGCCTGAGATTGCTTCATGTCTCCCTGCTGGGACTCTGGGGTGTCTTGGCCTGAAAATGAGTTCCGCTTTCAGGGACTGTACCAGACATTGAATCATCCTGAGAATCATCCTCACTGCACTTGTCTTCAGCAGATAGTAGACATAAAGTGGTGGTGACCTAGCAATGGTAAAGTGAATACCAATGGGATTTAAAAAACCGAGGCAACAGCAGAGCTACAGGGACATAAGGGGTATAAATGCAAAACTCTCCTGGTTTCTCTGCTTTAAATTGTCTTTGTGGCATTTTGCTTGTGAACCTGGATGCCTACATTTGTAAATCAACAAGGAATTGATAAAAAAAGAAATAAGCTGAGGTCACTTTCACATTGTTTGACATGACAACTTTATCTACCAAATGAGTCTTGTCATCTACGCCTGATTGTTTCCGTTTTGTCAGAGCAAGTTTTGGCAAACTGTTTGTGCCCTGATAGCAGAGAGCACCCTGAGAGTATGTGAACTGTACATCAAACATGATAATGTCTCATTATGTCTGAGAATTAATTAGCTCCAGTGTGTTGAGGTCCTGGTTGCCTGCTTTTTTTTTTGAGGCGTAATGCGAGTTTTAGACCTCAGCAAGTTTGGAGGCAGTGGACCATATGAGCCAGTATGCCAGTGGGTGAGCCAAGTCTCTCAATGCAGGGATCATTACCACCCCTCTTTCTCTCTGTCGCTCTTACTCTCTCTCCCTTGGTTTCTTTTTCACTCTGTGTTTTATTTTCTTCCTTTGTTAAATGTTTATGACACCTCCATTTTTAAATGTATTATCTAAATATTTTTAATGTCTTCATCAGATAAGCTACATGTCCCTTTTATTCGAGTCATATGAAAATTCAATTCAATAAAATGTATAGTTTAATCTTAGAGTCCACAAATCTCTGATAAAGTTGGGCCTGTTGTGATGTCATCCTCTTGGTAATTAGTTACCCATAATCCCCCTCACACTCCTTTCTAGGGAAAAAAGAACAGTAATAGGCAGAGAACAGTGACAGGATCAGAGAAATGGGCTTTTAACTAACATGCAAAGTGATGAATGGATTGACCACAATGTAGACTAATGGAGCCATGGAACTAATTAGGCCGAGCAGAGCTGTGCTTAAATGTAAATGGATTGAGCTGGATGAAACGTAGGAACAGCTGAGAGAATGATGAGGTCCTTCACTTGGGGGTCAATCAATGGCCAAGCAAACACAATCTATGGGCCTCTGTGAGGTCGCAGCCAAGGAGTATTTTCTCTGTTAGAATTAAGGTGTTGTTGTTGCATGTAGGCAGCATGTCTGTATTTATGCTCGGATGTCTTATACATTGGTCCTCCGTGTGATTGATACATGTGGCTGACTGCATGACTTTGCAGAAAAGCTGTAATAAATCTCTAATCATTCTCGTCCCTGGTGCCAAGCTCTCAGACCCTGCAGCTTGGCACCTACCACATGTTTGCTGGCGTGCCCTCTGACTTTGCGGTCCGTGTAGACAGCTTCTGTTGGCCGCGCCTCAAATCTGATGCTTTCACCTCAAGAATGGCCGCAAAGATAATTAATGTGCTCGGCTACAACAGCCAACCTGCGGTTCTGCACTTCACATTGAGGCTGTGTTTCCTGCATTCAGTCATTCTTTATGGCCACGCTTTGACCTTGTAAACATCTGTGGAGTGAAGTGAAGTGACAGCAGTTTACAGACTTGGCACATGCATTTCTATGTGTGTTTGCACTTGCTGCTATGCTTCCTAGCGCGTCTCGTACAGCAATTATTTTGTGAAAAGAGCTTTCCTGGCTGGGGGAGTACAGGGCAAGAAGAGCAATAACAGCCACTGTGAATCCTACCGGTTGCTGCGATGCAGTTCGTGCCCTCTGTTTGGCTCTGTAGGCACTGCACATCCCAGAATTAATGCATGCAGAAATGCAAATAACCCACCCCAGTAAAAGTTGACATTGCCTCCTCTGATAAATTTTTCTGCTGAGGTAAGAGACAATTTAATGCAGAATTAGAAGTCACTCTCTGCCACCATTTACATCCTTAATTAGCTGTAATTTCTCTGCACCCATTAGAGAGAGAGGGAAAGAAAGAGAGAGAGAGAGCGAGAGAGAGGACACGATAGTAGAGGAAGAGGTTAAGATGAGAGTATGTTGCTTTCCCCAGTGCCAGGCTGGTGTGCGTCGGAGTGTGTGTTGTGGGTTTGTGTATCAGTATGTCCTCCCCAGCTAGGATGCCTTTGGTGATTGATACACGTCTTGCTCAGTCACCAGCCATTGGCACTGGGGTGGATGTAAACACTGATTAGAGGGAGGAAATGAGGCCCTCACTTTGTCCTCTGTGTCAGGGAGCACTGCGGTGGCTGTCTCTGTTTGTCTAGTTCTTTCCACCTGAGCACGTTTCAGAGGACACCGTTAGCTACGCTTTATAGCCATTATTTAGATAGCGACACAACGGGATGCTCCTTTTGCTCTTTGACTGACATGCCCAGCCATGTGCTCAGCAATTCAACTCCACGGCATCGGACAAAGTGCCTACAAGTTTGTGAGAGCACAAAAATGATGATGTGTTAGTTTGCGTAAGTGGAGAGGTTGGACAGGGTTGCTGTTGAGTTAATAGGAATACACAAGTAGTAAGCAGTAATTTAACTTTCTGTCAATTTAGTGTAGAAGGCAAAGTTTCTTAAGTATTTCACTGCTGTTACACCACTCTGTCTTTGTTATACATTGTATTTGCAATTTATTAATTTCTCAACTTATTTATTGTTGGTTATATGTGAGTAAAACCCAGGCAGATTGTTGATATTGTTTTCCCAATAATATAAAATGCATGCGAGCTCTGCGGTGTGCCGTAGATTCATGGTAGTGGTTATATTTCGGGATATTTATCATACTGTTACCTGTAATGTTACAATACATGCAAATCATGAAACCGGATACTTTCCCCTCATGAAATTATGACAAACCATTCAATTTGGACAACAAATCGGCTTCAACTACTTTGGTGGCGCCTTATCAGGGAAAGAACAGCACAGAAAGAGTGCTGCATAGAAAACATTTTTCTTTCTTTGCCAGGAAAAATGAACTGTCAACATTTAATGATAGATATTTGCATTGTGATACAAATCGTGTCCTTGGCCCTAAACATAAGATATAGATCCATTTATAATGAATTCAGATAAAGTGTCCTTTTTGCATTCTCGCTCTAATGGATTTGTGGAGCCAGCGTCAGTGACCCTGGTGCAATCAACAAAAACCTGTGCCAGTGGATGATCAGACAGACATCTATCATTTCCTCTCACACCTTCTAAGACGTCGCTGATACTTAGGTGCAAATGTATTTTTTTTTCAACTAAATGTATGTGTAACTTCTGCAAGCTGGCTGACTTTTTTTCATGGTTTTGTGAGAATGTGAAGAAGAAAGGGGGCAAAAAGACATTAGATTTTTTTTTTTTCCATCATTAAGCTGTGTCTGGGAGATGATGTGCTAGCCGTATGTGGTCCAGGGGAAGTATTTATAGCCCTGCTGGAATCTTGCTGTGCTGCGTTGATAGCAGAGATAATGGGAGAGAATGGGACGCAGCGAACTGTTCTAATGACACCAACAAGACAAGAGAACAGCGAGGATAAATAAATGTTAGCCATTTTCTCTCGCACATCATTTGCATTTTTTCTTGTTAAGGTCACTTATAGACTCAGACAATAACAATGAGTGAAAAAAGCTCTTGCCGAATATAAAATCAGAAATAACAAAAACAGAACTACTTAGTATGCAAGTAATTGATTTTATTTCCTAATAATGTGACATTCAGTGAAAGATAGTGCTGGCTTTTAATTTTTAGCCGCTTTAATTCCCGTGTAGCTGCTTGAGTGGGTTTCCTTGTGAAATAGGGGGAATACAAACAAGATTTCACTTCATTACACAGGAACAAACTGTACAGAAATTGCACTTACTTATGGAAATGACTGTTAAACATGCACAGCATTATGTGCTCTGCCTGTGCCGAAAATGTGGGGAAACATTAAACCATGAGCATATGAGTACAGACAGTGAGCCAGTAAGGAGGACCAATTACCAAGGACCGAGTTTGAGGAGCACTGTTCCCGGGGATGATCAAAAGGGACAACTGATTAAAGAAATACATTGACCTTAAAATGGGCCTAATTTAATCAGCCACTGTTTCTTACATCGGAAACACACTCTTAATGATAAACCGACTTTCCTTCTGTTCAGAGGCTCACTGTACCAACTAACTCAAATAGTATTCAAACTGCTGACAGATGTAGCTGTGCGGCCAGCCTTGTGTGTGGAAAATAACTATTGTTTCATTTCATACCTCCATCAGACAACAACAGTAGGCGCAGTAACTTTGTGAAAGAGCGGGTCGTTAGTATAACCTCTGGGCCCTGTTTTGCTGCTGGAAGGTAATGAGAGACAAACAGCATGGTCAGCAGTAGGCATAAGTGCTGGGGTTTATGGGCAGTGTGTTGTGTCCCAGGTTAACACTGATGCCACCATTTAGAGCTCGGTGTTTTAGCACCCGGCTGCTAATTGAGATGACAAAGGCCATAACAATGACATTGTTGGCCAAACGGCCCTCTCTAGACCTGCGTCTGGCTCCAGTCAAGGACGTCCAGCAGGCTGTAAGTGCAACCTTGGAATTTAAGATGGTGCCTGAGACCTTATGTGTATCTCGAAAACAATTAGCACAGCTCAGGTGGGCCAGCACACATTCTCAGACTCTTTTAAGTGCCAGAACTGCGGCACTTGTTTTGTTTGTTTTACTTAAAGTCACATAAACCGCATCCCCTGCTCGCAACAATAGCACATAAACGGCTCTGGAAAAGCAATCGGAATGGATATTGTGTTGCTATTTCAGAAATCAAGTTAGATTACCTTATTTGTCATTTATGCTTCTCATTACACACTGAGGCATCCTTGTAAATAGGCTGCTGCTGTAATATGAAACAACATCCATTGACACCCCATAAAACATATATAACGTGTTAACAAGAGATATAAACAAGGCCAGCTGTTGAATTATCTTTGACTATCCTAAAACTGTGTTTGTGATCAATTAAGGCTCAATCTCACAATTTCACACTGAAAACAGGATGTCTTCTGTTACCAATCTAATAATAGTAATGCATATGGCGAGTGTTTTGATTAACATAATGGAAAAATAGCCCACATAATTTATCTTCTAAGTCCGACGGAGAGAGAGCCAGATTGGAGCCTGAGGACTCAATCCACCTCAACATATGCTGCCATTGTAAGTCTCTGAATGTGGAGTATCTCGAGCCTCGTTCCCATGATATTTATTGAAAAACATTTGACTTTATGAGCTGCATACTTAATGAATGCCTATCGATGCTGCGGCTCAGCAGATGAGGCTATAATTCTACATATAAGTATCGCAATCACACGTGGCTCTGTAATGTTGGTTTTTTAATTGTGATCTATTCTCATTTCTGTTTGTCAGTTCTGGACTGAGGCAGGGTCTGCATCACCATTTACAGTGTTAATTTGCAAGCTATTTTACAAGAGGTATTAAAAGTATAGTAATTTATTTCTTCTAGAGGTTAACATTGTCTTTTTCTGTCCTAACCAGATTTGTTCATGTACAATGAAAGACACAGAAATTCAGATCTGTATGGTTGACAGCTGGTCGACTTAATAAAGGCATTTTTCTTTTTTCTACTCTGATTGGGCCACCCAATTTCTGAATCCAGCAATTGAGATTCAGCTGCTAATATCAGTCAGCTCTGTCAATCCCTCTGTCATGTGGCATGAACAGAAACCGCCTCTGCTGGATGAGGAATGCATTTTTTTTTTTTTTATCAACCTCTTACATGTACGGCTCCAGCCTGATGTGAGCTATGACTGAACAAAAATACAAATTCAATCCTTTGTTTCTACACCTCGATGTGAGATGTCTATGTCTGGTCAAGCTCCAGTTTTATATCCAGCAAAAGCCAAACATAATTCAAATGCATTGCCTGGCTTATCTTATCTTGTAAGATGGAAAACAAAACCTCGGAAGTAAATCTCATTCATGTATTTGTCTGAAACCAGATCTGAAGTTGCTACTTAACGCTAGTCCATTGGTTTTGTCTGAGTGATTCACCTATCGGAGGAAAGTTAGATGTATTCCACTGATTGTCTAGCTGCAAGGAAAAATCCATCTCGGAGCATCCTGCGGCTGCTGGGCCTTTTATTGACATATCAGATGGGACATTGGAGGAGAAATTGGCCTCATTTGTTTCTCATGTCACCTTAATGGCAGATCTCTTTCAAGGGGCAAAGAATTGACAGGCCCCTGGTCTCAGTGAGCAAACAGCCAAACCTAGTTTATTGGTTTCCTCTTGCAAACACTCTGCCTAATGTGGCTGGCTAGATCAGCCTCCAAAGTTGAAAAGATCCCCCAGAAAATATTAATCAAGTCCTCTGACTGATTGTCTTTGCATGATAAATTATCTGGAAAGGGACAGTGTTGCTATAGCCCAGGGACATTTATCACACACATAGGCTGAGTTGGGATTCCAGGAGAGAAACGACTGTGCTGACAGAGTGGAAGGGTCAATTAGATATTTTCAGTGGGGGTGTACTGTATTTAGCATCTCAGAAACAGAACAGTGATGTTTTAGACCACATGCTGTATGAGCTAGTAATGATTGATGCCAAGTTTTACACAAAGGTTTCATATTTTGTCCAGCCAGCTTCAGGTATGTCTACAATGTCTTCTACAGGTGTAATCCACCAACTATCATTGCTGTCAATACTTTTACCAATCATTTCCCTCTTCACCCGTATGAGCGTCTAGTTTCCCGGCTTGATTGAAGTTTCTCTGCGTCACTTGGAAGTGAACAGGTGTCAACCTAGCACAGGCACCTCGCAGATGGCAGCATAATTAGCATTGATTCTGGCAGGCTTTCACAGGCCAGGGTCTAGATGGCCGTGACGACCAACTAACCTCCCCACCTCTTGATGGGCTACCTCTGGGACAGATCGAAGCTCATTTTACTCCTAGAGTGGTGCACACTAAAGGACTTAGTAACACACACCATCTGAGGCACACAGATCCTGCTGTACAGCCTCAAAGAGAAACAACTGACAGTTTAAAAATGCTCTTTTGTTGAGTAAAATACTGTAAACCATGATTATTATTAGCTCATCTAAAATGATAATGACTTCAGTTGAAACTATTTCCTGCTTCCTTTTTTAATTCTTAATTAGGGCTGCAACTAGTGACCAGCTTTACCAGTTTTTTTCGTGATTCATTGCACGATCTCTAAAATGTCCGAAACCCTGCAATTCCAAAACCCAAGTTAGCCTATTTGTTTTATCCAACCAACTGTCCACCACAAATATTCAGTTTGGTACCTAAGAAAAACAGAAAATATTCACATTTGAGAAGCTGAAACCAGAGGAATTTTGATATTTGTACTTTAAAATCACTTTGATTGATTAGTTGATTATCAGAAATTGATTAATCAGCACATTCAGCTTCATCATTTCCGCTTTGTTGTTGATAGTAGTCTAAATCAACTTGATCCAGAATATGGATTAATTACTCTATCATCCATCATCTTATTAGATCACCGGTCATAAATATATTTAGTACATTTTAGACTTATCTTTCCATTATGTTTTGATTTAATCAATATCTTTCCATTATTTTAAGACTGAGTATCAGTAACCCTCTAAACAAAATAAGTAAATGAGAGCAATGCAGTAACTAACAGTATGAATATTGTATTATACTATACTGACTTCCAATTGGCAGGAGGATAAATATAAAACATGTGGCAGCATCCTTCAACAGCGGACAGAGGGATTATTCTGTAAGTGTGTCAACGCTCATGTCTCAGCACGCCTCGCATTGCTTGGTATTTGTATATTGCAGATTGTATGCTGGAATAGTTTAGCCTCTGCACGTTGAAATGGATCTCATCTAATCTTATTTCACCATGTCAAATGGCAGCATGACATGCTGTTTTACTCCGTAACATTTGGTTGTAGTGAACCAGCTGACTGCATCCGAAGCGAGGAGTCCCCTTGTTATTATGAACCACTTGTAACGGTGTGTCTGTGGGGTTGTTGTCAGAGTCGGTGGGTCATGCAGACATGTTGGTCACTAATACAATACACAGGAAATTGCCTCTGCGGCAGACGTTTGTCGTTTGTTTTCCTTCTTGTATTTCAGTGTGTTCAATCCATTACAGAAACATAATCTGAATCGCTAGACAAATTTACACACAGACCTTTTTGATAACATCCTGTGTAGCTTTAATATGGAATCATAGGAATCTAAATGTCTTCATTAAAGCAACCAAATGTGGACAAACAAACATCAGTGACTCATTATAGTCAGTAGCAATAATATAATTGATGATCTCCAGTATATTTTTCCCCCTTTCACCTCAGTCTTTTCCAGCAAATACTGTCAATCTTTAACAATGAGAACCACCCATGCTGTATACTGCACTGGTCAGGTGTCAGGATTCATTATATTTGGCTGAGATTTGCATAATGCAAGAGGCATCAAATTAAATTTGCATAATTCCTTTGATTACACTTGTTATTAAATGTGAGTGACATTGATTTACAAAATGGCCTGATATAAGGTTAATGGCTGATGTCACCTTCTTGCGCCTCTGTCTTCTCTCAATTATCACGAAGCTTTGTTCAGTGTGTCATTTATGTTTCCATATCCTTAACTAACATGGCCCTCTACTGTATACATCTCTGCCTTCACATCTATACATTATACTGCCTCTTTGCATGAACTACCATCTTATACCGCGTTTCTGTAATTATGTAAGGCAGAAAGTAATTTAAATAGGATGAACAGCCATAACATTGGTGTGCCCTGGCCCATTTAAGCACATTTACGTGGGCCATTATTGACAGACGGCTAAGTGTCATTTGTCAGGGAAGGAAGAATTGACAGGGCTAAGAAACAGAGTGAAGTAACGGTCAATCAGACCTACTTTACAGTCATAAGGGAAAAAGCAGACATCTCCAGTGTTTCATTTTCTTCTGGGAGGAAGCGTAAGATCATAATACCTATTTTCATAATAATACAAACAGCCTGTAGGCTACAAAATAAGAGGAAGGCCATACTCCGTGTATCTGTGCATTGCCTGTCAGAGACAGAGGGGTTTCAATCTCTTTTTCATTTCATCCTGATAGCTCTGCCTTTTATTACCAAGAGACAGGAACGTTTCCTGAGGTAAAAAGGAATGCACATTCCCAAGATAAAGTTGGAGGTTTACAGCTATTTCCAGCCGTAATGTATTATTCCGTTAAAGCAATGATCAGGTAGTGTTGGATGAATGGGAGATGTTCAGCACCATTACAGCCTGGCACATCAGTGAGGCATTATTACATTATAGCTGCTCTTTAGTAGGAGATTGGGTGTGTGACCGGGTTCTGAATACACTCATCCCGCTCTCCATGGCGTAAATTGCAGATTGGCTCATTGACTTCAATGATAAAATGTAAAAATTGCCAGTAAAGAGAACATAGACTCAGGTTACTCCTTAGCTGTTTGTCAACGGCAGATGTGACTCAGTTGGTGCAGAGCATGTTAAAGAGTTTCATCTCCCAGAAGTCAATGTCATTTATGCCTGAAACTGCTAAAGCAATAGCTCATCTTGTCTCTGGTGTGTCATACTGCACTGCCTTTGTCGGAGATTAAAATTTGCTCCGGTAGTGGGCTAAAATCCCAAAATGTCACCTATAGCATTGGGCAAAGATTTACCAACGGATGTAACTAGAATATGTTGAAAAAGACACATTCAAATTTACACGACTTAATATTTAAAATTGAATAAAGAGCTGTTGCTTTTAAGAAAAAAGAAAGGCGGGATCTCGTCACACAAATAATTAACAATTACAATATATCACAAACATCTTTAGGACCATTTGTGCTTGATAAGTGACAGTTAATTAATTAAATAATGCATCAACTGTCCATCCCACACGCCATGTGTTCAATGTGCGCTTTAGTGCCACATCAAAGAAAAACGTGGAAGCATTATTATTCTGCTTATTAGACCTGGGCAGGTTATTCTGGAAATGGATACCGCTAATGTTATTTCGCATGACACTCCAGAAAAGCATTAATCCATGATAATTACCTTGGAAGGAAGCAAATAAAGACAAACTAATGGTGGGGTTGATCATCAATTTCAAACATTCGACTCAAATGCCCTACATTTTTATGCAGGAAGCGTCTAGTTGCTGTGCTTCTGCTTGGAATGCCTTTTTAAGTGTATATTATCCTGTCCTTGACTGGGGAAGTGCTAGGAGAAATCATTAAAGCAAATTAGACTATTAACATCCTAAAGAGCATTTATCTTGTGGATCAATAGGCTCTCATCTTCTTTAGAGGACCCTTTGGTGTCCTAAATCCATTATGAGCCAGATTATGAGGATAGTCAATTCATTACATGCAGATAGGCCAATAATTATTGACAGCATAGGTACCAATAATAATTTCAAGTGAATATCTCTTGCAGCTTTTAAAATTATTTTAAAAACCAAAACACAAGCACATAGACTGTTTCGAATAAGTGAAAATGACTTAACGCCTTCAGCTGAATTCATTAAAGTTTTCACACAATCTCAGGAGAATCCAGCCGCTCACTGAAGAGGATATTTAAAGCATCCTCTCAGGAGAAAAAAAAAAAGAGTCTCTTGGCATTGATGCACTTGTCGTAGATCAAGCAACACTTCACCATATGATTTTTCCTGCTTTGCTGACTATGTGTGAAGATGCCATACACCGGGAATGGATTGGATCTGCAGTCTACCATCACAAGATCTGCGATGCTCCAATCAACACACAAGATGTTCAGACATTTACAATTGCATCATGTGACGTCATGTTTATGTTTGCACACGCTCACATTGTGTGTCTGTTGGATTTGTCAACAAGACAAATCTACGCATGCACGTGTTTTGTTACTTGGATTATTATATTAGGTGTCAAATATGCATTTAAAGAGGTAGAAAAAAAGGAATAAGCAGACATCATGTGGCCCAGGAGTCAACATACACAAATCAACAGAGCAGCCGCCTTTGACATGATACTGATTTGATGAACATGATGTGGTACCATTATCTCCCCGTGAGCATTCGTCAGTATGTTGACCAAGAACGGTATTGTTCAAAACCCATCAATCTCACCCCCTTACGTCGTGCTAATAATAGCCCTAAATGGGAATGAAATGACTCTCCCTTCTTCATCAGTTGTTATGCTAAAAACTGTAACCCTAAAGTGACCGCTGCCACGCATAATATGCTACACCGTTTGTTGTGCACTGAAAAGGCGAGCGGGAGATCCTTCTGTTCCCCATATGGCCCCATTGTCTTGGTAATGCCGTACAATGCGCCCCCTCCAGAGCATGCTCCTACCACTGCTGGTAGAGAATAAACTGTTGGTTTCACAGAGGCGAGCAGGAGGCCTGTGGACACAGAAGTGTGTAAGATGTGGGGCTCCCATGCGCGTGGCCGGTCGATTTCACCCCACGGCCGGCGACAAGACAGCTGGAGAAATGGAAAGCGTTCTCTGAGCAGTGGAGGAGGAATTCTGCACCACAGCAGGATGTGTTTGAAAAGTTTGTTAGAGGTATTTTCTCAGCTTGTAATTAGAAACAGGGAAAGTGATGTTCCTATTGAACAGCTTATTGTTGCTGTTTTGGATGGATTATATATGTCATCACTTCTATTGTCACTTGTTTTTTAAGTACAAATTGATGACTCATTCGCTGTCGCACAAATTACTGATCCAATTTTGAAATTCAGCGCCAATCAATTAAGACACCCATGAATTTTGCACTGATAACAACGTAAAAAATAAAATGGAGCACCGTGTGTCAGCTCTGTTTAGATTAATTTAAAACATCATTTTTGATTTGTGCTTTTAGACACACTCCATCAACAAATAATTACACCAACCTCCATCAACAAATAATTGTAAATATTTTAATTTATTGATTCATTAGCTATTGGCACAGCAGTAGAGCATAACTATGGCTGCATGCCTTGTGTCGGCTGTGTGAATATTCCCTCCATAACTTCCATTGTTTGGCCCCTGGTAGCACTGAAGCTAAACTAATCAGTCAAGGAGTTGCTGAGTAGACAACAACCACACTTGTGTTAAAAACAAAAACAGGCCATTAAAGCACTAACTACCAGACTACAGCCACATTGTAGCTGCTTTTCCAGCACACACTTGGCATTATAGATGTAGAGCTGCGAGAAATATTATTTATTATCGATTAATTGAACAATTATTTTTCCCTCAATCAGTTGCTCTAAAAATATGCAAGATTTGACGACGTCACGTTGGACTCTAACAGTAAAAAAGTCAAATATGCTTCGGTTATTATAGAAAGTTAAGAATACATTCATATCAGAAATGAAAACATAAGCTGTAGACGGTGAATGTTTAGTTGTTTTGCTTAAAAATGACATTGATTAAATGAAAGTTAAAGTTAAAAGTTAAAAGCACTTATTTGTGCATATGCACCATGTCAATCTTAAGGTATTGTGCTTTTTTCTCTTTTTTTTTAATCTACCACACACCTTCTCCTTTTGTGTTTGGCCTTTTTTTTTGTTCTCCTGTCTTTATTTCTTAATAAACGGTTGGCCAGAACATTAATGAGAGCACAATGGAGACATGGACCAGGGAGTCCGTTTGGATGGAGCTGGAGGCTTTGGGAATGTAAGGGTCACCTGGTCAATGAATATGAAGGCCCCTCTTATTATAACTTTGTCAATGACAAATAACAAACTGTTGGTATATGAAATGCTCCGTTGTATCATTTTGTGGAGGACATGGGACATTTTAAGCTTGGCTGCCTGTACACTAGCCTTTGAGCTGGCCCTGGAAAAGCTGTTTGTTTGACCCTAAGGAGTGAGAATTGACAAAGCAAGCCGGGAGCATTTGTTTCATCTGCTAAGCCATAGATTGAAAATGATTTCCCAATGCCCCGTTTGAGATCCCTGTGAAGGGGGTCATCAATTATTTCCTGATACGTGACACAATATTGTACCTATTTTACTGACCACTGCTTTCTGGTTGGTCAGATAGCATCTCTTTTATCAGCCCATTATTGATGGTGAGTGGAAGCACAGTAAACAGACCTGTGGGTTTATTTCTACTTTCTCTCTGCCAAGGTGCTGCAGTTCTGCAGGGTGAGGAGTGAGGTAACCAACACAGAGGTTGAAAAAGATACCAAAAGTCACAATAGCAATTCATTTATCTTGTCTAAAGTAACAATTTACTACACAAATGTTATACAAATACGTTTAGAGCTGAATGAGTAATTGATTAATTGATAATGTGATCGACAAACAAAGAATCGGCGACTAAAACTCCAAAAATTCTGCTGTTTTTTTGTCATATATGACAAAATGTATCTGTGAATGTATCTTTGGGTTTTTCTTTGTTAGGCGGACAATAGAAGACATTTCAAGACGCTACCTTGGAAATTGCAATAGGCATCTCACACTATTTTCTTTTCATTTTATGAACGAAATGATTAAACAAAAACGTATTAATCAAGAGAAATCATCAGATTATTTAATAATGAAAATAATTTTCAACTGTAGCCTTAAATACTGTTATCCCAAAAATATCTTGATTCTTGTAAGAAAAATGCCTCCAACTGAGGCACACTAATACCTGTTTATTCAACCCATTCCTATACACATACATCACACACAAAAAAAGACAAGTAGAACAATTGCAGGACATTCATATACAATAAAACTCTTTTAGGCAATGCTGTTTAATCTTCATTTTGCTGGGAGAAGTGTGAGTCTGCTGAAAGCACACTGTTTTTTGAGCAAATGGAGTTCTAAATTGCTTTTTTTAAGTACCATGCGCCAGGGTAATGTCTAGAGGTACCGACACAGCATTCCGGTGGCAATGATTTATGGTGTGGGGCAGCCACAAATTGACTTGTATGCAAGAAATGTAAATGGAAGTGGGACATTTGATGGAGAAGCTCATTTCCAGCCTTAAATGTTTTAAATTAACCACACAAACTCACAAGGCAAAATGTTAATGGGCATTTTTCACGTTTTTTTTTTTTTTCTTCGTTCTTTTCTCCCCCTTAACTTAATCTACATTACAGGTCAATTTATTATACAAACAGTAATGTTGCTCCAGATTTGCAGGGATCAATGGATTTGACAAAGGGGATTCATTTCAGGAAATAAACCTTTGAAATTAGCCAGGGAATGGGGTAAATATTTGAAATGATATATGTTTAGCACAGGACAGTGTAAATTACAGGAAGGTGCAACCAGAACAAAGGAAGCCAGAAACAGACCAACAAAGACAGCAGAGAAGATTCACTCATTCCTCAACCAGGCTGTTAAGCACTAGACATTAGACAGAGTTAAGCACATTAGACTGTAATCTTCTTTCCTTAAACAGTACTATGTAATCTTAAGTCACTGTTTTAGTCACACTGCAGCAAGGGTTCATACACAGTACAAAGGAACATTTTTGTGGATCCTGATGGACTGATTTCTACTCAACCTCCTTGTGAAAAATAAGAAATCTGTTTTGAATTTTCATTACAACTGAGAGTCCCAACTTTCTAACTTTCTAACATCATTTACTCATTGTACATTAGACTGGAGCTAGCTGGGTAACAGGATGGAGGAGCGAAACGTGGAATCAGTGTGTGCCCTCAGGCTGAAGAAGAAGTGGCCTAGAGGGAGAAATTGTTTTCTAATAACAAGAGCTTCTGGTCCCCTGAGGGACAATTACAACGTTAGCTCCCTTGTCAGAGTAAAAGCCGCTTTCAAGCTGCTCCTTTCATAATGCTATCATGTTTGCCCCTGAGATATGCCCATGGTCTTCATGTCTCTGCCTCTTTATTTCTCTCTATCACTATTGATTGAGGGGCCATTTATATTCACAGTAGGGGGTCTTAATTATGAGTGTGAGTGAGGCCAGCCAAATAGGGCTAAGTGGTAACAGGGGGCCAATGCCTCTGCCACAGGGCTCTTTACCTATTTAACATTCAGCGCCTCACTCCATGATCATTGGCAGTACACTTATAAAATCAACGTTGCTCAGTGGAACAATAACAGTTTTTGAAGTGGATTCAGTTAAGCTTATCGGCACGACAAAGACATGTTTGGTACAACTGGAAAACCGTATATGTGTTATCTCACAGGGATTGATAAATGGCACCCTTAGTGAGCAGTTATGTTTTTTTAAAACTGTATTCTTGTAATTAACAGTCAGGCTTTTTCTGGTTGCAATACTTTTCTGCATGAAAAGCACTTGTCCTATTCAAGGGAAAATACTTACAGCTTCCATGTTTTTCCAAGTGTGGTCTTTTTATAATGTGCCTGTGCTGGATTATCTATTGCTAAGTGAAAATATTACAAAATTCACATCCATTTGCTCTTTTTTCAGTATGGCAGTGCCCACGAGAGCAGCGGCGTTGAGACTTTAATTTTAAATCCCTTTATGCAGTTTGGCAAACTGAGATCATCCAGCCAGTAAATGTTCTGGCTGAGTGTTAAGTCTCTACATTTCAGTCAATCGTGGAAATGAGCTCAAGCACAGCTCCTAGTGTTGTGGTAGCTTCAATCTGCCGATCACACATAAAAAATAAGCCCTTCATTTTACCTTTTCATGCTTCTCACAGTACAAATTCTTCCTTAAATGACAACTGGCAGGAAGAACGGCTGAGCACTTCTTATTACTCAGTGTGCGGATGGCTCAGTTCATTCACCGGACTCTTAAATATGTGGTAACAGCTTTGATTAAGAAACATCTTTCACTTGCAGTCGCAGTTTGAAATAACCAGACTCCTCCTTTTTGACATCTGACCTTCTAGAAGGCTGAGAGCGTTTAGGTTCAAGGCCTCTCTCTGTGTGGCAGTGCTCAGTGGTGTGACCACCATGGTTGAGGCGATGGTCGAAGGGTCACGTGGTGCCTGGCTCATAGGCCTCTGTATCTGCAGTCGCTGACAGGAGGACATTGTGTTCCTCTTTTTTTTTTCGCTTTAACCAGTCAGCCATGGCTTACATGGTTTGTTGTGGCCCCAAGATCAGAAGGAGGAAGCTGAATAATGTCTTCCTATTCTTTAAGGGGAGGGCCACGGTTGGTTGATTATAGAATAGCTTTGACAGACCAGAGGGAACTATGGCTTTTGTCCAATTCCCCACACAAAGAAAGGTAAGTTCAGAAAGAGCTTGGGTTGGCTTTTTTAAGCAGATGCTGGCTGGCCTACTCCTCATCATGCCATCATAAACTTATAATGCCTTCAGGGACTCCCACCTATGCAGCCTGTCAAAGGACAAGCAGTGTACCACTCGCACTCTAAAATGAAGCATGAGTAATTTTAATCCAAGGAAAGCATTAAGTGAGTGAATGAATTTAGAGTTCAGACAAAGAAATCTTAATTATTTATTGCATTAAATATTTTTTTTTCTGTTTTTTTTTTATTTCTGGTTGATTGTGCTTTTTAGATCCCTGAGTAAATTCTATTCCTATGCATATGTGCAACGTGTGTGACCACACGCACGCACACAAAGACCCACAATCCAGACAGTCTGTGAGAATTAGCATTTCATTCAATGTAACAAGGCCCAATATGTTTCCAGAAGTGCTGCCATACTGAAACAAGTCCTTTACAAAACAGAGCCTGAGGGCACGGGTCTGACTCCTGGGACCCCGGCAGCCTCCACGGCCTATTTGTTCAGCAGAATCTGTTATTCTGTCACAGCAGGCCTGTCACAAGTGAAATCATTTAAATGTCCAATCCTGTATTTAAGCAGACTGTCTCACCACGAGCAGATGAGCGGCACTCAGAATTTATTGCCAGACATATCAAAGGGTAAGCAGAGCAGTGTGCAACCTGGTGAAGCAGTGGTCCTGTGGGAGCTGATTTAGTGGCTCTCTCCCTTATGCAACAATAACAAACAGTCTCTCATAATGAATGTCTTGGGTATTCCTCATTGTAAATTCAAATTCAGCGCTTTATCTTTAAAGTATAAGTGATGAAGGGTTCTTTGTACCACTCATCATTACTAAATGATTTAAAAAAGTTTCTCCTACTTTTAATCCATCGCAGTGGTTATTATTTGTTCCCACCAATAATTTAGTTTCCATTGCAAACAAAATCCAGATCAGAAATTCAAACTGCTCTTTTTGTTCTCTATTAATATTTCAAGTCGCTTCAATTGGGACATTGTGGACAAAAGGGTTCAGACCTCTAAAAGTAGTTTGATGTTGGTGGGTAATGGACCTGTCAACTCTGATGGATTTTCAACTCTGCTGTATTGTGTGTCCCCCTACAGACAATAGAAAGCTAAGGAGACAGCCATGTAGGTCTGTCTGTGTGAGCAACACACCTTGATCAATAGCAAATTTTTATCTGCGATTGAACCAAAATATATAATTGCATGAAGCAGAATACGATGCAGACTGCTCTTAGGGTGATTTCTTATAAACATAAAAGCTGTTTGGAGGATTATAATCAATGGTGCAACACGACCCACCACGTTGATGATAGACTATCATTACAGATTGTTCTCTGTGAGTAATGGGACCGAAGCAAAACAGATAATGTGATTCAATAATATATTTACTGAATTTGTGAAGAGAAAGAAATGGGAAAATCTCTTGGTAACCCAGAGGCTAAGGCCTTAATCAGGATTTGCCAGAATAGGGAGGATGCCACAATATCACAACAGAGACTCCAGTAAGTCAGAGCAGGTCTTTCTACTGTATGTGTAGTTGTGTCAGATTTGAAAAACAGAAGTGGCTCTCAGCCCCCTCGTGGTTGGTGTAGACTCACATTAAGATCGATGATTTGTTTATTAGATTTCCAATCAGAATATAATGGCCTTGAAGCACTAGCTGCTGTACGGTAGATGTGGCTGAGTGTGTCTGCTGAGGAGCCCACCCACCCTCCTGATTTCTTAGCTCTTGAGTGTAAACAGACCAGAAAGAGAATTAAAAGAGATTGTATCGCTGTGTGCCATGCCACTGTGCAATTCCCGAGAGATAAACATTAAGCAAGAGGCAGAATGGCTGTGTTTTTTTTTCCTTACAGTCATAAAAGACCCCACCCTCTGAGATTGTTATTAGCCAGGATCCCGGGGAATGTCATATTAACAATGAATGTCTGGTAGTGAGGGAGATTGTCCTAAGTATGAGCCCGGCAGGGAGCTCTCTTTAACTCTAATTCACATTGGAATCAGATCGCCCTGCTAAGATCTCATCAGCATTATTGCCCCTGTGCCCAGCCACCTTCTTCTCTGCTGTCCATGTGAGTCCGACTGAGGCAGGCCTCTGCCATCATATTCTGTCATTACCACTCCCTTCTTCCTTTTATATTGCCTAAACTAATGTTGATCAGTTTGAAGGAGGTGGGGTAGGGGGTAGCGTAAAATAACCCTGTTCTACTTTGTTTCTCATCTCTTTCGCAAAAACAGATGAAGCCTAAAAACTAATTCAAACTATTGCTCTCCTTATTTTTGAGATCATCACTGTTGCTGTTGATTATAGCCTTCATGCAGGTAAGATATATTCCCTGGCTGTGTTGGACTGCATTAGTTTTATCTATGTGCACCTAATAAACTGGCAACCGTGTGTGTATATATATTTGTTGTAAGTCTACAGCTGGATATAGTTCTGCTCAAAATACACACAGTGATTTGTACTCATTCTGACACACTGATGGTGCCCATGAAATAGATCTGTGGGAGTATTAGGGCTTTGTACAAGAAAATATTGTGTAAAATCTCAAGAGAGTCATGTTGCTGTAGCATCACCTATAGCCACAGTGCCATCAAGTCTGACACAAGTGAGTTCAAAGTGGAGCAAATTTCTGCTTTATCAAATAATAATATTTGACAAGTTGTTTTTGCCCTTTTAACAATCAAATAACTCATCATTAGTGGTAAACTAATGGTTCCAGGTTCTCAATTGTGAGTACTTACCATTTTTCTCTGTTTTTATATCATAGTAAACTGAATATCTTTTAAATTCTGGACAATTGGCTGGACAACACAAGTCATTTGAAGACATCACCCCGGATATTATGCTCAGCATCTCTCACAGTTTTGTCACAGTTTCCTGGTATGTTAGAGACAAAAGGATCACTCCATTGATTGTGAAAACAGCAGAATAATCATTAGCTGCAGGCCTTATGCTAAGAAGATGTGCTAAAAAAAGGAACTTAAATACAATAAGGCTTTTAGGTATGGTATCAAAAATAGGTGGTAGTGTTAATATGATGGATAACTGAAGGTTGTTTTTCTCGGTTGTAACATTTAGTGCTCTGATGCATAGTAAAACAGTAATCACATGGAACACAAGTAAGTTCATATGAATGTTAAATGCACTTGCTAAATAAAAGGATAATCTTACTAGAACTTTTAATCCAATATTTAGTTACCAGCAATTTCATTCAAAGCAGCTGTATTTTGCAAATAGGACCCTGTGTGGAGATTTCACTGTAGAAACCAAGAGGACTCTGGTTGGGTGTAATGTGTTTGGTATTGGCTGAGAGACTGAGGGGTCGAAGATTTCACTTGTTTCACCCAGATGAATTGGACAGGCCACTAGAAGCGCCAAGGCTTCAGCATCTTGATATCAAACTTGATAGAGCAATGGGCCGTGGTGGCACTGAACATAGGCTTACATCGATAAAATGCAGCGTACTGTGTATACAGTATATATCCAACGAGATGTGTATTCAGTTGAAACCATTAAAATGCTGAGAGAACCCTATAGCATAAATGAAATTGTTGTACATACTCACTGGGCCCTGACCGACAAAATGGAGTGCAAATGTTAAGTACTGCGAGATGTAAAGTACAAACACATTATGGGCAGGTATTAGCTTATAAAACACCACATAGCAGAGAGGAATGTGAACAGTCCTTGCACTGCTGTAGCTCACCCCACTTTAAAAAAATATTAGGGTTTGTAATTGTTTTCTGAAAAAAGTATAAAAGGTGGATATCTTGTCAGGACATTTAGGGGGAAGCAGAGGGTTAAACTCCATGCTTTGTAATGCAGGCATATTTGATTTTCTATTTACAGGTTTCAGGAATACATGAAAACATAATCAGCAAATGAAGTATGATGCAAATGTGTTTTAGGTACTCTACAGATTAACATAATGAGGAACAGCTTATATTGGAAAATCCGATAATGATATGTTAAAGCACAGTCTAAGCTGTTGCAGAATCATTTATTCACTTCTGAGGTTCAAACAAATCTGATTTTATCACGTCTTTTCAAATCTTCGCTTTCACTTGAAAGCTTCTGCCAGGGACGACAGTCAGACATATATGATTACTTTAAACAACATTAAGTTTTTCTTTTGCTTTATCAAGTGGAATTATGGTCTGTTTGACAACCTTGGTGACATTAAAACTGAGCCACATGACGTGTTTTAAGAATATACTTAAAACTTTGCCACACTCTTTAGTCTTTAGTCTTGAAGGGGGAATGCTCACTGATTTGTTACCACTCAGCAGTACTTTTCTTCTTAATGAATTTTTAATATCCTTAATGACAGCAGAAGAATGATGTCATTAGGAGTGGATGTTTGGAAAACGCTGACTTGAACTCTTTTGGACGACCGTTTTTATAATGATTTAATATAGATTAACGCCCCATAGTAATGAGCAGTTTGGCTACGAGGGGGGCAACCATTTAAAGTAAGACCGCACCATTCATTTGGCTGCACACTTTGAAAACTTAAGTTTTTATGATCAATCACTCATTCACTGAAGTTTTTTGTTAAGTGACAGTGCTGTTGGTGAGACATCAGGCTCATCAAAGAGTTTAAAAAAAAACAAAAAAACAAGCAAGTTCTGGCAGAACACAGACTCCACCAAGGAGGGGACGTACACAAATTGTAAAACATTTATTCAGTTGCCGTGTTATAGATGGAGTCACACACATTTTCAGAATATCTGAAGTATCTTCCTACAACTATCTACATCCACTAATGCTGTGATCATCCCTGGACAGAGCAGTAATGCCATGGAGGCAGAGAATTAAGATTGTGTCCTCCTGGTAATTTACCTACTGGACCTTGTGCGCTGGTGAAGTGTGAATCAATTTGTAAAGGATAGTTAAATTTCTATAACAACCTCCCCCTTCTTCACACTTGACTATCCCACATCAGCTATTAAAAATGAAAAGGGAAAAAAAAAAAAAAATCACGTGGCGTCTTATGAAGATGATCAAGGGGAAGGCCACTCGCTGGGAATGATAAAACGACTGGCTGCACTTTCACCCCTTTTTTTGCTGAATGGACCGACCTCTCCCCCTGTGTTCTGTGTGAGTGTATGACAAGCACATGCGTTAGGCCGAGAGATAAATAAACAAGCCTGGAATATAAAATGAATAAAACACGAAGGAGGAAGCAGGCTGGCTAGGACACTGATATCCCTTGGCAAAATGTTTTATCATATTCAGCAAAGGAAGAGCCTTTATTTTATTGATTTAAAAAAAAAAAAATCCCAGAGGCACTAAAAGGAACAGGCAATGATTAATGTCCCTCTCAGAAAAAGAAATTATATGGAATAAATTAAACTACTGCGGCAGCAAATTGAAAAATAAGGATGTAAATGAGGTTTGAATACTTAATATCTTATAAAGAAAAATAGTCAATGAGGCCCAAAAATGATGAGGGATTGCCAAAGAAACATAATATTAACTCTAATGACTGAGGCTAGATTTTCTGTACTGTCAGAATTTACCTGTCACAACTGATTTTCTGGCACAGACATGAAAAATGAGGGACAGTGTTCGAAGCAATTGAAGGAACTCTCCCTGTTCGCAGTGGATCTAAGAAATAAGAACAGAAACAGATGAAGGTGGCATTAAGGATCATAAAATATCTTTAGCTTGCATTAGTTGAGCCTTTTGTCGCTAAGATACTTTATTGCTTGTATTACATTATATATATCTATGTAAAAGCTTAAGATACTTCCTAAACAAAACCTAAATGCTACATCTGTTGTAATGCCTGCAGATGCGTCATTGTAATCACACACCAGCCTATTACCATGGCGTGCAGGTTAGTGTGTGCATCATTGGAGAGCATTATGTTCATATAAGGAGCTCATGTTTATCACAGACTTCATCTCCAGGCTCCATCAAACCTAAGAGCACGTCTTTATGTTAACGCAAATGATCTGCGCTTGATTTATCCAGCATTATTTTTCTTTCACTATCATCGGAAAAGGTCAAGCTGCTGAGAGACGGCTCCTGCGTTATTTGTCACGCGGACTCTTTTGGATCATCTTCATCACGTTCACATGCTCTTAATTAAGTCACAGCGCAGCCCGGAATCAGTCATTCCTCCAGCTATCGTTCACATTGCAGTACATGCAGCACAATGCCAGCTAAACGAGAAGAAAGCCAAAAGCAAGACAGTGAGAGAGAGAGAGAGAGAGAGAGAGAGAGATCAGTGTTGCGCTATCAGTCGAAGTCGTTGTAGAGTTGGCCCCCGGTCCTCCCCATCCATCAGGGGTGGGGTAAAGATGAGAGAGTGAGACGGGGCCTGGGGAGTGGCAGTCGGGTGCTTGCATTGCACCCCATTACTTCAGATGGATAGCAGAGGGGTGCTCCACATTAAACACTGTTCCCTCAGTCGGAACCTTTAATTATAACTCCTCAGTATCACTTACAGCAGCCCAGCACAGATGTTAAAAACCTTTCGCGGCTTGGTTACCCCACCTTACTTAATCTCAAGAAGGGGTGAAGATACAGATGGCATATCAAGAGTCTGAGGATATGCTTGATCTCTGACAACAGAAGTGGTTTTCCTGCTGGGGGGAGGGTGAAGGTCTGTGGTTGCGAGCATGTGTGTGGTAAAAATTTTTTGGCATATTTTTCAGTGAGTCAGAAGTTGCGGAGTTGCAATAAAAACTGGTGAGGGGTAAAATGCATTTGAGCTCAAACTGTCACTAAAGCGGCGCGACCAATTCTGCTGGGAGCGCGACTTGTGCTCTTAGGTAGGGAGGGAGCACTGTAAATCAGTGTGCCTATAAGCAGCTTTGTTTACATATTACACTCTTTGCTCTTGTCTGAAGGGTTCAGCAGCCCTTATATCACCCCGCCTCTCTGTATGGCTCATAAAACTAAAGAAGGAATATAACGCTGGTGTGGTTTGCTGCTTCAACAGTATGTTGTGGCATCATTGTCAGTGTCAGAGCAGTACGCGCGGAGACATCAAATATTATGTTGAATTATATCCCAATACACCACCTGGGCAAAGAAACAAAGAAAACAAGCAAAAATATTATTTTATAACAGCTTGAGGGGAATGTGCTGCTATAAACAGACTCAAAGGTGATCTGTAGTGTTCAATAGAAAATTCTTCTCTAAGAGCACCTGACTGACCTGAAGGGGAAAAAATCCACCACTTCACATTTTATTTACAGAGGTTAATATACAGGATTCCGTCGCACTGAACTCTACTGTGTGCTGTTGTACACCAACCCACTCATTAAAAACGATTCTGCAAGAGTTACTTCTCACAGTCACCTTCATTAAACCAAGCAGGTAAACTCATACGCAGAGAGCAGCAGTACATCCTACCTTTGCACTCAGATCACTGTGTTTGAATGTTTTGAATTACACCGCGGAACACCACTGTATCTCAATGGGTAACCATTTAAAGGCTGTTACTGCGGTTCAATTTAAAGCAGCACCTTTGGCAAATTACCGCACTCTGCGGTGCTAAAATACAGCAGAAAAATACAAATCAGTTTCTGTTTGTTGCTGTTACCAGACTATCCGCTCATCAAGAGGTCGCTGCGCACCTGCCGCCTGCGTTTACGATGGCCTACTCATTTCAAAATGCAATAAATTACATCTGTGTAATCTTGTAAAACATGACTTATTGCTGTCACCTTCAAGTCTGCAATCACAAAAACTTTGCAGTGTGTTCCTGCTCCTCTCACAACACCCAAATCAAAACACATTTAAGGGTTTTATTAATTGCACATCCATACTTAATTTTATTTACACTACCAATGTGTGAGTTATATTGGACCAGTATCAAGTTCATAAAACTTGGCCGTTAACTTAGACTTCCAGACATGTTGCTCACGACCCTCTCATCCAGCTGATTTTATTACACAGGATCTAATTAATTGACCTCTCTTACGTTCTTTTGTTGTCACGGGTCATCTGTAAAACACTGTCTTTGGAGGTGATTTTATATGGGCCACGGAGTATTTGTGTCAACGTCAAGTCAGGCCTGGATACAAGGTGCCACACTCTAAAGGTTTGGTAAGTGTGATATCCTGACATGGAATCCATTTCCCTGAATCTATAAGCCTTGCCTGAGTGACTGTGTATTGTGTGAACAGATAACTCCCTCACTCACTCTCTCTCTCTCCTCTATACAAACATTCATTGCTGATGGTGCATGCATGGTACCTGAGCAAACACACCAACAATGTGTTACAACAACTACATTTCAGTTTTGCCACGTTGCCGCTGTGATGCAGATGAACTGTCAAAATGTTTCACAATTTGCTCTTTTTACATTAAAGAATTGGGTTATCACTCATGTAAACCCATGGGCCTGCTTGTGTTAAACTGCCAGTTTTGGCCTCAACATAAAGAAATGCAGTACATATAGAAGATGATAATAGAGATTCTGTAGTTATCACTGTTATGAAATAAGGCAGATGAGGAGGGTCACATTACGCCACCTCAACCAAAGACCAATGCAGTTAAAAAAAAAAAAATTTAAAATTCTACCTAACCTTAGCCATGGCTTTATACTCCAAGATAAATAATCTAAAGTCAATATTTAGTTTTTCACAAGTGTGGTTTTGATGTAATTTTATTGTATTGGTTGCAATGATGTTATTGTGAATATATTATTTAGACAGAGTATCAGTAGTAGACGATGTATTGACCTTTTACTCAAGTAAAAGTTGTAATACAACAGTGTATAATGGCTACATTACATGTAAACACTCTCCTTTCACAGTTTTACTCAAGTAAAAGTACATTAGTCCTATTAACAAAATGTACTGAATATATCAAACATGAAGGTATTCGTTATGCAAAAAGGCACCATTCAGGCCCCCGCTAATGTTCTCAAGGTGGAGATGACTTAAACAAATGTATGTACAGTGTAACAGTGAATATTCATAATTTATGTGTTTTAGTTATGTGTTTTACAAGAAAAATCTTAATATGCAAAGTAACCAGTGTCTGTGGTTGATACATAAAGGAGGACATGGTATAATATTTTCTTCTGAAATGCAGTGATGTAGAAGTACAAGGCAGCATGATATGGAAATTCCAAAGTAAAGTGAAAGTACCACAGAATTGTACTTGTTATGAAAGTACTTGAGTAAAAGCATCCAGTCACACTCCATCACTGAATAGTATATAGTGTACGTTCCCAGCACTGTAGGTGACATCCTCTATTTGCTCACTCTGTAAGACCGCCTGCACTAAACCCAATGATATTGGGTTTTTAATTATATAAAAAAAAGCAGGAAATATTCACATTTTAGATGCTGGAAACAGCAGTTTGTTAGGATTTTTTGCTTGAAATATGAAAATCAGGTATCGAAGTTGCTACTGATCATTGTTCGAGCGATGATAAATGATGAACTGATAAATTAATTGACTGGTTTTGGCAGCTCTCAATCCAGGTCATAACTTTTGACATTGATTTTAGACATGATTTAAACTAAATATCTCTTCTCCTGAATGCAGTGACAAACATTTTTATACAAATAACTTGTAAAGAAGCATTTTGGATGGTGTTTCTGTACATTGTAATCTACATTATGCTTATTGTCATAGTACATGCTGAAAGTGTATCTTTGAATCTTCCATCAGCTTAGTAGATTCTGTCATTTTGCTGGATATTTCGAACATGACGAATACATAATCTACAAGATGAAAACACCCGTGCAGATATTGACTGATGTATTCTTGTTGTGGCACTGTTATATTGTACACTATAGAGGTGACTCCGCTGCGCAGCACTGGAATAGAAAACTTAACTTAACAGACCTATGCATTAAACATATTGTAGAATACAGTGTAACATTCATCACTGTCAAGGACAGAGTTTGTATAAATTTAAATGCACTGAAGCGTTCAGAGCATTTTTTTTCCCTCCTCTTCCTTTGTCTATGGGTGGGAGTATATGTGTATCACTATCAAGCTGCCTTTTTTTTTTTTTGGTAACACTGCAGAATTAAATATGAAGACTTCAACAGCATAATGTTCTGGTTGTACTTAGCATGGGTCATATTCAAATGATTTAAAATTGGCTTAACTGTAAAGGCTGGAATACTTTGTCTCAATGTGACGTGAAGTCAATTATATAAAAACCCAAGCACAAAGAATTGCATTGAGATTCGTGGGAATAGCTTGTTCAAAGATGTAGCCTACTTTAAAACCAATCATGGCCCCAAGTGCTGAATGTATTGGGAACCAAGACATGGCTGTGTAAGTGCCTGACAGATTTAACATTAAAATAAATTGCCTAACCTTTCCAACATCCAGTGACAAAAACAGGAAAAATGAAAGATAATGGGTTATTATTCACTGAGGGATCCTATACATAATAATGATATCATCAATAATGGTACACTGGGGCTCATATACTAGGGCTCCCATGGTTTTAAAAAAAAAACATTTAATGGAATTACTTATTTTGAATCATCAGTCCTAGTCCGGTCTTTAGCTATTGGAATGAAAAAGGGAGAAAGTAGTGTGAAATGGAGAGGGGGAAAAGATTTGTTGGGGTGAAAGAAAGTGAATGGGTGAAACAGAGAGAAAAAGGAACAAAGAGCAGGAGAATGTAACACGTTATAATTCTTTGAGGACTGTTTCCAACCTTCAGCCATGAGTCAATTTGCCAAATAACACAAGCAGAACCACACAAAAGAGGCACATCAGTACCGGCTTAAAGTACATGGCAGTAAGTGGGCAATAGACTTACAAAGTATTGCAGCGCTCGCCTGACAAATGCAATAAACGGCATTATCCTTCAGAGGTGATGCTGGTGGCGGCGGCTGTGCTCCACAGCCCTGTGCCCACCTCCTCCTCACCGTAGAGGCCAGGGACAACACACAACACATGGGAGAGTCTGGGAGCAGTGGGGGTAGTGGTGCGTGGGGTGGAAGTGGGGGTGGGGGTGGGGGGGGGGGGGGGGGTGAAATAGGAGTTGCTGGTAGACCGAGACTGGCACCGACATGTGGGGAGGTGTGTGTGAGGCAATCCACAGAACAAATGAGGGCACTATCGCCTGTCATATTTCACATTTTCTTCGTTCTAAATAAGACAAAGACCATGTGAGCAGAAAGCTCTTAGGAGGCATAAACAGCTGGAGAATGCTGCACCTCTACTGCACTGTGACCCACGCTGCAATAAATCTGTATGAAAGTGATTATGATGAGGCAAAGTGATCAAGCAAATGAAATATCTGGGCTTTAGCATATAACTCAGTGAGGTGAGGTGAGCTTTATAGCTCTTGCTCTAGGGGAGCCATACCTTGCATGTCCTGGGCAATTTGCTTCTCTTATTGCTTGTTCTGTCTTTACTCTTTGAGGGTTTTGGCAATGTGAGTTTTGCATGTTAATGTTGTTTGTATACTCGAAGACGGTAGCTTGGATTAATTTGTTTGGAGGTTGAGGAGCTGGATGCTTTTCTTCCTTCTAGTGTAAAATACAGATATATAAATACCTTAAACCTAGTTTTTTCAGGTTAGTTGACTAGACGGCTGAAATACCGTGTCCTTTCATGGATTTGAGCCAGCTTAGCCACTAACGAATGAAAACTGGAGCTTTCGTTGGGTGTCTTTGTGTATTTTTTATTGTAATCCAAGCATTTAATGATACACCACCTGATTTTGCGAAGTAGGATTTTGAGTTTCGAGAACACATTTTTTGGAGTTACGACAA
The DNA here is from genome assembly GCF_042242105.1 of Pempheris klunzingeri. Classification (NCBI taxonomy): domain Eukaryota; kingdom Metazoa; phylum Chordata; class Actinopteri; order Acropomatiformes; family Pempheridae; genus Pempheris; species Pempheris klunzingeri. The sequence goes on along the minus strand of NC_092031.1, from coordinate 7,990,241 downwards.
ATAAAATTTTGGGGGTGTGATGCTAAATTTTGAGACTTGCAGGCAGACTTCCAAATTTATGGTTTATCAGAATTTTACAAATTTTGCGAGTATTTTACAGTTTGGATAACAAATTTAGGGGATGCCATAATATATATATATTTTTTACTTTGAAGTGCTGACTACAAAATAATGGATTATAACAACAACAAAAAAACAGATGTTGCAGGTTCTTATCAATATTTGAGGGCTCTGCAATTATGATTATAAGTGAAATTTATGGGCTTTATAGCTGACCAGATATGGGATTTTGGTGGGGTCTTACTTAATTCTAATTTTGTGGAGTGCTTTACCAAATTTTAACATGAAAAACAAACATTTTGGGAATTCTGTATCAATTTCTGTGATTGAAGGGGACTATAACAAAATCAGGTAGTGCAATAAATTGTAATTATTTGTTGCTGTGCACATTTGATGGTGGTTAGGGTGGTGGTGGGGTTTTTAGGGCCCCATTTCGGGCCCCTAAAAAAGCTGGGACCAGCCCTGGCATGGATGCTGCTTTTGTGTCCAGACAACTGAACAGCATCTTGGCTTTTTCCTCCAGGCAGTCACTCAGTCAGTGAGATTCCCGTCAGTTCAGCCAGTCGGTGTCGCAGCTCTCTGTGCTGCTGAGTCTATATAGTGATGATCTAGCAATGATAACTGGATCAATACCTCCAGCCATGTGGACAGCCGGCTGGGAGCTGCATCACTACCCTCACAGGCGACCGAGTTGCAAACACCTCATCCCCCCTCCCGTTGAGACTGTGAGCTTCACAACTCCTCTGACACACTTCATCTTATAATTTGATCAAGAAAAGTGTCACATTAAGCAGATCTTACGGTCATAAATGTGAAATATGTGGATTTTATGATGTGTAAATGAGTGCCCCTTCATGGATGGTTATTTTAGTGTCAAAATATATTAAATACATAGGTAGGAAAGGCTGGACCTGATCACTGATTCCATGCAGTCTGCACCTCGCTGTGGTTAGTAGTTTATCTTGTCACAGTTAAATTTGCTTTCAAAAATCATACCAGAGCCATTTTTCCTTGGAAAAGGAATAAACAAACATGGAACAAACAAACATAAATAATTTTTACCAAAATTCATAAGAATACAACCATATACAAGTGTTCTGGGTATAAATGTGAGCCAGCAGCATAGGTAAAACCAATGAGATGTTACTTGTAGAGGAATGAAATTGGTTAATACAAAAGCATGTCCGTAATAACAATGTCCTTTCTCCGGTGACAAAGACAAAGTGCCTGCGTTTGGAGCGTACAAGCGCAAGAGACAAGTGATGGCTGAAGGTAGACTTTGGGAGAGCATTTGAATTTCATGTCCAAGAAGAGGCAGCCCATCATTAAAAAACCCTAATTTCTGTGTCAGGTAGAGTTACAGGTAATCGATCATCTTGTCACACCGATTTATTTTTTTCTGCCTGTTCAAAGTGAATTCTACTTCTTTCCAATTAAACTTGTTGCTGAAAAAGAAAATGTCTCTGGCTATTAAAGGCACATTTTGCCATGTTAGGTCTTTTTCCACCAAAGGTAATTTCTTAACATTTGGAAGAAAGGAGCCCAAGGGAGACTGTGACTTCCAGGCAATTCTTCATGTAGAGCTGATATGAACAAAGCAGACCTTTTGAGGTCGTCTAATAATGTGTGTGCATAGTCCTCAGTACGATCCTCTCAACTGGCACTTGAACAACATAGAAATTGGTTTTTCACTGTCTGCGCTAGTTGGAGTGATGTCAGTTCAATGTCATATTTATAATAGTTGTGTTTGTAGTAATGTGGAGCATATAAGTAGTTTAAGTGAAGCATTTCAGTAACAATTTTTAGATATTAGGTTTAAACAGCAGGTAATGAAGGAAACTGTTAAGCTGGAGGCTGCTGCAGGTGTAAATGCATAAAGCATGTAAAAATAAATTTAATACGATTCCAGATTATTTATCTACATGCAATCAAGCAGAAGTATGGTTTCACCAAGGACTGATAAATGCCTTAGGTCTTGAGAGGGGCTTATTCTGGAGGGTTTCCTGTCTCTGACAGCTTCACTCAACCTGACACTCCTGAACAGCGGCTCTGGCCCTGACAGTGTGCGCCACCAAGGCACTGGGATATGTCTGCATAAAAGCCATTTATTGGTACATTTCTAAATGTTAACGGTTGTCAGCTTCAGTTTCTTTAAAGACACTGGCTCACCGGGGGGATAAAATGCCTGTGCTGTTCTGGGGAAATATTCCTCTGTCCCTGACAGACATTGACAAAAACGCCACTGCTTGTGGCCTCCGCCACTAGCACTTTGGTTTCACAAGGGAGTGAGTCCTCCTTTGTCCCTGGGTCTAATTTATTTATGTGGCTAATCTTCAGGGGGTGGAGCGGCTGTGCTCAGAGGTGTGTCATTTTACAGGGGGACCCACCGGAAGGATCAGTGACCTTGCAGAGACATCGCGTTTGATTCATTTCAATTAGCACACAAGATCTGTCTTGGCTTGCAAACACAAACAAAGCTTATCAAGGGACACCTCCTCTCCCAAAAAAAGTCCCAAGGAGTTCATACTGCTGTATATCCCTTATCACATAGGAGCACTCAATTCCTTTCCCATCCATCTTGAAATAGTTAATCAAAGTGAATTAACATTTGACACTTTATTTTAAAGTTGTAGTCTGGTTTAACATGGCATGAAAGCTGCATCACAGAGCTCTCATAAGATTCGGTGTCAGAGCCAAGACTGCATTCATCCTTACCCAACAGCATTTATTTGGACAGAGGTGCAATGGCAGCAGAAAAAGAGTGGAGGAGATGGAGCCTTGATTAGCAGCAGCCTTCCCAGCATGCTCTGCTATGACAAATGACTGACTTCGAACAATATCTAAGGCGATCAGGATAAAGTACCAACCATTTCAAGGCTCAGCAAAATTCTAATTCTAATTAGACTTTGCACCACACACCAAATAAAAATTGTTCCCATGGCATTTTGGCCTATCAAGTGTTTCTCCTACCGCTGAAACAAAACGAATAAAGAAAATGATTAAAGTGATAACAAAGGCATAAAATTTAAATTATTGAGGCACCACATCTGGGATCTGTATGTCACTGCGCTGCCATTTTTACCCTCTCATTCAGCACTCCATTCTTTCTGCATGAGAGAAACTGCAAAACAGAGGGAAGCAAGGAAAAGGAGAGAAAGAGCAGGAAGAAATTGTAACATTAAAAGGTAGAAAGCGAGAACGCAAATAGGCCTTCAGCTTTAGCGTTATTAATGACTCCTCAAAGATCTCCGACTTTTCCAATCTCTCAGAGAAGCGCATGAAGGAGTCTGCAGATGAAGCTGACCTTCAAAATGTTCTTTGGTCTTTAGTTAAGAAATTCACTCGCCATTATGGCATCATTAAGGAAACAAGGATAAAATTACTCCATGGTTAATGGCCTATAGGATCCCCCACCAAAATTTGTTTCAGATCTAATAAAACTGTGCTTAACACACTCGAATGAATTATGAGGACTGTTATGCAGGGTATTAAAATGTGGAAAATAGATTTTCGAGAGCTTGGAGGACTGGACTTTTCAAATCAGATAGTAGAATGGGATTTTCTGGGCAATAAATTCCACCATGTCTCAATTTAATTTCTTCCAGCTCTTAAATCGGAAGGTATGATTTATTGTGTGGCTTTGATCATCTTTAAAATACACTGTTCACCGTAGCCAACTTGGCTATTTCCAAGAAGAATAAACACAAGTGTGCGTTCATGTTATACTCTACATACACGGACTCGTAAAATCACTGTATTCAGACATTGTTTTGCTTATAGAACTGCTCTAAGATGTGTAATTAACAAGACATATTATTGGAGGCAATAACTTATTAAGATCATTATTAAATTGAGGTTTGCATTTACATTTGCTTAACATGCTGTTGAGAGAAAGGATGCAGAGTTGGTTATTAGCATATCGCATCAGAGGGGAGAGAAAGAAGGCAGGAAGCTGTTATGGAGAAAAATGAAGCTGCAGGCTATTGAGGCTCTTCATTGTCTCATATACAACCGCACTGCAATCCTGCAGAACTGTGTCATTTCCACCACTTATTACCTGCTATTGTAATCCAGACCTCGATGCCATTGTGAAATACAGACTTATTATAAAGAGGGGGAAAAGTTAGCCCAAGATGGTGCCACAGAGAGGTGGTTTGTGTGGTAATGGCATTTGCTCTCTTTAAACTTTAATCTTTCCTATTAATTCCCTGCAACTGGAGAATGTACGAGAGTTAATGTTCCATGAACGTGTTTCTCACTCCGCAATCTCTTCAAGCTAATTACCTTCAGGTGCTAAATGGTGGGAAATTGCCATCCATTTGGATGAGAAAAATTTCACCTCCTGCTCCCTAGTGAAACATTTTTTTGCCGGGCACATTAAGGAAAAAAAAGAGGAAAAGAGGCTGGCCTCCACCAAGGTAAACAGTGGTCATAAAACTACTTCTTCCTAGTCTTGTCTGTCCTCCTGCCTGAAACAGGAAACCGTAGTCTCTCTCTCCCACCACATTGCTTAGCGGCAGAGGTCAGGTAGAGGTCAACAGGTGCTCCTCTTGACAAGGGGAATGCAGAACAGATGTTTGATTGGCATGAATCATATAAACTGCCCATTAGAAAGTTATGATGTGAAAGGATAGGACTCCTGGTACCAGGACACTTTTTAATTTGACATCTAAACAGAGAGGAGATCTTGAATTTGTTGCATTTAGACTCCAGTTGTTGGATGTCAAGGATCACTTCAGCCGTTTGGCAAGAATTGAGGAAAGTTTTTTCCAGCGAATCTGCTGGCAGGCAGCATGTTTTTCTTGTGTTTGTATTTATTAACTTTAACGTATGTTTTCTAGGCGATTTCCTCCACCTAAATTTACAAAGTGTCACTACTATTCCTGTTTGCTATAATAACAGTTACCTATATTCAATAGCTTACTTAGTGAGGTGTGTGTGGTTGTGTGTGGATAGTCACATGAGACAGGTGTCCATTCAAATGCAGTGATTTCCAAAAAAATCAGCAGAAGAAAATGACCATAACTGTAATATGAATATGAACAGCAGGCGATGCTAATTCTTCACATTGGTGCCATTTAACCATTGCAGAAGAATAGTGCGCAACAAAATGATGGAAAATTATGGAGGAAACGTGCTGGAAATATGGCATTCATGTTTAACTCATGTTTAAATTTTAGAAACGTTACACACGTGTGTGACGTTTTTCTCTGCTGCTATTTTTAGTTACTTCTACGGAGCAGAAGCTTCAGTGGATTCATGTACGCCATGATTTATTTGCCAAGTCTGTTTCCATCGCACTTTGTTGGATTTTTATCGCTTTTATTGATGCACCAACTGTTCCTCCTCAGCCAAGCATAAAAACTTTCTCACGATACTTCAAGTTTTCTTTTTTTCAACTTCCTGCATTTCTGCTCTGGTTTTGTTCAAAGTGCAACATTTGTACATTTACGAGGCTAAATGTTCATATTTACTTTTTTTGACTTTGAGACAAGTTTTTATATTAAATTAACACGTAGTTATGATTAAAATGAGGATTAAGGTGTGTGTAGTGGTGGTTTAGTGTTTCCATTATTCACAGAAAAAGTCAGTAAGTAGCGATAAAACAATGGCCACAACTATGACAGTAAGACCCTGTTTGTTCAAGAAAGAATAGAATTTTCCCCTTATGTTTTTAATGAAACTATGTGTAGGTATTTAGTTATTTTCATCCATGTTGTAGTCGAGTGTTCCCATGCTGCTAATGGAGAGTCAAACCATTTTGGGAGTCTAGAACACTGAGTCCATCTAACTGTATTCAGCCCCCTGTGAACTTCATATGAAACCCTCACGGTGCAGTTCAGCGGGTTCTCAGAAAGAGTCAGGAAGATGCATCATATGAGGGGAGTAAAAAGGCCAGCTGGGATGGGTGGGCCACATTGTGATCACTCACCTTCATCCCTGATTTGTAGTCATTATCCCTACCAGCGTTTGAAGATCAAAAACAAGGACAGGGAGAGTGATGGGGGACAGAGAGAGGCAGCCGGAGAAAGAGAATGGGGGAAATGAGTGAAGGAGGGAGGGACAAAGAGACGACTGGAAGTGTGTGTGTGTGTGTGTGTGTGTGTGTGTGCGCGTCTGTCCCACTGACTGCCATTTGCCCCTGTTTGGTGGATATAGGAGTGTGGCAGCGATGTTGGGGAGTGGGTGGGGTTGGGAGGAGGGTGGATAAGGGTGATAGCACCTTAAAACCAACCAAGCTGCAAAAGCAATGAATATTAAATTCACGCCTAAATAGCTGGGTCTATGTGAAGCATTACTGTATTATAATTTTAGATTTGTCACCGATGGGATGCAGGTTTGAGTTGGAAAAACAAGGCACGTCAGAGCAATCTTTACTCCTCCGATAACGGCAGAGCTGTAAATTGATAATCTTATCATGAATTATTATGAGTCTGGCTTTTGGTGGTCTTGCAATTGGACAAATGCAAATAAAGTGTGTTTTATTTGTGCTGGGTAGTGCGATAAGGTAGGACAGTAAAAATAGGAACATATAACAATTAGAGGCAAATATAATTTCTCTTTACCCATCCATGTCCCAGGCAGAGTGTAAATGTTGAAGGACTCCCATCAGGCCATTGTATAAATTAGCCAAACCCTTACTGTGCTGAAATCTATCCCCAACTGTTAGAGTGAGAAAGCAGAGATTTTTCCCTCCTTTTTTAGATTTAATTATCTTTTGTTGTTCTTTTTATCTACCTTCAAGGATTGTCCTCAGTGGGGGGTTAAAAGAATGGGAAGTGGAAAAGACGAGGGGGGTGTCTGATAGCGAGCGCTGGGTATGTAGGGCTAGTTTGTCCTCTGTTTGATCTGATTCCTTACAATGACACAGCGGGAAATTAAATATGAAACCGAATTAAAACCACTACTTAATGAACAACAGGAAACAAAGTTGGCTCCGTTCCAAATTAGGCAAAAGTCTAGGTTCTCCTCAGAGCGTTATCTCTTTAGTTCGGCTTAGTCTGAGGTAATTTTCGCTCCATTTAGACACAACATTTAGGAAAGTGTTTGATGATTTGTAATAAAATTCCAATTTCAAACCATTATTCTTGCCAATCTATCTCAAAGCAGTGCGCAGAATATTAAAACTACACTGACTTTCGACGGTTTGAAGTGTAAAATCCAGCAGTTTGATAACTGACTGTTTTTTTTGTGATGTTTTGGAGGTGAGTTACCCACAGTGGCAAGCCTTCCCACATATTGATTTAATAGACCTTCTGAAAGAGCTTTGCTTTTCTCCTTTGAGAGAAACAACACATGTAGAACATTAGCTGAATTGATGTTGTTAAATAATTTAGTATCAACCTATACTGTATGTGCAGTCATTCAAGTGAAGGCTGAGGTACAGTACAGAAATAAAACATCGGTATTGGCTGTTCCATTTGTTTCTTCTCTCTGGTTCATTGTTCTGTACTTCTGCTACTCTCAGCTTTAAACTGTTGCGCTTTACAAAATATTGTTGATGTTTTTACTTCATTAAGCATTTACAACATTGTACAAGAGTGACAGGAGTACGTGAGTTAACAATAAACAATGTGAAAGAGAAAGTCAAGTTATGATAAAGTACACAGAAGCACAATCAAATACTATAGTTAAAATTGTTTATGTGATTTTTGTTTTCCTGCTATCACCACCAATATAATTCTACCTGTAAACAAATCGGCAGATTGTCTTACTTCTGACAGGTGGCAATAAGGGGAAATAATTTCAAACTGAAAGAATACTGAATGCAACAAAAACACTGTCGAATGATGCCTTTGGCAGGTGGAACTGCTCCCCTGCCAAACTGTCACCATTTAGGCCCCGATAACGCAGGTAATTGCATTTCCAGAAGAGCAGGAGCAGATGAAACATGCTGTGGACAGATACTGCTGGCACACTGGCCCCTTCTGTTGGAAAATTTCATTTTTCCACAAGGAAGCCATGAATGCTAAGGCTGAATCCAAATCCGTTTTTCCGCACTTTATCAGTGTGTGGCCCACCAAGTGGGGAGATGGAGGTAATTCATTCAGCTGAGACTCACCACCCTAATCCAATTTCCAGCCTCCCCCAGCAAGAGATAATTACAAGTATTAAAGCTGTTAGGACAGGGGGGAAAGGGCCCTCTCTCTGAAACTCTGCTGCAGGCCCTGGAAATATCGACTGAGCGGGGGGATTTCTGCTGGGAGAACTCAAGCTAAGGTATTGTTCAAAACTAAGAAAGTGTGTTAACTAATGAGGCAAAGGGAATCTCAAGGTATAAAAGGACACCCATAGCCACATGTCATTACAGACCCCAGGACTTTTTTTTTTTTTCTCTTTTGCCTCGTGCATCACTTAAGCCTACACGAACAATTGGTCATTTCATGTGTAAAGACAAGTCGGGCTTCCTGCACAATCAGTATGCATATAATAGTCCTTGGAATGTCCCATTGCTTTTAACCATATTTTCTAAATGAACTTCAGGATCAGATGTACAGTACTTCACTATCACTCCAGCTCCTAAGAAATACTCTAGTTAAAATACTAGTTATTTAAATGTCAACAATGCTTCTAAAGCTACCAAAACAATAAAAAACCGTAGTATCATAATGTCCTTTTGGGAGACAAATCTCACTTTTCACTGTTTGCCCTTGCCTCAGCCACTCCAACATTACAGCCACCAACACCCCAACCAGTGGTAAACTATACCTTTTCATGTCTTTGAAGCCACAATAGAGGACTGAGGTTGGAGCAGCACAGAGGTTTCTTTTTTTTTTTTCCTCCACTGCTTAAACTTTGACTCCTCAAGGAGCGGAAGCTGCAAAAAGCTCTAATTAACGGAAGCTGAGACGCTCCTGCGCTCTCCCATTCAGTGCTCCACAATAGACAAACCTATGAAGCAGAACCAGGAATGGAATATTGAAGGAATGAATGGAAACGCACCCAAATAAGAGACCTGACATCACCCCTGTCCACTCTTGGTCCCTGCTCTTTATTGTGTATCTTTGTCAAAGAGGGTCTGCCACAGGAGTCCCATTCTCTATCAATTACTGAAGATCAAAGAGGTATAGAGAAGAGGCATGCTGATGTAAAGAAATGTATTGTTATTTAAGACTACTATTCTATGAAAGTGTTCACACACAAACTACCTAGTTACACCTAATGTATTTTTATCACACAGGAGCGCTCTCCTTCAAATGTGTTATTTTACAATAGCAGTAGAAAATGTTGCCTAACCCCGGTAACTAAGAGAGGAGGCACTAACAAAGAACAGAATTGAGAAAAAACAGAAGCACTCTAAATCATAATCTCTCTGGTGAATATCATAGGATCTATAGCTTTATGTGCTATATAACTGATGTGTTTCTGCCCTACATGCAGTGATGCTTTACTTTGTCACTTGAATGTACAACACTTTTCCATATTCAGGTGTGACATTGTAACCGAGTGTAATTGACTTTAATAGACATTGTTCTCCGAAACTCACGTTTTAGAGACTTCCTGCAGCTCCATGCATATTCATACCAGCCATTTTAGAGAGAGGTTCTAATCCAATTAATGAGACTCAAACTGGTCCTTTCCCATTACTATTTAGGTGTGTTCAGGCTCCTAATAAGATGAGTCACTTTATCCCTCTTTGAATGCCGTGGTAATTCAAGCAATAAGCACAAAAAGTTTCTGCGACAGTTTCCATTCAAACAGATGACAGGAATGCAATGGTTTTCTGTACAAAATGGTCTAATTCTGCTCTGAAAATTATCCACTTGTTAACAATAAATACTTGACAGTCTGTGACAAACATTACAAAACATTTTTATTTAAACCAAGTTTTGTTTGTGACATAACAGGCATTAAGACAAGATGTCAAAATAACACAAGCTGATATAAAAACTGATATTTAAAAAAGAGTAAAAAGATAATATATAATATAGAAGATAAAAAATAAACTAAATTAGAGTAAACCTGATTATACAGAAGAATAATAACTTCAGTGTAGCTACAGTTCAGTGCAAAAGATGAATGAATAGTCCCAAATTGAATCTAAAGCAAAGTAAGCCGGAGAGGTGCAATACACTGTACTTGGAATAAATGGTTGCATATTACATGCAGATGTGATTCAGTTGAAGAATGATCTTACAGTAAACAATGCTCCCATTTGAATAAATTGGGTGTTTCTAATTGTCCCTCCCATTTAAAGCACACAAGAAGAGGGTCCAGCTATGGCGTGTACTGTATGTTGTTGCTAAAGGGGCAGGAATAGGCTCGCTGTTCATGTTGTTTGAAATGCTGACAATCCTATTCTTTACCAAGAATGTTTACTATTCTTTGCGAGCTTTATTTCCTTGAAATATTACATATCCTTGGTGCAGGGGGGGGAAACTGCACCGAGTCTTGTGTGAAGTTTTTAATATGTCACAGGCATAGTGCTGTTTGGAAATGCAGTGTATTTTACTCAGCCCCCCAATAATCTATTCTGTTCAGCCAGGCGCACACATTGACAAATGTTTCTAGCATTAGGTATTTACCTAGTCGAATGTAATGGATGTAAAGAGTTTGAAAACGCCTGGCGCACTAACAGCATGGGCAGTAGCAAGACTATCTAGACTGAGGAGAAAATACACTATTCAAAACAGAATCAATGGTTCTGAAGGATGGTGTGTGTGTGTGTGTGTGTGTGTGTGTTTGTTTGTGTGCACAGTCATGTCCGTGCATACATGTGTTTGTGTTTAGCTCTCTCTGTATATATGTGTGCATATCTGATAGCGCTCTAAACTTACCATAAGTCACTCTAGACACAGTAATAGTTTCAGCAAAATCCATGTAGTGGAAATGTAAATATTTTTCCTAATGCAGAGACAATGTAGAGGCATTAAGTGTCACAGTGTTCCTGTCTGAAAGAATAAATGTGTACTGCCGCCCAGGAGTTTAGTGGTGAGAAGTTATAGAAAGAAATGCAGGCAGCAGGATGGTTTGAAATACTGAGGTCATTCACCCCCGGAAAAGTAGAAAATTGTGACAGGACACAGAAAACAGAATATTAATTTGGATTTTTTTTTTTCACATTTGATTGATTCAGTCACTATTTGCTTGTATATTTTATGACTGAGCTCTCCGCCAAACATCTATTGATTAAAAGCTTTTTTTAAAGAGCCATCTGAACATTGCCAGGACATTTTACTGGATTCCTTCGATTTTAATTAATGTTCTTAGCCCAAAAATAGTTATGAAGTTACAAAACAAAAGTTTACTTTTATCCTTCAGTTGTAGAACGTAAACCCCTCAGTACGCTAAATCCCTGAATATCCTGGAGGAAATACCAAGGACAAAACCTGATCTTGTGTCCACTAGACCCATTGTCAAATACGATGTCTTTGCTTCTTCAGTGAACATGAAAATATTATTTTTAACTCAATACTTTTGTGTTGTAGCAGCAACACAAGCATATTTTCTAAATGAAATTAGCAAAGTTTTGGATATCTGAGTATAAATAATACATATGCAACACTAAGATTCTGACTAAACATTCGCTACCAACCTTGACACTGTCTGTGTGTGGTTATAGATGCTCGGTGCTATAGACACATTTAGTCTAAAACCAAATAATGTGGTAGGTCTACATCCCTGGCAGGCTGAGCGACGAGAGTTTCTGCTGGGACAGGGCTCTGTTTTGGGACAGTTTGAAGGGGCTGATCCCCCGGTTCAGCTTGGATTCTCATCTGTTGGCTGATCTTTTTCTCTCTCTCTCTCTCTCTCTCTCTCCCCGAAAATACTTTTCAACCCTATAGAGGCCAACACCAGCCATCTCATTCATTACATGCACCATGCGTCCTGTCAGATGTACAGGCGGGCAGGACACTTTCAGACAAAAAGGGGTAAGCTGATTTAAAGTACAAAGATTTTATAGGTTTGCTAGCTTACTAACACTGTATTATCCAAATAGTAGCACCGTAATTGGCTTTGTGTGGGGCAATTGGATCAAATGTCTAATTACTGTACACGTTAAGTACTTTTCAGTGGCTTGAAAGTCGACTTTGAAATTGTTTTGGGACTAATGTGATTGTAATGGGTGAAAGAAATCAAATATGTGGTCAGGTTTGAAGAGCATTTCTGGGCTGGTCTGACATCCAAAGTCCCATATATCTTTTAGAAATGGGATTTATAATCCAGCCTACAGCAGGAGGGCTGCCATGATGTGCAGTCAATATATGGGTGGCACTCCCCATAAAGGCCTCGGCCTTCTTTCTGTGTTTGATTTATTGTCACAGCAGCTCAGCTCAGATGGCCTCATGAAACCTTTGTCAGTCCACTAATGACCCTGTTTTTGTTATTTGAATCATTTTTGTCTCTTTTGCCCATTTAACACCAAAAAACTCATTTTTTTAAATGGAGGATCGTCATTTAGCTATGTGTTTAAAAAAAAAAAAAAAAAAAGTGCATACATGTTTATTTCTATTCAGTATTTTATGATCATTAAAATCACAAAGTGAGTCGTTCTGCTGAAGGAGGTCTTGGCTCTCTGTCTAGAAAGGTATCACTAAAGAATGAAATGTTTTTTTGATGCCAAGGAGCAATAACGGCTTTGACACTGTACATTAAATTCAGTGTACAAGATGAGACCTAATTTTGGAGAGATGGACCGTAATATTTTTATTTGAGCAACTATCCAATTATTGTAGATGGCTCTTCTTTACTTACGATCTTTTGTTTCACCTGGACACATCCTACACATCCCTCCTGTAGTCCTCGACATCTATAATAATTAAGTAGAGGTTGACTTTCTATTTTCCAAAGTCAAAATTAGCGTACTTAACAATGATTAATATGTTAAATTCTTCCAGATCAATAGAAATATTATAAGATTACATTATTCTTTGCTTTTATTTATTTTTTAGAATCCACTCAGTGACTTTCTATATTATGTATTCTTTTACTTTTAGCAGCAGAAATGTCCAAAAGTGTCTCCTGTATGAAACCGACCTTTGCCAAAAATCCCTTGTAATTTGACCTTAATGTTGCTCCAGACAAATTAAGTGCAAGTTAATGATTAAGCTATGAATCTATCAGACACTTGGTATGGGAAAGTTTTAGGGAGGAACAGCTTGGCCCGGCTCAACAATCATTAAAACTTGTTGACAGCGATGGGAGAACAAGTTCCCACTTTGATCCGACGACAGACCTGAGCTCAGCCCAACGTCATCCTCCTGTTCTGCCTCTGCTCTCTCGCTTTTATTAACTCTGAGGTTCAGACGACAACGCCGTCCACTCAAAATCTGGCAAATACGCACTTATAATACTCATATGAAAGGAATTACGGCATATAAGGAGCATAATCCACCAAGAGCGCACTCAAGAACTGTGTTGCTTTGTTTAGGCCACAGATAAGCAAAATAGAAAGTCAGGAAGACTGTATCATTATCTCTTAATTTTGATAGTGTCATAATCTGTTAAGATGCTTATATTTAGTATTTGACATCTTATAATCACACTCAGAAATGTCTGTCTGTGCAATGAATGCCAACAGACCAATTTTCTTGTCAAGCTTCTTATGTTCTTATCATCCTATACATCTATTTGCATAAATAGATAAAATTCATTTCTCAACAGGATTTTGAGTGTAAACATACACCTGAATATTTACATTAAACAGTCTTTTGCCATTAGTTAACTACATTTGTGATAAATATGTTAGACTTTGTTTAACATCTGACAAAGACCAATGGGGGCAGAATAAGGAAGCCAAACGTTTTATGAAGTATTTCCCTGCTTGTTTGTAGTAGCAAACTTTATTGTTTCTTTTGGAAGGATTTATCAGCAGCCTTAATCATGTCCTGTCTTCAGCCTCGGCACCAGGTGACAGTGGTGTAAGTCAGCCGTAAGCAGCTGCACCAGCGTAGAAATGAAGGTCTTCTGCTGCCCCCCAGGGGTTTATTGAGGAGATCACAGGCTGTCCTGCTGCCAGCAACTCTCTCTGCTTTACGCAGGACTAACTCGAAGTGATGAGGCTTAAACGTATGTACACGGTCATGCAGAGTAAACAGATCTCAGGACAGAGGGGTGGATATTGCGTGCTTTTATATAAATAACATTTGCAACCAATCTAAAAGTAACTTCTATTTACTCCTCTTTTTTTTTTTACTGTCAATATACAAATGTAAATAAAAAATACTTACTATTTCATTCCACTGTGATTGTTGGAGCTGCACAGTTAGTATGCAGATTTTCTGATTACATTTTTATATATTTTCATTTTCATTTCTGTTATTATTACAATGAAAGACAATGCACATAATGTAATAGTGCAACATTGTGTTGTCTTCCAGCTGCTCTGTAGCTTTTTTTCAAATGAGAGTCAGGAAAATATATCAAATTGGTATTTAAATGACAATTAGAACATTTGTACTACCATAAAAACAATCATGGCCTATAATACTGTGTAAATATTTACTTCAGCTGCAGAAAACAAGGCCTCAACAACAAACCATTTGTAAAGACATCTTCTTGAATCGCAGTGTGGAGCTTCAAATCACTGTAAAAAGATGAAACGCTGATGTGCATTAGGATGCTGAAACGCTCATAACATCTGTTTCCTTTGTGTTACAGAGGATATCGGTTTGTAGCAAGCAATATGTGCCATCAGTGACTGGTGGAATAATATTTGTGTTCCCCCCTCAAACAGACACACTGTCACAGAAGCACTTGTCTACATTTTGTAGTTGCTCGAGGAAAATAATTGCCTTATCTGCAACTGTCAAAATGATGAATGCCCTGGAGAGCACAGAGAATTGACTGATGGAATTGGGGGAAAATCTAATCCCTGATCTGAACACTTTGTATAATACATTAACCCCTCTGGTACAATAGGCTGCACAGAAACAGATTTGTATAGACTTGTAGAAATAAATTCAACAGTGGCTGAAGGATCGATAAACATCAGGAGTTATGGCCTCGTCCATACGGAGTCAAACAGAGCATCGTCCAACATTTAGTTCATTGAGACGTATGCAGGAGTTGAGTCAAAGAACAGATGCAAAGAAAATATGATGCAAAATATCAGTATTTTCTGCCACATATCAAACTATAGTATATATGAATAAATAGATAATGTAATTTATTAATCCTGTAGGTGGTGTTACAGCAGCCGTGTTGCATGAATTACAAAGACAATTTGGGGAAGGTAAGAAGCAACATACAATTGACAAGCCAGAAAAGATTTATTTGTATGAAATATCAACAAATTGTTTTCATATAATCACCACGCAAATGCAATAAACGCCAAGACACACCACTGGCCCAAAAACACACACAGTACAAATTAGTGTTAAAGGGAAATGTCACTAATCAGCAGAGCAAAGTTTTGCAAATGTGTTTGAATGCAGTCTTATCTTTAGCTGAATATTAAAGTGACAATGGCAAAGAAATAATGCTTGTGTTGCAAATTCAGAGCTATAAATGCACACAATGTGATACGCACGGGAGGGAAATGATGGGATGATGGGAAATGATCTTGTACTCTTCCTTTATCGGTCCACAAGCAGCAGAGTGGAAATCTCACCCAGATATGAAGGGATATCTCTCCTGATTAAAATGATATTAACTTTTCATAACCTAATGTCCTAAAATGAAGTTTTCTAAAAACGAATAGCAGGCGCCTACCTGTGAACGAGTTCTGCCTCTTTTTTGTCACACTTGGGTGGAATACATTATCCCCAATATTAGGAGAGAACATACCTGTAACAGGTTAATGACCTCACACTTTCCACACCATTTCACTTAGCGGGCCATAGCCAGGAAAAGCTAAACGCTTCACTCCCGCTTCACTAAATTATGAATTAGCCAAAAGGTGAGGTGATTAAAGATTCAACATTTTGCGGTTCGACCAATGGACAGTCTCCTCGTTGAGCTCGGATGGGATATCTTCAACCATTAGCTGAAAAATGTCTTGATATCCATTACGGAGACCATAAATATTGGAAGAGGAGGACAAATAATCCAGAAATTACCAATCAAAGTATTTGCAACCTCAGAGAGAAATTACTATCTCTAGTGTAGATAAAATCAACAGCACAATCTTCATCTATAGACATTAATGAATAAATAACACAGTGGAAAGCATTGAATAATGGGGATTTTAAGTTATTTGTCATGAAATAGTGAAAATATTTCATTTTTATCATTTAACCCAAGACTGGTTTTAATGATTATTTTCACACAATTATCAACATTAAGCATTTTCATCACAAGTGACTTTGAATATGCACAAATCTAGTTTTAAACACTGGCATTTTCCAACCATCCAAACGGCCACAGTGGCCTTGGCGTGTCAGACTCCTTCAGCCTCATCCGTTCTGTAACGAGCACTGTCAGGTCACATGGAACAAACTGTGATGTCTGAATAATTTGAACAAATGCTAAATCATTGCAAAGCAGCCAGAGAGATCAGCGACGTGAAAGTGAAGTGTTTGCGCTTCCCCAAGGCTCAGTAGCATCTGTTCTACATGTGTGCAGCAACAACATCCATGTTTCACCAATTAATTGTGCTTGTATTAGGGTAAATATTTGACTTTGAAGCGCTAAAGCGTTAATTGGGATCCCCCTACTGCAAAGAAATCCGTGCGTCAGAATTCCACAGCAATTTGGGAATCATTTAATAGAAAATTCGTACTCAATATCGCTGATTTTGAACTCGTAGCAGTCGCCTACTTTTCAGAATTTCAATTTTCATTTATGTTGACCCGAACGATGGATTTTTTATTGTAGAAAGTGTTTATCTGGAGCACAGATCAGAATAAGACAGGCTGATGTCTCTCCCTAATTCTGTAAACTGGAGGGTTGTGATTCCAATTACGGTCTGCTGGTTCAGCTGGAGGCCACCAGGGAGAGCTGTGCTTGTTTCTCAGAGTCACTGGAACAAACCACTCCAACAACATCAACCCTGCCATAAGAAAAGTGATCACTAATTACTACTACACTCTTTTTTTTATTGGCTTTGTTGAAGTATGTGTATAGTAAAACAGGCATTTTGTAACAATCATCCTGTCTGACTGTCAGCTTTATTTATTAATTTTTTTGTTCAGATGAGGTTGTGACTTTCCCATTTCATCATGAGGAGAGGTTCTGACAATACAATACGATACGATATGTATTTTTCTTCCTGCAATTTTGATTGCCGGTGTATTTTCACATTTTGGGACTTGCTCTTTCTTAACCCGGTAAAGGAATTATGTACGTGAAACCTCTGCAGGATGTGAGGTTGTTGGGGTCTGTTGCCTCTACTGGCCATTAACTGGGGATTAGTGCTGGTGGGCCACACATCCCTTTGAAGAGGTATTTCCTCACACTTCCTAGCTATAGAAAATCAGGAAGCAATCATAGAAGAAACCATGCATTTGGTCCAGACAGGGAAGCCCGTGACCATTTTTTTGTTTCTTCAGTCACAATTAAGACTTGGAGTGGCCGCTGCCATTGTGAAAACTTAGTACATCAGAAAATTCAAAGGGACATCAGAATTAGCAGGAAATGCTCCCAGACTGTCATGCAGTCCTTCTCAAAACTGAAGGGGGGGGGGGGCATAACCGTTAAATCAGATGTGTCTTTTTTGGTAACAGTAAATAGTGTTTACAAGCTTGTAGAGTCACTGCATCTCAGCACAGTCACTTTGCAGTTTCCCATATATCTGTCAACACTGTATATCCGAGCATGAGCAAGGCTATGAGACTATAAAAGTTATTTGAGAGGAGATCAACATGATGTCACACAGAGAGGCTCAGAGAATTTAAGAATATATGTTGGTGAGAGTGATGACTGGGCATGATTCATTGTACTGCTGCTAGGGGAAAAAAGAGACGGCTAGTAGCGCTGTATGTTAGAGCACACTGACCTCTGCAGGGACTAACGGTTACTAGACAAATATCTCCATCTGGAGTTGGGAGGGGGGGGGGCTCTGCTGACATTTACTTGTAAAAAAAAGAGGGAAGTCATCTGCGGATTGTATTTGAATTTTACAAAATTCTTTGCAGTGATTCCCAAGTGAAAACACTTCAAATAAACGTTTCGTGCGAAGTGTACAGCAGTAGGTTTTACATGTTTCTCTCTGGTTTCCTCCGGTGGTCTGCGTGGTAAATTGTTAGCATGTCCGTCCCAGCCAACCATACAGTGTTGTATACAGCACTGGGGGTTTGTTCACTCTTCGAGAGCTGTTTCTGGTGCCACTTGGTTTTTACTTGCAAAGCTAAATTAAAGGTTGGAGATTGCACTTGCATTTAAAGTTTGCACATAAACTGAGAGTTTCGAAGCGGCTTTAAGGGCTGCAGTTGTGCTGTGGGGCTCTCAGTGGGTGTTTACTCTGTTGGGTTTGACGTGCAAGTCAAAACACAAATGTATGAATTATCTCTTTTATGAGGTGCAATTCTGCCTTTACAGAGTTCACTTTGGTTTCTCCCAGTAGAGTCTGTAAAGGCAGTCATTTGGCCCATATTATGTATGTTTTATTCTTTCTTTTTTCTTTATTCTTTAATCTTTGGCATTTTAAACATTTTAACATGATATCAAATGAACTGTTAAACAGTAATATCAATCATGTAGATCTCCAGTCTGTATTTTCAGCTGGTTTCTCAGCCTGTGTGCTTCCCAAAAAAATAAAACTCCAATAAATGAACTCAAAGAGAAATAGCCAAGTAAGCCCTTAAAAAAAAAACCCTCCAAAACAAGCAAGAGAAAGAGTGTTAAATGTTTATAGAGATCAATATTTTACATACAGCAACCAGCACAAGTGTTCTTTTTCTATGTCCTTATTAACTGTACATTTTATATTGTGTTATATATGATCAAGGTCCTTAAATGTGTCAAATCTATTCTGTGTTTATACATGAAATATTACATTTATTACATACTATATATGCTACCATTTACAAAAGTATTTTAATTATATCTCAATTACCATATTTAAATGAATGATAAACACAATGAATCCAAAGTAAAGGGAAGCATTGTGTTCTGTATATTTGGTCATTTGTGATGGAGGACCAACCCAATGAAAATACTATTAATTCAAGAAGAAAACAGTTTATTATTGCGTCTTCCATGTGGTCAGCGTTCACTTGTTTTTTGTTGACTACAATCACGTGTTATGTTATCTTTCCTTTAGCCATACATCAGCTCTGAGACCCAGCTGGACGGACCCCACAGTCACAGCTCCCTCTGCTCCAAGCTGCTGCCATCAGATTATCGGCCGTTGGGTTACACGTCAGTCTGCCAGAGATTTGATTAGCAGCATCTGTGTGAGCAACTGGTCATTTACGAGCCATGTGAGAGGCGCCTTGTCGCTTGTGGGTACTGACTGCACATTTGTTTGGATTTTGCATCATGCTCTTTAACTAATAATAATAATGATAATAATAATAATGATAACAATAAATTATACAATAAATTAAATAAAAACAATAAATTTGATGGTTCCTTTCAGGACACCCAAGGGCACTTAACAATGGTACAAGAAATAGAAGATTATCATTTGACAAATCTGAAATGTTGTGATTCTACTCTGTACAGTGCATTTTTATTCATCTTTATCACATAGAACCCAGATAAAGGTGACTCTGAGTCAAGGTTCCTAGCCCCTCCGATCAACTGTCCCAAATTCCCAAATACCAAATACAAGGAACTAGGTGTTCCATTGACTTCAAAGTTCAGCTCCTTCCCTTGGAAAAGTAAAGAGAGGTGTGTCTTTCCCCTCAGAGGGGCCTCCTTCCTGCACAAACTAACAAAGTACCAAGGTGGTTGAAAGAGGGTAAAGGGGAGCAGGGCTGAGTAGAGGTTCTGTCCACATGCTGAAGTGTCCCTCGATGATGTGAGCTGCTTAAAATAAAAGCCAAATGAACACTGTGGTCAAGCTGTGCCGAAAAAAATGCATATGAAGCTGGGAAGGTGGATGTAATTAAAAAAGAACTTCAATTATTCCCTTTTTGTGAAATGAACCTATAACCCGGCAGCTTTTGAATCCACACCCTTTAAAGTGTATACATCCTAAACTGTTTATAATACACGCTGTGACATAAAGCCACACGTTGTGAGTCACTAGAAGAGAAGCACTTTCAGCCCAATCAGTCGGTGCTCATCTGTCATCAGGCATTAATGAAGGGTCTTGGCCTTACCACCTGTTCTGCTTATTCCAGTGCCACACAGATGTTTGTGTAGCTGCAGGGGATGTTGCTCTGAGGCCAGCGGTGGTTGTCCTGTCCGGTATGTGCGGCACCCGTCCAGTTTGCCCTCCCTCAGTAATGATAATAATATAAGTCTTCTCTGTTCTTTGTTTAAAAGTATGCACACCTGAACATGTCCTTGCCATGACAAGCAGGTGCACGACAACAACAAACAGCTTTTTACTATACTGCTTTACTACAGAGGCAGAGAGACGTAAATACAGAGGCAGCGAACTTGAGAAAGAGGGCTTAAAATTTTCAAGCTAAATGTATAACAGATAGGTTGTATACTTTTATTTGTATGTATACTTTTATGCCCTTTTAGATTGAGTATTTAAGATAAAAACATTGCCATTGAAGCAACATGAAACTTGAAAAGTATAGATACTGTATTCTGCCTCACAAAATGGTCGGAGAAACTCTAGCATCTACAAACTAAAATGTGCTCTTTTAGCTTTCTTGTCCATTTGAAATTGAATAAATGATAAAACTTGATTATTCACATTTATAGCGTATAGTACAGAGTAGCTCCAACTGACAGATAAATGTGGAGTGGAAGTGCACAATAGCTCAAAATGGAAAAACTCAAAATTGTACTTAGTTACTTTCAAGCTCTGGCAGTTTTTTTTAATCTCTGTTTTGTTGTTGTTGTCTCACAGACATTATACATTTATATAATAAAACAGATTCAGGTCTTAACTCAACTCTTGTAGAGCAGCATGGTTGTAGAAAAATATAGAATTGTACAATTGTGCTTCCTCTGAAGGATCCTCGGGATGCATCTTTGTCTCTTATCTTCTGAAACGTTGCCACTGTAAACTAGCTTGATTTTCTCATAGACAAGAGCCAGACCTGGTTCTGGGTATGAGAGTACCTTTTGGAGGTGCCCATGTGAGAATGGACCAAATGTTTTTGATAAGAATCTTGCAACAAGAGAAGGTAAATGTCCGGTTGTTAGACACATTGGTCTCTTTATGTAACATGTTTTTTTTCTCCAAGGGGAATTTCACTCGTACTTTATCTGCACGAGCCAACCATATAAGACCACAGGCCTGAGCACTAGAAATAGAGCAGCTTTGTGTAGGCGAAATGGCCGGGGCAAAGGTATGAAAATTTTCCCTTCCTGCTGCCCCAATCAAAGAGACTGGCCACTGTGGAAAGGGCTGACTTGTTCTTTTGGTGTTCACTCCTCTCCCTGTTTTACACAATGTATGTTTAGAGGTGGCAGAGATAGAACAGGACAAAAGGCAGACGGTGAAGAAAAGGAAGGGTTTTTAATTGTCTGTTGTATATCTCTATAAATAGATCCATTGTTTTAGGATTGAATTTGATTGAACATCCTAGAAATACCTACCCAGATTTAAAGCCACAGTGTAGGTAGCTTGATTCCTCTTCTTCACCACTTACAGCTATTTAAATAGCATTTGAAGTGAATGTTAGTGACATTAAACTTGACAAATGACCATATTAATCTCATTTTGTTATTTTATGAGTTACATGCTGGCCTGCTATGGTGTGGCACACAGGACAGGGTCGCATTCAGTTATTTTAGCACTGTGGTTTATGGTCAAGTGTGGACATAAGCACATCATTAATACAGCGCATTGCTCTGTTTTTGTAACTGACCCATATTAAAATTATCTCAGTGTAATAAATATAGAAAAAACCTATTTAATGTTTGCTATGACAACTCCAAGTTCTCAATCCCACAACAGGGCGCCACAGTCTGTAATTATTGTTCAACTTATACTCGAAATAAACTCGGTTAGTGGTGCATGATACACTGTGAGTAACACAACTGCTTCTTTGTTTCTGTAGCTTCTCCTCTGAGAACAAAATACCGTCCTCAAAGTGAGGCAAAAGGTGGGAATGACAGCCCACAATTTCGATTTTTCTCCACCATCATTCCCTACATGTAAAAATAGATGCTCGCTGTCTGCTTCCGGTGGTCATCCTGGTTTGCTGTACAAACGTTTTTTAGCATCTTTATTGGATCCTTTCATTTGTGGCAACCATGCGACAGCATCACATGGCTGGTGCTCACATGGCATCTGTTAGGTCAAAAAGGAAAAGGCCTGTTATTACACTGCTGAGGCTGGAGATTAATCTATAATTGGTAAAAGCATCAGCATCAGATTGGTAAATGCTCCTTCTGCTCCTTTTAGCCCTAAACTGTAATGCCTGTTTTTATTGTGACTAATAGTGGCAGTAGAAAGGCACTTACTCTGTATTTGGAGCAAAGCCAGCAGGCTGGGACAAATGGAGCGACCCATTCAGTACTTCTAATTTTTTTTTTTAAGACCTCTTCGCTCTAGCTGGGTGCTGACACAAAAGGAGGTATTGAAGTAAGGGAAGACTGAAGCTTTGTGTTATGCCCACCAGAACTGGCTGAGGAAACAGCTCTTTCACAGACCTTAATTCAAAATGCAAATGGTGGCACATCTTGTGCTCAAGAAACCTACAATAAGCCTATTTTATTTGAACCATACAGTACCTTAATGGTGCACTGTTTAGGCAAAGTGAGGATACAAAATACAGATTTTAATTCTGGCTGTTAGCGGTTATCAGTGTTTTGTATACTGTAATGTAAGAATCCCTAGACATCTAACAGGGTCCTATAAGCAAAGAAAAGCAACAAGAAGCACAACGATGCAGAAAATCGTAAATATTTTGTGTTTTTCCGGCATGACAAAAATGGAGTTTGTGGCTTTGAATTCTCCCTGAAAGGAATGTGAGTCTGGGTTTGAAACGTACGCATGATGAGTATATTTCCACATAGAACAGATAGGAAACAGTTAGTAAATACAGGAATGACACCTATTCATTGAAGATAAGAGTGATGCTTTGTCATCTTGTTTTCTTTGCACCACCTGCTGACCTAACCCCAACTATTTACTTAAACTCTCCCCTCACCCACAAAGCCATTGTTTGTACTCCGGGGGCTGACTGAAACTAAATGTCAGGCTAGATTTGCTATAACCACAAAGCATCCATGTTATTTCAAACTAAAATGATATCTAAATTTAGAGTGGGAGTAATGCTTTATGTTTTCTTGTGGGACAGGGTAGAGGGGTTGGCAGTACTGTGCATAAACACTGAGCTCATAATCAAAATGATAAAGAGTGTAGTGAAAACAAATGCAAACCAGGAGAAAACCGAGTGGGGAAGTCAAAGATTAGCCTGCAGTTGGGTAGAAAATCCCTAGTGTTTGTCTCATATCACATGCCCTTTAGTGCCCTTTACAGGTCTTTTTTTTGAGTAAAGTATCATTTAACCCTAGAGTGTCAACAGACTTCAAGTAATCAAATCATGAAATGTGAATTAAATTCATAAGAGTTGGCATTTTTCTTTATAAGTAGGATTTTCATATTGTTTTAAACAATACATTTTTGGCAAACTCCTCTCAGAGAACATTCAGACTATTGTGAGGATGAATATTGGTTACTGCTTTTTTTTTTAAAGTTACCACAGCCCTCACAATTATTGTTATTTTGTTTCTTTATACATTTTGGTGGCTGTAATGGTCAGACAGCTTGAGCTTCTGCCCACGTCTCGGAGACAATTTTCACATGTTTTTCTGAATCTAAATCCAGAGAAAATAGCCATCCGTTTCCGTTCTGCCAAAAGCTTTTATGGCGTGGTCAGCCACAAAGAGCGCAAAAAAAGTGTCACAGAGAAATTTAAAAAATGTTGCTCAGTAGTTCAGTGAATAATAATATAAAAACATTTATATCTTTGGCACAGAGTTTCTTAATTGTGATTTTACAAGTGTTATGTGTCACAGCACAAGAAATTCCACACAGATAACGACAAACAGAAAGCAAGGCATGTATGTTTTAGCACATCATTAATACATTTGTGTTGTTATGATCATTTGTGTATGAGAAAAACTGCTGTTAATACTAATTTCTACGCTGCTTTTAGGAACTATGTTGACAGCAAACACATCAGTGTAGCTGTAGCAGGGAGAATAAACCACATCAGATCTTTGATGTCTACGGTTGTATGTGAAGTAAAAAGAAAAAAAATTACAGCACTCATAAATCCCCAGGTTACCATTTCCTGTTGAAGCTAAAAATTAGAAAAATGTCTGGCAAGACAGCAAGACAGTTCATGCGACATTTGATCCCATGTCAATAAATGCCTGTGAAAAACAGGTTTTATTGCCAGCATTTTACTTGAAGCAGCATGATATTGGCCAGGAAGTGCTTCCTATGCAAAGTTTGCCTCAGAGCTTTATGCAGCTTCTGCTGATGCACTGGAAAGCTGCCCATATGGATTTATGTGTAGTTGGGAAATGGTCAGAAACGAGAGAAAACTCAATAGTAGTGACATTTTCAATCCACCAGTTTTATATAACAGATGAAAACTGCTTAATTTGTCTCCTAATCACTCATCAGTTGTAGGCATTGAGTTTTATGCATTGAAATTCTGTGCCCACTCCTCACATAGTCACTCATTATCACATGCAACAACCTGAGTTTTATGAATTGCATTCCTCAGTGTGAGATAATTTACTGTGTATTTAGATTTATGTCACCTCCTTTACCATCATTATCGCCTGGAACAGCACAAAGTGTTATGTGTAGCTTTGAGACAAGTCTGAATGAGCTCTATTTTCTGTCTGTTTATCACAGATCTTACAGCACGGTATCATTTGGACCTCTGCTAAGGCTGTTTTGCATATTTCCAACTTCATGACTGATGTGGCAGGGCACCATATAACAGAGCAGGAGGGTGGGGTTACCTAAATGTCCTCATTTTTACTGCGGGGGGGGGGGGGGGGGGGGTGAGAAGGCTTTAATTCTGTGGAAAGTGGTTATTCTATATTTGCTTCAACCATACAGTTACTCCACCCTCCACACGTCCCACATAAAGCCTCTCCAATATAAGACTTTATGAATGCTGGATCTCTCCTCATTAGACTCAGACGCTGCAGACCTGGGAACACTTTCTACTCTCTATTAAAATAGAACAACCAGCTCAAACTAGCCAGATAATGATCTGTTGATATGAGTGAACATTACCCAGCAATGTGTGAGAGCTCAGATGAGTGAGGTAAAAATATATTTAAACAAAAAAAAAAAGTCACTTGTGTAAAAGAAGATTACTGAAGCAGAAAAAGAAAGATGGTATAAACGATAGCCTCCCTGCATTTCTGTAAGCGGGTGGGGTCAGGTGGACGAAAATGACTTGGACCACATTATATGTAAAGTTGGGGTAATTACTATGTTTGGAGACTTAAATAGCTGTGCCCACAGCGGTAAACACACTGGAAGTCAAGGCAGCTGCCTCCACAGTATTCTTCTGTCTTGCCTCCTCAGAGACAGTCAGTGTGCAGAAAGCTTAAACATTTGATTTAGGTATAACAAAAAAACCCGCAAAAAAAAACCAAAGACATTTTGGTGTAATGCAAAAGCAAAGAGACTTGGAAATCAGTGTGTGGTTGTGTTTCACAGCTAAAACTATGGAATCATTTGTAAATGTTTCCTTTTTTTGCACAAAGCATTTAACAGCCCAACAAACATTGTATAATGCAAACAAACAAATGTGAACAAGTGATGACAAGTACTATTAAAACTGGAATAACAGGAATAGCTTAAGGTGTCAGCACGCTCCATCAGCAGTGCATATCAAATGGTGGAAAAGCTTCAGTACGCACATTCAAGTCCCCGTTGGGATAAATAATAACTAACTTTTCACCTAGTACCAAAATTTCAGTTAGTCCAATACTTTGTTCTTTGACCAATAAACAATGGTGAACATGTTAAACACTATACCTGCTCAACACCAGCATGTTAGCAGTGTCATTGAGACCTATTAGCAGGGCTACAGACCTTTAGTCTTGTTTGAGACTATCAGGGAGGTGTTGATTCAACTGTGGTCGATTTGTGGTGACTCTTTCAGTGTTGGTTAATCTACTGGTGCTCACCATTCCTCTTTGCTGATGTCATGTTGCTGTATTTGGTATAACTACATTGGAAAGACAGGCTGTAGCTAGAGGCACACCCCCACTGACACTGATTGAAGTGGGATGCTCTATTAGAAGCTTTAAAAAGGTAGTATGTATTGTACGGGAACTGGTTATTGTGTACTGAATTGACAGATAATTCTACACCACTTGGGTATCTTTGATATTGATCTGTCACATTTGCTTACTTTTGTGCTGTCATTGCTTAGCCCCTTCGATCATTAAAAAAAGATAAGAAAATGAAATGAAAAAGTTTATTGTAACAAAACAAAATGCAAAAGGAACATCAACAATGATGTTGTAACAAATAAAATGCAAAAGGAATAGACTGGAACATCAGCAAACACTCCATTTGTGCAGGAAGGCCAGAATATCAGGGCCTCTTTTTATCACCAGCCAACAGACTTGTGTCAACGGACAGAGACCTGCCGACAAACCTCGCACAATCCTGCAAACCAGCTGCAGTTGGAATGTTTGCATACAGTGGCAGTGTAAACATCTGTTTTTACAGAAAGGGTCCTTACAGTCTTGAGGACAACTTCAAACAACTTTTGGCAAATTACAAACATGCATATACAGCAAACTACAGTATACGTGTGCAAGAAAAGTACCCCTGCAGAGGGGAAAAGAACCTGTGGAGCACATTCAGAGCTGGAGTCATTATGACTTTTAGCAAAGAGAAGAAATAAGTAAGTTAGCATGGAACATGACCTCTAAATCTCATGCGTAGAAGTTACCTGGCAAAACATTTTGTTTCAAGTTTCTTTGGTGGAAAAGCAGCTTATTTAGCTAACTCCGAAATTGCTGGACAAAAATAACTAACAAAGCTTCCTGGAAGTGTTTTAAATGGTTTATTATTGTTCACAAACCCACAGCTATCTCCCTTAGGACTTTCCTATATTTGCAAAAGATGTAGATTTGAACAGGCTTGCAGGACAAGCCAACGATTCATTTGTTTTGGACAGAGGAAATAGTCTCTGAGTACTAATAGAGTGCAAAAACATAGATAGCGTTCTATTTCCACCATGCCTTACCCAATGTAGTATGTATGTGAAGTTTCAATATTATTTCTATCACCTTTGCTTCAATAGTAAAAAGCTTTATATATAGTTTCCACTCGACAATGTTTTCTTCATCAAACTATTTTAAATAGTAAAAAACTTTAAATAGCACATTATCAGAAAATATATAGCTCTCTGTATCAGGACAAAACATAAATATCTGTCATTCCAGAGTTTTCCTTTTTTTTTCCGGCATCAGGGTTCAGAGCTCATGTCTGTCCAAGTCTATAAAAAGTTGAACACTTTGTCCTCAATCAAACTAATCGACTTATCTGTTAGCATTTCCTCGCTGCTTACAAATTTATACCCGAAAAGCTTCAGCGTTGGTCCGCAAACTTTCTGTACGACTTGGGCAATTTTGAATGGCAAACTGAATCTCCATTTCTCTACTTGTTCTGAGGAGTTTTTCTGTGTGGAGTAAACGCCGCTGGTCTCCTTGGAGGCCTGGGTGTTCTTCAGGATCCAGGATTTCACTTGTGGAGTGAACGGGATTCCAGTAAACCTGTACATCTCTGTTGCCTTCCTCATAGGGAACCGAGCAATGTCCTCGTAACGCACCAGCATGTAGCGTCTGCGCAGCCATGGTGGCTGTCTGAGGCCGATCTCAGCAGACATCCTGATGTTGTCGCAGTTCCCTTTTAGCTTTCTCACCTCGTCGTCATCAATGGGAACATCTCCATCCATAGCCCACTGCTTCCAGTTCTTATATTTGGCTGCAAAGGCCACCATCCGCGAGGCCAGTACAGCCCGAGGATCCCGAACCAGCTGAATGAATTTCATGTCAAGGCGTGGGTCTTCAGCCAGAGGACGGAGGTTCTCCAGCTGGCGCACCCTCACTGACTTGATGGCCCTGTGCTCCTTTTGGAGGCAGGATTCAGAAGCCTTGGTCAAGTTCAGGGGCCCACAGCGTCTGGTTTTGCAGCGATAACGCTCAAAGACCCCTTTGATGATGGGACTGCAGACGGACCCCTCACACAGAGAGCTGCTGGACTCCCTGCGAAAGAGGGCGGTGGTGATGTGGTCCACGGGGAGGGGGTCGATGAAGCTCTCCAGCATGGTGAAATCGCACAGGAAGAGCTGCTGGAGCACCTCGCGGTAAGCCTTGGCTGCCGCTGTGGCGTTGGTGCCACCGGTCTCCAGTGTCAACATCTTCTCCACGTGCCACAGAGGCTCAAACAGGTAAAACATGTTGTCGCCTTGCTGGTTGAAAAACTCCCCAACAAACGAGGAACCTGTCCTGGTGGTAGCCAACAGGAGGATGTGTTTCCTGCCCCTCATCACCACCTCCTGATGCTCGCTGTAGTTCTCCAGACGCCGCTTCATCAACGTGAAGGCAGTGTCCATCTTGCTGAGTGAGGTAAAGGAACTATTGTGCTTCAGCAGTATGTGGGAGAAACCACTGGGCTGCAGGGGGGTCTGGGGAGTCTGCTTTAGGGTGAGCTTATCTGACACCCTGAAATTGTGAGAGGGATCATGGTTATATTATGTTTCAAAGTAAAAAAAAAAAAAAAAAGGTTTTGTAATTTAACTCAACATTTTTAGCCATTTTGTGCTTTTTGTAAAATAAGAGATAAGAGGTGGAGATAAACGTACACAAACATGCTGGAAATCACAAAAACACTCCATTCATCAATGAAATGGACTTACCTTGAGATAATGTTGTTTTCCTTCTCAATGATAACAAGTGTCACGAAGAAGACGATGGATATTGTGTATTTGATCCTCATTCTTGGATGTAGCTGTGCCTGGATATGCTTTTACAGGCTGCTTCTTAATAGGTTCTGCCAATCTTGCAAGTCTCCAGTCGCCTTCTTAAAGAGCCTTCCAGTTATTTGTATTCCCCGTTGTAGGCGATGTTTCATCCTGTAAATGAAATGAACATCAACCTGTCAGTTACACATTTTGCACATTTGAGCACAGTTGTGAGTAACTACTTGGATCTCTATTCTTTCTGTCGACACAGTTGAAGGTATTTGTTTTATCCAGACAACAGACAACAGACAACTTTTGCATATGTAAAACTGCATTGTACTGTTGAGTCCGAGTTGTTGTTATGCACTAGTGATATCTTCTCTTCATCTATTTGTTTGGCATGCACAAGACCAGTATACTGTAGTCTGAAAAACCAATGATGGAGGCATTTACGCACTGTCTTTACTAAGACAAAAATACCATATCTTAAGAATAGAAAATAGCCAAGTGTGTTGCACTGGAATCTAAGCCAGTTCTTCCCACGAGGAAGTCTTTGTTATCTTTAAGTGCACCAGTGCATTTCAGGAACATGCCCACCCACCATGCAAGACTGAAGGCTGGTGCGAATAGAAAACCTGTATGTGTGAGTCAGTCTTTGTCGAAGTTATGTAAAAAATGAGGGCATAAATGTGGCAGACTGCAATCAAGCACAATTTTGTAATTAAGCTGCAATTCCACAACTGCAAAGTTGTTTGCTTCAAAACTCAAGAGTCGTCTGGGTCACAGTGATAATCCTACCTCCCACTGATATGTAGTAGTAGCCTGTGGTCCAAACTACCAGCTGCTCCTCCATGTCAACTCTGAAAGGAGATATTTTCAGCAGAGGCCCTCAGTGACATAGGCTACTGGTACAGTAGACCATCTGCTGGCGGGCTAATGGCTTACTGCCTCTCCATAATATGCCTTTGTGCTTCTAAAACACTGACTGGGACTTAAGGGGGCACATGTCCAGACTCTGAGAGGTATAACTACACAGTGCTTAAATTGAAGGGGAAAGCCTGCTTGTCATGGAGCCATAAATTGTAGTGCTCTGAGCCTGCAGGCCATTCAGTACTTCTGTTGGTCTGTAGAGGGCAGGCAGCAGGTAGTCAAATGAAGGGAAGACTGGCTTTAATGATGCCTGTTCAGGAATGTCTTGTACATTCCTGAGAGTGATATTAGTTCACTTTTAAGGTAATGGCAGCTCGGCTCAGATCCCTGACTCATTTTTTTTTTTGCATAATCCTGCTTCGCCTTAAGCCAGTGAAAGGGTCATTCACACAGCAAGAGTAAATGTGACAGTGTCCACCCTGAGAAAACTGTTTGTTAGAAATGTGAAAGTATTTTGGTAAGCGCATAGAGGGTGTACAGTCTGCCTTTTTAAATCCTGAATCATGCGTGAGTTTGTGAAAACAGTTTGTTTAGTGGCTCTGTCAGGTGCTACACACAGTATCCTGAGTGTGTCTGGGATTTCTTATGGGTCACTGTTAAACCATTGCAGGTATCGCCTCGGGCAATGACACATTAGTGAAACTGCTGCTATTAATCAGCCGAGGCACAACCTACAGACCAACCTTTACACTCACTACAGCAAGATAGTCAGGCGTTTGACACGAAACAAGCAGCACTGCAGAGGAACTGAAAATACATGACCGCGTCTGGAGATCCAGGTCTCGCATCCTGTTGCGACCTCTGTCCTGGGCCAGCTTCGAGCTACAGATGCCAGTCCAAGTAACTGCAGTCTAAACACAGGAAAATGGTTGGACACTGGCTGTGAAATTCTCTGAGAGGGAATGGGAAGTTTACAGCTCAGATAGAGCGCTGTTGACGTGGAACGGTGTGTAAAGAAAAGGTGAGCAGCCTGTGTACCGAGACGCGTTTTCAGCGGGAGGAAAAATCTGCTCTGTCTTGCACCACCCTGCCGCATGCCACATTCACAAAGGTCTCTTTACACGGGAGTGACTCTCAACCCCCTTTGGGCTGAGGTCGCTGAACATAAACTCCCAGATCACTCACACGTCACAGGGTCAGTGACTAACCCTCCTGGATGGACTCATGTAGAACTGGTCAGATTTGGGGGGGAAAAACAAGCACTTAAGCCCTCAGTTATTATTTAACATTGTGCAAATACAGCCAGTTGTCTAGTAAACCCACAGAAGATCTGAGTAAATCTACACTTAAAGCATATTCAGCTGTTTCTCCTGTGACTGCACCTGAACAAATTTAAGACAAAGATCAAAAAATATTTTACGTAATGAATAAGATATGAGTGACTCATTACTCTTCTCTGAGAGAAAAAAGTTGATCTGACATACATTTTAGTATAGTTGTGTGGGACTGAGTTTGTATTTAAGCATCTTTAGGTCTCTATAAGTGATTTACAAATAAAAAAAGCTACACTGACAATTCATCAAGAAAATAAGTGGTGTGAGGTTTTTGTCATTTATATGGTAAATTAGATGTACACCAATTATCTCGGCTTATTGCATCTGCTCTGTAAAGTGAAAAAAAAAAAAAAAAAACACACGCACATGAACAGACATTCTTGAATATTCACAAACCACTGAGGCATATGACACTTTTGATCATCTGCTCATAACAAAACCGCCACTACACCATTTATCATGGTGCTACAAATGCTTTAAATAGCTGCCTTTTATGTAATGTAAATCTTGGGAAGACAAATTAAACACCTCCCCGCTTACACCGACTTTGCCAGAGATACTGCAAGTGTGCACTATGTATTTACAGACTATCCCCATCCAGCCCCATTGCATTGTTTTCATTTGTGGCTAACAAATGAAGGGATTTGTTTTAGATCCTCCCTAAAATACAGCAGGAAGGTGTGTAATTACAGGATGATGTGTCTCAATATACAAAAAACAGACGAGAAAATACATATGCATATTACAATATTACACCGTGAGATCGCGGAAATGTGGGTAATGTTATGAATCAGTGAGGGGAAACCTCTACAATAGCTTACATTGTACTAAACTGCATATATTTGACGGCTCTAGTGATTTGCACATTTAGATTTTACACACAATATGCACCATCAATATAGGAACACATGCTGCCTTGTTATGGATTCAGCTATATAAAATTGATAAAATAACCTTGTGAAGTTACTTCAGGTATTTAATTCACTGGATTAACCAAACACAGACAAAACGCACAATTTCCAGGTGTTACATACAGAAGATAAAGAGAACAAGGTGGGGTGTGTTCAATCACCATCCATGATTGTTAGTAAGTTTGCAGTCAGTTTAGATGATGATAAAGGATGTATTGTTGCTGTGGTTACCGACAGTGTAGTAGGGTTTTTTTTGGGGGGGGGGGTAAACGTTTGGCCAGGTCTTAGAGATGAGCGTAAATACTAGTGTCTAATCTTCAGCATGACATGTGACATATGGTATAATAAATGTATGTTATCACAGGAGGCGGTTCGGCTTTATCAATGAGGATGCGTGTGGGGGAGGGGAGGGGAGGGGAGGCAGGCGTGCAGGCAACAGGTTAATTATGACCCGAGAGAAGGCGAGATTCACGCTTGTTGGTAAAAATAATAATGTGATTTTTTTCACCAGGAGAGTAGATGTAGGGATCATTTGTATGAAAGAAAAATGCACACGTGTATGATATTACTGTGAATCCAGAGCAGCGACTCTATTTTAGTTTAAGAACTGATTTAAAAACAGGTGGAATAGAAACCTCAACAGGGAAACAGTCACACTTCTGTAATGCAGCAGTGGTTATGGCCTCTGGAGAGCATGCACTCCATTTAAAAGTCAAGCTAAAGTCATGCTTTTTTAATAATAAAAAAACCCTCAGAGATTTAAATGCCAATTATAAGTCAGGAGATCCTCAGCAGTCCTGGGGTGATTTCACTTTGCTTTTTCCCAAAGATGTTATTGGCGCTCAACAGTTCTCCCATGTGATATTATTAGTTTATAGGTTTTGGTTATTTATAAGGAGCAGCTTCTCCGCTGTCATACCCACCATCATGATGAGCTGCGGTGTCTGAAAGCGTCCTGCTTGGGTTGAAGTTGATCAGCCTTTCCTCGAAGAGCGTCTCCGGACAGAAATTAGTTCCATAACTTGTCCCAAAACTACTTCACTCGTGACACGAAAGCCAATCCAACTCAAAAGAAGGCGCTCGGCTAGTTTTGGTGAGAAAACGCAGCGGATCAGGTGGACTCATGTTTGGGGAGGCTGAAGGTCAGGCTGCCCCGAGAAGCGAATGACAAGTATGTGCAACAGTTGCGACTCGGTGGATCACATGGGGGAAAGTTTGGTCCAAAGGAGCGGAGCTTCAGCCAGGAGGCGCACTGCCTCACCGCCTCCCACAGAGCCTCTGCCCCCAGCCTGAATAAGCAGAGACACCTTATACACACAGACCACATGTGAAACAATGCTGGGGTGAACAAAGGGGTGTGTTGGACTGATATTTTTTGGTATGAGCTGCTGATATTAAGGCACCTTTTACTACTTGTTGGTGTATACACAACAAAAGAAGATGCAAGCGCGCCACCTAGTGGAAAAAAAACTCAAAGTGCGTCCCAAGTTCTGTAGGTGGTGTAGAATATTTACACACTTATAAATTCTGTCTATGATATATTAAATTAAGATCAAAAGCAATTTACTGAAGTACTGCTTGTACGGGCCTACATTTCAAGGTGGAATATAGTTTTTACTCCACTGCAGTTGTAGGATTTTGCATAAATAACATAAGATCAGTTCATAGAAAATATTTACAGTAGTTATATTAATATTTTAGGAGTAGTACTATACCTTGACCAGTTAAAACACTTAAAGTATATTTAGTGTATTGATATTTATGCTACTGTCTATATTCTACACATATTTTGCAGAGTGTATTTAGTGTCTTCATATCAGACCGACAGCTGCTTATTCTGTAATTATTATTATTATTCTGTTATTAATGGTCTTGCTTGCAGGTGCACTATTTATTTTAATATTGTACTGACTACTTCAGTAAACAGACCAGTGTTTGCACATTGTCACTGCTTGACTTTAGGGAGTAAAGGTCATTGTGAAGCATTTGGCACTGAGGAGGTGCAGACTGGTGCTACATGCGTCATTACGCACAGTGAACCATGGCTACGCTGATTAAATCATGGCTTGCTGCATACAACTGAATGAGGCCCATCAGAGGAGATTCAAAAGTAGGTAAACGCAATGCCGACTGAAAAATAAGATGGTTAACGCCGAATTTCTGCCTATACTCTGCACCATACCAATAGAAATAATGTTTTGCAAGTGGCCAGTGCGCACTATGAGTCGCCTACTTTCACTTTTGATACTTTAAATACCATTTACCGATTAAACACTTGTAATTTTACTTAACTAAAATATAGAATGAAACGCGTATTTAATAACAGCTTGCAAGAATACTTATTCAATCACCGGTTACAGTATTATAGGATTACATGGTGATGAATGGGTAGAACTACATTTCCCAGCAGGCCTGTCGCTTAATGATGACGCACTAACAGCGAATTTTCACGAAGGTTGCAAAACAATTGCGTCAGAAAGTTGCGCACTTGTTTCTGGAAAGGTGAAGACGAACATTTCCGCTCGGTAAGTGACGCCAATGTTCATTTAAATGTCTCAAATTAGCAGCCATATATCAGAAAATCTTTTATTAATGGTGGTACTTAAATTAGTTGGTCAGACTAAACATCGTAGTACAAGTGAACAGCAAATACTTAACAGCGAAATGAGGCTTTAACGTTACGTAGCTGTGTGGTGTTAGCAAATGTTAGCTAGCTTAGTTAACCTATCTAATGCGACACCTTGTGATATTAAAGTTTATTTTCTTTACGTACTGGCGAGTGTTTTTGCTACATAACTTTAACTTTGCTGCCTAACTGGCTTTGTGACTCTCACCGTAACAGTTATAAAACCATGTGCCCAAACATTATGTCACACGTCTGTCTGTACCTGTCCTCCTCTCTGTTTGTCTGCCAGGCTGACACAGGATAATATATCGTGACCATGTTGGTGGCGAGGCTGACGTGCCTGAGGAGCCTTCCTCTCGCTGGGCTCCGTCCTGTGCTGTCTCATGGCTCCCCAGCCCTGAGGACACCCATCCTGAAGGCCTGTCCACCCCTGCTCAGGCCCCAGCAGGTACTGTGTAGTAACAGGCTGACATTCATGGCTGTCTAACATTTCTCTAAGCTTATTTTATAACAGCTTTCGCTTTTAATGAGGATCACACCAGAACCACGTACCACGCAGCTACTCTTGCTGTTTAATAGAAGATATTCCATTATTAGTCCCATGACGGGGAAATTTACAATGTTACAGCAGACAGGAGGAGATATAAAAGAATATGTACGGTAGAGGAAGTGTAAAAATAGAAATAATATAGTGTACAAGTGGCATATATTACAAAGTATTGCACATTGTGAGGTGAGGTAAAGAGATGAATAAATGTACTGCACAGAGTGAGGTTGCTCTGAATAAATATATTGCTCATAATAGTCTTGGGTCACAGAAGTGGATGTTGACATACATGCAAGATTACATGACAGTGGCTACTGAATGTATAGAAACTACCTCACTAAACACACTACGACATTGCTTATTACACATGAAGGCTTATATACCTATAACGTATTTTGATTTGTCCAAATCCATGTTTTCTTGACCACAACTAATTTTATTTTTTCATGGGATTCTTGAATCCTTAATTTTGAATTCTTGAAACATTGGGTCTCTCTCTTAATTCTAAAAAGAGGTTCGTCTAGACCAGCTCTTTATGGAAAGCGTCTTGAGATAAAACTTGTGCATTTGTATGTATGTGTATATATATATATATATATATATATATATATGTGTGTGTATATATAACGATTGATTGAGTGTCATTAAGAAATTCAAAGATGTTGGCAGCAGGTCTGGTTGGGTCACAGATTTGAACCCCTCAGCAGCCGCCCCGTCCCATCAGTGCCCCTTTTAGTTGACACCTTTGTTGCTAGGCAGAAGTTGTGAAGTGATTGTTCAAGAAGATTAAGGTGAAGTTCAATAAAATTGTGTATCCACATCTTGACAATTCAAAGGGAAAATACTTGTTGCTCGCAACCTGATTGTTATCAGTTTTGATTGATAAGGCTGGATGTGAAATCTTAGCCACTAAGTTAATAATTGTAGTTTTGTCTGAAGTTTATTTTTCTTTCACCAGGGTTTTTCCTCCAAGGCCAGATTTGGTTTCCGCCGTGGAAAGACAGCCAGAGAGGAGTTCAAAGAAGCAGCTTTTGAGCCAGCATCAGATACTGCCCTTAAAAGTAATCACTATTACATATACTAGATAAATACACATTTAAATGCTGTTACATTAGACTCTACTCTTGTGCAGTGTACTGAAATTGCCATAATGCCAGAATTTTTGAAGCACAAATCAAAACTTGTGACAGTCAATGTGTTTTACTTCTTGAGTATTTTGGTTTATTGCATTGGAAATCACAACGGAAAACAATTTAAAGTGTGTCTAAAATAATGAATGGTGTGTCCACAGTTCACAGCATGGGCAGAATGATTCTGGCTGGAGGTGCAGCGGTTGGCCTTGGAGCTCTGTGCTACTATGGACTCGGCATGTCCAATGAAATCGGTGCCATTGAGAAAGCAGTGTGAGTAGCAGTGTTTTGTTCTGACAGCTGTTTCATTTTGTTTTGAAGCACAGCTCCAGAGAAAGTTGGAGTGTTTGTTACCTTCCAAGAGATCCTTATTCACCTGGCTCGTCCCTCTCTGTGCAGGATCTGGCCTCAGTATGTGAAAGACAGGATCCACTCCACCTACATGTACTTTGCAGGCAGTGTTGGACTGACGGCTTTGTCAGCTGTAGCAGTGAGCAGGACCCCAGCACTTATGGGCCTGATGATGAGAGGATCCTGGCTGGTGAGCTTCATAACTCAAGTGTAACCAACATGAACTGATGGTTCTTTTTGAGTCCTCACTGCTGCAGTCAAATATCTGACAGTTGTAGGTGTATCAAACGGATATAAATATGTATGGTTGATGTCTGTTCTAACTCAGGCTATTGGAGCAACTTTTGCAGCAATGATTGGTGCCGGCATGCTGGTCAGGTCCATTTCCTATGAGCACAGCCCAGTGCCCAAACACCTCGCTTGGATGCTCCATGCAGGTTTGTATGATGATGTCTTATGGAAAATGATTTCCCTGTTTTGTTGTCACACTCAGCCTGGCAATTCATGTCATGTAGTCATGTAGTGGAACACTAGAGGGCAGTCATGTGTAAGCCTCAGAGTAACAGCTCCTGTTGATGGACTGGAGAGATCTGTTCTGTTGTTGTTTGTTTTCAATGTGATATTCAGTTCTCTTTTTGCTTTATTTATTGATAAGGTGTGATGGGTGCTGTCATCGCTCCTCTTACTCTCCTGGGGGGACCTCTGATGATGAGGGCCGCCTGGTACACAGCAGGCATTGTGGGAGGTCTCTCCACTGTGGCTATGTGTGCCCCAAGTGAGAAGTTCCTCAACATGGGCGGGCCACTGGCTGTCGGCTTTGGAGTGGTCTTTGCTTCCTCTATTGGTTAGTATAATGCAGTTTCACTTCACAAACCACGTCTAAGGTGCCCTACAGACAGTTCTGAACGCTACAAGTTTTGGGCTTCCAAACCATAAATCGTACTGTGTTAAAAGGGATTGTGTTGTTGTGTTGCTTTAGGTATAAATTACATGATCATGGATGGCCAATTTGAGAAACAGGTCCATGAGGATGAAGACCCATCAGACAGAGACAAGATTTAACACCTCCGTCTTGATAGTCGTAAGATTAATGGGGAAAAAATGCTGTTCCTATAAAAAGTAATTTACCAGGGTTGTTCACATTATTCCACTGAACGCTTAAAGACTACAGCAAAATACAACACCAGGTATTGAGTGTTTTAGGTATGCCTCGTGAGAAATGTCACTTCTTCATAAGATCAGAATCTATAAATGGCAAATCTGATGAGTAAATCACACCCACAGTGTTTGTTTTCACACAACCAACCCAGGAGATGTATGCAAATGAATTAGTTTGACATCACACAATAGAACAAATACTTGTTTTCTGTATGTATTCATTTGCATGAATTACTGAAATGAGCTGTTTTAATATTCTTTATATTATTATGATCATGGCATATACTAAAAGTATTTACATTAGCGGGCTTCACTTCTACTAAAAGCTGCGATGTGTCACTCAGTGACTGTCACCTGTGTATATCGATGGGTGAAAGGGAGGGTCAATAGGGCAAATTAACAGCTACCAATATTTGCAAGCAACGTTACAAAATGATTTCATGATCAGTTTAACAAGTGTAGGGAAAAAAACATTTATTTATCTAATAATTTAGTGGTCAAATATTAAGCAATGTGTGAAAGTGCTAAACATTTCAGTAGTTTTTGTAGATACTATAACAAGGGAGCTGATTAATCAGCAGTGTTCATGCACTTTATATTTAGATATCAGCTAATTAATTATTTTTATCTGTAATGCCGTCTTTAAATCCACACTGTACAGAATTTGTATTCATCAGTCTCACATCGAATGTTCCTGTCCCCATCAGGATCAATGTTCCTGCCGCCCACCTCCGCATTCGGAGCCGGCCTGTACTCGGTGGCCATCTACGGAGGACTGGTCCTGTTCAGCATGTTCCTTCTCTATGACACACAGAAGGTCATCAAGAGGGCAGAGACGCAGCCATTGTACGGCGTACAGAAATACGACCCCATCAACGCGTAAGTCACTCCAGGAAATTTAAGTACACTTTAAATGCAGATTTCTGCAGGACAATGTTAGTTATGTACTATGGAGCTCATATTCTTTGTAATCATACAGGTGTATGGGGATTTACATGGACACACTGAACATCTTCATGAGACTGGTGATGATTCTGTCTAACGGCGGCACCGGCAGAAGGAAGTAAACAACAGCACTCTGGTTTCAGCTTCAGTTTTACTTTCCACAGAGCTGAACAAAATCTTGTTTTATTACTAGCAGCATACACCAGGTGTTATCTCTTAGTCTTATCTAACTGGTAAAGAAACACGAATGCTTTGCAAGTGTGCGAAGAAGAGAATTGCCGGTAGAAAGAAGACGAATTGTTGTACATTGATAACACACCAAGACAGAGCTCTTACCTTCATTGTGGAAGCATCTGGTTCAACCTGGCGGTTACAGATGGGTTAAATCAGCATCATTTGCCACAGATGTGATTTGTATTCTTTATGTTTTATATTTATTTTCACTCTGTGGTGTTTCTGTTTGTAAAAAGAATGAGTTCAAGAATATCTGGTATATGCAAGAGAAATACTGACATTGCACTTCTGTATGGGATAAAGAGGTTGGCGCTAGTTCATATATTTCCAGCAAATATACAATAATTGTTTATACAGTCATTTCAATAATGGAATCACCCAATAAAGAAGGCAATAGAGATTTATTTGTCAGCAGTTGTGCAGGGTTTTTTTTGTTAATCAGTTATTTTGAAAAGCAACCTTAAAATCCATCAGGGGGTGAGATGATATGATTCCTGATATAAGCTTTTTTCACAGAAGTCATGTTGACATGTCGCAGTAAGAAAAGCCCTGTTATTCAATAATAAAATTATGTGATGACAGAATTCTGTTAAGCTGCTTTGGTTTAAGGTTTCTCGTATTGTGCAAGCTGTCTTACTGTCATGTCTTACTGGGACATTGAATAGAACAAAGCTAGTCGGTAACATCTGTGCTGTTGCAACTCAAAATAATATGAAGAACACACATTGAAATACAAAAATTAAAAGAACGTTGTTATATTTTTGCTTCATTAACATAAATCTCATATTTAGGTGGAATCCATGTTTGCCATTTTTGGGCTTTTTAATGTGAATATAATTAATATACATAATGATTCATGATATACAGGCCAATAAGTTAGTCATTTTACAGTTTTTGTTCTTATGCTTTCCTCAAATTAATTATTTAACTATTTTCCTTTTTCTAGTCAGCTTCTTGGAAAGCTACATAATGAACATTTATAGTGGATTATTACCAAATATTCAAATTTATGAATATTTAGTAATATTTGGGATGGACTCTGGTTGAACACCAAATATGAAACTATGGTTTACTTGCATGCTGATATTTGTAAAGAATGGACTATTTCAACAACAGGATGGTCCATTTAATTTTTTTTTTTATTTTTCACTTCTGTTAGTAACAATAATTGGGTTTAAGGTGGTATTGCATGAACATTAAAATAAGTTCACTGACCTGCAAGAGCACAGACACTCAAGCAACTAGAGCAGAAGCTGAAGATTAATTGTGAGTGGTGTCTGAAATTAATGCGAGGAGATGTTGGTGTAAAGTTTGGTCCCTCACTGCTGCTACAAATTTACC
The DNA here is from genome assembly GCF_042242105.1 of Pempheris klunzingeri. Lineage (NCBI taxonomy): Eukaryota > Metazoa > Chordata > Actinopteri > Acropomatiformes > Pempheridae > Pempheris > Pempheris klunzingeri. Next base: position 7,949,812 of record NC_092031.1, on the reverse strand, counting down.
CAAAACTTGCATATTTGTCCATTTTTCACACACACACACACACTCAGCAGCTCTGACCGGACTATGAGGGACCAGCGGGGGTCTACCTAGTATTTGCCTATAAACAGTCAGTGTGTAGCAGCAGATGACAAAGGCTTAGCGTAGTAATCCTCTTGTCCACCATCTGGCTGCTCCTCTAAAATTAAACCTCCAAACCAGGGCACTTGCAACAGATGCTAACATCTGTAAATATGCAGGTGCTTCATTAAAGCATGTACACGTGGAGCACACAGCTGCAAGCCGTGTTTCAATCTCTCAGATCATGTTCACGTTTAGGACACATATGATTCATATACTGTGTGTAGAAAAACCCTGCAGATGGAAGGGATAAAGAGGGCAATAATGGATGAGACTCGGGGAAAGCTTCAGCATGTGGAGAGCTGCCATTACTGGGGATAAAGGTTACTCTCTGTCAGTCATTTTCAGATTGATGACCAATATTTGGTCAAGGTCCAGGGTTTTTACTGCTTAATGCAGGCTTGACATTGTGTGTGTGTATATATATATTACTCAGGTTGTGGGGACATGTGTTTACACAGTCACGTTGTGAGGACTCGCCTCCCTTTTGGGGACAACATGCAAGTCTTCCTATCATAAATTAATAAAGTTTAAGGTAAGATTAAGGTTAATGTTGGCGTTCGGCTAGGGGCTATGCAAGTAGTGGTTAGGGTTAGGCTAAGTCTCCAGGAAATTAATGTAAGCCAATATAATGACCCCTGAAGTGATGGAAACATGAGAGACTGAACAAGTTTAAATGACAATTAATAATGGCTATGGGTTTGATTACAGCCTCACCAATTTAACCCACACTGCTGTACAATGTTTCAGTTCTCCATCAGACTCTAGTGATCCCCTGACTTTTACTCTCGCACCACCATGAGGTTAACATTTGTGGTTTTAAATGAAATGTTTTGACAACTACCAGCTGGATTGCTTTGAAGCTGCAGTAACCTTGGTGATTCCCTAATCTGCCCTCCTGTGCCATCAATGGGTCAGAGTTTATATTTGTCCAAAACTTGTTTATGGCTGAATACCTGCAAAGTAATGATGTTCACATCCCCCTCAGCTACACTTTGTGATTACTGCTAATTAGCAAATGTTGGCAAAACGTGACAAGGCATCATGTGGCAGACATTAGCCTGCTGTAGGGCTGTTATTCAATTAAATGACCAACTCAAATGCAGGTCTTACTGTTATTTTATATTAAAGTCAATTATTCAGTTGGTCTCTGCCAGCAAATGTCCGCTGGATGACACATCCCCATTTTGCTTTTGTTCTCATTAAGAGTGCTCTAAGCACCACATGGCAGACCAACAGTTTACACACTAATCTAAAATGGCGAACATGGAAAACACTAAAAACACCATATCTGCTAAACATCAGCATGTTAGCATTCAGCTTAAAGTACCACTGTACATAAGTACGGCATACTAGCGTGGCCGCTGGCTGTTGGTCTCGTTTTATGTACGTCGTCAGCATCAGTGGTGGATAGCAAATGAGTACAATTTTTAAATTAAATGACATTTTTGAGATATTTGTACTTCTTGTACTTTTCAGTCGGAAAACTTCATGATCAAATAAAATGACTTATGATTGATTATTGATTAAAGCCCCCATCAGTATTGAACGAGAGAAATTAGCTCTGTCTCGACAAACTAAAGTGTCTCTTACATGTCAGTGAATCAATAGTAATATTCCACTTGTGAAATGAACATTAAGTACATTTTGCTGATGTACTTTTACTCGTGAAATATTTTGACTGCTTGAAATTAAGCATTTTTATATTAGCAGAAGTTCTAATTCATACTTCTCCCATGTATGTGTTTGTTTCTGCTTTAAATCTTTAATATCCAGAAACATGGTTGTTTCCATTATATAAACTGAGCAGTCCATGGATTCTGTGATTATTTGCACTGTAAATGTATCATTGACTGCCAACCAGTAAGGCCCCCTTTCCACTGCATGATACGGCTCAACTCTTGCTTTTCTACTGGCAAAGGTTGTGGGTACTACCTGGTCGCCTACTTGTTTTAGTAGCATCTCTGTCCAGTTCCCAGCGAGCTGAGCCGATACCAAGAGAGAGACGTATGAATGTGTAAGCGAACGTCACACACCATACTTAAACCTGTGATTATAGGAACGGCACAAGTCTGCACCTCTAAGTGAGTATGTCAATACAGTTAACACACCTCACTGAAATTGTAGGCGAACATACACTCATAACATGACTCCATCAAATCAGATCAGAGGTGCAGAACTCTCTTGAGGCCAAAGTAGAAATTGTGTTCAAAAATAAAAAGTCTGACGTCGTACGTTGAGACAGGCAGGGTTGCAAGATTAAAACGTCATGCTTGTTTTTCGGAGAGTGTCACTTCTTTTTTTTTTTGATCAGATTAGCTGCTTCTGGGCTATTTTTGGGCTGCATCTCTCCGAATTTGAGAGCAGCATTTAGGTTTTGACCTGCTTAAGCTGAAAGTGATTCATACCCTAAGGATTTCTTACAATTTTAAAAAAATGCTTAATGGACTTTTTGTGTAAAATGTCATGTTTACATTAAGCAGGAAGGCTTAAACTAAAACAATGCTGAGTGATAATACTTACTGTTTGTAAAAGCCTCGTTTTTATGTCTTGAGGCTTAGTGACTGACAGGTCACTAGGTTTCCCAGGGAAAGTGGACTGCAAAGGCCAAAGTAAGCCTCTTGGCTACAAGTGCATCACAGATCCACAAGTGCAGTTGATGCTTGTGTTGGTCAGCGAGCTGCCAAGGAGAGCAGCCATGGGAGGCTTAGGCCAGTGGGACACGTTACAAGTGGCTAATGAGTTTTTTGAAACCCTTTAAAACATCATCAAGAGGAGCCAAATGTGCCATGTGTCTGTACAAATAAACAAAAAATACTCATGGAGCACATGACAGAAAGGATCTTTGTTTGTATAACTCAGATCAGACTTCACACACCTATGCAATGCATATGTCTTATGTTATGCCACAAAGCATCTGATCTAACTTGATGGCTGCAGAGCCTCACGTGAACAGCAGAGGTGTGATGATCACACCTTACTGTGTGCAACCTGAGCTCTGTGCCCTACACGTGTAGTTTTTCAAGAGAAATCGGAGAGAGAGCAGTGTGGTAGAAGATGTCTGCGGAGGGAAGGGATGCGTCACTGGATTAGTGTCTGAGAATCTGTCCCAGCCTCTTCCTCCTGAGCTGCTGAGACGCCTCCAGAAGGGTACGACACTCGCTGCTTGCTTTCCCTCCACCAAGCCTTCCACATGAGCCAGCCAAGCCTTACCTCCCCACCAGGATGAAGAAAGAAAAGAAAACACATTCTTTACTGTTCCTCCTCCTGCTTCACTTCACCTTGGGTAAGGCTCTGCTTTTTTGTTTTTTAGTTCTTGTGTGTGTGGTTAAGACCTCTTGGCTTGCTCTTATCTGGTTAATCCCCTAACGCTGAGAGGGCATGTCCATCTTAGCGTAGACTGTTCATGCTGCCTGTGCTTCATATTTAAATGTGTGGTTACATGTTTGTGTTATGATGATGGAAACTTAAATCCACATATGTATTAATAATTATTCTCCATCCTCCTCCTCCTCCTCCCTGCTTTTGGTTCCTGCTCTTTTTAGCAAGTGAGTGCAACAGTTACCACCATATACTTGAAAATAGATCAAAATATGAAAAAACAATCTATATGATTTATGTTGATTTGATCATTTCTCTTCAGCTCAAATAACTTGGAGCATGTTTTTTATTTTCCCACAAAGGGCAATCAGACTATGCTCCATATTTCTATGACAATGGACCCAGCAGCACAAATGGGAATATGGCCTTGTTCAGCATCTCAGAGGATACGCTAGTTGGTAAGTAACATTTGCAATCTAATGATGATTTTAATAATTGACAGGTCTGGTTAATTTTAGTGTGAGATAAAGTTTGGTGTCGTTTAAACGTGTTTGTTTTACATGCGAAGGTGTAACGATGAAATCAACACACTGTTATTGAAGCTCCAGCTAATCACTGTAATACCTTTTGGATTGTGACGTATGCCAAGACTTACGAGAAGAAAACAATATGGGTGGTGGCTCATCAGACCAGCTTACTAAACGCGTCTTTGACGCCGAATATGAAACACAGAGATATTAGAAAAAGGCATTTGCACCTTCCTGGCATGATTTGAATGTGCATAGAAATGAATAGTGAATTTGACAGTTTGACATTATTGTTTCTTTGTCATTTTTGCCACATAGGGACACAGATATATATTCTGAACGGTACAGATCCGGAGGGAGATCCAGTACGATATGGTCTGACTTTTGAAAAGGGGTCCAGAGAATATTTTAGGGTGGACTCCAAAACAGGAAATGTGACTCTAATTCAAGAGCTTGACAGAGAGGTGAGCCCTTTAGTGAGACCCTTGTTTTGAAGAAACCTGCTGCAAGTCTGTCATGACTGTGACTCAGAGTGATACTTGACATCTTTTCTTTGTAGAAACAAGGTGAAATCTCAGTGCTTGTGAGCATAACAGACGGTCGCAATAAAGTAAGTAAATATTCTTTATGTGATATATTTTACTTTGTAATTAGTCCACTGCATTAATCACACCATTGCTGGTTTCTTGACCGCCAATTACATTTTTACATGACAATCCATTACATTTTTACAGTTGTGACTTAAACACTAAAAAAACAGAGAAAACAAGAATTAAATATAGCTCTGTGAAAAAGTTATATATCTACTCTTACAAATGTGAGATGTATTTAAATATATAGAATGAGCTTTTTCTTCTCACTTCCAGTTAATTATTTAGCTTAGGTTGCTTATCTTAAGGATGTAGCCCTGAAATAATGTCCCGCTGGCGCAGTAGTTTTTATTTGCAGTTGAGACTTTTTTTTTCATGTTGCTTTCAGGTTGTTGAGACAGTGAGAGTGTTTGTCACTGATGCCAATGATGAATGGCCTGAATTTCAAAACCTGCCCTTCATCATTGATGTCTTAGAGGTACAGTATATAAAATGAATATATCCAATACAATGTATTAGATGAAATAACTCATTTCTATAGGTCTGTCTGTCCTTAAATCTGCTGATTTACTAAAACAAACAATTAAAATCAAAGTGGGTTTTAGGGCTATAAAATCTCTTGTCTCTGCACTAGGACAATGCCCCAGGAAGTAGCATCTACAGAGTTCAAGCAATTGATAAAGATATGGGCTCCGGAGGCAGCGTCTCCTATTATCTACAGGTAACCCTACAGCTTTGTTATTATGCAGATGATGCACAGTTGTGTCTTTATGAAACTGAGTTCGCATGGAAAACTTTTTTGCAAGTGAATTAAAGCAAGGCTGGCCAAGCCTGTTTTGATCTGGGTGAAGAGTTATCTGTGTATGTCACTCAATATATGCTTTTATTTTTGTCTCGTCGGATGTATCCATCTTTATTCTGGCATTAGGTTGAACGAATCTGTCCAAAATACAGCAGTTAGGCTGTTACAGTAACACGTGCCTGGAAAAAATAGTTAAAGCTATTTCAGCCTCTTTGCACATGACCTCTAGTTGACTGTAAGATTTTGCTAATCACATAATAGCTTGGCTCTAGAATATATCTCTGACCCTCTTTACTCCTACACCCCAGAATACACCCTGAAGTTTGCCAACAACTTTATCCAAAACCTTATTTGATTTAAAATTTCTTAGAATTCCTTCTTTTTGCTGTTTTTACTTTTTATTAGTGCTCTTCTATTATTTGATCCCATTTCCACCTACGCATTTAGAAAATGTATTATTTCAATAACTTTTATTACAACTGGGCCATTACTAGCTGTGCTGTGATATTGTTAACTGGCTTGGAATGGCTCTAACACTCAGGGGTAAGACCAGAGGTCGAGCAGACATCATGAGAGCTGTGCTGCCATGTGGAGAGAGGAAAAAGGGCATTCGAGTGATGGGACAGAGGGAAAGATTAATCTCATACCAGAGAGCAGTCTGGAAATGGTGTTACTTTAGTGGATTAAATTTCAATTACATTTGAGCAAGGCACTGAAGGCTTAATAGGGGCTTAGGTTTGTTCCGGGCCAACAGCTGACAGCACAGTAGCTGTTACTGTTCATGTGTCAACTATGAAACAAAAACTATCCTGATGGAAAGTGTGTAGAAAAATGTCAATGTTGAGGCGAGACAGGTCGAGATTAGAAGCATCTTTCTTAATAGCTTGATTGTTTTTTATTGCTAAATTCAAACAAAAATAAAATGTGCCTCTGCTGTCAGCATAAACTCTGCTAACTGTGTGGCTTTTTACATTATCAGACCTCACCGTTTGCCAAGTTTACCATCGACGGGCACAGCGGTATACTTAGAATCAAACCTGGTGAGACTCTGGACTACGAGACCACACCCACACACTTTGTGACGGTGGTTGCAAAGGTGAGCGGTCACTGTCACCCTTTGGGTTTGGGGTTGTCCTGTCAGGAGTACTAAACACACATTAACATTGTGAGTAGCTCAGCTAGTAGGTTTCTCCATCAAGTGTTGGAAGTGTCAGATTCATCCATGTTTTGGTATTGTAGTTTTCAACGTCTAAGTTATGTATTTTTGCCATTTATTGCAAGTTGTTTCTGCGAGTTAACATGTTAAGGGAGCGATCAATCAAATCTCAAACACTCTCTAAGAGCATCGCTTTTGACATACTTACTCTGGTGGTCTTCCAAATAAAGTCAGGAATGTCTATCAATTGTAATAGTAATCCCTCCACTGTGAGTAATGGTGTGATGGAGAAGGCTTGTTTGTATTTCTAGCCTCAGCTCTGTGTGTCTGTGTTTTTATAACGTGCAGCACATACAGCTTCTTAAAAACCTAAGTTTATGATGCTTAGTAAATAACAAATCAATGATAAAACATATTAATATGTAATTTTTTGGTGCAACCAGTTCCACTAATATAATCACTTGAACTCACTAACGATTCGATTGAGAAAATTCATTTCCACGCAGACAAATTAGTTTCTGTATGTCTCACAGAAGCATAACATGATTAGCAAAGCCATGCAAATGAAATTACAGATTCCACTGTTTCCAATGAGATTACATTTGACATGCTAAATGTGGATTAGGAGATTTACATCCCAGCCTTAAACAGGCATCTAACTGATAACATTTTATTAAACCATGCACAGTAAAGTATTTTTTTATCTATCTATCTATTATATTTAATTAGATTTTGTTTATTCTATGATACTATTTAGCTTGTAAAAGAAACCAAACTCAAGCTAGACTTCAGGTTACTTTTGCCCATTGGGAGATCATATCATATTAGATCATATCATATTATTCTAGTTGACTAAAATGGGAAAAGTACTCATAGTAAAATAAAACCTCTGTATAGGAATTTCAAAAAATCCCTCAGTGCTGCAGATATTCCTTGATGGTAGGGGGCAGACATTAAGATTACATGAACCTTAAAAATGTCTGTGCCTATTAACAGCCAAATCTAAACAAAAATGTCCTTTCCCAAAAGTTTTGTGTTGACTGTTGACTTGTTTCCTCAGGATGGAGGTGGGAAGTACAATGGGAGGCACCAGGTGTTGACCTCCACAGCCACCATAACAATCAATGTACTTGACTCCCAAGACATGCCTCCATCCTTCATAGGAACCCCTTACTTTGGCTACATCTACGAAGTCTCAGTTCCTGTAAGTCCTCCTCTCATTCTTTACACACCAGTGAAGGTGATCAGAGCGCTGATTCTGTTTACATACAGTTCATTTGGATAAGGTTATTTATGTATTTTATTCCTGTAGGGTTCTGAAATATTCACTGTGTACGCTAAAGATGGAGATCAAGGCTGTCCTAACCCGATGCATTATTCCATTATGAATGGTAAGAACGAGATGAGCTACCTAGCTTACTTTAATCCACCTTTTCATCGGACACATTTACATCATTTCTTGTGTCACCTTTCAGGAAGTGATGGTGTCTTTGACATAAATGGCACCAGCGGATGCCTCACCTTGACGACGTACCCATCAATGCTGAAAAATGAATTATATGAAATAAAAGTCAAGGTATTGTTGTTTCTTTTATCTCTAGGGAATTATCCTCATCTCTCATAAATCTCACCTACTACTACTACTGAATGTGTATGTGAATGTAATGTTTGAACCCAGGCCTCTGAGGTAGGACCAAACAACAACTTGGGGGACTACGACATTACCACAGTGATAGTCCGAGTGGTGGATCTCAACAACCATCCTCCGACCTTTTACGGAGAGAACGGACCACAGAGCAAGTTTGAGGTCACCATGCATGAGCATCCTCCTGCAGGGGAGATCCTCCGAGGCTTTAAGATCACCGTCAATGACTCCGATCAGGTAAATACATTCCCAAAGTTCAGTGACCTCTACACATCTGTTGATTCCTTTCTCAGGCTTTATTGGTCTGTGTGCACCGACTGTACTTAAAGTAATAATCTTTCATCGAGACATTCACTTTAGACATACATTAACTGGTCAGTTATTGTGACAAAAGCTGGTCCTGTAATAACAAAAGCAAAGTGTTTTCAGAGATTGTTCCTCTGCTGATGGATGCACTAATACCCCTGAGTACAATGTTGCATAAATATCTGTCAACCAGCCTCAAAGTATGTGCCGTTATGCAACACCATTTAAAAATATTCATAAAACCTTCGTTCATTAGTTCAATATAAAATATTATGTCATCATGTTTATTCTCTCAATCCTTCCTCAGTGACTCATGTAACAATATCTGCCAAATATTTCCCTTAAAATCCATCAAGGTTTGCTGAAGTCATCTTCATCGTTTTTATTTTTATTTACTTTACTAATTCACAGTTTCTACATTATGCTGTTTATTTTTTCTTCGCAGGGAGCAAATGCTAAATTTAAACTGAGACTTGTGGGGCCGAGTCGAGTGTTGCGAGTGGTTCCTCAGACAGTCCTCAATGAAGCGCAGGTGACCATCATTGTGGAGGACACATCTGGCATCGACTATGAAAAGGGAGGAACACTTTCTTTTAAGGTTAGGACTTCATATATCACCAAATAATTAATGAGTGTTACTGAAATTACACCAATGTTTAATCTAGGGCTGCAGCTGATTATTATCTTCACCTTTTTTGCCTTCACCCTGTGGCAAATTATTACAAGTACTTCACAGAGAATTGTAAATACCAAAAACACATTTTGATATGAAAGAATTTGATTCACAATGAGCATTAGAGCCTCACAGGGCTGCTAGTGTGGCTACAGCCTCTCTCTTTCAGTCTGTTTGTCAATATACTAATTGAATAATCGACTAAACCTTTGCTTGCTCTCTCTGCAGCTGCTGGCAGTGGAGATCGACACTCCTGAGAGGTTCAGTGCAACAGCTGACATAGTGATAAACCTGCTGGACACAAACGACAACATCCCCAAATTCACGTCCGAGTATTACATCGCCAGGGTCCCTGAGAACTCTCCTGGAGGCTCCAGCGTTGTGACTGTAACAGTGAGTCAATAAAGATTAAACTCTGCTTTAACCCCACCACCAAAGTGATTATATAATCCATCAATCTCCCAATAAATGCATTATTACTCTGGGCAGTTCATTAGATGAAAGCAGGTTGTTGCCAGACAAAAAAGCTCAGCATTCTCTGGATTTGTTTTTGTTGGTCCTAGTTAGAAAATTCATGTCTCCATGTGACAATCTGGCATATGCTCTATGCTTTTCCTTTGGCTGGGGTTATATTATTAGAAATATTGGCACATTTGTCTCTTCCTTTCAATTATATTGTGTGCATCCTGCAGCCAGGCAGCGTGTACAAGCTCCACAGTGTGGAGCAAAAAGCTTAATTTTGCCCCAAGGTTAATCATGTTGACTTATACCTCCATCCCCACTCATCACAGCAAGAGACTTATAGCTGCCCCTCCCACTGTACATAAGCTTAAGACCCTGGCTGGTTATCCTTAATCAGCACCAGTAAAAAACCATCTATATGGACCACCTTTAGTCACCTTGGTTGAGTTTTTTGATCAACTATTTGTGTAATATATTGATTACTTTTGGTAAAGTGTACATTTTTCACACTTTATCGTATGTGCTATAAGTGTTGAGCTTCTAATCTCAATCCTGCTTTTTCCTCCAGGCAAATGATCCAGATTCAGGGCCTTGGGGTGTTGTCAAATACTCGATTTATGGATCAGGATCAGATTTGTAAGTGAAAACCTTTCCCTCCTGCCAGTTTAGGTTTGGTCTGATCAGATACTTAACTCTTGCACTTCCACAAAAGACATTTCATAAATTAAAAAGCTATTTTTGATGTATATATGACTCAAGTCTGCACAGAGGTTCAGTGTGTTTCATTAAACTCAGCCAGCAGGACACCAGTGTTGATTCATCTTTGTCTCTTTGATGGAGGCAGTAAGCAGGAAACCAGTTTGATTGGCCCCTCTGCTGCACAAACAGCTCGCTCTAAAATGGCTGCAAGATGCTGGCTAATCTCCTAATTGGATTGGAGAGTTAAAAATAGACAGCCTTGCCTGTCTCACATAGGGAGAGCCAATTAACATGCAATGTGACAGCTGGAGCCACAGAGACGGCAGCTTTGAAAAGCAAGGCAGCATGCAGTGAAGGAAAAGTGAAAATTTATTCTTGTCTTCAGGCAGCGACCTGAGTTAATTGTGCGAAAGTTCTCAGTTTCAAGGCAACTTGTGAAATTTCACAGTGGAAAAAGACAGCTGAATAAAATGGCAGCAAGCCCAATGTTGAACTAGAGAGCTCTCAGAAAGCACAAACCCATGGCAACACCGTAGAATCCAATCATTTCTGCTAATGTCATACCTGTGTTTCTAACAGCTTTGAGGTTTTTTTGACGGCAGATATTTTTGCTTGTTGAAAAACAGCAGCACGGGTTAATTCAGATATTTTCTGTAGCAAAATGGGTGACAATTGGATAAAAACTTCAAAAAACTGATTGGATTTATTTTCAAGAAAAGGATGCGGGAAAAAATAAATAGAGAAACACCACATCCCAGGAGCTGCAAATCAAAAAGTGAAGTGGTTTTTAAATGGCCACATGTTGGCGCTATGGATCGGTAGAAATTTGTAGTTAGTGAGTCATTAGATGAATAAAAATGCATCGCAGCGTGAAAAAATTAACCTAAATTATAAAAAGTACAAAGCTGGATAAGAGTGTAAAAGATTACGAAACAAAATAAAAGGTTAATCAGAATCAGACAAATAGACAAATATTCAGGACAAAAACACTACATAATAATAATGAGCACAATTTAAACTTAGACTATTTATTGATATTGATAACTAAGACTTATAAACTGAACATTTTCTTCGTACATATTGTTAACTATTAAATTCAGTACATTTTTATTCTACATTCTCTACAATAAAGGATGGAAATCAGCTTTTTATGGTGAAGTATTTCAGGCATGTAGAAAGTCACAGGATATGATGTAAATGTCACTTGTGCTGTGAATGAGGACGTCAACATACGAAACACCTGCTTCGATGGGACAGTTTGACACAAAATAGACAGCTGTGGTTATGACTCATACTCTGTGTGAACTGTTCCGAAACTGCAGGTTTTCCATCCAACCGTCATCGGGCCTCATCTCCACGCAGCCCTGGACCACCCTGGACGCAGAGGTCAGGTCTACGTACAACTTTTACGTCAAGGCTGAAGATTCGGAGCGGAAGTACAGCCTGGCTGAAGTCTTTGTCAACGTCCTCGACATGAACGACCACTCCCCAGAATTCAATGAAAAATTCTTGGAGAAGACCATGATCATTGGTATACCCGTCAAAGTAGAGGTACATAATATCATTTTTCTCATGTGCTGAAAATCAATAGATTTCAGTCCAAGACTTAAAATTATTGAAATTAAATAATACAGAATCATAATGCACAAAGGGTGTGCACATCAAAATATCACAAAACAGATGTATCATTTTAAATTTTATGTTTGAAAACGAATCATTACTGCTTCAAACGTAGAGGTCAAGGCTAGTGATTTTCTATTGTAAGCTCAAAACCAACAATAAATTGATCCAAGTGTTGCCTGTGTATTTAAAGCCCAATATGACTCATTCTTTTGTGTCACAGAGCTCGATTGTCGTGGAAGACGTGTTCCTTCATTACAATTATTGATCCGCAGCTAAAAATAGTCCCCAATAAATTTTGTTTGAGTAAGATTTGGTACAAGTGCCCAGCTGTTTTAGGAAATTAGTTAGTCTTGTTATAGCTTACAGCCACTTACAGGGTAGGAATGTCAGAAAGTATTTAGAGAGAGTATTGTTGGTTTTTGCCTTTTCAAATAATGACAAAATCATTTTCGTAACCTGCCACAACTGTTTTGTGAAGTATAGACAATACAGACAATATATAACCATAATGCAGTCAAAGGCAACCATTACATGTTAGTCTGCTATGTTTTTCAGGCTATGGATGAAGATGCGGAGTCTCCAAACAACGTCATCGAGTACTCCATCATGAAAGCCGATCCTGACGACGCCTTTGATATCAACGCCGACACTGGGGAGATCAAGCTGAAGCCGTACATCAAGTCCATGGAGATCGTGCAGAACATCACTAAACAGCAGGACTGCAAGTGGTCTCTGGTGGTCCAGGCGAGGGACAGAGGCTCACCGTCCTTCAGCACAACAGCCGTGGTCAATATCGATATCACAGAGGCGGTAAGACTTGTTCTGGCTCACAGTGTGCTCGCAGCGCTTTTTATTCCAAGCCTGAGCTTTAGGCAGCGCCAGCTGTAGATTCAAGCATTATAGCATATGAAAATAGGCATTGTTGTCATGCTTGCAGCTGCTAATTCATTCATTTCATTGACTTCATCTTCTTTAAAGGATAATGCTGGTAGTTCTTATGCTTTTATTATCATCAACAAGTCCCGCGAAGAGACCAAAAGTAACGATGAATTTATCCCACTAATCTGTGTCGTCACAGCCTGATATAGCCGTGCGTCCACACTCATCCAAAAACTATTAAAACTGCTTGATAAGTTGTTCTGGTCCGAACCAACTCCTGAGAAAAATAACTGGCTCTTAAGCTCTTAGTTGTTGCGCTTTCTTTATTAGCCAGTTGCCAACTTTATCTTCTTTTTCTTCTCTTTCAAAAGTGTTTTGGATTTTTTTAAAAACCTAAATGTACCAAAAAAAATACCCACTAAATGTATTACAAAACCAAGACAATGAGCTAAAAGAGGCTGAATCACAGTGAAGTATCACTTCCCAATAAGACACATTTTATAAAGGTAATAAATTGTAACTAATGCTTCATGCTAATGACGAAACTACTAATACACTAATACTAATAATGATGGTCTTCTTTAATCATTTTTGGATATTAATGGAGTTAATGGCCTACTGGTGTTTAAATAACAGCAGCAATATCTTTTAAAACTTTCAGTAATTTACGTGAATCCATAATGTTCTGACATGTCTTCACCATGTGCTCATTCTTTCACTCTGCATGATGAGATGACTCAGTGTCTTTGGTGTTGTTTCTGTGTTGTGTATCGTGCTTTTCAGATCAAAGGTCGAATTGTTTCATACTTCATCGGCCTCAGCAAGCGTCCGCTGACTGTTTTTGGAATTTGTATCAGCATTGTCACTACCCTCATTTTTCTAACAGTCTGCATATCCACAATCCTGTACTGCAACGCAGTGAAAAAGTCCCGAATCAACCCTGAGAGTAACTATATTAAAGTGATCCGCAGAATCAAGTGAGAAAGACCTTGACGCCTGTACTTCATTATTCATTCATAACCTTTAAAAAGATATCTATTTTTTTTACTGGTTGTCTCAAAAGGAGTCCTGGAGCACATTTGAAGGAATAATATAAAAACAGATTTATTAGTTTTTCTATTTTCTAGTTTTTTAAAGTAGTATAGATTTTTACTCCACTAAAACCACATCTTTAATAATCTAAAATACTTTTTTTCTAGAGCGTGACTCAGACTTCTTGCAAAGTGACTAAGATGGAGCCTTTTACTTAGGGTTTAAACCAGGATTTGCTCGTTTAATCTCCAGTTTTCTCACACAAACATGCACTTCACTCCATCTTTCTTGTTGTCTCATCAGTCACATGCCAAAGAGAAATCCAAATGCACTGCACTGCCAGATGCATTCCCAACAACTAGTTTTGTGCATAGTTCTTAGCTTTGCATCAGCAGTCCTGTACTGTAGGACAGAGGAAGACGGATGACTGTGAGTGTGGGAGCATCACATTCTTGGTAGATATGCTGTTTGGGCCTCCTCTGCCAGTGCTTTGCGCATCCATCTCTCATGCTTGCATGCTTTGGACAAATGTTGCGTTAACGCTTGGATTCAGTCCCTTGGACGTGATTTAAACTATTTTATTTGTGCTCTTTTACAGACTCCTCTCAAGGGGCCTATGGCGGCCTTTTTAATGAAAAGTAGGGACAATCCTTTGAAAGCTCTAGGCATGGTTACTGTTATTATTAGCGTACTGGTAGGGGTGACTGTCTTGATCTCTACGGCTATGTACATGCGCAACTCAAAGTCAAACAGGATCATGCCAACACGTCGCATCATTAAGCGGCGACCCAGGCAAGAGGAGCCCTGGAACTTCAGGATGCCCATTATCAAATTCCAAGACCCTGCAGATAAGTTCCTTGTCGAAAAAGACGACGGCAGCTCGCGGAGCGTAACTAGCAACCCCCGGCCAAAGCCTCCACCCCCAACTGCTCCTCTGCCCCCTCCACCCCCATCTAACACACGACCCACTGAGAGGCCCTGGGCAGTCCCGACAATATCTGGTGCCCTGGCTTCTAAAGGCTGCAAGAAAGCTAAATGTAATCGCCGCAAAGAGGGAAATATGAGCTCTGCTTTAGTGTCGGAGCTTAAATTGAAGCTGGAGCAGAAAATCATTGAGAGCAATCAAGGTTATTATTAACTCTGTCACTCAAACGTCTTGTTTAAGGTTCCCCAGTCCATTCTTTGACGACTCTACTGCTCTCTACTACTACTCTCACCTGAACCTCATGTGATGATCTGGTAGGGCGGGCCTGCCTTGAGATTACTCATCAGTAAATGGTACAAGGGGTATAAGTGGAAGGTTCACAGATATTTATGTCTGAAGACGAAATATTAAACACGTGGGCTTTGCTGCATCCTCAGTTGACCTGACAAAGGTAAAGAGAGGAGAGAGCTCCAGTCTGTCAGTTGTGCAGTCAAAGATAATTCACCACACTGCCATCTTGAGGAGGATTACATCATCTTAACAGTAAGAGGCACCACTGTAAAGTACCCAAGGAGAGGATCACTAAGACTTACTGTGTATACATAAGTTGTGTAACTTCCTGAAAAGTGTAAAGCTCCTTTCATGTTTTCCAGACAGAACTAAGTTTTCACCCTATGACTCGTTCTTAAAAAATTCTTTTCGCTCACTGGAGCATGCAGCTGAAAGACACTGGGCATGAAAAACAACACTGCGTCTCATAAAGTGCTAAAGGACCTGTGTGTTAATATTTTTACTGTGTTAAATCAGCCGCTTGAACGCTGAGAAGTTGCTCTTTTGTATGATAACAATGTGCCACTGTAGGTTTTCACAAGCTGACAGAGTTGCTTCTATTTATTTAGTGTGATTCTAGAAAAAATGCTTTTCTATATAAAAGAAAAAACATGGGTCCATTTTAAATGTACAGTGTTGAATTATTTTTTTCATTTATTCATTATTTTGCGTGTACATATATGAGAAGATATGAACATTTCCCTGCGGTAACTTGCTGCAGTAAGAACAAACAAAACCATCTAACTCCACTAGTGGGATATTGTTAATAAAAATTAGTCATATGCTTAAGACTTTCAAGCAGAGATCATGATGTATATAACCTGCTCGGACATTTCCTTTGTAGATATAGTCTGTGTCGAACACTTAGGGTCCATGCACACTTACTTTCCATGTTACTTATCATTGCCTTCAAATGTAGGCAAATAAAACTGTTGTAACACATATCTTGTATCTGATTATATCTTAACTTATATCTATCTTAAACAAATTGAGATAAAATATATATATATTACCTATAAATTACACTTGCCTGGTCCTTCGAAGTAACATATTTGTACCGTCTTTGTACTGTCTTGATTTTGAATAAATATTTCAAAATAATTTGGTCTGGGGTCTATTTTTTCAGAGACTGTATTAGTTTGATAAAGTTTAGTTAAGAACAAAAACAATGTTTTATTTCACTGGGACCTCAAACATGGGAGCCAAATTGAAGTCATACAATGGATATAAATAACGAGGTAAAGCAAACATTTATCAGTGAACATTAATAAATGTAAAACATTTATTTTATTATTACTAGTCACTTTGTGGATTTCACTGCAGTGATACTAATATAAAATACTACATTTTAATTGATAGTAATAAAATCCAGAGTCTAGTTGGGGCAGCTTGTTCTATTCGAGGGCCTTTCCCCTTGTTTTGGAACCACAGGAGTAAACAACTGAACTGTAAAAGTAAAGTAGTTACTACTTTATAGTTTAAAGTAGTTAAAATAAGCTCCGCCTCAACAAGCCACAACAGTAAAAAGCTGCTTAAACACTGATGCATCAGTATAAAGATCTAATAATGTAATCTATCATAATATATCAGTTAAAAGGGCCATTTGTCTGCAGATCAAGTACTATTGAGTACATTTTGTGGATAATACTTCTCTGCTTAGACTTGTAATGGAATATTTTTATATTGATAATTATTGGCACTTTTACTTCTGAGTAGAGAGTAGAGATCTGAGTACGTCTTCTGCCATTGCTCAAAAAATATTTATACTTAATCATATACTGTACAGGCTGCAATCTAACAGTAATGAACACCCTTATATATGAGGAAAAAAATCCCACATTGTATAATAGTATGTAAAAATGGATGCAATGATTCCACTGATGATGTGTCCTGAATATTTTACACTAAATCTAATTTTCATCATATTCAAATATGTCTATGTCACACAGCTGCCTGTACCAGTAATAGACAGGCACTGCAAGCTTGGAGCTGTCATTAAATGGAAATATCATGTCCTGCTGACTAGGATTCACATAGAAAATCACTTTAATCTGCTTACGAGTGTATGTATAAATGCACGGGAAAAAACTGCTTATGCAACAAATCCTCTGAGTGATTGTGCTGAAAAATAAGAGTATGTCTCAGCGTTTGTCTTTGACTCCCCTTTAATCCGCATCAAACATCATTTTCATTTGATTTCAAGACAGCAGATCTGGAGTCTGTGAAACAAAAACAAAAAACAATAAAAAAATACATATCTCTTTAGCATAAGTGGATTAAAATCTCCTGAACCATGAACCAACCCACAATCCACTCAATTACGATTTAGCTGGGTGAAGTTAACAATAAAGATATATCCAAAGTATAGATTTATATACAGTTTTAAATATAGGATTGCATGTTTTTGTATTCAGTATTAAAACAGTAAAAAAAACTGAGCCATAGAAATATTGAACACATATTAACACAGATAATAACAAACTCTCCTTATAATAAGAAAGAAAGGCATCTCCACTTTGAGCTGATAGCTTTGCGATATATATTTACAGGAAGACTCTGTACTGAAATAGTTCGTCGCTCTCATGCGTTACTTTAAACTCACAGAGCTCCAGTCAGCATTTGAGTTTCTCAAAAATAAATACAGTGCGATCTTAGAAAAGCCTAAAAGATCATTTAACAAAACTTACTGTTCCTCTGAAAGTATTTCCAGGATCCTCAAAGACTTTTCTGATCATTGAATGAAAAACATATTCTTTTTACTACCTAATAAAACCTTTTTTCAGCCAGTGGTAGCTCTCTCTATCACAAAGATGGCAGCCGGAAATGACATATGTCTTTGATTATTTGTACAGTGAACCAAATATAGGAAATCTTACTACCACTTGTATTTGTCTTGACTTTACTTTCCATTATTTATATTTTCAAACAAAAGAGCAGGTTACTTTTTTCTCTCATTGCACAAAAAGAGCAAGTAGATGTGTAATTTCTGGCTCACTGGACGGAGTCACGATTTGGGCATTAGTAATATTTTTTAAGCGTGCAGCAGGTGGAATATTTCTTCATCCAGATGTTTGGAAGAGTCTTTGATGATTATGGAAATATCGTGGCATAACAGGTACGTTTTCTTGAATGACCCTTTTCGGTTTTTCGGCTGCGACTCAAATGCAATGATAATACATGAGAGTCACAAACTGGCGCTATGCTTAAAACTGACATTATTTACAAATACACATGAATGTACATTTAATGACTTTGATGTTAGTACAGATGCGCTGCACTTCCTCCTTTGCACCTATCCTCAGACTTCCGCCTCTTTTTTGGCTTTTCCTCCGAGTCCTTGCACAGGCCCTCATCGCTGGCCGCCTGCAGGCTGTCGAAGGTGCCCTGTCTCTCCATCCCCTGCAGGTCCTCTCCGTGGAGCCTGTGCTTCTTCCACAGATCCACACAGCGGTCCACACAGCTGAACCTGGCCTCTGTGGTGCAGGCGAACATGCCGGCCGGCACTGCCAGCACCATGGCGCACACGATGACAATAATGTGGATAAGCCTCTCTCTTTGCTCCAGCTCACTGATGTCACTCCCCGTCATAAACACGATGCACTGGCCTTCCCTCGGCGGATGGTTCTTCAGGGTCACACACACCTCGTATTTGGTGACAGGAAGCAGGTCGCTGACAGAGTAGCTGTTGATGCCGGGGCCGATGTAGATCATCTCCTTTTTGGGTGAATTGTATTTGCCAAAGTGGATGGTGAACCAGGTTTCTGCTGGGTTGTCCATTGCTGCGTACCACTCCAGGGTGATACCGTAAACTGTCTGCTTAGCGATGCGGATGTCAATGTAGGTGTTCTCATCAGAGGACAGCATGGGGACAGGTGGGGGGAGAGGAATGGAGGAATTGAAGGAGGTGATGTTAACTGTGATGCTGACAGAGGAATTGCCAATGAAGTTGTTGGCTGTGCAGGTATAGAGTCCTCGGTCTGCTAGGTGAAGAGATGGGATCACTAGCTGGGAGGTGACCGTCTCCTCGTCTATGTGAGTCTCTTTAGCTGCAAGGAAAAGAATTAAGCGTCAGACTGTACTGCGTTTAAATCACAAGCTATTTACATCTTACATGGCGAGAGAACCCTACAGTGGGTATTGTTCCTGTATCCTTTCATAAAACAGATGTAGCCTGAAAGTTCAACATATACCATGCTTAGTGTTCACAACAGTTTAATGGATGGTAGTAATAAAAAAAAATCTTACTAGCAAATCCTCTTATAATCTTCAGACTGTACATCCACTGAATGGTCGGGGCTGGCCTGGCCTTCACTAAGCATGTGAGTGTTGCATTTGCTCCGAGAGGTAAAGTGATGTTAGTCTCTGGGGCAGAGGTCACTGGCTTCATGCACGTTTTTAACTGGATCTCGTGGAAAAACTTGTCAGCTCTGGAGGCGGGGCTTGAGCACGTCAAATAAGAGTTCATCAGAATGATGGGAGGGCTGACCGCTCGGATGAATTCAACAAAGCCTTTTAGGCGGCAATCGCACAACCAGGGGTTGTCGTGCAGACCCAGAACCACGTTGGAGACCACCCCTTCTTTCCCCCACACTTTCTCTGCCGTTTGGTAAAGAGGCCAATTGATGAAGACATCTTTTGATATGACAGTAATCTGATTGAAGGATAAATCTAAGTAGGTCAGGGCAGGCAAGTGTCTCAGAGCGTGTTCAGGCAGAACGTCCAATCGATTGCGTTTCAGGTCCAAAATCTTCAGTTGCGGAGTGTCCTGGAACGCCGTCCATGGCACTGATGTCAGCTTGTTCCCTTGCAGCCTGAGCTCAGTCAGGTTTGCCAGCCCTTCCAAGCTTTTGATGTTCATAAGGGTGATCTCATTGAAATTCAGCCACAGGGACTCCAAGCCACTAACCTCAGAGAAAGGTGACTGAGGTAACTCCGTCAGGTGGCAGTTTTCAATTCGGATTTTAGTGAAATCGTCTGGGATGTCCTTTGGGATTTGTCCCATGGAGGTGTCCATACATAGTAAAGACCTACAGATAGATATAGATATACATATAGATATAGATATGTGTAGACAAGAGAAGCTAATGACAAATGTGTATTTCATCTTCACAGCAAATGCAGTTAATGCACTATTTTCACAAATTTATGGATAGCATTTATGTGCAGATTTAGATTTAGCAGGTTACATTTCACAAAACCAAAACACTTGAGTTGTTTAAAATGGGGTTACGGCAAACACTTAACCTACTTATACATTTGCCTAATTTCAGTACTCACTTACCTTCCCAAGTTATCATTTTTGCAGGAGCAACCATTCAGACAACTCGATGATCCAGGGGTGACCAGATAAAATACCAAAGTGATATGTAATGCAACATAAAAGGCGTCCATATTCCTGGAGGAGCTTGTGAAATAGGCCTGTGAGGGCAGGACATGCCCATGGGCTGCATGGAAGAAAGCCTATTACCTTAATCTTGCTTGACGCAACACTTAAGACACCAAGTGACATGCGAGACACACATAGGAAATGTGTATTTATAGCAGTGGTCCACTTTGTCTAGAAAAGTCAGATCTCCTCAAAAGCATGAAAACACACGCCACAAATGTTCAAGCAAAATTCGTCGTCACTTATGTTTGATTTTATTCCCGTTACATTTTCAGGTAAACTGCTTTGTATCATGTTTTGTATCAGTCTAATTTAATTTATTTGTCCATCACCAAAGCACAGGCACCGTCATGACAGGAGGCCCATCTGTATTAAATGGGCCGAAGCCCGTCAGGTTTAGCAGCACAGAGAGGGAGGGCTGCCGAGAGAGACAGATGTCTGGAGAGGACTGTAATCTGACCTCAATAATCTGAACACTGTTTGTCTCACAGGTTGTTAAAGGCTGAATCGGCGAATAAAGCAAGTGTGAAAACAGACGTCTACAGCACTATAGTTTCAATCTTTAACAACAATTCTATAGGCGTATATCCTAGTATGACAGGCCAAGAGATAAACTAGATGTTCTGTAACAGGGCCAACCTCCCAGTTATCATACAAGTGTAAATCCTTATTGTTAGTTTGTTTACATGGTAGTACATATCAATCAGAAACGTTTGAAAATTACTCCAATAAACACTTTTTAATGACTTTAGTTTCATCTGCTTAAATACTGAACACATTTTTTTCCCAGAAGGGACAAAACAAATTGCCCTGAAGCTTTTATAGCAGATTTAGATTTAGTTAATGCTTCACTTCATGTGTGAATCTGACTAATAGAAGATGCCGAGCTGCTCTGTGTGGCTGTACTCAGGCACTTTGAGCTAAATGCTACTATTAGCATTCTAACACACTCACAATAAGGATGCTAACATGCATATTTAGTAGGTATAGTGTTTATGCCATCTAGGTCTAGTATGTTTGTCAGCCCAGGATCACCAAAATCATCAGGAATCATCACCTGAGGACCATGAATGCCTTTATTAGATTGCATGACGATATATCTAATAGCTGTTGATGTATTTCAGTCTTGACCATCCATGAAGCGACACCACTAGCCTCCCTATTAATGCAAATTGTGAGTTTTAGACAGGAGATTTCAAAATTGTGATTTAAATATCATCCAGCTCACTCATCTACTACTTAAAGCAGGTTTTAAAGAGCTTTATGGGTTTTAAACGCTACGCGATTACTTTGCTAAGATGAGCTGTATGTTTTCCTACATAGTGAAATTTTCATAATCTGCATGTTATGTATTTACAGTCATTAGATGGTATTTTTTAATGCACATAAAGCTAATTTATGCTTCAGTAAAGAAGATTGAACGATTCAAAAACCCATATTCTGAGATGTAAGAAAAAAGCTTGAGAGCATATATCAATATAAAAAATATTTATTTTTATACATTACATTCATACATACACACATATTCAGGTCACAAATATTTATACATTATAAATTGTAGGCTACTGTATTTTAGGTTTTTGTCCCAACAGTAAACCTGGCACATTAACATTATACTGACATACAAAATAGACTAATAACTGCTGGTTCATTTTGTCTCTAAATACTGAATGTTTTAAATAAAGATTA
This sequence comes from Pempheris klunzingeri, assembly GCF_042242105.1. Taxonomy (NCBI): domain Eukaryota; kingdom Metazoa; phylum Chordata; class Actinopteri; order Acropomatiformes; family Pempheridae; genus Pempheris; species Pempheris klunzingeri. The sequence continues at coordinate 7,927,650 of NC_092031.1, read as the reverse complement.
TAACACAATGCAGATTTTACATCTTGGAAGAAAAAAAAAAGATTGGGTTTTAAACAGTTTAGGGCAACATTTCAAGACATTTTCCTCTGCAAAACATTATCTTTAAAAGTGCTTGAAGAATAAAAAAAAAAAAAAAGATTTTTACACATTTACACCTGCAAATATTGAAACTGTGCCACAGTGTGTATTTTCCCTTTTTTGCTGTCCACCAAGTGAATGGTGGTTTTTATTCCAACAAGGCTGTAAAACAATTAAATACATCCAGTGCTGGCAGAGCAAGCAGTGTCCTCTGAAGACCTCTAGAAGAGGATCGTTTGAGTCTCTGAGCACAGTAGTTTGTCTTTTCACATCACAGGCCGTTAGAAAACAAAGTGCATCCTCCTGGAGGTTGAGGCCTACTTCGGTTTTAGCAGAAGTATTCGCTGGGTGGCCCTTCAGTCCTGGCTGTGGCCTCTGAGTCCACACTGGACCTCGCTGAGAGCAGTCTGTTGGACTCGTCGGGATTTAGCCTGGTCAGATACTCGCCCTCCATCCCTTTAGCTTTGGCCCCGGGGCCGAGGGTCTCAAACGTGACATAGGAGTCCTGCATTTCCTTGGACTGCCGCCCCAACAGTTTTTGGCAGCGCTTCTTTAATGCCCCGCAGCACACAATCAGTGTCAGGGGGACAGCAATTACACATGCCACTGTTATCACCACTACATTAATGAGCTTCTGAGTGCCACTGGCACTGGCCGCCTCGTCTGTTGAGAAGATTACACACTGCTCCTTTTTCGGGATCAGGCCTTTGACGCAAACACATGCAATGTACTTTGTCTTTGGCACAAGGCCATCAATGGTGATCCGGTTCTTTCCGGCACCTACATTGATCCGACGCATGTCTCTCTCACCAAATATAGCATACAGGATGCTGAATTCTGTGGTGTTTGTGGCTGTAGGGGCTCGCCAGTTCAGAGAGACAGTATGATCGGTGTCACCAATCACCTTCACTGAACGCACTATCCTTTTCTCCGGAGCTTGCTGTAAAGACGAGGCATTGGCCGCTAAGTTACTCAAAGCATCCTGCTCCACCTCCGTCGGCCTCTTAGTGTCCAACGCCTTGCCTCGTCCCTGAGAAGCACCGTCAGATATGCTGTAGCTCTCGATCTCATACTTCCCAGTCACGCCTTTGCCATTGAGAGGCTCGATGATGGGCTGGGCAGCAGCGGTGGTTGGTGGAGGAACATATCTGGCAATAAGTTTCTCCTGGTATGCCGCTCTCCCAATACCGCCGGGTTTCTTCCCTCTGGTCCTCTTAGAAACACCCCCACCTGCTTCCTCTGACCGAAAGGAGTCGGTGATCACCAAAGAGATGATGGCGTCTGCAGTGCCCACAAAGTTGGTTGCTTTGCACACATATTTCCCAGAATCTCGGTAGGAGACTGCAGGCACACTCAAAATCGACCAAATGATGCCCTCCTTTGAAATCTCTTCCTGAACTGGAACATAAAAAAGCACACATGCACAGAGTTAAGTAGATTGGCACAAAAAGAAAGAACTTTAATCCCATTGACACTCTGGCTTGGACAGAAATAGATGCTATTCTAAACTAAGCAGATCTGGAATTATTTCTGCTGAACTCACCGGTGCCGTTCATTTTCTTGCCATCAGCACGGCTCCAGGACAGCTCGGGGATGGGGACTCCAACTGTGCCGCAGCGCAGCAGGACATTGTTGCCCAGTGAGCTTCGCACACGAGCCACAGCCGTGTGCACCCGAGGGCCCTGGCACCTCTGCAGCTCCGCTTCGGTGAAAAGAACCCCTGACAAGCTCTCTGGATCAGCGCACCTCAGCCTGGTGTCGACGAGAGCCACGGATGACGATGGCGACTTCTGAAACTGGACCAGATCATACAGCCGGCAGTCACACAGCCACGGGTTGTCATGGAGCCCTGCAGAGGAAACCAGACGTGACAAAGTGCTGTCAGTTTTCAACTCAACATTCCCATACGAACTTGTTACTAACACCCAGTAGATTTTCCTTTACACAACACCAAGTTAATTTAAGACCAAATACGTGTGGAGTTAAAAAGAACTTGACACACTGCACACAATAACTATACTTAGACTAATCCCTAACTCAGCTTTTAATGCTTCTAGTGTCAAAGAAGTGGTCGTCATGCACGGCAGCTTAAAAAGAATATGCTCCAGTATCCTAAAATGTGACAGCTTGATCCTCACCGAGAATTAGTTTGGAGGAATCGGCGTCCTGAGATGGCTTCACACTCAGCCACATGGTGAGAACATCAGCAGGAATGGTTGTCAGACTGTTGCTGGATAAGTCCAGATAGGTGATATTCTTTATGTACATGGTGGCTTCGGCGGGGATGGTAGAGATCTTGTTGTTGTGTAAGTCGAGGAGCCTCAGGTTTGGCATCTCAGTCAGAGACTCCCAGGGGAAGGAGGTGAGGGAGTTGCCATCCAGCCGGAGCTCGTCCAGGTTGTAAAGACCCCGGAAACTGTCCACATTCAGCGAACTGAGTGAATTGAAAGACATCCACAGAAACTCCAGGTTGTTGAGGTAGTGGAAGTTGCCGCTTGAGATCCGTGTGATTGCTGTCTTTTCAATGCGCAGCTTTGATGTGTCAGTGGGGAAATTTGGAGGAACCACCGTGATCTCAGGATCATTGCAAAGTACACTCCTGCAAGAAAAAAATAACAACACAGTGATGTATTTATGATATAACATTTAGAAGAGAAACAATATTAAAGCTTTCAAATTGTAAGCGCTTGAAGAAGTGGATTAAATATCAAACAAAATATATATTCTGGCCCCATGTTACCTTGGAAAAATAATTTAGTTCAGCTTTTATAGAGAAAAACGTAGTAGCCTATTGTTCGGTAACAAGCAAAGCAGATTAAAGCACAACTCCAAGTTAATCCTCCACTAAACAGTGACTGCAGAGAAGAAAGCTGCACTGAAAACCGATTTTGTACGCAAAGAAAATATAACACATTTTCTGAGAATAAAAAAAAAACTTCAAAATAAGAACAGTTAATAATTGGCAAGTTTACCTTGCTTTTGATCCGTCGCTTAATTTGTGGAAGAAGCAGCTGCATTGCGCAGGACACGAACTGCTCAGCAGGGGCAGAAAAACTAAAGCCAAACAAAAAGCAGCAGCAAAATATCGACTCATCTTTTCTCCCGCAAGCTGCTAAACCTCATGCAGCTAAACTACAATTAGAAAATAGGCGCTACAGCTCTGCTCTAACGGAGCATCGGACGCATCGTGGTGGCGCAGGCTCACAGCTCCATACTGCACCGACTGGTCTGAATCCTGAGATAAAAAGGATAGGCAGGGATTAGTGGAGGACTTGGGTTATTTTCATTCACACGATTAGGCTATTGCTTCCTGGAAGCTGATAGGCTGCATAGTTTTCACTTTCATTCTCAGGGAAACAGTTTGAAATAGTTGATTGGATGGTTAACTAAGAACAGACACCTAAACAAGGCGGAGGCTCCAGGGAGGCGCAACACAAACCCCCCCCCCCCAAAAAAATGTAACTACATGTGGTTAACCATCAGGAATATTTTAAACCTTTTTTTCATATAGAAATATTTTGAAATGAGGAGTTCCTTCACAAGTATTTATTATATTTTAATAGTTTTATTTTTTTTTTAAATTTGTTTCAGTACTTTCTTCCCACTTAACAATTGACAATTAAACAAAAAAGAAAGAAAAGGCATATTACAACAGTGCTATGAAAGCACAGAGAAGTCCTACAGTCTTTTACATTTTTACAACTTAATACATTTCTGCTGTTTTTCTTTGCCTGTGTATAAATCTTTACATAAATAACACTTGAACACTGACAGACTGTAGTTTGAATGGTGGTTAGACCGTAGTAGGACCACTAGATGGCAGTGTAGAGTTGCTACCTGTATTTACTGTATTGTGTCACTCATCTTGTTATTAGAGCCAAAGTTCAACCAGATAAGTGACCTTTGCCAACAATATGCTGCTGATCCGTGGGTTAACACACCAAGTAAACAAGCCAAAGAATAATGTGAGAATAACGTCCCATTTTTAAGCTACAGCTGATCTTAAATTGTGTTACATAGTGGTTATTGTCAGTAGATGTATATATCATATTGTGTGTAACTGTGTGACACACTTTGCGGATGACAGAGGTGTTGTCGCAGCCTCTGAGGGTTTTTCACAGGTGCAGAGGTTTAAAAACACGGCTGTCCGGCGGGATTTCAAATCCTTTAATCCACCCATCTCTCTGTCTCTTATTAATGCCGTTTTGTTTCTTGCAGGAGGTTTGTCTCAAGCTTCTTTTTCCCAGGACCTTGGAAAGAACCGCCAACCCCACTCCTGTCCATTTATAGTACACTTTTATTAAACAGTACACAGTACAGTGCTTTTTTTGAGAGTGAAAATTTAGATTTTTGAGAGTGAAAATTTAGATTTTACTACACTAAATGTTGTATCTCTATTCTAAGAAATGTTCATATGTAGAACACCTTCGATTACATCAGATTGTTTTTTTTAGTCCTGGAGTGGTATCTGCATTTAAGTGTGTTATCCTCAATGTGAAAAGTGAATCAGCATCACATGAAAGCAGTGGAATAAAGTTACATTATCTTCCTCTGATTTGCTGTGCAGAGAAAAGCAGCAAGTCTCCCCTGTCTGAAAAATGTATGTAAGTAGTGTACTTGAGTAAAAGGTGCTTCGTTACTTCCCATTTCTGATGTTCTCACTTGATGTTTTTACAGGAATAAACTCAAACATTCAAGTATTCTATTTATTTACTCCTGATCTTCAGAGTCTGTCGGTACAAATTTCAACAGTGAAACCTTTGTTTCATTGCTAAACCAGCAGATTATGATGTTGTAATTAACTGTTAGCCAATATGCATTCATGTGCAACCACTGCAGGGTGAAAACACATAAAAATATTACAAACAGGGCATTCAGGTCAGTTACAGTGATGGCTTTTCATTTTGTAGTTAGCGTCCACTAAGATGGTAAAAACTAAAAAGCTAAATGATATGCTGCGTTCATCTTCCGATAAATCAAGCTTGTGGTAATTAATAAAGGTATTAACCATTGTCCCTCAATATACAGCACAGAAAAAGAGCATAAAAATAGTTGCACAGTGCTTCAACTTACAAATGTTGTATATTTATACATAGATATGTTGTAACGTATATTTATCTGTTTTTTTATTACTTCAGTGCTCGCATTGTTTAACTGTGACGTTGGCATATCGACAGACCAGATGGTGTAACGTTCAGAAAAACACAAAGCAAACCTCCTAAACAAAGATTACATCTTATACCAGCTGATCAATCCTCTACATTCATGCTCTGGAGCAGCTCTTACTTCACCACGCTCAGCCGCAGTAGATTAACAGCTTGTTTTATTGAATCTTTTGCATTGTGAAACTGGCACTCTGCTGCTTTATGTTCCTGCACGAGCTCAGGCGGCACCTTCCGCCTTTGACTTTTGGGGCTGCTCCAAATTGTCAGTTTATCTGCAGGGTATCAACGTCTCTGCTGCCACATTTGAGAATCCTAAACGGAGCGACACATGTCAGAGCAGCAGCTCTGTTTTTGCTGAATGTGAGGAAGTCTGTCTCTGGATGGGACGCTGAGCTTTCACTCAGGACAATATGGGCAGTTTGAGAAAAGGCTATTATAAGTCCACTGGGACACATCATTAGTTCATAGTTAATGAGTTTGTGGTAATCTGTGAAAAGATTAGTGGTGCAATCAGACTCTGCCCAAATGTTACATTTTAAAAAATTCAGGCTGTTGTGACAGCCGAAGGTCACGTCTCTGCTGTCCTGGTTTTTTTTAGGGTTTTTTGGTCAACAGTTCACAGATAAATGAGGTCCTGATGCTTTCACAGACACTCAAATCGACCTTTCACACGAAAAGCACGAGCTTTTTGAGTTATCTGGTTGAGATTGTGTAGCATTTTGTCAGTTTAACCTTTAACCTCGACTCTTCAGCGAGAGTTAACTTCTGTCACCTCAGCTTGTTTAACCCACAAACATGCGATTCAGATTGATTTAGACGTATTGTCCATTACAAGGTACATCACAAAGTACAAATATGTGCAGGTGTTCGAGTGAAAAGTCCTTCCCTGCAAGTTTTTAATGGCTGTTTGGAGTAAATGCTGGAATAAATTAATGTTTTCTGTCGTAATGACTGAGTTTAGAGGTCTGGTAGTTGGAGCTGAGTGATGTGTTACATTACATGCATAGTTGATGAAGTTCTGGTTTGTTTTTAATTGGGAGAAAGCTGCATTAGGAATCAGTCGTGAAAGTGAGTTCAGACGCCGTGAACAGTCATTAAAATGTTCTCCCTGACATTAAAACACTCAGGCTTCCTGAGCAAAAACAGGAGCTGTGGTGCTTCTTGTACACAGATCTAAAGGTCAACGACGCCTGCACTTACACACCAGCTTTTATCTTTGCATATATATGCACACATAAATGTATGCAGTTTGAATTAAAGTGTCCTCACAATTTTCCAATTTTGCTGTGGAGCCATTCAGAAAAAAAAAAACTAGCTCAGTCACATGTTTATCTTCTGTTTAGATTTCATGGATAAAGCCAAGAAAAAACGACTCAAATAATGAGATGAGTTGGTGGAAACATTTCCTAACATCAGTTTTATTTATATATCTTCAGACAAACAACCTTTATCCTCATACCCTTGATACAACCTCTTTAACCATTTAGAATATGGAGGAAAGGAAGGATCCCTCTTAAGGTTAATGTTTGAAGTAAATCCAACAGTAACGCTACTTTCAATGGACGTCTCTATGGAAGAGAAAGAAAAACATGCTCTGCGGGAAAATGAGATTAAAATATAGAAGTCTATAGAAATAAGGATAAAGAACCAGTGAGCAGAGTGACTGACTGGTCAGTGCTCTCACAACTCACAATTCAGCCTTTGAAATAAGTTTGGTTGAAGAAAACAACATTTCCCATGTTTCCACTCTCTTTTCTTATCAGCGGCAACTACATACACACCGTCAGCTTCATTACGTAAACGTCGGTCAGCCCGGATGGTTTCCTGCAGAAAAGTAAAATTCACTCAAACTAACAACAGTCAACCTGAGATCAAAGAGCTGCGCAGCAAAGGCGCAAACTTTTGGCGATCACAAACTTTGGTGCAGTCTGAAGGAGGGCTGCTCGTTAGGACATTCTTCAGGGGATTGCAAAAGGGGGTTTATTAAGATTAGTCTCTTTGTGCGTTTTCACGTGAAAAAGCCTTTAAAAGGTCCCATCCAGCAGCAGACGGTGCTGCGGACACAACAGCAGGAGGACTTGTTGTCTTTTTTTTTTTTAAGTGCCAAGTTTGATTCGTGCATTTCAGCATGGCAGCGTATACTTTACCGGAGGGATTCACGGAGTTTGACATGTTTACATTCGGCACGGCGCTTCTTGTGGGGGGTAAGTGGAGGTAAATGGGCCCAGCTCCCAGGAAAGACGTGCTACCAGAGGAATTAAAGGGGCAGTTCACTCTGAAACCGTTTGTGCAGATGTTAAAAACATCTCAAGTTGACAAATTTATCAACCATTCATCGTTTCAACGTTTCTTTTTCTCATTGTGATGTTTGGAATTTTGCAGTTTTTGAGTTACAAGCTTAGACCAATCCAAATCAGTCTGAAGTAAAGGCCAAACAACCTCCATTTGTTATATAAGAAAACAATCACACAACATGTAAATACAAGCTATTCTAGGATATTGATGTATTTAGGGTAAGATCAAATTCAGGCTGAAATCAGTGTGATACCAGGTATTAAAGGGACATTTCTCCTCTTTTTTTTTCCCTTTCAGGCATGCTTGGATTCTTCCTCAATGCCATCAGCATCGTGTCTTTCCTGACAGTGAAGGAGATGCGGTCTCCCAGTAACTTCTTTGTGTTCAATCTTGCTGTGGCTGACCTCTGTTTGAATATTAATGGCCTCACAGCCGCGTATGCGAGTTATGTCAGGTAACAAAGAAAGGACACGCTGAGTTTATTTATTTTCCCTCCTTTTTTCTTTTTTTTTATCATGGTTGGGGTGTTACATGAATTTCAGAGATCCAAATTAACGATAGTAGACTTAGTATTTGAGAGGGAAGCGCACGTTAAGTAAGCCTTTGTGTTTCATAATCCAATCCACTTTACTCAGTGTGTAAAGTTCAAGCAGACCTGTTGAAGTTACCTAACAGGGTCTTAATTGAAATGTAGCAATGTTTAAAAACATGTTTTATATCCCATTTAATCCTTGTATGTATTTTATTCATTGGTTCCCAACCTGAGGGCCTGACTGACCCACTAGGAGGCCCCTATTGGCTCCACCATCTCCTGTGCTCTATTCATGGTGTATGTACCACATTGTGAATGAATTAAGCACACATTTATTCAGTAGAATTAATGGTCTAAGTGCAACTAAGATTTAGACCAGGTGATATCAGAAATATCTCCTAAAAGTTATTTATAAAAAGTTCAGTTTATAATGTGCTTTAGTGGTGCACACGGTTGCCACAAAGTTGCTTTGGTAATCCAGCCGTGGGCATCGGGAAGATAAATCTGATTGGATGCAAGACGATTAATACGTTTTTTTCCTGGGGTTTTTTTTGTGGAAGAGTTTTACCTCTTCAGGAGGACGTTGACTGAAGCGATCTGAGAAGGCCACATCACTCGTTGGTCTAACTACTCACAGCTCCTAAACATATGCAGCCTATGATGAGAGGTGGCGAGTAACCAACAAAATCATCTGACCCACCTGTGTGAAATCAGAATTTTGAAAAAATGAATCCAACATCTTTTACTGCCTGACATAGTCGATCAAAAACACTGTTTAATGCTGTGACGTTGGGTATCAGCAAGATTTCTCATGCATGCAGGTGTCTGATTCAAGTTTTGTTGTCGTTTTCTAGATATTGGCCGTTCGGTCAAGATGGATGTGCCTTTCACGGTTTTCAGGGGATGATAGCGGTCCTGGCATCCATCAGTTTCATGGCTGCCATTGCTTGGGACAGATATCACCAGTACTGCACCAGTGAGTACAGTAATGTCTAATTCGCTGCCCAGAGGAGCAAAAAGTAGTCAGTCATAAATCACAAATAGTCCCTGTGTTAAGTTTGAGAATCATCACAACCTCTGCAATTCATCCTCAAGACTGTGTGTTTTGGGGTCTCTTAGCTAATTGTTTTGGTTATATGACCTGCAACTTTGCTGTGCTGGTTGACTCTCACCACGAGCAATTGCAGCAACAGATGTTTTTCCCAGAGGTTTTTGTAGACCAAATCAGAGCTAAAAGAAGAAGTAATATGAACCTTGATTCAATCACGTGGCTAGAAACAGCACTCCAAACGAGTGCTAATGCTGCTTTGTGTCTGCTAGAGGTAAAACACATGTTCGCCACATCAACTTTATAATGTGGCGATGTAGCAGCGTCGCATTTACATGTTGTTGCACTGACCTCAAGTGGCCAACAAGTCAATTATAGTCATATATGAGTGTCCTTTATAAATAATGCATCAGGGACAAACTGAATGCCTGAAGACCCCAGTGAAGTTTGTAACCCTCACTATAAGGGATTTGATCATCTAGTCCTAAAATAGAGTTTAGGTTCGGTCACATCTGCTTTTGTTTCTGGTGAGAAGCAGACAAACTCAACAGAAGCAGCAGAAAAATTTCAACACACATGTCATCATCTATAACTAAACAAACAAATTCAACTTGTATTACCCATAAATCATGATCAAACGTCTACTCGTTTTTACTCTGTAGGACAGAAGCTCTTCTGGAGCACTACTCTGACGATGAGCGGCATCATCTGGATTCTTTCCATCTTTTGGGCTGCTGTTCCTCTCATGGGATGGGGCGTCTATGACTTTGAGCCCATGAGGACTTGCTGCACACTGGACTACACCAGAGGGGACAGGTACAGCTGTATCAATAAAGGAATGATACTAAAAACTGGAGTGATAGCATGGACAAAATGGCCAGTTTGCTGTTGTGTTCATCACGATCAGTTCATATTACAATGTCAGCAAAAATGACGATAACTTGAGAAATATCACACTAGGTGTAACAAAAGCAGATATCCACAGTGTTTTGACAAATATTGACCTTATTTTATTTATTTTTATTTACCTTATTATTTTCCTACTTATCTCTTTTCCACAGGGACTATGTGACCTATATGCTGACCCTGGTGCTGCTCTACCTGACGTTCCCAGCTCTCACCATGTTTTCATGTTACGACGCCATCAACAAACACTTCAAGAAGATCCATAACTACAGGGTAAATGTGCTGCCATTTTCTCAAAATAGTTTTTAAAGGAACATTTTTTTTTTTTATTTTTGCATGCTAATGTTTGTGTTGGAGTTCAGGTTAAAATAAATACACCCACAAGCAGCTCTTAATCTGTGCACTGACAGAATGCACAACAATAAGTCATAGTGTTACTAAGAGTTATGTGCTGGAAGTGTTTCTTGGCCTGGTGATGTGATCTCTTCTTGTAATGAATGCAAATAAACACAGCCTGCACAAATAGTCCAGCTGTCAAATAATGCAAGGTGAAGTTTTTTAGAGGTTCAGTGGACATTTAAGTCACGATCTTCATGTAAATCCTGATGTATTTTAGGAAGATTGTTTCCATTGTCACATTTTTCTCATATCGATACAAACTTTTCCACTTCAGCCAACTTTTTTTTTTTTTACTTTTTGTCATTTCCATTGAGCTATTGTGTACGTGAAAATTGAAAATCTGTGAAAAGATAGCAAGATGGAAACACTTACCATGACGCTTTCCAGCCCTGATCACACCTATTGATGATATGATACTAGATTCTAACACTGCACATCTTTGGCCACATAAATGCAAAAAGTAAATCCCTCTCCCTCTGTGCCCTTTATCTGCAGTTTCTTAAAATGTGTTCTGCTCACGTGGCATTAACCTGTGCACACGAGCTACTAAACAATGAGCAGAGATCACATTATTCGGCTAAACTTTATATTCACCCTTTATCATTTCATCTTGTCCTCCTTGGTTCTTCAAATACATTATAACTGACTTGTTTTCTGATTTACAGCTGAATATTATTAATACCAACCCATCAATGTTCTAAATCGACTGTATTTCATGTGCCATATCCACAGTAACACAATGAACCTTGTTTCCTAGTTTAACACCAACATGCCCTTGAGGGTAATGCTGATGTGCTGGGGCCCCTACGTCCTCATGTGTATCTACGCCTGCTTCGAGAATGTGAAGCTCGTGTCTCCAAAGCTAAGAATGGTGAGCACTTTTTCAGTCTAATTCAATCTCACAGTTCATCGAAATGATGAAGAAGGAAGGAATTCATTTTACCAACTTAATATAGGATAATTCTCCTAATGTCCAATAATCATACAGGTTTTAAATAGACCTCCAGGTTAGCCAAACGTATGTGGAAGAAAAAGCAACAACAGAAACCTTGTTCATATCTTGGTTTAACTTTGACCCACTGCATTGTTGCACACACTCAGCCTTTTCCGTCTAATCAGGGATTTTAGAGATATTTCTGGAGCACATGAAGCACATTTTCACTTGCAAATAAAGTGGTCTGGATAATCTGGGTAATTCGTTTACAACTGACCTCACAACCTCATGTGTTCTGTTCTGTGGGGGCTTAATTGTAGCAACGTCTTTGTTGAATAAAATGTTTTCATAACCAATAGAAGTGATGCCCGAAACTACAAAAGTTGTGAGAAACTCAAACTGTCCTTTATCTCTTTAACAAGTACTGGAAAAATGCTTTTTTTTCTGCCCACAGGTGCTTCCAGTTGTTGCAAAGACAAATCCAATCTTCAACGCTCTCCTCTACTCGTTCGGAAACGAGTTCTACCGAGGTGGCGTGTGGCACTTCCTCACCGGGCAGAAGATCGTAGAACCGGTTATTAAGAAGTCAAAATGAAAGGAAACTCAATGTGTTCGGGCACAAATCCAAAACCATCGTTTGCTCTTACGATAGGTTTCTCATACTGTTGGCACGGTGTTGTATCATCACATCAGTGAGCCATTTAGATGTCTGTATATTTGTAATATTTTCACATGTGGACTGTAGCTAAACCTCAGGACAAACTCTACATTTGAAGCCGCCATAACGGCCTCATGCTGGATTTGTGTACATCTACAAAATGTGTTGCAGGTAATTTATCCATTTTTCAAATTCTTGCATTCTCTCTACAGCAATTTGTATCCTCACTGCACTGCCTTGTATCCTCACTGCTGTTTTAGACCACTGACAATAAATGCATTGTGTGGCTGTTCCTCTACTGTGCTCCATCTACTTTAAAGTGAGTTTCAACCTGAGTAACTGAGCTGCTGTAAGCAAGACGCCTCATTTCTGTCCTTTCATGACACGGTCGTCTCAAGCATTCGCTAAGTAGATTAATTAACTGTTTTTGTTAGGAAGACAGTTTGAGGTGATGTAACTTCTATATATAGTGATGAAGCATTTACAGTGTTAAGACTGTATTATGCACTTGTGCTATATATCACACCTGAGTCAAATCCCGTACTATTCAGATGCATAAACGGACAAATAACAAGGTAGAAAAAGTTTTTGATTTTTTTTTAATCTCGTGGTGCCTTACCTTAGAGCTACTCATTAAAATTTTATGATGTATTCTAGTTCAGATTCCCCTAATAGAACTTTTTTTTAGCTGTTTTGCACTTTTCTTTACACTGTGATGAGTTGTTAAAAATGCACAGCCCTTTCTTGTAAGACCAATTGCAGAATCTGGCCGTAGCTGTATTTGCGTCCATGCACATGAACAAAGACTGTTGGTTAAATGACGGATAAGAAATGATGGAAGTAGACATAATTTAAGTCCCAGCTGATACCCACTAGTCATGTCAGACACATTAATAACGCCAGCGTTAAAATGTCTTTTGCTCTGTTGTGCCAGTGTCCTGGGATTGCATGCATGCCATTCTCTCTTTTTTAAACATGAGCCACATTTAAGCAGGTGTTACAGTGTCAGCAGCGGCACAGGAAAGACTACAACACTCTGAGCTCTGAGTTGCTAAATACATGCACTCCAGAAATAAGCCACAGTGAGACAAAGTCTCAGTCACACTAACCTCCAAGGTGACGGACGCTCTCGTCAGGCAGGTGAAATCCTTTCACCCTCGATGGCAGCCTGTCTTAACAGAGGAGGAGTCGGCCCTAATGAGCTACAGTCACACAGCTGTCCAGAAATAGTCCTGTAGAGTAATTACATTATAATAATAACACAGTATATTTAACTCTTGAATTGTAGTGTTGTCAAAACAAAACGGAAAAGATTAACTCCTCTTTCAAGCCCTGCTGGCAGCACTGCTTTAAGGATGCTAATGTCAGCAAGTCCACTTTGGTCCAGACTGAAATATTTTTCAAATGGATATTAGATGGATTTACAGAGACATTCAAGGTCCCCAGAGGATGAATCCCACTGACCACCATGAGGTTGATAATAATGGTTTTGAGTGAAGTCTCAAGAACAATTGGAAGGATTGTTATGAAAGTAGGCAGACAGATTCATGTTCCTCTCAAGATCAAACTGTAAATGTGTCCAATACTTTGGTTGATAACTAACTACCTGCAAAACTGATGACATTATAATTGGCAACAACACTTTGAGTTACTGAAAATTAGCAGATGTTAGCATGCTAACAGGCTAAAGTGAAATGATGAACATAATAAACAGATCTGCTCAGTATGTTGAAGTATTTAGCTGAAAGCACACAGGGCCGTTAGCACCTCTGTGCTGTTAGTCTTGTTACATTACAGTACAGGGACCCATACATTTATTTGAAAACTTTATATTTTTGTGTGTATTATTTCTTCCTTTTAAAAGTCTCACCAAGGAGCAGAAATTAAGTGTAAACTGAAAAGTTGAATTTGTAAAAAAAAAGAAGAAGACAGAAGCTGAGTCAGGAACGCTGACTCTTTAGTTTCGGATGTTCTTCGAGCACTTGAACAAGCTTTTCTCATTAGCAGGTATTAAATGTTGAGCATAATCATGCACTTCCTCACCAACTCTACTGAACAGGGTTTTTCTAAGACTGAAGAATCCGACAGATTAGCATCAGATTCTTGGAACCAGTCGTCCCGTTGACTGACAGCTAATTACAAGTCAGTGTGTGGACTAGTGATCTAATTCAGTCAGGGCTGTAGATGGAAGCAGCAGGAATAGCAACAAGCTCACACAGAGAAAGGACAACTTGTTACAGACATAGTTGCACTAAACTTTCTCCCAACACATTGTACCAATAACTAAAACTGATTACAACCCTTTTGAGTCAATAGAGACAGAATTTGGATCACCATTCACCCACAAGGTGAGGTGAAGGTGTCCCTGCTTGCGCGTGATGAGTAATGAGAAGTGTGTTAAATCACAGACAGATGGTGTACAAAAGAAAAACATCTGCCACAAGACAAACAGCAGCCCCACCACTCATGGGTGCGCACGTGTGACATGATCAGAGAGATTTAGTAAATCAAGAGTCAGATTTTGACCTACAGATCACCAGAGCTGTTGCCAAGAATGCAGAGTTCCCTCAGTGAAGTCCTATCTCACTAACAAATCTTTGCTGTCAGGTCAAAATGTTTCCAAACTTTCAATCATCTCATCACCAGTTTTCTCCTCTCTTCATATGGTTACGGTGCATGTCGCTGAAGTTTAACACCAAGTCTGTCAAACTTCAGAAGCACTAGTGACATTTAAAAAGTAACACTCATTGTGTTTAAAAGGTGTTAAAACTGAAAGATCACTCATTTATTATTTTTCTAGCTCACTATTTGTTTTTAAAGACGGAGCTGTAGCAGCATTATCAGTGATCTGCAACGTTGCCCTCCTGAGTTTTCCTCATTCGAGTAAAAGTTCTCATTGAAGAATGAGAACTTTTACTCACTAATAATCACATAGTTCACACTATGTGATTATTTCACATAGTTCACACTATGTGATTATTTCTCCCCGTAACCATAGGAATATAACTCAGGTGTAGAAATATTGGAATAATAATATAGCAAAAGTGATAAATCCCTAAATGATTGTAGAGTGTAAATAGGTTGTTGAAATCCCTACAACAAAAATATTGATGACATGACCTCACTGACAGCCCTGAAGAACAAAGCAGAATAATATGGATATCTATCACTCTGAAACTACAGATTTTGTTGTGAGCGAACAATATAAATGCTATTAATTATAGCTGGATTAGGTTTCTACAAAAATCTAAATGCATAATGATTTTTTAAAACTGGGATCATGCTTGAGGAGCACTTTATCGTAAACAGAATGAGATCTATATACAGGATGCGCTGCTGAGTTACAAATTGGGAAAGAAAAATAATAAATTGAGTAAAACAGACTTTGCTGAGTGAAAATCATTGCAAATTAAAGTTAGTGGTTAACTTTGTTTTGGCCCAAAAGGCACAGTGGTTGATGTTTAGGTTAGATATTACTTTAATAGTCATGATGTCACACTTATGTAAAAGACAATCAGGTCAAACGTTAGAGCCACTTATCAGAAATGAAAAGCAAAAGTCACTCAAAGAGTCCCACATGACACAGCAGGAAGAGTTGTGTCACATGACAGGAACAAAGGTCTTAACATAACTCTGTATGTGTCTCTTAATAAGCTTTCATGATTCCTACTTCACCAACGTTAACTCGTATTTCAACCACAACCACAAATGGCGTGACACTGCTCCTGTGAATTTTTTTCTTGAGATCATTTTTTAAAGACGTGAGTATAATCTGGATTAGATGACATTTGCGTCACAAGCCTTAAGACAACCTTTCCTCTGCTCTCATTTATTAAACCTCTGTCATATCGTCTTCGCATCACAGACCAAACCACCGGTTGTATCTCAACCCAGAGCACAAAGCTGACACTGATGCAGATGCTGCCAACTTACTTTAATAAAGAGCAGAGATTATATATATTTATAAAACCATAATATAAAAAGTGTTTATCCGATGGCTGCTGCTGTGCCAAGCCTCTCTCATTAGTGAAATTGGGCAGTTATTTCCTGTGGTGTGTTAATCCTCCTGTTGGTGTATTATTGCTGCCTTTTCCGCATCAAACCACCCACTGAACACAGTGGAAACACCCTTCTGTGGTCCTCTGAGACCATCACCCAATGTGCTGTTTTATAACATCAAACGGCATAAGTGAAAAAATAAATGCTCCTCGCCAGGACTGTTACACACTAATGCACACACACACTCAAACTGTAATAACAGCAGTGCATGCAGCAGAAAAATGGTATATAAATGAAGATTGTCACTCAGAGTAAGGAATAAGGTGAATGGGCAAATAGCACATCAATTTTATCTTAATTATTATTATTTGTTGTTGTAATGGTAGTAAAATTAGATCAGTCTAAGAGGACCTACTTTAACCTTTTTCATGGTGGAGCCATGCTATAAATTATATTTTAGTATATACATTGAATACAATTCTATTTCTAAATTAAAGAGTTTGAAGTTTCATATAAATAAGGTGACCAAGGCCTAACCCAAATTCCCCAACAACGCAATTTATTTATTCATTTCTAAACTCAGATTGGATTACTTGGATTAATCTAGTTCACTTGGATTGTGGATTATATGTTTATTTGCAGGTCTTCACCGCCCTCTACTGGCAAACATTGATAGCTCAAATTAAGAAATGAAAAACAATCTTTTATATTTTTTATGTGATCCTGGAAATACAAATTCTGATTTTACACTAGAGTAAAATAATCTAACATAGGCATGTAACTATAGGAGACAAAAAGTTTGTTTGTTTAATCTGAAGGTTCATCTAATGGCACTTCTAAACTGTTAATGTGGAATACTATTAGTTTACACTAATTATAATGATGTCAATCATTTAGTTTTTATTTAACTTCATGGAAAATCTCAGTGAATGGAAGTGATGGGATGAATTTTACAGGCTTTGTGTGCACTTGTAACATTTCACCACTCGGTGTCGCCGGTGGCTTGTGTTAATTTAGAAAAGGGTCCTTACATCCCCTCATTGTCAGCACGATTCCATTTCCGGACATAAGAACTGCGCGCGATAGTGTTTTTTTCTCTTTTTCTTTCTCCCTCCCATGTTGATACGCAGTTCTATCTATGTGGTTTGGCTCCTCGGCTAAATTTTGAAGAGCTGAACAGTTTTTCTTCTCATCCACATCAGACTGGGTGTTTGTGAGTGGGGTCGGGAGCTCTCCACTGCCTCGTGGTGCTGAAATCCCTTCAGCAGCAGTGGCTCGTATATGAGCAGGTGTTTGTGGAAAATGTACATGTAAAGCTAATATTATTATATAAAAATAAATAAATAAATAAACTTTCCCTGAAGCAGCTTCAACGTTGTGTGACCATTATATTACTTTTCCAAAAACATCTACACTTACAGAGACTCAGTGGCGAGAAATGAGTTTACAGTTCATGTTTGAAGTGTTTTCAGTTTTCAGTCTTCTTAAGATTTATATATAGGAAGAAGAAACGTATCCACTGTGTGTGTGTGTGTGTGTGTGTGTGTGTGTGTGTGTGTGTGTGTGCGTGTGTGTGTGTGTGCGTGCGTGCTCGCTATGTGTTTTGTTATTTGTTTCATCTTGAGTTTAATATTAGACAGATTTTCTTTAGTAAAGATTTATTACTGCTGATATCTCAGCTGTGCGTTTATATCTATGATTTTATACATGTGCGTTTAAGTCTCCCTCAACACCAAAGTCAAGAGTCACACACTGGACATTAAGAAAGCCTTTTTTTCTTCCAGACTCGTGCAGAAGGGTCGTGATGTGGTGCTCACTGGCTCTTATTGGTTGAAGTGATTGCTGCCATGGTTGGAAATTAACATAAAAGAGGCAAGTGGCGAAGGGATCCACTTGGGGGCAAGCTGGTGATGCGTCATAGCTCTTGGTGAAAAGAGGAGACCGAAAAAAAGAGACTAAAATAGCGCCCAACCTGCGGGTTAATGTGCACCAATGGCCACGAAGTCACTCATGGACTCAGAGCTGAGCGCAAAAGTGCCACAGGTGATAGGAGGTATGGACACGGAGAGGAGCGCGCTGGAGCGTCCTAGGTGTTGCAAATAAGTGACAAAAATCGCTCCAAACAAACTTTGCCATGTAAGATTAGCGCCCGAAAACCTCTGCACGGTGCAGAAAATCTACGATTTCAACACGTCACTTCTCGGGAGATCATGAAACAACATCGGATGTGGCTGAGGCGAGGACAAGCTGAGGAAGCTGAGGAAAGCCGTCTTCACCGATGAAGCAGCCAAGTTCCTCTTCGCCTCTCCCTTTACGCACAGGCGAGGTGAGGACGGAGAGCATCACATCAATGTAGAGAAAACACCCATGAGTCACCCGAGGTGTTGAAAGATCGGCAGCAGACGGGAGAAGCACAACTACATTTTTTTAAAAATCAAAAATCGTTTTTTTAACGATGGATGGAGAGGAAGGATCATCCGGGCTGGTCAAATCAGCCGCCGTAAAACTGTCCGAGATGGGCGAAAGAACCAAGCAGTTAGGCACCGCGATAAAGGATCCTCACCAGCAAAGACGGATCATGTTAGTGATTGTTTGCGTGGCTCTCCTGCTGGACAATATGCTCTACATGGTAATCGTGCCAATTATTCCAGACTATCTTGCTGAGCTGGAGAGTGAGCAGTCAGAGCACGTCCACGTAGTGATGCACCCCAACACTTCAGCCAACAGCACAAGCCAAGACAAAAGCATCAAGGACAATTTAGATGTCCAGATAGGAGTACTTTTTGCGTCTAAAGCCATCCTGCAGCTGCTAGTTAACCCGCTGTCGGGAACTTTCATAGACCGGGTTGGATATGACATTCCACTTTTAATTGGACTGAGTGTTATGTTCGTGTCCACCCTCATATTTGCAATTGGGGAGAACTATGCGACGCTCTTTGTGGCCAGAAGTTTGCAGGGTCTGGGGTCTGCTTTCGCGGACACCTCTGGAATCGCGATGATAGCAGACAAATACACGGAGGAGGCTGAGAGGAGCAGGGCGCTGGGTATCGCTCTGGCGTTTATCTCTTTCGGGAGCCTGGTGGCGCCTCCCTTCGGGGGCGTCCTGTACGAGTTTGTGGGCAAGAGAGTTCCCTTCATCGTGCTCGCCTGCATCTGCCTGGCGGACGGCTTTCTGCTGCTGACAGTGATCAAGCCGTTCTCCAACAGGACTAGAGAGAACATGCCAGTCGGCACCCCCATATACAGACTCATGATTGACCCCTACATAGCCGTGGTGGCCGGGGCGCTGACAGTGTGCAACATCCCCCTGGCCTTTCTAGAGCCCACCATAGCCAACTGGATGGAGACCACCATGCACTCCACTCAGTGGGAGATGGGACTCACCTGGCTCCCAGCCTTCTTCCCTCATGTCCTCGGCGTGTATATAACAGTTAAACTGGCAGCAAAGCATCCAAATTTGCAGTGGTTCTACGGAGCTCTAGGTATGGTCATCATAGGGGCGAGCTCCTGCACAGTCCCCGCATGCAAAAGTTTTGGGCAGCTCATCGCCCCGTTGTGCGGCATTTGTTTTGGCATCGCACTGGTAGACACTGCCCTGCTGCCGACACTTGCGTTTTTAGTTGACATGCGTCACGTTTCAGTGTACGGTAGTGTTTACGCTATAGCTGATATCTCCTATTCTGTTGCATATGCTATGGGTCCTATTGTAGCCGGCCAGATAGTGCACACTCACGGGTTTGTACAACTCAATCTGGGTATGGGCCTTGTTAATGTGCTTTACGCACCAGCCCTGCTGCTGCTGCGCAACGTGTGCCAAATGAAGCCGTCCTACTCGGAGAGAGATAACCTGCTGGAGGAGGCTCCGCAGGGGCTGTATGATACTATCAAGATGGAGGAGAGGAGAGCTAAAAAGAAGGGTTACAGCTCAGCAGGGAACTGCTTGCCAGTAGATGAAAACGGGTTTGACCCTTTCAGAGCACAGCGGTCCTTGTCAGAAGAGTCGTCCGGTCCGGAGTTCACTTAGCCCGGCCACACTCTGACCGCCCCACCCCACCACCCCCGAAACATTCCCCAGGAGAGATTTGGAGACGAGGCAGGCAGGTTAGTCTAGTAACTGAAACTTTTATGTAAGTACCGATGTGCAATATAAACACCCAATCACCAAAATCATGATTGTGTGATGCGTTTTTCCAAAGTTTAACTTTTCGTTTTGACTGTGATTTCATTGTGTCGAACAAGTCTACGTAGCGTTTGTCATGGACGTGTAACTGGAGTTTTGTGAGAGATCTATCAGCTACTGTTGAATCTGTGTGTATCACTGAGTATTGTAAAAAGATATAAATAGATAAATGTGCGTACAAGATTATATGGGACCAACTATAAGCAGCACATTTCCCCCTTACACAAAAATAGCCTATATTTTTTGTCTCTGAGGAAACTTTTTTTACTTGCACATCAAAGGCCTGATTTCCCTTTTTTTGTTAAGAATTTCGTGAATTTCAATTTTGTAACAAGTGGGCCTGTTTGTTATTAATTTTTCTTTCAAATGTCTTATGTTGTTTGAAATTAAATGTATCATAATATCTGGATTTTGTACATATGTGGATATATGCACAATGTAAATTGTTCAAACATACGTGGACCTCTGCAAAGTGTGTGTGTTTGTGCGCGCGCGCCTGTATGTATGAAACATTTTGTCAAAGACGTAGCTAAAGAAGTCAGTCTCCTTAAGATGAACAAGTATGTATTCATTTATCAATTGTCGTTTTAATAAATCTCTGTTCGGATCCGTGTGACGGTGGTGATTTCATTCTTATTTCAAGCTTTACAAACCAAATAAGAGAATAAAATGAATTTAGATTATTAAAGGGATTTAAGTTACACATTGCTCTTCAAGAAATATCAAAGCACCACGGTGGAAAACATTATTTGAATTGCATTACGCATGAAAAGTGGAAAAATGTATGTTTAGTTTAATTCAGACTTTTGATTTCCACAAGTTACATCTCAATCCGGCACATCCGGAGAGGACAAAAGCAGCGCACATGAGCCACAATATGGACATTAAAAAGTATATAAATGAGCAGATCCGAGTGCGCAATAGTTTAGAAAATTTGCTGCAAAACACAGATTTCATTTCCTCAGAAGTGCTCCAGCACTGTCTAAAACCAGGCTGACAAAGTGTGCAGAAAGCGCAGAGCAGAAATCTGAACAGTAAAAGCACCATAACTGTGATCTCTGTCCACCCGCAGGACCATCACAGGACCGATGAATGACACCAGAACAGACCCTCGCTCCCTTTTTATATATTAAAATTATTATCGGATGCGGGGGGGGGTGAAGTAAGCTGTTAGATAATATGTTCCGGCGAATAGATTTCGATGGGAGGAGTTTCTTGCCTCAAGGGGGTAGGTAGACGCAAACACCTTCAGCATCTTTTCCAAGGCGCGCTCTAACGTGGAGTCACAGCCTTATGGCGAGAAGAGGGGGAGCAGCCCGGCGCCTGCACGGAGCTTTACACTAATATGGGATTTGACGGCGCGGACGTGGGAGGCGATGTGAACTTCCACACACTGCTCTGACCTCTTGAGTGGAGCACTGATCAGGTAAAGCAACTTTTTTTTTCACTTTGAAATTATTTTTTTAAAAAAGGGGGGGTTTTGATTCATTAAAAAACGAATGAGTCTCTGTGGTGCTGAGCTAAGACGATTATTCACCTTAAAAACTCATTTAAACTACTTTAAAAGTCCACTTTGCTCTGAGGAAGATTTTTCAAAAGTTTTCAGATTGTCAATCATTTCACTTGGGTTCAGTAAAACCAACTAGCATCCAATAGTTGAATATTTGTTTCAAGATATTGGCACTGCTTTATCAAAATGCCAGTGAAACTGTTTTTTTTCCTTCACTTTACTGGATAAAATTGCCATTTGTTTGAGGAAAAACATGTTTTTCCGACTGACGCAAAGATGAAATGAGTTTTTAAGATGCAAATCTCTTTGCAGTGTTGAGCGATGAGGCGTATCTGGAATCTGGAATCCAAGGACATGCAACAAATTGCATTAGACTGCGAAATGATGAAGAATGGAAGCCCACGGGTTCACTTTCAGACAGCATCATGTAGCCCCATTGATCAATGGGCCTAATTTATTTACTGTATTTTTTTTCCCTCTCAAATGTCTTGACATGTTTGGAGCAGGGAAGGCTGAGCGCACACGGTCTCTACAGGGTCTCCACATTGTTTTCCTTTGACGGACTGGAAGATGCCAATCTTGGAGAAAGAGACGGTCAGAGACCAAAACAGCCAAGTATGAAAACATGTCACTGTTTCTATGGTGAAAGTGTTTTTTCTTTACATCATCTTTAATATTTGGAAGCTGTTGACACTGAGCGCTGTCCGCGGTCCTGAAGTTGACAAAGTGCTGTAGTTCAGCACCAGGAACAGCGGCAGCTTCAGTTACCTTATCTGACCGCTAGGGGCGAAATGAAAACAGGCCTTTCATCTTTCAGGGGTGTAAAACCATCACATTAACACAGTGCATGTTTTTTCTGCACTTAAATAAGCATTGAGCCAGTGGTGGATTATATCATAATGGAGTTTGCATTATGTTCTCTGTGGTTTGATTGAATTTGATTTTGTTTGGGGTTTTTTTCAAGGGCAAAAGTTTATAGCTTACCAAAAATAATATATATAACATTTCCAGGAATCCACAGCTTAACAACTTATTTAACAGTCCCAATGTACTGGTCAATGCTACCACTCTGGGTTACTAACAGTACCATCATGCAAATGATCAAACATCAGACAGAAAAGATAATCAATTAGCATTTTCCATCCATAAAAAACAAGAGTGGTTGTAGGTCCCACGAGGCTGTGGGACTTGAAAACACTTGAAGCATTTAATATGAATTATTAACTCACGGATCTAATAATAAAAGCATAAAGAAAAGATGTGAAGGAATAACCCCTTTAACTAATGAACCCTCAGTGAATCACAGGAAAGGTACAAAAATGCTCAACAGCTGCTGATCTTTCATTGCTGGTTCTAAGTGTTCACACCAGTTGTACTGTTGTTTTTATGGCATCAGGTGCTGCCAAAGGTCCCCGTGCCACCACTGAAACAAACCCTCGACACGTACTTGAGGTGTGTCCAACAGCTGGTGAAGGAGGAGCAGTTTAAGAAAACAAAAGCCATCGTGGAGAAGTTCGGGGCTCCCGGAGGCGTCGGAGAGGTTCTCCAGAAGAAGCTTCTAGAGAGGAGGGACAAGACGAACAACTGGGTAAACTCTCAGATCTACACAATCAAAAACACTGCTGTTGTTTGCTGCCGGTGCTGCAACTTGAAAAAGACAGAAAAAAAGAACAAATTCTACTCAGCTCCCCCCCTTTTCAAATAAAGAGCCCTGACTCAAACCCTAATTAATGAATTTTCTTCAGTCATCACACTTTTTGCATCATTTATTATCATTATTATGGACAGTAATTGTACTAAGCATCAGCTTTGGTTGTGTGTTTTCTTGTAATAATAAGTTATCGAACTCTGCTTCTGCTCTATTTAGTCTGAGCATAAAAATGAAAATTGCTTCTGATTTTGCCACCAAGATGATCAGATTCCTAAAATGATACATAACCTACTCATGAAAGAGTTAAAAAAAAAAGTGAAACTCATGGTAATAAAGATTTATTGGAGCCTCTGCTCTGCTTTTGTTGCTTCAATCTCTCCTCCTGCGTCTGGGTGATCGGTCAGTCCACAACTCATCCAGCTCAGTGACATCTATCACGCTCCCACTCTCACTTTCCTCTGGCAGTGATACACTTTACTCCACTGCACACAGGTCTAAGCTCCAAAAGTAATAACTTGAGTAGAAAAAAAAAAATAGCCAAAAATGCTTAACGAACCAACATTTCTCAAAAAGCGTCGCTGTGTTTTTATTCAGGTGTATGATTACTGGCTGGAGGACATGTACTTGAACAACAGGTTGGCGCTACCAGTCAACTCCAGCCCTGTCATGGTGTTTCCTAAGCAGACGTTCAGAGATCATAAAGATGCCCTCAGGTATGTGCTGGACGTTTGGTCCTGCTGTTCTTCAGACTATAAAATGTTTGTATGTGCTGAGTTTTGAGGATGTTTCTCTGACAGAAACTACTACTGCTGTGTACTGTCTGTGTAGGTTAATGAAGGAGCAATTAAAAAGAAAACCTTACCCACTTTCTCCTGAAAAAACAACTATTGCAGTATGATTAATCGGTCAGTTAATCGGTCAAAGGGGCTTTTCCCATGATTGGATGATCATACAGGAAACAAAAATATTTATCTTGTGACAGCAGCTAAGCAAACAGAATTATTCTCAATGTGGATTCATCTCCTGATTATTTTCTAAATTAACCAATCTGTCAAAAAATGTCAGAAAATAGAAAATGTCAGAGAAAAGTAAAAAAAAAAAAAAGAACTCCCACCAGAGTCCAAGGTGACATCTTCAAATTGTTTGTTTTGTCCAAAGACCCAAAAAGTTTCTTTCACATAAGACAAAGAACAGAAGTAAATCTTCACAACTGAGGAAGCTGGAACCTTTAAAATGTTTTGATGTAAAACTGACTCAAACTATTCATCAAACATTTACAAACTGCAGATTAATTTTCTGGAGATCGACTAATTGTTTAAACCCTGTTGGAAACTCTCTCTCTCTCACTCCAATACTAGTGTCCCTCTGTTCCTGCATTTCAAACCAACAAGCCAAATGTTTACTGCTCATTCTCTGACAACTTTGAAATCATTGTGGGAAATGTAGGAAATCTCAAACTGAAGTAGAAGCACATAGATGCACCAAGTTCCATAAAGAAAAACTAAATCAAAATACGTCATGTCACACAATAACTCCCAAACTGCACTGAAGATGACAGATTTTGGGTTACAGACTGCTTGACAGTATCTGATGAATGAAAACATCCACTAAGTGTAGAGAGTAAAGTTTTCCAACTACAATAAAACATCATCACTAACAATACATGGTACACAGTATATCACTCAGTTTCTGCAGCCACTCACAGTTTATGTTCTTTTCAGCAGGCACGGACTCAGATTAAGATCTGAATTACAGACATGGAGAAAATCACTGGCCAAATCTCTGCTCGTTATTAAATGAGTCATGTTCCACCAGACATTACACCAGTCCGTCCAGCCCTGTAACTCAACATTAGCTTTTGTCAGCTCGTGCTGCACTAACTGAATACTTCCAGAGCACCCCATGCTGGTAATCTACTGACACAGACACTTATTAGATTGGGAGTGACAGGACCAAGCTCTCCACAGAGACTGCTAGTCAGACCTCATTTAGGGGTGTGGTGCGCTGCGGCCGCCTCCTTTGTATTGATCTGGCTTTGGACGTAATAACACCAAGACAAATGACACACAACATAGGACCTGACAGGGCTCTGTGTTTTCGCTATTTGCCCACACCGCCCACTCACACATACAGAGCAGCTCTCTCTCTCTCTCTCTCTCTCCCTCACTAACACAGATAAACACACAGCTTGCCCACTGTATCCTAGTAATTTACCATAATGTGATTACTGTTAGTCCTCAGTGAGATGAAAGTATATCCAATCCTGATCACCAGCCTGTTTGCTGTGTATGTTCTGTGTTTCACGGCAAACTGTTTTTTTTCTTGCTCTTAAGATTCGCTGCCCGTCTCATCAGAGGAGTGTTGGACTATAAGGCTCTCATTGATGCGTAAGTTTTGCCTGTAATGCATTGCCCGTCACCCTGTGTGTCCTGCACCTCATCTATGTTATCTCCGCAGAGTAATGTCAGTATAATTCAAAGTGCTGAAGTCAGAGTCCTCCGAGGTAATTTGATGTGTGTGATTATGTCGCTCAGACGAGCACTGCCAGTGGAGTTTGCTCGAGGCCAGCTAGCTGGGACCCCTCTGTGCATGGAGCAGTACTACCGTCTCTTCACCTCCTACCGCTACCCAGGGCCGAAGACAGACATGCTGAAGGTCCAGATGAACACAGCCTCCTCAGCACCGGAGCACATCATCGTGGCGTGCAAGAACCAGGTCAGGACGCTGGCCTCTGAGGAGACTTTTCACGCTTGATCACACTTCAAACTGGAGAGGAAAAAAATGCAACATTTAAGTAAATGAATAAAGAGATGTTTTAACATTGTATTCAGTTTATCGACAGGTGCAGAAAGGTGAGCGTTGTTCTCCAAAGCCGTCAGTATATCAGACATAAATCCATTACTCTTTATAGATTTTAATGCCTTTTTCTTACCACTAGAGAGGTGGTGGAGTTACCACTACATGCAGCAACACTGGCCTCTAGTGCAGATATTCCCTCATCAGATTTCAGATTTTAAAGGACTATTCTAAACCAGCTACAAAAGACATTATCTGTTCTGTCAAGGGGCCATCTTTGATTGTAATGTGTTACAGAAACGGGGGCATCACTGAAGTACATTTAAGGACATTGAATTTATAAAATGCTCAATTACAAACATGTCTCAAAGGTCCTTAAAGAGGATCAGCTTGCCTTCATTAAATGAAGAAGCAATTAGTCACAAGAAATTTGGTGAAATACAGTTTGCAAAAAAGGGGAGCAAAATGTAGTGCAAGATGAAAAAACACCACAAAACTACAGTAGTATACATAGATATATATATAATGCAGAACAGGCTTAACAATATGACTAATATCAGTGTGTAATCATTTAACTGACTGTATCTATAATTTCCATTTCCAAATGGATAAGAGAGCAAAGCCTTTTTCAGTTTGAAAACACTGTGCCCTTATGAAATTGCAAAGCATATTGCTACCTAGGCGTGTTTAAGTGTCTATTTGAATATTTACAATAGCAGACACTGTGGATGTGGCCATGTTCGTATCTTACCTCCCTTTCTGAGCCACTGGAAAGCTCCACGAGACCAGCCCTCTTACCACATACAGTACATAGTCCAGCGCACTTCCAGAAGCCCCTGTACCAAACCATCTCCTGTCTGTGCCGAATTCTCGTTGAGTCCTGACTAATAATCCTCTATACAGAATACCATAAATGCACAACCAACATCTGCTTATCTTAGGTCCAGGGCTACTACTTTGATTATATTTGTGCCTTTAGATTGTCACGGAAAAAGGCATAGTAGTGGCTCTCACCTGGAAATGGTTCTGGGAACTAACTGTCTTTGACACATCAGGGCTAAAGGAGAAACAGACAGTTAGTTAAATTACTGTTGATTCAATCTGACACTTTGAAAGCTTCCTTGAGTCACATGTTTAACTGATCGCAGTAGGAAAAAAAAATTTCAGGTAGCAATGGGCCCTATTTATCTCAGCTGTTTAAACACTGTTCGACAGTAACAATAAACACAGATATAATGGAATATTATCAGGCAAAAGCACATCTCAACACAAGTCTTCACTATTACAGAATATGATGGATTAGTTAAGAAACACATAATTTCTGTGATCTGTTTTTCTCACCAGTTTTTCGTGTTGGATGTAGTCGCAAACAGCAAGCAGCTCAACGAGGCAGAGCTCTTTTCCCAACTGGAGAAAATAATGAAAATGTCAGAAAATGCTGAAGAGAGACTCCCTCCTTTAGGCATCCTGACATCTGATGGGAGAACAGAATGGGCACAAGCCAGAGATACACTAATAAAAGGTCTAATTTTCTCTCATTTGTATCCCTTTTAGAATTTTTAAACTGAAGTTGTAAAATCAAATAACCCAAAGACATATGTCATCTCCATATCTCATATCCAGATCAAACCAACAGGGACTCTCTTGCCCTGATTGAGAGCTGTGTGTGCGTGGTGTGTCTGGACGAACACAGTGGTCTGGAGCCCAGTGATACCACCAGGGCCTTGCTGATGCTGCATGGCGGTGGCCGTGAGAAGAATGGGGCAAACCGCTGGTATGACAAGTCAATGCAGGTAGGACTCCGTTCAGAGCACTTCAATCCTCCATGAATTTGTAATTTGGTCTGTTTAACTAATCCACCTTCCCTCAGTTTGTCGTAGGAATGGACGGGATATGTGGAGTCGTGTGCGAGCATTCGCCTTTCGAGGGAATAGTCCTGGTGCAGTGCTCTGAATACGTGATGAAATACATGTAAGTCAGTCCATCTCCACAAGATATAATCACACACTGAATACTGTTGTCTCAACAAATGCTCACGAGGCCAACACTGAAGGGAGTGCTGTGGTTGTCCTGAACAGAACAGGGAGTCCCTCCAAGATGGCGATGGCTTCCAGCATCAGAGAGCTTCGCCCTCCAAGAAGGCTGCTCTGGAAATGCAACTCACACATTCAAGGACACTTAAAAGCATCTGGAGACAGACTCCAGAAGTACGACCAACACAAAAAAACACATAACCATATCTACAAATAATATCTTTCTATACACATCAGGACTCATGCCCTCTGTGCTTTCTCCTCCAGGCTGGTGAATAATCTTGACATGGATGCTTTCAAGTTCAAGGTGTATGGGAAAGAATTCATCAAAAAACAGAAGATGAGTCCAGATGCGTTCATACAAGTTGCCTTACAACTTGCATTTTACAAGTAAAGTACACTCGTAATTTATATCTTCAAAATTTCTGGAAAAAAAAAATCTCAATATGCCCTTTCAGAAATGTTAATATTGCCGCAATCATGCCCGTCATATTCTCAGGTGCAGTGGGAGGCTCGTGTCCACCTATGAGAGTGCGTCCATTCGGCGTTTCCAAGAAGGTCGGGTTGATAACATTCGCTCTGCCACCCCTGAGGCCCTGGCCTTTGTGAAGTCCATGACAGATGAGAGGGCCACTTTCACCGTGAGTCATTTTTCTCACTTTGACCCCCAATTACAGAGTAACTCCCACATTACTGTTCATCACACCTGCTTAAACGAAACAGGTGCAACCAGCCGCCCCGGCACACAGCATGCAGTGTCCCCATTCAGACAGATGATCTCTCTGCAGATTTAAGAGGTCTATGAAAAATGAAATTACTTGAAAATGAAATGAAAGTCATTGGTCTACTTGACTGGTCTAAAAATTGTTTTTTTTAAACCATTTTTCATTTCTTCAACAGGATTCAGAAAAAATCAAACATTTGATGGATGCAATTAATGCCCAGACAAATTATACAATTGCAGTAAGTATTTTAAACCATTTCTACTATATATATATATATATATATATATATATATATATATATATATATATATAAATGTGAATTTAAATGTGTCAACAACTAAACATGATGTCAAAATGTTGTTTCATCCATAAAAATGCTCACTCCCTGGTGACGTAAAGGAACAGCACCTACTCACTTTATTACTGAACGTTAGATGGAAAGACTGACACACTATCTGTACATTAAATATTATACTAATTTTGCTTCATAAACCTTCACAGAGTGCGGCAGCTGCAGTCACCTTAAACTGATATCTGTTACAACAGATTCAATACAAGACATAGTGACCACTTTTTTGGCAGAAAAAAGGAATATATTTGAGTGGGGTAACACTTAAAGAAGAGGGACTATAACTCAAAATCTTTGGCACAGTCCATAATAGGTGGCATATGATGGAGCCTGACCATTAAGAGCCTTGTAGGTAAGGAGAAAGATTTTAAACTCTATTCTAAATTTTACTGGAAGCCAATAAAGAGAAGCCAGTACAGGAGAAATATGATCTCTTCGCCTAGTTTTTCCTTTTTCTTCTCCTAGACAAGTACAGAGAGAAGTCCTCTGTCTGATGCCATATTCCAATCATCAGAGTCTATATGGTCTGTGGTCCATCTAATTCAGTGAGCACGATCTGCAGTCTAATGAAACGAGAGCTCTGTGAGGTACTGGGGCTGATATCGAGGTCCTAATTGAAAACACTTCATTATTACTAAGCAAAATAATATTTTTCAGGCTATTACAGGGATGGCAATAGACAATCATCTCCTTGGGCTTATGAAGATTGCGAAGGAGCTCAATATGGAGAAGCCAGAGATCTTCTGTGATGAGACTTATCTGACCAGTAACCAGTTCATCCTTTCCACCAGTCAGGTAACATGTGATTACTATTCTATTCTGACAAACAACGTTTCCTCACCTGAAATTATTGCTTTAATGTGCTCATGATTGACAACGGCCAACAAGTAGAGTATATGCACACATACATATCCTTCCTCGGATCCCTGAGACATCAAGTTCAACATTTGCCGCGCCTCAGGACAGGTAACGTGATGAAACAGAGGGATTCCTCTATAGGGACAAAATGAGAATTATGATTTGGATTTAGAGTTATCATTTGATGAGGATAAAGAACACAGACGAGACACTGTTGAGGAAATGTTGGTGCTGATAATATTTTGCTGCTTAACATATAATCCAAACTAACTTACTCCTTATGAGAGCAGAGGTACAGTAGAGAAAGATAACCTGACTTCAACCTGCAAATTTGCTGCCACCTGAAATCAAGCCTGCTAATGTTTTTGGCACATTAAAAACATTTGTTTGTATATATTTCAGGGTGTGAACACACTTTGAAGGCATGACTGTATTTAACACTAAGCTGTAGAGTTAATGGCCGAGGGAGAAGTCTCTCAAAAAGAGTCACTACCACTGTAGTCACTGACTGAAACTGCAAAAGTACTGTACTGCACTTCAGACACAACAAAACTTTACAAAATGACTAATTAAAAATATTTGGTTTACGCTGGTGTTTTCAATCCGGCTCTATGCTTCCTGTTATAGTCTTTTTAATTGGACACCCTGCCAGACTCATTTACTGCCATCGGCACTGAATTTATTCACTCAGACCGTCTCTGTATGTACTGTAACTTTAGCTTTCCTGTCAATACTTGATTAATCATTAATTGATCAACAGAAAATGTATCTTATGGGCTATTTATCATGAAAAAAATGTCAACCATTTGTTATTCTCCAGCTTGTCAGATTTGAAAATTTGCTGTTTTTTTTGTTTTATATCATTGCAAATGCAATGATGGTTGGACAAATGAGCTATGAGCCTAATGTCACATTAGGCTCTGCGAACTTCTAATGAACATTTTTCTCTATTTTCTGGCAGATTTGTCCTCTTGACTAACTAAACTGGTGTAACTCTGACTGTGTCCTCTTGCATCCAGGTCCCCACCACAGTGGAAATGTTCTGTTGCTACGGCCCGGTGGTGTCCAACGGCTATGGCGCCTGCTACAACCCGCAGTCAGACCACATCTTCTTCTGCGTGTCTAGTTTCTGGGAGAACACAGAGACGAGCTCGGTTGTTTTCATCAAAGCCCTGAACGAGGGCCTGCTGGAAATCAGGGACCTGTTCAATAGAAACAGCGCTGCAGCTACCAAACTGGCTGATAGCAGGCAGGGAGCCGGCCAGCCTCATAAATCAGGGAAGTAAGCCATACTGAGAGAGTACGCCCACTCAGCTGCTCACTCAACACTCTTACTCTTAGACTTTAGCTTAGTTTTAGATTTTAGCTTAGTTTTAGTAGTCGAGATGCCTTTGTGTGTCTTTGTTGTTGGTGCAATAGTGTTCTTTTAACAACAAGAAAGCCTTAAAGTTCATATATAGTATCTAAATATAAAAAAATGTGAATGAAAAGTGGAAGACATGTTTTTTGGATGTGTGTAGACATCAGAATGACGTTGGGTCCAACACTGACCCCGCTTGACTCGGTAGACTGAGATTAACTGGTCTGCTGCCTTTAGGAAACTGAAGCCATGCCTGCTTTGTAGCACTGATACGAGGAGAAACTCCTCTATCAGAGAGTGAATCAAATGAGTGATCCCAATGTATATCTCAAACACGTAGAGTAGTAATGTAACATACATGACAGGATCCTGTAAAAAAAAATATATATATATACAAAAAAAGTATACTTAAGTGACTTATAACAATCATGACATCCTGTAAATGTGATCCTGCCAACCTGTTCCACTTTGTGTGTGCCATCATGTTAACAACAACCTGGATCAATTATACTATAAGATCCATTTTGATGTGCTACAGTTGTTTTTACTCTTGTACTGTTTAAGCAGTTATGTAGATTTGTTGATTCTATTAACACCGTAAGTTTGCCAAAGAGGTTGTGTGTATGTGAAGTCTGTCTGATGAGGCACTTTAAGATATAGTATTCATATAAAGATATGAATCAATAACTGTACTGTAAATGTAGAGGACGGGTTATGAATAATTTGTGTGGTGGGAAAACATGTGATATGGTTTCAGTGGCACATTTGAAGTCGTCTAGTCTTACTGTACTTATGTGTTCTATATCATAGCAATAGTTAAGTGTGGAGTGTAATGAACAGTGAAACTTTATCAGCAAAATGCAGTCCAGTGGTGACTGAGGCAAACCACTGTGTCCATGTGTATATAAGAGCTTTGTATTTGCACCTAGAGGTAGAATGAGGATAGGGATGTACTGTTACATTGTAGGTACTTTGTGCAATAACACGATAGCAAGTGCAGTGAGGGTATATGTGCAATTTGCCAAATCAGTTCTTTAGATGCATGAAGCTTATCTTATATCAAATTAACTATTGTTGCTATTTTTGATATTCAGAAAAACCAGACATTATCTATGACATTAGAATGAATCATGGCAATCTACATCATGCATGTTGTTTTGGTCAAAAATGTCCATTCAAAGTGTGGGGTGACTTAGATTGTTCTACAAATGTATATTGTGGGTCTTGTTTCAATCTGTGGTGGTTCATGTTAAAGCAAATCAAATCTGTGGTCTTTAACGGTGAAAATATGAGGATAATTGTTGTCCTGTGTCCAGATCACACTTGTTTCATATGCATCTATCTATCATCAGCCAAAGCGAATGTGAATCATGTCAAGGAAAGACTATAAGGGATACGAATGCATGTTTATTCTTACATACTAACTGTATTTTTATATGTTCACATGAAAAGCTTATTTAATTACATGATAAAATACTGGTAAACGGTACACATAAGTATCAAAATGCCTTAAAATAAAGTGATGCAAATTATTTTCCATAATCCCTGCCAGACTTTAACTCTGGTGATGTTGATTTGATCTGTTTCTACTTGGTGTTTGTTGTCTAATCTGAGTGATACATGTAAAAGAATGTAATATTCGTCACGTGTTATTCAGTGAATTTTCCCTTTGTCTGATTCATAAAGTGTAACTAATAATCCCTGTGAGTAAATCTGGCTGTTATATCTATCGTGCCACAGCATAGCATTAATATGTCACACTCATCCATGGTAACATTTTTGTGAATGGTAATTAATGTATAACATTGACAGGGAGAATATAGTGTTTTAATATTCAGTGAATGTTCAGTGAAATCTCACATTAATCATCATGGAAGTCAAAACAAAAGGCTTATTTATTTTTTTAGGCTACAATATTTTGTTGATAGAGGACATTATCAATTTAAGCTGTTACAAAACTGTGGTGTAGCAAAAACTCATGCTCAATTCAAGAAATAAAATGAATTTCAAACTATCTAATGGTGTCAGTATTTTCTGTTATAACTGAAGCTCATCTAGCTAAATTTCCTTAATTTATCACTCTCAACTTAGTTTGGTGGCACAGTAAGGTATAATGGAAAAATGAGGCCATCCCAGTGAAATTGATATGCTCAGTTTATGCTGAAAACAAATGTACAGAGCAGTTTTGAT
The DNA here is from genome assembly GCF_042242105.1 of Pempheris klunzingeri. Lineage (NCBI taxonomy): Eukaryota > Metazoa > Chordata > Actinopteri > Acropomatiformes > Pempheridae > Pempheris > Pempheris klunzingeri. Next base: position 7,893,984 of record NC_092031.1, on the reverse strand, counting down.
GACGACCGGCCTGATTTAGTTACAGTGGATACTAACTTTTTTAAGTCTGCTTAATTAAGTCTGAAATTTTGTGTTTCAGTGTGACTCCACCCCATACCCAAATTTACCAGTATGCAGTATGGAATTGGGATACGGCTTACTATCTAAAACTGTATGTACAATCTAATCTATGTGACTTGCAGCAGAAATTTGAATCCAAAAGTCCTTTAATTACACCATTAACTTCTGGATTTTCACACTCAGTCTGCATAATGACAACAATTACGTTTGTAGCAATGTTCAGATGTTGAAGGATGGTTCATAGGGTGCATATATGACTGTATGCAGCACAGGCATTAAACTAAAACACTCCCAACAGATGGTCTCATTTCACTGGCATCTGATAAGGTCTTTGGGGAGAGACCCAAATTTAATTCTCCATTGGTTAAACCACTGAACCAGGTTGACCAAGTGCCCAAAAGACATTAAACATTTAGTCAAGCCTTTAGTCAAGCCTCCATGGGTTGGTCCTATTAAATTTGGAATACAAATTGGAATGAAAATAAATCATATAAATTCAAATGGATTAAACAAAGAGTTATCTGTGTTAGTGGTAACCAGCACAGAGCTGTTCTGCTCCATAATATTGCTTATCATTGTCTCTGTATTTTGTGTTTTATCACAATATTACAGCTGGTTATACTAAATTTGCTACTAAACTTGATTTCCATTAAAGCACGTGATTAAACAATACACTGCAATGCTTAAGCAAATGAATTTGCCAGCAAATGTGAAAAACAATGCCAGTGAGCAAGCATGCAGTTATTAGCTTACCATGAAGGATGTGGCAGACTCATTTCCATTATTTCATTTCATACAGTTGCAAAGGCAGCAAAGGGGACGTCCCACACACCTAGCCACATCCTCCAGCTTCAGGGTCCTCCCTGGTGTCTCTCCCCACTTGAATATGCCCAGAAAACCTATGCAGGAAGGTGGCCAAGAGACATCCTGATCAGATACCTGAGCCACCTCAACTGGGACTCAACTGGGTCACTCGACCTGAGCAAAGCTCAAGATTGGAACACATTTGTCTTCACCGGAGCAGCTTTATCACTGAGGAGCTTTTGTCTCCATGATTAATCCTGTGACCCTTCTCCAGTATGACAGCTACCTTCAACTTCAAAACTTGTGATATATTTAGAAAAAACAAAAGTCCACCAAGAGCTCTAGACCTACAATACTACACTGTACAAAACAGAGCATATAACTAATGTTAAAATAACAAAATAGAATAACAAATAATTTAGGTTTCAGCATGAACATAAACATCAAAATCTTACTTTCTAACTTGTATGTTACCCCTGGGTGCTGTGATCAGGAGGCACGGCACCTTTTTCCACAGCTATGCTGATGACAGTCCGCTCTATGTGGCTGGTTCTCCTGATGACACCAGGCAGATTGACTCACTTTTTGACTGGATAAGTACATATAAAGGCCTGGATGGAGTGAAATAAAATGATTCAAAAGAAAGAATGAATCTTAATACATAGCCTTTTTAATACCTAGCCATTGCTAACAAGCAACGATTAGGGACCAGGCTATTTCCAGGGAACAGGGTATTCATCAGCACCTGCATGGCGTTCAGCGGTGTACCAGTTAATAGGGGTCCCCTCTCAATACACTACAATGCGTACTCATGGTGGTATTAACGCATTACAAATAAATATGTCCCCTGGCTCACTTAATGGGGCAGCAATACACCTGCAAGGTCTGAAGTCGATCAGACGGTTGTCGAGAAAACTGAAGGACAGACATACATACATACAAAGACTCCTTCCATTTTAGTAAGATGGCAAGAGTTCATGCTAACTAACTGAGACAGAACACAAATGTAAATTCCCCTATTGAGTGACGTCCTCTGACCTCATTTTAATATGAGTATGATTGTAGTAGATAGGAGAGATTTCTCTATGCCTTAATTTGTTTGTCCAGGCTGAATATAGGCATTGAAGATCACTGTATGGAAAACATCTCACACTGCTGTGCAACTCACCTCACAGTTCTAATGTCTATTGACAGAACATTAAGCTGGGTCATCTAAAGCCAGTGCTGGCAGCGACCAGTGTGTGAGGAGCAGCTAGTGACAAGCCTTGGCGTTGAGATCAATGGCGGAAACCCACCTGGAGATGGATGATGGGAGTACATTACCACTAATAAGTGTCTGCCACGCTGCAGACGGAGACAGAGTCTTACCTGCTGGCTGCTATCGACTCGAGAGGGGAGCAGTGGGGAGCAGAGCTGTCCATCCAGATTCCCTCCCCCCTGCTTAGGGGCCTGCCAGAGTCCAAGAGAAATGAAAGGCCACTGAGGCTGGGTTTCTGCTGCGACTAAGAATGGCAAAAGCACATTAAAGCCCTCATATATAGAAACTTTCCCTTCAATAGGTCAGATGCTTACGTAGGGTGAGTTACAAAGGGATCCACCACCATACAAAGAGACATTGAGGCTGATCTCAGCAGGAACAGGTAAGAAATGATTCTGAAAATCATGAAATTTGGAAAAAGCAAATATCTTTAAATGGTAACAATAGTTCTGAAAAAGAGTGCAAAAGGTATCAGTTAGTAAAAGCTTACCATCCTTTCCTTACAGCTGACCGATGGACATGCTTAAAGCCCATGAGCGTTCACAAATCATGTCATGTAATCACTAATCACCGTGTAGTCGTAATGAGCCTCTGTAATTGAACATGTGCACATGAATCAAAAATAACAGCTACAAGATTACGATGTGCCTCCATTCAACAGCCAATTAGTTACACTGAACCTGTCATCCAAATGTGTTCCCCGCACTATTAATATATTAGGTAAGTCACAAGCCATGAGCAATGATGCAGCCATCTTTAAAACTGAGCTTGACATTTTCCCTTCCAAAATGGAACAGGGGAAAAAAATGTCTCCTTGTCTTGTGTAGTGGATATTGACATTTAAGAGGAAATTCAAAGATAATACCATTGACATTCTTACAATCTTTCAGTTAAGGCTGAGTCAATATTATAGCTGTCTGTTTTCACTCAGAGAAAAATTCTGATAATGGCCATTCTGGCATTTACGAGAAAACTGCTCTCAGGGCAGACGCTACGTTTACACACCATCTTGGAGCCTAATTGGGCAAGAAGTGAAGCCCCATTAAATAATATGCCACAATATAGTGTATGCAAGCAGCTGAAATGAAGTACTTTCATGGAGCCTGTCCCATTTAAGTTGGAAGTAGATAAAAGCATGGATACTGCTGTGACAGAATCCTGTGTCTTTCAACATCATATCGTAATTGAGTCCTTTCCATTATGGCTTTTTTTTTTTTTTTTTAAAAAAGGGGATGAATCAGAATTAAGAAGTGTGTGAAGAATGTGTTTCCATCAGATAAAAGAATTGCTAAAATGCAGCATAGACTGTTCATACTTTCTGATGAACTGCAGTATAATAATATTATAGGCTCTGTAATTATTCTTGACTGAAAATATTAAAATGACTGCAGCCATTATCACACATTGTTGCATATCACCACAGTAGGATGGCCAGCTTCAGGCTCTTCACTTTCAGCGACTGTCAACAGTTTCTTCAGCTGTTTTGTTATCTTATAATGAGCGTCTGCTGGATGACAACATGACACCTATTCATCTAAAGGTAGACTGCTTCTAATTTCTTTTCCTATTTACTCCCTGTTCAGCGCAGGTACTTGTTTTCTCATGGTTTCTAAACAATAATCCATCCCCAGGCTGTATATCAGCAGTAACACAAGCTCCGCTACTGTAAACGTAGTACCTAAACAGTGTTGGCAACATATGATTCATTTTGTGATTGGAAGATCAATAACCAATTTGAAGATGACCTGGTGGAGAGGATCCAGAATGCGGGGTTGTGCTTCGATGTGCAACGTAAATCTCGGGTGGTGGATGTGCGTCTAGGCCTGCCACAGCTCCTGCTCTGGGGAATGATTTATGCCTCGGTCCTGCACCATGTCCTGCAGTGGTTGGGCTCTCGCCGAATGGCCAAAGCTAATTTGAGTGGCCTCAGTGAGAGAGGGATGCTGTGTGAATAGTGGGGATGGTAAGCGATAGGGTCAGGGTGTTACAGATAGAGAAAGTGAAGAGAGTCATGATTGGTGTGGAGGACAAAATCTCTTGAGTCATTAATCATTAGCTTTATCATCATAATCATTATCCTAAGCACACTGTTCTGTTCATGGCAGTATAAATGCCTCGACTTCTCTCAAGCACACGCACGCACGCATTTACTAGATCTGAGTAGAGATAAGCAAAGAGAAAAGGAGGGACAAAGTGAGAGTTCATGATTGCGAGTTGAGAAGGTAAATGGTTGTGCCAGGCCATCATCTTCAGACTGAGAGTCAGTCATCCACAAAAGCACCACAAAGAGACAATCGCTTAAATGCTCTCCTCACATCGGAGTAACAACCGTTTGTCCGCCTGCATGGCTTCCCAGTTCAGCATGAGAGCAGCTCTGAGAGCCGGTTGTATAAGTGCCAAATATGAATGGATCCAAGGCGACAGGAGGGAGAAAAGTTAGATAGAAGGAACTCATTAGGAGTGCTGCAAAGAAATTTGTGACCTGGCCATGAGTTCTGAAGGAAATCTCATAACGCCTGACAAGTGAAAACAACCACCAGGCAGCTAATGGCTATACTGTCATGAGGACAAATAAAAAGGCATGAGTTTGCATGCATGTAGGCTTTGTGGCTCTGGTCACGTGAGACACACACTTTGCGAAAGTCAATTCCCTCACTCCCTAAGTTCCCCAACAGATCTGTTCCGCTGCCAGGCCAGATGTGAGATGGAGGGATCGTTGCTGTTAGGAAAAGGGGTTGACTGAGGAGAAGAGGGGTAAAAAAAGGTGTGCTTCATTAAGTTCTCAGTTCCCCAGTGGCCATCTGTCCCGTTAACATTGTCCCTGTGGAGCAGAGCCGTGTGGGGTGGAGAGGAGAGGAGATGGCGAGTCCAGCAGTGAGCAGCAACAGCAGCATCCTCCAGTCCACAGCTGCCAGTGGCTCCATCACTCTCAGGACTCCAGTTACTAAACCACACGCCATGGAGCAGCGCCCGCTTCCTGACTCCGCCAATTACGGTGACCCATTAAGAAGCACGAACGCATCTTCAACAGCTGGCAGAACAGGGGTGTGTTCATTCGCTTGTTTGCTGAAAGAAGAGACGGAGCATATTTTGATGCTGATGGCCCCTGCTCTAAAGGGACAAAAAGAGACTTTTTAAAGTTTTCAAAATGGATCGCGCTCATTATTATGTTACATTTATTTAGTTATTTTGCAGTTTAAGGATCAGGTATCAGTATGACTGTCTATATATTTCTTTCACTAAAAGAAATGCAAAAGATGGTGTATTAATGACGTTTGCTTATTTGGCCTTACTGTAAACAACTGCAACACTGACGATGCAATCCAGTTTTCCTTTGCCATACAACATGAAAAGTCGAGTTATGCTGTTCATACCGCAACTAAACATGCAATGTATGCAGGAGAGTCAAAGGGCGCTATGCATTCCCACAATCTTCCACAGAGGCATCAAATAATACTTCAATGCATCTAATATTTCACTATCAGAAATAATCAGACAACAACCTAGCAGGTACGGATAAACGAGCTCTGTTGGTGCAGCAAACAACACAGTTGAAAAACAAACACCACCATGGGGAGGGCACACGCTATGATCAGCAAACACATTCGGCTGCATAGTTCACCGGGAAGTTTCTGCTGAAATAAAATTAATCCAAGCACTAAGAGAAATATGATAAGAGGCATTAGGAACTTAATGGGCCACACAGCTCTGAAGTATACTGTATGGCCACCTCTCACAGGTCTGGCTCGGGTGCTTTCTGTATATTCTTGAGCTCATTTGTGTTTATTTACTTCCAGGGGACGGTGAGGGTAGATGAAGGAGGAGCAGAGAGAAGCGAGCCGGAGCTGTAAAGTAATGGCTCCATCTTTAATGAGCGGCTGGGGACCGCAATAGCTGGTGACAGATAGGGTCCCTATGCAGAGTCTCTGTCACAGTGGAGAGGCTCGCCCTAAATCTCACTGTTATTGCTATGAGCAGCGCAACAATACTTCACTCCGGAGACAGAACTTCAGGTTTTTATGGGTGCTTGGGTAATTGAACAGAAGGAGGAAAAAAGGTCTAATCCACTTATCTGTAAAGGAAGTGTATCCAAACTAAATGACTAGTGAATTGATATTGGTATTCTCTGTTTACCCCTTCTCTGTTGCCTTTCACTTGTAGTTGTTTGTCAATGAGATACGTTTGTGAACCAGCGGTGTTTGGCACTGGAGCGATGGTATCATTTAAGCTACATGTGTCCTGGTGCAAATAAGCCTGTCAGTTTAGCCACTGGTTCATATGTAATAGAGGACAGGACTGAGGAATGGTGGCAGTGCCGCTTTATGGCCCCTCAAACCACACTTGTCAGGGGAAACTGTCCGACGAGACAGCTCCGATGGGCCCGACAGATAGGCTTTGGCTCTGTAGTTTACAATTACCCAACAAAGAGACAGACCATACAGCATCTTCGGTCTCTGACCTGACTCAGAGAAATATCAGCTGACAGAAACTCACTGTTGCTTTTGCAAGTGCGAACGCGAAACATTACAGCATGAAACAAAACAACAGCAAAGTCAGACGTTTACTTCCACAATCAACCAATATGATGATAAATGTATAAAGCAACAAAATGACTCAAACTGCAACAGAGACCTCTATGTGACTCTCAAGGTCCTTGAGAATACAGAAAAATATCTTAATGACATCCCAAGGAGGTGGAAAAAGACAGAAGTTTTACATATAAATGCAAATATTTTCAATTTGGAATTAGCAATAATCATTTTCACACAGGCCCAGGCACTAAATCTCTTTGGTATCGTTTTTCCCCCTGTGTATTAATACATTCTTTTAACCCCAAATTAAGCTCTTTATCAGAAGATGTTAATCAGAGTGCAAAGATAAAAGAATCTATCTATGAAATTCTTATCTCAATTAGAAGTCATAAATCCCCCAGAGTTACGATACTTGCAATCACTTTAGTATGTCTCATTTATGTTTTGATTAAAAGGGATGTCTCGGTAAGGACTGGAGGGCTTTCACAGATGAAATCCAATTAACATTCAGTAAAAAGGCCCAGCAGGGATTCACTTTCTCACCAGGAAATCCTCAACCCCCTGTGCAGCCTTGCTGGTGAATAACTGTGCTTTCAAAACACTGTAATTGCAGTTTTGTCGCAGAAAAACAGACAAATACTAATAGTTTGGATCATTAATTTATCTGTGAATAACGGTCAAAGAAGCACAAGCGGAGGTATTGACAGAACTCGTTTGCTTGCGCCTTTCTTTCACACTCCAGTCGACATATATCCTGTCCAACTTCCAGGAAAGGGGCTGTTGCGTTGCATGCTGCCATCCTAACAGTGACAGCTCCATAACAAGCCCAGTGCATTGCAGAGCCTAGAGGTCCACTCTGCCAAAGCTACTCTGAAAGGCACTAAAGGCACATGCAGACAGCTCCCTCCTCTCTACGGACACACGGACACACGGACACACACACACACATACAGAGACTCAACCTGCGACACGTGACAGGCGCTTGCTTCAAGCCGCTCTGTTCTGCTTCTCCCCACAGTCCACTGTCACAAAGTGCTCACATACATATAGCAAACAACATACCAAGCACTGGGAGACGTTGGGGAAAGTTCACCTTGTCAAGTTCAGGAGAAAAAAATTCCCACAACCCGAGATGAATTTGTCTGTTTGACCAATAGTCCAAACTACAATAACTATTCAATTTACAATGATAAAAACAGAGGAAGGCGACAAACACGCACATTTGAGAAGTTGAGACCAATCACTGAGTTGGAATTTCTGTCTTATAAATGACTAATGCAATTATCAAAGTAGTTGTTGATTAACTTTCTGACGCCTGCGTGATGAATTAATGGACCAAACGTTACTGCATTACATCTAAGAAAGTAAAATATGCTCGAACTTACTCGTTTTACTTTGTTTTCCTCCAAGTTAATGGCTGCAGCCATGTGTTGGAATCTAATCATATCCTGAAAATGATCAAGGCGAAAAGCCAGTAAAACGTCTCCTTTGAAATGTGTGGGAAGCATCTGTCTGTAGCACCTTTGAAACCCAGAGAGAGACATCTGTCTGATGTGGTAACATGTCCAAAGCACGTCAAGATCAACATATACATCCATGCATCTCATTTTAACACGTCTAAGGCCTCTGTAAATGATGCTGAATTTTAAAATGTTTTTAAAGCAATAATAAATCAGAGGTTTCTTGTATTATCTAATAGGCTTACTGTAATGTGAAGTCTTTGCCAGGGAACAGAACATATTTTTCTCTTTTTGAAATTATGATTGGTCTTCTGCGGACATGGAACAGATGGTGCTATCTACCTCATGGGTGGAAGGAGCAACAAGTGTGCAATTAAAAGCCTGAAGAGATGCCTCCAGTTCAAAACAGATAAACTCGGGAAAGTACACCAATTCAGCCATATATCGCAAAATTAAAAGTTCATACCTGGTGCATCTGAAGTTAAATTTGACGTCTAGGATGCTAATATATGGTAAAATGAAAACAGGAAGCATACATGAAAGCTAATGAACAGTTCGTGCAATTTGAATTGGTCAGCAATATGTGGACTGTCCCTAAATGAACTGTTTTTAAATAGACACTTGGAGGTAATCATCCTTCCACAATTGCCTACCCAACTGTTTTTTTTTTTTTTTCACTAAACATGCTGAGGTTGTAAATATTATGTGGAAAAAAAACTCAGACACTTGATTTAAAGTTAGTTTAAATGAGTGTGGCGCAACGCAGGTAGGAAGCAGTTAGCTAGGCGTATTTTTCCTGTCGTACATCCTGCGTTGCCATGGCGATCAGGCTACTCCTTAGTCTTGTGTGGCAGCAGCATTGGCCTTGCTCCATCTTTCATTCAAGCTGAGTCAGTATCAATCACATGACACTCCAATGATAGATAGGCAATCTAATAACACTAGGAGCAAAAATAACTTCACTCACTCAATCCTTGACCTTATGGAGCGAGCAGTCAGTTTGGTTAAAAGCTACAGCTATCACATAAAAATGGATTTTTCTTTTGGATCAATTGCAGTGGAAACAGTTGAACTAAAATGGCCGTAGAAAGCTGTCACTAATAAATAATTGCTGTTGTCATGGATTTATACACCGCCTCCGCATCCTCCAGAGCAGCACATATTTAAAAGGGGTTTTTGCCAGCAGGCTATTTAGACCGAGTAAAAGACAATGCAAGCAGGTTTTCAGAACAATGAAGGAACTGCCTTTGGACGAGGAACCATCTCAGCATGTGTAGAGCCGGAGGAGAGACACAATTACCATCAAACGCTCGCGCCTATGACACTGCTGAGGCGCCACACAGGACACAGAGGAAACGGTGAAACATTTAGGTCACACTCAGTTCAAACATGCTCACGGCTTCCAGCAGTGAGAATTGAGGACATTTACAGACAAAGGAATCGTGATGGCACAAAAATTGATCTAACGGAACAGCACTGTTTTAAGATAAACATGACAAAGCAAACATCCTGTCTGCAAAGGAATATAACGTTTCACTGACGGTTTATCAAACTTGTGGATGGCTGGGAGTATTGATGAATGTGTGGTACAATATTGGTTTTTATCTCAGTGGCAGTGATTTGTCCCACTAATAATGATTAGGATTTAGTCTTAGTTTTTCCTAACCACAGTTTCAGAGTCACGTTTTGGTTTTCTGTGTCGTGTGTGTAATTACAAATTAAAGCGTCAAATATTCCATTAAGCTCCATTAAGCTTTTTTTTTTAAATGTTATTAGCCAATTGAAAACTAAAAATAATTAAAGCAGATATCCATATCACTTTAGTATGAACTGTCTTGAATCTTAAGAAAAATACACTAAAGCTAGCTCAAAGTGAAGTTACTTATCTTTGCCTTGATATCAAGTTGGTGAACCTAATTTCAACCTTAATTAATTGTCTCTTTTGATATTACATTTGATGACTTTTACACGTCAACCATCTCTGCTTGCACCAATAAAGTGAAAAATGGTAATAATTCATGCAGTTTTTTTTCTTCCATAAAATAGGATTTCTATCATGGAAAGGACAAAGTATGAATAATTAGGAAAGGGGAGCTCATGACAACGAATCCTATTTTTGTCTTATGTTTTCTGTCCAAACAAATGTAAGCTGCAGCTCCCAGGGTTTCGTCAAACATATCAATATTCAGCTGAAAATGCCTTTAATCTGTGGCCAAGAGAACCTCGCATAACTCTTCCAAACACCGCAGGGAGTTTTCCCTAATGAACAAAAATGATAAGGAAATATGAAATAAATAGCTAATAATGAATTTAAATAGGCCTCCCCATTTATAATACAGCACCCTACGTTATCAGAGTTGACCTTATTGGATGGAAACAAAGCAAAAGCGGAATGATTATGGCAGTGTTGTTCCAGCTTCAAAAAGAATATGGTGATGATTTAAGTATGATGCATTTTATTTGTTCTCTTGGTTCCATCGATAATTCATACAACAGACTAAAGAAAACTTGACGTCAAGGTGGTACTGTATTCGTATGATCACTCAATTCAAATATATGAGCGCACTGCACCTGCTAAACGCTGATCCCTGATTCTCCACTTCCAGCTCCAACTCCTTCGCGCTACAACACAACAACTAGATTTCTCTTTGCTACACTTGAGGTGTAGCATTTTATTCTGCGCCCTTCATCTACATCTTCATCAGAATGTGAGGAGCTAAATTCAAGTTAAAGTTGAAAAAATGTTCACCATCTTAGTTTTGCTTGATGATTAGCACCAAACTGAAATTACTACTGAAGCTGATGCGAATATAAACAGTTTTGCAGGCATTTGGGCATTTTGGGACAAAAGCATTTGACAAATTAAAATTCTGACCTGATGATGGTGCTATATAGAAAGTGAAGGGATCACCTGAGGGTGGCAGAAATGTCTGTACCAAAATTGTGGAAAAAAAAGTGCCAGGAATTTAAATTATGTATTAATAAGGCAGGGGTATGTTAATGTTCTGAGAGGAAACAAAATACTTAAAAAGTGACTGGATTCAAAATCAAAACAATAAAAAATAAAAGTATTTTTTCAACTAACCCTCTGCAGTGAGTTTATAAAGTTAAGCATCTCATCAGCGAACTGCATTGTTTATCAAAATTTTCCATCCCAAGCTGCAGTGCAGTCATGTGTCTAAGTGTGTCCATGTTTGAAAGACTAAACACTGTTCATGTCCGTGGCTTTATGACAGATGGTAACCAAAATGTCAAAGAGACACATGGGGCTCACTGCAGAGGGATCAATCCAGTGGGACACCCGTGGGTCTATGGTGGATCTCCCTGGGAGAGACGCCACCAAAGGCTTTTTTTGAACTCAGCAAGCAACAAAGAGAGACCCCCTACCTCAGGTCCTGATTCCATGAAGGCAGACAGCACCAGGCTTAGCGACACCTACACCTCATTCATTCACTTACAGGCTCCCAGGAGCCCATTCAGCACCGCGCACGCTGGGGACAAAAGTAATGTAACATTCCACTAAAAGTATTTTGTCAATAAACTGCTGACTGGGTAATCTGTAAACTGAAAGATAACAGCTCATTAGACATGTAACTACATAATCACACAATAGCTGTGGCTACATAGACATTATTTCCTAAATCTGAATGAAATCCTGCTGAATAAAGATTCAAACTTAACTGTTTACATAGATGCTAATTAAAGTGATCCGATAAGATGGGAGTTAAGTACTCCAAAAAATGAGTACAACTTTGCTGAAGAGGTTTAGCCCACTGTGAAGCATCTAATCTGCTGGAAATATAACAGATGAAGTTGTCACCATTCCTCCCCGATGGGGCAATCATGCGCATAAAGAATACATTTATTCCAACCAGAGAGAAACGGTCAGAGTAAAAGTTTAAATGGTTATCAGGCGCTAATGTTTTCCTATTGAACAATTTCTCAAAGGTTTACACCACTCCTCTAAACCAGTTCAGCTCAGTCTCTCCAACTGAGATGGCTACTACATTTTTTATTCTTTTTGTGTCTATGTGCCTATAGTCAACTAAGCAGAAGGGGCTAACATCAGGATCAAATAGGCTGTTTCACTCTTCTCTCATCAAACATGTAGCTGTCTTAAACATGCTTAGTTAAATGATGTCAGTACACACACAGATTTGAATATTGTAAACCCATTGTCACATATATGAAGTACTGTGCACCAAGAATATTTTTATATCAATACAAATACCACAAAAAACCTCTGAGACTCACTGAGCTTCAAATGAGGCAGTGTTTCGTCCAACAGACAGAGATGTCACCCTGGAGCCCCACTGCCTGACTCTCGCCTCTGACTGGATGTTCTATGATCTAGTCTTTACTTAATGAGGTGTCACGTACAGTTTATATAAAAGGTATGACCTTATTAAACTGTGACTGAAAGGGTGAAGCAATAGCTGGGGAAAGATAAAAGGCTTGGCTGTATGGAAACTCATTTTGCCTGTAACATCCATGGGACAAGAAGCTCTCATTGTGATTCTTCAGAGATGTATAGGTGACATTTGTTGCTCCATTCAAATTGTGTTTCCGTATGAAAGATAGGCAACACTAAAAATTAGAATATTGCAGTTGCTTTAAACTGATTTTATTGAGGCCGTTTGAAAAACAAAATATGTCAAAAATCCTCACCTTTAAGTTAAGAGTAGCTATACAGCAATAATTAAGGTCTGCAAATAACAGATTTACACCTCAATCAGTTGTGAAATACAGAAACAAACAAATCAAATTAATATTTAAGTCCAACTTCACGGTGTGCATCACACATAGCAAAGAAAAGCAAAAGCCAAAAACCAAAAAGTTAATTCATGGACCGTGATTGTAACTAGACTTTTGTGATAAATGTGGATGGTAAGAGATTATTTCCCAAAAAGCCAAGCTGCTTTTTAAATCAAACTGCTTTCCTGAGAGCACTCCAAGCTTTCCAAACCACGTTCTTGTTATTCTTTTACTTTAACTTGATTTCTGACAGCCAATTCAATTAGGCTGGATATGTGTGGGTGTGAAAAAGGCAACATGACAAACTCAGAAGATGGATGGCAACCTTTGCTTCACCATTAAAATCACGATTGCGTCGTATTGAAGCTCAATCCATTGGCGTATTACCAGCAGCAGCAAAATGAACACAGCTTGGACTGCAGTGCCAGACGGGGTCATAACTAATAACCCTCTGCTGTTCAGTTGTTTTTTTTGTTTTTTTTTTTTAAAAAGGATCTGCATGCTAGATTTTCATTTTTGGCTGCCAGTGGTGGAGATCGCATTTGGTATACTCCTCACTGTTAATTAAAAGTTTGTCTAAAAAAAAAAGAACATAGAAAATACCGCTAAAGGCAGTCTGAGAACGTTTCGGTTCCTTTTCCAACAATAAGGCATGGTGACTCATCAGCCACCTGACCTTAACGGCACTCTGTGGGGACATGTTGTCTGGCTGAGCCCCTGTCGGAGTCATCTGGCGTCGGGGAGGAGCTGACCTGTTGGTAGATGAAGGAGTAGAGGCTGACGTCAGGGCGTCGACCGAGGCAGCTCTTGCACACCGAGCTGTAGTACTGCTGCAGGAGATCATACACCTGCCCTGTGACGGAGACAAGGAGACTGTGTATGTTGTCTGGTCTCTACAGTGGACTGATATCACAACAAGCAAAGTGAGTTTTCAGGAATAATAATTAACCATATCATTGTTTCTTGAGATCTATTTTTTACAAAAGAATCCTAAAAGGAAATATTATTCCAAAACACAACTAAAAATGTTATTATTTAATGCCTAAAAGCCTTGGCAGTGCAATCAGAAAAGTGCAAAAAGGAAAGGCATCACAGTTGCACATAAACAAGAAGCAGGTACGGTGGCTGTTTGCCTTACCAACGCTGAACTTCCTCTGAATGAGGAAAGAGTGCATGTTGTGGACATCTGTCATGAGCTGGCTGTCACCAAAGGTGAAGTAGGCCACATCTCGGCCCGCCTCAGCAGCTGCCAGCATCTGGAGCAGAGCTGGAGGAAAAGAAACCTGTGTTAAACTAAGAGTGGCACAAAATTTGCTTCAATACAGTAAAAGGATTTGCCTTTTAAGGTTTATTTTGCTGTTTTCTTACACATTCTTATCTTCTTACAGTAGGGGTCTAAAGAGAGTAAACAGAGGTCTAAAGAGTCATACAGTAGCTGATGTTAACATTTAAAGTGTGCAGCACCAGCCTCCGTGACTACAGTACAGTAGAAGGTAAGTAACCGGGGGAATAGGTCTCACCCCCACCGAGAACTCTGGATTAGTTACAAAGCGAGGCCAGGTCCAGCCCCGGAGAGCTGTGAATATTTTAAGAGACTGGAAATATGTCTGCTGATTAATGAAGGTTGGGACAGTGGCAAGTTAACAAGCAAACGGAATCAACATTTTCAGAAGAGCGATAAGGTGAATATGTCCACACTTCAGCACTTTCTCTCCACTGCTCTCTTTCAACTGTGGTTTTTCAATACTTATGCGACAATTAAAAATAGGTGGCTATGTGAGGCCACGGAAGGTAAAACCCAGGAGGAAAACAGCATCTGAATGACAAAGCTCTTCCCAGGAGGCATGTCATTAAGCACACACTAGGTAATTGCGCCTATAGGTCTGTGTCTTGCTACAGCTAATTAACGAATATGCACGGATGCATATATAGATGGCAAGCACAGTGGCTCTACGTCAGGCGAAAGAGAGAAACAGAGCTACTACTGCAAACGATTAGCATAAACTCTCCTGAAGCTCCCTGCTCAGCGACAGTAATACAAGGCTCAGACAGAAGGCTGTAATGGATTGATAGACTGGAGCAGGCGATCAATTTCACTATTAATGAAACATATTAACGTTGTCATTTGATCAATAGAAGGAAGGCGACGAATAGGCCTTAACTAAATGAACGCACTCCTGGAAGACAAATGGATGCCCACACTGATCTGCTGGAGCCTTTCAATCTGAATTTTAATCTGTTAAATCCGGGAAAGTGAGTCCGCTTAGACCGCCGAGTGAATGAAGATGACCCACTGACGCGAGCGCTACGTCAGTGCTTACCTTTCAGACGTGTGTCGCCGCCAAAAACCCCACAGCCCCAGTTCCCTGTAGCCACTGCTGCAAGGTTTTTGCTTTGATTCTCGGGGCGAGAAAAGCCACAGTAGGCCTTAATGAAGACAGAGTAAAGGGAAGGTCAAAAGCAACATATTAGGTAATATTAACACAAAACAATCAATATAATAGGACACGTGTTGTGTAGCAACACTATAAAACATTGGCTGCACAATGAATTGCACAAAGGGATTTTTGCAAAAAGTAGTGCGCATGCAGTGAATGCTATTAATTATTCAGTTGTGTGAATTTTTAACTGCTTCAATTTCCTAATTAGAACTTGAACACTAAAATAAAGTGGAGGAAAATATAATAATGCACTACATTGCAAATAGGGAGTGATTTCAGGCACCGCCATTGCCTCACAATAAGAAAAGCCCTTCCGTCGACAAAATTGTGAATTTGTTGGGACGCCATTACATCAAGTTGTCGGCTACATGAAGCCAGGCTGCTCACGTACGTGGGGAATGATGTGTCACTTGGTACATAAAAGGTGGAACCAGCTCTCGTGAGCCTCAGGTCTTGGGATCACCTTATTGTTCCAGATCACCGGTATGTTTCATAAGAAGCAGGCCTATAGAACGTCTCCATACTATCAAACATAAATTGAATATAGAAAGCAACAAAGTAATTCCATTTGCCTGCAGGCCTGCGCTTGACACATCACTCAGAGCATGAACACATAAAGCTTGGCTGCCCCGGCTGAACATGCATTTTTGACATTTGTGTCATACACACCTATTCCTTTCACTGGATCGCCATTGGTGTGAAATTAGCATTGGGTTTTACATAGTAATAATTGCACATTACAGACTAAACTCACATGCATGAACAAGAGCATTTGACATGACAACATGTTAGCTTGTCATGAAAAGTGATTTTTATATGAAAGATCTGAAGGGGCCCTGGACATTCATTTTCACATTGGAAATCAAGTGAATAGTGAAAATGAATTGTGAGCGTCCAACCTCCCACTGACCAGTCATAAATTCTTCCTGTGAAAGGGCAGATATGACAGTCAGCTGGACAATATTCGAAACAGGATCGATCTTCATGTTGGTCACTTGTCAGAGCTGTCAAACTCCTCCATGCTTTCTGACGGCAGCCTTGACAATATCAACATCTTGATTTTCTATTACAAATGGGCATCTCTGACTGGGAAGTCTGCACACATGCAAGAATCCCTACTAATAAAAATCTCTATCAAATAAATGTAATAATTGTGATTAATCGCACTGAGGTCAATTGTGCTAATTAAAATTAATTCTGGGCCTAATGGACGGTGTAATTATTAAGACTAAGCTCTACAGATATGACAATCCATTAGTCTGTGATACTTAGATATGTCACTAATCGATTATTCAGATATTTACCTTGACAAAAGTAAACATAAGTCATTGTCATCTCAGCTGACATTTGTGATGACACCGTTTTCCAATTATCAACCAAATGGATTGGCATAAGAATCTGTGTAAATCAAATATGAAGTAATGTGGTAAATATTACTAAAATATAACATCACTGCAGCCGTACACTGTTAAAGAGACATGAAGATGCGAGATCAAAGCATAACATCAAAGAGCAGTGGTAGACTGCCCCCACACTTCCACCGCCATAAATTATACAAACTGTTCATTTTTCAGACAGAAGGCAAAAAAACTGCCATTACAGCAGCAGCCCTCACTATAAACTTATTAATACCTATTTTGCAATGAGCTGACAATGTTTTGTTTTTGTTCTCAGGTGTTTTCATCGAAACCAGTCTAACTTAAACCAGAGCCAAGCAGAAGAGCAAAAGGCACAACCAAGACACTAAAACCCTTAAAGAAAGCAAGCAGGAAACACAGATTAAAAGAAAAATACAAAATCACCTTGTTGAGTTCTCGGTTGAGTTTCTCTGGGTGAAACTGTTCAAGAAAATTCTTGAAATGCAGTGCATCAATGGCCACAATCTCTGTGCATCTTCTCTGCCACCCATCTCTGAAACACATCAAAGAAATGATTTGGCACATTGTTACTTAAGACAAAACTACATTTTAGTAAGTTCTCTACATCTACATGCAAAGTGAGAAGCTGCACAAAATAAAGTAAATAAAACCCACTAAAAAGTGTGGTGGGCCAACCGCCTGAGCAAAGTTACCCTCAACATGATTGGAACTAATTATTTAAACACAGCACTTAGTTATTGTTTCAAGCATTTTGAGGTCTTATATAGGTGCAATAAATACCTTGGAGTTGTGTCCTGGTGGCTGCCATCCCATTCGTAGGTCTGAGAATAGCCTGTGTATTTACTGTACTGTTGTGTTCCTGGTAATAAGACACAGGGAAGATGAGTCAAACACAACTGCAAAGCATTAACACAATAATCTTTTTTTAAACATGGTTGGAATTAAAGAACACTTCCAGCTGTATTTAGGTGGCAAACAGGAAAGAACAGTAAGATCACTATGTTTTAATAGTTTGGCCATCAATAATGAAACAATTAAATAATAGTTTGGGGGAAATAAAAGGTGTAACTTTGGTGCAATAACCATAATGTAGCTAAAATCAGTGTGTTTTTGATTCAACAGCCATATCTAAACTCTGATTGTGTGGCAAATACCGCACTGCAAAACCAACAGGCTCTTCAAAACATCTAAATATATTCAAATATATTTCTATATATAAATACTCAAACAAGAAATAAACAGTAGAGAAAATGAATTCTCTAAAACAGATTAAATTGACAACCAGTGATATAAATTGCTTTAAAAATTCATTATGATGACAAAAGGTTTTCGGGCAGATGTGCCTGATGTGATCGGATGAAACAGGAGCAGCTGTCTCCTGACAAGAGGAAGGTCACGTTATTAGCCCCCTTGAAACGACGTGCGAAGCAGCGACTGACCGGCAGCTCACAGGGGAACACTCACCACCCGTAAAGGGGGAGCCGAGGGTGGGGAGGCAACAGCACAGTCAAACAAAAGAGGCCACAAATTAACTTCCCATTCATTAACGCTCATTAGTACCTGGCTTTTGAGAGCACTCGCTGAGATGCTTCAAGCTGCAAAATGAATGAACCAAGTGATTAGTGGTGGGGCCTTGGTCTGCGGGTATTAGGAGGTGCACGTAGGGGGGGGGGGGATCTCTAGAGCACTCTCCATTTAACAGATATGTCACTAATAGTTAGTCTGCCTCTCATTTTTCAATGATAATGCACAAATGTATTGCCTGAATAAAACACTGAAATACCTAATCTAGTTCACCAGTATGCTACTAAAACACGTGCAAAATGCTGAATGGGATACATAAACATACTTTGTGGTTTGCAAAGTCGCAGTTGATGCACCATCAGCATGGCAGTGAAAGAATAGGAGAGGATACTGAGGAGCTGCACAACCACAGCGACCACTTTTTACAGTCCAACTACTGACCACATACAGACATTTCAACTTACATCAACCTGAGAGCTAAATGAACATACAAACTAAACTGAGATCACTGATGCTCCAGCCTCAATTTATGGACAAAAAAAAAAAAAAAACTGGCCCAAATGGCAGACAGCACAGTGAAATATCTTCAATCAGAGAATAACAGAATCTCCTGTTTGGTTGCTCTGTTCACCATGTTGAGTGTGCCGATCCTTATGTGGGTACATTATAAATATTCTGCTGACAGCTCTTAAGCGATGCATTACAACAGCCAAGAGGCACACAAATCTTGTCTCTATTATTTGCACAACATCTGATGATGTATGTACTGACAAAACCTAACACTAAATTAAACGTTTCATATTATCCTAATGCTTATCAAAACAACATAATAAATCCACTCAGTAGCTGCAACAGGCAGTATGTTGGTAACAGCGTTCTGAATAATTATGGTTGGTGAAATAATATGAATGCAATGGTGAATAATAAAGAAATATCATGAGCTACTTTAAGAGTATTTTAAAATATTCTAGTGACATTAGAAATTAGATATATAAATGTAAAGCATGTGAAGTTCACTACCAGACACCACAGAGACGTTTGCACAGCTGATAATGTTTAGCGCTCCCGTCGTAAAACTAGATGGCCTCGTGTTAACTATGCATACACCTGACCTTTATTGGTCCTCCAAAAATATCAAACTCTATGATCAACCATATTTGCATTTGAAAGGAACAACCTTAACGAACAATGATTTCGATTATTTTATGCAGCCAACTTGCCATTCAAAAATTATTTGTAGTGGGAAGCAGATTTAATCTCGACCAGGGAAATATTTGTCTGTTCATTAGAAATAAGAACAAATGAGTTGCATAAAAATCAAAAGGGATCATTCACAATGTTCCTGAAGGTTGGTCCATTCATGTGTAAATACATCAAAACAAAGTGTCTCATATTTGTGGTGGACCAGAGACAGTAAAAGGTCAGAGGCGCATCTCATTGACATGTTGAGGCAAAAGCAGGCATCTGTGAACAAACGAGGATAACGCAGTTTCTCACTTTAAAAAAAACATAGCTGTCCACAATTAGAATGAGGAAGTAAAAGTCATCAGTAGGGCCAGTAAGTCTGTTTTCACACATGTTGAACTACCATTCACACTGATTTGTGCAGCATCAAGAACAAAAATCCCTGTATCTCCCTGCTTGCGTCAAGCTTGCACCGTATTTTCTGGTCAGTACTGCCATCAACGAATCACATGGCTTCTCCTTGATACTGTTTATACTTTTGACCGCCCCGATGGCAGCCAGATATCTAGCAATCAAAGAAAATTCAATTAGGCCTGGGCACTTTTGCAAATTTCAGTGCAGAGGTAAGATCCATTAGCTTCTCTACTGTATGCCAAAACATATCATGTGGGAATATGATTTACCACATGGCCACAATGCAGCAAAGGCTTGGACTTTTACAGCGGGGGACAAGAGATACGGGCAGGGTTTAATAAAGATGATGGAATGGAAGAGTCCATTAGCGGAGCAGGTCTTGGGCAGGTCTTCCAGCTATAATTAATTCTGGGCCTCAGTAATAAAGTTAAGTGGTGCAAGTGGAGGCGAGGGATAGATGGCTGGCAAGAAGTCTGAAGGTGACTCCACCAAAGCGAGAAGACCTGATGCAGCGGTATGATTGCTGAGGAGGGCGGAGGCTCTGTTGCCTCACTTCCTGTTCTAATCCAACGCACTTGTTATGCAACATCAAGGCAGGCTCATCATCATGGGTGATGAGTACTTGCACACAATGTTACAGTGTAACAGTAATTACAAGGAAAATGTATTATTTATACATCCAACAAATACACAGTGACAGTGGCATTCATTTGGAGTCCTGTTTCTGGCCATCAGCTGAATGTAAAGCCCTTTTTATACAGAAATCACACAATATACAGTAAAGAAGACTCATCATTGAGTCAGTTTTGCTTATTTACATTGACCCAAACAACAATGGCAAATTGCTGCCCCAGTGTGTGATTTTAGATCACACTTCTGCTTTCCAGAAACTATAAAAGCAATGACAGGCATGTCGTGTGACATAAAAGCATTGGTGTCTAGTAGCACCACCCTTTCCAGAAAGATATTGATTCATCTCTGTTCCTACATCTGCTGCTGGCTCATAGGGGGAGCATCAATGAGCACCCCCCTTCCATCTAACAACACTTTACACAGATGGCGATGCAGAATAATGGCTCAACGCCTTGTTAAGGCGATGTAAAAGTGTAATACTCACTCTCCTTTTCTATCAACTCCTGAGGGAAATGTCAGGAGTTGGTGAAGAATTAGCAGACAATATTTTAGCTAGTTGCCAACTTTGTCTGCCATTGGTGCTGGCCAGATTATCAGAGTGTTTTTTTTTTTTTTACTAAAAACATCTGCCTGTATCTGGAAACAATGCTAATGAGTGTAGGGAGAGTGTACCAAAACAGTAAAAGGCTGCAAATCTAAGTTAAGAAGATTTTAAGTCAAATGTATTCATACAATCCCCAAATCACTTTTGTTTGATGTTTTTACTTCACTGTGCCAGAGATTTGGTCTTAAACGCATTGTGACCGTTATAAGGAAAAGAAGGAAAGGAAAGGAAAAAAAGGAAAAGTCATTTGGTTTTGCACACATCAATTCATGTCAGCCATAGCATAGACTAAGACATACTTATGAAGGGTAAAAGTAATTCATAATTTTTTCTGACCCAGCTGTAAAATCCACAAATTAATGATTTAAATTATTTTAATTATATAATTTTGATATTTTGTATTTTATTACAAAATGACAACTGGATGAGTTTAGGCTTCCTTTTTTCTTCTAGTTTTGGCTAGCAATCACTATATAACATTGTTATATAGTTGCATTTCTAACCTGTTCATCAAACACAATCAAGGAGCTGCAACAGTCTAGACAAACAATGTTACAGATAAAAAAGAAGAAGAAGAAAAAACAGACAGGAGCCATCAGCCTCCTGCTGGGACTCCTTAAGCTTACGTCTCGTTACTGGGTCTACTGGCCTGTCTCCCAACCTTGTTTGTAGCACCCACTCAATACTGAAGTACAGTCGGTGGGAATTACTCAACAGAAAGACCCAACAGAGTAATCAGCACAGCCCAATCTCTAACTCACGACTGATCGGATTCTCCCCCTTGCAGCCAATCAAAAGAAAACATAGGACAAGGACGGATACCGAAAACAGGGCAATTGCCACAAACATCCTTTAGCCTGCTGAGCCAGGATGGGGTAAATTGAAGGTGCGCTGTGTTTACTCCAAACTGTGTGTGACTTGAAACGCCCATTATGTTTCGTCTGTCAAATTATAGGTCAAGCATGAAAAAAGTAAACCTGGGGCATTATTGATCTGATGTGGATCAACGGACTAGATCGTGAATAATTGAATAGAATGATCCTTTCAGTGAAAAATTGTCAAACAAGTTGTGGGCGACTTTTTGATCACTGACCTGTGATGATCAGACATTCATTATGATCCAGGGCTTCGGTGAAGAGGCGAGAAACAATCAGCTCTGGGTTGATCAGAAAACGGATTTCCTCTTGAACTAGACCAGAACTGGTGACTCCTCCTCCCACAAACCGATTGGCAAAATCCACCTACAAATCAAGACAGATGATAATTTAGATAAAAGTAATTGAACATTTTCTATGATTCCCAAAACGGGAGTAAAACACTTCATGAAAGGGTCTCAGCCTTTTCTCTTTTATTTGTGACAGAATCCCTGACAAGCTGATTGGGAAGGAGGCTTGAGGTGCTGGCATTACTCAGACATCTGTCCCCCCAATGCCAAAATGAGCTCTCCTGAGGAGCAGCACTCAAGTGTGCTGCTGCCAGTAGCAACTACCAAAACAAGAGAGGTCCTGCAGTCAAAAGTAAACATCTCCCTCCAGTCATTACATGCCGCTAAATCGACTGCTGACTGATGCCTGTGATATCTCTTCCTGCTTGTGTGTTTCAGGTTTGTGGGCAGATCTGTGGGTGACACTGATTTATTTCAGTCTGTTTACGATTCAAAAGAAAAATATGCATCTCCTAGTTTCTGCTCAGACACAGGCGTGACGACTCATTGTTTCAGTCAGAAAGCACCCATGTGGAACTTGTAGTCCAATTTCAGGACTGACAGTTGTTGCTTATTGGCCTGTAGACAGCCCAGACCAACCCCGTCATAACCCCCGGAAGAAGCTGCAAAGGGGTGAGCAGCAGTCTGAGAGAACATCTCCCCAAACTGGTCACTCAACTCTGGGACAGCGAGCCAGCCTCCAAAGTCTGCTTTGACAGGCTGTCAGCACCACCCCCACCCCAGCAGAGCATCCATCAATCCGGGCCGCAGCGTGCCCCGGAGCTGGTCATGTGTGCACATCAGTTGTCAGCTTGTGGCAACTGGAGGCAAACAAAAGGTGAAAGGCAGAGCGGGCCATCCTGACAGTGGATAGGAAGCACGGCCGACACAGAGAGCAGAAGAGGCTCAGAGGCCTCGACCCCAGTCCCAGCACACACTCCCTGCAACACGTCACAGGCTCCCTCAAAGGCCTTTTCAGCAGTAGTAAGCATTCTGGGTGAAAGGCTTGAGAATGTGGTGGCTCTGTGACTGACTACAACAGAGGGAAAAGAGGATGGAAACCAAGCACAAGGAGGAGTATCTCTCAAACAAATAGCTCCTTGAAGCAATGAGAATAGGATTCTGCAAGGCCAAGTACCTCTAAAATCACACTATCATGACTTTCCGCGAGTGAAAACTACTGGGGTACCTCTCCTCCCCTGCGTCTCACCTGAAGCATTCCATAACCATCATCCTCAATGGTCCCTTCGCAAGTAATGTGGAGCTTTGTGAGCAGAGTCTGTGAGCTGAAACACAAAGAATGAATTGTTTTCCGGTTATTGGCTAAAGCTGAGCTGGATCTGCTTGACATACTACTAACAGTGACAGTAACATTTTTCTATGAAAGTGTCAATATATTATACTTTTTCCAATTCAAAGGTTTATCCATTCTTTTTCGTGTGAACGTTACAAGTCCAGTAGGCTCTGAAAAGCAAAAAAAAAAAGGAAGTATGAAATGTCAGTATTTATTTTACATCACTGACGTTGTATTGCTGCAAATTTTAAAAATGAGTTCTGAATACCTACTTTGTTCAGTAAAACTATTGAAATAGCACATCAGGGTTTTCAGTTTCTCAATCTTCTTTGAAGTGGCCGCCTCAAACAGCCTGAAAGCAAGAAGAGATTATGAATCGAGTTCAGTTTTTCTTGATATTAATCATCTTATAAAAATTAAGCACACTTTTCAGGCAAGCAGGTTATACATAGCATCACAGCAAACCACCAACTCTTCCAGTTTTGCCTACAATTAAACAACTACAGCCAAAACCAGGAAAAATGACTCTCTGTATAGAGACATAGAGACACAAGACCTCCACTTTGGCCATGTGAGTTCAGTCATGCTTCAACTTTTGATATGAATTAGTTCATCTCTCACTCAGCTTCCCTTTCAGTCACTAGCCGATTATGTAGGAGTTCCTTCGTTGTTACGACAATGGAGTTGCCCCGGGCTTGCCATCACAGAGTCACACTCATGTGCCACTTCACAGCACTCACACAAAAAAGGAACGGGGAAGGAAACACGGCCCCCTCCTTGGGGATACATTAAGAAGCCCTGTGTGCCTTTTAAGTAACAGAGTCCTCAGGAGCCAAAAGGTCAATCCCCCTGAAAAATAACACACAAACAAACACACACAAAGCAGCTGGTACTGAGGTGCAGTGGGTGGGTTTGAATGCACTTTGAGCATTAAGCCCACCATCTTCCTTTCGAGCAAACTCTGTAAAGAACCCCACAGCCCGCCTCACATGCTATAATAGAGAGAAAGAAATTTCATGTGAGTGAAATGAAATAACAAGACAAGCTTGGTGCACTGAGAGCCCTTCAGGGCCGGGAAACTCATTCACTGAAGTCAACTCCTGCATTCATTTCTATTTTTTGTCAGTGTGGCCCCTAGAAACGACCGTGCGCCATGTCGTCCTCAGGGAAAATGTCTTTGACATAAGTTAGCCACTAGTGAGAGCAGGCTTTTAGTAACAAATCGCAATATGGTCTTTAGGGAAAAGAGAATTAAAACACAATTATATAACATCAATATACCCCCCACAGATGTGAATGCTATGATGTAATAACTCAGGAAAAGGGTATAAGTGACTACAGTATATACAACAGCTGGGTTCCCGCATCATCAGTTCAAGAAAACATTTCTCAAAAAATAGGCAAATTGAGTTTAGGAACTGTCTGAGCTAAATGCACTTCATAGTAAAATAAAAAGTTTGCTGAAGAATACTTTGTAAGACAGGCACGACATTCAAGCCAAGAAAAGAACAGTCTTACTAGTCTGTTTTATCTCAATGCAAATAAGAAGCCGGCATTAAGATAAAAGAACACCATGAGATAAAAGCCTTCACATCTATTTCCTCCACCTATTTCTCCAAATGAAAATGCAGAAAAGGAGAATTTGAAGCATTTCCAGCATTTTTATTTTTATTTTTTTACCAAAATTAACAAAGTAAAAACAAATTAATGATAACATTTGTAACAGCAGGCTATAAAGATGGAACCCGGTTTCTTTTCAAATAACCTTTATGTGAATGAAATGCTGATGCGGTGGAACTCTTTCACAGCCTTCTGCAAAACAGCCAATGGCCTTCTCCTTTGTCAAAAGCAGCCATCTGAGTCAATGTTAATCTAATTCTCTCTTCCATTTAGGTAATTACACTGTGATGCCAACAGAGATGGGGGACATGACTGAGCAGTGGTCTCCAGACTGATTCTGCATTACACCATTCAGACGATCTCCACGGAGGAAGCTTGCAAGGATTTAAAAAAAGAATGCCATCCTGCCTTCCTTTTTTCTTCTGCGTCATATTTGTATTCAATATTCTGGTAAAACTGTGCCAACGAAAGACAGAACGTCCAACAAATAGTATTACTATTTCTAGTAAGTACAGTAAGCTCAAGGACACATCAGCCCCTGCACTTTAAAAAGTAAAAGCTCAGTGTTCAAATGAACAATGACTCATGCGCTCAGTGTCGAGGTAAAAACCTTTCAGATCACAGTGTAAATAAGTCAGACTGATCACCGCCGCTGATCAATATGCTTATGTTATAATGTAGTGCTTGCTCAAGTGTTATCAAATCTATGTACAATGTAAATATTTGCTTTACCACTCAGCCAGAAGATAAAATGAGTTGTGAGGAAAGCATATACAGTAGTGCCCCCTCATGGAAATGATGCTAGTTGTCACAGCAGCATAATTTATAACCTGATTGTGTTACATTAAACATCATGTATGGAACTGCCACATCCCTATATTACCTGAAGAAGTTGATGTCTGGGTAGTTGCCGTACTCGGTCCTTCTGGAGTTGCGTCGGGGGAAAGTGCAGAAGAAGGCGTTGGCGAGCAGACATGCCACCTGCTCCTGAGACATGGTGATGGAGTGGTTCATGCCTCCCTTGAGGAGGGGTATCGGCTAGAGGAGGAACACAGGTACAACTGAGGAAGGTCAAAATAATTTGTTTTGTCAATTTGCCAAATGAGACATTGAAGTATGCTGTACTAATTTGGCACCACTCTGTGCTTCTTGAATCAACCATCATTATTGCAATCAACATCCATCCTTGAATCACTAGAGATCCATACTCCTAATAAAGGCTATGAGGTTTTAAACAAACATTGCATCTGTATAAGTAATTCTGTACTGGCAATAATGAGTGCTTGTTGCATTAAGACTATAGACCAACAGGGAAAAACAACTATGTTTGGCTACAAGTTGATTTAGGAACAACACAGCAATAATGACGCATAATTCTCCTTTTTAAATTCTCTTTTGAATCTATTAAGCAGGTTCTTATGTCGTGGTAGATCAGTTCAACATAGTTCAACAGAATCAAAGGGATTTTTGATCAGTTTTAGACATCAATTTTCTATCAATTAAAACAGCTCATTGCAATTATTCTATTCTACAAGTCATAGCAGAATAGACAACTTTGTATACTACTCATATATATTCTGATGCTTAATTTTGAAGGTCTACAAAACTAAACTCAGTCACTAAATACTGTTTTAGCACAAACCTGTTTACTTGGGTAATGTTTTTACATTTTCAGTGTAAAATTATTCAAACTAAAAATACATTTAACACAAAGATGTAAAACTGAAATGAGATGACTGGCTGTCTGTCTGGCCAAATTAATACACAAAACCCCTTCTTAATTAGACTTTTTCAGCTGCTAACGCACATTGCTCCTCGTCATCCACACGCCAAAGTACCAGATGACCAAAAGGACCATAAAACATCAAATAAATGACCATCAATAGCTACGTGCCTTGACCTCACCATTTTTACTACCATTTCACAAGATTATTTGTCACGTCGTGACCTTTGGCTTCAACCTGCTGTCGTGATCTACTATGTCACAGACCAGTGAGCTAAGTATCTGTTGGTTAGTGATGGCTGTTACCTTGGTACAGAGCTCAGATGTTCTCAGTGCTAATTGCACCATGTCTGGCAGCAGGGAGTCAAACAGATGTTCAGCTGCATCAGGCTCCAGGACCTTGGAGAGAGCAAGAGATCTGTTTATGTTTGTTGACTGCCAACTCAGCTGTGACATTACTATCAGTTTGGGCTGATTGGTTTGAGAAAGACATTAATTGAACAGCTCTGATCCATATCAAAATGTCGAGGCTTTATGTGCAATTATACCTAGAAACAAATAGAAGTTGAATATTAGCAACACATAACATCAAAGGGCAAGACGGCCTTTTAAAAAAGTAGTGAAACTCCACTCCCTGACCAATAATACTGTGCGAGCAGATGTAAAACAGCGAGAAAAAATGACAACCTGTGCCGCTGACTATTACCTCACACATTTAAAAGGGATTGTGAAAGATATGACTTCATGTTATTGAAATACATCTGGCATTAGCTGAACAATTCATCTATAATAATACCACCAGAACCAAATATCAAAGTAAGACACTAACCATCCATGACTTGACAACAGTGCACTTACATATCTTGGACAAAATATACTACCCATGTTTTAGGCCAATGTTGGCTACAAAATGTCAGAATGATCAATCACAGAGCAATTTCATCAAGGTTGCACGGTCATGCCAGCTGATTAAACAGTCTTCTTCCTAGAAGAGATGCAAATGACCGAGCGTTTGAAATCGAAAGGACAGGGTGTTTCCAGAACAAGGAGCCTTGACTGGTAATTTAGCCTTGGACATTTATATTATGGCAAAGGAAGCCTGACTAAACACTGTCATAAGTAATGACCTGGTTGACATCATAAACTGCTCCTATGGGCGTAATAAATGAAAGCAGTTGACAGGGCGAGGCGGTGGATATAGCTGAAGTAGTATAAGCCAAGCTCTTTAAATCAGCAGGAGACAGTGCATCAAATAAACTGAACTAACTCCGTGTATGACTTGATACAGGTCTGTACATCACATCAAACTGACAAAGTAATCAAGCAAAATGTGAGGGTGCGGGCAGTGAGAAACCAGAGTTCTCGTACAGATTTAACACAACGCCTTGCGCTCTGTTTCCGATTCCCCACAGGTCTGAGCAATAAAGCAATCCGCTTGACTGCATCTGTGGACGTGTGACCATGTAAAAATAAAACACTGCCGTGCTCATGACCGTAAATACAGCACTGGTTGGGCTAGAGACAGAGAAATGAAGAAAACCGGTGCTGTCCATCAGCAGCTTTTCAGTTATTCATAAGGTGTGGGTGCCAAGATGAATATTCAATGAGGGTGCATGGCCCGTCACTCTATGCCATTCATGTCTACTTTTCACTGACACTAAAAATCATCCTGCTACAGTGTCTCCAAACTGGCATCTCCTGGGGAATAGTAACAAAATGAAAAATGGAGTGTGTTACATGGCATCTGTTCGCCTTTCCCCATTTTAGATAAATAAATCAAACATGTATGACCCTCTGTGATTGGTTTCTAAAATGAATTGATATATTCGATGGGCTCTATGAGCTGCTTTCTGTCAATATATTAGAGATACTGTACATGCAGCTTAATTGTACTGCCCCTTCAGCATATTAGACTATTAAAACACAGATTCATTACTCAGTCAAGCTGTGAATAAATTGTTAGGGACAGAAGCAATAAACAGTCTTCTTTAAGAGGAACTGTGTGTGTCAGCTTTGCAATAATAGAGCATAAATAAAGCTAATGTATTTTCGGTGAGCTACGATGCCACACAGTATATGTGACACTGGGGAGTCACCAGCAAACATCTAACATGAAACGCAATTGACAATTTTCTTTTTCAAAAATTTTAAGGTCAAATATGCAGGTTTTACAACCAATCAGCAACAATACCAACATGGTATCTCCACTTCAGTCAACAACACAGTGAGTGATAAAATGTTTGATTTGAGCCTGTGCAATTACACTGTGATGCCAATAGGAACTGGCAACATGACACACCACCAAGTGGCTCTTAAAAATGCTAAAAATGAACAGTAGCTCAGATCATAGTGTAAATAAGTCTGACTGATCACTGTCTCTGATCAATATACTCTTGTTATAAGATAGTGTTTGCTTTTGATTACCTACAATTGGATAACTTCAAATCCAAGTCTGTTTTAATATATTTGACAGCACTTAGTCTGACAAAAATCTAATTTTGCCATGCCAGTAGATTTGACACAATCCAAAATCCAGCTGCAACAACTACAACTTGGCCTATGGCTAAAGCCTCTCGACATGCTTAGGCTTTATCTAATAAACTCTAACATGATTTATGGCATACATACAGCACACAATTGATTCAGCAATATAAGGCAGGAGTAAAGCATTCTCTGGGATGTAATGTCATTTTCATTTCTGACAAGTTACTAAATGTGACCTTTTGGCAAAAAATTATATTATTTCTCCAGACTCCCATTTTGCCTCTGAAGGCCTGCAATACTCTCCTGTGTGAGATCTATTACTGTTCTTGTGCAAAATGACAGAAACACATTTGACATACTGGCATTCAAGAACAAAGCGTTACATGTACTTTTTTCCTGAGATGTGAGATATCATAAAAACATGTAGCTGCAGCTAAGGGTGGATGAGTGCTCAGGTTCAGGGTTTCTTATATCACACACACATGTCACAATGGCCCATCTCTCTAAATGGAATATTTCCAATTCTTTCGTGAGCCAGACAGTAGTACAGCCCTCCCTGATTCTCTACACAGGATGACGCAGAGCGCATCAAGACAACAGATGATGGATGGCTTTCGAACAGGGCTGGAGAAGACACCCACAACTCTGGGCAACAACCAATGAAGAAACACTGCCCCAGCCATCATAATGCAACTCAGGCCTATTTTATCCTTGGCCTGTAAAGAAAATGACTTGGCTGGGGACAGTAAAAATAAAATGAATAAAAATCACATAAACAACGCCTTGGAAATAAAACTTTATAATCTGAGCCTCAGAACAATGTCTAGACAACACGAGAAGATTGTTGTGTAATGTTGTGAAAAGCTTGATAGAGCTTTGTGAGAATACAGAACAAACATTTTCACAAAACCTATCAAAAGTTGATTCCCACACTTAGCCAAGTATTTTAAAGTTTGTCTGCCAATCACCCTGCATACTGGGCTCATTATACTGTATGTACAGTATGAATTTATGGCTGGACTTTCAAGAAATAAAGAAATAAACAAGAAAAATGGCTGTATAGTTGTGGTGACCAACTTCTGCGTATCAAGTTATGAATTAGCAGAATTAGGCCCATCGATGTTGAATCACGTCATTTAAATACAGTTAAATCTAATCTGGTGTCAAATGATACGCCCATACCACTGTCTTCCACAAACTGAAGACAATATCATCACCAACTAATGAGCCATCTGTACTTTCTTTGACCCAAGCTGTGTGAGAGGCACCGACGGTGGTTTACGATGCCTTCTGTTGGGCAATCAAGTGTCATGATTGGACAGTTAATGCTTCATTACTCTACGGCTAATCCTTCAACATCTTCAACATGTGTCCATCTGTGTTTACATGCCTCCGGGCCAGTATTAACTCAATGAGTCCAAAGTTATCAGGACAGACATGTATGTAGGTTTACCTCAGTGCAGTACAAACATAACGCTGCGAAGTCCCATTTCTTGGCTTGTGAGGCGCTGTATTTCAATATTGCATTCTGTAACAAACAAATTCAATAATTATACAAAATTAAGCACGAAAAGTATCTGAATTGCAATAATTCAGACATACTATATATGTATATTAAACCAATCAATTGTCAAATTTTGAGAAACTGTGTGCTTCTCAGTTTCTGGGCTCATGGCGCCACCTTATGGCAGAGTCTGGGAACAACGCCTGTGATGCACAGTGCCCCTCGTTTCACAAAGCAAAATACATTAGGCTTTGCCAATAACAGGACATGAATGTGAAACTTGCCTTTAACTCGATTGGCCTTGTAAACTTCTTGTTTAAAGTTTCCTTGATCAGCTCCCACCGACTCTTATTCTGCAGTTCTCGTGTGTCCTGTGAAAGCACAAACTTTGTTAAGTCACTGCCAAGTGAATACAGTTTTTCACAAGCAAAGAATAATAATGCTGCCTGTTTCTTGCAGTGATATCATGAATTAATGTCATAAGTATTGTGCCTCGTCATTTCTGTACCGTCATTTTCCTCTGTTGTGTTGTGACACATGAAACATGAATGTGGATAACAGCCTTGAAAAATGATAACCCAAGCCTGGATGGACAAGCACAGTCTTACCTAAAGTGATATTTCAACTTTCAAATCATAAATAAAACATCACAGTGCTCATCCTATCGTCCTCACTGCTGGTAATAATAGACTGAATATGCCTTCAGTCAAGAATGTAATGTGATTGCATGGTTCACATGACCAATATTGAACCAATATTGTACAATCTGTGCATTCAAAAGCAGTCTAGCACATACGTTTAATGTGCCATTTATAGGTCTTTATAACACAATTCAGTTATAAACACTTGGGCCAATACCTCATCTTCTACTGGAAACAAATTTCTATTGGAGCAGGGCATCTTGACATGGACATCATCCCAGGTATCCTTAAACCTAGCAGGATATGGAACAGGAGCTTGACCATTCTGAAGAAGGTCTGTCTGTCAAAGGGAGTGAATGAAAACATATGGTATTAGTATGTGCACTACCTGTGTACAAACCAATTTACAGTACAATATAGATTGTGAACCAATTTAAGGTTGGGTTCACTGATTTAGTAAAACACTGGATACATATGCAATACAATTCTACCAGCCCTAAATATGTTACATGTAAGATTTTTAAGCTATTAAGTGGTAAGGGTCTTACATCTTCAGCAAACATTAAGAAGGTGGTGATATGATTCTGGTAATTCACTTATTGAGTTAAACTAAAGCCTTCATCAGAAAGATAACCGTCTCTGTAGTCATCAAAAACATGGAAAGTTAAGAATTATAGACCTTCTGGGATCTGTGTACTGACCCTTATTGTAACAAAGATAATGGCATTAACTCATGGTAGCCTAAAGTTCACACATTACATTTTTCTCATGAGCTTGGCCTAAAAAAAAGGACGGTTGTCACGTTTTTATGTGGGTAATAAATAAATATTGATCAATCAGAAGCTCTGAGGAGAGCAAAGCTACAGTTTGTAGACTAGTAGTTTAATAATATACCTGAAATGGTGAAGATAAATAATTTCTACATTTCCAAACATGGTGCGGAAATATTGCAAAGGCACTGGGTTGACTCATTAAATTACTATACATTTCTATGACTTGAATGAATGAAGTCATATAATCATATGAAGTCATGATTGAATGAATCTGAATTGCTGTGCATGGCACAAAAAAGAAGTAATTGCTCAAACCCTTATCATCACAGTGTGCTGGTCAGGAACATTTCTCAGCGGAGGAAGTCGTCCACCACATTCAGGCATTCTCTTTAGCTCATTGATTGGCGTCCCCAGCCATCTGACATCTGGCTTGACAGCAGAGGTAGCTTCCTTGTCTGGATCTTGTTTCTCTGGAGGCTTATCTGGCTTGCCCTGTCTAACAGGTAAACGTGGTGAGGAGGTCCCTGAAAAGAAGTCTGTTATTTTGGCATTATGTTTGTCAGAGCCCACTGAGCTTGATGAGCATGGCTCCATTTCTTGTTTTTCTAACCCAAGTGTCTGCACAAGATCAGTTCCTGCAGAATCCTTGGAAGCTGGTGACACAGAACTGTCTTCATCCAGGTCTTCTGGTGTCAAGGGCTGCGTTTCATCATCCGGGTCAGACAGAGTGGGGTTTTCATCATTTTGGCAATCCAGAAACTGAGCTGAGGTGCTTTGAAAGCCACCGTCATCGGTCATTTCTGCAACCTCCTGAGTTTGATTGATTTCAGCTGTATTTGGGCTTTTTGTGGGCTTAACCAACCATCGTTCAAGAGTATTTCTGAACTTCTGTTGCTGTCTGGGGCCGATTCTTTGATGGTAACCTTTCGTCTTTACACCTCGCAAGCCATCTGCTCCAGTCTTTGGCCGTATATCCATCTTCGTCTCTGTGTCGTTTTGCTTCTTTTCTTGATTTACTGTCTCATTGTCTCTCACTGTGCTCTGAATACATAAAGAGGACTCTGAAGAAGAAACATTTTTTTTTTTTTACTAAAGGGTGAAATAAAGCCATTAACTTGTTTGACATGTACTCTACCACTCTTACCTTTGAGAGAAGATGACAGGGGTGTTGGGATACAGGTTTCAACCCTGACTCTTTTTGCTAGGGGTTCAAAGTCTGTCAGTGCAGTCATTCTACAAAAACAGGAAGCAGCACATAACACCACATGTCCATATCATCAGAGACAGAGGAGCGTCTTGGCAGTTTTAACATGAAAAGACACTAAATGTGTACTCACAACACAACTGGAGCTGACACAAGTGATGAAGTGTTATTTAGTTTTGTCCACACTTGTTTTTTCGGCAGTCCTCTCTTCAGTAGGTAAACAAATCTTAAAATACGGTATGCAGCCATACATGGCACGATCTATTTCAACAGAGCACATGCAGTGCTTTAATTGAGCACATACTTTCCTTGTAACTATATAACTAAGTACCGTTGGCTAACTAATAAGCATTAGCTAAATACGTAATAAGGCAGGAAAATGCTGCTTTATATTTTACTATTATTCAGACTTTTGCCTTAGATCAGAGTTTAAACCAGCCACAGTTCGATAAACTGTCCAGAAACGACTGTCAGACCATCATAGCTTATTATCTAGCTTAAATGCTAACTAGTGTTGGACTACACCGGGTTGATTAAACATTTGAGCCGGTGCAGAGTGCCAGCTGTCTATTAGACAAAGCCTCAAATTGCACAACGAGAACAGTTGTAGATCTTTAGTTAGTGTTAAAACGCACAATGTTACTTTTTACAGTCATGAAATATTGCTATTCTTCTACTCAACCGCTGCTCAACGCCAAAACACTTCCGCGTATGAGTGACGTATTAACGACAAAATACCGCGAGATTTCCAGTGCGAGAACAGAAACGACTTTCTTTTTTTTTTATTATTATTATTTTTATTTGACATTATGTTTTACTTTTTCTGTTTTTAGTCATGGCATAGGAAACAAAACTCTATTTTATTGTATAATATTGATATTATTAACGCCGAAGAACAGGAGAATGACATGAAAACTCACCCACTTGAGTTAGTGGTGAAGTAACGATATTGTTTAACCATCCGTTAAGTCTAATTTTTACAGCATTAGCCTCAAGTCACAGTTACACAAATATTTACAGATCTTGTCACTCAACAACTGCACTTTCTTTGTTTTCTTAAGCCGTTTTGCTCACCTGTCGTTGGCCACACCTCTACCGTGACGCACCTGAGCAGCAGGACGAAGCTACGGCTCGATCCTTGAATTCATCAACAGCAGACACACCGTAGCCTTAATGGGGACATAATCTAGATACTTTAGCCAGGATCATGGTCATAAAATACACCGTAGTTGCTGTTTTCTTGCTGTGTTGCGTTTCTGGGATTGACAACCAAGGTGAGGCGCAGGTGATGTGGGTTACATGTTGTGCATGTCTGTCGAGGGAGCAACATAAAGACGTCGTTTTTCTTTTTTTTTAATGCATGCTGATAACAATGGCTGGATATTTTTCCGAGTTTTCTTGCCATCAAGCCTGCTTGTGGTCTATAAAAGTATTTTACGGCAGTTTTTTGTTGTATAACTGGACCCAAAGAATACAGTAACTCTGATGAAAGAGGCCTGCATCTTTCTCCATTCATTTTCCTTTTTTGTGTGTGGTTGGGTTATTTGAGGGCGCTTTTGTGTGCTGAGGAGAAATAGCATTAATTAACCCCAGATTACCCTCTCAGTAGTTACAGTTTCTCTGTATATCCACCCGTCTTTCAGACATTTTCAATGGGCTCACATTAAAACTCTCCAAGTCCTCCATTGTAAATCCTCAAGTGATTCACAGATGGAGAAGGAGCCTCAACAGACCATCAGGAAATGAGGTAGGTAACATGCCTGCCTAAAAAATAAATCTTTTAAACTGGGATTTTAATATGTCAACATTAAAAATGCTCTTGTATTTTTTTTTACCCATTTTAGAAATATGGAGAGGAGACAATTTCATATGCACTGAACATAAACAACAGAAAGCACCTCCTTCATCTACAAAAGAACAGGTATGCACAAAGTTAGGACTTTGTTAGTGTTACTGTTGTTATTGCAAATCCTTGTTAATGCTTCAGATGAAATTTGTATTCTTTGTCTTCTTGTCAGAGACTTTTTGCACCCAAACTTTGTTCAGTATTCACGTGACATCACCGGCAACCATGAGTCATCATATCCAAAACAACAAGTAAGTCCACATTTGGTCATGCTGGTGTATTAGGCTGGTATGGACTTAAACCTGTGAAACCTGTATTTGCTTTTCTTTTCCCAGGTGCATTGCTATTACCACGGAGAGGTGGAGGGATACGGGAACTCACTGGTAGCGCTCAGCACATGCTCTGGCCTCAGGTTTGAATGACTCTCCTACTGAATCTATTTCCTCCTTTGAGCAATAACTGGGCTCTGATTCAATATAAACATGTGTAGACTTCGAACTGTATCGTGATTATATGATCATCTTGCACTTTATTTCTTTACTTTAAGTCTTCACTTTATTGAAGGTTTGAACTAAAACAGTTTGAACAGTTTTCTCTGCATGTAATGCATAAAATAATTACTTTTCTATGTGATATTGCATACATTTTCCTTATCGTCATATGTCTGTATAATATCAGTATTGGGAAGTACTCTCATTAAGATGTGATTTCAGCCATATTACAAAGGCCGAAGAAGAGTCACACAATAGATATGGACATTTTCCTTAACCCCAGACATTTTTTATGGGTTTATTGGTGCACAGGTTTTTATCTTTCAAACTATCAAATCAATCCACGCTCAGTGGATCCTCAGTGAGTACGTTATGCCAGGTAATGCCATGGTGTGGGATTGCAGTGCCACGTCCCGGCTGTAACACAGACTGAAAGCATTTATCTAATGGTGAATCTGATATATTCTGCTTTTCTGTAGGGGTGTGATCGTCCTTGGAAATGAGACCTACGGACTTGAGCCTGTGCCAAATTCTGCCACCAACGAGCACCTTCTGTACCTACTGAAGGACATTCAGTCTGAGCCCGTCACCTGTGGGGTCGTCGGCGAGGATGCGTCAACGCAAAGCCATGAATCCTTCGAGCCTGGCCAATCAATAGCCTCTCTGCTGCGGGTGAGGGTGCTCACTACGCTCACCTTGACCGATATTTACAGTGTCAATAGGTTTTAAAGTGGAAAATAAAAAAAAAAGAAAAGACTTTTCCTTTTTCACTGTTTGTTGTTTCAACAGAGGAAGCGCAATTTACCTCAAACCAGATATGTGGAGCTGGTGCTGGTTGTCGATAATCTCAGGGTAAGGGTGTATGTCTGTGTATGAATTCAATGGTCTGTCAGTGAGAATGAAATGGCTGCAATAGGTTTGCTTTTTTAGACTAAGGGCAAGTATTATACCCTACTCATTGACTCAGCAGCCACAGTAGTTTGTTAGGAATGTGCTATTTCCCTCAAATCTCACAGTGCTTTTCCTATGATGTGGAAAATAGTTCTATAAGTACCAACCAGTCTGTTATACCTGCTTGGAAAATTATCTTATATCACTGTGTTGATTGTATTTACAGTATAATTTGAAGGAACGAAATGAGACAGCGGTACGAGACGAAATGGTGGAAATGGCAAATCTACTGGATGGGGTGAGATTTTGAGTTGTTTGTAAAAATGGTACCAGTGTGCTGAATTCAAATTGGATCTAATGTTGTTTTTGCACCCGTGCTGTACTATGCTTTGTAATTGTCCTCTTTTATGTTCTGCTCTATTCTAGTATTACAAGCAGCTAAATATCCGCGTGGTGCTTGTGGGCCTGGAGATTTTTAAGGACAGTAATCCCTTTGCTGTAGAAGGCTCTCCAGGAGAGGTGTTGGGAGGGTTTGTCAGGTGGAGGAAGGCTTCTCTGTTACCGAGGATCAGACATGATATCGGTCAGCTCATTGTGTAAGTAATGCATGCTTATTTTGCCTCGCTTGGTTTGAATTTCTTTTGAAATATAGAGTTAAATTGTCAACTCATCTCTTGGTTCACTTTTTGTCAGTGGTCTGCCCGGGCCATATCCAGGAGGTGTATTAGGCATGGCCTTTGTGGGCACGGTCTGCTCCGTAGCATCTTCTGGAGGAATCAACGTGGTTAGTTCAACTCCCTTTTAACTTCTAACACCAGCTGACACCATGGTGCTTTGGCACCATGAGCTTTATTGCAGAAACTGATACTTACTGCATTATTCATGTGAAGTTCCGCAAGTCTCACAGGCTCAGAATAACACAGGCGTCTAACTGGTTAAACTTGAACAGTGTTTTTTTTAAGCTACATGACGAAGCATCTTTGGGTTTTTGGATTCCTCAGATTCTTTTGGTTTGTGATGCTTAAATGTTGTTCCAGTATCCTCTAAAGTCATGTTTCACTTCTTGATCAACTTAAAAGTATGATACCTGTGTGTATACAATCAAATAATAGAATGATGTTTTCTGCCCATCTTTTCCCATCAAATTAAACTAATTTTCTGTCTATAAGTCAAGACTAAACACTGAAAGATCCTTTCATGCCAAATCTTTTCCTTCAATATCCTGATTCAACAATAGACCTGATTAAGTGAAGATTCTTGTACTGACAAAGCTTCGGTTTTTGTCAATAATACTGATGTATTTAGCTGTATAAATTATGGAGGATGTTAGTATTGATTGTACTGGGTATGTTTTCACAGTTCAAAGACAACAACCTGCCTTTTGTCTCCACTGTGGTGGCCCATGAGATGGGCCATAACCTGGGCATGAGTCACGACAATACACGCTGCAGCTGTGATGGAAGAAGCTGCATCATGTCAGCCACTGCCGGGTAACACATTTTCCACAAAATATTTTTTTAACCCCCTGACATGAAACTAAAAAAGCAGCAGATAAAACTCTGCTGTATTTAAATAGTATACTCTAATATCCACACTTTCTGCTGATAATGTTTGGTACAAAGCTCTTTTTGTCAAGAAGAATTTTTGTACCATCTTTTAGGACTTTGGTGGCTCCGTACTGAATTAAAATAATTGTGAATTTGCTCACGTGTTTGCGTAGGCTTCCAAAATCTCACATATCACACAAAACACTACTAATTAATGTTAATTTGACAGCAAAAGTCCTCTGTTCAATGATCAAAGAGTAATGTGAGGCCAGTCCAAATGGATATTTCCATTAAAGGTTTATTATGTATTATGTTATTCTGTAGTGGTTCCACCAGTTTCAGCCGTTGCAGTGGGGAAGACTTTGAGACGCTGATTATTCGTGGAGGAGGTGTGTGTCTGACAAACCAGCCCTCCCCGTCAGATGTGGTTGGCGTTGCTGAGTGTGGCAACGGCCGGCTGGACAAAGGAGAGCAGTGTGACTGTGGCAAACCAGAGGTGGAGTACTGCCTGTCAGATAAACAAACAAGAAGTTACAGAACTGACAACATCATGTTGTTCTGTATTAGATAAGATAAGATTTTGGATACATCATTATATCCGATGGTAGTTGATACTGTCATTTTTCTTAAAGAGAATAAAAAACATTTAAAACAATTTTTTATGTATGTATTTTGCAGGTGTAGCACAAATGCACGAAGGTGTACAGACAAATTTTCATTTCAGCTTTACAAACTAGAGTGCACACACGTCACGTTACAGCCTTATTGGTCTTAAAAACATTCTGACTGTTAAATTCTTGTACTTTTTCATCTATTTTTGGTGTGGTAGTAAGCATTGCCTTTCTCTGCTTCCATTTCCTGCAGGAATGCCGGAATGAATGCTGTAACGCCGCCACCTGCACATTTACACCTGGGTCCACTTGTGCTCAGGGGGACTGCTGCAGCAACTGTCAGGTCTGCACCGTGTTGGACTTGAGTTGGCCAGTTATGTGTATTGAATAGAGGCCATACATTTTACTTTGGGAAAACATCCTTTGCACTTATAAAAGAAAAAGGTCTTTTTCAATTGTTGTGTGTGATTTGACGATTATTTTAGATGAGAGTTCCTGGAACGCCATGCAGAAGGTCTGTCAACCCCTGTGATCTTCCTGAATACTGTGATGGGAGGAGTGCATTCTGTCCCGATGACTTCTACATTATGGACGGCCTGCCCTGTCTAAACAATGCTGCGTACTGCTATGAGGGCCGGTGCCAGACGTATGATTTCCAGTGCAAACATCTCTTTGCTCCAGGTATATTCAGTAATGCTTGATACCAAGATTCCTGCAGCTAAATAAACTCTAGAAACTCAAAGGTTTGTGTGCTGGCTGTTTGTTTAACTCACTAACTTTAAATAATTCAGTCAAGAATACATCAGCTATCCAAGTCTGCCAGGAGGCAGTTGCCACCTGGCAAGATGTTAATTCACTTCTCTTGTCATTAATATTTTATTTTGGATATTATGTCTCTCTTGGGCAGATCAAGCAACAAAAGCAAACGATATTTGTTTTGAGCATGCAAATACGAGGGGAAACTTATTTGGAAACTGTGGAATCACCAGCAGAGGCGACTTTATCAAATGTAGTGTAGCGTAAGTATTCTGTTTTTTAATCATCGAATACTATAGACTTAACTGTGGGTCTATACAAAGTGTGTAATCCTGCAGCAGCAGTAATGTTACGTTTAGGATCATAGGACTGAAGCTCATTACAACTAAAAATCACAGAGCCTGCCGATTGAAAGTGTTTGGGGTAAATTTAAGATATTCAACATACAGTAATTCCTGTGATCATCTGGCCTAAAGTCAAATCTTCTGTCCTCATAGTAAAATTAAGCTTGCTAAACTGATTTAGATACAACTGTAAACTTTCTTAATATCCAAGATCCCCTGATTAGGTGAGGAGCCAGAAAGAAGGCAGAAACTTAATGGTCATTTGGTCATTTTAAAGTGTTGTGATGCCGCTATATTTTGTCAGTCAAGGGACGGATTAGCTTTTTTTTCTTCCAATATTTACCAACTGTGGGAAGTGACTGTGCTCTCTTAAACCCTCACTGCAGGAACGCCATGTGTGGAAAGGTACAGTGTACCAATGTGGATTTAAGCACCTTGCCTCCTGGTGCCCAAGTCAGTGTCCAAGTAGTTCAAGGGTCAACCTGTGTTAATGCAGACTTCAACATGGGTACAGATGTGTTGGATCCTGCCTATGTTAACCCTGGCAGCCCTTGTGCTAAAGGAAAGGTAAGCAGACTCTGAAGACTGGAAACTAGTTTGGATGCCAAAGATAAGGAATGTGACCAGGAACTAATGTGATTTTGACTTGAGCCAAGACAATACTATCACTTCTTAAAGTGAAAATGATGTCACCTGCTGCATCAATAAGTTAAACATTTTCTCTTTTAGACCTGCGTGGACTTTCAGTGTGTGAACGCCTCTGTTCTGCTGCCCAACTTGGACTGTGATGCCCAGACCAACTGCAACGGCCGAGGGGTAAGATGGCATTTTATTTACTTTCTTTACGTAATTAGTAGCCAATAATTACAGACCTGACTTTGCCGTTGTAATGTTTTCTTCAGGTATGCAATGACCAAGGGCACTGCCACTGTGAAAACG
Organism: Pempheris klunzingeri; assembly: GCF_042242105.1. Classification (NCBI taxonomy): domain Eukaryota; kingdom Metazoa; phylum Chordata; class Actinopteri; order Acropomatiformes; family Pempheridae; genus Pempheris; species Pempheris klunzingeri. The sequence continues at coordinate 7,853,063 of NC_092031.1, read as the reverse complement.
GGTGGGCGCCACCAAACTGTGACAGGTCAGGGCGAGGCGGCAGCGTAGACAGTGGTCCTGCTCAGATAGGTGAGTGTGAATTGACTTTGTCGGTATATATCTTTCAAGATAAAAGTTCACAGAAAGTCAAAGGAACTCTACAATATACCGTTCACCTAATGCCTCTTACTGGGATAACATGCAAATCAGCAATGAGGTACTCTAAATGCATCGCCAAATACACAGTAAAGAATGCGTGGCCTATAATAGTTCTTTATCCGGACTTCATCATATTACTCACCTATTCACTAATCTGTCTTCTGCTGGCTTGACAGTGGCAGTAGTGGTTCCTTATAACATCTGTTGTTGCAGTGCCCAGATGTGAACATGGGTGACTATTTAGTGTAACTAATGCAATGAAATCCACCGTAATGTTCCTTATTCACACATGGCCTTTTCTACCTTAGACCACTCACTCAGGAACGGCCTGTTGATCTTCTTCCTGTTGGTGGTTCCTCTTCTGGTCCTTGTCATTCTGGTGCTGCTCTTCATCTTCAGGAGAAATGCCCTGGACCCATGCCTTAAAGGAAGGTAAGTAAATCACCTCGCTTTAAAAATATACTAATAGATAATTGAAAGACTGGTAATTACAATGTTTTTATATCATTTTATGTATTTTTTGCTTTCACAGATCACAGAATGTTCAAAATGCAAATGCCAGCAGCAATATTCAGACAAATGCCACAACCCAGCCTCCTTCACAGGCTCCCCCCAGCAGGGTATATATGTTTGTTTTTATCAGTAATCATCACTGCAGGAAGGCAGTGCAATGTTGATTTTGTAGTAGGAAAAATCATTTTTTCATTGCCTGAAAAATGCAGTCACAGAAAAAGAAAAAGGTAAATCAATCAAAAGAGGTACATGCTTTGTTATAAATTGTATTTTCTTCTATTTCCAGCCTGAACTTCTACCAACTACCTCAGCTCCAATTTCTGGGTATGAATTGATTTAACTTGTTTTAATCCAACCATCCATATTGTCCTCATATACAGAAAATGAAACCTACAACACACAAGCAAACCTGTAAAACTGGTTATAACAAAATTTCCGAATGTCAGTTTCAGGTATGGGGAACTGGATTATTGGAATGCAGAAACAAACGCCTCTCCTGCAAAACCACCACCTCCTAAACAGGGCCCTGGAGTCCCCAGACCTATCCCACCCAAACAGCCACAGAATTAATTCTCTTTTTAATGTAGTGAATTTACTACAGCTCCACACTGTATGAAGAGTGTATTTTAAAACACTGTGATAATAATAGACTCACTGTAACTTGTTTCCAGCACCTTTTTTTTATGGTAACTGTATCACTGTGGTGGTGGATGAGGCTGCTAGATGTGTAAATATTTATTGAAATATGAGGGTTTTATTGGATTTCTGTTTGTAACTCATTGGAAATATGTGCACATAAAATATAAAAACAAATCACTATATCTTTTGTATTTTACACTACAATGTATTTTTCTCAGATATTTAAAAGATTTTGTGAATTTTAATCAGGTGAATGTCAATTGTAATAAAAACATTTATCAGGTAGTGGGTTCCATACTTTTTTATTGTAAGAGTGTGAGTTTCCTGGATCTGCAAAGACTCAGAATCAGTGTAGGAGTAAGCCCTAGCTTGTGTCACTCTTGTAATGAGGATGATAAACAAATTGGGCCTATGTAGGTGGAATGGACTAGTTTTTGGCAGTAAATTTGCTTTTTCTTTGTCATTGAGAATCATGGAAATGGCGCTAAAGTAAAACACTCTTTGCTTGCTTCTTCATCTGTACGTTTTGACGATTTAGACACTCTTTGATTGTGTCATTGCTCTCCTGGAATAAAAAAAATTAAGGACCTTAACTGTTATTTGTGCTCTTGGGCATAGAGACAATACAAAGACAGTCTGGTCTGACCCTTTAAAATAAATCAGTATCTACAGTTGCTTAGCACAGCCTCAGTGTGGTCCTCTGAGTGATTCTCCTTTTTGGACTGCCATTTTAGTGGGTTTTTTTTAGGGTGAAAATATCGTGTATCTTAAAAGGCTCTGAAACAGTATACATTATTTTGTGTAAAAGAAACATCTGGTGACCTTATTTTCCTTGGATGTTTTGAGGAGCACTCTTCTGGACCCTCTTTACTTGCCCTGCTTCACTTTGTGGGATTTTATTTTGAAAGGATTATGACCGGATGTTACGTATCTTCTTCCGTTTTGACGCAGCATGGTGCGGAAGTAAGTTGTCAACAGCAACTACCCATGGAAACAAGAGGTAAAAAGCAGAGTTTTAAAGCGGCTCTCTGGTAGCGCATGGCAGCAGAGGGGGCCGAGGCTGAGGGCCGGGCTCCGGCCTGTCTCTGCGTCCTCTGCGGGCTGCCCGCTGCTGGGAAGTCCACGTTGGCCCGCAGAGTCCTCAGCACCGCTGCACAGCACGGATGGAGAGCTAGTGTGGTGCCGTATGATGACCTGATCCCCGAGCATGCTTTTCAGACCAAAGTGGTGGAGGACGGTGTCAAACTGAGAGAAATGGTAAAGAGGGTTGAGCTAAATTTACCGATTTTTACTAAGAGTTCAGGATCTACGTTTGTCATACGGGGTCGGTCCCTGTCCATCAGTGTCCCCACAAAGGTCACCAGGTTAGTTAGAAGTTGGACATTGGACAGACACCCCCTCCGGACCCAGTTTCCCCCACTGATGGCAGCAGGAGGACGGTTAGATCATCTCCCACGACCTCGAGCTTAACCTGCTGAAGGCTGAGACCATCAAGAAATTACTGTTTAATTGGCAGAAAAACAGTGATATTTCATTATCACACTAACTTGATGATGTTAGTGAAAATGGAGAGATTACACCTATTTGATTTGATGTTGCTCATTTATTTTGATTGCTACTGTGTGTTTTTTTTCATTTAACAGAAATATCAGTACTAGAAAGTATTACTACACAGGTATTTACTATAAACTAGTACAAGAGTGTATCACTAGATTTTTTTAATACAATTTTAGACCTGGCTCTGCACTCGCTTGTTCACTGTAAACCCACACTTAAAAGGTGACATTCCCCTCAGGGGATGTGCATCTTTATCACCTTTTTCAACCCTGATGAGATACCAACCTTGATGAAGTCAATTTACAATATTTTTAATCATGATTTTCACTAATGTTGCAAAGTAAGCATGGAGATCAACCGTCAACTGTCCTCCTGCTGGGAAAAACTGAGTAAGAAGAGGCTGCTGTGTCCAGAGAAACTGTCTGTAGAATATCTCATTTAAAACCTCACCACAGTCATTAAATCTAGTAGAAAAATGTAAATGTGCTATGTGCTCATATTAATTCTTCACAAAGATTTGTGCCATAACCATTTGAATTTGTTTTTATATTCAGCACACATTAAAAAGCTTTTATTAATTGGAGACATTTTTTCCCTCTCCAGCACACTGAATGGAAGTTACACAGACAGGCAGTTTTGCGGTGCATTGAGCAGTTCTTGGAGCAACCTCAAGTTTTGGCCGAGCTGCCGAGCAGCTGCCAGATCAACAAGGCTGCATGGGAACGATGCATTCAAGCTCTGCTCGAGCCTGAAGCTTTGGACCGCTGTTACGCTGGCCGGGCTCCACTTCTCTTTCTACTGGATGACAACTTCTACTATCAGAGCATGAGATACGAAGTGTACCAACTTGCAAGAAAGTGTAAGTGCACCTGAATGTTTATAAAGGTCTGCAGTGGTAGTTTCATATGTTTTAGCCCATTAGGTATAAAATGTTAAGTATTTTTAGATATCTGCTCACTAAATGCTTTTACATTCATGTCAGAGATGTAGGCAACTAAATGTTTGATATGAATTACTGAATCCAAGCAAGTTTCATGACTGAAAGTAAATTTGTTTTAGCTTACTGAGAAACACTGGCTGCCTGGGCGACGAGTTCATGTAGAATTCTCACTATACTTGTAGTATAAGATGAGATAAAACACCCAGAACCACTCGTCCGCCCTTTTAAACAGTATTGCTTCGGTTGAATTAATTTGTCAGCTGTGTTTTTAGATTCGCTGGGTTTCTGCCAGGTGTATCTGCAGTGCGATTTGGAGGCTTGCATCAGCAGAAACCAGAGCAGGTCTGAACCCATTCCCACTGAGGTGATACTGGAGATGGTGAAGCGTTTGGAGTCCCCAAATCCGCAGAAGAACACATGGGAGACAAACAGCATTTTCCTCAACACCGCAGACAATTTGTCCAACGGCGACATGTAAGACAGCAGAATAAACCGTTGTTGACACTAATTACTGAAGTTCACATGCATAAATCAGGTATTCATCCGCCTCCTCCGTCTGTTTCTCCTCCTGTACGGTGTGTCCTCAGCCAGAGGGTGATGGACTTAATCTCCTCTGCACTGAGCAACCCACTGAGCCCAGTTGAGGACAACAGCGGACAAACGGTGTGTCAACAAGCCTCCTATCAAATCTGTTTAATCCAAATCTTTATACCAAATCTTTTTAATGTCTTTTCGGCATAAATATGTCTCCCTGGTGTGCCTAGAGATCGCCAAACTATGAGAAAACACCATCCTCTCTCGCTATATCCTCTCTTGCTCCATCTATCAGCAAATGTGTGTGAAAACGCTTCATTTAGATTTTATGATGTCATGAGGGGATCTGTTCAACATCTTTAACACAATGATGTTGAACGTGAGAGTGAAGCAGCAGATCGTTCAGACAGAGGCTGAAAACAGCTGCAGCTGGTGTGAGAGAAATAATGTGCTTTTTGAACATTAAACCATGTAAACTGGCTCTAGTAGGACCTCCACATACAAGTATGAACTTGAGAATGAGCAGAATATGGGACCTTTTAAAGATGCAACTGCAAAAGTGGAGAATTTATTGTTGTTGTGATCTCACTCTGCTGCAGGAGGCTGATCGCCTGAAGTGTGCCACCAGTGTGGTGCACCAGGCTGACCAGGCCTGTCGACGCATCATCTCTGAAGCCATGAAGACTGCCAGAGGTCAGTCATGAGCTTCATTAAAATTACACATCTGACATTTTACTCAGTTTATCATTTGCAGCCCAGAATAATGACCTTTTTGTTACCCTGGCTGTAGAAAATCAAGTACCCACTGAGCACATGAGGTCCTTGGCAGCTCGGCTGAATGAATCCAAAGCAGCGTTTCTTCACAGCCTGCGAAGACAGTTGCTCCAGGAAGTGGCTTTCACTCAAGAAGAGGACGTCGATGTCGAACGTGTGGTGAAAACGGCAGTGGACGTTTTTGATCGTGAAAAACAGGAAATCTTGTTGGGAATCATGAATGAAAACAAATGACATGAATCTTTTCTTGGATGTTTTGTAAAAAGCGGATTTAATCAAATCAAAAGTCACAAGTGAATGTATGATACTCTGTATTTAATTAAATGTAAATAAAATTGATGTTTGCTGGTCACTTACTCTTCAGTTTGTGAACCACTGTGGCTCTAAGTGAAACAGAGAAAATGTATAGATCTCATCATTTTATCTGGTACTTATTAACTTGAAAGAAATATTCTTTAAAAGCCAAACTTTCCTGAACATTTATTTCAAACCCAACATGCAGTGACGCACTAGTGGTCATCTGCATGGCCTCTGCAAACATGGTGGGAAACGTTGATCGGATAACATTTTGATCTTGTTCATCAGTATACACATGATGTACTTATGACTTTAGAGTTAAACAATCTCACATTTTCACTCTCTGTCCACAATTAGATAATCACATCACACAAGTCTTTACTTTGGACCAAGATTGACACAAACCTACCTATTAGAATAAAAAGTAACGCTACATCACGTTACATCCCACTCACAGGGATCTTTCATGGATCTCAACATCCACTATTATACAAATAAGAAGTGGCTACAGTGAAAATGCACTAAAAACTACTCAAGACAATTTAGTTTTTTTTAGTTTTTGAAGAAAATTGTTTCATGGGTATAAATTAGTAACAATTGGTTACCAGGCTCTGCAATTTACAGAGTGAGGTATAAATAAATAGCAAGATTTTAATGAGCCTGGCCAAACACAAACTTGAAAATGAGCCAATTAGGCTTTCGCTGTTTGAGCAGGCCGCTTCAGTTTCTCACAGCAAAATGGGTGCAGCTGATTTAACTGAAATGAACTAAATTAAAAACTTTGATGCATAATTCCACCAAGGAGCGATACACAGACGGTGGCCAAAATGACAGTTTTAACAGCCCCACAGAACGTTGAGCTGGTCGAGCTCATGATGGGTGATGTTAAACACTGTTAATAAGTCATTTTTATTTAGAATAGCTGCTGACATTGTTGTGATTTACTTCATGAGCTGAGTGAAAGCCCGGTGACTCATTGCGAAGTAATGAGACAAATCACAATCATATGTAGCTGCACTGGCAAAGGATGACAGTGGTCATGGTGCCCTAACTAATACTGACTGTAGAATGATTTGAAATGACACTTTGTGAGCTTCTTTGTGCTTTTACTGCAGAGTTGTTGCATTGCAAGATCTTTCTGTAGTTTTGTCCACCCTTTGAATGTATCGATCCAGAACTAATATGAAAAGCTCAAAACTGAGAGTCATTTAGAAATTAAGTAAGGTGACAATTCAATGCAGTGAATAGTGTAAAATAAAAATAATAAAAGTAATAATAAACTGTACATAAAATAAATATTAAATGTAAATCAGTGGCACCGTGTGAAGAGCATTACAAGCAACATACTGAAAACACGAGGATCTACGAAAGACTCGTGCATCTGTGTTTTGCACGAAATCACTTCTTATGTTGTCCACGGGCAAAATGGCACGCAAAGTCATATTTGTCTATGCACATGTGACCACAGATGTTGCACTGGAATGGATTTTCGTAGTCATGGCACCCCATGTGAATAGTGTAGAGGATATTATCCAGAAAGTGAATATCACAATGCTGGCATTTATGTAAGAGCCGTTGGTCCGGTGCAGTCAGGGCCGGAGCGGGTGTACCCGGCTGGCTGTTGCTAACACTCGCAGTAAGAGTGTTCATGCTGGGAACTGGACTACAACTCCCTTGGCCTGAGGTGGGAGATTCTTTTGTGTGTGGTGAAGTCTGCGCTCCGTTTGAGCACAATGCAATGTGTTCGCTGGAGACCTGTTGTATGAGGATGGGCTTTTCGTCTTTGAAGGATTCCCTGTCTGGGGAAGCAGGAGTCTGAGACTCCGGGTGAAGGTCGGACAACTGGCCAGCAAGTGTAGACAGCTGGTCCAGCGGGTTATCAAAAGTCAAATTAGCACCTCTGTTGCGGCTGTCGGTCTCATCTTCTTTCTTATACTCACTGCTGTTCAAATGGTGGTGGATCTTGTGGGACAAGTCATTCAGATAATCCGACTTTGGCATCACTATGGAGTTAGGGTTGAAGTTGATGAGGAGTCGCCTGCTGAAGCCCAGCGAGCCCGTCCTCTTCTGCAGGGAGCTCAACATCCTCTTGTTGGAGAAAGGAGAGCGGACGACCCTCGTGGGAAGAAGCTTGTGGCGGCGGCGGCGGTGGTGCGAGAGGTTGCTGCGGTCGCTACAGCGGAAGGCGCAGAGGTCACACTTGTACGGCTTCTCTCCTGTGTGCGAGCGCATGTGGGCTTCCAAGTGGCGCTCGTACGCGGAGGCAAACGGGCACAGCTGGCAGCGGTGAGGCTTCTCTCCTGGGTGACAGTCAAAATAGGGCATTCAGTTAAAATACTGAGATTACCAAGCATGTTTTGCTGTGAAAGAGTAAACAGCAGTGAGGTTACATTACATTATAATGTGTAATCTGCACAAGGGATTATACAAAATGGGGCTGGATGATTCAGACAAAAACAGCGATCCTCCTACTGTGTAGTAAATGCAGGTCAACTCATAACTGTAAACTAAAATTGTCATTTTCTCAAGAATTTCAACTCATTCTGACAAAAATGTGGCTTATTGATCAATTTGCATTATTAGTTAAGACAGAATTGCTTGCTATGATTAACAATATAAAATCATTGGATGCAATTCATGACAGATGACAAATAATAAACACTGAAATACCAGTTGAACTTGTGATTAAACATTCATTAATTACAAGGTAGCTTGTAATTTTTTTCCAGCTACCTTTATATTTCCAAACACTGGCAGGAACTCTTAAACAGTCAGAGATTATAGCAGGATTTTGCATTTGACACTTGGATAAACATATGGGAAAACTCAATGGTAGCTGATATAATAGATGTATGTGGTTCAATTATAAAGCATTAGTTATTGGGAATATCAACACTGAAAACCAAATTAATTCTAATTGCATAAAATGTTACTTTACAAACGTTTAATTTTGCTGGGAATCACCTTGAACTTCCTCAGGCTTGTGTCTGGATTGTTGTGTTGTGTGTTGTGTTTTTCTTAAAGCTTGGTGTTGCCTTAATGGATGTGTAAACACTGACCTGTGTGGATGCGGATGTGCTCTATCAAACGAGCCATGCCCTTGTTGGCATAGCTGCAGTAGCTACACTTGTACTTTCCATCGCAGGTCCTCTCCAGGCCGTCCATCTGAACATCTGACCCATCCTCCATTGACAGGCTCACCTCCACTGACGGAGGGTCCAGACCATTCTGCTCACTCCTGGGGGCGACTAAACACCAAACGCACAATGACTTTTAGATTGTATTCTTTACGTATAAAAGATGTATAGCTGTATAATTTAATGTACTCCCTTCCCACCGGCTTGACACTGGTCCCCTGACTCTTTCTCTCCGCAAACAGAGCCCGAGATCATGTTGACATGCTGGGTTTGTTGTGTCAGGTACTCTTGGAATTCCCTCACAAAATCCACAGGCTCCGTCTTTATCTCTTCCATTTTTCTTCTCCTGTGTTGAACCTGAGAGGATCCAGATGAGATGAGCCTATAGTCAGATGTGTGACAACTCTGTGGCTGCTGATAACCCACAGTAGCTACAGCTAGCTAATGAAGCTGCCTGTACAACGTCCTAAAGGTTAGCTCATAGCCATTGACAACAATGCTAACGTTGCTAGCTAGCTCGACTCAAATACCAATTTTCATTATCAATAACGCCGACTATCTAACACAATACTCAACACAGTTCATGTCTTACTTTTCAGCGTCTTAGTGGCAGAAAAGCGTGAGGAAAATGGGCCCTGGGAGTAAATTATCCGGCTAGCTTGTTACCAAGAGAACACTTCCGTTTTTTCTAATACGTCTATGTTCCATGCCCACCCAAACGCAACTGTTGCGTTCGGGTATTGTAAAAAAAAAAAAAAAAGTCTTCATTATATATGTCAATGTTAGCTATACAAGAACTCTTAAGAACGCTCCTCAGTGAAGTGGAAGTTTTGGCTTAGTATTCTGGATTGCTACGAAGTTCGTTCCTTTCGTATAATCACCATATAGTGCAGTCTATAACAATAAGTATACGAAGTCACATCTTCAAAATAAATACGCCTTTTCCTTCATTCAGCAAAACGTAAAGTTTAATTTCGAATAAACCTATCAATAAAGAGCCCCATGTTTAATAGCGTGAATACATTTTGTCCTCAATAATTTTGTCATTAACCCTAATACACAACAATAAAATGCGAATGTCTGACTCGTACAAGGTGCACCTGAAGGCAGCACCCCATGTAAACATTTTATAACAAATCATGGCCGCCCCGCTGGTCAGGCTTATCTCTAAGGTGAGAGTGAGTGTTGTGGTTATCTGTCGTTGACGTTTGTAGGATGTCTGCTGATTTTAATGTATTTTTCCTCTGCATCAATACTTTAATCTTGAGTTACGTAACCTGGTCGGCTCTTTCTTACGTGACGTTACTAGCTAACACGGCTAACGCTAGCTTGAGACTACAAACTGCGCTGTTTCATCAAAATCACTGAAAGAAACTTTTAATTTTATTGACTTAACCTTAGGGGTGAGTGAAGGCTGCTGAGTGTCTCATATTTAAGCCGTGTGTTTACCCAAACACTCAAATAGACATTCCCACTGCTGTGTGTCTCGTCTGAAGTCTTGCAGACAGATCCCCCCACCATGGGGTGCATGGCAGGCTGGATGGAGGAGCATGTCCAGCAGACCTGCAGCAGATGTGGCTGCAGACCAGGCGGCTGGGGTGGTCTCCTTTCCTCCCCTTCAAACGTATTCAGAGGAGGAGAGCATGATGAGGGAGGCAGGTGAGCTGGGGCTCTGGTAACATTGTGTTGCGGGCAGCTGGAGACTGGAAATTCCTCAAATACTTTGCTTTGTTGTTTGACAGTGAAAAAATATGCACAAGAGCGCATTGCTCCGTTTGTGTCAAAGATGGATGAACATTCAGAGATGGACGAAGAAGTGGTCACGTCTCTCTTTGAACAGGGTGTATGTAATGAATTTAATCTAACAGATCTTCACAATTAAATGATTTTTTTTTTTACTATGCAGTGACCCTGATATTGATTTCTTACAGCTCATGGGCATTGAGATTGACCCAGAGTACAACGGCACTGGATCCACATTCTTCTCCTCCATTCTGGTCATTGAGGAGCTGGCGAAGGTGGACCCCTCTGTGGCCGTGCTCTGTGACATCCAGAACACCCTGATCAACACACTGTTTACCAAACTGGGTACAGCAGCTCAGAAAGAGCAGTACCTCAGCCGACTGTCAACCGATATGGTGAGCAGTCAGTGTGTGGCTAATCTTCACATTATAATACTGACTGTGTATATTCTGAGTTTTATTTGCTGTGATGTTTTCCTCCACCTCCTCCTCTTATACCTCATGTCACATCGCATAGGTCGGAAGCTTCTGCCTCTCTGAAGCAGAGTCGGGGAGTGACGCCTTTGCTCTGAGGACACGTGCTGAAAAACAGAAAGACTATTACGTCATCAATGGATCCAAGATGTGGATCAGCAACGCAGAAAATGCAGGAGTTTTCCTGGTGATGGCCAATGTAGACCCTTCTGCTGTGAGTAACTGCTCCTCTTTCTATTTTTGTCGCCTGTAGTCGGCCGAAAGAATGATCCGTAACTTACTCAATTATTTATTGTGTTTTACGTCAGAAAGCTGAGGTGCAATAAAATTGTGATTTAGCTGTTGAGTAGCACAAATTACATTAATATGTAAGTCAAATTCAGCAAACGTTGAATTCAGAATGACTTTTGATTTACAGGGATACAGAGGAATCACTTGCTTCATTGTGGACCGGGACACAGAGGGGCTTGAGATTTGCAAGAAGGAGAACAAGCTCGGGCTGCGAGCGTCTTCCACCTGCCCGCTCAACTTTGACAATGTTAAGGTACTACTAAACACCTCGTGCTGTATCAGACCAATGTGAAGGGAATGCATACTGTGACTTTTACTCATTTACTGCTCTCTGTTGTAGATTCCAGAGAAGAACATTTTGGGACAGGCCGGTCATGGGTACAAGTATGCCATCGGGATGTTGAATGAGGGCAGGATTGGAATAGCAGCTCAGGTAAACCACAAGACATTAATTTTACGTGTTTAAAGCTAAACGTGCTCTAATCAAGGTTACAAACTGTCAAATGGAAATGTTGTATGTACTGACTTTGCCTTGTGTGTGTGTCAGATGCTTGGGCTGGCACAGGGCTGCTTCGACCACACGGTTCCCTACACCAGGCAGAGGGTGCAGTTTGGAAAACGAATCTTTGACTTCCAGGTAGAGATCCAAAATGGACTCATTCCCTTTTTTAGATGACATGTTGGTGATTATTCACATTATTCTGGAGGCCGGTTTATTCACTGATGTTGTTATGGTGCTCTTTGTATTCCAGGGCATGCAGCACCAAATAGCCCACGTAGCCACACAGATCGAAGCTGCTCGGCTGCTGACGTACAACGCTGCTCGTCTGAAGGAAGCTGGGAGACCTTTCATTAAAGAGGCCTGCATGGCTAAATACTTCGCTGCAGAGGTGAGTGTCCTGATTCACCGACCACAGTTCAATACAAAGGTGGTGCTGCTGTGGGTTCTATGGATGTTTAGGATATATTGTGATCATGTTGGTTGTCTGTTTTATGTTTTTATGAATCCATTTTATGCTTTTTTTTAAGTCTGTTATATGTTTTCTATGTTCTATGTCCTGCGGTGCTGCTGTCTTGCCCAGGAAACTCCTTTTTAAAAAGGATATTTCGGGTTATTTAATCTATAAGTACGTGCACAGCAGGGCCCAAAAGTCTGAGAAAATCTCTAATATTTTCATTTAAATCTGGAAATAATCAGAAAAGTTGACGATTCAGAAACATTTAAAAACACAGGAAGTGATGATGTGAAATATTTTTGTTTTCTCTCTCTCTCAGGTTGCAACGCTAACCACATCTAAATGCATAGAATGGATGGGAGGGGTCGGCTTTACCAAAGACTACCCCATAGAGAAATACTACAGAGACTGTAAAATTGGTGAGCATGATTTATGCCAAATATGCACCACTAGACAAATGCTGACTTGTGTTTGCACACAGTTTGTTGTTTCGATTAGAGGCGGTTTAGGTAACTGTGATCGGAGCTACAATGTGGAAAGGGCATAACTCACAATGGCTGTAGGAAGGTCAGGTGTAGCTGTTTGTGATTGGACCAGAGTGGGGCGGTGAGAAGTCCTGATGGCAGTGGCTGTAATCAGACTCTGCAGGAATTCCCCCGTCCGACCTCTCAGAGTGCCATTATACCAGCACACAGCCAAGAGAGCTGCCTGGGCAAAATGTCACTTTTCCTTTCATCACCACCATTTCGACTCCCAGCTGGAGCACCAGCGGACTCGGCTGCATAATAAGCCCCCTTGTCTCCTGGTAGTGAAAGCTGCAGATTCATGTAGGGGAATTTGACGAAATTGACCTTGTTTTGTACCGCAGGAATTCATTCTAATGCTTTGTTTTGTCTCCATGTGCAGGTACCATTTATGAGGGCACCACGAATGTGCAGCTATCCACCATGGCTAAGTTCATTGATAAGGAATATGACTACTGAAACCACATGACTGGGGCACTCTGTCGTGTTACACTCCATTTTTTTTTTCCTCAAATGACTTTGGTGGATTAATGTAGCAGCAGTGCTTAGCTGTAGATCTGCTTTTGTGTTTCTAGTATTTTGTTGAAGTTGTTTGCCCTCAATATCACATACTTGTGCTCTTGTTAAAGTGATTCCCACTACTGGTGTTACTGATATCGTGGTTACATTTCCCAGGTTTTCGGGTTAAACTTGCCCCGGTATAATGATCAGTAGTTTTTATTTTCCATTTGCTTTGTATCAGACCTTTCCAAATGTCTAGCAATAAGTTAATTATATGCATGACAGATGTTTCAGTGCCTTCAGAGGGTCTGCTATGACTGAGAGCAACAACTAATAGTGTTTTCTTTGCAGGATACTCTACATTAGGTGGGTTGTAACGGCTCGCTCACTGATACATAACAATTACTATACAGTTACTTGTTAGGAAAATGAGCAAGTGATTTCACTTAATTTCAAGAAATGATCTGAAAATAGCAATCTGTCAACAGCTTTGGTATTGTCAATAAATATGAAGTACGCTGTAGTGCCATTAGCCATCTTTCTTTGCAATCAATACTGAGTTCTGTCAGTAGATGGCAGCATTCTCCAGAGTGACAACAGCAGTGAGTTGAGGGAGCTTCAAGCCGAAAGAGCAGTCAATTACCAAGTCTTTTAACAGCCTGTCACATCTAATGATATTTTATATCAATTTAATTATGCTGGTGCTTCAGACGAAAAGAGGCTGCCTTGCATAATTGACTCACTGATCATTTTTCAGGGGAGATTGATTACATTTCCACGGCCTACATGTGCCGTGGAAAACGAGGTCTATTGTTTTACACAACACAGACAAGCTGTGCCCAAGTACACAGACCTGTGTTAGCCATTACCCATGATGACCCTTTGTAAAAATTAATGGCTGTCTTGCAAGGTATCTGTTTAACAGAAAGAAGGCCATTAATCACGTGACAGTATTTGCTGTGTTTATTAATTAAGGGATGGAAAAAGTCAGATTCACGACCGCTGCAATGGCTGAGGTTGGCAATATTTATGCCAAATATTCAGATATTCAGATTCCCATGAAGTTAATGGATAAGAGCATTTTCATACACTGTAACCATGTGAGATTATAGCTTTTTTTTTTTTTTTAGATTAAAGTGATTAGACTTTTACATTTATTTTAGCAGGAAATAACAAGGCTCTATTTCTCTTTAGCGCCCATGTTTCTAACACTATACACAGAGAAAGAACTGTTTTATTAAAGAATAAAATATATGAAGGCACTATTTGTTAACAAAACAAATATATATTTAATCATTTCACTTATTGATAATGGTTCAGATAAGCTAAATGTATCTAACCTAATTCTGTTTTCTGCCATGGAAGAGACCTAACCAATACGTTGTATTGTGATAATCGGATTGTATTTACTGATTAATGGATGATGAATATTCAGTGTCACATGTTGACAGCAGATCAAACACAACAGCAGCACACAGCAGTTGGCATTTTGACGTCTTCTTGTCCACGTGAGCAATTGGGTTCAGCTGAAATATCTCCTGCTCTCCTGAAAATCTTGGGTTATTTGTGAGAAGTCTGTCAGACAGAGAATGACCAACATTAGTGTTTTTATCACCGTCATATCCTGTAAAAGGGGACTGACGTCTGTAATTCAGTGTGCTGCTCCACAGTTCTGTTAAAGAATAAGTATTAAGTATGATTTTAGCTAAAGAAAATGAAGCCTAGACAGACAAAGAGCAAAATGCTACCAATCAGCGCCATGTTTGCCCAGACATTTAAAAATCACCAACACCAACACTGAAAAGGGGAGAACACAGGCCTGCGTTTGCATCATTGATTGAGTGCACTTTGTTTTCACCTCTGATCCACTCTGACTTGTTCCGTCCATTGTGCAAAAGCGCTTGTTTAATGAACATAATCTGATGAAAACACAGCTATCTGCTTTTCACTTTGCATTGGCAAACGCAGCTCAACTGGCCTCTTTCTCCACCCCCGTCTTTAACACAGCTATGAGACCTCTAATTATGCAGGGATTCAAGTAGCTTTTCACAAAACACGGTGTCGTCCTTTAGAGTTGGAGAGCGCTCCATGAGCTAAAAGGACTGCCTGCATGTTTGTAGGTTGAGCAAATTCAATCTGTTTGATTAGTTCTCTGCATCTGCTTCAAGATCGGTGTAAATTATGAATCTTAAATGCGCCCCATGTTGTGTTTTCTTTTATACTTTTTTACATTTTTGGCCATTTATACTAAGTCCGGGTCAAGTATTACCTCACAGATAAGCACAGACATGTTTATATAAGATATCTACAAATATCTAAGCTGTGTATGAAAATATTGGGGCTGTTAATCAGGCCCTGCATCACTGGCTTTAGGATTTGCATTTTGTCATATATGGCAAAACACATAGCAGAGGCCAGTTGTTTGATTCCTCCCTATGAGCAAGTCTCAGTTAAGAGAAAAGCAGTTTGGTGTATACAAATATGAACTCAATCTCCCTCCTGTTCATTTTGTGTCTTTATCGCCTGCTAATTATCATCTTATCTGATCTTGACTTGATCATATGAATGTCCCGTTAGAGTTACAAATGTAATTTGCTGCTTCCAGGCACCGGTTTTATCGTAATATGTGACAAAACAAGACTTGTTGTGTCATCCTCATGCATTAGATCACCTGCTGCCCCTGTGGCTTTGCAGGCCTCTGTACAAAGCTGATTTGAAAAGCCTTCATCACAATGGTATAGCATTCAATTTGATGTCTCCCCCTAGCACTTCCTGACTAATACAATTACATTGAAGACAACGAGCTAGAAATGCACAGTGCATATTGCTATCCTGTTGCACACAGATGGAAGAGAGGGCATTTGAATATTTGACACAAGCAACGAATGACAGGTTGATTCTCAGCAGGTCACAGCTTCAGCACCATCCACAATAAGCTGTCTTTCTTGTGCTATAACAAATAAATACAAAACTTCTTTGTAAACCTGTTGTTTTATTTCTACTTCTGATATATTTTTGGTGGATTAGTGCGTAAAATGTAATTCCCATGATGTTAGTGCCAAGGCTTTTTACAGCTCCGTGTTGAGGTGTTATAATCCCTGGGCCGTTTATTCAATTTACTTACAGGTGATTGCGGCTCGTGCACGCCCCTAAAACCCTGAGGCGTGTTCCTCTCTAATCTAATTGGATGATAAGTGGGTGCGCACTGTTGAGCCTGAAGGCAAAACGCTTGCGCGGCCTTTTTCTTTGGAGTCTATTCTCGTCACAGCCCCTCTCGGTTTCATCTCAAATCCCATTTGCTATTGTACCTGCCCAATAGCAGAGACCGAGCGCGTTTTAACTCGCATGGCATTTTTTATTTCATCATTACAATCCAGCTTAAGTTTGACGCAGTGATCTCGGCGCGCTCACTCTGATCATCCTCAGGAGCTGTACGCAGCTTCCAGCGACTTTCTCTTCCTTTTTTTTTTTCTCTTCCTCTTTCTCATTCTCGTATGATTTTACCATAAAGTCTAGAACAAGACCATCTTTTTCCAGTGGTTTTTTTTTTCCCTTGATAAGTTTTGATGGTGATTCACATCGGGCAGTAAACGGTGATGGCAGATTCTGATGCGCAGGAGACTCGCCAACCCGCAAAAGACTCGCCGTTCTCCATTAAGAACCTGCTGAACATTGAAGACAAGCCCACAAAGCCGAGAAGCCTCCTCGGCTCGTCCAAAGGAGTGTTTGAAGGCAGCTTCTTCTCTCGGCTCGGTGACTTGTCTTTCCCTCGGTTTGAGTTGCCCACTCAGAGAATTGGACTATCAGCGCAGTATCTGGAGAGAGCGTCTACCTGGTGGTACCCATACACGCTCGGGACTCATTTGAGGACTGCAGGTAAATGACTCAGTATATAAAGGAAATGTAGTGGTTTTTTTATATTAATTTAACAAAAAAAAACATATGGCCATGAATTATAATGAATTATTTCCGTAAACTCTCTTAAATGTCAATATTTTAACAAAAGTAAAAGCCTATATTCTATAATAAACCAGATGTCTAGAATGAATTCAAATACACACGACTGCCATTGCAGATCACACTTTTAATGATTTATAGGATCAAATCTGATCGCTGTGTTTTTATCTGTAGGGTCTGATAAGGCCAGCCTGAGGGAAACATCACCGGCACCGGACAGGCGCTCCCCTGATCTCCAGAAAAGTGACCAAGATGCCAAAGAGGAGAGCGCCGACGACGACATCGCGCTGGATGAAAGTGACTCGGAGGAGCCAAAGAAAGAAATAGACCAGGAGGACGACTGGAGGAGAAAAACGGACGAGCTGGACTCCGAGAGGAAGCCCTGTCGGAAGAAGAAGACGCGCACGGTGTTTTCCAGGAGTCAGGTCTTCCAGCTGGAGTCCACCTTCGACATAAAGCGCTACCTGAGCAGCTCGGAGAGGGCGGGCCTGGCCGCGTCCCTGCACCTGACGGAGACGCAGGTGAAAATCTGGTTTCAGAACCGGAGGAATAAGTGGAAAAGGCAGCTGGCCGCGGAGCTGGAGGCGGCCAATCTGAGCCATGCGGCGGCGCAGAGGATTGTGAGGGTTCCCATACTTTACCACGAGAACGGAGCCCCAGAAACGGCCGGGGGCCCCGCTGCAAACTCACCGGGCAGCCAGTCACTGCTGGCGTTTCCCCACCACATGTACTATTCCCACCCGGTCCCCCTGCTGAGGCCTGTTTAACACGGACTGTGTCATCCTGCGCTGTAGATAGCCTATGTTTTTAAATCAGAGTGATGTCCATTGAAAAAAAAAAAAGATAATTTTGTATATTTTGTAGATTCAACTGACACGATAGGTCATATTATTATTATTATTATTATTATTATTATTATTATTATTATTATGTTATCATCCTTTATCCTGCTGAAGCTCCTTGGGCAAGACAAAGTCCATATTACGGATCCAATTGGTGTTACAGGAGGGACAATCTAAAAATGATTATTATAATTAATATTGGTGACGTTGCTCAAACGTGGGTGGATATATTTCAGTGTATTCAATTTGAAAAAAAGAAGCTTGTTTTGAACAGGTTTGACTGTCCATATGTATTTTACAGAGATTTGTGTCAGTGTTTGTAGGGAAACAAATGTGGAATTTAATATTTTGATATTTTCCAATATTGTGCAATACTGTTGGCTTCACCTCAGGCTACCAGCCTTTGTCACCTATATTTCACTTTTACAAAAAAAAAAAAAAGAAAGAACTGCTATTTTTTTCTCTTTGTAATAGTGAGGACAATCATGCGATCCTTAAAAAAAAAATCCCCGAAAAACTGCAGGTGATAGGCAATTGTTTTTATGACGCAATGTTTGCCGGTAATTTTTAAAGCCATGAAAGAGCCAAAAATAGCCTCTGTTTTTGTGTATGGGTTTTCTCTGATATTGTTATTGAAATTCTGTATATTATATGGTCTTACACTCAGTAAAGATTTCGTTCCAAAAAGACATGTATCTATCTTTGATATGATTGTGATGTAGGGCTGCATCTTTTATCATTTGTGAGGATGGATGAGGATGGAGTGATCTTTAAAAAACCTTATATAGCCTATTTATAACGGCCATTAAGGTGCAGCGGGGGTCTGCAGAGATCATGGTGCCCTAAATTATTTTAACAGTAAATCAATGATGGCCATCAGTTTTTAATCTGAGGATTTTAGTAATTGGCAGCCTAATATTAAATAACATTTGAGGAAATTTTGAGAAATTTGTTGGCCTGGAGACGATAATGACAACACTCACAACTTTGATCTCCTGCCATAAAGCTATTGTTTTGCGAAATGAATTGTTATCATTCCTTAGATTTCTTAAATAACCGATAATTATGCAGGTAACACAAACGCAACACGAATCTGGCATTAAAAGGCAAAATCAAGACATCAAGTCGAATAGGAAAAATTCGTTGTTCATTTCCCACATTTTTAAAATTATATGAATATTAAGCAGGCCGAGTTATTTTTCTTTTGTTATTTTGTTGGCATTTGAGAAGAAGACTGAAATGACCAGTTGGCCTATAAGAGACTCTATTAAACATTCAAATATGATAATTCTATTAGTCAACATATAGTTGGGCAAAATTATCCTTAAACCATGAACAGAATATGAAGGCTGCACACATATCGTATGTACTATATGCTATTATACAGTAGTCTAAGGCAGCATGGGTAGGCCATAGACTGTATAAGACCGGCCTATGCATATATTTAAAGAGCTGACTCAGCCAGTCGACCTGATGAAAAATGAATGATATTCACATTATTTGATTATCCCTATTTGTAGTTGGCCAACCTAATCTCACTGTAGTCTCATTTACTATTTTGTCATGGTGCAGTATAGTTTTCATATTTGCTCTGTAACTATTCTAAATGAAACACAACCATTCATACTCACGTACACACTGTGTATACCGGAGAAAACAGTCCTGGGTCATGTGACCTGCACCAAGACAACGGAAATCGCTGTTGAGGTTGAATCAACCAATCATATCGCAGGCGGGAACTTGAACATTCGTTTCAACCAATCAGCATCCTCTGTTGCATCGGCAGCGCCTGCAGGAGTTAGCTCATGTGTTAGCTTCACCCATCGCTGTAGCGTGTTAGCATTCTCCGCGCCGTATATGTTATGTTTTATTGTAAATCGCGGCGTAGCTGTTCATCTCATTGAAGTAAAGAACCAAGTTTGTCCGAACAACCCTAAACCGAAGCGGTAAGTAAAGCTGAAGTGGCTAATACCAACGCGGTAGCCTACCCTATCTTTACCGTGTATAAGCTAGCGTTAGCAAACACCGGTAGCAGAAGGAGTGGGTATGGTGTAATTGCTGGAGGTAACGGAACAAGTCTTGTTAACGTTGACACAAGAACAAAAGCGATCGAAAACACACTAAGTAAAGATGTAGTTCTCTGGACAGATGGACATATTTGAGTATTGCTTGAATGTATGCAAGCTAACTCGAGGCAGCTAACTAGCTAAATCAACAACTACTGTTACTGGGCTAAACTGAGAACAAGCAGAGAGGATATGTTGGATATGTTAATCCACCTGTGCACCAGTACGTTAGATTCATTTACTCAATTAGATAATCTAATGAAAAAGTGCATGGATCTGGTCAATAGTATTTTTCAAATCTTCATATCTGTAACTGTTCTATGTGCTGCTCTCAATGGGGCTTTTCTCTGGATAGATGAAATGTCAGAGCCACCTGCCATTATTGAAAACGACTGGCTTTTGCTTTGCTTCACCTCAAAGACAACCTTTTATGTTTTGACCTTAATCTAACGTTATTAATGCTGTAGTATTTATGTCAACTCGCATATAGCAGTCAAGAATCCTGAACTTTATAGACACCATTGCTTTGTGTGTGGCTGCAGGGGTTTAGCTTCCTTTCATCTGGTTTTTAAGTAAAATTAATTTGATAATGCAGGAGATGACCACAATAACGCTACCTGTAGAAAATTCAATGTAATGTGTCTGTGACTTATTGTCTTTTCATGAAGCATGAAGTAAGTAACTTTGTGTTTCAGCCATGGTAGGGAGCTCTAGTTTGCGGTGTTGGGTCTACCACTGTGTAGTGTTTTTTGTATTGCAATATTGTTGTGCTTCATTAAAGTCACCTTGGAGCATCACTGTGACTCGATTACAGACGTCATGATGTGATTCTTTTTTGCAGATGACCGGCTCAAACGAGTACAAGCTGAACCAGGGACCAGAGGACAGCATCTCTGCTGTCAAGTTCAGCCCCAGCACAACCCAGTTCTTGCTGGTGTCCTCCTGGGACTGCACCGTCCGCCTCTTTGATGTCGGAGGCAATACCATACGGATGAAGTACCAGCACACAGCTCCAGTTCTTGACTGTGCTTTTTATGTAGGTCTTCAGATTTGTTTAGGATCCCTGTTGCCATATCAAAGACTAAAACGTCTTGTACAAAGTTAACATTCCCTTTTTACCTGCAGGACCCAACACATGCTTGGAGTGGAGGTTTAGATGCACAATTAAAAACTCATGATTTGAACACAGACCAAGGTATGTCACAAACCTGCTCAATGCCCATAAAAGATTTAAGGCAATATCACCTAAACCTGTCACAGATCTTCATAACTATTCCATTAATTTGCTGTATGTGTTTATATGTGCTCTGTGTTTGATATAATCCTCACACAGATACAATAGTTGGAACACATGATGCCCCCATTCGTTGTGTGGAATACTGCCCAGAGGTTAATGTCATGGTAACGGGTAGCTGGGACAGATCAGTTCGGCTTTGGGACCCAAGGACGCCCTGCAATGCTGGCACCTTTACTCAGCCTGAAAAGGTAGAACAAAAAAGACACAGAATAGAAAAGTATAATACGGTTTAACAGTGCAGTAAATGTGTGCAAGGTTTTATGAGGGACTGTCTTGCAGGAACATCTAAACAACCTACAGCCTGCGAGTTTCTCTGTATGTTTTTGTCACAGGTTAAAGTTCTGAAACCTGATTGAGACTGTATTAAATGTGCAATGACACTGCATTTTTAAAGCATCCTGCCTTTCTAAATCGATGTATTCCTCAAACAAACATGTACAATGATAATTAAAGTATAAAACAGTAGCATCAATAGGATCCTGAAAATAAAAACAAAGCTTTTACAGATGCACTGTTTTCCATAAAGTACCTTGATTAAAATGGATTTTGGCCTAAATATAAGAAACTAAAGACCTTTTTTAATTCTGTTAATGACAGATAGCAATAGTGTATTAAATTGGTGAAGAAGGTGTTACTTTATTGTGATTTATTTATACTTACATTTGTTTGCGTAGGTGTCAATACGATTTTTGTGTCTCCCGCTTGTCTCATGCTTCTGTTGTCTTTGAAAGGTGTACACTCTCTCTGTGGCCGGAGATAGGCTGATCGTTGGCACAGCGGGAAGACGAGTCCTGGTGTGGGATTTAAGGAACATGGGCTACGTACAACAAAGAAGAGAGTCCAGTCTCAAGTATCAGACTCGCAGCATTAGGGCCTTCCCCAACAAACAGGTAACACTTTGAAGTAGAATGAACTTTTTGTCAATTCAAGTGTGTGCAGTTCTTTTGAAAGACGCAGACAGCAGATACAATTTTAAAGATAATGGGCTTCTTATAGAGCATCATGTTGCACATAGAGATTCCTATATTGGCGTGAAGAAGTTGGATGGTAACTTCATATTTTCTGTCTTGGCTCCAGGGCTACGTCTTGAGTTCAATCGAGGGACGTGTAGCTGTGGAGTACCTGGACCCGAGCCAGGAGGTTCAGAAGAAGAAGTACGCGTTCAAGTGCCACAGGCTGAAGGAAGATGGAATTGAGAATGTTTACCCTGTCAATGCCATCTCATTTCACAGTGTTCATAACACCTTTGCCACAGGTACGACTGGCTAGACACTTGACAAAAGCAGTTGTTTCCTCTTTGCCTTTCGTTTGTTTCTGTACTGGGGCAGTTTGTTTTTATAAAGCTCATAGATTTTCCTATGACCTTTTAACATTGAGCTGCCAAGGTTGCATGAGGAACACAGTTATTATAGATCCATATCTCAGCAGCAACACGGCCTAAATCCTTTGATGGTTGACCTTGAGCCTCTCCTTCTACCAGGTGGCTCGGACGGCTTTGTGAACATCTGGGACCCGTTCAACAAGAAGCGCCTGTGTCAGTTCCACAGGTACCCGACCAGCATCGCCTCACTGGCCTTCAATAACGACGGCACCATGCTCGCCATCGCCTCCTCCTACATGCACGAGAAGGGAGACATCAACCACCCAGAGGACGCCATCTTCATCCGCCAAGTCACAGATGCCGAAACCAAGCCCAAGTGAGTCTTCCTCACCTCGTGTGTCCTTGCTATGGCTGAATCTGTGAGCAGCTGCATTTACAAAGAGCACGTCCAGCTGCAGCATATGCTGATCTGTATCTCTGTCCGTCCACTTTTCAATATCCGACAGTTGAAAGATAGACAGATAAAAACTTGAAAATCCTCCCACTATATTTGCTGTCCTAAATATACTCTCAGTGACCAGACAAATAGAAACAATGCAATCCAATACAATAGCCCTGTAATGAACACTACCTTTGTGAAACTAGAAACATACATTTTAGGCAGTCAGGTGGTCGTTTTTGACGCTAGTAGTGTTTTTTTCTTGAATTATTGAAATGCCAGTTTTAATTTAGTTCACCGTGCATATCTGTTATCTGTCTTCAATTTCATAAAGGCTAAAAGGAGACTAACTAATGATTATTGTCATTATTGATTTAAGTGTTTAGTCTATAAAATGCTAGTAAATTGTAAAAAAAAAAAAAAAATGCCCAACACAAGTTCCCAGAGATGAAAGTTCCAACATGACATCGTCTGACCAACTGCCCAAAACCCAACTTAAGCTTTAAAAGGATAGTTTGAAATAGTCTGATTGGGTTAATGGGTGATTTTGCTCAGACTGTATCGAAACACTATGAAACAGTACTTAATGAATGGGACATCACTTGTCTCCGTGCTTTGGGTCAGTGATTGAATCTGTTCTCTCCTGTTTTTGGTTTCCAGGTCAACCTAAGTCTACCTTGGAATGGCGCTCTCTCTGTATGAAGCCTTTATCGCATTTGGGTTATCTGCTGGCATCCAGTGAATCATTACCATCTTGTTTCTTGTCATTTGTGCATTATTTTTCTGTCATTTCTATACCAAAACAACAGGTTTTCTCTCTTGTAAGTAATATTTGTTAAAACGCTTCTTCTCCTTTGTCAGTCTTGTTAAGTATTTAATTGTTTCGACTATGTTCCGGCAACCAGCTAATGTGTATACCTTTTTATACCATTGTACCTTTTGACATTTGGAGTCTTCAAACTTGACTTTTCTGATAATTTTTGTTGACTCTTAAAGATGACATTACATTAAATATGTCACTGAATCTGCCCTTTGATTAGTCTTTTATTAGTTACTTTGCTTGGTAATAAAAAAAAAAAAAAAAGTGATGAATTTGAACCAACAGCCAGTCAGTTCATACTTGACTTTTGTGACGATGTGCTACCTGTGAAAGAAACGCTGAGAAATGTTAAGAATGTATCAGGTCAGAAGAGGCTGCTCACTTGATGATGTGTTGAGGGAAAGCGATGATCCACTCGTCTTGCCGTGGGCTCCACTTGCCCCCAGACAGTGACCCGTGCTGATAGACATCGCAGGTCTGCGGCCTAAACCAGATCCTGCTTTATTGTTGGAGGAGAAATTAGGAGAAAACCACTAAACTGGATGACCCACTATATTTGGCAGACTAGTGGGTGGGTGAGTGGGGCGGCAGTAAAATGGTCATGACGCTCATTTCTAGATTTGTTATTTTTGATGGTGCATTATCTGTTGAGTACCCTGAGCGGTAAATTCAGTTTTTATCGGGGTTGGAAACACTGCAAACTGTAGTTTTTGTATGATTTCACTGCGCAATGTGAGTGTTTTTTAAATTGTTTATCTAGGAAATATATACAGAAAGAATATCAAGAAAGTTTGATGCTTAACATTCTAATTTTGTTAATATAGAAGATAAAAGATGATGGCAGATACATTTCAGGGGGCTAATGCTCTTTTCTTTTTTTCCCGTTATTATCGCTGAATTTATCTGCTGCTGCTCTGCAAGTTGTTACACTGGTGACAGAGTTGGATGCAGGGCAGACCTTTTTAATGCAGTATTCAGCATTATATGAATGGGAGCAGCAAACACCGAGCAGTGCCCTGCAAAAGTGTAAGTGGTGTCTTTTTTTTTTTTTTTTTTTTTTTCTTCCCTCAGTTCACATTTTCAATTGCAACTAATGCAATTTCTGAAGCCCTTCAGCCAAAGCAGCAGAGAAGATATAGATGTCAATTATTCTATTTAAGAGTTCCAATTTTTTCTAATGGCTCTATCTGCTTCTGCGGTATCCTGGAAATGATTAGTTCGGATCGGTTAAATGATGACTGCAGCTTAATATGAAATGGCATTCATTTTGGTACAATTACTGCCCATGAGGCAGACGGAGCACGGCCTGGGGTTTGTTGTTGGGGCTACAGCAAATTACCTTGTTTCCTGTCATCTTTGGCTTCCGCTAAATTGGAAAATTGAGATCTTTGAGTATGCATTAAAACTGTTGAGGTTCTTGTCTGTGTTGGATAGCTGTTATTTTTTTTTTCTTAACGAAAAAGTAATTCAGCAGCCAATTTGTCAGGTGCATTAAAGCAATTAGTGATTTTTGCAAAGAGTTGCAAATATACTCCCTTTTTGTTCAGTTCCTTTAAAGGATTCATTAAGGCCTGTAATTTAACAATTTGCAGTAGATAAATCTGTTGCATTGCCGATCAACATCTTCCTCCATGCCCGTCTCCAGGGTTTTTTTTTTTTTCCCTTCCTTTAGCAAAGGCACAGTTAACCACATCTGTGGTTGTGTGGCCAGGCTCTGGTTTCCAACCACTGAACTGTTGCAGACACTTTGGCTCTACATGAAACCGTTACATGACAATTAAAACAGGCGATTGTGCTCCAACAGGCTGTCGTGTGCATTTAACTCAACCACAAAAGGCTCTTATGTTCACTCAAGAGGCCACAGATGACCTTCAGCCAGACACCTTATCTCTCAGGACTGCTTTCTAATATTATATCAGGCTGATGATACCATCCTTCATGAGCTGTGTAGAAATGGGGGGAAATCACATGATGCATCAGGAAAATATTGACAGCGTTCTGTATTACGGTTTTGTCTTATGTTTCATTACTAAGTACTGAAGACCAGACATGAAGACACCATGCAATAATGCAGTATCTTCTTCCTTTAACAAAATTCACAGTTTCAAGTAGTTAAGATGAGACGTCCATGAAAATTGTGTCAAAAAAATTTCCAGTCATGGCAGCAGTTAAGCAGTTCTTTTAGATTTTGATCTTTAAGTTAGGAAGTGTTAAGTTTCTTTATTAAACATTTTTTTTCTCGACAGTGTCAACCACTGGAACACACATGAAGGGTGTAAGACATGTGGGTGTTTTTAATTAAGCATTTAGAAAATGGTGTTGGTACTAATGACATGTTGGTAATAAATCTATAAATGCTGTAGGTCAGTAATAAGGCAATATTTTGGGTCATCAGGTTGTGATCATCCATGTGGCTGATAGTGGCCCTCCCTAGCATATCTTGGTTTGTGTCTTAAAGGCTAGCTCTTAAATTCAACAGGACAGTTGATGTCTGTCAATTAAATATGAAGCAACAGTCCACAGCTGGTTATCTCAGCACAAAGACTGGAAACAGGGACCGACAGCCTAGTTCTATCTGAAAGTAAAACAAATCCACCTAAAAGGACCTCATAAGCTCACTAATTAACATTTTGTATGAGGGTGTTTAGTCTGTACAATAATCAAAGTGTGAAAAGGGCATTTCTGGAC
Organism: Pempheris klunzingeri; assembly: GCF_042242105.1. Classification (NCBI taxonomy): domain Eukaryota; kingdom Metazoa; phylum Chordata; class Actinopteri; order Acropomatiformes; family Pempheridae; genus Pempheris; species Pempheris klunzingeri. Next base: position 7,826,616 of record NC_092031.1, on the reverse strand, counting down.
TCTTCATTAGTCTGGAGCAGTAACTTTGGAACGTCCCTGAATTGTCCTTTTTTTGTTTTTCCTTTGACTTTGTACAGATTAAACAAGTGAGACCTAACGTTAATTCAACTAATTCACTTTATAAGAAGCCATCAAGTGCACTTTTACTTTGTGGGTAAATGTGGGTGTTAAACAAAGCTGCTAATCAGGTATCCAAAAGGAGGCTCCTGGTCTTGTCCTGTGTGGAGTTGGCGTCCTGTTGCCTGTCCGTCCCAGCTGGACGATGAAACCTGAGCTTTTCACTTGGACGTGCGTGGCTGTGGCCTGCCACAGCACCTCACTCAGAGCTGCCCCTTGCCCTGGGGAGGCTTTTAAAGAGCTTTGGTGGGCAAGACAACATCTCCTCGAGAGCATTGTAGTTACATTAGAGCCTAATTAGACGGTAAAGCTCAAGGCCATGTAACCCACTGCTAGGTTTCACACTCGCAGCCATCCATCTCTTTACAGGCGGGGAAGGCAGGCAGCATGGGGCTGACCTGGGAGCTGGGCTACAGTAAATCTAGAATCTCTGGGCTTGATTAAAGGGTCACCTATTTGGGGCTTGGGGTGCCATATTGGCAGATTAATCATTAATGTTTGGCACTGGTGTTTTAGAATCAGGCCGGCAAAACTGTGGAACCAGACTGAATTTAACTCAGTTATTTGAGTGTGTAAAAAAAAGATTGCATGGTAGTATGAGTTACAGATCAAAAGTTAGCATGCAAATATACTACTTTTAAGATGGTAAACATACCTGCTAAACACCAGTATTGTCAGTATGAGCATGTTGGCATGCTGACGTTATCATTTAACTTCAGAGAGCTGCTGCAGTAGTGTGCATGGTCACATTTAGACCATTATAGTATTTATCCATACAAAAGATATCCCAGTAAACATTACCATTCAGAAGGTAAATTGTGGAAATCAGTGCTTTAATGGGAGAAAATGTTGAGCTTTCAAATCAGCTTTCACGCCACCTGTCAAACTGATAAATGTGTGTGTAAAGCAGGTGAGGTCGCTCAGTGCATCGGGGTCATGTTTGAAAATATATGGCCAGGGGGCATCAGAGCAGAGAATAAATAATAACTCTTGTTTATGGCTTTTGATCACCCAGAGAAGGAAAAAGCCAGACCTTAAACAAGTGACAGATAGTAGCTATAAGCTACTGATTAATTAATTCAGATTTTGCTCTGATTGAGTATTTAAGGTGTTGCTACAAAAACAGAGAGACAATGCCTGATGGTTTTTACTGATTGACACCTTTCCCATGTAAAGGGTGTCATATTGAACCTGGCTGGTTTGTTCTTTTCTGCCAGGGGTGAAACCACAAGCACTTAAACATAACTGATCCATGTCCTATAGAGAGCCACCTGTCAGGCTCTGTGAGAACGGATGGCAGGTCCTGCAGATCACACAACATATTCCACTTGAAAACATAAAACCTGTTGCATTGTATCGATGATTTGTGGTCAGCTTTGGAGTGACAGGCAGTTTTCTTTATATTGTCGTAAAAACGCAGCGACTGCAGATCCCAGGGGGTACTTTGGAAAACACTAAGTTGTTATCCCCATTTAAACCGAAATCAGATTGCAGGCCTTTTCAGGCCAGCCTCTTTGTGCGCTCCTCATCTCTATGAAGCCCTCTGTGCTGTTTAATGGGTTCATGGCCACAGGGCAAGGGTTACAGTTTGTCCTTCCTGCAATTAGCATTCACGGTTAGCTTAGCAGAACTAATGCACCACATCTTTGAGGCTCAAGTTCCCTGTGTGCCTCTGAGTGACTGCAGGCAAGATTTAACTGACTCCTTGTATCCATTTCAACCTGCTTTATTAGATGTTATAAGAAAAAAAAAACCTGAAGATGACCATTTCCAGAATACTATTAACAGCCAATTAAGTTTCAGTGTCAAATTGAAAAAATGAGAAAAAAAGGAGATACACTTTGTATATGCTCCAGGTTATATAGTAACAGGAATATTAGCACAAGGGTCTGAACTTTCAGCTGAGCAGAGCCATGCCTCCCTCTTTTTCACATCACAGATCAATATGGGCCATTTCCGTTCCATTATCGATCTACATTTGTTCCTCACAGTTTTCTCACATTTCTGCGTCATAACAAAAAAAACTGCAGTTTCTGTTTTGTCATTATTTTCTTGTCTGGTTTGCCCTGTGACATTTAGGTCAAGACACTGTGATCTCATGGCAGTTTTCAGTACGCAGGAACATTTACACCAAGGCTATTGTGGGAGCAGTTGTGGGCCGTGGGGATCTCATGGGTCTTAAGTGACACCACTGCTAAAGTGAAGCAGCTTGGAGCTGTTTTCTGCTGTTGGCTATCAGCTTTCTCTGTGTTGTGTAATATTACATAGTTTATGTGTGAATCCATGGTTTATGTAGGTTGACCTCAGCATTGTTTGAAAACTATAGCAAATATGTAGGCTGTAATGTGAATGCATGTCTTTAAATCACAGGGCCAACAGTAAAGGCTCTCACACTGGGTGCCAAATGCCTTTTCAGTGAATAACATTTTTACAAGGCGCTTCTCAAATACAAGTTGCTTTACAAAAATACCAAAAACAAGGAAATGCATATATGTGAGCAAACTAAAACAGTAGATAATGTGATGAATGAAAAATATGAATTCAATAAAAGCACAGAGTGACGGGCTAAAGCAAAACTTTAGAAAACACGTCCACGTCCACATCAAGGTGAAATGACACAATCTCCAGGTGGTACACACTCCATCAACATCCCAGAACTAGAGTTCAATGAGGAAATTGAAAGGGAATGTTCACTGTGTTACTATTAGTTAATGTCTATACTTATTATGGATGTGGAAGTATAATGTTTTGCCTGTGTGTTTAAGCAGGGAAAAATCCATGTTATTGAATGTAAAATACATTTGTCATTTCCTAAGTGCATTCTGTCTGAGTGATCAGTGACTGCAGTGCATTACAGAATCAAATCAATGGCACAAAAAGAGAGGTGCTCTCATAAACAGCTTTTGATTATTGGACATTATTAACTTTTCTGAATTCACTGAAGTGAATCTGTGTTGTCCCATCGACTCAAATGCAGATTAAGCAAACTAATGTGAATATAGAGATCAATGCGTTCAGTCAGTGGCGTTTCTGTGCGTAGAACGACGTCTGGCTCTTAACTCATCATCATCCACACATTATGTTATTATTGATGGCTCTAGCCTTGGGCCACTCCATTTGTTTTTCAGATATGTGGCAGGCGGCAGAATGCTGGATGGAGGTTTATTCTGCAGCCGTGCCAGCAGCGTCGCACACAGCTCTCTCTTATTTCTCTATTGATCATCATACCTCCCAATAATCTGGCGCCTGACACATTTGACAACATGATGTGGTACAGGTCAGGGGCCAGCGCTAATGAAACTGAATGATGGATGTTGTTATCCGCAGCATTAACCTTGCTGATAGTTGTCACTGGCAGCACATTTACCCAAACGTAGCAGTGACCCTGCAGAGGCTGCTGGGATTGGAAAATAAATAGAGAATTCATTGAGGTGGTCGAGAGGCATACATGAGGAAAATATGAAACATCATGTAGTGTTGCAGCAGCAAACCAGCAAACATCAGTGGTTGAAAACATGTCCAGGTTAAATTTAATTGAAAAGAAAGTGGTTGTCTCGGTTACATATAATTATTGTAGTTAAAGGACCAGTTATATCTAAATGCCTAAAAACATTCACTCCTCATCAAATTTCAGCAGGTTTTAATTTGGACCTCCAGGGGTCATTTGTACAAAATCATGCTTAATAGGGGAGTGCTTCTGGGAAAATATGAATTTTTATATTGTCCCAAAAGAGGCGAAAAACAGATTTTTGGGGGAGATGAAAAGAGCAGCAGAGCAGAAGCAAGACTCTTTAGAGAGAACTTTTAATGCATCTGATGACAGACTTGAATTTATTTTAGCTCTAATAACTATTCAACAAAATGGGTTTCATGCCAGCATAACGAGAAAGGAAACCACACATGAATGTCATCAGTGACATCACCATTTATCCACACAAGATAGAAGTGAGCAGATATTTTGCATGCCTGCCATGTCTTAGAAAGGAGGTAGAGAAAATGACATTGTAAAAATCACATTCTCTGCGAGCTCCGTGAGTAAAGTCCTAAGAGAGGTCTGCAACACCAGGCGTGAAGTGAGCTGTATGACTGCCAACGCTCCGCTCTGCTCCTCTCCACTCCATCCATCCCGCCTGGCTAATGTATCCCTCTCAATAGCCGGGGACAAGGGGAGAAAAGACTGCTTGTGTGAAGCACAAAAAGCCCCACCGCGGCTACGTTCGCAACAGTAATTGGCAAGGAAGCTTCATTTCATTCAGTCCTGTATGTCTTTTGTTGCGCTGTGGGTTTTTACAAGTGTGGTGCTTTTGAGGGTTGTTTCAAAACTGACTAATTTCTGCAGCCTTTGCCTGGTGTTACCCATGTGCCCATTTATTTAATTTTTGTGTGAATACAATGGAAAGATTCTTTCTTTTTTTTGTTGGACACTGAAGTGTATTAATAACTAAACCTTTGATAGAGTCTTGATGATACTTTTGAGCACCGTACTTAATTTTGAACATCTGCAAGAGGTGGAAAAACATTTAATCTCTTATGAATCCCTCTGCTTTCACACTCTGAAAGCTTTGATGCTTTTCAGTAAAGTAGCGGTCACAGAATAGAGGTTGGTGGGCATTAGAGGGACAGTCTGTCTCCTTTCATCATCACATTGTAGTAGTTGTATAAAAGCCTGCAAAATGTAGCTTGCGGTTATGTTTTCACCACAATTACACTTTATCCTGTTGTAAAATGCATTTAAAGATTTTCACTATATTACATCAGTCCATTTTTTCTCTCATAAGCACTCTTAACCTTCTGATACATCAGCTTTACATGAATACTGCTGTTAAGAAGGGTCTGGGGGGAATATGTGCAATTTGCTTTTTCAGACTGATTCAGTTTCTGTGTGCATTTTTTCATGGAGCCTGTATTTATGAAAGTATTAACATGTTCACAGCCTATACGGCCCTAATAATGTTAGGTTGTGACCCTTTGATATTCCCATTTGACAACTGTTGAATGGATTGTCATGCTACATTCGCGGGGACATTGATGCATCCCATAGAAATCAGCAGGTGTACAATTTTAATTTGTCCATTACTTTGGTTTATGACCAAATACCTTTAAAAACTAAAGGCATCTCTATCAGCCTCAGCTGTGCTTTGTATTAATGCTAACTAGCCGATGTTAGCATGCTAAACTAGGTAAACATAATACCTGCTAAACATCAGCGTGTTGGCATTGTCATTGTGAGCATGTAAGCATGCTGACATTAGCATTTGGCTCAAAGTACCAATATACCTAAACATAGCCTAACAGAGCTGCTAGCATTATTGTAGACTATAAGTCTTGCTTAAATGTGCTGTCCTTTATCAATGCTGTGAAAAAAATTATTCTCTTCCATTGTTTCGGGGTGAAGGCAAAAATCTCAGGGGCAGGTATCTCAAACACCAGGGGAAATGAAACCAACGCCATTTGCATGCTAGATACCAGGGTACAATGAGAATATCAGCTTTTTTTAAAAAAAAAAAGTGGGTCAACTGACTCCTTAAGCTGCCATACTAGTGAATGCTGTCAAAGTTTTATTTTGGAGACAAACCAATGTAAACAGAGGGATCTGAAGCCCACATAGCTGCCCTGCTTACAGGAGATGCAAAGTGATGTCCAGAATTGTTATCTGCTGATTATTAATGCACCAACAGTTTTATGTGCACTTTGGTTTTCGTATTGTGTTTCTGTAGCGGCACAATCACAGCCAAGAGTCATTCCTAACTGTTTCCTCACTTACAGTAAACACAGCGTTTTTTCCCGTGGGGTTAGACTCTCAGTACAACACAATCTCATCTCTAGGGCCCTTTACAGATCAAACAGGGTTGCATCTCAGAAAATATTACAGTTAGAAAGAGCTTATTGACCTCCATCTGATCAGAACCTTTGAGCTAGTAGAGGTGAAGCAGCAAAATCACAGAAAATGGGCGGTTTGTGTAATTTGTTCAAACTGTTTGTTGAGTTTGTTTCATGCAGAAATTCAGCGGGTGAAAGGAAAAACAGATATACCCTCTAGTACCAACCCGTATGCATACTGCACAACGGTGCAGGATTTCCAACTGTTGTGCTGTGGCTGAGGCAGGGCCTCGTTGCTTTGCGTGTCATTCAAGAGGAACCTGTCTTTCATGTCCAAGCCGCTCTGCGTTTCCATGTCCTGTACAAAGCAAAGGTCAAACTAGTCACCTGACTTTACAGCCCTGGGGACCGAGCTGAATGGCCAGAGGTCAGAGTGGGACACATGGTTTTACTGCAGGGTCAAGACTTCTTCACTTCCTTGTTATCGGCTCACCAAGTCTTTCTATATGTGAAAACATGGGACTTACAGACTCCTATCTGTAGGTTACATGACGCACATTTGATGCAAAGGAAAACATATTTACAGCTGATTCTATTGTGCTATAGATTCACCAAAACTCGATATCCGGGAGGATTTCCATTCGAACAGAACCCTCATTGATTCAGTTTCCAGAGGAATTGCAGCCTGGATCAGTTTACCTTGTTACCTTGTCACACTATGTTCTGGTCTGATCTCCATGTCCATTTCCGCTGAGCTTCCCCTCCCTCTGGCCACCGAGCTGCCCAACAGAGCTCGCATTGTCCCTGTGGCCAGTCATCCATTCCTAATATCCAGTCTTTTACCGCGCTGGAGACGTGCTGCATGCTTTCAAAGGGCAGAGTGAGCTGTTGATGGATGCCCTCGATCTCCTAAGCACAGCTTTGAAGAAACCTTGTGGCCCAGTGGTGACAAATGTCTTTGGTATTATAGAACATTTGCACCATGCAGATGTGGAGGTCGCAGTCAGGTGTAAGAAACTCATTGGGGGGCCACGTTATTCCAAAAATGAGTAAATCATTATGAGAGGCATCAAATCATCAAATCTTTTTATTATGACACCAGATGGTACAAATACATTGATGGATAAAAACATGTGATGATACCCCTGACTAAAAACACACACACACACACACACAATGAACAAATCAATCATGCTTAAATCAATCAACTGAAGAGTATAATTAACAATCATGCCTTTTAAGTTGACGTGATGCTGAAAGTGCTTGAAGTTTTCAAGAAAAGAACAAAATATCATTATTGTATAATAAAACCAGTACAACCTGCATGCACCCACCACTTATCATTATAACTCATTATAACACAGCCATTTCCTTAAACTCCTTCTCATCCCAGATTGTCTGATAATGTAAATATTGTTTGTCAAGTGTTGTGGAGGAAAAACAGTTCCTGAGGACGCTCTTCAGTACTTAAATATGTGAAATGAGTTCATGTTCAACATGTGAAAATTCAAGCAACGCTGACCTAGTTAAGAAAACAAACTACAGTCTAGAAAATGTGCACTGACAAAATGCAAACAACCCAGTTCTGCTGGTACAGAACTACGATCTGAGCTATGATCTGACCCGCGGGTAGAACAGTAAACAGACATTTGAAAAAGTGAGGAGCTTGAGTACAGTGTAATGATGTTTCAGGTAGAGAGATGCCATCCAAGGAGATACCATCGACACAGAGAGCTCCTTCTATTGCATTAGCTAAAGGCACTGATATCTTGATGGAAATAACTTCATTTTGGCCACTACCAGGCCCAGTAAATACAATTGGTAGCTGTTAGCGCAGCTGTGTAAGCCCGGTAACTGATGGAAAGTGACTCAAGACACCGTTATGAATGGTGCTGGCGGCTGCGCCTGTGCGCTCTAGAATATGTTATCATCTCCTCTGTGCGGTGGAGCATATTAATAAAGCACCTTACAGTTACGCCGTCTAAACAGACCATAAATCACTACCCATTACACCCGTAACAGTGACATGCTTGGCCCTCATCGTACTGGAGGCCACCAGTTTTTAACCGCCACAATTAACACATTAAACACTTCAATCCTGAACTGATGTGACACAATCAGCTGACTTAATGATTCATTAATGGCTAGAGTAAAGTGTGGGCCAGCCCTAGAAATTCAAAACAAGAGAAAGTTAATCAGGCTAATTGTCTGAAACCATCTTAATTAACATAATATTGCCACTGAGGATCAGAGAATGAGGAGAATTGGTAAATGGGGCCTTTTCTTTTCTTTCTTTCATTTTTTTTAGCTTAAAATGCTCAAAGACATTCAAAAGTTGTGTTGTTAATACAATATGACAAAACACTGCATAATAAAAGGCACTCAGTAAACATGTAGTTGGGTTTCAGCTAAATTAAGAGTTTTTTTTTTTACTTCTGCATACTTGTATACTTGTATGCTTCCTCTCCCCGCAGCGCCGCGCTGTGATGGCTGTCCTCTTTATTGACTGACAGACCCTGTCATATGCTGAGTGTGATGTTGTGAATGTTGTTTGCCGGGATTTTGGCATCCACTTCCTCCCCGCAGATCCTGAAGATCACCAAGGTGTTGGAAGGGATGGTGGTGGTGGCGTTCAGGGATTTACCCAGCCAGCCCCGAGACCCACGCTTGTACATTTTAACGGTTACCTGCAGAGTAGGACAGAGAGAAGTGAACAGGACATACAGACGGTAAAGCTTTTCAAGTGAAAGTGTCTTTAAGAGGCTAAAAAACAAGGAGTTGTTCTTGGATATTTAGGGCTTTTGCTGGGGTCTTCACCCCGACTGAGACCTCCTGACCTCTGGCTAGAGATAAGCAGACAGCCATGACGTTCACCTTTGACCTCTACATGTACAAGCTGTTGCTCAGTCTGTGGGCTTGTAGACTGAAGAAGCAGTTTAAACCTGTTGATTCTGGCTTGCTGGAATGGGCTAAATGTCAAACTTGAGGTCCATTTTGACTTAGAAAGTTGAGATTTGATGATTTGTAGCAAAAGGATGAGGATGTAAAAGATGGCTAAGCATCCACAGCAAAAAAGGTCTACGAGCGGCTGCAAAGTAAAAATATGTTAAACACATCAACAGCATTTAAATGACTAAATGTCAGTTTGTATTAAGTCACTTGAAATTGAAATGGAATCATTGAAATTAATTAGAAATAACAGACATATGATGTGTCATTTATTATATATATATATTATATTTTTTCATGATAAATGACTCAAACCATTAGCAAAACAGTTGTTTAATTTTCTGTAGCTCTGTAGATTCTGCCCATCAATTAACTATTTCAGCTATGCCATGCTTAAGCTATTTGGAATTCCTTCCCAGTTTCAGCTTGTCTGGAGTTTTCTACTAGGCCAAATGTATCACATGGTAAAACGAACAAATTCTCCTTTTATTGGAGGACAATACTTGCGAGTAGATCCTCCTTGGGAACCATCTCATCCACTGAAATGGCTTCCGAATTTTTTCTAAACCCTACAAAAATATTGTGCAATTCTTTTAGAGCAATAATCCACACAACAGTCTGAAACAGAATAAATATTAAATTAACCTTGTTTTAACTGTGAGCTTTTTTAATTTCCCTCCGCATCTTGAATGGAGTCATACCTCTCTTGATTTTATGTAGGTTGTAGGCCATAATACGCTTTAACACTACATCAAAACTGCCTGTTATGTTTGAGCCTGACAATGGAAGCCTTAACTAGATTTAGACATGCAGGTAATTGAACCACATCCATTTCAAAAAGAATGTCTCGCTGCATCTCTTGTTTGGCTGCATTTACAGGGGATAACAGAATATTACAGTGCCTTTTCACAGTTCCATTTTCTTTCACTTTAGCATTAGGCAATTTTTCAATTATTATTTTTTTTTCCGTGTTCTTTCATCCCCGGCTCTCCATAATGTCTGGGCCTTTTAGTTAATGGTAGCGACAGTCAGAGCCCAGTATATCGGCCCTTGTCCATTTTGCAGGTCATTGTAGAAGCCCAATAGGCCTTTTATTACACCGACATCAAAAGGCAGATAAGCATTAGAGGTGGGGAAAATACCCTGCACTAGATATGTTCCCTCTTTCCTTTGTCTGCTATTGAAAGTGATCATTTTAATAGTGAAGAGGTTGGTGAGCTTCGGGGCTGATGGGAAGTGCGACACCCCTGACAGCCTACGTATATGAGCAAGTCGATAACACAACACGAGCGCACAGCACACCCTCAACACCTGCACACTCTTGCTGCTAACCTAATTATCTGTAACAAAGGCCACTGCTATTTCAGACACACATCTTTCCTCCATTTACTTACTTATTACTGTGCATTAAAACAGCGAGAAAGAGGGGAAAAAAAAAAGCGGAACAATTGTGTCTTATATTGCAGCCTCGGCCGAATGCCACATGGCTTGTATTACAATAGCATCAGACACTTCAGAATGAGTGAGTGTCTATTAATTTGGGATGCATGAAAAACTGGCTTCATGACAGCTGGTGGCAGAGAGGCGCATAAACCAACACAAAGGCATCAGAGAGGAATTATTCTAACAAATCATAGCCAAATGTAATAGTTGGTAATCAGCAATTAACTAATTTAATGGAACTAAAGTTGAGTACTTCCATCTTTGTGGTGCTGAAGAGGTGCAGACACAATGCTGCTTCTGCATCATATTCAGACCCAGACAGAAGTGGAAAAACTATTCACTTTGTATAGCAAGAGCAGGATTATAGGCTGTAAAACACACACACTGCTGATGTGGGAAAGCATCCAAAGATTATTTACCTTCATAGAGGCTGCACAATCCTCAAAAACCTACTTAAATAAGAGAAAATGTTCAGAAATCTGGATCTAGATCCAAATATACATAATAGCAGGAAGTAGTGCTGACTGGCTGATAGCAGCCATGTTTTTGTCATCATCCAAAAGTGAGAATGTGAGCACATTTTGAGCTGATATGAACGTATGACATCTAATTTGGTTGCAGTTACACCATGCACTCTGTAGTCTATAGGTTACAGTTTGAGAAAATGTGTGAGCTGCAATAACTTCCCGTCATAACTGCCTACAACAATCTGGACGCTAGTTATTGAAAAATGGATGGGAAATAAAACATTTTTCAACACATTTTCTGGGAATGTACCAATGACACTCGTGTAAAATGGACGCATCCTACCCCAGATACCCTGAAACACAGTAAAAACAAAATTACATTCTGTGCCTCACAGTTAAGGAGTCTGAACCATGCAACAGACAGACAGGCTTGAAAACACAGCCTTCTCAATGGAGGTAAAATACAGCAGTTGACATCTAACAAGCAGAAAAGCTACAGGGAGATACTGCATGATTTGAAATCAAAAGCACCAAAACTGCTACACTGACTGCTAACCGCTATGTGTTTTACAGGAAGGAAGTATGCTGCCATCTTTGGCATAAACTCAAAGAGGGGAACTCTGTGTGGTCTAGACAACCTGCCTGCCAGGTGCTGCTGTCAGATACAGGAACTGTCACTGCATGTTACCCTCTCAGCCACTTGAGGCAAGTGTCTGAGGGTTTAGACGATACTGTATCTAAATTACAGTAGGAGAACAAAGAGTAAAGGAGCTGCTGACGTTAAAAAAACAATGTCATTCAAAGTGCAAACTCCACCCTACACTTATGATGAAATTAACCAAGATGAACAGATCAATAGCTACTACAAATAAGGTCTAACTTTTGGGTTCTCCACAAGTGTGTGAGAATCATTACTATTCAAGCATAGACAGGCCTGATAGTGTGTGTGTCTGCGTGTGTGTGTGTGTAAAACACTTCATGGCGAGGACAGGACCCTTGGGGCTAAGGTTGGGTGTCACACAAAGGGCTGAGAGCTCACCTGACGGTGTCTACCCCTGATCCGCCTCTCACTTTCTATGTCGGGGGAGTCGAGTGAATGACATCACTGCTCACATTTCAACAAGACAAACTCCGTCTCCTTATTTACCGTCTGCTAATAGTCATAAATCCTGCCTCTGGTTCACTGTTCACCTTTTACCCTCTTAAACTCAAGACGACAGCTCATTCCCCATCCAAAAAAGAAATATGTCCTCATGAGTAGCTGGTGGCGATCTCACTGGTTTCCTCATCTTCTGGCACAGATCGTCAGCCACTTTGGTATGATGACGATTCAAAAATACTTCAATAAATACTTAAATAATTCTTAAATAAATAAAACTAATAAACTCGCATCATGGATTTTACATTGTGGCTAAGCATTGTAGATTATTAGTGATGAATGGTCTGACAGGTCTGACAAATGCGAATAATCTGAGGAACTGTGTAATTGGGTAGGGACATGTCACCACCTGTGTGTATTGCCATTCACAAAGTTCAGATTCTTTTCCTGATAAAGCGAAAGAATCCCAGTGGGGTATCAGTCAGCAGGGGCTGTTACCTGGAGCCATGGGTGCAGTGTTTCAGGTGAACTCTGAGTGAGCGTAACGCCACACCAGCTTCAGACGACGGGCTCTTTGTTCCACGCCGTGTCTCACCAGACACAGATGGGGAGGAACACTGAGTAACACACCTCTGGTGCACCAAACATCTCTGTCGACAAGCCAAATGTGATGGAATCAGACCAACGGTGTTTCGCTGTCATTTCGGCAGGATTTAACAGGGCAATTAGGCAAACACAGTGTGGTTTGGCTCGCTGGGTGAATAAATTAACATTTGATGATGTGAATCGCTGGATTATCAGCAATTCACTGTCATTAGATTCTTCAAGTTGGCGATGCAAATTCAAGACAGATTATTGTTTTGATCTCAAATGATTAGATTTGGAAATCAAAGATGTGTATATTCATTTAAAAGATGCACAATAATGTGACACTCTCAAACTATTCTCAAACTGTATGAAAACACAACGGACAGAAGAATCATGTTTTTAGCTTTATGTTTAAATACAAGGCAAAGAGTAAGGTTTAAGCTTTTGAGATATGATACCAAACACAGAAAATGTTTTCCATTAAAGTGGTCAAACTGAAACACTGCTTTTAAACAGATATTAAGATTCAAAAACTTTTAAAAGGGAATAAAATTTAAAAAAAAAAGTAAATGTATGTACTGTATCAATAGATTAGACTGTAGTCTTTCTATACACTGCAGTCATTTTAAAAATGACCATAAACTCTGTCCTCTAAGCAGTCTAACAATAAATAAATAAATAAGCAATAAATCCTTGAAAACCAAAACTGTCATGGACCAAAAATCCATTTGGCATAATGTTAATATTTTGACAGTAGCAGAAGTGTTTCATATAGATTATTGCCGAGACCGGAGAAATTTGGTGTGATTTCATTTTTTTCATAATTTGTAAATGATGCATCAGGACAAAAATAAATCTAATTAATGTATTTTTTATTGAATTGTTTAGCGAATAAAATGTCATCACAAGTCCCCAGATCCAAAGGTGACATATTCAAATTGGTTATTTTGATAGAGTTCAAAGAGGGTTCAGCATGCATCCTTGATGAAACACTTCGCTGATAATACATTTGTAATCAAAATTGTTGTTGACTCATTTTCTGCTGGCCAACTAATCGACCAATGACTAACATACTTCCTGAAATACTGAAACATCACAACTGGACTCTTATGTGCTCCAGATGTGAATCATCCTTTGAGATGCCTAAACTCTGGTTTGGTGACATAATCATCTGCGTCAATAACTTCATTTGTCTAAAGTCATGAACGCAAAAAAATGGCTGGTTAAGTTCTGAATCGCTACGTCTCTGCTTCCAACCAACCAGCCTCAGCTAACAGGAAGCCATTAGACTTTTGGCAATAACCATTTACATCCATTCACCCAGCTCTGACTTTATTTTCATCCACGTAAGTGCATTTTCTGCGAGAGGTTAAAATATGAACCCCCCTTTTCTCCTCAATGGGTCTGGTTGTCTGGCTGACTTGAGAGGGCACAATCTATGACTGATTTAATTTGCTCTTTACAAACATCTCTAACAGCATTACCCCCAGAGCATACACTGACTGCCCCCATCTGACTCCATTAACTCCCAAATCAGGTTTAAAGACCATATTGATGCCGTCCGTTATTAAGGGTGATTATCAAAACAACAGACAATGGGCCAAAGTGTCTGTTAACTAGTTTATCCATAATTTCACATAACTGTAACAGATGGCAGGGCTGTCAATTATATACTGTATCTGCTGCACACAGTGGCCACACACTGTCTGGATATGCAGCTTATTAGCCTTCACATTAAAAGAACGATAGTCTCCTCACAGGTGGTCAGAGGAAATGGACTGAATGCACAAAATAAACTATCATATTAAATGTCAAACACAGACATGCATCAGTTTGAGAAAACGGTGAGAACTTGCCAATTACCAGCTGGTGTTTTTCAGCAGTCACTGAGGGGTCGTGACGTATAATCAAAAAAAAAAAAAAGTCACAGATAAAAAATTCTAATGCTGCCTTTCAGTCCACTTCACCACCTTTATTCTCCTCAATTAACGAGAATGGCTTTTGAAACTGTAATTAAGTGTCTCTGCTCCACTCGGCCTCTTCATTATTCATGAATCCCTATTGATCATATCTTAGGCCTATACTACAGGGATCACTGTAATATCCTGAGTCCCAAAAACAAATAGCTGAGCTACCAGAGATAAAATTAAAATCTTGGCCAGTGACCAAAGAAAAGTTTCCGTTAGATACCAAATCCAGCATGTGATGCCAAATTGGATGATGTCAGAGAATCATTAATGGGGAAAATCTTGTATGAAGCTTATATGGTCTCAATATGCCATTGCAAAAATCTGGGCAATAATTTAATATTATTGTTTATTGAGTTTCATTGGAGCCGTATTGCTACCATGTGTCCATATTGTTACTGCTGCAGCTAACGATTATTTCATTACTGATTAATCTGCCTCTTATTATTTCAATCAATGTATCAGTTTGTCTAAAAAAAGTAAAAAAATGGCAATCACAGTTCCCCAGAGCCAAGAGTGATGTCAACTAATTGCCAACTAACATTTCAAAACTCAGAGATATTCAGTTTACCATCATACATGACAAAGAAAAGCATCTAATCCTCGTTAGACAAGATGGAACCAAAGAATGCAGCATTTTTGCTTTAAGAATTAAAAATAGTAACCAAATCGTTTTCTATTGATAAACTGATCAATTTTTAGAAACAACTGGCAGAATTAGATATCAAACTTTCACACAATTGATCAGTTCCGTCTAATGTAAAGCATCACAACATTGCATCATTGCATTGAATATCATTTTGAATATTTTACATATGATATCTTCACTGTATATTGATGTCAAATAAAAGCATATTCTTATTAAATATCATATGAGCTGGGCCTCTTTATTTTGTTTGGCTGTTCATATAATGCATGCAGTATACAGTGTACAGTATAAACCTACATTATTTATGGGTATCACAGATAGTATTACCTACTGTGTGTCTTGCTCAACCACAGCTCATTCCACATTCAAAGAAATTATTTTGTAATGAATATTGATGGCTTGGAGCTTTATTTTAAACATGTATTCAAATGTACTAAAACTCAATCTCTACCTGTGTTAAGTAGCAATGTGTAAAACATGAACTCTACAGGCTGATGTTTAACTAAATTAACAAAAGAGTGCTTGAAGAGCCCTCTAAAATGACTGGTATTGCATGGTGGGTGATGAATTTGGAGGAAACACATTGAGTCATCTTCAAATTGACAGATGCAGAATCTCTCCACGGGACTCTTCACAGTGGTTTAGTGCTCGAATGAAAAAATAGATTTTTACCAAGTTTAATCACACGCTATTACAAGGCAGCTTTTATCATTGCCTTCCACTGTATAAGTGCTGGTGTCTTCACTAGTTCATTACAGACACTTGTGATTCAGCAGCACTCTTCTCATGTGTAATTGCATGGTTAGCTTTCCTCTGTAGCTTCCTACACACACTCCGGTGCAAATTATTTCCAATTCCAGTTTCCTTTCGAGAGCGATGCTGCAATTACAGAAGTCTGAACATCCTGGTAATTTCCCCACAATTTACATTTTTGTTGAAAAATGCTGTGCAACTATTAGATCTTTCTTTCTGGGAAATTCCTCAGAAAACTTTTCTTTGAAACTTTTCTTTAAAACAGAAATCATCCAGAGAGAGAGGTTAGTTGGCTACCTCCTAAACCCAAACAGCGAACTCTTCTGATAAATAGCACTATTGGTGAAAAGTATTTTTTCGTGGTTTCCTGTCTGGTGAGTGAAAATACACACCTGCATTGATGCTGTGGTTAAAAACATCCATTCACAAACACACTGGCTTTCAGAGAAATTACAGGCACCACTCTTTACGTATGGATCTGGCATATTTGCGAATTAATCTTACATATTGATTTATAATTCATTGTAATGGTTACTGCATACATCATTTTTGGATGGCTAAATACTTTGTTTCTCCACATAAAAAGGAGACCAAAAAGCCACAGCGGCTGGCAATATTATCTATTTAGGCAGCAGAATTTCAGGCTTTGTAAATGGCCATCTCCTGGCCTTTTGTGTGCCTCCATTCATTATCACCACAAAGCGGTTGATGTCTCCCCTCTCTGCCTTTTCTGTGCTAAGCACCAGGCGCACCAGCCTGTCCATTACAGGCCTGTGACGCGTGCAGCCTGGGAGATGGCCAAACAGAGAGGAATGTCAGCGTGGAGTTAAATTAACAAGCAGCATCTTTGTGGAATCTGTAGCCAGTCAGAGAGACAAGATGTATCTCCGGTAACCGAGGTCTGATTATTTGTTAGCTGAGATGTTGTCGGTGAAGTTGCAGCTTTTTGCCTGGTGGCTTTGCTTCTATTAATCAGCTGGCACGGTGGCGTAGTCAAGTTACAGTCGAAGGAACTCAATTGTTGTTTCTCAGCTATGCAATTAGTAGACACTCTATATGCTGACCATGAGTAAGGAGACTTTTTTTTTTTAAACTACAGGGGCTCCGTTTCTACTCCTGAATAAATCTCATTATATAAACTGGTACAAAGACCTCATGAAACAATCATTTCAGAATCGGAGACGACATAAAGATAAACAACATAAGTAACCTGCACTTCAAATTATGACAAGAATAGCTCTTTCTCTCCCTCTTTAACACACACACACACACACACACACACACACACACACACACACACACACACACACACACACACACACACACACACACACACACACACACACACACACACACACACACACACACACACACACACACACACACAGTAATTACCCCTCAATCCATACAAATTGAATGAAGCCAGAACCGTGGTCTAAGAATATAGACCATAATTAATAAATTACAGCCACTCCACTCAATCATTCTCCACTTTGGGGACATGTAGACATCTCAGTCCGTACAGAGTAATTGACTGAGCCCACAGAAAACACACCTAGTACCTCCAAGGTGGCTTTGTGGATGCGTCTGGTGCCACTTCTTACAACCAAACAGATGCCCGAGTGAAACTGTGGGCAATATCGCAGATCTTCTATCCTGTGTGTTTACAAGTAACAAATCAAAAGCTTGCATTATTTCTGGGCTCTGGAAATACGCCTGGGGGAGCTATCAAGTTTCTTTGCCGCCCCCCAAGCTTCCCCTCGCAGCTGCTGCACACAAGCAAAGATCTTTTTCTTTTTTTTTTTTCTAAAGACAGAGTGGGTGACACTGTCGTGGTGTCCAAAGGATCTTCCAAAGGCAAACTCATTTTTTCCTGGTGTTTATTGCAGCTGAATAGTTCAAATTTAACAGTAGGAAATAAACATAAACGCCTGTCTATTATATTGGAACATACTTAGTGAGGCAAAACAAATACCGTACCAAGTCCTGTTTCTTTGTGAAATATGGGGAGGAGGTTCACCTCACACCGCCTCCATTTACAAATATTTCTTTGAAAATAATATATTTAGTTGTCGATGTGTGTGTCCCCTTGGGCTAAAAAAGAGCCCACTGGAGACCGTCTAATGATTGTTGGGTCATGTATCAAATACACAGCAGCTGGAGGCAAAGGGGGGAGACTACATACAGTCTGGATGATGGGGGGGGGTGGGCACACTACAGCCTGAGTGGAGTCTGTAAGGAAAGCCCAGAGTGTTTGGGTGCTGTGGTTGGGTGTGAAATCTGTAATGGACGTTGACCAGGGGTCACACTCACTGGACCTTAAGAGCTCTGACCTTTGTCTGTGTATTAGTTACTACATTCAACAAATTTCTCTAACACGTAGCACTGAAGCAACACAACATTTGTGCATGCTTTTAGGCAATAATGTCACCAATATGACATTGTGCAAATATCATGATCACTCACACCTTAACATTCATTGCTACTGTGACATTTAGGATTTCCTCTCATGTTACCTGGAGGAGCAACATGTAACTAATTACATTAGGTAGATTAAATCCATTCATTACCTTGGAATAAGATAAACACTAAGAGTCAAAAACACCAACCAATCTGACAATCTGAATAAGCTCAAATGGTGCTTTTAAGACTGTGCAATTGGCTTGATTCAATCAAGTGAGCTAATGAGTAGGCTGCAGGCAGGCAGAATGACTTACCTCAATAAAAAACCAAAGAGTTAAAGCAGTTAATTAACACTAGGAGTGTTCATGGAGATGCTCTGAGAGAGCACACCAGAGTGACAGTAGCCAAAGTGGTTGTTAAAAAAAAAATATCTGTTCTGCATTTTATGGATGGTGAAATAAAGATTTTTTTTTTTGGAAAAAGAACCACTTTAAGTCTAATAGCTTTACTTCCAAACAAATAAAACCTGAAAATGACTGGACTTGGCTTGATCTGTGGTGCAGGGAGAAAACTGTAAAACCTGGATTTATTTTACCTAAATACCAAAATTGAATTTTAATCACTTAATCTGATGTGTATACAGTAATATCCTGACATTTTTTAATTAAAAACAGTAATATCCTGACATCTTTGAATTAAACTCTGCTCCAATTGTTTTCAAATAACTATAAAATGCTGTCATGCTCTGCAGTCACCAGCCTAAATCAAATCTGGGTTTTTCCAGTCCCCAGAACATAACGGGAACGACTGAAAACCGAGTGAGACAGCCATAAAGTACTACTGCCACCTGCTGGTCTTCTTCTTCGTTCCTTATTTAACAGATGGTACCTGTGGTCCTGGTAGCTCATCAGACGCAGTGCAGCGGACTGACCTGAGGAGTGTGTCCTAGCAGTGCCCACAGCGAATCAGCCGACAGGGTGTTGACTCTGGAGAACTCCAGCGTGTCTGTCTCCTGTCGGTTGAGGGCGATGTACTGGCAGCCCTGGTAGTCTCCTTTAAGCTGCTCGCCACAGTGCAGCTGCACCAGATCCCACGTTCCCATCCTCCTCAGGACCTCCCGCACTGACTCCATCTGCCTGTACGACAGATGACCTGCAGGAAACATAAAAAAACAACAAGTTGCCCTGGGAGCACTCCTGAAGAAGCCAAAAGCCTGATTTAATTCAGTCATATTCTATGGTAAAATTAATTACACTTAAAAAAACATCAAACATGTCAAGTACCTCAAGTGCTTAAAGTCTTATTATGAAAACAAACCTGCAAGGTCAGTAGGTTTATTTTAGTATTAGGATTTTTAGGCATTTTCTGTCTTTTTCAGAGAGACATAACAGGAAATGAGGGGAGAGCGAGACAGGATGACAATAATAATAATGCAATAAAAGTCCCTACAATGCGATTCATAATCAACGCCTTGTCTCCAAAACTAATCGGCTGTTTCAGATTCCTTGAAATGAGCATTATTATCACGAAACAAGACAGAATAGCACGCACAGAAAAGTGTCACTTCTCTTTACACTGATGCAGCAGTCAGTTTCATTCTGTCTCTTTTTAAATAAGCTGATTTGGTGCAAACAAACGGTGCACGCTGGCAAATTTCTTCACGTTTTGGAACTTTGTAAAAGACAAAACTAACACGCTAAGATGGAGATTTGTTCAGAGTATTAGAACATCAATTGAATCCCTTGTGTATGATCGTCTGTCTTTTAAGGACCCACTCACCAGAGAGCCAGGAGGGAATCAGTGCGTCTGACATCCAGGCCATGTAGCCCTCCTTGAAAGATCTGAGGAAGTCGTCTATCTGGCTGTGGGAGACCAGCTCCCTCCTCTTCCTCAGCTCCTCGTCCAGCTCGCAGTCTGGAGAGAGGAAGATAACCCTGGGGAAGAAGAGGCTTTGGCGCACAGACACTCCATTCCTCTTCAAGTAGCCACATAAGTTAGTCGTCTTGGTCTAGAGGGAAGGAATTTAGGGATGCAAGTGATGATTATTTTCATTATTTATTAATCTCTCAGTTAGTTTTGGATTAATCATTTAGTCTATAGAATCTGTCAGGAAACAGTGTAAATGGTCATCAAAATGACTACTGACAGCTGGTGTTGAATGACTGGTCAGACTTTAATCAGACCGTCTCTGATTTAAATAATAATTCTGATTGTCACAGGCTGTAATTTTTAGGCAAAGTTCTTGTATGGCTGCTTGTATGTAAACAACATTTATCATTTTGATAAGTGTAAAGCTGATTTTGTAGAAAAGACAAGTTTGTATTCTTGACAGAAAAACATCACTGTCATTGTTTTGGTATTGGTACTGAGACTCAGCACCTAGAGCTGAGCCTAGAAACCTAGAGATTTGTTTTGTCCAACCAATCAACAGAGGTACTTAATTTACCATTATAATACGAAGAGAAGAGTAGCAGTTGTTGATAGTAGCTGTTCATAGACTCTTCGACTGACTTACACACGTTTATTAATCCAGAAAAGATACCTTTGTTATTATCTGCTAACAATCACACAGGATGCCTCAGTACCAACTTTTCTGTTTCTCACAGGTCCCATTTCAAGAAATTATACAAGTTGAAATTGGCGCAAACAGTCGAGACTGCATCTGCTTTGTGTAGATTTATGAAGTTATAATTCAGTTCAAGTAGAATTATTTAAATGCTGCAGTGTGTTTGCCATCAAACTCTCCTGTGAAGCTCTCAGTCCAAATTGAGCATCTATAGAGATGGAAATGAATGACTCTGAACAGACCCAGGCACATAAGGTGACAGCTGTGTTTAGGCACCTGCCTGCTTTCACCCCCACCCCTGAACACAATTATGGCCTTTCAAATGAAGAGCGAGCACTTGGGAAGTTTAGGAAGCCCCGCTGTAGTGTTTGAAATTTCCATATAAATTGTTATGGTGACTCAGAATCTCTTCACCCGGCTACAGTTTGTATGAAAACAATGTGCTGGACAATTGATTGGACCTTGGGCACGAGTGTGCCACACAGTTTGACATTTACATTTTCATGATGGTATTTCAATATTTCATCTACATTTTGTTTTTTTTACCATGATAGCTTTGAGGGGATCTTCAATCTGTTCAATGCAGGTATTGGTAAAGTTTTGGTCCTCTTCTTTCACTTGCACATGCCAGTTTTGGTTGTGAGCGGACACTGTGCCTCTCCAGGGTTTTACATCTATGCAGAAGATCCCCTGACCTTAGTTAAAAAGAAAGAAAAAAAAACTGTGAAGATCTAGAGACATTAGTGTATTACCACATAAACTGCAGCGAATTCTTTCCTGAGGGCAAAATTGATAAAATCTTCTGTCACAGTAATGTAATTTTATATCAAGAAGGCGATATATGCTGTGATATAAAACACTTTCTGGAAATTCATTTGAGAAACAAGTTATACATAAAATAATGAAGTAGGAATTAGCACATTAACTAACTCAAAGGTAGTGATATATAAAAAAAAAAACAGTACAAAAGGAAATATGTAATGTGCTGGCCACTAGTGGTGCCTTTGGAACACTCTCAAACAGATCTGATATGTAAATATGAAGACATTTTGTTATAGTAGAAAAACACAGGTATAAATAATGAAACGAATGATGGCTTGATTCCATTTAGCTGCTTCAGTTTCGTGGTATTGTGTGTGCTGGCTCATTGGGACAATTTATTTGAACAGAGCCAACCTTGATGTTATTAGTAACACGTGTGGTTTTTCTTCCATGACAAGACAAAAAAAAAAAGTCTCCTGTGAAAAAGGCCTATTACAACAATTCACTGCTCACTTAAATGTAACTCTGCAATAAAAGCCTTGAAAAAACAAAATCTTAAAACCGATTTCCAAACCGATCAACAATGAATCCACAACATCAGCATTATGTAGATTTAATGCCAATCTCTATCATGAAATGACATTTCATTCTGGATACCAACCTGTGAGAATAACAATGTTGATGTCATCTTTGGTGGACTGAAACTGGTCGGGGATACGCAGGCCGCAGTAAATATCTTCTTTTCTCAGCCCGGTGAGTTTCCTACAGTAAAAGTACATCGAAAAAAACACAATTGACATTTATAGTGAGATTTTGTAAAGAGCAAACTAACAAAAGTTAAAGCTGCAATCTTTTATTTGTTGTGTCTAACTCAGGGCAGTGGAACAAGCTGCTAACAAGATGGTGATAGATTTTTTTATATTATCATCTAATTAGGTTATTATAGTGAACATCTATATCTATCTATACATGTCCAGCAACCTTAGCATTCACTAGGAGTGGTGTGTCTGTCAATGCTAGCTGCAAATTCTCCTCCAATTTCACTAGTTATCTGTCTGCCATTTGGTGTTGGGTAGGTGGAGAACAGCGGATTAATCGGAGCTCTTTTAGTGAGAACAGCTGCCTGCTGCAGCTGGAAACAAGTTTGCAAAACAGTAAAATGGAGGCTGTAAAAACCAAAACAAAACACCGAGAGCTGAAAGATGTAGGGCTCAGGGGACCTACAGAGCTGGGTGAGCATATTCTGTGGATTCATTAGAAAATACTGACTAATGCAGCTTTATGTTTACACAGTACGTACCTGACATGTTTTAAGAAGTCAGGAAGTGTTGGGCTCTGGCCTTGAGCACTTTCTGAAGCTTTGGAGCTGAGATGAAACTGGGTGAACAGGCTTCCGAGCTGAGGCATTCTAGTCTGTGACTGAAAACATAAAAAAACAAAACAGATTAAAATATAACGGACAAGGCAGTTTAGTCAAGAGACAGCATATATAGTGAAAACAATACAGCTGAAGGGAATAATCTGTCTGGATACACAGCTTCAGATGTTCAGTTATAGCTGTCATTAAACTATATTTAACATGTCGTTCTAGCCAAATCAAACATGTGTGTGTACACCATTAGCTAATGTGTTGTTTTTTAGCTTGAATCTAATGTTTAGCTCAACAAACCCAAAGGACAACATTACTTGGATTGCTTCAGCATTGTTGTTAAGCTTTACAAGCATCCTGAAAGCTGCCACGTTCAGGTTTTTACAGCTTTGTTGACAACACTTGGACGCTTGAACTTGAACTTCTGAGAACAAAGACAGCACGGCATGCTCAACTCACACGCGCTCTGAAACACAACAGTACATACTTGTTGAAGTCTCGCGCTGTTTTAAAGACCCTTTGCAAGAGGAAAAAAAAAAATGAAGGGAATTCACTTCGACATTTTCCCGGCGTTAATGTCGGTCTGCTGGTCTCTTTTCTCCAAATGCTGAGGCACGTAACTCTATCCAGGAAAGCTGTTTCACAACCTCCTCCTCCTCCTCCTCCTCCTCCTCCTCTTCTGCACTTTCATGTTCCTGGAAGAGGTAAACAACAGACCACGTGCACCGTCTGCAGCATCACATTTCGCCCATGGAGACGTGACGTCAGAGGACGTCACTCAGCCACCCCGCAGTGTTTGCGTGATGCATTCAGGGAACTCCTGCTGCTTCCGCGTGACGTTCAGGTAGAGAAACCAGTGCTGTCTCAACACCAAAAGTAGAAATATATTTAAAGATGAATGAACTGAGAAGTGAATGAAAAAACGCACTAAAAGTGATAAAGATTGGTTTAGTCACCCTGCCTGATGAAAATATTGAAAGCAACCCCACTACCAGGTCCATTTAAAAACTGTTCCGGAGATTTTGATCACATCATATGAGCTTCATCAGCAGGGGGAGTTCGTCCAGTTGTCATGAAGTTGTAAAATAGCACTGAAGTTCATTACTCCTGCTCAGAGGACACATCAGGGTGTTGGAACTAATTGTTGGAGGTTGTGTAGTTCGGTTGATTCCAACCATTGTCCTTTATTTTGGGATTGCCCTAAACTCACAACTTACTGCCATGAAATTCATAAATGCCTTGAAACTGTATTTCAAATCACTATTCCATTAAATGTTCTGACAATATATTTGGGCACTTTAGCACTGAATATCCAATCTAGGGAAGATGAATATTTAATAAGAATATTACTTGTTGGAGGAAAGAAAGGCCAGAATTGGAAATGGATACAATCAGATGCTCCAACATTAGAAGATTGGCTAAAGAAATTTCATGACATTTACATCATTGAAATTTAAGGGATTGTGGTCAAATTGGGTCAGGCATATTAGCCCACATAGCCCAGACTTGTTTTGATTACCTTGATGAATTACCATTTTAAGTGAACTAATGAGACTGTTG
This sequence comes from Pempheris klunzingeri, assembly GCF_042242105.1. NCBI lineage: Eukaryota > Metazoa > Chordata > Actinopteri > Acropomatiformes > Pempheridae > Pempheris > Pempheris klunzingeri. The sequence continues at coordinate 7,802,104 of NC_092031.1, read as the reverse complement.
TGAGTAGATTTTTATGGATAAATGAGTGAGTGTGACATCTTCTGTTCAGATACTAATAGTGGATTAAAATGAAATGAAAGGGAGAGCTATAGATGGAAGAAAAGCTTTACTGAGTCATTGCTTGGGGCAATTGGTGGAGAAATGGTTGTATTATTATGTACTTATATATTTTATATGTGAAGTATTTTAGCTTCCTAATTGATTTTGAATACTGGACAATGTATGATCTCCCTGACAGAAATAAAAAAATGAAAATAATAAAAAAAGTTTAACTAACAGAACATTAACTAACAGAAAATAACCAGCAGTCCATTATAATGTTTAATACATTCAATGTGCATAAAGTCAGCAAAAACCGAACCGAACATCATGAAATTTAAGACATTTTACAAAATCTTCTAAAATCACTGAACTCTTTAGAAACAGAAGAATATGATTCATGGGGGCAAACAGTAAAAGTTATATATTTATAGTTCACAGCCAAGAGCTACATATCTGATCAGTTTTTCTCACATCTGATGGATATTTGCCTCCATAAACAACTAGCAATGGGACATTAGAGTAGATAGGTCAAAGTGATACTGATAGCATTAATATTTCTGGCCTTGACATGTGGTTATAATTCAGAGAGCTATACAGTTGGCTCATCCTTGAGTTATAGCTATATGTATATAATCCAATTTATTGTAAGGTATATGATTAATTTAATGACATAGATGAGCAAGCTGATGGTGAATAAAAGTATTATTCATAACAGGTGACCCTGAAAGTACAGAGAGCAGACTTATCACAATAATGCAGAGAAGTCTGTCCTACAATTGGCTGAAAATAATAAGATTTTACATTTCGTAGCACATGTGAGGACTGATGAAATATATATTGTGGATTTTTTTCCCCTTGAACTCGTCGACAGTCTACTAAGAAGTTCCTGGCACATCCAACAGGATTCTCACATCCTGCATGAGCCTACAGAGAGGATATTACAAAAGTGATGAAGAATATTTAATTCAGCAGTAAATACACAGTGAATATCTCAATGTGGTGATAAACAATATCCGGATAGCACAAAATACCATGAAAGAACTTAATATCAAGAACAGATAGCCAAATCAGCTCATATGGGCTCAATGGAAGCCAATAAACAGAGGCACTCTGCCTCCCCTGACCTTCACTTCTGGTTGAGATCGGGGTGATAAAGCAGGCGCAACCTCAATAAAACCCACACAATGGAGTAAAATAAATAGATATTAAATTAAAGCAGAGGCAATACTGGCTGAACTGCTGCAGGAATTCAAGAACAAAAGCTTCATTGTGGGGTTTAATATTGTCTACAATCACCAACTCGTGATACATTTCCAATCATTTTCATCTCTTGCCTTGACGTATCAACACATATAATCATCTTGTATTGGAACTTGCAAATGACTTGTGTGTGAGAGCAGCCATGTTTATTTATTAAATGTGCTTCATGCTCCTAGTTTGGCCTTTTCGGCCGGAGTTAATATCAAATTCATAACCTATCTCATCTCTGACTGTCTACCGAGGAGGCGTTTGTGGTGTCAAACATGTCGCGAGTGCGTGTTTGCATGTTTCTTTTGCACAAACTTTATCCTGACAACATTTTATGTTCTTTTAGGGCATTAGATTCACCAAAATACTCTAAAGAAGTGTTTTTCACAGAGGAACAGGCATCTGCTTATTTTAGTGTTATTAAACATACTACTGACCCGTGTTGTTGTCTACAGCCTTTTGTCACGGACTGAAATACAGGCCCTCTTCATGTCCACTGTGTGCTTCAAGTGGTTCCCAATGCAGCGTGTCTACGATTGTCAGGGTTAATGTCATTTTCACCTAATGCACCTGAAGAGCTCCGCGGCGTGTGTGAGGAGTTGCTGAGGGTTTCCACGTCCCCTCTGAAGTGTAGTTAGACATCAGAGTTCATACTTGGGGGGCTTAGCTACTATTGTATAGAGGGATAAATGACCTTAGTAGAAAGAAACAAGCATAATCTGGACAGTGATGGTGGTATTAATGTCATGTATTTGTCGGAATCAGACTGTTAGGCCTGCATGATATTCAGTCTCTCGTACTGTAAAAAAGAAAAAAGAAAAAAAGAGATAATTTTTCGCGCTGACATTATTTCCATTTTCAATCTTTCAAATCAAATATCTCATTTGCAGGAGTAATGGCTACATGACATCGCTGATGCTCTGCTCACTAATTTTTGCTCATTTCCTTTGAATTATTCATACGAGAGTTTCTCCATATGCTCTCTAAGGATTCTTGTCCATTCGTTTTGGGGAGAATAAGCATTTTACAGTGAAGAGTATAAAGAGCTTAACTGCCCCAATCAAACCAGGTGATTTAAATCCTGTCTAATGAAGGTGCTTAATAGGGGCTTTAGCCAGATGACCTCAAGTAAATGGTCTGAAAATGTTCCTGGGTCTCAATCACCTGTATAATTAGGACCATTTCACCTGAAAAGGCATGGGAGCTGAAAAGAGGATTGGAAAATCAGATTATAAAAATCATGTCAAATAGCCTTTTGCTAATTTGCTGAACACAGAACTACTAACAAAACAGACAACTACTAGTCCCACTTACATGATAAACCTAGTTAAACCTGGGCTCAAAAATGACAAAGTGAAAACCAGTTTTGGTTCTGACCGTGGAGAGCCTTCTTTGTGACTGGCCTGCCTCAGTAATTAGTTATGCCACATGAAGAGGTAATTTGTATGCTAAAGTTTAATTGTCCAATTATCACTGGATGTGAGAGGAGGCCTTCATGCCATTTCATCATGTTTGAAAACAGTGTTGAACCCCTCATGCCACATATTCTAATAGTTGGCAATTACAGAGAGAGCCCTCTAACTAAGTTGATTGATGCAGGCTGGCCCCGCTGGAAAGCCTTTGCTACCTGCCTGGTGCAGTCGTTGGTAGTGAAGAGTCGCTCCCTTCAGCCTGCACAGCTGAACCAGCCGGGCTCTCACTGTGGAAAAGGACCTCAACTAGCTGCAGGTAGACCGCATAAACACCAACTATCTAAGTACTGAGGAGGACAACATGTTAGAAAAACATTATCACAAATACAGAGAAGATTAGTTGAGCATTCACTGTTATTAGGAGGCCCCTATACAGAAACTTGCTATAAAAGGGAGAAATTAATTAACATAAATAATTGTTTTCTGCACTTATACTTAATTTCAGGTTTTTCTTTCTGAAATCTCCATAACAATTACTATTTTGTTAATTCACTTGAATTTTCTACTTTCCTTCTTAACAACCACTATACAAAGAATGAAGGACAATAATGAATAAACAAGACAATAGAGAGCATTTAACATTAACACAGGCACAAAGCCTCAGTGAACAGCAGTAAGAAAAAGGCACAGCAGATGAACCAAGTACAATAAAGCAACAGAAATGATAAAGAAATAATAATTCTGTTGAAGACAGATAATGTTTGCCTTTTCTGTGGGACAATGAATTGCTGTATGTTACATATAATAAGCCTGGGAGGAAATAGGTAAATAAGAAATAAAAGCGTTTCTGTGTTATCCTCGTCTTCTGGGAGTTTTGGAGGTATGTGTAATACAGACATTTATCATGTAATTACAGCTCCACAATCAGTTTCTGATGACCTGGGCTGATGACCAATGATTATGGTCCATTTCATGCTTTTCAAGGGCCCAGATGGGGATCCAGGAGACAAAAAGGGGCCCCGTCACTCTCACCCAGAAGCTTTTCAAGATTCTCATTAGTGCTCTAAATTGAACCATATGTGTCCGATTTGTAATTAGCTCCACTGGCACAAGGGATGACACAATGTCTTTGACAGAGAAAAGATCGACTCTATTAAAGGCCATTCTGCTCTCAATAACAGCAACAACTAGTATTTAGGTTTCTTATATATGTAGATATGGACAGAACTGAAATTTTATTTCTCTATTTCATTTCAGCTAATAGAGGAGAAGAACAAACTGCTTTCTTAGATAAATAACAAATAAATCGTAATCAAATGTTTTATGAACTTGGCACACACTCTTAACAGCTTTACGCAAATGTACAGATGTCAAACAGCCTCACAAGCTTACACATATCATAGCAAATGAACAGATCTAATGAACAACAGCAGGGTACAGCTTGGACCTTTGTGCCAGTCTTTGGTTAAGATAGACCCTTGTGGAGCCAATGCAGTGGTCCTGTAGCCCACACTTGTTGTACATTCTTTTAAATTAAACAATCCCTTATTTCTTCGGCTTTGACTGAGGACCCTAAAAAGTGTTGATTTATCAGATACTAAATTCCCCCAACTCCGTCTTTCTAGAGTCCTAAAAGATGACCTCCTTCTTGTAGACCTGCTCCTGTGAATTTGGAGGAGGTTGCTTTGAGAGGACAAAGTGCAAAAATGTTGCTATTAGCTGATTTTATTTTATTTTTTTAAAGATAATAATAAGCAGAAGAAGAAGAAGAAGACGAAGTAGAAAATTAAACCCATAGCAGGTCATGTCTTCAGTCATGTTGGTTGTTGTTGTTGTGTGTCCATTAGTTAGAAACACTTTACCAGACTTCCACTGGCCACGGCTCAAGTAGCAAGGGATTAGATTTTAGTGTGGGCTCAGGGATTTCTTAAAGGATTTCCAAACGTGCACTTTTGACCTTTTTCACTGCTTCAGTAAGCTACAGTAAAAGCACGTGACCCATGCAGTGGTGTAAAAGGGCATTTATAGTATGTATCAGTATTGTACCAGTCCAAGTTTGACTTGAGTTTAGTTTCCATTTTATGCTACTACCTGCTTCTACATCGCTACATTTTAGGAAAAAAATTAACTTTTTATTTCATGACGTTGAGCTGACAGTTATAGTTACTTTTATGATTAAGATCCCAAACTTTTTGGCTTGTGACCCCATATAAAAACGTCATCTAGTTGGGGCCATTTGTCACGTTTCACATGTCTAAGAGATGTTACTGGTTCCACCAAAGTAGTATTTCATGGTTTTCATGGTGCTTTTTTTATAAAATGTCCATGGTATAATTTAAATAACCATTTTTGTTCCAAAGAGGTCAAACATATAACAGAAAAACAAAAAAAAAATAAAAATGAATACAGATTTGTGCAATTTCTCCTTTCCTCTAAAAACTTATCATCTCACAAACCTTCACAGATTTATCTTGTGTAGTAAAAAAAAAAGCTTCTGTATCCCTCCACAAGATATGACAGTAAAATGCTGCTCACTCATTCCAGCATCAGTATTAGCAATCTAACAATGTCAGATAAATTAATATTTCAGTCACAGGGGCCATTTTTCTACAGAAACAGTCTTTTTTTGCCAATAATTTGATGTAAGTAAGATTATAAACAAAGAACTTAACTTGTAAAGGAATATTTTTATATAGTTGTACTGGTACTTTTATTGAAGTAAATATCTGGACACATGTATCCCATGACTGTCTGTCTCTGTGTACGCACATCCAGGTTAAAACTATTTCTACACATTTTCTCCACTATAAAAAAAAACACAGTAAATGTGTAAGCGTGTTTTCTAGTTCACCAACAGCTTTTAGGGCTGAGAGTTATATAACACTGTTTCATTCTCAATCAGGTGACGAAATACTATGAAGATTCTTTTTGAACAACATATGGCAGCGGCAGAGACCTCGGAGAGCTCCTTTGATGAGTGATTTGTAAAACCAAAGGTATAACAACAGGTATTTTCAGCTCTTCCCAAACAGAAAATGCCCCTTTCATGTTCCTCCAACTTGGTACTCTCAATCTGAAACAAGGGTGCAATTGTGGTTGTCACCAAACAATGACATTTTTTCTTTCTTTCACTCTCTAAATTCCCCATATCATCTCTACACAGATGAGCAATTTGTCTGTCATGAGGTCTGGGGCATCAGCCCACTCCGGGCCTATTTCACTGACAACACTGTTATTAGCGGTAAGCCGAGCCAGTGGCAAATGAATCTGCCTACTGTTCAGGGGGCCAGGGCTCTTTTCAGCGATTAATTTGATAAATATATTAATTATGAATCTGGATGACAGTACAATCAGATTGTCAGGCTTCCAGGCTTGGCCTTTGTGATAAGTCGGCTTTGAGATTCGGTCTCCTCGGGTTTCAGGAGCTGTCATCCCCGGGGCTCAGCCTCTTATCAGCGCCTGACCCATTCACTCGGTAATTTCCTGTGTGTTGTAATTAAATGGAGGCTTTCTGATTGCAAGTGACTCTCTTTAAGAGGTGCTTCTTGGGTTTCAGGTGAAAGGGATGCTCAATGGACCGACTGTCTCCCCTGCCCTCTGCAGGACTGACACTGAATTTCCTGTTTATACAGCAGTATGTGTATCTTTAATACATCTGTTTTAATATGAGAATCTAGTTAATAAACGCTGAGGAAGAACCCTCTCAATTCCTGTTTAAGGACCTACAAAGTTTGTCTATCTGGACATAGCTGAGTGAGGCTTATAGAAGCTGGTTTGTTTCATCACCAAATAACTCAAAGATACAGAAACAATTAATGACTAGAAATCTGGATAATCACACATAATTTATAGGACTATGTTCTTTTTGGTCAACTAAGCACAAAACCACTTATCAATCAGTTGCGAAAACTTACTCTTTGCACTCCTCGCATCTGAATGATGGCCTGTTTATTGGTATTTTGGGATCTTCTGGCTCCTGCTTGGAAGTTTAAGAAATCCTCTGCTGGCTGCTGACAGTTGATTATGGACATTTACTGTAGCTGCTGACTCTGCCCGTCCATCTCTGCTTGGATACTGTTACAGAACTGGCAGACGCACATCCTGAGCCTGGCGCGGGGCCTGCAGCAGCAGTCTACCAGCAGTATAGTCTGACAAATGGCTACAAAGCCAAGGGTGGAAGTGCTAAAATACCAAATACAGAAAAGTCTGGACTTTGTCCTATGATAAACACATTTTCGCTTTATTATTTTCTCTGTCTGAAAGAAATAAAACGTGTTAATCATAAGAGAGAACAAAAATTATTGTAGAAGTTACAAGTTTCATTTCAAGCCTCTATTTCAAAGCTTTGTTTTTTTTCTTTCTGTAAAGTCCTGGTCTAAGTTGTTACAGAAACAAATCTTGGATTAATTAATTGTTCATCACTTCCTGACAACCTGCAGCGAACCGCAACAATAATCAATGACTTTGTAATATAAAAAGATAAGGTTTGATGATGGATGAATAACACTGATTATGACCTCTATAAAGAAATAATTTCAATTAAAAAAAAAAAATTCTCTCATATTTACATTTTTTGAGAACTTGAGTGATAATCAATATCTTATCTTTGGTTAAAAAAAAAGACATTTGAGAGATAACTCAAATTTACACACATAACTCCTATCCTAGCAACACTCCTGTCTTAATTCAATAATAGTACATCCCTTATTCTCTAGACTGGGATCCAACGAAAGCTTGAATTGGCTCAGCTGCACTGCCTCTGAAGGCACAAAAGGTTCCCCTGCCGTCCTCTTTCACTTTCCCTCTCTGGTATCACCAAGGCCTATAATTAAAATCACGTTTTTTCATACGGTCGGTGAGCACCATTAATTCACAGAGTGGTGCCATTATGGAGGTTGTGGCTCCCAGGGTAGCACTGGGGGAGAGGTGGGGCAGTGGTTTTTCAGCATTAATGGCCCCTGTGTGTGCCTGCTATTAATCTCAACAAGGACTGAAGTGGCTTCATTCCAGCTGCAGAAGCAGGACTGAACCTCCCAAAACACTGCAGAGATGAAATGGAGTTTTGTCTTGGGCCCTTTGCTCTGACCTGTGATATTTAGATTGGTTGTAGCAGTTTGTTCACCTTTACTTGCTATCACTTTGTCCACAAAATTAGGAAAATTGTTCTATTTAAATCACTGTTCAGCATAAGCAGACCTTTTATTTTACAAATGTTTGGACAGAAAATACACCTTGTTATATCTTCTAGAATTAAAACAAGACACACTTAGTGATAACATTTCACCTCGTCAAATAACCTCCAGACTGAGAGTCCAATCTGAAGATCACTTCATGCTTGATTTCAAATGTGTGAAATAATTCATATATCTATGACAAGTAGAAAATGTACAAATGCCACTTAACAAGATGTGGACAATAAATTAAAAAAAAAGAAAATGAACTTGTAGATAAAAGCAGCACTGACCTTGCTTTACCACAAGGAGGAACCAGTGATTAAATTTTGCTGCAGTCGTAGTTCATCTTTCATTCATGGGTAACGGTTCAACAGAGGCGTTGAGCCTGTTTGTAATGCTGCAGTGCTTCACTAGATGGCAGAGATGTATGATTTAATGACTGTGCCATCATGACAATAAACTTCAGAGATAATCTCCTTTATAAACCAACCACCTGAACAAACAGGAGAGTCACGGCTTTGGCTTTTCAGTCTGGCCAACAGTGATTTGCTAAGTTGTGAGGCACTTTTTATGTATAATATAACTTACAAAAAGGTGATTTTATAAGTGATATTGTTTGGTGGTGAATCCAAAGTGTGTTTGTGTGACAATAACACGCTCCATCAAATTCCTTCTGAGACTTAATAGAGCTTAACCTTAAGGGATCTGAGTTTCCAGCAGCAGAGCTTTGCATGTATCTTTAAAGGAAACGGTTACTTTAATGATGCATTAATGGTTACATCACTGCGTGAGAGCTGCATGCTGGAGAGGCGACGCCAGAGGTTAATTGCAGTCTCCTGCTAGCTAGATAGGGCAGCTCCTTGCAAAAAGGGAAAAAAACAAATTACACTCTTATATTCGTGTAATCATGCTGATATGAAATTAATTTTTTGAAGCCAAAATCTGCTGTCACCCGCTTGTTGCATTCTATCCATGCTGGCTGCGTTATATATGGAAATAAAAGAATAATTAGGCATTAGCGTTTCTAATTAAGGTTTCTCTCAAAGGTGAATGGAAGACTGATGAATTCTTTGAGGGATTTATTAAATTACTGTTAAATCAAATTAGGGGAGCAAATTAATCCTTGCCATGAATTAGATCAGTGAATGAGAAAATTGACTTTTCAACACAAAGCGGGAGATGAGAAGGCAGGACCGTATAAAACACAGACATGCTGCAGGTTGTTGAACTCAGATGATTATCAAGGATGGATGGAAACAGCTGTTGTCCAACTGAGGATGACCACATGGGCCACACTTACATGTGGGTGGGTGCGGAGCATCCATAAAAATTCCAGAGGACCAATTCCCAATTTCATCATATATTTGTCTCAGAAGGAGAGACAAATGTCTCTGGATCCTCAGTGCACATGGCTTTTATTCCTAGATGCTCCTGTAGCTTGATTTACCCTCTCAGCGACATACTGTACTTATTACAGATAAGTACAGTATGTCCCATAATGCACTCAGAAATATTTTTGCCCAAAGGTACGCTTTTTCCTGAGTGCACCAAAGCGTTGCAATAAACTGTTCTTGCCTTTTCACCAAGTACTGTATATAATAAGACTTTTTATAGACATAGACTTTTATACACTCTTTGGTTTTAACATTTTAACAAACACACTGTTTTAACAAGTTACTGCTTGAGAATGATGTTAATGAGGATGTATATGAGCTTGAAGGTAAACACCGTGCTAATTTAGCTTGATATGTACATGTCCGTTAAGTGTGGCATTTTGGGTAATACATGTCTTTGTCTTCTTGCGGAGGGTTAGATGAGGAGATTAATGCCACTCATTGAAGTGCAGAGCTTAGCTTAGCTTAGCTTAGCATAAAGAGGAAAGTTGACTCTGTTTACGCTTCAAAAATATGCCTTTGCAGCACCTTTTAAGGCTTTTTGATATCGTTGTTTGTTCAATGTTTATGTTTTCAGCTGCCTTTAACGAACACAATGAGACAATAAGTCCATGAACACGTTGAGGCGTCACAGTTAGTTCAAACACGACTGTCGTGACGGAGGAGTTAATTAAAGAAAGTTGATGTATTTTTTGAATATGGAGGAAACCAATTATGATGTGCCAGCACTAACAAAGCATTAACAAAATAATTATTAAACTTGTTTTGATTACAAAGGTTTCACTTTCTTTTAGCAACTGCTACAGTGGATGTGGATTTGTCTTACTTGTGAGTATACCTCCTGTACACACACACACACACAAACACACACACACACACCCGTCTTGCTCTCTCTCTCTTTCTTGCTCTCTCTCTCCCTGCTTGCTTGAAGCTGAGCTCCGCAGCAGTGGTGGATTGGACTAATTAGAAGACAAGTCAGGTGTTGGTGTTTTCAGTCAGCAGCTCCACAGAGATGCTGTGCCTCCACAGCGGTTTTCTGTGTGGTATTGTAGTCCTCGGGAAAATTGAATTGTGGGATACTGAGTTTGTTTTCACTTGTGAAACAGTAAAAATTTGGAATACTGATCATCAACTCCGAGGCACTCTTTACTGCATGCACACAATTTAATGTAGCCTGCTGTTGGCGTTTGTAATTTCCGAAAGTTTAACAGACTTTAGCAGCTCTCCTATTTGATTTCCAGGGTTGCTGTCATTTAATTAAAAATGTATGAGCCTAGTATTCATTTTGACTGATTATTTATTCAGGAAGTATCTGAGTAATCTTGCTGCTGCCTTATTACTAGGTTTGAGTATGGTGTGAACACTGTTGTTGCTGTGTTAAAGCTGAACCCTCTTCTGTAATTCAATTGCATGATTTTCTTTTAATTTAACTGTTCAGTCAGCATATTAATGTGAAGTAGACCAGTATTCATTGCCTACAGTTATATAGCACTTTTATTGTATTGTCCTGTTTGAGTGATTGTTGATTTTGTTTAATAAATGTACAAACCCTGGTGTATGTTTGCTCTCACTGAGGGGTTCTACTCAATGGAAAATTCCTGAGAGGCTGTGATTTGTTACAGCAATACAACATTGTATGGGTTTTTTTGGATGCCTGCTTTTACAGTCTATGAAGCAGGTTTCAGTTATAGTTCATTACTTAGCGTTGGAGGGTAGAAAAGTTAATATTGAAAAATACTGATTACATTTCCTGGACCAAAAATCCCTTCAAGGGGGAATTATTTTGCCAAAATCTTCTCTTTGAATTCTCTATTAGCTTTGGATTGCGCTGATTGGCATGGATGACTCATCTGTAAACACAGTGAGCCTATTAGAAAAGAGGGATGCCATTACCCTCTTCAAATCACTGCAACATGATATATTTCAGTCACATACAAATGATTTAACTGGTGTCAGGAAGAGAGACTTTAATTCACATTCCAGTGTGGAGGAGAAAATCAAGCTCAACTTAACTTCATTAGAAAAAATACCCTTCATGCATTTCAATACAATGAAAGCGTGTGCCCTGGAAACACAAGACAACATACGAATCTCTGCCGTATGTTTATCCAGATGTTACTGAATCCCAAACCTCGGCAGTTTCACGGCAAGTCTGACACTTTGTACCCTGCTGGAGAATTGCTAATAAGAAGATCAATACATTGCAAATTGGTTGCTTTTGCTGTTTGATGTAACGCAGGCTTCAAAGAACAGCTGATAATGACACTGTGAGCTCATCTGTGAAATAAAGAGATGAAAGACAGACGGCCTCATCTTTCAGTTGCTGCATGGCCTGGATTGACACCTTCAAGGGTGAACGTGCAAAAACATCTGTTTTTTATTTTGCAATGTGGCGAAAATCCCACTGGTATCAACCTCACTGGCTCTTTTTTTCCCCTCTATCAACATTAGCCAATAATACAGCTCATTCCAGCTCTCGTCTGTAAGTTTTAAATAATTATGTTATAATTGATTCTTAGAAACTGAATGGCAAATATTTGCACAAAACTATCGAGATATAAATATTAATTGCAGCCCTATATTTTATGGTCCAAATGTTAACAAGGAGGCTACGTTTGTCAGCAACTACAGTAAAACTGTAACACCATGTCATACTAAAGTCCTTTGGTTCTGTACCTGTGACAGTTGCCTATTTGCAGCATTGAGCATGTTGTCATGCTGCCCAAACCCTCCTGGATCCTTAATAAAAATTAGCTTGTGCTCCATAGTCTAGTGCCTGTATTAACAGTGTTCTGATTATAAATTGCTGATGGCGAGCTCCAGCCTCGGTGCTGGGTTTCCTCGACATCAACACAGCTAATGTGAAAAGACAGGGGCCTCGGATTGTTCAGTAGGGTTTTGGTGGTGCTCTGCCCAGCCAGGCATACAGATGGGGGATGTGGACAAATGCCTCTTATCAGGGAGGCTTTTCAAACATTCACATACAGAACTCACAGTTTTATATCATTACATTATTGGGTTTTTGTTTCTGATGCATTAACATGAGCAGCATTTTAATGTTGTAGCTGGCCCAGGTGAAGCTAATTTTAAGTACTTCTGGGTCATCAATACACTAATATATATATGGTGATGCAATGTAACTATGGCTGTCACAATGGAAATACTAACTCACAATTGACATAAGTTGGGTTACTTTCCACCACTGGGAAATGGATCCATATTTGAACAATGCAATGGGTACAATAGAGAAATATAGAAGTGCTGTAGGCTTTATATTATTATTCATTATATTATTTATTTATTTAGCCATAACATCAGCTTTGCTCAAGGAATGACAGTCGGTCGGTCAGTTGAGCCCCCTCATTGGTCCAAAAATGAAATATCAACAGCTATCAGATGGATTTTGGGGATATTTTGTTGAGATATTTATGGTCTCCAGAAGATGAAAGCTAATGATTTTGGGGATCCCATGGATGCCCTTGCAGCACCACTATGAGACTGACATTTTTGGTTTCTAGTGAAATATCTCAACAACCAAGTTATTGGTTTGCCAAGAGATTTAGTGCAGGCATTAGTGGTGCACAGAGGATGAATCCCAATGACTCTGGTAATCCCTAAACTTTGTAGACTTTTGACTTCCTTACTTATAATGAATTAGTATAGTAAATGTAAAAATATATCAACTAATCACCTGCCTTGTAAGGTAAGCCTTAGGACCTAGGACGACGCACTTTTGCTGAACATGAGAACAGCCATATTCAATGAGCTTTAATGGTATGTCAGCACACATATTTGAATACTCATAAGCCTTTTCATCTCCTGAAATATTTATCTCACTCTCATTATCAATGTAAATAAGTGCTTTTCCCAAAGTGTATACAGTAAGTGTGTAAACTAGAAACACAAGCTAGTGATTTTTTAGAATAAGACATCAATAAACGCTTTGGAAATTGTTTGGCCTTTTATGTTTTTTAAACATATGTGCAAGCTGGCATACCAAACTCTGTTCAGTATCAAACAGGTTGCATTGGTGATGACTAAGCCTGGGGTAACAGGAAGCTGGCATCTCCTGCATTATTGTTAGCAGTGTCAACACCTTCCCTTGCACTTGCAGGTTGGCATTTCACTCTCGTTTCTTGTGTGAGTGAGTCTCCACCCGTGAGACCTTTTTGAGCCATGAGATGGCTGTGCTACCAGTCAGCTCATACAGTATGTATGAACTCTCCTGAGTCACATAACACACAGTCTCGTGTCCGAGTTTTACAAGTTTTCCAATTGTCACATTATCACCAAAGTCCCCATACTGTTCCCTAAACCAAGCTCCTCTCAACACAACATAGAAATCCTGCGTCACTAGTTGAGATATGTTCAAAATATAAATGACAAGTCTATTCAGAAGGTGAGTCTGCAAAGCATAGGAGCTACATCATACATCTAGATTTAAAATTTACACCAGCCTGCCAATCTGAAAGAAGTCAAGTGTGGAATTAGAACTGGCAGCGAATTCAAATCCACACTGTCACAGCAAAAAGCAGGAGTGCTGCAGGCTCTCACTCTCGTCATACCGTCTCTCACAGTCAAGTCCTGCACTTGTTAAACCTTCTGACAAGAGGTATTATCTTCAAAGTGCAGATCTGTGGACTTGAGATGTGTTGACTTGCCTCAAAAACAGTAAACACGAAGGACTTCCCCCCAAAATTCTGATTTTAGGTGATACAAATTCTGTCTTTATAAATGTACACAGTTGAGAAGATAATCTCTAATGACAATGGTTGAGAGTTTTTCACTTTAATGAAAATGTAGCCAGAGGCATGTCCTCCTGTAAAATGGCATGCAGCAAGAATGTTTTTTTAAAATACTGAACAAACTGCTGAACATCAAAAATGGATTATTATCTAAGCTATTAATCATCCTTTATCATGCAAAAATACAAAAAAATCAGCTCTATAAACCTGAGGATTTGCTGCTTTGTTCTATTATTTTTCACTGTCTTTAGACATTTTATAGACTAAACGATTATTCCATCCATCCATTTGCTGCAACTTATCCAATAGATCACAGTCTGATGAAGCCAACAGAACCACATCATCTGCAAAAAGCAGAGATGGAATTCTGAGGTCTCCAATCCTGACACTCTCCTCCCCTCGGCTGCACTTTGAGATCCTAACCATGAATATCAGGAACAGAATTGATGACCTTGGTGGAGTCCAACATTCACTGAAAACGCGTTTGACTGTGTCAAGAATACAAACACGGCACTCACTTTGGTTTTTACAGGGACCGGATGGCTCATAACAAAATCCCTAGAATTCCATAGTCTCACAGTGTCCCCATAGGATTCCCCTGGGGACACGATTGTAAACACATGAGGATAATCAGGAAGAGCCTCCTCCCTAGCACCTTGGAATACATTTTCCCGAGAGGAGAGATTGACAGATGATAAAAATCATTGTTTGTTGCCGCCCTAAAGTCAACAACATTGCTGGTAAATAAACAAAGTGAAATATGCTGCTACACACAATATGCACAAACTTTCCACTCATCTGAAAGCTTCAGAAATACGTCTGTAACTCATCAGTGTTTTGTGATGAGTGTATGATGACATCAAGGAGTGCTAATGGCTTTTACCTGGACTGACTTCATTAATGATTACTTCATAGAAGTATCTATGTATTGTATTGTATCTCTATGCGGCATTAATCTGTGAGACATATTCTACCAACATCAGACAAAGGTGCTGCTGTGCTGTATTAATTCAAGGTGATATTACCTGAGGCCAGGAGGTGTCAAAGCCCATGTGTCCACCAAAAATCAGGCCTCATTTACATGGATCTGCATTAACATAATGTTCTCCTCAAATAAAGCCTCTTTCAGGTGGGATGAAAGAGGACATTCTGCTGTTTTGAAAAACAACATCCATATTTATCAAAAGCTATTTCAATGCATGTCTGTCTAATGTGGCATGATGCTTAATGGGGATGTTTGTGTGGCTTTGTTATGACTGATGTATCTTCAGCAAAAATCTTAATCTTTTTGAAGAAAATTTGCCAGCTAGAACAACAAAATCCATCAATCCTCTCACCCATGAACATTAAACCTCTTTCCACATCACTCAGTCCCCTTGAAGGTATATTTTTAGAATGACTTTGTTCACAGACGTTATTGTCTGTGGTGCTGGCATTTAATTATGAAAAGAATAATTAACATGATGCCTACATAAAGCTGCACTTGTGTCTGAGATCAACATGTGGCTCTGTGCTGATAAGTCCTCTGAACTGACAGGACAGAGCTTCACAAGCAGTTGCATGACAGCGCGTGAGTGTGCCTTTCTCTCCAAAGGCTGATTGGCCCATCACATGTGAAAGTATAATGCTGGGAATGCATCCATCATAGCCAAAGCCTTACTCGGGGCCAAGATGGAGCTGCATTTCAGCTTAATAACACCCAGCAGCTGGCAGAGTTGTCTGTCCTTCCCCCTGCAGCCGCCTTCTCTTTGCATCAGGAGCAAACATCCGCCAATACACTCCACAGACAGGATGGCATTTTAATGAGGCCCACATTTAAGGCAATCCTCCCTTTTTTTTTTTTCCTCCTCTTCCTGTTTTGCCACCAAGGAGAGACTGAAGAGTGGCCTGCATATCTCCACAGTCAAATACCCTGTGCATGTGTGTTGCAGTAACAATAACTCTTTCCGCCCACACACTCTCACTCTGACTCCCCCCCTTCGCCTTATTGCAACCACAACCACCACCTCTCCCTGCTCCAGAGCCTTCAGTAGCTCACGTGCCGCAGCACACTCCGATGAGTCCCACGCTTCAGAGGAAAAATTCTCCACAGTCAAGTCCAGAGGGGCAGCAGAGTGTGGGGGTGTCATCCGGCTTCCAGGGGAACGGAAGCTGTTACTCCTTATCAATCTGATGGAGCAGACTTAATTTATACAGATGTTTGAGTAAAGCAAGAGGGGAAGTGATGCTGCTGGAATGTCATGATGTTTCAAAGCAACGAAACTTAATATGACAATCCTAACATGAATTTATTTGTCTTTTATCAATCAGATGAAAGATCTAGAGTGAAAAAAGAATCACTTAGCTGTTGTTTTTTTCTTGATTACTGAAAACATAAATATGTGCTGGGTGTGTGTGTGACAGTTTTCTTAACCTGAATATGTTGGCTTTATGTGTTTATTGTCATTGCACTGCTGCCATCTTAGCCAGATCCCCTTTAAAAGAAATCTAAATGAGACTTTAAAGACGAAAAGAAAAAAAACACATACACCTTGATTTCATTAGACAGCGCTGGCAAAATGTGATGTGTATGAAATTCATGAATAAATTATGTATGAAAAATAGTGTTCCACATAAAAATAGCACAAAACAAAAGCATTTTCTAGATATCAGATCTGTCATTTATATATATTTATTTATCTGTTGGACTTTTTCAGCAGACATAAGTTTATATTATGTTGAAAGAAGGGAATCAACTCAATTTTCCTTTTCCAGCAGGAATCCCCACTTAACTCTTATCGTTATTCTTTGTCTTTTGCGGTTTCTCAGAGGAGACGGGGGAGAGATCAAGTAGCCCACACACTGTGCAGTGTGTGCGGAGGGGTGATGCCTCGAGAGCGCATCACAGGACGACAAAACCCCACTGCAAGACGCAGTGCCAGAATAGAGCAGCTCTGGCACGAGAGCTGGTTTCCCGTAGTTTTTAGGAAAAAGGGGGAGATCTTCCCCTGCAAAACCCCAAACATACTTCCTATCATGCCGGACGCCTCCTGATCATCTTTGCTGGCTGAGACAATGTAGTGGAGAGAAAACGGGGATCTCCACCGGTGGAGAGATCTGGGCATGCATGGACACGGTTATGGGTGATTAATGCGATCTTGCTGCTGCGAAACAACACTGGATATGCACACAAAAAGTGGAGATAAGTGAGTTTCGGGGCCCACATAATGGACACTGCGGAGGTAATTCTCTCTGTGTTGGTGGTTGTCATTATTATAGTGTCGTTGCTGTCCAACGTCCTGGTGCTGATCTGCTTTTTGTACAACCCGGAGATCCGCAAGCAGGTCCCAGGTCTGTTCAACCTCAACCTCACCTTCTGCAACTTGTTGCTGACCGTGTCCAACATGCCGCTCACTTTGGTGGGACTTGTCAGCAAGGCTCAGCCGGGAGGAGACGGCTTCTGTCAGATCGTGGGCTTCCTGGAGACCTTCCTGTCCACCAACTCGATGCTGAGCATGGCAGCTCTGAGCATCGACAGGTGGATCGCGGTGGTGTTCCCCCTGAGGTACCACTCCAAAATGCGCCATAAAGACGCGGCTTTCGTGCTCGGGTACACGTGGGCGCACTCCATGTCCTTCTCCACGGTGGCCACCTGCCTCTCGTGGGTGGGATACCACCGGCTTTACGCGTCCTGCACCCTGTCCAACCCGAGGGCGAGCAGTCGGACCCAGTTTGTTATCTTCACCGTGTTTTTCCACTCCTTCACCTTTCTGCTGTCTTTTATAGTGCTGTGTGTCACATACCTCAAAGTGCTTAAAGTGGCAAGGTTTCACTGTAAGAGGATCGACGTTATTACAATGCAAACTTTGGTGCTGCTGGTGGATATACACCCCAGGTGAGCTCCACTAACTTATTATTCCTGTTTGTATCACTCCTTCATCAGGCACCTACTGCTCTATAGCAACCTGCAATGTACATTCACCTTTAGAAAGAAAATAGGGACACTTCAAGATAGATGAAAGCATTTAGCAAAAAAGACCAAAATTGACACATCAACCCTCTGATCAAAACTCCCTGGGAGCAGTTAGTGTAGTCGGAGCCATCATTCCTTTTCATATTGATGTTAAAGCCTGAAATTGCACTGTTCTCTGTCTGGAGTCAGGACAAAACAGTACAGTTAATGATGCTCTGCCATCTTTGCACTGACATTTGAATTGCAACCTCAGTATTCAGAGGGGATGCAAAAACGGATTCTATTGAAATGTCATCCAGAGTGATTGCTTTACTCTGCCTCCATATGGTACAGCTAAGAACCAATATAG
This sequence comes from Pempheris klunzingeri, assembly GCF_042242105.1. Lineage (NCBI taxonomy): Eukaryota > Metazoa > Chordata > Actinopteri > Acropomatiformes > Pempheridae > Pempheris > Pempheris klunzingeri. Next base: position 7,783,788 of record NC_092031.1, on the reverse strand, counting down.
TCTGTGTGTGTGTCTGTGAGAGAGAGAGAGAGATCAGTCAGTGTCAGCTACATACAATAGATCACAGCTGCTGTCTATAAGGTGCACGGTGGTGTACTAACTCCTGCCTGTCTTTGCCCACACGCACACGGTGACCTCCATTTCATAAAATATTACTTGAAGCAGTGTGACATCATGGCATCACAGTCGTGATGCATTCAGGCTCACACACAAAGTCACACATGCACACACGAAAAGTGTTGAAATCGTTATTTTTGAAGTGGGGATTCTCACTTTTTGTTACACCGTCGGTCTTTTGGATGAATCAGTTATTTTACCTCTGCTCAGCCTCTGCTTGCTCCTCTTTAATTTAACCCCATAGACAATAGCAATAAAGAGGCATGCATCCGCTCCTTGCTGTCTTTTTTCTGAGATGTCCATGAAACACTTTGGAGTGTTTCCCACTGATTGTAATCAGTTTGAACTCGCTGTGTTTCTAGTGTTCGCCAGCGTTGCCTGGAGGAGCAGAAGAGGCGACGACAGAGAGCGACAAGGAAGATCAGCACCTTCATCGGCACCTTCATGCTCTGCTTCGCTCCCTATGTGATCACAAGGTGAGAGTTGGAGTGAGAGACCCATGCAGGCTGGGAGAGGGAAACCACGCTGGCACACTGCGGCGAACACAGCCCTTTTGTTTTGCTGGTGTCCCCCCAAACCTCCCTCCTCTGCTGTCAACCCCACTCCTTCCCCTCCCCTCTGCCTCCTCTCTGCTTCCTCTCCACACCGGCCGGAGTTGGAAGATGAGATTGGCTGACCTTGTGATAAGTAATATGCCTCTGCTCTGCTGCTGCTGCTGCTGCATTAGCACTTTTCTCCTCAAGTTCGTTGGGTGCATCGGTTAGTCAGGTAGAATCCGCTCGCATCAATCACCAGACAAACAGACGATGTCATGTGAGACCGAGTGAGTGAGACACACAAGTGATGTCCGTGTGAACATGTGAGGAGGAAGTTTTATTTGTATTCGTCAAAATCGTAAAAAAGGACATGATGATATCAATAGTGTGCAGCGATAGGAAAGAAACCCAAGAAAAACCCAAGAATGATGTGATTTTATTTCTAATATAAACTGTGTTCAAGATATCCAAGATACATGTAGAATACATAAACACACACACACACACACGCACTCACAAATCAAATTAGATGGTAATTGGACTGTACTTCCTAGTCTTTCTGACCACTCAAAGTTCTTTAGCACTGCATTCACACACCACGCTATCTGGAGGTTGACAACCGTGTCATCGGGAAGGAACATTCACGCACACTCACAAACTGAAGCAATGCTTGAGACACAATTTGTGGCTTGAAAAGGAAAAAAGAAGTCATAAAATCAACAGACTTAAAAAGAAAACAGACAAAAAATATTTGGTTAATAAAAGCCAAATAAAATGTCAGAAAAAAAATCCAATTATGAAGATTATTTAAAGGAAATAAAAGGCAGTTCAAAGGAAATAAAACTCACATTCAAATCAGGAAAGGTATGTTAAAGAAAGGATTTAATAAAGGAGATCACTGACTCAGTCGACCTGATTTCCTTGGGCAGATCGTTCCACAGCCTCAAGGTCCTGTCTGCAAATGCTCTGTCGCCTTGTATTGTGGGAAAAGAGTATCCATCAGCAACTTTCTGGTTTGACTATATTTCATTTTGTCACTTCCTCAGTTTGAATACACTATACACTAAAACCTCCTTTTGTTTTGTAATTTCAGTGAATTGACCCTTTAAGATACAATTTGAAATGAGAAAAAGGTTCCCTACATTTATATCTTAAAATGGTGATTCTTCTTGGAGAGATGAAGATGAAGATTAGATAGAAACGATCCAGAATATTTTGCTGTTGGAATTTGATGCTGTAAATATCATTAATCCAATGACATCTTTATTGAAGATATTACATTTGAAGAAGTTGGGCTCGAAGCTTGAAATGTAACCAGGTTGTCATCAATAAGGCTCCAGAGGTCCTGACGTGGATTTTCTTCATCCACTCGGACAGCAAGCCCTGAATTTGTGGTGCTATCAGTAAACTGTCAGTAATGAATGATTATAGCAGCAGTGTACATGCTCTTATTCTGCAAATGGCAGTTTACTAATTACAATCTGAATATATTACGCTAAAAGCTCCTCCACAGCATCGCTGGTGCTCATTTGCTGTCAGGGTCATCGTGTGTACAGTAAAAGTACCGCTGTGCCGTGTGGCAGCCGACTTAACCGTCTGATCATTCCGGTGCTGTTGAGTGTGTGGGCAATTGCCAGTGATGGCTACTGGCCCATGTAAGGCCAGTGTTAATGTGCTGACAGAGCTTGATTGTGGACAGAGTAATCATAAAGAGTGCAGGAGTAGAGGATCAGCAATCTTTTTATACCTTTTATGGCACCGTGTATGGTAAAACATTTTCACACTTGACAAAAACTAGTGTGAAGGCACCAGTTTTGTGTCTTTATGAGATCACCAACGTTGAGATGCAGACAACAGGCAAGCTTATTAGGAGCCCCTTTAAATCAAATATACCGTATTACGGAAGAGTATTGTATATCTATGGACTGCTGGAAGAACTCTCTGTCATCTGTCCTTTACAATTCTCTGTCTAATACTGTATTAAATAATGATCAGAGTTAATTGGCTTGTTTCCATATACTCATTACTGCTTAGACAGTCCCATTTTATTCTTCCTACGGTTCTGCATTTGCCTTTTTCTGACATGAAATGCTGGTGGCTGCAAATGAGAAGTGAGATGAAAAGTAGCCTCACGCTGTTAAGGAATGTCCTTCCGTAGTAGACAGCTGCCTACATTTTATGTTGTGGCTGGATTGCAGCCAATAACTGAGAACACCAATGCAACAAAGTCTTGCAAAATGTATTTCTATTTCTGCATAATAAGCTCAGGGCATGGATATCTTTTCCACTTTGTTGAGTTGCTTTTCCTCCACCCTCTCTCTCTCTCTCTCTCTCTCTCTCACCGCCCTCTCTTTATGCTTGCCTGCAGGATCGTGGAGTTATTTCCAGCGGTGCCTATCAACCCCCACTGGGGAATTGTCTCCAAGTGCTTAACTTACAGCAAGGCAGCCTGCGACCCCTTTGTGTACTCCCTGCTCCGACACCAGTACAAGAAGACGTGCACTGACATCATCAACAGGCTGCTGAAGCGTAGCTCCTTGAACGCGTCCGGGCGTCAGCACGAGAACCAAGGCAACAGCTTACCGACGGCAGAGTGACAGGGAGCAAATAGATGAGGGCTGACCTGGCAAGTGTCGGGGAACTATGAAGCTGATTTATCGTCGATGAAGAAGAGAACAAATATTGGTTGTTCCTGTCCACGTCTGCTTGAATTTGGTCTGACATGCCAAACAAAAAAAAGAAAAAAAAAGAGAAGTCACGACAGACAAGGGCAAATCCCAGCACAGGAATACCACTGTGCTGGCATACTGAGTGCCCAGAACAACAGATCAGTGCAGTGAACTTGTTTTGAGGACAATAAGCAACGGCAGACTTCACATCCACCTGGAGAGACAGATGTGCTCATCCAAGAAGAACGGCCAGTTCATAGCCTCATTATTTTACTAGTGTGGCTTTCAGTCTGATATAAGATATATTTGACATTTACTGTAGTATTTAGGCTATTCACATTCTCTTTTAACAAAAAGGATAGGGAATGGCTGTAAGTCTGTTTTAGTCTGTGCAAAGTGTTTGCAAGTGACAAGTTGATGCGTTCATACTGTATGTAGCACTGAAAACTAGTCTAACCAAAACTTGACACAAAACCATGTCCCCAAATTGTATAATGGATGACAACACACACACACACACACACACACACACACACACACAGCAGACGGTGCCACCGCACAGTTCGGCTCAGGTTATTTCAAACTTGACGGGGAAAAACACACTTCCAACAAACACATTTTAGGGTACTTTTATTTTTGTAGTACATTGCCTTGTAGGGTAAGGGCCAATGAAGGAAAAAAAAAGCAAGATTATGTGTTTGTTTTTGTGTGTGTGTTTCATGTGCTTAAACACATTGCCATCTTTTGTGCTCTCAGCACCCATTTTGAAGGTCTTACTGACCCAAGCAGAGTTTTAATGGTAAAGTGGGCCTTCAAACCGGCCGCCTTTGCTGTCATGACTGACATGTGCCCCTCAGGTTGTTTAGTCAAGTGGAGCATGATTGACTGTACTTACCCGGGCTTGTACTCACAGAGAGGAGTGACCCGTAGGGACTGCTTCATGCTTTCTCACACATTTGGGCAAGATGGACAGGGAAGGTAAATGTATACGATGGCTTTCTTTTCCTTCACGCTAACATGTAGACTAATGAAATCAAGTGATATTTAATAGCAGTGACAGCAGCTTAAGCATGGATGCAAACAGATCTTAGAACAAAGCAGCTCTGGAAGCAGAAATGATCTTTTTTACTTAAGTCAATTGTAAAGCTAAAGAATTAGTCTCTGCTATCTAACGCACACTAAATGTGAAAAAGGAGAAAAAGATTTTTCTGACAGCACCTCGAAGGCACCGATATTTGCTTGGGTAATCATGCCAAAAATAATTGAACATGCTAAATCTGTTTTTAACGCCAGTCACACTCATAATCAAGACAAATCCCCAAAAGCAGGACAAGATTTTAAATCTATGATCCAAGCAGTTATGCATTTTATGGGCTAGTATGCCTACTATGACTGTGAACGGTCAGTTAAGCTAACTAGCTAATGTAGACGTCCTCAGTATGGCAAGATTGCAATATTTAACGTACTTGTACGAGGACAGGATTAGATAATATTGACCATCTGCACTGATCCAATAGTTTCAAGAGTTGACACAGTAAGACAAACTAAACAGAGTAATAGATTGTGTTAAAAGTCATTGTTGAATTGGAACGATGATTACAGACTAAAACTCTCATAAGTTTATGATTTAAAAACTACTTAAACAACGGCATCGGTTAGAATGAATGAATGAATTAGTTAGAACAGACAGTAGTTTGTTGGCTTTATCTCTATTTGAATGATTTTGTTTTCAGAGCAGCTTTGCTTCCCAGGAATATCTCTAAAACTAAATCTCCATCTGCATAGATATAAGAAAAACAAAATTACACTCACGGTGTTTGTAAGAAAGATGCTCGGCAAGTAATGGCGATGGATGGCTACAAAAGGATGGCAATACCACCTTTACGTTCTCACACTGACTAGATACATGTTCTGTATATTTATTTAGTCTAAGTGCTTGTGCAGTACAGTAGTTTCCAGGCATTTCTTGAAGACATGCCTAAGCCCAAGAGCCTTCCTGACTGACAAAGTGTTAATCCAACCTACTACCTGTTGTACCTATTATCTTAATTTCTTTCTGTATCAGAAGACAGGCAGCTCTGTATCAGAGGGCTTTTGACTGGGCTCCACTTGTTATATAGTTGACACACTGTAGATAGAGGTGCTCTAACGCCTTAGCTCAGAAACGAGAGAAGAAAAACATAACAAATATTGTAAAGGTTTGCTTTATGGGGTTCTGTTTTTCAGTTTATACTGTTCAATTAGGATTTTTGATGGATTTAGATACACAATGCATTTGGACTGTGTATGCAAGGGGCCAACAGTGAGATACTGTGTGTATCTACGGTTAGTGCCAAAATTAGTAATGATACCCAGTGAGCCAAATATTAGTAGCTGCAGTTCATTTTCCAAAAATATCACAGAAGGTAGATACAAAAACTGTTTAAGGATTTATGATAATACAGAGAAGAAATTGTTGTCTTGGATACATGATGCATTGCGTAGTACTGTATGACGCTCCAAGACAACTGATGCCTTAAATTCTGTGATATATGATGGCTTAGAGATTTTCCATTCGCGATCACATCACATATGGATATTTTGAACAACATAGACAGAACATCAATCAATCAATCATTGCCTTATTCACTTCTGTTCATAACACATAATCATCTAGAACATGCCTCCGTATTTCTGTACCCTGATTTTGCTTTCAGTCGTAATTTCTTGCTGATGTTTTGCACTGCACTGAGTGGTTATTTTTCTCATAAATGATGACAATGGTTATTGGTGAAAAACAACTTAAACATGAAACAATATGTGTTGACAGATTTAGATAAATGACAATGTGAAAAGTATTTTTGTGTCTTTTTGATATACGTACATGTAATTTATGGACACTGTACTTGTTTGAGTGTTACAGAATGTGCTGCTTCAAATGCAAATTAAGTTTAAAGTGTTGTTGATAGTTGACAGTGAGTTGAGTGTAACATACCTCATTTTGTTATGGTGACTGACTTGACTGCCTGAAGTGTTTTTTGTTATGTACCTCCTAATTTATTAAAGCTTTGGCTTGACGCTGCTGCTGCTAAGACGGCTAAGATGACAAACAGTTGATGATGGTGGTGATGTGATGAAAGGTGATGGCGGTGATGATGATGATGATGATGATGATGATGATGATGATGATGATGACTGCTGTTTCCATCTGTTCATGATGAGATAATTTGGTTCTGAGTGTGATTGTAACTGTGATGTTGGTGAAAATGAGGATGATGACTGTTAGATTTTGACTATGATGATTAAAGTAAACCGTAGACTTTACCTAAGTGGTCTGGTGCTGCAGCTCTCACACTCTCAGTATTCAAAGCTGTGTTAAGCATTTTTTTTTTCAGTTTCGACAAATAGGAGGCACAGAAACTCCAAAACAGCTCCTGTAACAAGCCTTTGTTCTCCTGACATTTATTCAAACAGAAAGCTGAAACTTGTTCCAGACGTTTTGTGTCCCTCTTCACAGGTCGTTCTCAGGTCCTAGTGACAAAGTCTTAGTTCCTAGTACGGGAGACGTGATCTCGAACCCGGGTCGGGCCGAGTGGCAAGATAACACCTCTGATCACATAGTACATCATGATCACTGTAGGAGAAACTTTTGTTTTTTGAGGAGAGATGGATAGTGTGAACTGTGGAGTGCGGGGACAATGAGGATTCAAAATAACTTCAACGATTAACAGTCCACACTAAGCTGGTTACATTTTTCTGTGTGACCTCCAGAGCTTATACATCTTAAAACACAGGCTCAGTGTTTCTCTTGCAAAGACAAAACTGAGCTTTTGCTATCTCAAACCCTCTTTTTTTGACAAAAGAAGCAGAAAAATGTGGAAATCAAAACAACTATATTGTCATTTTAGCTGTATTAAAGCGTAGTTTAAGAGATGATGGACAGCAGCAGGGGACACAATGTTTGTAGCTGTTCAGTCACAGTGGTACCAAAGTTAAGGGTAAAGGCCTAAAGAAAAGAGAATTTTACAATGAACGCTGGTGTTTTTCTCAAAATAAACTGTACAGGTTGTATTCATTGTAATGAATTAATAAGTCACCCAAAAACAAACATCCAATTAGGTTTTTAATAGTTTTTTTGACACAGAGTTATAAGCTCTATCAGGCTGACACAGAAAACACCAGTTAGTGGAATTAATTTGTTCCTGATTTAAGTCTGTGTCGGAGATTTGGTGATAACAAAATGAAAATAGATCAAATAACACTGTAAAACAAAATGTACCATTCACTATTCAGATAAAGGTGTTGTTGAACCTGATCAGCTTCATCGCAACCATGGGCGAGTGATAAATCAGACATAATCACGTCTTTAACCCTCCATGGATTTAAGGTACAACAAATCAGTGTGGAGCAGGACGAGATAAACGCCTGGGTTGACTAGACTGATGAGACTTTCAGCTTTTGTATCCGCAGCACTTCTGACTGTTTCCACCTGCAATCAGTCTGAGCCAGAGGGAAGCGATTTTTGTGTTCACACCACAGCGCAGGTGGTAATGGAACAGCATCAGCAGCTGACTGAGATGGCCTCGTCTGTAAATGACTGAGATTCTGCACACTGATTCACACCCCAGGAGCCAGCGATTATCTTCAGGTGGGCGGCACTGACCGTAACACACAGCTTAATCATGGATGGCCTCAACCCACTCCGTCAACTAACAACCCCCGAGTGTGAAATAAACCACAATTCAAAGTGAAAAGTGGACACCCCGTTCTGTAAAACAAAGCTATGTTTGTTGTTTTTCTCTTCATAAATCTTTTCCTTGGGAGCCGGAATCAAAAGAGGTTGGAGCTTCAGCCCATGATAGATATCTGAAATCTGTACAAGGCTGTACTCATGCTTTCATGCTCAGGCTTTTAGTACAGTGGTGCAGTGAAGAGTTATTTCCTTCTTAAATGTGTGAATGTAAAATGTATTCAGTCATTGGTAAAAAAAAAAAAAAGAGTTGAATAACATTTCTTTTGACGGTTACTTGGAAAAACTCAAAAAAAACAAAAATAGAGTGTATAAAAAGATGAAGAAAGAATGTGTTTGTTGGATCACAAACCACAAAAATATCAAAATCCACAAAAGACTTAATAAAGACAATGAATGCTGCATTGTTTTTCATCCAAACTCCAGAGACCTCAAACAACCTCACCTTGGCGCTCGTCTCCACATCTGAATGACATGTAGTTGAATTGGTGAAAATCTGCTTTGTGTACCAGGAATGAACAAAAAGCATGTGGTGTTCGTTATTCCACTTGTACTCTTGTTTCTCTGCCATATGTCACCATGAGCTCTGCGTTTAACTCTGTGTACTAGGAAATGTGTGACGCACATTGTCACTGTTACGACATGAGGCTGCTGCCCCTCGGTATCATTACTTCACTTCCACCAAGCAGATTGATACATTTGGTTTTGTTTGCTTTCGGCCCAAACATCTAAATAAGCAATATATTTTAATGAAACTTAGAGGGAAGTCGTGCTGGTTAGTTTTTGGTGCAGATCAGGGTCCTCTTGCACACACAGCCGACCCACATTGGTGTCAGATATTCTGTTAAGACAGGACTCTCAGGACTGTGTGGGAGAGTACAGGCTGTGCTTGATTGACAGCTCCCTCCCTCTGGTTTGCACCTTTATTATTCTTTTGGGTTGTTTCCAATTCATTTTTATTGTAATTACGAGCATTCACGTCAATTTCAAAGTCATAATTACACCTGGGGAGCTTTCATATATTCAACTTGGAGCTTACTGGTACAGAGGTGCCAGAAAACAAAACAAATATGGACAGCTCACAACCACCAAAGATCGTCATCCAGTGTAATTAAAACCAAATTTAACGGGCATGGCGTTATATTATCAATAAGTATTTCAACCTCATACGACCATCAATTCATCCTCCATGACACTTAATATTTTATCGTAGACTGAGCCGTAAACTGAGATTTACACTTACATTCTTCACTCGTCATGATTTTGCATCATAACTGAAAGGTGCAGCCACACAGTGGAATGTTTCATATCTGGGACTGCTGGTGGAAAGTTTTCTTAGACACACCAGAGAGTAAAATGCTGGACTGAATAGAAATAGCGAGTGATTTCGGACAAAGCCAGGCAGCTAAATATTATCTACAAAACCTCCCATGTAGCAGCACTATCTCATGTTTCTGAGTCCAGAGCTCCCGCATGGACCAGCTGTGTGTGGTGACTCCCACCGCTCTGCTTCTGCTTTGCAGGCTGCTGGTGGGTGGAACTGGTTTGTTTGTTACCTAAACCTGTAACATCTGTGCTGTGCTACAGCTAAACAGGACTGTCTTAAGTTGATTTCAAGATTTTTAGGGTTTGCACCTTGGTTGACTTTTATTTGGAAATGTGATAATATTTTACCCGTTAAAGGCAGGGTATGTAATTTATTTTTGAAGTAGTTGTTGCTATATCTTTTGAGATTCTCATAACAGCCGGACAATGATCAATAAATCAATTGGTTTGACAAAAAAAAAGGAACAAATCAGGTGTCTTTGCCTGTCTTTCTGCGTGCACTCATTATGCTTGACTAGAGTCTTGCACTAGGCTAGGCAGACTTATGCTGCGTTCACATGGATTCAGGCAGACTGTAGACAGCAAACCAAATATCATTTAAGAGGACGAGAGCAGGATATTTGAATGTTTTGCCATCTTCCATGACAGAATTTACAGCTGAAAGTTACTACCAGCTCCCTCACACTAGGAGAAAACATGCAATAATGCAAGATATACTGTATAATGCTATATGATAATTATATGCATACAATTATTCTATGTAATATGTTTTACACCAGTTTTCGTAAATAATACGTCATCACCATAGCACCATATCATCATGCATGTTTCGTTTGCTTTCCCGCTATTCTTTCAGACTGTTGGTTTGTTTTTCCACAGGCTACATGAAACTGGCATCTCCTTGAGGTTTAACTGGAAACAATTTTGAAACCTTTAACCCTGTATAATGTGTCTAAACATAGCGAATTAATCAGAAATTACAGACTTTTCAGCCGCCGTCCCTCTCTTTACTGATCTGGTTGTCGTCTTTGATGTCCATTGAGCAGCAGTGAGTCTAATCTGTCTCAGGCTCCGGAGCAGCAGAGGCGAGGGAGGTTAAGAGCTGGTTTACCAACGCTGCATGGCGACTCACTCCTGTGATATCCAGACCGGTACTCTAGCACTTCAAAGGCTGGACCGACTTCTGAAGAAACATTGCCCTTTCAACTGCTGGCAAGGTCAGCTGGTGCCTGTGTCTTCCCACACATCTGAACGGTATCACAGCTGCAGGTCACAGCGGCTTCACTGCACAACCTGCACACTTTACAACCTCCTCCACCCATCCCACCATCCATTATCACCATAACTCACAGGGATTGTCTGAAGTCCATATGGAAGATGTTTGGACCTCAGTTTGTCTTACATGCTCTTCTTTTCGATGAACATCACCGGTGTTTAACGATCAAATCTGCCCCTCCATTTTTTTCCCTAAAACTGTAAGTTACTGGGGAATCACATGAATGTAAGTGAAGCTAAATCTAGTATATTTATATGAATTTTATAACCTACTGTATCAGACATTTTCTGATTTCTCAAACCTCTCATATACACTATAACAAGCAAAACTGCTTACTACATCTCTTCACCACGCTACAAGAAAATGACACGTCACCAGTAATATTAAACCATCTGTGGAAATTGCTTATAATCTACAGGAAATAACTTTTATCTTTTCAGCTTTCTAAACCAGACAAAACAGGCTTTATATTTGTTATGTGTGCTCAATTCTCCCTGCCTCTTCAAAGTAAAGAAGCAAAGTGGTTGTTACACTTTTTGGATGGATAAGAAACTCATGTATTAGCAACATAAGCTATTGTTGTTTTTAGCCATGCTGGCAGCACTGATGTCAGTCCACTTGGATCCAGAATGACATATTTCAACATCTATTGGATGGATTGCCGTGACATTTTGGAAGGACATTCATGCTTCCCAGATAATGAGTCCTGATGAGGTTGGTGATCCTTTTACTTCCACTCTAGCTCCACCGCAAGGTTGACATCTGTGGTTTTGCATTAAATGTTTAAACAGCTATTGAATACACTACGGCACACTATGCATGGCACGCTCCCCACACCTGATGTTTCATATAGCACCATTATTTAGTCTGTGCATGTTTATAATAGTGAGTTTATTCCAGAATCTGACTCCTCTTGATCATGACATTTCAGTTCCACAGTCGATGTAATAGCTTTCATAAAAGGTTTTGACTTTAGAGGTCGATTAAGATGCACCATGATGAGGTGGTTGTAGCTTTCCAGAATATCAATAGCTAATTGTAAAGCTAGTTGTAAGTTAAGTTTAGCCTGACCTCATTACTTTACTTTCAATTTTTTACATATTCGTACATATAAATACAAAACTGAAACACATGAAAACACTACAGCACTATCTACTTCTACATTTTGCTGATTGCAAAGCCAATACACAAATATAAGATGCTTGCCTTCCCTTTAATGCATCACAAAGAAGACTAAACAATCCCTGCATCGTCCTCTCAGCTGAAACGTATCATGAGAGTAACCTTAATAGCAAAAAAATAAAGAGTTCTGGAGCTAAAGTCAGTTGTTTGTATTTAATGTATTAAAACCCGTAAAATCCGATGTAACCCATATGTATCCTATATGTCACACCCCCGTCTGTATGACTTACATATACATTTCCTCCGTTTCACATGCAGAGTCACTGACTATGGCATAGAGCTACAGAAAACATGGTAATTTTAACACTCCGTGATGTGTCTTATAACGTCGGTGCTCTGAGATGATGACAGGTGTGTGAGTCTCTGTTCAATAACCTTTGGAGGAGGAGATAAGAGGCTGAGGTCTTCCTCTAATTGCATGTTGGCCAGACAGGAGGAAGGCTGGTGCTGTTGTCAGAATAAGCCAGTGATCTGTAAAAGGCCCGGCAGAGCCCTGATAATTAGAGCCTTTCCTCCTCGGCACTCCCAAGATCCAATCTCACTGCTGCAGAAATCAAATGAGACGATGCTTAAAATCAACCACAGTGATGATTAAGTTATGGGATTGAAATGGAGTTTATTTTCCATTAGGGACTTTCAATCAAGCACGAGTGAATGCAAAATCAGAGTTAATTTTCGCATTGATCATACAAATGACCAAATAACAAAATCCTTGTAAACCACTTCCCACTGCGAATGCTTTGACTTTATTCTGCGTGTTGACTCAGCTGATAATTCTTCACTGCCAATGCATTTGAGGGAAAGCGTGTTGACACTGTGCAGGAACGACATATCCAGGGTGTCTTCAGCCAGATATGCTGCAGCATCCTGTGGCTTTGAAAGAGATCAATAGCTAAAAAAGAGAGCAACCCATATAACTCTACTGTATATATTGCTATTCTATCATATCCACCTCTCAAGAAAGCACAGAGATGTTGTAAGCGCTGATATTTTTTGTGTATTATTAGGTTGCTCATTTAATTGCATTTAACTGTTTAACTATTTAACTGAAAGTGTACAAATGTTTTCTTTATAATCAGCACAATGTGACGTAGTTCTTTCCAGGAAACTTCTTGGAAATCATAAGAAAATAAAGTAATCATAAGATAAAGGACTGTCATGAATTAATGAGGAAATGACATACAATGCAGCATTGAAAGTCGCCATACAAATAAAGCTTGAATGATTTCAAGAGTGCTTATCATGAATAAAAATCCACACATTTCCACCTCAGCAATTAAACAATTTCAATTTGTGCAAACATAGTCTTTATTTAATAACTTGCCAAAAGCAAAGTGTATAAAAATCTAATCGATGAAACACAAAATCACTGAGTCCAGTTTAAAGGACCGGAAATCATACAGGTGCAGATAATAAAGCTTTTGTAATGGTTTACATAACTGTGTTACATAAGTTAATAAGTATATACATAATGACAGTCATGGCCATTCCTCACAGTGGCTAAAATTAGATGCTAAGGCAGATTCCTTATTGGTATCTCATATTTAATTCTTTTCTTTTATTTAAAAAAATAAGTTCTAAAGTGATTCGATTCTGTTATCTGCTATATCAGCTGATGTCAGAAGGAAGGTCTTAGGTCTTAATATCTCTTATGAACTGGAAAAAAGGGGTCATAAACATAAACTTGGCCTTTGATAGAGTAAAATGCTTAAATGTTTACAGTGGATATGAAGAGAAGATGAGATGAGAACAGTGAACAGAGACAGCTTATGCCTTGGGATGAAACAAAACCGAAACCAAACAAAAGAAACCAAACAAAGCATCCCATTTAAATTAATCCACATTTTCAATCTTCAAACGCTAATTCAACTGACAGCTCCTCTGGAGGAATCTGACAGCGGTCCAGACCCAGGCTTGGAGTTCACCCCAGTCTGATCAGAGCAGATGTTTGTTTTTAATTCTTCCTCCCTCTTCTTCATACAGTCATTATGTTCCCAGACGTCTCTCTCTGGACCTGCGAGCTTGGAGTTGCCTGACTGGCAATCTGATGGGCTGCTTGTTGAATTTTTCCATTATTTCTTTGATTCGTGACAGGTTGGTACGGCCAATGACGAAGTCGCACCTAGTGGCGCCCATCTCGTAGCCCACTTCACACTTCTTACTGGTGAGGCTGTAGCCTTCGGCCCTGGCTGTTACTCTGTACTCTCCGGGGTTCAGTAAGCGCCAATAATCACCATCGGCAGCTGAAAACACGCAGGAAACAATGTTTTTAGCACCCATGTGGGCCATGTGATTTCACTGATTTTTCACTGACTTTTCACTGAGTTTTCACTGCCAGATATAAGTTTCAACTTTATTAGCAGTATCCTAATAAAACATTTTGTGCAGTGCAAAAGGTTTTTGATAAAAAGGTGTTAAAAACTAATGAGCTCCATGTTTTAATTAGGGATGTGCATCGCAAGCAAAAACACTATTTGATAGTTACTGTTAACTATTCGAAGATTATTTGAATATTGTCCAGTAGCGAGAAGATCGGCTGGATGAAATGGGTCTCAGGCTGCCTCAGCAGCGTGAAATCAGACACAAACAGGTTGGGTTACCCTTTAAATCTAATTTGAATCCTAAACCTATATGCGAAATCTAATTACTATAACAAAAAGATACAAACCGTGGATTATTGATGGATTATGATTATTCACATGGGCAGTTATGCTGGCGGAACAAACATCATCAATACCCACTTTTCTCTCAGGTAACACATTGAATTTAAGTTAAACCACAACAAGCATAATAGTCACACATTATTGTGCAACCGCAGCAATATGCAAATCTTGTCCTAGAAAGCTGAGTTTAAAGAGCCCACTAAGCAGTGGCAAAAAGCAAGCCTCGCAGAAGCCTTCATCTAAAGCCTGAAATAAAAGTTGGAGAGTTCTTTGTGTTCTACTTTTGAGAAGGGGGGGTGCTCTATAGTCCCATTTCGATTTTTAAAAATAGCTCTGCTTTGTCATGTTGGATTTTCTTGGTCTCTCCCTGCTGAATGCTGGCTTCATGTGACCTGGGAACACGAGTGCATTTGTGGTATTTTTAGCCTTTGACTCACTCACAAAAACGACAGTTTCGCTTCCATTCGGTCATCCAAACACCCACCTGACACGTCTGAATGAACACTGAGACAAATGAAATATGATGGCCAGTCTGCCTCTGCTGCTGATCTATAGTCGACCCAAACAGTTCCACACGCACATCTGTGCTCAAATTACTCGCGTTCAGATGGTAGAGGGGAATCTAATTGTTTCCTGAGATGTTTCAAAATAAAATGCTAATGAGCTGATCATTTCTCAGTCTGGCAAAACATCTTCCAGATAGCGATGCACATCAGTAGCATCCAGACTGTCTGTCCTTCCCTCACGGTGACTACAGCTGATGGAAGAGCAAATTGCAAATGTCTGCTTTTGAAGGTTTGTGCGGTTCCAAAGCAAATTCAAAGCAGCTGAGAGGGTATAATTTTCAAAATGAATACCCTAAAATCTTTCTGGACTGCAAGTGAGAATTGCAAGGGTTCTGAGAGGAAACCGTGACTTATACTTACTTCCAGGAATAATAATGGCTAATGTCCTTTTGGACATTCGATTTCACGCTCGAAGTACAAAACTACTTTGCCTTTGAAGGCTGCATTTTTTAGACATCAGCAGAGATTGCCTTGAGGACTCCCAATCAATAGTCAAATTCAGAGCTGAAGGCCTCCCTCGCACTTCCTGTGACTGAGAATTGAGTCTGACTCCAACCTACAGCTCTACTTAGATACATCAGCTGCCTTTGTTTATGCTTTGTATACCATCTTACACTGGAATATTAACTTTCTTTAAGAGTGACTCATTCCTGAGGAATAGTCTGAAGTGTAGAGACAGTCGAGTCAATGTGCCCTGAGGTAGCTTCTACTGCTTTGATTGTAAAATCTAAGCTTACTCACGTAAAATTTCAAAGATGAAGGGACAAAAATATCCACATGCTGCTGTTGCAAAAAAAATAACTACTACTGCTTGTTTCCAGACAAACTGACACTGAACAAATATTTAAAGTGAGCCTGTCTGTTTTCCGTTGGTTGCTTACTCCAATGAACCCTTAATAGCTGAAATTATTCATAAAAAGATGAAATGTGATATTGTACCTGTGCGAATATCATGGCTGATGCCCTCCACAGAGATGATGGCATTGGCTATTCCGCGACCTTGCATGTCCCTCACCACACCTTTGATCCCACGATGCACCTGCATACGAAAAGCATGACCCACGCAACCATGTGTGCATCCTGTCCCATATTTCCCCCTATCAACTTTTAATTTGAATTTAACGCATAAGTACATTGCATGACGTGATGATATGATGTATAATCTATGATCCTCGGTGTAACAGAGCAGTTAAGCGTTGTTTCATATTTTTTCTCTTCATCCAGCATCAATATTTAAATACAGGCTGCAATCAAACATGGGGCTGAATCATCTGAAGTTCATATCACCAGAGAGAATACAATATAACAAGCTGACAAGCCTGTCACATTCATGTCTTCTCAAAATATGGCTGAGAATGCAGAATTATTTTGCCTGAATTTGGAGGACAAGACCTTTGAAATCCTCAAAACCGATTATTTAAAGAATTTTTGCAGCCACCTTTCTATAGACGAGTGTCTGTTAACTGTGCCTAAACTGTGCACTTATTTAGTCTCATTAATAAAATGTGCAAATTGTTATCGATGAAAAGAGATAAACACAATGAAACTGCCTCTGAATGCATTTATTTGGTCTTTTTTATAAATCATTTAACATGTGTTAATGTTTTCAATAATGTGCATGAAGCAAAGTTGTGATCAAACAATCAAATGTAGCCTGTATCTCTTCGAAATGGCTTGTTTATCTATTTAAGATAATATAAGGAGATGTGGGAATGGCAGTAAAGATGGTCAGGGACATTCATTTCCAAAAATCAACTGCAAAAATTCGCTCCTCTCACGATTTATAGATAAAGCCTTTTGAGAACTGGATTACTATGGTTTGTCACCTTTAAAAAAATAGGTCCCCAGAAGGAAAATCGAGAAACGCTGGGTTAGACAGCCTTGGGTTTAATCAGCTCATATGTTGATGATACAACACTTTTAAGTAAATACTTTAGTGAGAATAACAACTCAAACAGGGACTATAATATTCCCAAAATAATAAATAGCATATATTCATGTGGCTTGTTTGCATGCGCACTGGTTTTCTTGTGTGTATGTGTGAGTTGCGGGGGCTGCTTTGCCTCTGTACCTGCTCCATGAAAACAAGAAGAGACTCGCGATTGTTCTCCCACTCCTCAGGCAGTTCGCTCTCATGAGGGAATTTGTCACAACCCACATACATCGACAACTCAAAGCAGTTGGTGTGCAAATAGCTGAAATCATTCATACCTGCCAAGAAAGAGAAAGATATCTGTAAGTGAGCATCAACTTAGGTCAGCATTTTGTTCAGAGTTTGTGGTGATAATTAAGAGTGAAACGGATGTGAATCACTCTCACTTTCGCCTTTATTTGTTTGCCTTTGAAATCTTACATGACGCCTCAAACTAAACCCTAGAAGCTTTGAAAGAGCCAAAGGCGTTCAGTGCCGAATATGCAGATGTGCTCATGGGTGCTAAACAAAGCTACAGCTCAAAGGCTCAGAGCTGAGCGGAGAAATCCTGCATAACACAGTGTTAGGATCCGTGACAAAACACCCGGGCAGCTATGGACACTAACTGCCAGCCGCAGTATGCCAGGACGCTCCGTTGATGGTGCCATCCTCCTTGGCAAAATCCTCTGTGTGGCAGACCCTTTGGTTGGCATCAGTCATCAGGCGGTGGGTGGACGCGTACGAGAAGGCCAGCCAGCGGAAGACGTGGTCATCCGGGGTGGGGGTCTGCTCCCTGGTCACCCCTTGGGAGCGGGTTTTGTCATAGGGGAAGGTCACCACCAGCTCTCCTCCCTGGAGATTGCTGCCAAGCACAAAGGGCATCTTCTCCATCCATGTTATCAGAGCCCGTGTCTCCACGGCAACCTAAAGCGGGGACACAGGAGAGGGGAGGATAATGTAATTTGTGCAATCATCTCAGTACAGTGGTTGCTAAATGAACTCCCTCATGCTGAAGACAATTTCAGTGTCTCTCAAGAGGGAATGAAGGAGCTATCAAAAATCCTGTTCACACACCCACATGGATTAAACGAATTTCACAAATATTCTGAAAAATTAACACATTTTCATCAAGAGGCATCAAGACAGCCAGCATTCAAAGCATTGTATTTGCATTTTGTAATCAGGATATCGATAAAATTGCCCCTGCTGTTTGTCCTCACATAATTAAACCAGCCTTCCTATCTCTAAGCACTGGTTGGACCAGTCAGTGAGGCGAGCGAGGACAGTTGTCACAGCTTCCTGAACACAGATGGGGATCCCAGCTCTGCAGCTGCAGCAGCTATTCTGGAGGCTCTGTGTGACTCACTCTCTGAAACGTCAAAACACTCGTGAGGATGAGCTTTTAATAGATCACTGGGTATATTTTAGCTCACAGCCTCTTCGTCACAAATAGCAAATGCATCCGCTTCTCCCAAAATAGACGGCGCTGATAAACCCACGCGGCTGTTTTACCCTTTTCAAGAGAAGGATGCTCCACACTGTGTGATTTGTTTGTTAACTTGGAGGAGGTGCAGAACAAGGGGCACAATTTGTAAGCTGAAGATTAAATCACTGGAAACTGAACGGCAATTACATTAGTAAAGATGCGGTACAAGGAAGATAAGATTTGATGATGTCTTTATCTGTAGAGATGCTGAAATTTACGAGATAAATTAGTTTAAAATATCATACGACAGTCAACTGAACAGAATCAATCACCGAGGCGTTTTTGGCCTGGTACCACTCTGGGATGGGCACATGGTGGTTGAACATTTTGCGAGGGATCCACTTCTTGGCCTCTGCTTCCCACAGTATGGAGTTCAGATCGGGGAAGTTATGGTGAATGTCTATTCCATCATTGCTCCATCGACCCAGAGACCAGCCGCTGAGCTCCGAGCCCTGCGTGACAGAAAAAGAACACGAAGGAAATTCAGTGGAAATGATAGTTATTAGTTCTATGATCGCAGAAGGAGCCATGTAACATGGGTGAGATGACTGGGTGGGAAGTGTGGAGTTATCTCCCTAAACGAGGCCCAGCAGTGGTATCAGGTCAGGGACAGGAGTTCAGACATCACAGTTTGGATGCTTTTCTTTACATTAACATGTCTCCTTGCTTCCCTCACTTGCGTCCTTTCCTTGCTCTAAGTTCCTCCAGATACCTCCTCTCTCCTCGCTCCTCGTCTCCTCTAGCTGCATTTTTAAGGGATTGGAAGATGCTCCATGATGGCGGAGCGGGAAAGATTTCTGGGTCACGGGATTACAGAGAGTTAAGTTAACGTAATGAAAAGCACATTTTGCCATCACAGCTCATCCAGCGGCAACATTTGAACAAATCATAACACTGCTGACAAGACTGATCATAAAGCCCAGGGGTACACACACACACACTGTAGAGTACAGAAGGGTCAACTGGTGCAACTGAAAAGCACTTAAAGCTGCATTAAGTCATTTTGGATCACGAGGGGCAGAAAAACTCCAAACAAAACCGAAAGACAGAAAGACAACCTGGATGAACTGCTGGCTAATCATTGTTATGGCTAACTTTTAGCAAATCGTACTTATGTAAACATCCAGCAGACACAGCAGATCTGAGTCTTTAGCTTGTTCGAGCCAGCCACTCCTTTACTTTGTCTGCTTGCCTTCTGGTGCTGGTTACGTAGCATCCACCCTGGGATTGTTTGCTAGAAATAACTGGCTATGGTTTTATATGCGGGGTTGGTGAGGGCCAACTCAACCTTAAAGTCTGTGTGCAGCCGGAGAGCCAAAGCAATAAGCCTAAAAGCTGTTAAAGAGTGAGTCGTGGTATTGGGCATTTATTCTGACAGGCTGCAGCATGAATACTCCTACACTACACAGAGTGCTTTGACTCTTTCAGTGTTAATATCAAAAACATACCTGAATTAAGCTTTACTCATTGAGTTTGATTATTTCTTTCTGCTGCCTCAAAGGGTTGAATAGGTTTATCTCTTTTAACTCTTCACATACATGCAATTTTCAGAACAAGCTGCCATGGAAATCAGTTGTTAGGGGCGCCATTCGCTTTTGTGTGAAACAGAGCATTACAGTACGTACAGTGCACTCACACATCAGGTCACCAAATGACATGATGTCATTGACTGTATAGAGGCCAAGCTCTGTCGGACTTGCTCACGACCCCCCTCCCTTACTTGTCTTTATCTATTTGTGTCTTATTAAAAGTGTGCCTTTAATCTAGCAGGCCTGCAGCTGATTTAGGACCCAATAACATGTGTTTCAGTGGTATTTCACAGCCGACCAGGCAGCCCATGTCCACTCATGTTCACTCATATACAACACATACATTGCTCATGAGGGCTTTTCATATACTCCAGACTATCAAACCAATTTGCCAGCGTGCACCACATGCGCTCTTATCAGAAGAAGACCTGCCACGCAGATATGGTGCCTTTTTTTCCGCCAGAGGCCAGCGCGTGATATGACATCACTAATGACCGGCTTGCAGACCTACCACTTCAAAGGCTTTCTCGTACCCATCGGGGTTGACAGATGGCAAGAGATGGATTCTGGTCTCCTCCACCAGGTGACGTATCCGCTGGTTGCCAGTCAGATACTCCAGACACATGAACTGCATCAGCAGGAGGAGCAGCTCTCGTCCCAGCACCTCGTTACCATGGGAACCTGCTGTGTAACGAAACTCTGGTTCACCTGGTCAACAGGTTCACGCGAAGGGAGGGATGGGAGGTTAAATATGCAATTACTGCAACTGCATGTACAGGCGCACAGAGAAAAACACTGTGAGGAACACTTTGTGATGCCTCTGTTGTTGTTATTATTGTACATTAAATTGACCAAATTGAGCTGTTGCATTAAAGCACACTGTTGCCTTAAATATACTCACCAACTTCATGCTCTCCTGGGTTGTCAGAAATCTCAATGGCATACAGCTTGAGGCCACTGTGGCTCTTTCCTATGTTATAGATCCGGGTGATGTTGGGGCACATTTCGTTAACAACCTTCATAAGCTGTAGAAGATAAATGATGAAGCATCAGCTCTTAAAAAATCATGTGAAATTCGAGCTAAGGGTCAACTTGGATGCTGAGGTAGACAACGTACATAAAAGCATTTGGTATTAATCGAACAAGTGATGTATTTACAGCAGAGATACATGTCTTGCAACTTCAATTCTAAACATTTAGGGTTTGAAGTTTAAAAGAAAATATGGCACCTTTTACTCTACCTCGCCAAATTTTTGAGCGCTCTAATTTCCAGTTACTTCACAAATAATTATATTACACACAAACCTTATAATGCGCTCATAAAGTATAATATGTTACAGATTAAACTACCTAATTGTATGTAAATTGATAGAACAATCTCAACCCAAGCTTCACTTACTCGCTTGTACCTTATTTCACTGTCTTCATCAGTAGATTTACGAGAAGTCATAAAAGCACTCAGTATAATGAGCAAACTCCGCCTGCTGAAAGCTCGCAAACATACGTGAAAGTGGACTTTGAGTTGAGATTGATTTGTTAATGGCTGCTTTTAAGGTAGAGAATAAACTGTGAAGTTCACAGCAGAAACAGTAAATCAGATCATTCGCTGCTCCCTGGATCAACTGTAAGGTAGAAATGCATCGGTAGTCCAAGTGATAACCGTATCCACAGCCACAGCTTTACCAGCTAGGCAGAGCAGCTGCAGCTGTGCTCACAGCCGGTGGCTCTATACTGTCAGCCTCAGCCTTTTGAAAGGAGTAATGTGCATTAAATTAATAAAGGAAAATGTCACATCATCTCTCTTTTCTGGGACATCTGCAGAGCACTTCCCTAAACTGGCAGAGTTTGACTATAACTGGACTGGACCAACACACTAAAATTTAATGTGGGTAAAAATTGTTTTGGGGTTGTTTATCCATTTTGCCACTATCAACTAAAACTTTTAATACCTCACCCACACAGTCCTGAGAAAGCACATTCATTTTTGTGTTTTGAAATTGTAATAAATAATACGCACCAACCAAACTTAAACTATTGTACATTCAGTAAAGTATATTTAATGTTAAAGAGAAATACTGAGGATTTGAAACCATTTTCAGGGGCATTAAGAACAGGTTCTTCCCTTATGTTCAATAATGAATGAGAAAGAGTTTTAGTTAAAGGTCCTAAAAACTTAATGAGCCTCTTAGTATTGGCAGGAGGTTGAAAACAAACAAAGTTTGAACACTTGATTATTTTTCATGATTTTTTCAGTATTCTTCTTATTGTTTTTAAGGGGGCGGGGCTAATTCAGAAAAGCTGAGGTCACATACTTCTATGCACCAATCAGGATTTAATAACATTTGAATCAGAATCTGATGACGGTTGGTGTCAATCAAGTCTGATCAAACCCCACATCACAATCCCAATAAAGGAGATACATTCTTTAGTTTCTAAATTATGAATACATAATACCTAAAGGTTTTTTTTTTAATTCAGGTTGAGTTACTTAATCATTAGATTATTAGATTTTATGGAGGAAAACTTGAGTAGATTTAAGTCATGAAATCCTTGTTATTAGAAATTTCAAAAACAATATCACCACGGCTGTGTCACAGACCTTTAATAACAGTGCCAGTGAGGGGAGCTGCGTGAAAAACAGTGAAGGTAATTATGAAGACAGGCTTGTAGAGGAGCTGATTAAAATAGCAACTACCATTTACCCATATGGGCAAGAGTGGACACACACAGAGAACTGCAGCAGGAAACAGACTAACAAGCTGTTAAGTAAAGCAACTGCATTCATCTGTGTTTACTCGTTACTCCACGGCTGCAGAAGTCATTAAACAGTTTGGAGTGATGGAGTTTTAATTGAGTCCAGGTTGAATCTTGATTTTAACCAAGTAACTCATTAAACAAACAATAACGGCTTGCAAGTCTGCAGTGAAATTGTTGCTCTCAATTTAATAAAGCACAACATTCCCTTGATAAATATACCTGGATTGCGCAGGATCAATGTAAGCAGGATCACTGTTATTAAAAAATGAAATTTTAGTCATAGGTTTTAAAGCCCAGAAGGAGAAACTGGTCACAAAATTAAATTCCCTCGGACTTACCTCTCGCCAACAAGCAAGAAACCTTGGTGTGGTCTTTAACTTGCATCTGAATTTTGAACCTCATGTAGAGTTTGTCGCCAAATCAGCTCTTCACCTCAAAAATACTGCACAACCATTTCCCTCTCATTGAGTGACACGGAGAGACTAATGCAAGCTTTCATATCAAGAAAGCTGGACAACTGTAATGCTCTGCTATCTGGTCTACCCAACGAATGAGTGAATGAATGGATGCCTTCATTGTCATTGCATGTTCACATACAATGAAATTTGCTGTCTCTCACTAAAGAAAACTGTCTCCATTTGCTCTATTTCAGACACACACTCACACACAATAAAATAAGGTAACTGTTAAATAAATAAAACATGTTAAAGAAAATATGTTAAAGTGCTGTAATAAAAAGAATAAGATAAAAAAAAAAGTGTGTATGCAGTTATTACACAATATAACTTGGTGATATCATTTAAAATTATTGTCCTGGAGTGTGGGGAGCTACAGCTTATTCTGAACTCTGCGGCCCAACCAGAGAAGACATTTCACATGTCCTTACATTGATTGGCTGTCAGTTTCCATACTTATTTTGAAATTCTTTTACTTGTTTTCAGAGCTCATCATGGTTTTTCACCAGCATATACAGTATGTCCAACATGTTTACAGTGTATGAACCGGTACGGCCCCTCAGGTCCCTCAGTTTTTAGCTTTTATACTCCGAGCCGCTGCAACAGTCGGCCTGAGGATCTGAGAGCAGTTGGAAGTGTTGAAATCTTTAAATTTAAACCTAAAACCTACCTCCTCATCCTGGTATTTGAGTAAGAGTGGTATAAACATTATTCATCCCATTTGATTCCCTTATTTTAATGTATTCATGTTGTAAATCATGTTCTATTTTATCTGCTGTTTTATCTATTAACATTATCACAGTCTACACTTGTTCTGTGTTATTCTCAGTTTGTCAGTCATCTGTGAAGCACTTTGAACTGCACTAACCTGTATGAAATTTGCCATACAAATAAAAGTTGATTGATGGATTGATTGAATGTAGAATTGCATTCTGTCTTAAAGACAGTCTTTTACACACATTACCTGCCACTTCACCGCCACTTAGGAGTGATTATTTTTCCTTAAAGACTCATGATAAAACTGGACGCGACAGACTGCTTTTTTAATCCTTTTATAGTAACTTTCCACTTAGGCTAATGTTATCATTAAAGAAAAGCTTTTTGGCTGAGATATGCCAGGGTAATGGGAAGGTAATACACCATCTTCCATTTTGAAGAATGTGGAAAACGTTCTTTCCACCTACTTTACAATTTCTTTCAACTACACATGCTCCTACAATCAGTATTCCCATGGCTATTGCATTACAATCAGTTGTGATCAAAGAAAAGGACAGTCCTTAAGCGATATAAGAGATATCTTTTTCATTTCTCTCATGGGGCATGTACTGTAATGGGCTACTACCACTTTCAGGTTGTGGCATATCACTATTTAAACTGCTGCGGACGAGGGAGAGATAGGCTACCAGGTACCTGCATGGAGGAAGAAGAAATGTCAAGAGTGAAAAGGCTTTCAGTTTTAAAAATAGTCCTTCCTCCCTTTGTGAAGGTGTATTGAGGCTGGACACCCTGCGTGACACACATTAAGCCTCAAAGGTACAGAAAGAAAAGAAAAAAAACAGCCCATTTAATTCACTTCGATATTCCTGGAACAGCGTTTGATGATGTCACACCACAAAAACAGCAGCTTTTTTTTTTTTTTTTTAAACAATGAGCCATGCATTCAGAGCATTAGTTGTAAAGAGTCTAATAGTGGATCACAACAGCAGTTTATAACACCTGTAGTCGACTGGCACAAGAGGGCTGCTACATTACAGACAATTGCGATTCACAGCACTCGTACGTTCACGACCACTCAGTCGGGGTGTAAGCAGTGACAAATACAGCTGTCTTCGGTCTCGGTACAAACAGGGTACTGTTCATGACAACTATATGAATAAGTAATGACACAACCTAGGAGATGCTTAATGCATTTTCATGCGGCTGGCAGCACTCGGTTCATTTGTTACTGTTGCACCTCTTGTTCTTGCAAAGGACACAACTTGTCTGGTGTTGGCTCACAGTTACACAAAATGTTTTATTGTCCCATGCTCTGGTGTCTTTGCTGAATAAGAAATAAGAGCTGGGGCCTCTGTAAGCAGGCTGATATCTGTGGTTGTGACTCACCTGCCTCATTTCTTTGTAGCTGTGATGTTTGAAGTCCAAGTCATCTGTTGTTATGACTTCATTGCGTCTGTGGTAATAATTATTTGGATCTGTGAGGAATCAACAAAAACATGTTGTTATTAATATTCAGAGATTAAAGGAGGTGGTTTAGTTATTGTATTTGTAATGATACCATAGGAAATGAATGATCAGTCATGTCAGGTGTGCCAATGCTGAGCACTGGCTCTCTTTCCTTGTAGGACCAGTCCAGACAAATTGTAACACACATATTTTCTCTTTGTATCTAGCCGTGCAGAAAGTCTTATATTTTGTGCCAAGTTTTGGGCGCCAAAGAAGTGAAATATAATTTAATTTGTTGTGCTCCCGGCACTCAACCATTACACATTAATAACGCAACGGCAACCTGTCTTTCCAGAAACAATGTACCAGTTACTGTGGATAATCTCAACAGATCTCGCTTTGCAAAGTTTTCGTTGGGACTATTTTTGTCCAGTAGAAAATGTTCCAGTAAAAATTGTCTCAAAACCTCAGCACATTAAACTAAAACTATCTGCATGGCAAAATGCCAGTAGATGTAAGAGCTGATGGCTGTATGAACAAGGCTTTAATCCTGTATCATCCTGACATTTCTACCCCCCCCAATTGACAGGAATTATTCATGTGTCTGCTTTGTCCGTACAAACCCGTCACCTGGCATAGGACAGCCAAGGATCTCCACTCTCATGCAGATGCTGCCGCTGGTAAACCAAGAGCGAGGGTTGACTCGAATGTATCGGGCGACCACTGGCACTGGGAAGATGTTCCGGACCGGGATCTCCTTTTCTCTGTTGGCTCTGAATATCTACTGAGGCAAACACATTCATCCCAACGGTGAATAAGGAACAGGAGCTATTTTGTTTCATATATTATTGTGTTTCTCAGAGAAAATGCCTTTTGATCATCAGCTATAAATAAGCCAAATGCAGGCTAGAGTGGTAATTGTCACCCTATAAATCTAATACAATTGCAGCTACCATGTATAAAGGACAGAACATACAGCAAATGTTTAAGAAGCCTTTGGATAGAAAATTAATTCAGAACATGCATAGACCAATAAAAAAAAATCCACATAAGCCTTAAACAAACACCTGCAGAATGTCATTAAACCTTGATACCAATTGGGAGTTTATTGTAAATTATAACACTCGCGGTTCTTGTTCTTCCCTGCACCATTTGGCATTTTAAAAGACAAACAGTGCAGTTTGGCATTTGGCATAAAAAGGTGAACGAGTGGGTGAGCGAGAAGCTTGTAGAGGAGACTAAATTACTGTAGGGGCATTATCTCCCACATCGATGACATCAGCAGCCAGGGGAGCGTACAGTTACACAAAATGTCATTAGTTGGGACGAGAACGACAGTAAGGAGCAACAAGGCTATGATTCTCCTCAGAAACATAATCTCAATCAGATCTGTTCATTGATAATAGGATTATTAATATTGTTATTTTTCTAAAGCAAAATGGATCAGCGATCAGTTGCTGCTTAAGCTTGATCTCAAGGTATTCCTGTATTTGGTTTCTGTGTATTCAGTAACACCAAGTACATAAGAGACACCGCTCTCTGACAATGAGCCGAGATGAGGTTCCCATCTGGTTGAGGATCATCAGTATTTACTACTGCCTCTCAGCTCATTAAGCTTGGAGATAAGAAAAGATCTACATCTTTCTTTGTAATTGCTCTCGAACAAGAATTCATTTCCCCATCTGGTTCCAGTCCATCAGGGACACACAAAACTCCTTATGAAGCTGGTTTATACAGAAAAAGAATGAGAAGCGTTTCTGTGTGGTAGTAATTGCCTACTTTGTAGATATATGTCAGGAGATAATAGTTGTAATTGTCATAAGTGTTACTCACCAAGTCTTCTGAACCGTTCTTCAGTGTGATCCAGGTGTGACTGTCGTTGCTCACCATGACCTTGTACGAGGTCACCCAATCACTCCTGTTAACACAAGAAAATCGAGATGAGAGGAAGAAAAGAAATGTCCTCTCAGGCAAAATTCAATGCAAATGGTCCAATGAGGAAGTGAATGAGGAAGTTGTTAAGTCATTTAATTCAGACACGCTTCGTTCTCACCGGGTGAAAGTCTATTTAAAAAAGCAAAATGGGACAGGAGGTCAATGTATTTATATTAGAGGTTTTACTTGAGCCTTTTAGTACTTAAAGTTTTGGAATGGGAGCAAAAGTGAAGTTTGCCTTGCAGATGATTCTCAATTAAATTGGGTTGAATTTTGATTCTCAGTTGTAGGAAACTTTGCTGAGGCAAAGCATTGTATCATGTATATGAGTGATGCTATTATAAATTCAAACCACCATTAAGGTTTTCCTACATTTAAGAATGGCAGTAAATATTAAAGGAATAGTTTATTTACATTTTTACATTTTAGGAAATACGCCTACTTGTACTGTTGCTGAGAATTAGATGAGAAGATTGATACCGCCCTCACATCTATAAGGTAAATGTCACACTAGCCAGTAGTCGGTTAGCTCATAGCTTAGCACAAATACTGAAAGCAGCTAGCTTGGCTCTGTCCAGTTTTAGAAATGCTGCTGCCAGCCCCTCTAGATTTCACTGATTCATTAATTAGGTTTTGTATGCTTTAGTACATTTACTACAAATTATATATACATTACAGCACAACTGATCATTCTGCAAACCATGTGTTTTAGTAATGTAATCTATTTTCCCTCCCTTTTTCCAGGCATTCATTGGTTTCCATTAGTCTCCATAGGGTAGAAAGTCTATTAGCTCCTTTGTGAAACCGGCTTGAGAGTTGAAATAATGCAATGCTTTTGATGTCTGTTTGCAAGAAGACTGATGACTTAATGTCCCACAGACAGAGCTCTCTCTGAGTGCAGTATGTACGCTGGCAGCGAATCTCGTGCTTCTGGATAAAGACATCAGCGCTGAGCAGTTTGGTAAGAATTCCCAGTTCTGCTAATTAAAGTGCTGTTACAGACAGAAACCCCCGAGCTGGCACCGCAGACAGTTGCATGCCCTACAGAGCTAATTGTGGAGAAATTCTGTCTCAGGCATCGGTGTCTTCTGCGCCCTTACATCGTGCTGGTCTTGAAGGGAAATTACAAACACAGCCTGATAAAGTATCTCCCCACGCTCTATAACTACACAGCAGTTTCCAGAAGTCTGTGTCACCCTTTCCAATTAAAAAGTACAAAGGCCAAAAGTTGTCAAATATAGAGCAAAGTCGGAGTAAGTAGGTGGTCGGGAAAAATGTGAGCAGAAGCAGTTGTTGATTTTTTTTGTGGTGAATAGTGAACCATGGTTTAATGCAAATAACAACAACTTTTCCCTTCAGTTTACCACTTTAACGTGGCCAAAATTCCTTTTAGTAAGAGGTTTATCAAACAGTTATTTGAAGCATATGCTTTAATTGCCACTTTGTAAAGCACTTTGAACTGCACTAAACTGCAGATGCATTGACTCATTGACCTCTTACATGGACAGTTTGTCACCTTTAGGCTGCTGAAGTTCTTATTAATGGATTATCGCTGATTTTTAAAGCACAAGTAAATAACTGTATAAAAATTTGAAAATGCTACCTCAAAGCCATTTACAGCCACACAGCCTGTACAGTGAGTGTGAGTTTTCTGCATTGTTCCCCGACACAATAAGAGCTTAAAGTCAGGGAGGATCCGGTCTTGTTGAAAAGTGTGGGCTGAATAATTCAAGGCGAAGTATTATTATGAACAGGTACCTTTCTCCATATCAAATCACACATAATCCTCTGTAAGCCCAGACTTGATTCACGCAGAATCAATCATGCACTTTACAGCATGTGTTTGTGTGCGTGCCGACCCAGTTTCAATATGGCATCAACGCAATACTGGGTTAACTTTACCCAGTGGCCAGTGGGTAGAAAACTACTGCGTTGTCACAGACAGTGAGATGCTTTGACCTAGTTTAAGTGACATTTGGATGTTGTATTGTTTTGTTTTTTTATTAATGTTTAACAAGCTGATTGTTCAAAATTATCTTATCAGTTCAACATACATTAGATTACACAGTTTGGTGAAAAGATGCGTTATAATTCATGATGATAAATTAAATTCCAGATCAACAAGATAAAAATCATCTGGTTTAGTCGTTGTGAAGAATGTTGAAAGTTCTCCCCATTGAAACAGATGTGCTATCTGTGCTGGATGTGGTGTTGACAAGCCTTTCAGCCTCCTCAAAAAATGTCTGTAGTCCCAACTTTAAGAAATGTACAGAACGCTGTGTGAAAAGATCAGGGCAGCAACTTTTTTCTTGTATCTTCTCCAGCCAGCAATAGCAACTGGCAGTTAAAACAGGAATGGCTCAATGCAGTATGTGTATTCTTTGGAATTTTGAACGTCATGTGTTACATAACAGTTTTAAATTAAAGCATGAGCTTGCTGTGTCTTACACTGTCAAAATAAATATATTTTAGCTTGGTAAACACAGCTCTACATATATAAAAGCTCTAATATGAAAAATAAAAGTAACACTGGGTCAAAACAACCCATCGTCTTGAGTTTGATTGACCCAATGGCTTCCTACCTAAACAAGGTAAGTTAAAGTTAAAGGGAGGTAAACCCAGTATTGCATCAGTAAAGGTGCTCCTCAAATCATACATGATTGGATATATTTTGAATTTACCTTAAAACCCCTACTTTTTACACAGGAATTAAGTCTTTTACACAGGAATTGAAGCGATGGCGATGCACAGTTTAGTTCTAAATTTATGCAAATGTTTAACAAATGCCTGCATACTCAAAAAAGACCTAGCAGGTTTACGTCCTGATGAGCTGAAGCTGTGGGAGGTGAGATTATACATCCCTTTGTATCTAGAAGTTAAATACATGAGATGCCATGGAGACCTGATTGTAATGTATTTCATTTCTTAACAAGCTACAGACACTTACAGCAGCTCACAGCTGCCAGTGCCTGCAGCTGGATGACTCATCCCATATCCTCGTCAGCAAACACTTACTGTAAATATAATTAAGGTATTAAAATGTGATCAGTTTGAAAAAAAATAATCCAGACTTGTTTTACCCCTCTTTTTTCTTCATCATCTGAGTGTAATGAACAAGCTTACAGTGCGGTGAAACTGTATTTCTTCAGTGTTATTTTTATAATGTAGTGACCTTTTAAGAGAGATGAAAGAATGAGGCTGCACTTCAATCAATCAAACTCATAAATCCTTAATCCCACAGTGAGGGGATCAGAAAAGACTTGTGAAAAGGGCAAACACCAGTGAAGGTTCAGCGCCATTTGGACGAGATTGAAAAGCTTGTTTTGTTTATATTTGCGAAGTCAATTTTTCCAGTTGGGTTTTAAGGAAAATCCAAGAGGCATTTAGACTTCTGGAACAATTATTGCTGTCTGTCTACTTTCAGTTTTCATTTCCCGTTAGTGATTTGGAAACTCATGCCATATGTAATTAGACCGGATTTGGCAATTTACTGTATTTGGGTTTTTATTAACCATGCTGGTAACATGGCTCTTTGGATGGCAATCTGTCCGTTGGTCCACCACTTTGGTCTAGACTGACTTTATCTCTACAGATATTAAATGGATTACCAGACATTCATGCCCCATCCAACCTGACACACCCCTAGAGTCATCTGGAAAGTCCGAAGAAATTGTTTGTAAAGGGGCAGACACTTTAAAAAAATAAAAATAGATAAAGAGATAATAAAATACTTGGCATGTGGCTGGATGCACTATCTGTATTGACAAGCGATTGAGACCATAAAGGTGGACCATTAGGAAAGTAAGTAAGACAGTTTTTCTGATATTTTCTGATAAACTCCCATACAATTTGAAATCTTTTTACAACCAGTAGAGTCGCCCCCTATTGCTAGCCTATAGAAAGAATAAGGCATTTTACCACGGGCTCCTCTTTTCAGATGCCGCCATTGTTTTTGAATCAACAGTTGCTTTTTGCTGTTGTCACACCTAAACCCCGCCCATAGCTTACACTGATTGGTCCAAACCACTGTGGTTCAAACACACATACATAACTTGGAGCCTGGTAAAATGGATATTTGCTTGATGGTGACCTTGCAAACGCAGCTGCCTGGAAAAGTAATGTCCCATGAGTCTCAAATGTGCTTTGTGTTTAGTGCTAATTAGCACACGTTAGCATGCTAACACACCACAAGAAGATGACAAACATGATTAACATTATTTCCATATATTAATAATCCATTTTAAATGTGCTGGATTATAAAGCTATGTGAAAGGTTTCTCTTTGTGTTCAACAAAAAAGGGAATTCCACTAATGGTTTAAAACAACCTTTGAACAGACATCAGAAGATATCAGCAGGATATTTTAGGTAACTTAAATAACTGGTATTAAATTCATCCCCCACAATTATCCTTTAAAGTCAGCCTGGAAAAGAAAATCCTCGTCCTCAACCATCTGCAACTCTGCATGCATGTCTGCAGGGTTCCTACTCACGACCAGAGGGAGCTCCTGCCTTGTGTGATGACCCCTGTGAATTTTGTCAGCCTCCTGGCATCCACCTCGAACCACTGCAGCGGGTCATCTCTCCCAGCGCACCAGGCCCCGTCATAGAGGTCATCTTCATAAAGGCCTGCCTGCGGGCCAGAAACAGCCGTACAGAATTTTATTTCACATGTCCATGTGGAAACACAAACACACAGTACATGTATGGTACAGCACACTGACTGGTAATGCTGAAAGTATTTGCTTTTCTTGTTTTTGTTATCAAATATTACTGTAAGTGTTGACAGTGGAGAGAGTGAAGTATGCGTCAGCCAGCCAAGCTGAGATGTTTGGATTTGGACAGTCTAAGATAAATTCTCTAGATAAGAATCAGCTAAGCCAGATAAACGTGTCCTCTAACATAATAAAGACAGCGTAATAACAGATACATCACTGCATTGCTACATCACTCACGCTAGACTGGATCCTACTAAAATAGTGTGACCAAGGGCAAAATAAAACCAGTGAAGTCAAGTAACAGGAAAGAATGCAGGACACATCTGTGAGACACACTGAGTCTTTCTCCATTTCCCAGCATTCCTGAATTTTCTTCTTCTATTGATGTAACATGAGGACACTATTTTCTTGACACTTGCTTAGTTCGACATGAAAATGTTAACTTTAATGCATAAAATGTTACTCTTTCCTCTTAAAGTGCTTGTTATTGCCACTGACAGGCTCTGATGTTATTTGAGCTATCTGACCTGTAAGATCCTCTTTGTTTAACCACAAACAGGCGTTGTCTTGTGCTACTCAAACCCACCAGGCTCCATTGACAGAAACAATAATTCAACCTCGCAGGACACCAGAGTTTACTGCTGCCTCGAATCTGTTAGTTTGTGTTATTGTGTGTTACACAAGTATTGTGTTGGATCCAAATTTACTATTTAAAACACGCAAATCACACATTGCTGTTTGTGTCAATTGAGTTTGGGTGCTTTGAATTGAGTGGTATAACGGCTCTTTCTGGTGAAACAAAAAAGATCTTACAGATCAGAAAAGTTTTCGCACCTGTGCATCATATCCAACCCAAAATATGCAAAACTAAGGCCCATTTTTAAAAATATCAGAACTGTGCCTTTAAAGGTACATCATGTACATTAAGATTGGAATTAGTGTGAAATCATTAAACAAAAACTGTATACCCATAACTGAAACAACCTAATGATCTGACAAACGTGTGATTATATTTTTTGTTAACTATTTAAGGTTTATTTTCAGCATCACTGTATTGCGTTTGATTCATTTTTATAATTAAAACATGCGCACGTGTTGCGTGGCTCTGTCCGTGATAGAAGCTGTTTGGTTGATCTAACTTCCTGCCTTGATGCAGGTTAGAAACGGAAAAGGAAAAAATATGTTAGCGTGCCTACAAAAGAAGCTGTGAATATCTCCGTGTGATATTCATTCTTTCATCTATGTGCAGGTAGGAGGAGCGTTTCCCAGCCATAAGGAGCAAGTGTTCAGCTTCCTTGAACCAAATTCCTAAAACAAAAATGAATGTCTACGTCTACTGTTTAATGATTTGTGACATTTGCAAATTCTGCCAAGATGGGCCTGTTTTATGTCCTATTTGTCAGTCAGACAGCAGAATATCTTAAAAACCTGTCGACAGATTTCAGTGAAATATGGAGAGGTTTTAGTCCTGGAACAAGTGAATGCTTTTTATTGCCAGTCTGGATCCGTGTGCATGACCAAGACCTTTCATGAACTATAATCCTAGAAATGATGCTTGGGACGTGGATACATTTCTTAACTTTCTCAACATTTCTTTTACAATTATTTTAAATTCAGAGGGGGACTTTGTGTTATTTCATTGCATTCTTGAAAGTATGCATCGCCTAACATCAAAGGAAAGTTAAATTCATCACAGAACTGTGTGTGTCTGGAATCTAAACAAACACACACAAGTGGAAATAAACCAAGTTCATTGGCCAAAGGCCCGATTCAACAGGCAACATCTGCTTTCTATGTGTTGCAGATAACTGTTCTCTAAAATGGACAGTATCTCTGCTCTTCTATGATCCCTGACAGGCGCTCACATACACAGGAGTGCACACACACCAAACAACAAATCCTTTGTTTTGTTGGTTTCCTGAAACATAATGCTCTGCTGTCTTGAATGAATTAAGAGTGTCGATGTGTGTGTGAGTGTGTGTGTTTCATTAATTGTGCAGTTGGATTCAAAGCCGTGCAGCATGCAGAAGATGAGGCTGCTGCAGACTGTACACAGGCTAATACCCTCAAAGCACAGCTTGCACTAACAGGAAATACCTCTTCTCCCAGATGCCAATCCTTTTTATTAGGTTTGGGGATGTACCCCTGGTTTGATGGCAACACTATTACTTTCTCTGTTGAATATTAAAATATGCTGCAAGCTGAAACAAAATGATAATGTCATCCATATTTAAGCGAGCCGGGGCCAGTTATCACAGCCGACATCTTTCCATGGAGCTTGAACATGACCTTATACTGATCCTGAAATTAAAATATACAATCTCTGAGATCATATTTCATTTGTATTGCCGCTTTATGAAACAAAAAAAAAAAAAAAAGACTTTCCAAGAAAAGTTGCCGAGGGTATAAAGCAAGCCCAAACATTTCTGGTAAGCTTGGCCAAGCTATGTCGACACTTTACGCTCCCGTCTTACCTGAATGTTAAGACGACCTCTGTGTGCACCAAGGCCGTAGCGTTTTGTAGTTGAAGCGTGAAGCTGGAAATCATCAATCTTTAATGTCTCCAGTCCCATGGGAGGGCATTCTAGGTAAAGAGAATGACAAATTGGCCTGTGATGGTAATGTCATGTATCGTGTGTCGCTTTGCTCCAGGGGCATTGCTTTCACCACAGTATAGCTCCTGATTCAGGGTCCATGCTTTTGTGAATAGCTTGACTCAACAGTAATGAGCAATTTAGACTTTGCACAGTGAGCTCAAATGTGTGAAGCAAACAAGAGAGCAGCTGCACTCTGTGTTTGTTACTGAGAAGATCTAATAATAGGTGCGCTATCCAGAAAACCTAATATAGTCAAAATATAGAGAGCAGTGAACAGCTTCATTCTAATAATGTGAAATGTCCAAAATAAACCAGAATGTGACTGTTATGATAGTGGCCATTATTACTGTTCATGTTTCTTCATTCCGCCTCCCAAACAAAAAGTCAGGATGGAAACTCTTTCATCAAACAAACCTCCTTTGCAGCTAATTCGATCACCTGCAGTCCCCTCATTACATGAGACTGCATATTCTTAACAGCCCAACTGAGGCTTTGATGTCTAAAGAGCTATGAATTTCAAAATGTGTAAATCATGATGGGTGATTAATGACTGTATACTGTGAACGCTTTCTTCTTGTAATTTTTGCAATGCACACGTAGCTCAGCACCCTGAATATATGATTATTATCACACTGTAGCAATATCATTAAAAGGAATGAAATGAATTTGCAGCAGGCACAGCGGCAAACCTGCCAAGCATATTTAAAGGTATCGGTGAAAAGATGTGGAAGGTATGTGAAAGGTAGATCAGAAAGGTTTTTGAGCTGATTTAGTTTTTCAGATGTTATGAATCACAGGCTATAGAATTAGAAAACAGCATAGTTGGGTCACTCAAAGATTTATTCCCATATTGCTAATCACATAAATTCAGTTAATCGATGCTCACTGGTATGAATGCGAAACTGAGAGGGCTTTGATACCAGACCTATTAACCGATATTGGATATAGTGACAAACGTGTCCAAATCCAAAAAAGTTGCATGATCCTTCAAAACCTTTTGTAACATATCGATAGTTCCCTTGATGCAATCAAAACAATTTTGAATTCTGTTTCCATTAAGTTGTGAGAGAGACATATTAATCAGAGCAGCAGAGGCCCAGACATCCTGATTCTGGTCCATAGACCTTTGGCCAGACACTACATTTCCCACACTGTAATGCATCCTAATAATGCAATAATGTGGATTGACTCTCCCTAATGTGTTTCAAACTCCGATGTAATGCAGACATTCTGTTTTATTCATTCTGTTTTTATTCACTAACCCAAAGTACAAATAACCCAGATGACATCATTTTGACCTGATTGGGGTTATTTTCTTAGACTCGACTTGTTTCCACTGGCTGAATAGCATTCCCTATGACTAATAAACTGATTCTGATATGTAATATCAGTGGAGACAAAGCCGTGAAGCACAGAGCTGTATGTGACGCTGGGCAGTGTGTCACCTTGATGTCTCGCTGTAGGCACGTTATGTGGCTCCATGTTCAGTCATGTTGAAATGCAGCAATGTAAACAACAGTCATCCTAACGCAGAACATGTCTTGTAATTGTAATTGTAATTGTAATTTTTTTTAGACCTACTTTGGAGAGGGAGGATTTATACTGAAATGATGTTATTCCATTCAAACAGAAGTTTGTACTATGCTGTCATGTTGTTGTCAAAAATTCTTAAGGGGTTTACATCTTTAAACAAATAAACCTGTTTTAAAAAAGTTAAATCATTTTATCTTATTATTTTAATTATATGTTTTAGAACTGATATTAGTCCCAATGATGATACAATACTTTACTGTGCAGGTGTTCTCCGAGCTCAAACCAAAGAAAAAGATGATGCAAGAAGTCCTACACTTAATATTTTTACTGGCAGTACTAATGATGGCAACTAGCAATCATCAGTATGAATAATCATCTTGTAACTAACTTCTGTGGCAGGCCAGATATTCATTAACACCCACTGATGCCACAGCAATGGTTTGGCAGGCATGTAGTGGTATTCAAGGCACCCTGCCTTTACTTTGGAAAAACACACAGAAAGAAACACATCAGTTAAAAATGTTCTCATTTGCTGCAGGAGGGACTTTGCAGTTCATTTGAACAAATGCCTGTTTTTAAGTGATTGCAGAAACTACGATGGTCTTCACTAAATAGAGCTCTTTGTGTGAGATTGGCTCTTTTACATTACAACTAACAGTATCACCCAGCAAGGACCCAATAGACAAATCGAGGTCGGCATGTGAAATCCCAGCTGCCCAGAGCCTCTTTGGGTCAGATCAAGTTGTTTGCAGACCGCCCAGGATCGCACTGATGGAATTTCAGAGCAAGAATTTCCGATTGGGCATCAGTGTGTTTGTACATGCAGCATATGCTGCACATGTCGCTGTCATACTGCCAGGAGTGCCTTCACAAATGAACACCCAGAAGTGTAACAGGCACAGAGAACACAAAGGAATTTTCTTACTGTGGATCTGGACTTTTGTTTATACAGGATATATGCATGTGAAGGTGAACATATATTTTTGCAGTGAAGTATATTTGATCCAAAAAGGTAGCTGGCTTCACATTGTTTAACTGCTCTAGCAGCCTGTGTGAGGCCGTGAAGGCTATAAGTCACATGCACCAGGATTTTCAGAGACGCCAAAGACAAAGAAGATCAGCATCCAAAATCCACATGTGCATGAGACAATTTATGTTTGGTGCATAAAGCAAACATAGCTTGAGACTAAATTGATTCCTGCTGTAAAACTGAAGCGTAAAAATTGTTAAACAAGACAGAGGCGAAACCTCTGGTTAGACGTTGTGCTGTATTAACAGTAACTCTATACAGCAATAAAACACATGTGTTGATCTATTTGTGACCCCGTATCCTTATATTTACAGTCATCTTGGAATCAGACACACATTGTAAGTCCACAGGCGTTCTGAACGGAGCAATCACAACATGTTAAGGACAATGCAGTCTTCGAAGCAGCACAAAAAATCAAGGTTAGCATGACAAAAATATAGATGTTTGCCTGCCAAGTTGCAGAGCAAACCTGAATCATTATCACCATCTGCATGCAATCATTCACAGGAGGACCCACACAGGAACACAGTATCTGGCTTCAAAGTTTAACCAAGCCTTTTTACCGTGTTCACAATAAGAGTCCATGTAAACGCCCCCCTCTTGTGGTATCCATGAATTGGGAGGCTCTGAATTCACAAGTTATGACATGTTGACATTTTCAGGAGTGGCAGAGGCCATAGAAGGTAACAATTTGGTGCATGGTGAGTTAATCATTTGTAATTTTAGTCTTTTGGAGTTTTAGTAGTAAATTTTATGTCTGAGGAAAAGGTTGAAATTCTCAATGGCCTCACATTTCATTGATTAATGTTACTTTACCCGCTCGCCAACTAGCTAAACTGCCCCACCATATTGTTATAAGTAATGACTGCAAACTGTAAAAACTGAGTGTTACAACAACATTATGAAAACTTTAACTATAGCACTTGATTAAACTTTGGTCGTGGCATCAATGTTGCCTGGCAGCACTGCATAGCAAACGTTTTTTTTTTGAGGAAACACTTCGAGATTTTTAGCAACAATCTAAACAGAAGTGGGGTTCTGTAAACCTGAAACATTAAAGCAGTACAAGGTCATTTTTGCTGCACACAAACTCCTTATCAGCATTTATTATTTAGCATTTAAATTAGGCAGCTAATTTAGTTAGCATTAGCTACCATAAACTATTGGTCATACCCCACGGAGTACAGCTGAATGAGAAAATCTCATCTGTATTTAATTGATTTCATTGATTATGACTTCAATTTTTCATTTGTAAGAAGAATATTGTGTTATTTCTTCTTTCAAAAGTGTTAAACAGTCTTGCTTTAGAAAAAGCAGCATTAGAGAAAGAAAAAGCAGTGATGTGACAGACTCCACCACGAATCATCGCTGTGCACCAATCCATGCTACATTTTTTACTTTGCAAGAGCTCGATCTTCTAGAAAATTGTTAGCATTTTATCAAACTCAGCCTCTGCAGCTTGACTGTACACATGTGACAAACTGTGATATCTGAGCGGAAACATCCTGTTTCAACACATTTCTGTCTGATGGGAAAATGAGTTGAATGAGCTGTTAAAACATCCGTTGAATCAAACTTCGAAAAATCCCTGCTGGTTTTATGCCCCAGTTTAATGAATTCCCTATTGCTTTGGTATGTGTGGATGTGGCAGGCACTGAAGTGCTGCACCTCCAACAATGGCTGAATAATCAAAGATTTGGAGGCTAAATAATTTCTAAAGCTGCGTAATGGAGCTATTGGTGTATCGGAAGTGTACGATTTTTATATTGTTGAAGCCCTCAGTGTGTGACCCTGATGAGTCAGCTGCTACCAGGAGACGCTGAAGCAAATTTGGAAAACAGACTGGTGTTGAGTCACAGTTCCAGCCGTGAAAACATGATTTTGGGAGCCTGAGCCCTCCAGATTTTAACTGTGTGGGCTTCTTTGTGCCAGGCGTTTCAGTATGGTGTTCCCATTTTCCAACATGCGAGATGAATCAACTTTCTGCTCCCATTCCAAAGTGCCAAACTAAGAACGGCGACCTTTCTGTCTGTCTCGACAGGATCCTTACAATAGCTTCAACATAAATTCACAGTCGGCCAACACAGACACTCTTAGCCTCCCACCACTATTGAATACAGCTTCCTGTTATGGTAGAAATGTTCGACACTGTGTAAATAAGACTAATAAGGGCAATATTGGCATGTTCAGAGCTGTGGAAAGTCTGAGGTCCAAGCACATGTGCTTTGCCCCGATTCACAGTTTCAGCCGAGCGAGTTTAATCAGTTACCAACATGACAGGAAGGCTACTGGGGCATCCTGGCCTCAGTTTAGTAAATATACTGTGATCCATGGAAACCAAACACAATGCTTTGTAGGCAAAGAGGCACATCAGTGGCTCTGTGGCATGACTCTACTTCTGAGAGCATCATCTTATATTGCCAGACTTTTCCTCTCAGGGAAAATATCCTCTCTGAAAGGTCTTCTGCTTTCCAAAATATTTGTCATCTCTGAGAGAGTTTGTTTCTTTTTTCCCCATTGTAATGGCTCCCATGAAAGCGGAGAAATTATCCCTGCACGCTGGGGGGAAGATGAGTTTTTATGAGATCACAAATTTCTCATAACAAGTGAGAGTGACATCGGTTGTTCACTCACCCTGTTTTACTGAGCTGTATTGTTCGTCTCCTTCTGAGATGCTGTTTGGGGTTTTCAGGGCACTCTTCTTGTTCTTCTCAGCCTTTTTGTTGGCAGCTTTCACTAAGGAAGGAAATGACATTAAAACAGGAACAGAAATTAAACTTTTTTTTTTTTTTAAAAGCCTTTGACAGGTCAAAAGAACTTTAGAACTGCTGATTCATTGTTGGGAAAAGCAATAGTGTTGACACAGAAAAGAGAAAAAAAAGACTTTGGCTGCTTTCACATCTACACATATGGATAGATTCAGGATTGGGGACTGAACCAAGAGACAATCTCTGGGCACAGAATTTGAAAACTTTTAACTCTTGTGCCTCTTTCATTCAGTTACAGTACGTCTCCAACACACAGCCGCTATGCCAATCACACTTTCAATTTGCACTCTAATTTCTTTAATACATTGATATATTAAAACATGTATAGAATAACTGCCACAAGGTTCAAATCAGTCATAGAAATATCCAGGGGTGGGAGCAGGGAGTCACATGCAGCAACTGAAGATGGAAGTGAGGCGTGTGCTTTTTATTTGACTGAGTGTCAGGTCAGGATAGGCCCCACGTGATAACAATCCTTCAATACTTCTCCCATCTGAAAGTCTTTATCCTTGTCTCATTCTGGGGACAGGTTAAATATTCAGCAACTGAGCAGCACATGTGGCTCGGTGTAACGGATCTGAGACGGATGATAATTTACACACCGGTGAGGTAATACAGGCAATACACGTAGTGACTGCAGGTTCAAAGTAGTAACACAATAAACACAACAAGTAAATGTCTTGTATTAACCTACATAAGTAAAACACCTTTAAGGGGTCAAATGCACTCAAATATGTAAAGTTAATTGCTTTAACATGTACCAATCATTGCTCAAAAATAAGAATTTAAAAAGAAAAATGATATAGATGTTTTCACCCTTAATTCACTACATGTTCAAGTCTGGAATGAATGCAAATCTCCAGTACTGAAAGGACAGGATTTTTCATACTCTGTACCTTGCTTCTCCAAGCTTTAAGCCACTGGAGTCACCATGTCGTGCTTTCAGATCAGTTGAGGGTCTACATGCTATTCTATGGATTAAGAAATTTCTTCAACCCGTTTCCCTTCCTTAAACATTTGGATAATGTCAAAAATAAATTGTACCATCAAGCTGAAACAAAGCTGAGATGCAAGTTTTAGCTTAATAAAATCTCCAAAGTGGAAACTTTGACTGACTTTTTATGATTTCTTTATTTGCCAATTGAAAGAAGTATAAACACAGCATAGACATATCATCACCTTTTAAAACACAAAAGCAATTGCCTATTTCTATCCAGCACAGAGCAACATGAGCATTAAACTGGTGTCACGTGGTTTCAGCCTTATGGAAAATGAATAACAAATATTGAGTCTTTTTATCTCAGTTTTTGTCTCCATAAACTCCCATGGGATGTGTCTGAAACAGGTACCTCTAGCTGCTAACTTTCTTTGTCTGCCGTTTGGTGATGAGCAGGTAGTGCACAGTAGGTTAATAGGAGCTCTCTGCTGAAAACATCTGTCTGATGATCTTGGTATTAGGTTCATGAGAGCAGTGACAGTGAACCAAAACAGTGAAGCTGTGGGTCACAAAACCAAAATAATGAGCTGAAAGGTGCTAAAATGCTCTGCAGAGCTGAGGAAAACTGCAGGGTAGGGTGATGATTATCTGTGACTTTATCCCTATGGTTGATCACATTACACCTTTTCATTTGATCCATTGATAATATGAAAATATTGATTTGTGCAGTATTACTGTAAGTTCAGAGCTTCAATTAATCTATTTATTTACTTCCTGTCTCTGATTAAGAATTTCCAATTTTGTTCCACAACCAACTAAGTCCATGCAGTCAGTGTTCATGGACCTATACAAAAAAAAAACAACAATATATGTATTTAATATGATGCAGTGTGATGAAGGTAAAACAAACAACTCTTTTCAAAGAGAACCAGTGTCTTCAATAAGTTTCACTGTTATCATATTCCTCCTCTAGTCCCACCTGCAGCAGGTATCCCTGCTGAGACACGTGAACGCAGATGCCTGAAACATGAGGTCACTGTCGGCACAGCTGCTCTCCATTATCTGCCACCAACCAACCGAAACCCTCGCGCCTGTTACTGTCCTCCAATCACCTGGCAGGATCTCAAACATACCTACAAACCTGCTTCTGCATGTGCTGATTCCCATACAAAGAGCTTTGAGCAGCGCAGTTCTATAGGACCAGAGCAGCACTGCTGTGTCTCTCCTCTTTTGGGAAAATGTGGATTTCATGTGTTCTGGCTCCTGATGCAGTCGTGACCTCAGCCGTGCGTGAGGCTGTTGATCCCGACTGCTGTGCAGAAGCCACACAGTAACAAGGCTCTGATCTATGAGTACGGGGGAGTGAGGAGGAGGGCTACCTGTGGAGGTCATTGTTGTTGTTTTTTTTCTCCTCTGCACATCCACCAGCATGTGAATTGAATTCAGCTGCTCCTCAGAAGCGCCTAATTTTCTGTGTGGGCTCATCAAACGGCTTGAGTGTCGGGAGCATGTTAGCTGACTCTGAGAAAAAGTCATTAAACAGCAACTTTTTAAATGCTAACCTGCAACTTCCAACTTTGATCTTTCGTTTTTTTGTGGTCCTACATGTTTCTCTTGAAAAGCAACAGCTGATACAAATAGCCACAGAACCAGGTGTTAGTTTTAACATAATCTTTGTTTTACTATTTACATTTTCTATACATGCAATGATGCTGTGCTTATTTTTATTGAAATGATAAATCAAGATTGGCCTTAAAATGCCATGATGATAAGCTGAAACGATTAGCCACACACTGTCATCTAGAGGAAACACTGACCCACCAGGTAATTTCAAAAGTTTCAGCACAACTTAAGTTTTCTAGCTTAGATGTTGCAGCCACGCAAACCCTCCATTATCTGAATATATATTTTTATTTCAAAAAGTCATCATTGTTGTCTGATTGCCCTAGTTAATGATGAGATGATTTGGTGATGGATTTCTAAAGCAAGGATAAAGTAGTATAAAGTAGTAAAACTGTATAGGCAAAGAGAGCTTGTGACTGAAACTGTAAGAAAAGCAGCACTTTCTGAAGTTGTCCAAAGAGATGGCACTTCTTTTACCTGGTTTTGCATCAGCTGTGGTTTTATCCGTCTGCCTGCTGCTGTCTGCCTTTCCCTTGGGCACTTTCTTGGCAGGGTTTTGGTTGGGGTGCTCATGCCTGTCAGGTATCGAGGCCACAGGCTTCTCCAGCACTTGGACCTGGTTGTACTGCTCTCTTGTCAGCAGCTCCTGCATGTAGTAATCCTCATCCTCACCGGCAGAGCCTTGGCTGAGGACTGCAAGCCCCACGAGGAGTCCCAGCAGAGCCAGGGGAGTTAGGAGGCTGAGGCGCTGTCTTGTCATGACCCAGGGGATTATCTCCAGCCGAGAGTTCTGATGCTGTCTCCAGAGGAGCCTGCTGCTGCTGCCGGGCTGCGTCCCATCAACTGCTCCCCTTCTTCTCCCTTCTCACTCCAACACGGAGAGTTCACAAAGTTCTCAGAGCACTCCAAGTCACTGACGAAAGCAACGGAGCCAGAGGGTCCATGGACACCTCAGCCTGGGAAAAATGCAGTGAGGGAGGGAGAGACACACAGAGCAGGGGATGAGGGAGAGGAGAGGGAAGAGGCAGGGAGACAGACAGCACAGTTCTCTCCTTTAGCTGAGGGCAGGTGACTCAAAAAGAAACCAATTTTCTTTTTCTCTTTTAGATTCAAAACAGTCCAGGCTGCTGCCACATTGCAGAGTCATTTTTTCAGTGTGGGTAGAAGTGAAATAAGGATAGAAATCTCTCTGGGAAACAAACATTGGCACAATCAGGATCTGCTTTCATCTCCATCTCCTCCCACTCTGTCTGGGGCAGGCGCAGCTTTGACCAGAGGAAAGTTTCTTATTGCCTGCAGGGGAATCAACTCGGGGACTTGAACGGCTCTTAACCAGTTTTCAGTACAGTGTGTCCAAATGGGAAACAGAGGCGAGTCTCCTGATCCATGTAGGGGTGTTTTTAATGTCGAAGCTGACACGGAATATGCATTTCCAATCAAACAGTAGCAGTCATCTGCCCTTTTCAGTTTGAACAGTAAATCGCACTGGGTGCACAGCTGTTATGGCGTTGAGTGTCAGCTAACACCACATGATATCCCTTTACTGGGAAAGATAATTAACTTGTTGCTCCCCTTCAAGCTGCCTCATTTGCTGAGGCTGTTCTTGTT
The DNA here is from genome assembly GCF_042242105.1 of Pempheris klunzingeri. Classification (NCBI taxonomy): domain Eukaryota; kingdom Metazoa; phylum Chordata; class Actinopteri; order Acropomatiformes; family Pempheridae; genus Pempheris; species Pempheris klunzingeri. The sequence continues at coordinate 7,739,675 of NC_092031.1, read as the reverse complement.
TCAGCCTGGACCTGTTTGGACTCCGCAGTAACAAGCGGCAGAAATTTAACCGAACAAACTCTCTCAGGAGCGTCCAGGCACGTTCCAACGCAGCGATGGAGCGACGCCCCGTGTGTCACAGCTCATCACATCAGCGCTGTCTGTTCTTCACGAAACTCCTTCTCTCCTCTTCTCTCTCTCTCTGTCTCACACACACACACACACGCACACACACACACACACACAAATATGACTACAGCAGATGAGGGAGCCCCACTTTCACAAGAAGACAACAATAAATCCCAAAGTCAGCAGTCAAACTGACACACTCCTGATTAAAACCATATTTTCTCGGCTATAAAGATTTATCTTTAAGTTAAATGAAGCATAAAGAAAAAGATAAAGGTTTCATTGCAAGGATCCCTACGCGTTATCTTTGGTATTTAAGAAGCATTTGGAGTCATTTCTAGCACAGAAATGTCTGGCCTTGGGCTTAAAGGATTTAGTCATATGTAGAAGCGAGATTTCATGGAGCATTCGCACAACTAATAAGTACAGCTTTTGACATTTAATCAACCTGAGGCAAGACAAACTAAGGCAAAGATAATAATCCCTTAACAAGCCTGGTGCCTTGCCTGGACGCCACCCAATTTAAATGCACTGGTTCATTACACATAAGTGATGTGGATAGACATTGCATACTGAAAAGTCCAGAATGGCTGCATGGTAATCAGACTTTACATCTCAGAGTGAGAGGGCTTCTGAATGGTAAAAGGAGGCTGAAGCTTAGGCTACAGGCTAATCACAGAAGAACAGGATTTGGAGTGGGTGGACAGTTTGAAGCTGGAAGACTAGGCAGGCATTCGCTGTTCACTGTTCCAGACTACACCCATCCTAAACTGTCTGGGAGGAAGAAGGAGGAAGAGATGAGATTGGGAAGGTATCTGTGAGAGCTGTAACATTTTTATCTCAAAGGCTTTGAGATACAAATGATCCTCCTTAAAAACAACTGTTGCTCTCACAGCGTCAGGTTTCTCTGAACATGCGATGCCTCTGGAGACAGCCATTATTTTACGGTATGGTAAAAGATTTCAACAACAGCACCTGAACACGAGCTTCTTTCTGACTGTTCACCACAATTTTAAAACAGCAACTAAGTAAATGAGTGTTGTGATGAAATTCCTTGTTGGGATGTGTTTGTTGACCAGGATCTGAACACTCAGTTTCAAATCAATTATTTTGTCCAGTTATGTTTTCACCATTTACAAAATATACAGCCTTCATTTTCTTTTAAGGGCCTCAGAAAGCATTTATTAGTTCCTATTCAGACTACTGTAACTCACACACAGATTTCATGCATTCAGTGCCATATTAAAATCTTTAATATAAACGCATTTTATAGTGGCTTATAAAAACTTTGAGATTCTTGGCCAGGGCCCATTTGGCAGTTCCAACAAGTAATTTTGGTTGTTTTTCATTGCCTTTCCAAATGACCCATATGACCATTCAAATAATTATTCATAAGGGCATTTTCTAATATGCCACTCTAAAGTTAAGGTTTGATTAAATTTAGTCAGCTAAAACCCCTTTAGTCAGCCAAGTATCCCAAGAAATCAAGTTCACGTTTAACGATTTCTGTGCCCATTATGTAGCACTGTGAGGTGGGAGGCCGGAGTGAACGTAGTTCATCTGACTTTTACACATTTAATGCAGGCGTCCGGAGTTTGCATCCTGTAAAAGACTTTTTTTGATGAACCCTAATCATAGCTGTACTAAAAATTTAAAAAAAGATATATTGCAATTGAATATAATACAGGTTTCTGCAGAATCATCTAGTGCTGACGTTCTCAGCTGGTGACAGGGTTGAAATGTTATGATCATGGTTTAAGTAAAAAAAATAATTCCGTGTTGACTGTTGGTACGAGACCAAAGTCAGATGAACGACCCATCGGCCAACCACCCACCCTCAGAGGTTTAACAGCAGTGAACTGTTGCACGTCTTCCGCATTCTTCTGCTTCTGAAAGAAGACAGTCCTTATTTTCATGACCACAAAAGGCTTTGTCAGGAAAACATAAATATAGGTCTATCTAAGGGTTTGAACAAACAACCATGGCTGAGAACAAAGGGTGATCACGAGCTCAGATGGTTTGGAACGACTCTCCCATGTGTCATCCTTAAAATCACTGCTTAAATCTTTGCTTAAATTTTCTTTCATAAATCAATTTTACAGACTTGCTTTCATCTAAGAATTTTCCCTTTTTTGCTTTTATTTTGTATTCTTGTGTTAATGTTGTTGTTTCCTTTATTTGGTTTCATAAACCGTTTTGATAAGTGCTCCACAGATAAACTACTATTATTGTTGTCGTTTATATTGTGTAGTTCTCAAAATCAAAAACCTCCAAAACGGCTTATAGCAAAGAGAAACCCTATTTACAGACCTATTTATATTCATCTTCCACCGGCTGAAAGAGTGATCTATGCCACAACACACGCGGCTTTGACAGAATATATGCACAGTAGTTTAGAAGTTACTTAGATGCAGTCAACATTTATTAAAGCATGAAATGATTCCTTAACTTGCTGCCTGAAACAGCTAAAATGTCTGCATTAAAATACCTGCCATTGTCTGAAACGGGGAGATCAAACAGCAGCTTATCATGCTGTGGAGCAGAGCTGCCAGAGACAGGGATGTTGTGACAATAGCTGTCTTTCTCGGTGAAGAACACCCAAGGTGGAAGACTGATGGCTCCTGCCTCTCCCCATAATCTCTTAAGGGGGGGAAAATCCTCAGCTGAATTCTCATTAATTGGACGTCACTGCCCAGAGTGACAGGTTAGAGGCTTAGTAGCAAAAACCTGCCTGCTGCTGCTTTGGCACCTTGTAATTGATGAAAAAGGGGATTGGCTTCACATAAGGAATCTGAGGGTGCATAAAATAACGTAGGCAAAAATGATACAGTTTCCCTATCAAACATATTCAGTGACAATTCAGACTTAAAGTGAGATATTCAAAAGCAAAGGCACACACTGACCTTCATGAATTAAAGTGGGTAATGGATGAAGTGGCTCCTTTGCTTTTTGCATCAGGGTAGAGTCTTATACATTTGAGTAATCTCACACATTCTGTACACACTGAGCCAAAAATATTTGCATGGAAACATATTTTTTTGATCATCAATCAAACACAACCTTGAGCGTGTCGAAGCGGCTTGTGGCCAATATTTCTAATGAATTCTGATGGTAACAGTTCATTGAGGACAAACAAGTACGCTCCTGGCTGACAGGAACAAACCCGCCTCGTCTTATTTATTTATTTATTTACCTGCCCACCAGAATGTAATGTGACACGTTTATGGATCCAAAACGTGGCATGTACTACAACCTTGGATTTACAACTTTTAAGCGTGTGCATTCCATTATGGATGAGTCTCAACTCCTGGTAATATTGATATTCGGACAGGCAGGGAAACTAAATCTGAAAGCTGAAATCTTTGTTCACCTTAACCTTAAAGACAAACGCGTACTGAAACTCCCCACGAGGATGACATTGGCACTGTCCATGTATGAATTCAATATTGGTGCTGTGTAAATTTAAATGACATTGACAAGGAATACGTCCATTAGAGCCAATTGCACTGTTCTTCCTAGATTTTTAACTGGTAGCTTGAAAGGCATGTCACATCACATTTGCAGTGTTATGGGTTTTTAAACACTGAAAGAGAAATCTATTTCTGCAAAGCTCTGGTTGTATAGACTTTCAAACTTGGCTTTCTAATCAGTGTATAATCAGAGAGGAAGGCAAAAGGCTGGTGTTGCTTCCTAGCAATATTTCTGCTGTGTCCATGGAAACTGTGTGAAACGTGGCGATGGTCAATTTGCTAGAACGGCACACATGGAGAGCAGTATGCTTTGAGTCTTGACGTCTGTGTCAGCTTATGGTTTCCTGGTATCCTTCTTGGAACTCTTTCACTTGACTGTTTTGCCAGTCAAGTGAAAGAGTGATTTTTTAGTGGTGCGATTATTGGCAATATGTCCAATTCTTGTAACTTAATTAAAAGATAACTCTAGTACTTTTAAACATAGTCTATTTTTACATATTTTGGGTTCAAAATCACAATATATTTTGGAAGTCCTAGCCTAATCGCCAGCACCCGTGAGGCTAAGAATGAGTTACAGTGACTGTAATCTAACTGCCATAGTATCTGTCAAAATACGTCCACTTGTTTTTGCACTAGATACCACAAAGATCCTTTTTTTTTGTTTGACTAGAAACAACTTTTATATCGCTCTGTCCAAAGCCACCAGACTCCATTGACGAAAATAGCAATTTTTTGTTGGTCTACCACTGCCGTGATCGGTTAGTTTGTGTAATATGTTGTTTTAAGTTCAGTTAGTTCAGGTGCAACTAACACGTTAAAACCTTAGAGTCACAGCAAGTACACTAGCAACTCCCTGTAAGGTAAAATTACTGTTTTTGTTAATGGAGTCTGGTGTCTCTGAAGCGAGCCATATAATGGCTATTTCTGGTTAAAAAACATCTTGTCACAAGCATCTTACAGGTGTGTCTCTATAGTCTGTGCAGTGGCCCTGGAGGATTACATTACAATGTCTTTCATGGTGTTGAATACCCAACCACATTTCAGATGTTTTGCAAATAAGGGTCAAGATCAGATATTAAACTTTTTACTCTCTCATTTGATTTGAAGCAGGTTCATTTGATCCAGTTTCATTAGATGTTGTTTTTGTAGACATTCTATACCTAATCCTGATTAGTACAACACAGTGAGATGTTTTTCTTTCTTTGGGTTTTGACCACATAAGAATCAAAGCAGTTTCAAACCTGATATTATGTGAAATTACAGTGCTGGAACCATTTCTGCTAAAGAGAGAAAAAGTACAGTGATGAATGACTCTATGCTGTTGAGAGAGAATATGTTAAAGTTACATGAAGTGGAACTTGTGAATGCATGGGTATTCACAGGGCCCACCAGCCTTTGGCTACTATTTTCATGGTTTTGCTTGTGCAAAATGGACTGCAATGTTTCTCTTATTCCCAAATAATTTAAAGCCAGAGACCAAAACAGAGGAAAAAGCAGAGTAAATATTGTGAGTTACATTCTTCAGGTTGGTTTGCATCTGCTGGGTGCATAAATAAGCAATAATTTCTTGACATCTTTGCCATATTTGATAATACGTGTCACTGATATGCAGTTATTTATTTTAAGATTTAAAGACAGATCCGAAGATTAATTGAGAGAAGCTTACTCTTACTACATTTTTAAAGCAAATGTTTATAAGGATATTTGAGCAATAATTTGTCAAAGTGAACACTAATATGTTTATCTAGGCCAATTGAGACAAAAAGTACACTGGACATCTGTCTTTTACGCTGTCTACAACCTATTTCATGGTATTTTATGATCTCTGCGGAAACCATTACCATTTGTCAGTTCTACAATTGTGGACAATTTATTGTTGTTTGTGGTTTGAAGAGGTTGCTGAGAATCGCTTCCCTTTGGAGACCTCTGGATGATGAAAAAGCTCTTCATCTATTTATCACAGGCTTAGGACTCAAGCTGCACTGTAACAATGTCAGTTTTAGCGCTCGGTGGCCCGGATCCCGATGCGTTTCAGCACAGCTGGCCACAGTTTCCTCCCTGAAAACGTTCCCTTCCTGAACACCTGTGTTTCTAATTCTTTGTCCACATTCACCGCTGCTAGGACAGCTTCCAGCTGGATGAGACTGAAACAGACCAGATGTTTGCATCTAATAACAGCGACGTTTTTTTTTTTTTTATTTGAATGGCAAGAGGATTCTGATGAAAGCATGAATTTGCATATGAGCACAATCATATGTATTACACGTTGATGCAACATTTAGCTGTCGTGTGGTTGGGTTTTTTTTGCTGTATAAACTGTCACTTCTCCTTTATTGTCTCAGGGAAGTAGAAATCATTCCCTATGACTATGTTGTCAAAAATAAAAAGGTAATCTATCCCTAGAAAATGAAGGATTTCTGCGACACATCATGAAGCATTTGAATAAACAGCTGTGCTCAGGATATTAAAAGTAAATCAGTGCTGCATGTTCTACAGGCACCCTGAAGGACATCTGGCTGTTTAGCCTCTGCAAGGCGATGATCCACCCATGCAAAGATGTAACCACATTAGAATTCTGTACTATCCCTGTTGGAGGTTGCTTGGCTGGAGTCTGAGGTAAGAGCTAATGCAGAGCAATGACCCTGGGTCCACTGAGCCTTGTTGAACAATGACAATGACTGTAAGGGCGCGGGAGGCCTGGGATGACAGGAAAAAAAACAAAGAAGAAACATCTGGTTTAGCACATCCTCCACTGTTAAGAGTGCGCTCCGCTAAAAATAGGTGAATTAATAAATCCCACCACGTGGAGACTTGCCAAAGCTGAACAGACCCATTAGGGCCAGTAAGTGGGGCGCAAACATTCATGAAAAGGAGTTATTTAGTTTAAGACATTTCTAAAGACTTTGGTGGTAGAGCTTACCAAAAAAAGAGAAATGTTCCAGTTTTCAAAGAGCCTGGATGACAATCTTTACAAGAGCACGGAAAATTCTCACTGCCTGAAAACATGAAAATAACTGCAAAGCCATCACAATAGCGTCTGAGCTTAGTCGACTGTGTGAAGAAATAAGCAGGCCAATCAGTAATCACTAGCCCTGCCAGGGACCATTTCTATTTCTACAGTATGTGTCCAAAAGAGATAAAACTGCAAAGCACCGTATATCACAAACAGATGTTTGGGGCTGAACCCTTAATATCCCACAAATGCTAAGAAAGAGAACTGCACAGGACTCACAGGTTTAATATCCTCAGCTTACTTTGGGATAACTGAGTGTAATTTAAAAAAGAATAATCACTGTTATTCATTTTCCCTGACAAATCTCACCCAATCGAGACTACGGTTTTCACAAAGATCTGTTTGTTTCCTGCAGTCCCTGCTCGCTCCATCATCAGTGGGCATGACTAGTCCTCACACAGCCTCTTCAAATATAACTGGCAGGCAATCAGAGCACTCAATCAGCATGATTGATTGCAAATGTTTGTTGCATAAACTTGTTTATCCAGATCCTTCTTTCTTGTTAACTCAAGAAACCCTCCATTAATCACTGACAGAGACAATGAGACACGGGGCTGTGAATCAAAAGAGGATTTTTCATTTTCACTCACGTTTGTTTGAGGGGATCACTGGAGACTTACGAGTCAAGTGAGAAGATGTAGCGATTGTCACTTTGTTGGTGGTCTTGAACTAAAGGTCTTAAACTTGGGACATAACTTAAGAGACCTCACATTAAGAAGTCCTACACTGCAGTGGAATTTCATTAAAGTTTAATCTGACAGAGGGCTAAAGTACGATGAGGAAGAGCACAGGAGTTAAGAGAAACTTCATCGGGAATGAAAAGAAAAGTGGTGGGAAAGACGTTGGAGAGAGAGAGCCCTCTCTGCTAAAGCCCTACTTCAGAGCTTATCCAAACTGACAGAGGAGAAATGGACCTGGGGACAAAGTTTCTCCCAGCCACATCCAACATCCTGTTGTAAAATCCCATGAATGTGACCTGAAATGCTCTATGCACACGTGGCAGGTTCGGGGACCCCATCATCAATCTGCCGCCACCTAGATGTCTTCTTTTAAGCAATGAGGAGCCATACGGCAACAAATATAGCAGCATTTCTAATGTTCATATTACTGATGCCATTAAATCAATAAGTCCTGTTTAATAAGAGTTTTACCCAGCAGCACCTCATCAGTCCCCTTCTACTAAAATGAGCAAACCCTGCTTTACTGTCCCTCAAAGGATTTTGTTGGCGTTCCTTTATATGCTCCCTCTATTGGCAACGAACCCCATGAAAGGACCAAAACCAACAATGCTTTAGTCCATCAAAACTTCCCTACACCGTCTGTGGCACTAAGCCCAAGGCCCTCTAGTCTGACCGAACCTGGCACTTCATTTTCATTTTCCAAGGTACGTTACCGATGGGCGCAGTCCAAAATGCCTCTGGAAGCAGCAGCATAGACCTACAACCAATCAGAGCAACGAAATGTGTGTCGTAGAGCATAGCATTAATACAATTTTTACCAAATCCTGTCCGAAATGCAGCAAACACATCCTTCTTATCAGCTATAGCAAATAAAACTATAGCTCACAGATTCATATTGCTCCCAGGCTAACTGGTTCCTATTAAGGATATATAGAAATAATAAAATATATACAATAAAGAATATATATTCCCTTTCAGTAATCATTAGTCATACAGGTGTAAATAGTGCATTTGTTAGGCTCTATTTTCAGCCACAGATTACACATTTTATGCACTAATGAATACTTAAGACTTGAAGAATATGTGTGCTGAATTGACTGATATTAATTGTGAAGACAGAGCATGTCTCTCAGTGCTGCAGTGTGGCTCATTCACGACAACAATGGAGGTCTGTGGCACACAGGAATAAGCTAGATGTTCATTTTCATTATCAGCTTTTTTTGATAACAGGGAAAATGTAGAATATCACCCTGATAACTGTGAATAATCTACAGTGAACTATTTCCATTGCGCAGAGAAATAAGTAGGCCTGGGCTTTGTCTACACAGGCAACAGGCTACTTAGCAGGATCAATAAAGTGTTGGATTATAATAGCCAGCCTTATCCTTTAACACACAGATACTGATATAGTGCTTTTAAAGTAAACTGGTGATCAATAACTGCTTAGTGACCTAAAAATCCCCCCCAGATTGAATACAATACCATATAATCAAATCCAACCCTCTGCAGTTCATGCAGGGATCTTTCTCACTGAGTCTGACACAAGTTAATGGGTTGAAACGCAGTAGTGTAGTTTCATGACAAAGTCCACTTCATATATCCAACACACCTCTTGCAGAACAGTGAGGCAGGACTTCCTGGACTTCTTGGACTTCTTGGACAGCTCTTATGCTAACAAACAAACCAAAGCAACTCTCACCTTCTACATGCTAGCCTGTCAGTGACAGCCCACCTTGTCAGGTGTGTTCACTGACTAAGCTAGCTCCCTGCACCGGACCCCACTTCACCCTGGACCAGTTTCTGCTCTGGGACCATTACAACTCTGCTACCAAAGGATTCATTACTGCCAAAGATCCCAGACACAGCGCTGAGAGTCGTTTCCTCCCTCCAGCAGGGTAAGTTCATGCTGCTAATGCTAACACGGTTGGTTAGCCGGGGATGCTAACAACAGTTTATTCTCTCCGAGCTGCTAACTCCTGCTTTAATGTTGCTGCCATGTTTGTGTCAAGTCGTTTCTTTTGGCTCGCTGTACTTGAGGGCAGTGTTTATTAGCCATAGTCTTGTAAACATGCATGCTGTTTTTACACAATTTCTATTATTCCTGTTTTGACTGAATGGGAAACTCAAGCCTGGCTTATCATCATAGTGACATTTTCTCCACCTGCTTCTTACTCAGCTAGCAAAGTATTACAGAAATATTCAAACTAAAGCAAGGGTTAAGGTGACAGTTTGCTCTACTATATCATAATTTAATAAGCTGAGCTGCTGTTGTGTGGCTTACACTCCGCCCTGCTTCACTCAGCCTTAAGCTTGTTGCCAGTGAGGCCTGCTAGCAGCCATTTAATGTTAATAAGTTGTGCAGCAAGATGCCACAAGTCTTAGCATGTGAGATTTGTCCATGTCACTTTACTGGATGGTTCCCTCACCCCTCATGGGTGGAGGAGTTTTGTTCGGGGGGACACTGAGGCCAGTTTGCCCATTCTGCACATTCAAGGTGCTCTCCTTATATTTCTCTCACAGCATAGGGTGACCTTTGCTCCTCCTGTCTGGCTCTTTTGCAAACCCTTTGCTGCACACTACACCCACCTGCTACTATTGCCATAGCTTCTGCGGCTCACATAGCCTTTCACGGGCTCCCTCACTCCCCCGTCTTCGCCGTGCTGAGCTCGGCGTATCCTTGTGGGAAGTGATGAGGTCAAAACCAAGACGTCAGATATCACCCCTGTATTACCATTATGAATCTGTTCCACATGAGTTGCTCGGCTGAATTATTCTTTTGTCCAACAGGCAGCTAGAATAGTGCCAGCATGTGAAAGAAGCGCTGTAATTTCCCATGACAACAAGTTGTATTTTTGGGGGATATCAAAGCCACAATTCAGCACAGATGCAAAACAAAGGGATTTGAAATAGTGGATAGTGGGATCGTAGGATAAGCGTGTGCTTCAGAGAGAGTCTCTGCAGTTTTCTCAGCAGCAGCAGTTGTCCAGTTTCCAGTCAGTCCCTGTATTCTGATACAGCGCAGACTAGGATGAAAGCAGCTTTGGTTTTATTTGTGAATTCCAAGGAAATTGAAGTTAGTTGGAACGGCTTGTTGAAGCTGAACCCCTTCAGCCAGCCAGATGGACCGTCCAACTCCAAACAAAATATGCAAATGATTTGAAGTCACTTTTCCCCCCCCCCAGTCACATTGTCTTGATTTCGGCGAGAAGGAAGTAGTCAAAGCTGCTGGCATTTTGAGACTTCACAGTGAGAGAAAACAGCCACAAGGAGAACAGGATTCTGTATTGTTCAATAAATATGTATTGTTCAATAAATTGCTCTTAATTATGAGAGGAGGTTTTCCTGTGGTATTTGGAGCAGTTTGTGTTGATGTGAAGGTTTGGGGCTGCCAGAAAAGAGAGACGTGACTACTGACAGGTTGATTTAATTCATTTACTCTCTCCTTTTCTTGCTTAAAACCCTAAAGCTTTTGTGTTTAAGGCAGACCAGATCATCTGGATACTGATGATGCTGGAGCGAGGTTATCATTTTTGCTGCTGTCATAACTTATTCAAGTAATAGTGTTGCATCTGTGTATTGGTGAGTATTGTCTGCCCTCTGGTGTAGAGAAAGGGGATGTTCCAACTTCACCACGTAGAATATTTCATGTCAAAGCATCATATTTCCTTAATTAAAAATGTTCAGCGCTGCTCGACTGTTTTTAAACACATGAAACTGACGATTTGTTAAATTTTACCTCTGGGTGGCTGTTTCTCTGTGTAAGGTGGCGAAAGGTCTTTGTTTCAATTTGTAAATGAATTTTCTGTGTTTAGCAGTCACAAATCCTATCAAATATCTTAATTCAGCTTCTCACTAATTGGTAATTATTCAGTTTGCGACAGCCTTTCAACAGAAGGAGAGGATTTCATAACGAAGGCTTGATCAGAGTAGTTGCATGGCTGCCTTTCAGCTAAATCACTCACTTTGCTTCAGTCAGTCAGAAAAAATCATTCATCATTTAGATTTCTTTTAATCTCCTTTAATATCCAAATGTAGTATACATCACTGAAGTTTGCATTTGAAGGCAGCATTTGGTGTCTGTATTTTTAGTCTTTGCTCTGCTACTATGTGTTTCAATAGCAGGTGAGTTGGATGGGCCCAGTTTTAAGATTGCAATTACATGTACTTTCCAGTAGAGGGTGGTGTTGTTTCACTACACCATTGTTTCCTGATCACAGACCACTCAGCTTGGTCACTATGTGCAGTAAATATCAGGAGACATTGAGTTATGATCAAGGCACAATGTAAGGCTTTCATCTGTTTGGATGTTCTCCAGCTGTGTTGAGCAAAAAGGACGACAACTACTACAGTGGGTCTCATCTTTTCAGGTCCGCCAGACGCATCTTTTAATTAATCAGACCAAACTTAAAGAGATAACACAGGACTCCGTTTTAATATCTTTGAATTCACTATTTAATTTTGTACATCTGGCCACAAGAAAACAAACAAACAAAAAGAAATAAAAACAATCAAGACCTGCCAACATCTCTTTCTCTCTTGTACTCATTCACACACATACAGACACACACATCACATGATCACCACACTCTCTTGTGCTATTATCCGTCTTTGATTCATCTCTGCTTTTATAACTTATAGAATAATTTAAATTAAAAAAAAAAAGAAAAGAAAAACACGTTGATTTTCATGGGCACTTGAGAGAGATGAAACTCAAACGAAGGGGCTGGCTGACGCATCAGTGGTTTTTTTTTTTTTTTTTTACTGAAGTAAAGGGGAAGGTGGGTTGTTCAGAGCTAAGAGTTATTCTCCCAGAGGAAGGAGTCATTCCGCAGCACTTTGGCCAATTTCTCATTGAATGGCATGTAGAAATCCCGCAGGATCTCTTTAGTGATGGCCAGCATGGGTCCCAGGTTTTTGTCAGCCGGCCTCCTGGTGTTTGATGCAGGACTTCTTGTGATCTCTGACTCTATTTGTTTCGTCAGCGGCCCTGTAAAACACACACAAACGCTTCTTTCACATCCCTTCTTTCTGGGCCACTTCAGATTTTGCCGCAGTGCTAAACAAATGGAACAAAATAGAGCAAAGGACTTTGAAATGCCACTGTGTGTCAGCAGTGCTCTGAGCAGAAGAATTGACGCCCTGGGAGGTAATCGCACCTTGGCTGGTGTTGGCAGCTCTTTGAAGAGCTAAGTCTGAGCTCTGGGGCAATTAAACTGTGGGATCAACCAGTGAGACAGAAGTAAGAGGGCTTCCAGACTACAAGGAAAGTCTGTATTTGACTGTCGCACATATACACTGGTTTGACACTACACACTGACACTGTACACTAACAGCAAGCTGTATATTCAAAGGAAAGGTTGGCACCTTTGATACTGAAAGTATGGAAGGTGTAACAAATTTCTGAGCCGTATCTGAATGAAATTTAATTTTCTTTTCTAAGCTAGTGTCCTGGATGCGACTTAAGCACTTCAAAATCAACAAAATTTTCTAATGCAATACATGCAAAGCTCTTTGTTGACATGGTAGACGGCAGCAGAAAAACCCTCATTATCCCCTGTGTGCACTTAAAACTCTACATGCACCGCAGACTGCAAGTCAAAGCATTCAGCCGTCACTGGACCTCAGGGTGGGCCGTGTGACATTCTGCTGTTTTTTTCCTGACTCATTTTCCCTCATCTAGCGATGGAGAATGGGTTAGACTTGGGTGTCTGTCTCCTGCTTGACTGACATTGTCCATGGAATTATTTAGGAACATATATTACAAGTGCTTAAAACTAATGCTAACTGTGTCCTGGGTTATAAGCAACAGGCCTTTTTTTAATAATGATTTTTAGCATTGTTGTCCAGAGGCTGCACTGAGGACGTAATGTTAACTTTAGGTGCAGCAACCGCTGTGCTAAAGTGGTCAAACAGTGGTCTTATGTGTAAGTGTTTCAGCAGGTTGCTGGTGTAACCCCCTTTTACATATAACTAGCTTTTTACATGTGAAATCTGCATTTTTATTAGATTTAGCAAAGCGAGTCAATACTCAAATGTTTTGCCCTGTAAGCCAAGAGCACAGAATGTAAAGGTGCAGTTACAGCAACGTCAAACGTAATCGGCCGCCTGACAGCAGCAGCTTTGTCAACATTATTGACTGGTCTGGAATTTGAAAATGTCAAATGTGTTGCAATGAATGCATGTTAAATAAATACTGACAGCAGCACCATTTGTCCAAGAGCTTATCAATATTTCCTTACTGACCTGACTGATCGGGAACCAGTACCAATATAGTACTGGTTCTCAATGCCCAGCTGTGACTGGTTAGTTATATTGCTGTCATGCCACAAAAATATTTTTCATTTCCAGTTGCAAGTAGAAATACAAGTTTTGTTTTGTTTTTTACCTTTTGGGAATCAGTGACTGTTGTCGACTTTGGCCAACAATTTCTCTATTTTACTTTCTCAAATCTCACTGTGTTAAAACTGTGTGGGACTACACATCAGTTCCTAAGAACAAGTTGAGCTTTTCATACACCAGCATCCTGTATAGGCTTATGCAAATTTTAATCATGTCATTGTCCTGAATTTTTAACATGGATAATGGCTGATATGGAATATGTTTAACCAGGACCCCTTTCAGATAGTTGCATTCCTATTGCTAATAATCACAGTGACATTAATTTCAAATTTCAGCTCCCTAATTGTCTTCAGTGATCTGTTTTGTATTGTATTGATCTGAGTCCTCAGAGGAAATGATTAGTTAGAAGGTCACACGTTGGGATGTTTTGCTTACTCACCCAGGTTAAGGAAATCAAAGACTTTGTGCATCGTGTATTTCCTATTAGAGGCATGGTCTTCCAACCTCAGGACCAGAATCTGTTCCCTGCTGAAGACGGTCAGCCAGTCTATTAAGTACACAATGTACACGCCGACTTGCAATCTGACCTGAGGACACAAAACAGGAGAATCGATTTGAGATAACCGAACCCCATCCAAGAAACATGCTCCTCGGCGGAGGGGCACGGCAGTGCATGCATGGTTAAACATCTTTAAGGTAATGAATGGGGGAGGGAGGGGAGGAAATTCCACTAGCTTTCTCTTTCATCTCTCCCATGCATTCTGCTGGGTGATGCTAGGCACCGTGGGCATGTGAATATATGCTGGTCTCATGTGGAGTTGAGGTAGTTTCCTCTAGAATCAGAAACATGCATCACCACCTGCCAGTGGACCAGATACTCAATTACACTCCACTACATGATGTTGTTATTTTGTTTCACCCCATTGTTGTAGCCCATGAATCATTTGCTGGCTCTTGTTTCTTAAATGTGAGGATCTGTTGCTTTTGTCTATTTTGTGTCACTGTAAATTGAATATTTATGGAGCAATATGAAAATGTCAGTTTGGGCTCTGAGAATTTGTGAAGGGCGTTTTAACAAAAAATGTAGAGAATTCATTAAAAGCAATCCTAAATAAATGAATTAGCCAGTGATCTTTTGTGAGAATACACCAGTGCATTTGGAGGTCACCTAATTGTAGAAATGGATTTTTTGATTCCCATATGACAGTTCATTGCAGAAAGGAATTATCTCGGTGTCCTTTTGCCTCTTTAGCGAAACTGAAAGGCCATTCAGAAATGATTACAAGGCAGGCCAGCAACTCTTTCTTTGTTAAATCAATTTGGAACAACAGTGAAGGCCAATCATGTTCTCATACTGGTGTTTATTCGTCTTTTCTCCCCAGACTCTAATCTGGGCTCTAAAACTTTTATCGAGGAGCCACAGACATGAGAGACCGCTGTAAGGACAGCTGTAATGCTTTTCACATGGTCTAATAACTCTGAGGAGATATTAGTGGATGGACAATTAGGCTAGCGGCAGAGAGTGAGCATGCTCCCAGTGGGCCATAAAGCTTGTCTGTGGCAGTTGGAGAGGAGGACCACTGAATATAAGGCAGCCTGGAAGGGGAGCCAAAAGAGGGCGGGCCACTGTCCTCCTCCCCCCTCAGCCCCAGGGCACTGTGGGAAAAGCTGGCCTGGGGCCCAACACTGGGGCCCTGCACTGGCTGACACTAAGTCTGTTTTGTGAGTGAGAAGAAAGTTCACACCAGTGGTAAACTAGGTTTCCTTGTACAAAGAAAGGCTCTGGATACTCTGGTCGGTGGTTCAACAGTGTTGCCAATCCCTTTCATAAAGTCTGTCCAGCAAGCTTTAGCGTGTGCTAATGAAGTGTGGATTTCACTCCATCTGTCTTTTTCATTCCTTTTCTATTTCTTTCTTCCCACCAGCTAAAACGCTGGTCAGTGATGTCCGGTGTTCTGCAGGGCTGCGAGACAAAAGCTGGAGGGAGGGTACACTCACTGGCATGGCATTGTTGACAGTAGTGTTGTACACACAGGAGCGCATTGTGTACTCTGTAAGGCACCCCTCGAATAACTGCAGCGACTCCGACACCTTCTCGTGGAAATCCTCCGCAGATTTATTGGCAATGCCAAAGTAAAGGTAGTCAGAGTAGAGCCTGCAAGACGACAGAGATTCCCTGTGAATACTTATGAACATGAGGTAGACAATACAATTTCACTTTTGTAACGGTACATATGATTCATTGTTTTTCATTTGTTTTAAAGATTTGAACCAGTACCCTATTTTTTTCTTTTTCATTAAAAAGCTGCATTTCCGGCAGCCACACAGGCACCTATCAATGTAGTTTACTGTGAACAAGTCACTACTGCAACGTCGACAGATTAGAGAGTACTTCCAGGAGTACATAGTGAAGACAAAAGTTGGGAGGAATTTTTGTCAGTGACATGTTTTTAAAATGGGAGATGAAAATCAAAAATAACACATAAGATAACCCATTTGTTTGAGGATGAGATGGAGTCTCCCAACCTATTGTCCGAGTAGCTAAATCGGGTGGCTAACCAACAAACAGAACTGGTTGGACTACGTAAGCTTTCTCCTTGTTAAGTCACTTAACAAGGAGACAAAAAAGGAAAAAAATTGGAACGAAGTGTTGGCAATCTGGAGAAAAATTCTCGCATGGATGATTTGATAGTAGGCGTACTTGAGACCAGACATTGAACCTATGCCAGGGCTGCTGCCAGAGGACACTCCACCAAGTGAATTACTTTCTTTGGAAGAGAACCAATGTGATTTCGGCTCGCCATACACTTCCTTGGAAGGACAGTAAACCAATGAACATCTAACTAAAAAGAACGCTGACAGTGGCCAGGCAGGCACTCCTTCTTAAAAAGCAAGACAAAATACAAGCATCGTGGACGGAGAGACAGAGACCGAACAGTATCAACCACAATGGCACTAATAGGTATTCTCCCCGTGTGATCAGTTTCCATAGAACTGAATGAACAATATTCCAAAACGGTGGACATTAAAATCGCCTTATGATAGGTTTTAATAGATTGCTATATTATATTGAAGAATAATTTAATAGAAGTGTGAATATGAATGGAGTAATATCAATAATATATTTCAATAATATATTCTAACAGTAGGGCAAAAGCAATTATAGAGCGCATGTTCAAACTATCACTGAACTAAAAATCAGTTTAAACAGAATGCCTCGCAGGTTTTTAGCAGTAGGTTCTCCACCCCTCTGACACAGGCATCATAATGAAACCTGTGTGGCAGCCAGACTGAGTAAAAGGCAACACGTCTTTAGTTTGCTAGAAACGGAGAAAGTATCTGTGCAGTGTAAACACCTGAGGTGCATCATTACTAGCATTTCAGTTCAGATACGCAGCGAAACCGACAGCACTCCCACCTTTCCACCGGGTCCCTGAGCATGATGATGAAGCGGGCATCAGGCTGCAGGGCATGGACGAAGTCCTGGATGAGGAAGGGAGGCTCTCCTTCTGTGGTGTTGTCATAGAAATACACCCAGGCGTTGTTATCCCACATGGTGGACGCGCTGGCTTCTCCTGCAAAACACACACACAGTTGTTCGAATAGGATCATGCACACAGACAATTATGCAGTAATGCAGAGTGAAAACAAAACACACATGTACACATTTACATGACATTGGTTTTCTCACTCTATGGTGTTGCATTTGATGTGTGTAGTTGAATACATGCAACGTTCTGTTTTCATAGATTTACATCAAATTGACAATTTGATTGACAGAAAATCTGACAAAATTTATTGAGCAACTATTTTCGATAATTGATTAATCATCTCATATTTCAAGCTATGGCCAAGAATATTTCTTGGTTGTAGCTTCTCAAATGTGAGAATGTCCTTCTTTTCTGTTTGTATTATGTTGTCATGCATTGAATATCTTTGGGTTTTGAACTGTTGATTAGACCAAACATATTGAAGATATCATCTTGGGCTATTGTGACTGATATTTTTACTATGTTTTGATATTTTCTGGACTGCAAAATGAATTAATTAATAGATCAAGTCAGTAAAATAAATAATTGCTCATGATCAAACTGTAGCTAGCTAGTTTCCAATTGCATTTTATGGCTTCATGATCCAAAGTCCTTCAAAGTATGTAAGAAAACAACAAATGGTGAAGCTGCTCACTGTTATTTTTAAGATCCAATATCCTCGTGTTTTGTTTTATTGTTTAATCTCCTTTTCACCAGTTTTCAAAAATAATCAAAACAAACAAATACATCCCCCAACTTCTTTCCTCCAGAATAACATAATGGGCCTCAAATATGTGGAAGTTTGTTTTAACTTCATATTGCCTCTGAGTCAAGACTGGAACAGGCACAGCATGTCAGCAACACATGTGCAACAAGGCAATAAAACGAAATATTCTAAAGCAAGTGCACAAACAAAAGAAGCAAGAGTAATTGCATCTCCAGCTGTGAGAGAAATTGTGGAATGACTGCAAACCACACAGTGGCAGTACTGGTGCTCGTAACGAGTCAGAGGGCGCCGTTTCTCAAACAGTTTGAGAGCAGAAACTTTATCAGGCGGTGCCGAGAAATGATATCCAGGATTCATTAGGCTGTCTGTGCCTTCATTATCCTCTTATCTGTGAAGTGAAGCTGTGATGTATTTGGAGAGAACACAACATGAGCCTTATCTGCTTCCCTTCCTCAGAGAAAGGGATGATAGCCAGGACCTATTTTCTGTGATGACAACGGTGAGAGTGAAACAGGATCGCTGCTAATGCTGTTCTGCCTAAAATGATACACACTGTGATCAAGTCTATCCAAAGGTCTAAGTGTCCATTAAAAGGGCTTATTTTGCTCCACGGGTAGAGGCCGTAATAGGGCAAACAAATGGTGGAGCCAGACCGGCGTGCCTCTGGTGTTGGCCGGTGGTTGAAGAGAGTCAGAAGCCCAAGATCCTGGCCACAGGCCTGCACCTTGCTGGGCTCTCCCAGGGCATGGTGTGAATACTGAGTGGGCTTTGGCACACTCCCCCCCTCTTACAAGGATTATTTATTTAAAGAGGGAAACAAAACAGGGCAGCATGCTAAGCTACACTCAATGCGCCAACTCAGTCCAGTGTGAAAAGGCTATTGTTGAAAACTTAAATCAGTTTTTCTTCGCAGCTGAGCAGTTCTTTGAGATCATGTTTAGACGGGAAAAGACAGAGACAGATGGAAGCAGAGGCGCTGGGAGCAGGATATGCAGATAGAGGACGGAGGTTTGTAAAACTCCTCCACCCCACTGCGGATATTATTGCTGTCCCGACACAAAAAGAACAATGATTCCTTTCTGCGACACTTCAGTGAAGTGGCTAAGTGAAGCAGAAGGAAGTCCAGTATTATTAAGCTGTTAGAGAGGCTCGCTTTAGGGCTGAGTCACCGGCTCTCTTAAAAATCACAGTCGCCCGCTGGAGTGAGAGTGGCTGCTACAGATCAGCTGGGTGTTTCAGCCTCTCTACCTGCTGCTCTGATAGCAGCTTTGTAATATTGGAGGTGAGATTACAAGCGAAGTCCCAGGCAAGTGTCAGGTCACTCCACGGCAAACGCTATTGGCTGCAGCCTGACACGGGCACAGAGTACCATCAGTCCATGTCCCCCACACAGATCAGAGCGCTGATACATGACCTCAGCAACTTATATAATACAGCAGAGTTAAACTAGAAAACGAGAGTCAGACTAGAAGTAGGGTTCAGGGTTAGATTGTGGACAAAATACAGCAAAGCAGAGTAAAGAAAGGATCGGCATTGTCGGCATCCTGTCCTGTGGCTTTCACACTTGCACTAATATCAGTGTATTAGGACTTTAAGCTTATCCTCTGCACCAGCTTTTGGTCACCATATGGAAAGTAAACTGCATGGATTTGATACTAACATGCTTACCTGGATACAAGTGAAATAGTTAATTGGTGAGGAACAATTTAAACTGAATGCAATTATTCTTAATTGTTATTAGAGGTTATCATACAGTATTTACCATTCCTGACAACAGATTGTCGTTTTCACTTACCTATGATAATGTTCGGCTGACTGGGGCTTCCACTGGCATTTGCTGTGAGGTTGCCCTGGATTTGGTAAGCAGCCTGATCGAACAAGTCCAGGTAGTCTTCCACTGGGTATCGATCATGGAAGCCCTCACTCAGACGGATGATACCTGGTGGGGGAGGAAGACGAGGATAGTCGGTAAACTTTGTTAGCACGTGTTGTGTATTGTAGATAGTAGAGACAAGCTAATGTGTTTCTCTTTATGACGCAACAGATATTTAGATCAGACATGGTTTGGGTGGGAATCTGCATCATTGAGATGGGTGTGTGTGTATGATTTTAATTCCTTCCTGCCCTCTCCCCACCATGTGTTTCTGTGATCACATTTAATCAGGTCATTAGGGCTTCTGTGTTGTCCTGACTGAAGGGTGACCTAATAAAATCCAACTTCAGATCCAATCCAAATTCAGCAGGGAATACTGTCACCGCTCAGTTTTCAGTGTTTCCGATTGAGGCCCAAAGTCAAGTTAATGCTTTAAAAAGTAGGACTAGCATATGCGTTTTCCATTTGCGCTGCTGTGGTCTGCAGCATCATTACAATTTACTTGGTAATTGTGGAGATTCAGAGTATCCATGCAGCATAAGGCTAATAATGGAGCTCCAGGCGTCTGCTGCTTTCTGTGACGCTTTGATGATGTCGCAGTAAAACACCTTTCTCTAGTTAGCAGGAAAACGTTATTAGAAAACTCTAGTAACCTCTCCAAACACCCAGCCTGCATCATTATTAAGCCTTAATAGTGGCTCTTGTATGAGGTGTGATGGCGCTGATGTGCCTTGCTGCGGGGCTTTTTCTTTTTTTTCATCCCGTATGAATGAAGCACCACGTAATTGTGATAGCCCATGTTGCTTGATGGGGAACTGTATACAGCAGGCACATCTGATTTAAAATTCAAACTGCTCCTCTTAGAGAGTCGTGTGGCGTGGATCTCATCAAATCACCTTTTCCCTGCATGAGTTGAGGAATGAAATAAATAAATACAAAACAAGACTATTTGAATTCAGAGTGTCCTCAAAGGATGTCTTAAGAGAAAAGTGCTGATTACCGTGCACAGCTCTGAGTGCGACACTTGAAGGGATAGAGAGGGAGAGAAAGAAAGAAAGTGGCAGCAAAGATGAAAGGATGAGGAGTGGAGGGGGGCAGCAATAACTGAGGGTCCTATGTCCTTGGGATACAGCAGCATTTGCTGCTACGCAACATCACAGGCAGCAGAAAACACAAGCGCGAAGCAGACAAATTAAGGCAAACAACTCATCCACGTCCCACTGCTTTATGAGGTTCAAATAATTATCAACTCAAACTGAACACAACACAGTAAATAAGTTTTGCATGCAGGCTGATCAATCCGCCACTCACAGGTTTTGTGAGTCTCAGAGGGATTAGGGGCATAGTCAGCAATTGGATAAACTTCAAAAGGATCGCTTTGACTGCGACAGTTAAGCCTCCTTTGATATTTGTGGTGAGAAATTTTGGTGAAATTTTCGAAAAATGTTGCCAAAACTGTATATAGCTCCATCAACAAGTATGATGCCAAAACCCAGGGTGGAATTATTAAAATCATTAGGTAATTTTTAGACCGATAGCTCCAGGCAAAACAAAATGTATCAGTCATTGCTGAGCAGAAGAATAGCTGGTACAAAATCACCATTAAGAAAATTCCTCATGCTGTGCTGATGAGATAGTGCAGCTGCTGTACTTAAAGGAGAATTATGAGATTATCCACACACTGTATGTACGTCTTTCAGCTCGGTATAAAGTCATTATCTAATCTGCTTTCCATTTTGTAATCACAGCTGACTTTGAACAGATCGGTGCCCCACAGTTTAACTGCTGCTCTTCACTTTTTTTTTTTTTTTTCCAATCTACTATTTCTTCACAAAAGCAGACACACACTAGTGACACACACACACACTGACTCACACTCCTGATGCCTGCCTCTTGAGCTGCTGAAGATTCTCCATTATTCATGAGTCTTAATGGCTGTTTCAGTCCAAAAAGAAAACAAAAAGAACATGTAGGTATTGAGAATAATGATTTGCCTACTTTTGGGAGCAAAAACAAAGATAAATTTAGAATCTAAGCTTCTTTAAAACAGCAAGCCCCACACTAATATCAACTACATTTGATTTTGAAAAGAAATGTCAAAGGGGAGAACAGATGCTTTTTTTTTTTTTAAGTCATTAGGAGAAAGTCACCAAATCAAACCAATGGAGCGATGCAACAAAGCAATTGCAAGTGAAGTGAGGGTTGGATTTGTTTAACACAGAAGGTTTTCAGTTCACCCAAATACATTCTCACTCCCAGATCTCACATTGGCTTTAATCCCATCTGTGGTGGTTCTTTTATCATGGTGAAAGAAACACATCCACACATTAAGAGCCACCATACCACCAGATGTCTACTCCGAGGCGGCTCTTACCTCTTGACGCACAGTTTGAGGGTTTATCTCTTTGTTTGAGAAAATTACATATTGCCACCTGTTCAAACTCCATGACAACCAACAGTGTAAGCCAGCATTGTGGCAGCGGGTTGTGTGCGTCTAAAACGTGTGGAACTGAGAAAAGCCAGCGATTAGGTGATAATGCATAAACCTCCACCAGCTAAATGGGCAAAAAATCCCCAGAAACCCACGAAAATCCAGAAATATGCCTGCAAGAGTTGTAAAATATGCAACAGCCCCCTCATAAAATGAAACATGCTTTCTAATTAAATGAATGTGTTGCTCTGTTAGGATCACGTCCATGTAGTCCTCTCTGAGCGCCAGTGTCTTTTTTAGTTGCTTCCAATGAGGTGAGATTGTAGGTGATGGCGCCTAGAGAACAAGTGCCACACCCTTTGGTTTGTTCTGGCGGTAGCTGGCCGAGCCTGATGATTTGTGAGACAGGAAAGCCCATTTGTGGCAGCAGATCGGCCGGACACAGAGTATTGCTGGTGAGTGTTGTGCTTTTGTCACCTTACATGTTGTAAACTCATTGTTAGCAGCATAGTCAACCCTCTGTTAGTGTAGTTCTTGGTCCCCCCCCCTTTACCTTCCTACCTACACCTTCTATATGTGTGTTGGTAAGGTTTGCACTGAATTTGGCAAACAGCCCTTTATTCTCTGCCCCTGCAGTCTGGAGACACTTCAGACAGAATTGCAGTTAGATGAGCTGATTAGGGCATTTAAAAATGTAGTGAAGGGTTTAGAGGCAAATTCAATTGGGATTTGTAATTGCTTTTTTTTTTGCTAGATCCATTTCCTCCTGTCTGTCTTTTTAGCCATTTCATTCTGCGAGTTGCCACTGTATGTTTTGTTTTGTGTGTTTTTAAATGTTTGCTTATAGGTTATAAGAAACACTCTTTTGCTGCTATCTTGGCCAGGCCTTCCTCAAAAAAAGAGATCTTGTAATCTCCATTGGACTCACCTGGCTGAATAAAGGTCTAATAATGAGAAATTTGGCGAGTTAACAGAAGGTTGACTACATAGTTTGTGTGTTTTTACACCATTCACGGTGAAAAATAAATGTCACATAAATATAAATAGATAATAAAAGGCAATGAGGCAATACTAGTCTGTCATACAACAGCAGTCAGATTGGTGATATGTTGTCATAGAAACAAAGCCCACGTGCAGCATTTTTTTTTTCCTCTCACTTCACAAGTGCTTCATCCCAGCGACCTGCCAGCGCTTTTTTGCCAGCGCTATATGGACACAGGCCCTCACTCTTTTAAACGAGAGTCTAAAATTCACGGTGCAAACAGAGAGCAGCCAGAAAGCTGTAAAATAAAGTACGAACAGGGAGCTGAAGGAAGGTTAATGCTGGGGAGTGGTGTTGAAAGGAACTAGTGCAACATTAACATTTGATAAACAAGTGCAGGAAACTGTGAGCCCACACGTGTGGGTTCAAAGTGTGCAAGATGGCATCAGACGCTAAATTTTTCACAGGTTCTTTTCAAGTGGTTTCTACCACAGAGACAAATCTGTGTCACAGATGATGTTGATGTACATTTAGTCTAGATCCTTCTGCGTATAGTCCTAGTTGAACTGTTAATGAGCACTGTCACGGCACAAGCTCAACCATCAGTGTATCAAAATGGGGAAGTTGCACTGGTAAAGAGGCTGATGGTGCAAAAGCACACAAGGGGTGGAAAAAGGAAGAGATGATTTGCATTCAAAATGTTGACTGGAGAAGGCAATAAAGGACTTAAATACACCATTAGAGCTGTAAATTTGGGGCTAACAACTCTCAGGTAGAAAATAAACAGTTTAAGTTTATTCTCATGCGCAGGGTCTTGAATATTAATTTCTCTGGTTAATTGCATTGGGAGATTGAACTGTGTGTATCAGCGATACTTAACTCATGTCACATTCAGGGCTTACATCCAGCTATGTTGCACATAAGAACAATGGCAGTTACAGCTTTGGTGTATTGATGTAGATGTAGTTTGACATAATGTTGACACTCAGTATCCACAGGACACCCCCCCCCCCAATTAACTATGGACAGCTATAGAAATTATTGAATTTAGTCACCACAATCCTCACATCTTAACAATACAGTGACAGTAAGAATACTGTAGATAAATTTAATTGTGCTCATGAAACAGACAGGCCTGCCTTTGAGGCTGAGACCCCTTCAAACGTCTGTCACCGAGTGCTTTTCTGAAACCCCCTGAGGTATGGCTCTGCCAAAAGGATATACTGTAGAGAGTCACATTTCACACTTTTAATACTCTAAAGCCGTCATTATTCTGTACAAGCCTGGAGGCCTCTACCACAGCAAATTATAGTTTTCTTTACTCACCAAACCTCTTGCGTGTCCACCAATGTGGCTCTTTGAAAGTGGTGAACTTGACGTCAGGGTGCAGCCTCAGTCTGTCATACAGGTCCGTTGTGCCACACTTTGGTTGGCCAATGATATAGAAATAAGGAAGGCACCGCATGCGGTAGAGTCTCCCGTCACGGTGAAACAAGTGTTCTCGGAAAGTGTTCTGCAAATGCTGAAAAACTGTCCGGAAGCGCCTCGAGTAGCGTGCATACAAGTTTGTCCTGTACGGGTCCGAAGTGATATTGCCAGTGTATTCCTCATACCAGCAGGGGTTCTTGATACCAGGCAGGAATTTTCGGGGGATAACAGAAAACATCTGTAAAGGCAAAGAAAGCAGGCTGCATTAAGCTGCTGATTCACCTTACTTCCAAAAAATGCAAAAACATTTCGGACAAAGCATTCTGTAAACCTTTGAAATCATTGTTGCTAGGGCTGCATGATAAAGCCATTCCAGTTATTTCACAAATGCATTAAAGGAAGAAGTTTGCTGAGATCATTTAAAAACTTTGTTTGTGTGGGCTACTGTTTTGGCTGGTGTGGGAAAGCGTCATCTGTGTGGGATCCAACTGCACATTCATGACAAGTTTGTGCAGGAGACACAGTCTCTACAGAGACAGACACCTTCGCTTAAATAAAGGCAGGATTTTTAATATTTGGTATCAAATTCTTTTCACAATGAGTGAAAAGTCTAAAGGCTATATTCCTACAGACATCAGCAGGCCCAGCAGATCCCCTTGGCATCTTCACTGCTGATGCTTTGCTTGGCTGTTACTACAGCCATCTTCACTTTGTTATTGTTTTGTGGGCTTTCTGGCTGGACCACAGCAATCCGGGTCCGGCTCCATAAACAGGACAGTCTGTGACCGAATGAGCAGCTGAAAGTTACACCATTGGTGTTGGAGCTTCCCAATTGGCTGTACAGTCAAGTGAGCCACTGTTTGGATTTTGATGAACTTCTGTTGACGCAGTTATGGCGCTGGTGTTTGGAGCGGCCAAAAGACAGACGTGTATTTCAGCCATCATTTCTGACATTATATTAACCCTGTAACGCCAAGTGTATCATATTTGATACATACGTTTTTGAGACCTCTACATCATCAGTGTGATATTTTTTTTCCTGAAAAACCTGATGTATACAAACACATGCAGTGCATGGATAATCCACCAGGGTCATTCATGCACCAGAGGGCCTTTACAGAAAACTGTAGATGAACTTGTAATGTCCAGGAGTTCACATCATAGACACTATTCCCAATGACCATACACGGTTCAGCTATATACCAGGTTTCCACCTAGTCTTGTTAATCTTTTCCTCAGCACTTGAAACACCGATCAGTTGGATTGAGGTCAGGCGACTCACTTGGCCAAGGACATTCCAATGTTTGGCCAAAAAAAACTCAAACTTGGATCTCTGTCCTGATGCGCTGCCCTAAAAAGCTACATGTCCTTAACTGTTCACTCAGTATGGATGTTCACATCCTCAGCACTAAAACCTGAGGCTATATTTTCATTGTTTCATTTCATATACAATGTGCAGGATTCAAGCAAATAAAAAGCTTATCTGTCCTATTATTTTTTTGACAGCAGCGTACATGAACGTACATGTAGCGTGCCCTGGAAGAGAAAACCAGATTCGTCCTCAGTTGCACAAGTGAGGCAACACATTTCTGACTGGATTTCTCTACTCACATTTCAAAGTGATTTTTGGTGATCAAACACAACAAAGGCCCTTGTTACTATGACTCGCTCACTGCCTGGAAGACACAGCTACTTTAAGGACAATTAATGCCGGATCCATCCACAGATGTGGTATTGAATGTCCCGCGGCAACACTCTCCTATTCATTAGGTGGTTCAATAAGAAATTAGTTATGTTGCAAATAGCCCTGGCACAAGCCATTATCGTTAGGATTAACAATTAATTGAACCAGGCTTTGAGGTGAGACGGACTCTGAGAGAAAGTCACAAGGCCAATGTGTCGGAAGACTGTGGGATGACTTTGAGCTTTAAATCCCTTCTGAAAAAAAATTGGTAGAGACATATGCAATTATCTGGTGTGACATGAAGTGTTATACAAGGTTTTCCGAGAAGTTTTATCTCTTTATAAATTAAATTAGGAACTGCAGCCTAGTGGGGAATTGCAAGTGTAGCTGTATTGAACCCTGTGTAGATGGCATGTAGGCATGGTTACTGATTTGAATCACCTTTTTATCTAGCATTTAATTATGCTTCAAGACACAGCTGTGATTGTCAATTAAGAGAGAGATCAATATCACGCTGGGCCATGTATGCATTATGATTAAAACAGACAGATAACATTCACTCTTTAAAACACTGAGGTATTCATTGCAGCAATCAACTTGATATCTAAATCTAATTTTGATAAAATGTACATCCTTCAGATCTCTTTGAATATATTAAATGAGACACAAGACAGATATATGTTTTGGCTGTACTCACATGTGGCTCACTGTTAACCAGTGCCTTGAGCTCTGGGAGCTGTCGGCTGCTGCGAAACTCAACCTTGGATGTGATGGACTTGACCACCAGTTTGATATGTGCGTAGTCCTTGACGGAGGAGAGGTTAAAGGAAAAAGGTCCCGGGCTGACCAGGCTGCTGAAGTGGTAGGGAGAAGGAGTCAGGAGGAGGCCCTTCTTGTCTCCTGTCAGAATGTATGAAGCCATGATGAGGAACATGACGGCCAGGCCGAACAGGAAGCTGTAGAGCCGGATCTTGCGGAAGCAGCCCAGGGTGCTCCAGCGCCTTGGCAGCTCCCGCTTCACCTCCAGGACTGCAAACAGGTTCATGGGCGTGTCGTCCACCTGCAGGAGCAATGGCCTCTTGCGGTAGTCGTCCACCGCGGAGCCCAGCAGGCTGTATTTGTAGTCCATCTGCGTCATGCTGTCAACAGCCTGCGAATCCCTGGTGTCACAGCTCAGACGCAGGGAGGCGTTATGGAGCAGGAGCCAGCCAGACAGGAGGTTTTGGGATGGGGGAATGGCCTACAGTTGATATTCATGATGCGTTGTGGAGAACAGCCCACATCATCCACTGACATCTGCCTGGTAAGAGGAAAAAGAGGGTAAACTCAGTGAGATGACCAATTGTTGGCATTGTTTTCATGCCTGGGCTTCCAAAACCTCAAAAATATTTAAAATAATCCTGTCACCACCTACACTTTCTCCGTGTAATTAAGGCTCGCAGTGTCACATTTACAAAAGTCAGAGGCGTCAGATTCCTCACAAGTTTCACTGATGCACTACAAAGAGAAAGAATCAACTCTTAGTCACATCTGACTTGCATTTGTGAATCTGCTTCATTTGGCAACCAGGTCTCCACCAAGGCCAGATGCTGATTGAAATTTTTTCCATTTTAGTTTCAATGTACATTTTATACTTCAAGAGCATGTCATCACATCCCTTAGTCTCCTGCAATGACAAATAAATGTTGCTTTGTGAAGACAGTCAAACAATTGTATAGCCAAAGGAAGTTCCACTTGAACCTGTTTCCTGTGTACAGCTGTTGCAATATATCAGGGTGAACTAAAAAGGAACAGTAACAAAGAACAGTAACAAATCATCCTGTGAATGACAACTCACTTAATGTCACTGCTTCTTGGAAAATCTGAGTAATTTTGAGTGTGACTAATTATTGAGCAAAAATCATGTTACGTACTGAACTATTTTCACTGACTTCCTCTTACGTTTCCTGTTCTAATCAGACAGCACAGCAACACCCTACCCAACCTCACAGTCCATCCTCCCTGTGCATTGGAGTCACAATGTGGAGGGAGTGATAAGGACGAGGGATGCATTCAGCCTAGAAACTACGAGGCTGCGTGTCTGACTCTCCTGGGGAGAGACACGAATATAAGAGATACCTGGTCTGGACCGGAGAAGGGATTATATTATCAGAAAATGGTATTTCTCACTGTGAAGTCACATGGATCAACAGTCGCCCACAGATAAAAGGAGGGCCAATGTCTAAAGGGTGAAAGAATTGGGGATCTTTAATGATAATGCTCCTGCAGCAGCAACGTCTAGTTTTATCCTTGAGGCTTTCTTTGTGTCTGGAGCTGAGCCAACATGATGGCAGTGAATACAATACAGCATAATGACAAAAAGCCACAGAGCTGAGGGTCTAGGACGCTTTTCAAGGGATGAGTGGGGTATTCGGAAATATGGCTGAACCCTCTGGTAATGTTTCACACATGAAACTGCATGGATGCAGCCATGAGGTTGACGTATGTTATACCTGCAACCAGCCCCTGCTCGCATACATCATAAGATAAGAGGCAGTATGGAAGTGAGTCATCGCTCCTCACAGCTGCTGATATTGTCTGCCCCCCCCCTCCCGCCGCCGCCCATCGCCCACACCCTTCGCACAATTCTGTATTCGCAGAGCTTGCAGCAGCGCTGATAAGAGGACCGCTGGAGAGCGCCTGCCTACCAGCTCAACCAATGTCATTTACCCCCAGCTGGGCCCTCAGCATCACGCCACAGCAACAGTGTCTCCAGGAGACAGGTGGAGAAATAACGAGTCACGATCTCAAAAGACAGATTTCCAGCCTTCAAGAAGTTGACTGTCTGACTGCAACTTCAGTCGGTGAAAAGAGAGCCTTTAAAGAATAAAGCATTCACTGCAAGACGTTGAAACCACAGTCCGATAATAATATGTTTTCGCTTTTAGCCAGAAAATGAACCTGTCTTTTGGAGCAGGATTATTTTTTTATCACATTCCAAAAAAAAGAAAAAAATTGAGTGAGT
The DNA here is from genome assembly GCF_042242105.1 of Pempheris klunzingeri. Taxonomy (NCBI): domain Eukaryota; kingdom Metazoa; phylum Chordata; class Actinopteri; order Acropomatiformes; family Pempheridae; genus Pempheris; species Pempheris klunzingeri. The sequence continues at coordinate 7,710,406 of NC_092031.1, read as the reverse complement.
AATGGATTTTTAATTATGATTGCTACTTCAATTAATGTTTGCCCACACATCGCAGATGGTGTATCAGTGCTCGTCTTGCATAACAGTTCAACAGAACAAGTAGTGTTTGTGTACTTCTTGTTGTTCAAATACTATGTAATGGTGTGGGGTCCCATTTTAGCAAATTCTCAAATTGCCCAAAGTGCTGAACGCTTCAAAAAGAGGTTTGCTTTTAACAGAAATGTAATTACTGCAGGTCAGATGTCCTCTCCATCACAGAGAAGCACCCTACACAGTGTAATGTGCCAGAAGTAGAATGGCATTTCAGGATTGTACTTGTAACAAGCTCACTGTTTGCTATTGGCAAGCATATGCGCTCATCTGTAGTCATCATGCTTTTAGCACTTATTGACTGTCTGTGTCCTTCATCAAGGCGGAAGTTAATGGGTTTTGGTTGTCAAGGTTATTTAAAATAGAGGGAAGTAAGAAGAGGGTGCACGTGTTAAAGAAGTCAGAAATCTCAAACTGATGTTCAAAAACCTGGTTAAATAAAACCATGTGCATGGCTGTATATATATATATTTTTTTTTTATTTGTGTGAACCTTTAAGTGTGCATTTTATGATGCTTATTCCCATAGAGGCTAGCAGAGATAGTTTTCCTGTTTTGATAGAAACGATCTCGATAGATGTTTCTCAAATGAGAAAGCTCACTTGAGAGTCTGTTCCTGTATCTGTGTGCTGCCACTGCTCCTTTGGAGGACTAACAGCAGGTCCTGAGTCTATTCACTTCAATGGCAGAAAGAAACATGGGCAAAGATTCTGACTGTTTCTTTCGCCCCATAGTCACCAAAGTAAATACTGGGCCCATTTTTCGCAAGCCACCTATTATAATAGATAATGAGAAAATCAACTTTGTTCAAGACCTGTCTCTGTCTCTGCAACACTCTCTGGCAAGATCTGGCAACGCAGATATGTCTTCTCTCTGTTAGTGCCCAACCTTCAGTCTGGTTTCACTGCAGCGAAGATGCTGTAACAAAAACTGAACCGAAATTTAAACTTGTGAATATCTCTGGCACAAGCGAATCTGCTTTCATCCATCTACACAACGTTCACAACACTTCATAACAGGGTGGGGGACTGGGAGAAAGGCAACCCCATGCACTTAGAAGACAGGAAATGTATTATATTTCATACCCATGGCGCAGCTTGGAGTACATCAATTTTGTTGCATGGCACTTTAACTTTAGTGTCTTCGATTGTCGTCTTATAGCTTTTCTTATAAAGGGACCCCTGCTCCGACTTGCTCACTTTCACCCCTCACCGTCGTCACCACCATTAGACAGACATGCAGACAGACAGAGAAGGACAAGAAAGGAACAAGGGACAGTGTCATTGACGAGGGAATGTCACTCTCAAGGGAACTTGCATCTAAATCAATCAGTCATCTAATTGTAACAGTGGGCGACTGGCAGCTTGACAGATCTGTTCCATCCATAAAGCAAATATGTAGCTCCTGTCCATCAAACATGATGAAATGGCTTAACTGGAATAGAAATACGGCTGGAGGACGGTGGACAAAGAGGACAATAGGTTACGTGATCTATCTTTTCAGCTGACAAACCTTCAAATAATAGTAAAAGTGTGTATTTGAACATTTTTCTCACGAAAGTTGGTTGTTTCCCACATTTATTTCTGCACCTCCAACATGTAGTGTAGTGATGTCGTGCCTCTGAGCACTGCCTGTAAGAGAAATCCGTGCCTATTCTTAAAAGGTTTATTGGTAGTTAGTAAGTTATAGCTTCATTGGTGAGTAATAAATTGTTTATAAATGTTTTATAGATCAGTGGCAAGCATTAATGTGACAGACATTTGGATTGGTAGGTTGTGAAAAACCCATTTGGCAGGTGTACATCCTTCTCTAGCATAATGACTTTTTACTTTTAAGTTTATCAATAGAAAAAAAATCTGATTAGATCGATTAGTTAACATTAATTTCATTTCATTTGTGATTGGGATTTTTAATGTACTTATTTCACATATTTGCCAGTGTGCCAGGCAGGTTGTTTGGCTTTAAGGGCCAGTGACAGGGTTGTTAAACACAATCATTTTATAAAAAGATCATTTTAGGCTGTCACGTTAGGTTATGATGAGCCAGAACCCTGAATGCCAGGATCTCACTGGCCTCACAATATGCTGATGTTTCATCAAAAACGTTTTTTTGAATAATTAATCATATAATCAATGATGAAATATTGGCTGATGGTTATTTCTTTATAACATAAACACTATCAACAAACAATCTTGGACATTTTACGATGTAAAAATCAACTTGCCAGTGCTCTCTGGTCAATATACTATGTACAGCCAACAGATACAATAGCAATATACCTGCCATAAGTTTAGATTCATGCAGCCAAGAGAGGAAATATCACTCACTTAGGGAGTCTGCAAGTCAAAAAGTTCCAACTATGTGTAACCGTCATCTGACTGAAAAGATCAAACACATTAACCACACATATAACTCAAATTCATAATGATTGTAATTAACTTCAAAGACACTGGCATCAGTGGTAATGGCCTGCATGCTGTGCTGATGGTTCCCTCCCTGTGTGGTGCAAATGGAATTGCCACGGCCTTAATAACTCATCAGAGGGAGACCTCTGTACTGTCTACCCCGTCATTCAGAGACGGATCAGTGAAACAAGCAATCAGGCAGATTTGTTTAAAGTCTGCCATCTCCTCTGCTCCTAGCTGTCCATCTCAGCTCTGTGGAAAAAAAACAGCCAGTCTCACACACTGGCAGCTAATTGTTGTTCTCTTGTTTACCTTTTCTTCTTAGCTTAATGATTCTTTTCTTTGTGTTTACCGCTCAGCACGGGATGATTGATTGTTTGTGTGAGAAGCTGCAGCATAGATGGACATAATATTTTTTTTGTACTTTTCAAAATCACTGATGGAAATCTATTGTTAACCACTATTACAGCATCTGCTCTAGCAAATCAATTTTCAAAGTGGCTATAATACAGCTTTTCTCGTGCTGTGAAAATGTGCTGTCTTTGGCATTGATTGTGCAAACATAAATTGCAACACAAAGCGGTGACACAAACATATCAGACAAGAATTTACTTGCAGGGTAAGAGTATTGGTTCCTATATTGTCCATTGTCATTCATCATATTCCATAGTGCTGAAAATGCTCTCAGACAATATGATGGATTGACAAAAACATTCCACCTCCCTTTAATCATTCATTCCTAAAAGCACAGCAGTGAATGATCATGATACCTGGCTGGAGAAGCGGTCTGTGCAGTGGAGAGCACACTGTCCTACTTCCTCTGCTCTTTGTTATTTCAAATGGAGGAAATTAATTGCAAGTCCTGCTGATGGGCCCCTGAAATGCCCTTTTTGTTTTGATTCAAAGCAAAGCTCCAGCTCTCTCTCAATCTACACAGGACTCGCTGCTCCATATCACTGGAAATTGTGAAAATATCTCAGTTACCCTCACAGACCTGTGTTGTTGTCTTCATCTTCGGCTCCTAGAGAAGATTAAAAGGGCTTTTCTTTCCTACCTTTCATAACAATAACCCATTTACAGTGGAACTCAAAAAATTCCTCAATGTCTCCTCTTTGAAAAATGGTGCAGGAAACTCTTTAAGACACTCTGTAAGACAATTTGCCTTAGTATATTTGTCTGTCCTCAGAAGACGGAGGTCTACTTATATGTAGAAAGTGTCTTTTATTATTGAGTGCTGTTACCATGGTTCAAACTTCACTTATCTGCAGGAGCAACAGGCAGATTAGAGGGTGTGTTGGAGACTGGGATGCAGTGTAATGCTATATGCAGTTTTCCACAGAGTGAGTCGATAAGCTAAAGCAAGTCTGTGCCATGTTACCTTAGAGAATGGTTAAATCCTCAAAGACAAATGAATCACTGGATACAGTCTCTAATCATGAGGTAAATCAGGGACATGGATGATGAGGGAGGAAATCAAGATGTCACTGGACAAAGACAGTAAACATTCATATAAAAGTGGTGTAACGGACCATAACTGATCGCTGGTCTTTACGGATGACCATCCCCTCTTTCACACACGTGAACCGTGGCTTAATTGCAAAGTTTAACCATTACAGAGTGAAATACAGTTTTACCTTCTAGAGGAATAATCCCCTAAATCTCGATGCAGAGTTGCAGCGAAAAGATACCGACAAAGTAGGTGCATGCTGTGCTTTGCTTTTAAGCGCAATTGGTTGATTTGATTATTCAAAAAAGGCTGTCACAGTAACGAGGCATGTTGAATCCCAACGAGTCAATACGGGATGCACATGTTGCAGAAAAGCCAAGTAGAAGTAAAAGGAAAAAAAGCGCAGACACGGTCATGGTTAGGGCATGAAAAGCCTCCTGCTCGACCGAAAAATGATCCGATCTGTGACTCAAAACCAGGATACGATCCGTGAGTTTTGTGACCCGTTGCGCCCTTATTCTTGATGCGCTGTTTGCACTGACAAACATTAAGGACAGCATGAGGTGCAGAGTAGGTTATGTAAGACTGACTGATGTAATACTGACAAACAACATGAGGTAAACAAGTGATTATCCCTGATTCATTGTGCAGGTGTGTAATTTAACACATGCACCTTGAGTGTTGCAGTAGTGCTCCCTCCCTACGCAGACACAAACATGACATTTTCCTGTTATCTGTGAGAGCAGGAAAACAACAGATTAACACAAGTGGAATGCGCACAGCATCTTCTGCTAGCTTGCCCTCACAAACACAGTGACTGAGAGAAGAGAGAAAGCAAGCGAGTTTGGTCCTTTTTGCCATTGTCAAGGTGGAGGCATAAAATGATAGAGTGGACTGGAAGCCCTGCGCTGGAGACATTTGGGAGACCTTGAGAATAGAACAGCACATTCTGTCCATAGAGTCCTTGTGTGTAGCTGCCCAGGAGTACTCTCGACCTACTCTCAAAGACTGATTTCCTCCACCCACTATTGTAATGAAGAAACGGTATGCCATTCAGGAACTAGCCTGTCCACAAAACATTATCAATCCATTTCCCTTTAGGACCACTTACAGATTCTCCAAAGCAAATAAGCCAAGAACTGAAAAATAGAGTAAACAGCTAACAACTTCAGACTGTGAGCAGGATGTCAGTGCTCCAGGAGGACTCGAGCAGTTTCCCATTATGGCTTTTTCTACACAAAGGGCTGATGAGCTGACTGTAAAAGCCAATACTAGCTGAAGGGCTGTACACACACATTTAGTATATGTTCTCCTCTGAGGAATCATCGGCTCATCCTTGCTACTGGGACCTCTTAACATTTCCTTGAGACAGGAAGTGGATTTTGGTCAAAGTCCACAAAAAACACAGGAAGTTCTAGCGAGGCAAGAACGTGACAGAAGCAGTCAGAGGGAAGATGAAGGGATGTGTCACCGCTGTGTCAGCTGAAGAAAAATGTTTTTCCACCAGACCACTCACAATAATTAAAGTTCAGCATGAGGCCACTGCAAGGGTGACACAGCCATGAGACTCGACCTGAGATGTGACACTGAAGCAACCTTGTGATTGGTTGAAGAAGGGTGGTGATAAATGGCTGACACTAACTCCCACTGTATCAAGCCTATTTTAATTTGCCAGGGCGATCATAAAGGAACAAGAGCTCTCTCCATAAACTGTGGATAGGTGTACGGTTGCAAAATTCTAGGAATGGTCAAAATGGAAACTTTCCGTGGGTATTTATGGGAATAGATAGAGATAGAAACAAACCTTTTATCACATCATAAGCAGCCATTATTATAAACCCCTCTAATAGAAATGAAAAAAAAATCAACAATTTATTAGAATTGACTCATTTAACATTCTGTCAAAATTTAACTGAACTACAGAAAATATTACCTATGACCCTCCTCCAAACAAAAAGCGAGTAAAAAGCACCAATGCAACGCCACATACAGATAAATAGCTAAGCAGTTGGATTAACCCTCTGAAGACAAAGCCCTTTGTTCACAAACAGGGATGTTCTGTGAAGACAAAAACCCGGTAATTTATCAAATACACACAATGCGAGATGTGCCAAGTAAACTAATGGAGGAGGGGGGAGGGGACTGAGCTTACCATATGGGCTGTGTGCAAAAGTAGGGTTTAAAGTGAATAACTTACAATAAAGAATGAATGGGAATAGACTAATGAACTCCTCAAGATGCACATTCAATCAAGTTACATCGCACATGGTAACAGTTAGCTCACAAAAACTAGCAGAAGGTGTTGAGTTATAAACTGCGTAAACTCTAGGGTACTATTTATTTATGCTGCTGTAACAATACAATATCTATCTGTCTATCTATCTATCCGTCTATCTTTCTGCTTAGCTGAAATATCACAAGAAATGTAAAAATATTGAAATATATTCACTCCTTTGGCCCAGACAATGCAGTAGTGTTGGCCATAGTGTGAGCTGCTCATGTGATGGGAGAACACACTGTGCATGCAGAGGGCTCTAATTTTATTGAATTCCTATTTAATGGGATGCTGCCAATTATCTGTACATGTGAGGGAAGAGTGTGCTGCTGAATGCAGTGCATGACTACAAGTCAATTAAATTGGTTTACTGCCATAGAACTGCTCTTTTATATGTATTTGCTTTCCTTTTGAAAATTTCTGGACCTTTACTGGACATTTACTGACCCTTAGCAACACAAGATAGGTGTCATATCAAGACATTATCATATTGAAATATTATAAGTAAAAAATAAAAGGTATTTATTTTACCTTTTTTTTTGAGCAGATCAGATTTGAGAGCATTATAATCTTTAAAATTTCAGTTCTAGTTGCAAGTAGTTTTGCACACACAGCAGCAGAACCCAGTTAAGTTGGTTACTTTGTTGAGGAGTTGGAGGTGTGCGCATCCCCTGCCCCGTCTCATTCCAGTAAACAGTGACGCTGTTATCACTGAGATAAAATTAAGCTGGATTATATGCATGCATCGTTTGCCTGGAGCGGCACACGCCAACACCAAATAAGTAACTACTGTATGTAATTATTAAATGTAAATACGTTAAATGACTCTTGCATAAAAATGCTGACCACACATTGTAGCAAAACAATGAATAACTAGATTTTATGCCTCCTGCACACCCATGAATTGCATTTCTGCCTTTAATAAGATATTGATCACTGCAGTTTACAGTAAATGAGGTCGTCCTCTGATGAGAACATCTCAAAAATGCTTCAAATAATACAAAGTAAAGAAAAAATAAATAAATTGCAAATGAGCAGCTGACTGTGCACTGCAGTTCCTCTAAACAAACAATAAAATGTTAAACTCTGGTGTGTTAGAGCTGTAAATGTTACTTTGTTTTCCATCCTGATAATTGCGTTATATAATGAGATAGAAAATCCCTTTTTAATCATCAAAATAAATATATGATGACCCCTAACTATGGAGAATCTATTTGAATAAATGAAATCAATAGGAAAGGGCATAATTTGTGGGAGTAAACGAAGCGAGAGCCACAGAAAGCTATTGAGGCATGAAATTAAACCTTACAGTAGCTTGGGAGTACAAGACAAACATCTGGAAATAGGATTGCATTGCGCTACATCTCTACAATGTTCAACAAAGCCCAGTGATAATGGAGCCAGCAGGAGCCCTATGACCTGTCAAATATGTCACTTCCCTTCATACCGCCCCCAGGGGCCGCAGCCCCATCTAATCATGTAAATCACAACCATGTAACACAAGCAAGAGAGAGAAGATCAGTCTTGACTATGGCTCAGAGTGGATTCATTCATCATATTACCCAGGGATAAGTCATCCGTCACATTCCCACAGTTCACACACACTGTTGACCAAAGATCAGAATCTAATCTCCAGGAAGTCGGACAGCTGGCCCCCCAGGAGACCAGAGGACCTGACCGTGACCCGATCGAGGAGCCATTGGGTCAAATTATCTACACAGCCTTCGGACACTTTCATTGCTGCGGAAGGTGGTAGAGAAACGTGGCCTCTGCCCTGGATTCATAGCCGCCGCTCAGCTGGGATCTCATGTGGAGTCCCAGTTCAGCATTTTCTTCTACTCTTATCTTTTATTCATAATTTTAATTCACTGGCAGCCTCCCACAGCCAGGGCTCATTTTGAGCTGTATAAGTGCTTATGATGGTGTGATTAAAAAATGCAGGAAAAACAATGGCTTCCCTTTGAATTATTGATTGCGGTAATAGATATGTTGCGAAGAGCACGGGGGCTCTGGCCTCTACACAGAAAACACACAATGAGGCTAAATTGGGACTAAAAATGATAATTTGCAGATAAGAGAAAAGGTTAAAGTTGATGTCTCATCTGGGATGTGGGCCTACTTTACATCAAATTATGAATAAACGATGGTATCATTATTTGAAGAGGTGCATCTTTAACACAAACAATCAAGGATTTCTTGCGTGAACGAGAAGTATCATCAAGTTTGAGGGGCATATGCAAAACAGTGCTGCGTTCGCACAGCAGATTCCAATGAATAATTCATCAGGATGAACTTAGATGTGATGTGTGTGTAACTTATTATCTAACTTTAGAAAATGTATACCCCGATGAATTGAAATAATTCTGGAGACATCTATGTGTGTATTTCCATATTTTTTCCTGTTACTGTTATATTTTTTTGCAGTGATCTTCCAGTCACTTTAATCCAGTTTCTCCATTTCATCTTTTGTCTAGTGTTCGGTGTCAGTGGTCAGATGTTTTTGTCTCTTGGTGTTGATCGCGTTCTTTGTGAAATATTAATCCGTCTTGCTGACAGATTTTGAGATGTAGGTTGAAATAAAAGACATAGGAGAAGTAGAATGAAGGAATTTTGACAGACAGGGGAAACTTGTAAGTAAGTTGTGGAGGGGAAAAAAAGCAAAGTGAATGAGAAATCGCGAAAAAAAAACCTTCAGTTCATGGACTCTGTGCTGCATAGGAGGTCTGGGTGTTTTGGGGATTTGTGAGATATGTGCCAATCAGTTTCTCATACCCTTAAGTTCCATCTCTGGAGTTTTAAATTGCCAATAATGTGGGTGGCAACTGCAGCTTGTAACATTCATATTGAGCACCATTAGCAATTCGGCATCGACTTCCCTTGTAGGTGGATTAAAAAACGAGACTTCCCACAGACAGTCCAACTAAAGAGAAAGTGTCAATCCTGGGATTACACTAATACCTGTTTACAGATTAAAAATAAGAGGGAAACACAAGCCATAATGGAAACAGCGGTGAAATAATTGCAGATGCTAGAATTTGGCCCTTTACCTAATCCAACCCCTTCCTTCAGAGGACCACCTTTTCACTTCCTCGATGCTCTACCAACGCCTGTTCCTGCTCACTCTCTTTATGAGAGCTGACAGGCAGTCTCTCTACATGTGGACCAAAGTTCAATCTACTGTTAATCTTCCTTTTTTCACAAGAAGCAGGCAGACCTGGGGAAAAGCACTTGGTAATTAATCCAATGGAATTGTTTACTGTTTCCAGTGGAATGCCTCTGAACCCACAGTGCAGCATAAATGGCTCAGATTAAAAACGGCTCAAAGAAAATTTAGGGGAAAACTGTAAAAAGAAGAAAACAAGTTGTGGCTGTGACTCTCAAGACTAAATATACATTTTTAACAATACTGCAGTTGTTGGGTATTTTGCCATCCACACATTGACAACCATTGACACCCTTAACATATGTAGGACACATCTGTAAACACTTATAGATAAATACTCTGGAATCACACTGCATTTTTTGTTGGTAAACCGCTACTCAAATGTGCCTTTCTGACTCATCTGTGCAACATATAAATACAGCATGCATTTTGGTAACAGGAATATCATGAGAGCCTATAAAGTTGAGAAATTCATTAATCTGAGTGCTCAGACTGTATGTTCCCAACAGAAGGCGTTAACCGTGATCATAGGCATTTTGGTGTCCGAGAACATGCAACAAACATGTATGACTGATCTTGTATCACTTGTATAAGGGCGTCTTATAGAAGTGACTTTTTTAAGTTCATCTAAATGGCTTTCCGAAGGTTTTGCAACAGAGAGAGGAAGATGTAATCCATCATATGAAAGAATAAAAGTTGTCAAAAGTGGAGTTGGGAGGTTTTCACCTGACAGTGCTGACATAATTCTCAATGGTGACTTATTATTCAGTGGCTCCAGCTTGGGTAATTCAATAAAATCATGACTTAATTGTTTTAAATCTATCAAACTTAAGCCTAATTAGCAAGCACTTTACAGCTTGTTAGCAGTCAACAGTGTGATTATGTAAAATTCACGAATTACATGTTGCTACTACACATAATGCTTTAGGTTAACACAGCGGCTATGTGATGAATGTGTAGAGGTGTTATTAGACTTTCATTTATCACAGCAGAATGAATGAGACACTTGGGATGCGTCCTTGTTGCTTGTAATTCATTGTTCTCAGTAGGCACATATTTTGTAGTAGTTGCTCAGCAGACAGATGATGATGATGATGATGATGATGATGATGATGATGATGATGGTACCCTGGACTCATTTAGCTGAAGTCACCGATGACTGGCTGGCCGAGTAAGGAAACTAAGAGGAGCTTGTTTGTTAAATCAAATGAGGCTTGAGAGAAACTTTCTTTCCAGTTGAGCTGTACCTCTGCTTTTCCTCAACTTCCATCAAATAAACTTCTTCATTATGAATGTACCCGGAGAGAAATTCCCCAAAACAAACCACAACCCAGCACTTATGAGGAATCTCTGTGTAAAATCACAGAAGCAGATACAACTTAGATGCTGCTGACGACAAACAAGGGCGAGTCTCCACTCAGTCACAGATGGAGAGGGCTAGTCTTTAATAACTTGGCTGACTTTTTTCAGTTGACGACAGTATGTGTGATGATGAGGAGAAGTGTGACAGGCTGGGATGTTTTCCGAGCTGCTTTCTGTTTCGCCTTTAATTCCCTGCTTTCTTAAGGTTCTCCAGGACACGTACAGTAATGCCAGTAGTGTTTCACACCTAGTTAACAGTCAAGAGTTTCATCTCTTACTGTGCTGAGCCTCCTGCCAGATAGGGATATGTGCACGGATTGAGTGTTAGCCTATGCCTGCCAAGAAAACGTGTGAATTAACAAAACGTAGGCTATTACTGAGTCTGCTGGCTTACTGCTCCTCCACTCCGGAATGGGCCTGATGCAAACAGTTTTAGGGAGGCTACTGGAGGGCATCCCAGTGGATCCATAATATTAACTTGGCCTGTGAATTTTCAACTTATAAGATGCTGTGCTTTATCTTCTTCCAGCTACATTATGCATGTGACTCCACAATAATGAGGGCTTGGACAAATTCTCAAGGTTTAACAGACAGACAGGCAGGTTAATTCTCCAAATGAAGTGCAAGGATAAAGAGGTCTCCTTTTAATATGGAGGATTAATTGCATGGTATCTTAATTTTTAAGGTTGCCAATATGTTCCACCTCTCTCTCAGAGGGATCACTTGCACTGTAATTTGAGAGTGAGGTTTAGCATAAATCAGGATAATACATCTATCCTGTTCAATATGCTCTTGAAGTAGATTGTAGCACAAAAAAAAAAAAAAAAAGCGCTTTAATCACAACTCTACCTGCTTGGCCACGTTCTGATAAATGGAGAGAGGGAGTGAAATGTTCTAAGTACAACAGCACATCCATCTTGCAAAGTGTAAAAATTTCTCTGCCTAGCCAAAGGTTCATATTGGCAGCGGCTGCCTGCACAGATATAAAACTCCAGCTCCAAATTAACTTGGCAGGGATAATCCCACAAAATGATAGCTGCAGCGATGAAAATAACAGTTGTACAAATTCCTTGTGACCCGGGCCAGGTCGGAGTGCGTCTCCTCGCTGCCAAACAGTCTGAAAAATGCAAACAACCCTGCAGGTGCGTCTGACGCTTCTGCAGGACATTTCTAGGCTGTCTGGTAAACGGAACTCGATGTTGACCTTTGAACTCAAACAGGCGTGCAGCGAGGTGGCACGTGCATGTAAGTTTTTTGTTTACCAGTCTGGGCTAGTTAAGGCACCGCCGCTGGCTTTGGTTAAATGAGCCCCGGGGCCCGCTGCTGCGTGCACTTATAATCACCACTTAAAGTGTACGTTCAGTTATAGAGCTAAGAAAATGGAGTAAACAAAAATTGGAAAAACACACACACTTCAGTGAGAAATGGCTATGGTTTCGATTTCTTTCACAGTTGCTCATTTAAAAGGAGGTAGCAGGAGGTAATTGGAAAATGAACACATTGGTGTACATTGTTGAGGTCCCCACAGGTCTGTGTTGAGGCCCATTAGAGTGACATCTGGAAGACAGATCCTGTCTCATACACACACACACACACACACACACATGCCCAGCCACTAATATTGAGTCCCTCTGCTAACCTGAGGGATTCCATGGCAACACATGAAAGCATCCATGACTCAGCTGCGTAAAAAATGGATTTTAAAAGTCGAGTAAAACGAAATCATGAATATTTTTACCTTGTTTGTGTTTACTTGGAATAATTTACAAAATGTGAAAATTGGATCAAATGTAGAGAAATTTGGAAGTACAACCTCTCTTCAGGTTAAAAATGTCAAGTTTCTTTTGAAACTTGGGAGGATTCTGATGCATAATTTGCCTTTTCTCATTTCTCTGTCTTTCTTTCTTACCTTCATTTACCCACGTCTTCATACCTGAACAATAAGTAATAAGTTGTTCATCTTTAGTGACCTGTCTTAACTTATTCATATGACTTTTTTTCTGAAATGCCATCAACAAAAACCATTAGGTTAAGGTTAGGGACAGTTCAAGGTCGTAACTGAAAGAAACCAAGCTACACTTTGTACATCCGAATGTCCACCTCAATTTCATCCTTGAATCTGAGTCTTCTGAAATGCTTTTCGGGCACGTGGGGACATCCAAATCAGTTTAAAGTAGGGTTTTCAAAGTCTAACACTGTGGACTTATGGTGGAAGTCAGAAAGAAAGATATCCTTAAATTACAAGTCACACCTGAATCACCTCACACAGCTAGAAAATTAAGTGAGAACCAAAAACAATGAGCCTTAACTCAACATTATTTTTCTACTATTTTAATGCTAATAATGAAGAGATAAGAGCAGTGATGTGTTTAGCAAACGGGGATATTTACATAATTGTAAACACATATTTTTGTCTGCATAAGTAATTTTATCCCCACACAACACAGTCCTATTAATCAAACCACTAGCTGCAAAACGGGGGCTGCTCTCATCCGCCAGACTCCGTCCACACAGCACAACTGGGTACAGATGGTGAGGGAAATAAAAGCCAGTTTAGTTTCCCATGCGTCATTAATACAAGCAATGACCCCCGATTTGGCAGCGGCACACAGCAGCTCTGGGATGCCAGATTTACCCTCTTACTCAGCACCTCAAAGCCCCAGCACGATGTCCACCTCGCACACAGTGCCCCATGTTATTGCTGAAAAGTGTCCTACAGACGTGTCAATGATAAGTCACACGCATGCAAAACGTGGCATGTTTTCTGAGAATATGTTTCATGTGTGAGCTGTTGTTTTCGTGCTGTGTCTATGTTGCAATCGATGTTTCATATTCAGTATGTTTTTTTTCATGTTTTTCACTTGGCAATACATAGAGCAGCTTTTTTAATTGTAGCATCACATGGAGCCACAAATCTTGTATCTGAAAATCATCTCACAAGCACATGTGGTTCAAATTCATGGGCAGATTTTTATGTATGACGTTTTTAAAGGGATGTATCTGACGTATAAATGTCTCAAGTGCTGCATGCGATGACGGCAAGACCAGTTAAAATGACTCTTAAAGAGTTTAGACTTTACACAGTCTGACAAGATCGACCACAACCAGAAAGTAAATGAAGTATGCAAGATGCCGCCGCGCTTCCACTTGTTTACTAGAGCAAATAACATTGGAGAAAAAAAACTTCCATGCAAGTCATTCCAGAGATAAAGCAGATTAATGTCTGTCAGCATGTTAGCTTAATCACGGGAAACCCATCAGTCACAATGACGAATTGCCTCGGGCCGCTGCTTCAGACAGACAGCATCTTCTGGAGTGTTTGCTCCTCCACAGTAACATAAATCCCAGCCAGTGATCCACTGCTCTCATCAGGAATACATAACATAACTTCATCGGAGGATCCATCCATCACTGGGCTCCTGCATGCGCCGCAACTCCTGCTCCTGCCTCCTTGAGCACAGCTGGAAAGCAGCCGGATTCTGTCTCCAGTACAGATCATTCAGTCTAAAACTGGAGCTGTCTGCTGTCACTTAGATGCAAGCTCACAAAAACAGCAGTCAGTCTATGAAACATTTATGCAACAAAGGGTCACTGGTGACAGGCATGAAGCTTAAGATGGCATCTTTAAGAGCTGACATGTTTTGATAGGCTGCTGAATAGCCTTGGATTTAACGTTTAAATAGATGCACTTGAAAAAAAAAAAACAGCATCTGACAGCCGGTTTGGTTATGTTGATGTAAAAACTCTATCTGCATACGGATGAGGTAGATGTATGTAACCGCTACAGGAGTTTCAGGATGTGCTATCATTAGCTGACTGACGTACAAATGTGACGTCCTCTTATGTGTTAATGTTGCCCACGTGCATGTGGGTCAGAAAGGTTGTGGGTCCATATGGACAGTCTGTTTGCCCAGTGCCTCAGAGGAACCATATCAAGCTGCACACAACGGCCCCTGTTGCACACTTGACACTAAGCTTCCTGCAGCAGTGACTGAAATAAAAGACCCCAAAAAAGAGAGGTCAAATGCTTCATTTGAGAAACACAGAGTGCCGCTTCAGGCTCTCAGACTGAAAAAGGAGATGAATCCCAAAGAAGGGGGGGGGGGGTGTCAGAGTTATCAGAGCAGGGCCAGAATGTGTGAGTCACTGGGAAAAAGAGGGAGTGCAGAGTGTCTAAAGGACTAGTCAGAGGTTTTTGGGATGAGACACAGAGGCTCTAGGACAGTCAGCTGTCCAGTCTGGTGCAAACTGTCCCAGACAAGCCTGTGTTCTCACAAAAGACAAAGTGGAGCAAAAGGAAGCTGGCAGCAAGTCAGGCCATGCAGCACAATGTTTATCATTGCCTTTGATTCCTGCTTAATTTGATGAATCATAGCCAGGGCATCAGCAAAATATTTATCTATTTACAAAAATATGCACATTTCTTGAGATTTATGGGTGGCAATAAAGGCGGCATTCTCCTTTTATTAATTAAACCCCTTTGAATAAACAAGAGTGCCAGTGTGTGAAATCTGTGTGACATTAAACACGGGATGGCAGAACAATTCACATGAAAGTCTTCATTTGGACCCAGTTGTACCCGCAAATAAAAGCTGCTCCACTGCACAGAATTCACTGTGCAAGTTGTGCAAATTACGCAAAGACCTGAAACAACAATCCTGGGGACAAATATGAGAAAAAGAAAAAAAAAAAGAAAGGACCGCTTTGAAGAAATACTTGTTTCATCTCCTGACTCGGACTAATCCAGTCTGTGGTTCTACATTTGTCCAAACATGAGGATATGTTTTATCACTGTCAGCTTCTAATGACCTTAAATCCATGAATCTGAAAAGGGCAACAGGTCTGTGCACGTCGGCTGCCAAATTCTCCCCGGTTTTCATGATGAATGGCCATTTAAATTTAATTCCCAGAGATTCCCTCAGCCATTTCAATTGAATTCCCTTCCTTTGAGAGATCTCCGAACATTTCAATAACAAAGGCATTCCTTCTTTGTATTCTTGTGATTAAGAGTCTAGCTGGTCTATTACCGAATGACACATTATCACTGGAATCTCTAATGAAACTGAACGATGGAAAAATCATCCTTAAAGCTGCACCTCCTGCTGTGATCACATTTACATGTGATCAAAGTGTGGCTGAAAAACTCCAACATCCTTTTCTTTAATATTTGATAGAAAAGTTATGATATAAATATTGTTCCTTCATACAGTGGGTCTGTCTCTTTCTGGATGCCCTTTGCATAAAGCGCTGCTGCACATGCAGATTTGACAACGTGCGGCAGTGTGATTCATTGTTTATTTACTTGTAACTTCTTCTAAATTAATACTTCATCAACCCTCGACAAAGAGTTAACGCCGCATCTACATCGACGACGACCAGCCAGAAAAATTATAGCTCAACTAAACTCGGACAGAGTAATTCATCAAAGCGCTTCAGTCAGTCCACACAAAAAAAAAATCAACGGTGGGAGAGATGAAATGAGCTCAAACAAAAGAGAGGGCCTGCTAGAGGCCACGCACGCTACACCCTGTCGCGGCATTTAAATGGTTCTAATCATCCATCCCACTCGCTGTATAATAATATATTACAGCGAGAGAGAATCCCCACCACATTTACGACGCCTACGTGTCAGCATCCCACACAGACACTGTGTCAACTTGTAAGCACACAGCTACACACTCTGATATAAACACAAACACACACACACACAGAATATGTGTCTGGACATGCCATGTAAACACTAAACCTGCATCATTACACAACATCTGCTTTAAAACTGTAAATGCTCTTTACGGCTGCAAGTGTTTATTATTATTTTCATTACTTTTTGATTAACTGATTATTAGTTTGGTCTATAAAGTGGAAATTGTCCACTACCAGTTCCCTCGTCTCCAAATTGCTTGTTTTGTCCAGTTAACAGTCCAATCCTGCCAAAAAAAATTCAGTTTGCATTGATACAAATTAGACAAAAGCAGCCATTTTCCCACATTTGAGACACTGGCGCCAGAGGATATTTGGCATTTTTGCTCACTAAATAACTCAAACGTTTAAATAGTTGTTTAATTTCCTGTTGCTCGACTTATCGATAAACTGCCCCAGCGCTGCCGCTCACGACAAATTCCCACCACTTCAGCATTTACATCCCATTCACCTGCTTTTCCTTCAATTACTCACACTCGCTGCCACTACCACGTGCTTCATCGAAAGCTCAAGTACAGTAATTAAAAAAACCCTCGTGTTACTCCCCACATTAACTTATTCAACTTGGAAGTAACGAGGGGGCAGAGGGCCAGAGGAACGAGGTTAAAGTGATGCGATGCACCCCGAGGACAAGTCTGAACCATTAACCAGACCTCATCAGCCCTCGTGAATCCATGTAGCATCAGCAGTCTGTTACATGTGTACGCCATGAGATGCATTTAAATGCAGCTAAGAAAAGAGATCGTCCTGATCTGCAATCTGTTAGAAGTTCTGGAGTCCATTAAGGATGCTGTGGCGTGAGCTGCTGGAGGTTTGACTGGCAGGTAGCTACTTTGGTGGCTCCTCTGACCCTGAACGCACCAGTCATAATAATGATCTGTATAGGAACTAACCTATAAGGTGTGTGTGTGTGTGTGTGTGTGTAACCAGGCAGAATTTCAACTAAAAGCTGGTGGAGGAAAAACAGTTTCCCCACATCCGCCTGGCAGCAGTCTGTGGTCTGTTTGGTGTCTCAGGTAGGACAAAGAGAAGAGAGGACCACTCCGTCCCTCCTGAGCACCCCCCCCCCTCCCTCCTGCTCTCATTGGTCAGCGGGAAATCCTTTTGTTTTGGCTCTCACGGTTGAAAAGCCTAACAGCGCATCTCATGAATGAAAGCCGAATTATTCCTGCACAATCACAAAGAAAACGTGGCAAAAATATGCGGATAGTTTGGAATAAACGCAGCCTCCTTTGCGGAACTGACGGCGACGTGATTAGATTTCCCCGATACTGATGATTGATTATGATCTCCCCCATATTCATGCACGACATGCGAGTCTGCACGCTGTTAACTCTCCGAGCAGCGGCTCGTCCTCCCCTCTTAAAAACCGGAGAAAGCCGAGCCAACTCTTGAGTTAGATTAGAATACATAGTGACCCATTCATTCTCTACGGGCAGCGGGCGCCGCTCCGCTGAATGGAGCCCGTTATATTGGCGACGTCTCCGCTTTTCTACAGGGCACACACACACACTCACACACACTCACAGTCAGATCACCCAAAAAACTTTTCCGTTTCTGCTGCCCTCACAGCCTGAAAACCCAGGGCACGAACTTCAGCGATGGAGACAATTACAAAAACTGGGGGGGGGAAAGAGGATGCACGCACTGACCGGGGTCTAAATGCATGAGGCTAAATAAGACTGTGTGTAATAAAAACCTACCATGAGTTCCTTCTGCCGTGCTCACGCTTCCAGCCGGACCAAATAACTTCTCATGGCCGGCGCGTATATTTCCATTCCGGACACCGATCACGGGATTAATGGCATTTGTAAGTCCGTGTAATTATTTTCTGACTTCCTCCTCTGCCGGTTACATGTGCACAAGTTGTGGACTGTATCGCTGTGACAGCCTCTCTTTCTCCCCTCTCTCTCTCTCTCTCTCTCCCAAGCTCCCGACATGCACGGTGGGAGTCACCCCCCCCTCTCTTTCTCTCTCCTGGTGGTATGGGTGAGGGGGTGCAAAACAGGGTGGGAGCAGGGGTCACTTAAAAAGAAGAGCAAGACTATCGTATGCATGAAAAGAGGAAAAGCACCTCCGCTAGAATTTGTGAGAATAACTATAATGAAAAGGCTCATTTAAAGGGTAAGTTCACGCAAATTTCATAAAACATATTGTCTCTGCCGCCGTGTTCATGGTTTGGGTTTTATTTTCCCAGTTTTTAAACACACAACTTGAGATTTCTGACTCCACCCCAGTAGTTATAATGCTCACCGTAGGCCTATTATTAAAAAAAAAAAAAAATGCATTCCAGCATCATTGCACTTCTGTCTTCTTCACAATCTTTGTCATTGTTTTTTTTTTAACATCTATCTATACTTATATATATGTAGTTATATATTTACACTGTGCACAGACCTTAAATGTTTGCTTTGTTGTTCTTGTCTCCCTTTTTGTCTGTTTGTCTGTGTGTAAGTACACGAGCAGTGGAAAAACCAAAGTCACATTCCTCGTATGTGTTCACATACTTGGCCAATAAAAGCCGATGCTGATTCATTCAAAGCGATATACCAGCGGCCTGGTGGTTGAGGCGCAGGCCACATAGCTGCAGTGTGGGACCTTTGTTGCATGTCCCACCCCCCTCCCTCAGATATCCGGATCTTTCCAGTAGTAGAAAGTACTTGATCAAATGTTTTATTGTTTTTACCACATCATTTAAACACGCGCACTTTACATGCGCAACAAGATGATATGGCTTCACCACCTAACAACCCACTGTGATATACCGTCACAATAAAAAAGAGATTACAGAGGAAGATAGAAATGAATAAATCCATTAAAGACAGCTGTTATCCCACTGTGGATTATTTTGAGTAATTCTTGGATGGCAAGTCTGGTGAAATATGTTACTTAGTTAATGCTATGATTTTCTTATTGTCAACAAATCCCATGAAAGGACCGAAATGAACAGTGTGTTAATCTGCCTCTCAGTGTGTTCCTACTTCCACAGTCTGTCTGCGGCTGTCAGCTCCAAGTCTGTAATTTTATTTTTTAAAAAGGTTGAATAATTTCCCAGAACAGCTGGACACTGCGCAGCGGAGATCTGTGGCACAGAGGAATAAGCGACAGGAATCAGGCGTTTGGCTGCACAGGCAGGAATTATTTTTTCGGTTAATTTGGTCTTTTGATGGGATTTGTTGACACCAGGAAAATCATAGTTGTAAGAATAGAGTGAATACCAGCTTTGTCCTTTTACTGTGATTTTCCAGCGCTCGAAGCAGCACAAACATTTGATTCATGTCCACTGTTCTGTAAAACAATCACCATATCTTGATATCACATTCTGTGATTTTGGTGAACTGACCCTTTAAGTTCACCATTAACCTATCTCATCTTCAACTACGGCACTAAACACTGCATAAATCTCTGTAGGAACGAAATAAATGCAAAAACACCTTAAACCCATTATAGCTCAAGTCTCTATTGGGCCATCATTGCATTACTGTGGTGCTCTCTCCTCAGAGAGTGTATAGAGAGAGAGGGGGGGTGACAGTGGGGGAGGGGACCGAAGCCACAGAGACAGCTGCTGCTCACTGGCTGCTTATTCAGACCATTAAGGCAAAGAAGGATTTATTGAAGGCCACATTATGCCTGTGTGTTTGGTAGCCGTCTTGCAGTGAGTTAGAGGCATCTGTAATAACTGCCTGAGCTCAATATTAGAGAATCTGGACAAAAATAAGATGTTTGCCTCCCAGACAAAAGGAAAATAACCAAATGGACCGCAATTACCAGTGAAAGCAAAGGCCGGATAATGTGACATTCATTTGAGAGTGCGTGTGTGTGTTTATCTGCCTGTGTTTCAGCAGCAGACAGAAACTCTAATTCTTGCATGATAAAGTCCAACAGGGACGGACGCATGTGGAACAGAGATGTGGGAGATGATTCATCATGACGCATCCGGAAGATTCAGCTGCTCGAATCAAGGCTTGACCACGGTGCCGCCGCATATGGTCGCAGTTCTGTCTGCGAGAGGCGGTTTCACTAAGAGCACAGTCAGCCGGGAAGTATGTTGTCTCATATCATGTTTGCCACCACGGGTCTGTTACTGCCTTCGCTGAGTCAATCGGCAGCATCAGCATCATCATCACAAGCATCGTAATGGCTTCCATCAAGCCTTCGGTTGCTATTTTCCGCATGCTGGTTTCAAAAGCCTCCAGCGTCCATTATTGCCAGCATACGTACTTTCATATATCCCAATAAACAACTAGCCCAGGGGAGGTTATAGATTTTCAAGAATTTCATCTTCTCACATATGAACTTCTGTGTCCGCCTGCTGGATACCTCACTCAAGGATCATCTCAACGTAATCGACTTGTAAGACCGTTTGCAAGTTGTTTTTTTTTTACCCTCAAAGCTTCTGATGGCAACAGCCGTGACGAGGATGATGGTGATGAAGTGATTGCATAATGGCTGGTTGTCTCTTTAGGAAGCCATCCAGAGCATATATGAGTCACCCTGCCTGCAGAGTGCCCCACGTCTGCAGTCTGCAGACATGCCTCGAAGCAACAGCCTGTCTCAGCTGTGTCTATTAAAGCCCACTGGAAATAACTAAAGAGGAAACAAATGCAAAAAAGTCGCTGGTCTCGTTTGTTTTTATCTCCACTGTGTGTGTTCTGAGCGGAGAAAATTGCATACCCGCGTTTGTTTTGAGTGCTTTATCACACACATTAGGAATGCGACAGGAAGAGATATGTGAGCTCAGGTGCTGGTCTGTGTGTGCGCTTTCCTGAGACCCTTGTGTCAGGTTTTTCACCTCAGAGCCAATTCCACAGAAATGAATTATCAGGTATTTGTGCCAGAACTTCAGGTAATTCAGTTTGGCCACAGTCTAGTATTGCCTGTATAGTATCAAAGTGTTAATATTTGGCAGTAGGCTTGAAATTTTTACTTCCGTCATGGGCGTTATGTATTACTGTAACTATGAAATCAGTGTCATCACTGCACAATATTGGTGGTTCACAGTGTGGCAGTTTTCCATTGCACTATGGGATTTGTAAGCCTCCAAATTTGATCAGAGAACCACAAAATAGTCTATGAAGTTAGGGTGTCTCACGTTTCATATATCCTTGAAATTGGAGCTACAAGAAATCAGATTGAAAAGCTTTTATTTTGTAGAGTCTGCACTGTCAGTCTGATTCCCTGTGCAGTGATGAACTCACTAGTGTTCATAAGAATAGCATCCACCCCAGGATTTGTGATATTTTTGTTTCTGTCTCACCTGGATTGAGAGAAGGAAACTTCATCCATCTCGATTTAAATCATAAGAAAGAAACTCTGCAAAGAGTCTCTGAGCTGAGCAAGTCCCCCCCAGGGTTCTTCTGCTAAGGAGTATTTTTATGAACAACACACCACTGTCAGCTTTAACACAGTTTCTTTAAGGTTTTTTTTGTGTCCTACATAATGCGAAGGGTTTAAAATCTTGCAAAGTACCCAGCAGGACAGTCAAATGAGATTAGGAATAATAGCTTTTACACATGACTGTTAGTGAGAGGGGGTGGAAAAGATGTCTGATAAAATCATACTGGGGATTTCTAAGGAAAGAGTGAAGCCGACCTCATAACTCGATGATTCGATGTTTCCATCGAATACGTTTGTGTCTAATATTTTTGGTCATGAAAAGGGGGATGATTTGTCTTTATTTTGTCCTTCGTGCAAATGTGTTTTGTTGCTAAGTCTGGTTTTAACTCCCAGGAGCTCTCGCAGCTGCTGCTGTGCGGTTCTTTCCAGTCTGAGCATTACTCATCTCTTTCATTCCATGTTGTATGTGTCAAGGTAGAGTGGTGATAACAGCCTGACCTAATGATATTCATACAAGCTATTTAGCACCAATATAAGGGGCGCAGAGATCATGGAATGCAATTTCAGAGACAGATAAAAATGGCTTTATTCATCTTTAACTGATATTTAAAGAAAACACTGTGGAAAAATGGTCACTCTGCCTAAAAATCAAAGCTGAAAAGATACAGATTACGACAAAATGTCCAGTAATATGACTGTTATTAGTTTCAAAGTTAGATGATGAGAAACAATAGCTCCAGAAATAAAAGATGGTGTCTAATTTCTTTGACTTTGTCACCAATTTTTCATACAATCTTAATGAAATGAAAACTTTACCTTAAGTGTTTGGAAGGTCAGCTTTACGGAACCTTAAAAAGTCATCTTTTATAGCTTTATAGTTTGATGTAATTAACATTTAAAGGGTAAAGCTGGTGTTATTCTACATTTTTGTTATTGTCAGAGCTAATATCAGGGCTCTAGCTTAACTTTTGTCACCACATAAACCGTCCCAAAGTAAGTGCGATATTCACAGTTTTTGCATTAATTTAAATAGCCAGGATAATTTATCTCTAATAGTTATTGACAGCAGCTTACAACACTTTTTGAGTGTGTCACAGACAGCAAATATGAACAGCGACATATTGCCTGTCAAAGCAGCCACAGCAACCACACAGGCAAGAGCACTGAAGTAATATATGGAAACTGCAAACAGAGGGAGGAAGAGACAACAACTCAACCCATGATCAGGTTCTCTATAGTGCGTGTAAACAGTATTAAATCAATACTCTGCCAAACCGCAGCGTTTCAGAGCAAATTCTACTGTAGTAACCAGATATATTTCCTAAGCTAGAGCTAAAACCAAATCTCACATCTTGCCTATTTACATATGGAGACGCATGTCACAGTACAGCAGCAGTAATTGCAATCACCTTATGTACTCCAGCTGCGACTGCTCCAAACTCCCTAAAACATCTCAGCGTGTTTTTAGACCAATGCATATTGATGATGAATTTATAAAAAACAAAGTCAAACGTCTTTCCTACCACAAGTACTAGTGCATTATGTATAAACAGTCAAATAAAAAAAGGTGCTGCCCAGGACACCCTTGAGTTAGAGCCCTGCAGTCCCAAGACTATTTATTCCCAGTGAAGATGAAAACCTTTAAAATCAGTTCACAAATATTTAGTTTCCATGTATAGTGAATTTGTTTTCCCCACAAAATCCACTCTTGTAGTACAATATCTGCTAGTAGCATCTGAAACGTTATTAACATTTCGTCTCATAACGCATGGTTGTGGTTGGTCTTGCATAATTATGTAAAAAGACAAAAGTGACATGTAGCATGACACAAGAACTGTTGCTGTATTAACATTCCACCAAAACTACACTCTGTCCCTATTATTAAAGGGCAGCTCCATCATTTTTACACATCAGAGTCTGTTTATAGATCTTGGAGTGCTGCTGAATAAATATTGTTTAAAGCTTTTTGTGGCTCCAGATGGAGCTCCCTCAAATGACATTACGTGCGGTAGATCATCAGATTTGGGCCGGAGCTGAAGACTACAAGTTTACAAATGAGAGAAATGTGGAGATGTGGAGTTAGAAAGAAGCGAGTTTACCAGACCCCTGTAGCCCGCTCCTTATCTTTGCTTGAGGCTAACAACTTGAGGATACATTTGCTGCTAATGGCATAACAGACTCAAATCTCCAACTGGACAGTTAGCTGTCAAGTTGAATTGTGGGTAGTGGAGGCCCTGGGTTTTGACAAGGAAAATGACTACACGGCATAAAAAAGATATCTCTGTGTTTGCTCCTTTAGTCCTTTTTTATCAAAGTGTCCAATGAGATGCTAAATTGAAATATTTATTAGCTTGACATGATGTGGGACTCAGTTGTGCACATTTTACACCCACCGTACACCTCCACTACTTTGTCATGACTTAAATACTTTACAGAAACATAGCAAGTGCTACTGAAATGCATTCAATGGCAACACTGAAGATACAGCAATTATATTTCCCTTCAAATGTATTTATTGTTACTATAGTAGTATTAATATCATTTCATCAAAGTGTTAGAAATAAGAAAAATATAGAATATCACCAGCCTTTTTTTTTTTTAACCTGAGAGTTTTACAGGGTTGATTTTCTCAACACTATAAAAAAAAAAAGTTAAGTTGACACAAGAATCCCTAAAGCCAGAGTTAAGATGTTTCCGGTTGACGAGAAGTGGAAGAGACATGACATTACAGAGAGCTTAAATGAACTCATAATTTTTTCAAGTCTGGTTTGATATGAACTAACATCATGTGAATAAATAATGCAAACCCCCCCCCCCCTATGGCTTGACACAGAGGAGGCTAAATTTACCACCATCAGTGCACATTTTTCTTAGGCTACAGGGGTTCCTCTAAGTTCAGATGACTAAAGCTAAATGTGGGTCCCTTGCCCAGATCAAAAGGG
Organism: Pempheris klunzingeri; assembly: GCF_042242105.1. Lineage (NCBI taxonomy): Eukaryota > Metazoa > Chordata > Actinopteri > Acropomatiformes > Pempheridae > Pempheris > Pempheris klunzingeri. Next base: position 7,685,686 of record NC_092031.1, on the reverse strand, counting down.
AAAACATTACTGCATGTGTTAATCTGCTGTAATCTTCCAAAGACATTCGATTCGACAATCAGAGGGAGCCATCAGTACCTGACTCCACAGAGAACAGTGCTGCCTCAGCACTTCTGCAAACAGGGACTTTCGATCGAAGCTGCCACACTTCATCCTCCTCGTCATACCTCTCAGTGCTTTGGAGGCTGCTTTTTTCACATCAGTGGATGATTGGAAACATTGAATATTTCGGTTAGAATACTCAATAGAATCAATAAACCGCATCACGCGTCAACTGAGCTGAGCTCAAAGCGCCATTGTAGGGGAACCAGAGGAGTTTTCTCCTTGTAATACACATTTGATTTATGAGGGCCTGCTTCTGTTTGCAGCTGCTTTTTGTGGGAAAAGTTTTATTTTTTTCTTGAAGAGGTTTCTGTCTCAGGAGAGAGCCAATGGAGCAAAGTCCCATAGCGCCGCAGGATGCCATACCTCAGCATACAAGGCAGGGTCACTACCCGTTTTCCCGTAACAGTACGCATACACACAGTTTCCAGAAATACACGGATATACAGTAGGCACTCCCTGACGGTATGCAACACAATATAATTTAACACAACATGCATTCATGCAAGCTGAAAGAAAAAACACAAGTAATAAGAATATTAGTCAATTAATGGATTCGCGGTGGAGCTGCAGTCGATTACAAATGAATCAGCAGCTATTTTGATAATCGATAAAGTTTTTCCATCATTTTTGAAGCAGAAATGCCAAGCTCTCTGGTTTCAGCTTCTCAAACGTGAGGATTTGCTGCCTTTCTTTGTCATATATAGTACATTGAACTTTTAGGTTCTGGACTGTTATTTGGACAAAGCGAGGAATTTAAAGACGTCCCTTTGGCCTCTGGGAAATTGCGATGGACATTAGTACTGTATGACAAATGATTAATCAAAACAAGCTATCAATTGCGAGATTACATGCAAAAGAAAATCATCATCAATTGCAATAACTTAAGTTTCTGAAAACCGAACATACTAGAAAACATCATCGCCCTGAATGTGTCTCTTTGCCTTGACAAGAAGTAATGAAGAGGCTTTGTGGTGTTCACGTGTAGCTGCAAACTGCAGAGCCGCTCGTTCTTTTGTCCATACTGATGGAATTAACAGACTTCAGAAGGTCAATGAATAGAAACCATCTAATTGCCTGCGTCTTAACCCCGAGATCACAGGAGTGTAATTGCAATAGAAAGGAACATTTGACTTTCCACAGTGCAGATAGTACAGACAGTCAGTAGGAGAGCTCGAGGGATGGGGGATCCTTCCTGAATGTAGAACTTAACAGAGATAACGTCTTATTTCTCTGCCATTCACCACTCTGATATTATTTGAAAGGCTCCCTCTGCATTTACAATGCTCCATGGCTGTTTCCGTGGTTACGAACACATTTATTCTGCAATCTTGCACAGTGTAATAAATATATATACACGCATATATATGTATGGATATATATATATCCTGGAGGTTATTAGGTTATAGTTATTGCTGCAATATATTAAAAAAATATGTTTTCACAGGAAATACGTGCATTACCTATATTTGCTACATAATGGGAAGTAATCACCATTTTAGTGGACAACAAATTCTTCCTCTCGCTCTCCGAGTCGTGCTGAGGAAAGTTTTGTACACGCCGAATGCCAGGAAACCAACCTCATTGGTTTGGGACTGATCGTTTTAATGAGTCGACAAAGGAATTCAAATAGCAACCGAGACACAAACACGAGCTGAGAAATGGCTGGAGGTAAACAGAAGTACATATCATTTGTCCCCCATTTGTGGGGATTTAATGAGATTTTTAAATGGCGTGGTCAAGAAAATAAACGGTAGTCTCTAAGAGGGTTAGGATGAAGTAATTATTGCAGAGTAATGGAAACCTGTCAGTCAAACTTGCATTATATTTATCCATTGGTTCAGCATATTTCTTTACTTGTTTGACAAGCAAGAGCAGCCTTGTGCTGTTGGTTCAGTCGCCACAGACGCAGCTTGAGGAGTATATTTTTGCAATGTTTATGTTTGAAGTGAGGGAGACCACATAGAGGCTTTTGAAGTGATGCCGAGCTGTGAATCCTGCACTACGCTGCTGTGTGCCAGAGCGTGGATGCACGTTATTTTTCATTCAGCTCACTTCACATCTTGTGCTCTGTGTTTCGGGGCGTGCACCACAGGGGATCACATTTCTTCTGCTTCATATTAAACACTTTGATAGGGTATCCGGTTTTGATATCCTCACCTTTGCATACTCCCATCCTGCTGGTGGAATTCACGCTTGAGGACGTGCACGCTTTGTTGTGCAGTTTTAGCTTCAAACTCACGTTTTAATCTTGTGATTTTTGTCTTCCCTGGGAGAACAGAATGAAAATGAGAAAATGAGAGTAAATGAGAAATGTTTTCAGTGGCACAGCAGTGGTGTTGCTGTGTGGCTATTTCTGCCAATCAATACCTATTTACATGCAAATAAGTGTGATTAAAGCTGATTTCACAGGCACAAGACCTCTCTGATGTTCTGGTCACAGATCAAACATATAATTGGTTTAACGCACCTTGCATTGTATAATTTACAACAGCATGATGATTGTTCGCTTCCAGATTTAACCATGGAGAAATGAACAAGGTTCTGATGGGTTAACATGCTGCGCAAAGCCTCTCTGAACCAAAACCTGCAGAGATACCCCAGCAGAGTGGCTAAAAGCAACCATTTCATTAAAACTCAAGGTCTGCGTGAGGAACCTAAATTGGATTTTTTAGCTCTGCGATCACAAGAGATTTTCAAAGAGCATAAGGTCACAAAGCCCATGAATTTCTCAAGGAAAATGTAATATGGAGATTGAGCATGAAGATAACTTCCATTACAGAGCAGTGTGTGTACTTATGAGTCTCGGCGAGCTATTATATCTCTAAATGGCGAGTAAAGTGAGAGCAGGTGCTGAGTCTATTGTGCACAGCGGCGCATAAAATTGGACGAGCTTGGGTTCTTCATAAAGGAACACTAGTACTTAACAGGGAGGGGAAAAGTTGACTTTTATTTATTGTCTTCTGTTAAACAAAACAGGTTTGACAATTTTTTGCCCCAATGCAAGTGCTGATACAAGAGCTGATTCTAATGCTTATTTTCATTAGTAATGAATAGATTTATTGAATGATTTAGATATATGGGTATACACAGGGGAAAAAGTAAGTTGGCATCATCATCAATTGCTTGTTTTGTCCACTTACAGTTCAAAACGCATTGAGAAGCAGCAAATCCTCATAGTAGGAACGTTGAATCAAACAAAAGCCGGCATTGTAACTTTTTAAAAATCTATTTTAAAAATCATTGATGGATTGTTAACAAGCTGATTCATTGTCTCGACTCCCTAAAGTTTAACCCCAAACACAAATCATCATCCAGATTCAGTATTTGAATCGCGCATGCCAAGACAAATGAAGAGTGAATTGGGTCAGAAGGCTGAGAGACAGTAATGCATTCATGGAACCACCTATTGTAACTTTAGATTATAAGCAGACAGCACATTGAATAAAAGAAAGAGTCCCGAGGTTAACGATTCAAGAAAATACAGACATTCATATTCATACAAGAGCCAAAATCAACCTCTGTACAACAGATTAGTTGATCGAATTGCAGCAGAAATACTGGGTTTAAAGTTATGAGGCCTGTCAAACGCTGATCTATTGAATTCGAGAAACGTGCGGCTTTTTGTCTAATTCAGCATTCCAACTGAATTGTCAAACCATTTGGACATGCGTCTGTGCTTCTCCTCCGTTGTACAAACGGAAAAGGGGGATATTGTCTAGCTGGGCTCCACTCCACTAGTCTGAGAGTGGGAGCACAGGTGAATAAATCTGCACCGGAGCAGTGGCTGAGTCAAAATGGCTGTGAGGCTGATGGTGGTGGAGATTAATTGAATGGCTGGTATCCAGGACGCTGTCGGCCCGACTGTGTGGCTGCTTGTCCGGGTTCCCAAGCTGCAATCTGTCAGTCACAGACAGCGAGACAGCTGCTCCGTCCAGGTGCCAACCTGTGTTCCTCTGCCAAGGGGGTGACTTCACGTCCTCCATTAACACTGAGTCCCATTCATTCACAACAGGGAGAATATATCGGGCAGGAGAGATGGGAGGCTCAGGCAAAAGTTTAAGAAAAAAAGAGGGAAAGGAAATGGAAAGTGAACACAGTTTTCATCACCACAAAAATAAATTGGCAAAAATACGTATTGTGCTCATTTGCACCTGTAAAATGGAAAAAAACAGGTTAGCCAGGTCACTACAGAATATACTGAGGAGTTAATAAGATCAAGGTTGCAACTACTGATTGATTTTGGTTTGTGTAATGACAGTTTTCCTGTTAATTGGTTAATTAGTGACATCTTCAAATATTTTTTTTTTGTTCAGCAAACACTTAAAAATCCAATGATATTCAAGTCACATTGATATGAAAAAGCAAAAAAACAGGTGAATATCTCATTTTTAGCAGATTGACTAATCAATTAATTGACTTCATCATTTCAGCATTTAAGACATTTTAGTACGACAAGTGAAAAACTAAGAAAATTCATACATCGTATACGTTTAGTTCCCTTGTTTGCGTCATAATGCAAAATCACAGCTGAAGCTAAGTCACAGATGATGACCTCTGACAGATGTGCTTCCCCTGGGGATGATAATTAAAAACAGCTCAGAGTAGAAGCCGCCACAGGGGGGTGATTGGGCTTCTCATCATCGCAAATGACTTGTCTTGTTTCATTGTCACGTTATGGATTATTTCAAGTCCGAGCGAGTAATGCAGAGATTGTATGAATCCGGTGCTCCTATAATATATCAACACACTTAAATCCCCCCCCCCTCACATACACACTCACACCTTGTCTCTCTAGAGCATTATTGCTGTTTCACACTCATTCAGGTGTTGTAGCAGCAGCACTCACAGCAGCAGCACACTGTCTGCTGACTGAAACAGACATGGGCACATGTCCAAGGTCATTATTCCCCTCCAAGCTGCTGTTTCCAAAACACAGCTTCTTGTACACTTCCTGCACTGATTAAAATTTTTGCCATTATCTCTTTATCTGTACTATTGGGTCTTAAGATTTCGGTACAACACACAATACAGTTCATGCTTTGATACTATCCTGATATTTATGATATTATGATATCATAAAAACATGTTTTCTTAATTTTCTCCCTCGGCTTTGAATTGTGCAGAACATTTTTGACAAATTTTTTCAAAGTGGCTTCTCTTATGGGTCTTTTGAATGAAATAAGAAAATACACGTGAAATTAAAGCAGCTCCTCATAAAGATAAAAGGTCCTGTGGGATTTTCCACAAACTTCAACTTTGTAGACTGATTTGTTCTTTCTGAAGAAGGACAAGGACATATTCTATGACCATAAGGCTGTCACCATTTTCAGGCAACATTTGAGACACTTGTTGGCAACACTTTTTTTTATATATGTTCAGATTAAGCATTATTAATTGCACAAACTGGACTGTCAGACTGAAAAAGGGTATTTCCCAAACTGTTGAACTATTCCTTTGATATTTTGATTCATTTTCCGCTGCACAATTCTGAACACACATTATTGCGATAAACATGTTGTGAGAATTGTGCAGCAGAATATGTTATGAAAATAGGCCCTTGTTCTTTCTCTTATATTTCCCAGCCTTGGTTTCATGTCCTTATCATTTCCCGGACTCCTGTGTGTGTGTGTAGGCAAAGCCAATCAAATTCCGCCGCTCATTTTCTTTTCATAGCTTTGAGCAGAGAGTCCTTTCAACCAATTAGCTCAAACAGCAACATGAGCTGGGAGGAGGGCATGTAAAAAAGATTTACAGCTTTGAGAGCCAAATCCACCCTCACGTCTTATCTCATCCCCCAGGGCTTTGGCCACCATACAGCGTAGCCAAAGGCTTTATTGCCGGATAATGGCCGGTCCGAGCTGCTTTCATGGGGGAACAGTGGGATGATGCCTGCTGTGTCTGACTGTGAGAAACTGGGGCATAAAGTTCAAAGTGGGCTCAGCTCTGCGTCCCACAACACAGACGCAGTGGGCTCAAATTCACCAACAACTGCCTAACATTTTCCATGCGAGAGTGACTCAGTTTGCACATATAGGCTGCACGCACATTAAGGCTGTTTGTCAGCACTTCAGTGGGTTTAAGCGGCGTCATTACTCTACAACCAATATTACTCAAATGGGATCAGATAAATTGCCCCTCAAACTGAAACCACATCTGTTACCTCTCCTTCCCATGCGCTGTTACTTTATTTGTTCTCTGCTGTTCATCACTAAACATTGGTTTAGATTTCATTTCCTCTGTGTGCTCAGTCGTTGATCTCGCTGAGATTCTTATCCTGACGTGTATAGCCGCTGCTGGGGAATAATTAATTTTTGTTTACAAGTAGACAGGAGACACTGTAAATTAACCTGCAACCAAAACTGCAGAGATACGGTCACATTTTACACAGATTAGAGGAATAATGTGCTACATTTTGTGAATTAGAAGTAGAAGATGCATCAGGGTCATAATGCATCTGGTGAATAAGCATACACTTGTATTCATTATATCAGTGGTTGTGGTGGCCAAAGAGAAGCATAGTGTGTGTTTGTGTGTGTGTGTGTGTGTGTGTGCATGTTTTTTAGGATTTAAGTTGCTGTGTATTTATTTGTTTGGAATGTAGAGTAGTAATGCCTTAAATTTCTGCCATGACTTGGCCAGAGAAATGTCAGACCGCATCTTGAACCCCGACCAATCAAAGCCTGCGTGCAGTCTGTCATGAATTGCATGACGTGCAAAGGTAGTCAGAAACTCTTGCTCTCATTGGTCAACGTCACAGAGCACGTCGTAGACATGTTTAATTCCCAACATGTCTTCATGCCTTCTTCACTGTGCAGGCTCAGCCGTTATTACAATTCAGCCTCTCTTAAACTAGACGAGGTGTGGATGGTGCAAATAGAGCAGATTTTAGAAGAAAATTTGTAGTGATTCATGTCAAAACTAAAGAATTCCCTCATAAGAGATGCATAGAATGTACTGCACCGTACAGGATGTGTGACATGCTCAAGGACAATGAGCAGATTCTCACTGATTTTCCGTATGTATGTAAGTATGTATTTGATTTAAACCAGCCACTCTCCTGCCACAGAATCATTTATACTGTTGATCTTCCATTATGGATAAAATGATAATAATAAACTATTTAAATTGCAGCTTTCACACAAGAAACGCAGCTTAAAGTCCTTCACATTCACAGAACTGGAAACCATTTCAAAGAAAGAGCAGACTTTAAATAACAGTCACATACTTAAAATACATGTAAAAAAATAAAATAAACTCATAGAAGTACAGTGCAGTGATTTAAATTCCTTTTTTAAAGACAGATCATTGAACAAGGGACTGAAACTTTTTCTCTGATTGCTTATAGAGGAAGAGTTGACAGTTCAAACAGACTGAACTATGAAGTTTGAAAAGTTTCTCTCTTGTTTATAAATGTATAAACTGTTAGCGAAGCAACTATACTGCATGTAATCACACACAGTGTGACGGTACATCCCAGTTTTCTTTCCTTTGATCGAGAACATCAGAGTGTGGGATCGATCAGCGTTTTCATCTGTGCTGCACTGGCCTGTTATGGTGTGTTAATGGAAATTTCATCTCGACCGTATGGGACGGCGCACAAACCTGCGAGGGACTCTCTTGCCTGTCAGTGCGATTTCAGCTATAAGAAGATGTGGATTTGAACATTCTCTCTGCTCATGTTTTTTTAATGTGGAAAGTATGAAGGCCACATTTCACTGGAAACTGCTTTCTGGTCAGCGTCGATGCCCTCTCAGGTCGCCAAGTTTTTTGAGCTGTCGGTACAGAATGTCTCAGAGCATCTACGCAAAGTTTCCTGCTCATTTATCCTAGAAAAGGTCAGGGTTGTAATGACAACTGCATGCTTATGCAATTGCAAAAACAAAGTTGCTGGATCTGACAAAGAGAGCAGTTTGAGGCGGAGACAAATTGTATGATCGACAGACCTGCTTGTTTATGAATCAAATTAGCGTCTTCTGCTCGACTTGCTGATGGAAAACATCTGCAGAGAGTTTGTAATATGGGCACTTTTTACCCCTCATCGTGTTCTGAGTGAAACCGTGGGGAGGCACCATGCTTCGTTACAGCTGTCACACACACAGGATGTCAGCAAGATTAGATGCAGACCGATATCGTTCTCTTCCTCCCAATATCATTTGTCATTTCACATCTACGTACGTGCTATGAAACAAGTAAATACTTCAGTGAGTCTGGTAGAGACTGCTCAGCCATTACCTGAGGCCTTAAAGCACTTAAAGTAGGTTTCAGTTTGTTTACTTTGCAAGAGTGATTTATATAAAATAATCAGCCAAAGGAATCTTTGTCAAAGTAAAGGTTTTTGGAAAGATAAATTGACTAAGGAGATACTGCAGAGGATCAAAAGAGGCTTCTAAGTCCCTATAAAGCCTCAGGTAGGTATCTGCATAGAGCTGATAAAGAAGCCAGATTCTGTTATACTTGCAACTGCCGCTCATGAATATTCATTTGGCTGCATCCCTAATTGTGGATAATCCCTTGTGTTTGCTTATTCCGTTTATAGCTAAATATCACACACGGGATTGCTGATCTCTGACCCTTAAACAGCTATCATCTATCAGCCTCACACTTCTAACCTGAAATCTTTAATCAAACCAATTTCTTTGATTAATGATGCAGCCTAAATTAACTCGTAGTGTTTTTTTTTTTTTTTTTTTTTCCCTTTAAGCAGCAGAGAGGTTCAGTCAGTAGTTCAAGCCCTTATTTCACATTCTTCAGATGTTGCTGCTCACCTTCAATAAACTCTAGAAGATGCTCCTCAACGCTAGTAAGAAACCGCAGCTGTAATTTGAGTGGATTCATCAGTGAATCTCAAATGGTAACCTGGTGAGAAATGTTTTATCACGTCTTTACTGCATTCGCTCCCAAATCACACTGAAGAGTTTTCATTTGTATTCACCCAGTATATAGCAAAGACCGAGCCAGCAGGCTTTTCTGTTCCAAACGACTGATGCAGAAGACTGAAGGTACATTTACAATAAAGGCTTATCTTATTTCCATTCACCTGTTTCAATGCACATATTGAATTTAAGCATGAAAAAAAGAATCTGAGTGGAAATTTAAAAAGTTCTTTCGCTTGGCTGTGGTGGGAAAGTGGGCATACTGAATAACAGAACATGCAATAAAGGCTTATGGGAACAGTTTTCAAGTGTACCTTGATGTTACGGTGCTTGCCTTTGCTTCTTCCTCTGCAGACAAAGCTTTCATGTCACGCTTCAACTCTGTCTCCCTAATAATTACGTTTATATATTACTAAATTCTTTTCCTAATTACGTTTTGCTGACATAATTGCTACCTGGATTATGTCACAGACTACGTTCTTTGAGTGAATGAAACACTACATTTATCTACAGCCGTGGATTTGTAGGAAGGTGGTCGGGTGGATGGCGAGCATACAAAGTAGAGGACTGTCACACCCGTCTGCGGTTAAGTTCAGGAAACAAAAGCAATTTGATCAAGGTTAGGGAAAGATTGTGATTTCAGTTATTTTGGTGGAAAACAAATGAAATGCAACACATTTATGTATCAAATGACACACAAGAAAACAAGTAAAATACGCCTTCGGGAAACATTTTACTGATCCGTACAGTATCAGTATTTTCCAAATTGCCAGGTATGTTAATCAACAACATTTCTTATTCGCTTTTGCAAATTACTTGAATGTAAATGTAATTTCTAGGAGACACGGCTGCACACTGCCACTAACTGCAGTCATCCACAGTTCAGATAGGGGTCCTTGTTGCATGTCACCCTCCTCTTTGTGCCTAAATCAGCTGATAAAAACCTCACTAGGTGCACAAGGATGAGAAAATACAATTTAAAAAACACAAACAGTGCAAGCAGTGAGATAGTATATTACAGTTGTCTTGTCAGTTGAATATTCGCCTAAAACAAATGTTTTTGACCACTTTGGGCAATCAGAGACGCACTGTCAGCACAGCATTGACATACTGTGACCTTATAAGGTTGCTATAGTGAAAAATGTGCTTATAGTGGCCACAGCATTGACTAGATGATTATAACCTTATACTGTGTGGTGAACATGTTAACAGTTGCCTATGTACCCATCCAGCAGACATGAAGGAGCATTAGCATTCATCTGAAGTTCTGTTTTGTCATCTGTCTCATGTGATCTGTTGTTATTGTGACAATATTAAATATTGATAATAAGTATTTTAATAGACTCTAACTAGTACATTCTCAAATACATCTTCTGCTTCAATATCATTATCAACAAGAAGACTTGTATAAGTAAATCTTTCATCATTTTTGACTCACTGTGATAACACTGCCCCAGCCCGGAGCTTCGCTCAGGCATTACAGCCTTTTCTGGGCCAGGACTGGCGATGACAAAAGGTGCTCCCGTAAAAGCCCCTCCAACATGGCCACCGCTCGCACGCCTCTAGCAGAGACAGGTGCTATTATTGGAGGCAGACGCTCGGAGAGACCTCCAGCTCACACATGATTGTTTTTCAGCCCAGCAGGTTAGATAGAGGCATTATGAACTGGATCCCTATGGGAAGCACCGCAGAGCTTTACGGCTGCTACCTCCTCCAGCAACCCCCAGAAATTAAATTGATATTTTTTTTCAAACAAGCCTAGAAGCAAATCATTGGTTTTATAACCCAAAGTAAGACTGGCACTGTGGACCTGACTTACCTATTGAACACCTGGACTATTTGATGGAAACTGTGACCTGTGGAGACAATAACAAATCAATTTTTGAGATGAATTGCCCGCAGTGATGTTATCAGATATGAAAAGTATGACATCACCAGTTTGGAGCTGTTACAGCAAATCCTTTTAGACAAAGAGTATTTGTGTTTCTTTATGGATTCTAACAAACGGGACTATGATTACTGCAGTAACTATACAAATGTGTGCTGTGAGTAAGCTTTAATGATATTAAAGGACTTTAACAGGGATAAATGTGTGTCAGACTCTTTTTTTTTTCATTCATCCTAATGTACACATCAGTAGCAAATTGTAATTTCATGTATTCATTATATAAAGCTGCATAAAAGCATTACAGTTAGCTGTTTTTCTGAAATGGATACCAAACTATTTAATGCACAAAATGGTACGCAGTTATCCTTCAGCTTAGCACACAGCTGCAAAAAATTACAGCTTACTTCTTCTGAATTTAAATGGTGCAGTTAGCCTCCTTTCTGCATGTTTCCTCTCTCTGTTATGGGGAATATGAGAAGCTGCATCAGCTCAGTGCCAGTGAGGCTATTAACAGCACAGAGGATCTCAAAGGTCAGGGTGCTGGTAGAGAGTTGACATGGGGTCATCTATTTATTGCACTCATTCACATCAAACCACAAGCACTTTGTGAATGCTGAGTTAGAAATTAGGATGTGGAGCTGATGCTGATACGTGAAGGTGATATTTGTACTTGAGGCAGGATTTTAACCCCCCGGATAAAATGGAGGGTTGAGGATGAAACATTTATGTACAGTGACCCATAATACTGTCTTCCAAATTTAATATTGTGCAATATTAAATGTATAGAGTATCTATGGGCAGCTATGTATGTCTTTTTTTAGGTTTTTATGTAATTTCTATGTAAATACATTTTAGACTGTTTAACGAAGCAAGTCATTTGGTAATGGGAGATTGTGATGAGCAACTTTCACATTTGTTACACAAATTAATCAATTAATTATTGAAAAAAGAGGTTAATCAATAATTGAAATTGTAAATCGTAGCCCAGACTCTGACACCCAGACTCAGTGAGCTGGCTGAAACCTATGTCGCTAGAAATATTCATATTCATGATGTTTTCTGTGACAGCCATGACTGTGCCCTCCATCTTTCCCTGTCATCCCTCAGAGAAAGTCACCTCTGCTGTCATTGGCGCTGCCTCTCCAGACATGTGCTTTTGGGTACACCTGGGACACCAGCCGATGTCCTGCTCAACAATGTGCAAACATGAAAAGGCACATCAGGGTAATTGGTGCTCTCCCAGCACGCGTTGCTCAGCATAATCAGCATCTCGCCGCTTCATGGGATCAGCTATTGAGGTCCAAAGAGGTATAAGGAAGAGAGAGAGAGGGAGGGTTTGGAGGGAGGGATGGAAGGAGGGAGGCAATCACGGCACTGGCCTCACTGTCATCAGCACAGCAAACAAGCCAAGAACGCCCTGGGAACTTGTTCCAGCTGGCTAGTTATCAGGCGCTGTCTGAATAGTCCCCTCACACCATCACACACAAGGGTCACGGAGCCCAGATCACCAGGCCACTCTGAGCCCACAGCGCTCCTAAAAAACACTATTCCACCTCTCTGCTCCCGATATCAGTGCACGCCTGAATTTCCACCTCCTTATGGTTCCTGCAGGTAGAAAAACAATTTTCAGGCTGAATTTCAGTGTTTACTAGTTGTGGATTTCACAGCTGGTTAAAGGTTATTGCTGAGTGTATGAAGCAGGTGTTTTGCAGCCCCGGATCTACTCTGCGGTTGTGGACACGATGCTTAGACTGCGAAAGATTTTCTATTTAGGCGTGGATCAGTGGACTGTAGTGGAGTGTCAGGAAAACTGCCGGCACTGAATGGATAAATTACATTTCTCAGTCCCCTTGTGGAAAGTCTGGCTGTGACATGTGTCCATAATATCAACAAAGAGATTGATATAATCCAAACAGGCTCTATGGAATTCAGTCTAAATATAGTGTTGATACGCTCCTATGTTTACAATAGTGGGAATTTCTGTTATTGGCTCATACCACCAGTTTATCTGTTGAAGCCACATCATCATTATCATCTCAGCTTCCAGCAATCTTCTGATTCCTTCCACGCTTAAACAGCAATTGCCTTTGCGGTCTGATCTGGGTTTTATCGCTCACTCGCTTGCAAGTTCCAACATCTTTTATGTAGGGTTTTGTTTGCCCAACACTTCACGTAATGCTTCATTAGATGGATCACTTCACAACAGGCTATAAACATATACTTAGGATCATCCAGGATAGCGATGGAGACAATTGTATGTTGTGTTTCATTCTGAAGCCAAGTTTTAAAAGAAGCTTCAGAGGATTACTTGTCAAAGCAATTGTAAATGCGGTAGTTAAATATTCGATAGTAACGTATATTGCAGAAGGTGCAGCCCATCTGTCTTTCATGATATTCTAATTCCCTTTGAGCCTTTCATTGTGAATGCTGTTCAAAGTCTCATCTAAAATGTAGAAAGATAGTTGACATCCATCTGAGCTGTGTGTCTCTGTATGTGTGCGGGTAGAGACTGTGAAGTTTTGATGTTCCTCTGGTGTCTCTGAACCTCTTGCATCAAGCTGGATCGGGGTTAAACCTTTGATGTTTAAGACTGTCAGTCATTGTTTCCTGTAGGTATTGAATCGGCCTGGGACCAGGCTTCCTGGCCCCAGGCTTCTCTCTGGACAGAGTTGGAGAGCAGAGCCTGTTAGATAACACGGCCGAGACTAAGGCTGCATTAAAAGTCCACAGCGTTTTTGGCTGGATTAGATTTTAGAAACTTTTCGATTCGATTTTTGGACTTCTTCACAGCTGCCACAGACTTACAGGTAAACAATCATGTCCATGTTCAAGTGCCAACATTCAGTCATGGTACAGTAAGAGCTGTGTTTGTGCAGTTTTGATATTCCTAAGCCTGATGAACCCCTCTGGGGCAGCATTATAGAGGTGTCTCCCTCCAAACTATTTTAAGCGTTTTCCAACAGCCCGTAAACACGGCTAAATATAGGCTTGTCTGTTACTATGGACTTGGCAGAGGCTCCGAACAGTTAGAGCACTGTGCAACAAGGCCGCAGGAATTTCTGATGTTGTAATATGAAAACCTGGGGCCCCTCATGGATGTAAACTCTGGGTAGGCCTGTCACCAAGGTGCAGGCAAGCTGAGTGGAAAAGCAAACTTCTCCCAGATTTCACGGGGCTGGAGGAAAATTGCAAATAGAATCGCTAGACGGTCAGAAGAGTGCCCATGGGCCACGGTTACACTTTCATATTTCATCATATCATCGTGTTTCCTACCATCTGATGATGTTTATTATGCTAGAGAACATTAGATCACACATCTGGTTGCACACAAAAATCAGATTTTGCTCAGTCTGGATGAGCATTGTGGCTGAATTTTTTAATACAGTCGAGGCCTAATGCAGATTTGGATAAAGAGGGCACATATTAATAACATTTCTAGGGTTAATTCCTTACCTAGTGTTCTATTTGCAGTTTTCTGTTTGTTGTTGGTTCATGCAACATAATTCAACTGCTACTCTCAAAATGCAATTCAGATCTGAAGAGACCAAACCAGTTAAGAAAAGGTCTGATTTTAAAGCCTCTGAAAACTAAGTACAATCAAGTTAAGTATGTAAGCTAGAAACATTTTATGTATTTTTCTATAGCATTAAATATTCATTACTAAATAAGCAACAATCCAAGTTAATGTTTTGAATAAACATGCTGCTGTTTAACATTTGAATACGGAGCCCTGCCCACTTCGAACCAGTGAGAAAAGCACAGGCAAAAACACAAAGAGACAAATCTTTCTCATGTGAAATAATCAAAACTGTCGCAACCTTGGCAGAAAACAGTTGTTTCATGTAGGATCCAATCACTCATAACAAAATAGGTTTTCAGGGCCTTGAAAGAATATTTAGTAATAACATTACCAGGAAGCTAAGCTTAGACAGTAAAGTCACAAAATCTCTCGATATTCCATATTCAGAGTCCAATCCGAGCTCCTGTGTAACTGTAGCTGTGAGTCTGCATGAATTGCAGTGTACCTGCAGAGCAAAAATGAGCTGCTCATATAGTGTTCCACTGTGCATTATCACCTACTGCTTGCTAGAGTTTCTCTGTGTACGGTAAAAAGTCCACGGAGAGACTTCACAATGCAAAAATCATCCTGTTCTGCTAATGTTTTATTCATGCTCTGGATTTGCAGGGCCTGATTGCGTGTCCTGGACTTTTTTTCTTCACATTGTTTGTTGTTTCTCACTTGAACAGAATAATGCATTACAATGTTTGCCATCAAACATGTACTGTGGTGCTGACAGTGGTGCAGATGCTCATTAGGAGAGGCGTTCAACCCTGGTGGGCTATTTACAGTGAAAGCTAGTGCGGCACCTTAACGACCTAAAGTCAATAAAGAGGCTTGAGCCAGATGCTTTTGTGCTGTCTGTGCCACTTTCAAGTTGCGGAAATTAACTGGAGTTCGTCTTTTACCTCTAAGTGTCACTCCTACCTCTCTAAAGGTGTGAGCATATTTAAATTTTCCTTTTCATTTGTGAGCTGCTGTGACTTGATAATTCTCAGGTTGGCTCGTGATGGCTCCCTTCTTCACAGAGTCCCTCCTTCATTATTGACAGAGGAAGGCTGTTTGCCCACCACCTCACCACCCATGATGACTCATACTGAGCTGAACTCTCTTCTATTCATCACTTCACACCAACCATCCTCCCCAGCTCCACTTTTCATTTCTCCTGACCTAGATTACACATACAGTGTAGTCCGTTAGAATTTGGACAGTAACACATTTTCCGTTGTTTTGGCTCTGTGCTGCAGCGTATTAGATCTGAAATAAAACAATGACGTCAATCGTGGAACTCCCTGCCCGAGGATCTGATGCTTCCAGATTCACTTGAAACTTTTAATTACTTCCTCTTAACTGATTTAAGTGATATTGAGGAAAAAAATCCTTTAATTTGGTGACTTAAAAACTCTGACATAGATATGTATTCAATGGAACATTTGAGTGTTCTGTTTAATGTGCTACTGATTATTAATTATATCATATGTCAACATATTTTTGGTGTTTTTGTACTGCAATTTCTTGAGACAGGCATATATACTTATATCAGTGTAATTTCTTCTTAATCCTCAAATGTTCTGATTATTTCCAGGTTCCCAGGTTCATGTGAAAATATTATATTATCTCATTATTAACGAGTTTTGGATATATATATGGATGTAGCTAAGACAAGTGAAAAGTGATGCCAATGCAGAAGTGCCTTGAAAAAACAAGAAATCCGATGGTATAGAGGTCTATGTGAAAATGACCCAACGTCTCGCTTAATTTGTTACCCCAATAATCATTTTCCTTTTGAGTTTATGGTCTTTAATGTTTATGGCACGGGACTACCTTGTGACTTACCAATCAGGTCATGCCTAGACCTAACCTCTCAGAGCAGAATGCAGATAGGCAAAAAAATCAATCATCACTTTTGCCTCCAAAACATCAACTCAAGGCTGCAAAACAACAGTCCACAAACCAATGGGTAAAATCACAGCGGCTACATCCACTTCTTATATACAGTTGACGATATTGTTTATATTTTGTTATCACATTCTGCTATTAGGTGAGCAGTGTAAGATGTGTAACATACAGTAGTTTAACAATTTTCATTTTCATCAGGACAATAATAGGGCTACAGTTACTACATTGTTCAACCAATATGTGAATATACTGTATGTTGGTGTTTTACCCTCATTTTCACTGTTTCCCTTAAAATCCAGCCCAGCCCAGAGCCAACACAACGAAAACTTTGTGGATGTCGAGATTCTTACCAACAGCATTTAAGTACCTGTGACAGCTCATTATTTGGCTATGACTGAAGCCGAGTCTCCAAAGTCATTTTGAGGGGTTTAGATAAAAGTGAGTCCCTGATGTTTCCATCATACAGATTTTCGCACACAGGAGTCACACACACACACACACACACACACACACACACACACACACACACACACACCCCGACTTCGCCAGCGGCTGCAGGTGAGGCTGACTGAGGCAAGTCATCGCCCTTGTCTCCTCTCATCACTTGGCCAGACACTGTCTCTTTGACCGTCTCATCAACCACGCAGTGAGGATACGGAGACAGTCTGGGGGAGAGGAAGAGGTGAAGGAAGAGGGGAGATCTTCATCAAACTGCTGAGGGGAGAGAGGGAACATAACAACACAGTCTGGAGATGATGGGAAAACGTGCATCTTGCAGATCATTAAACACCATAGGAGGTGCGCTTACATAAATTGGCACTTTGTAACAAATGTATGAATCCCTGCTGTATTAACCCACAAAGTGGTTTAGTTTTAAACACAAAGAAGACTGTTGGAGGTCAGCTGCTTGGTGCAGGCAGACAGGGCTCACTTCACGGCTGATGATGATTGCCTTCATAAATAATGTCAGTGTTTGGGGTTGAACTAAATGCAATATTCATGTCCTGAGGCGTCTGGAAGGCAAAGCGGATTCCTTTAGCATGGCAGAGCAAAAAAACAAAAAAAAAAAATCAAGTTGCACAAGCTCTCTTTGAGCAAATGTCTTGTGCGACACAACTGTATCACTCAATAGTCTTAACATAAGCGAAAGGCTCAGAAGTAAAGGAATTTAGCTGCTGTGGTGGACACAATAAACCCTCTGTGTTTGCCCTCAACCCCTCAGTCATACTTTTGTTTTTCTTTTTAGTAATTCTCATCAAAACAAACTATCTATTTGCCTGCAGCTCTATACAAATGGTGCTTAGCTATGACAAAGCAGATTCACAGAGAAAACAACTCCATTCCCTTTTCCAATCTCCAGTCTTTGAGGGATCCGGCAGTTTTATCTCTGTTTCCCCAGTATTGTTTTTATGTGAAACAAAGAGCCACTCAGACTGAATACAGCGGCATAAAATCAATATGCTGCATATTGAAATGGTATTTCATTTCACTAACTCAATTAAATGTACCATATTTTTCGATTGCAAGAGAGAGATATTAAAGTCATTGATCTCATTGCCTTCATTATGCACTCTCTCTCTCTCTCTCTCTCTCTCTCTCTCTCTCTCTTTCGCGCTCCCATACATACGTACTATAAAACACACGCTCATATACACACATGCCTTTCTAAGACTCCATCTTCATCGTTCTTCCCACACTTCCTTTTTTGGAGAGAATTTTACATTTTATAGTGTGCTGAATGCGAGACTCAAGTCGTTCCAAGAAGTTTCTTAAAGTAAAATGAAGCTGCCGCGTGCTCTCCTCAGCGGCCGTCCTGGCTTTGTTCAATAAAAAATACCCACTCCTCTTTAATGGCAGCCATATTCCACAGCTGGCTGCTTCTACATTTATGTGAAGTTTTTTATATATCCTTTTTTCATTAGCACATCAAGTGCATCTGAAAGCACAAGTGCCACTGCCTTATTTTCTACTTTTTACATGCTATTTTTTTCTTTTGTTAGCAGGGACTCTTCAGAGAATTGTAGCTCTGTGTGAAATAAATAAATACAAAGGCCGACTACTGACAACATGTACTTAACTTCAGTTGCTGCTTTTAAAGGAGGACATCATCCGCCTTCCTTTCTGGGTTTTTCCAAATGGGAACGCCCACTCAACCATTAGCATGTAGGTAACAGCGCTGATGCCCTCCACTCTCTCAACCACACATGCAGCCACACACGCAGTTTGCTGACAGTGGGGACACACAGGAGGCTAACTCCAGGGACCTGTGGGAGTTGGAAGGGCTGTGAAGTCAAATGTCCAGTCATTGGAGACTTACAAGTTGAAGGTGAAACACAAATCATTTGAGACAATCGAGTCTCAAGTCTTTCAGGACGAGTCCAAGACAGGTCTTAAGACAACGCCAAGCCAAATCTCATCATCCCAGAACGGACCGCATCGAGCGTTAAATCAGCAAATGTCTGAGTGTTGTGTCACTGCATTCAAGATAAGTCATTGTCGAGTCTCAAGTCACACCAAGACAAGTCCCAGTCATATCAGGAGTCATTTGTCTAGTCAAATCTCCCAAACCAAATCTCATTGCTGGAAACAGGTCAAAGTCAAGCCTCAAGTTATTTGTGACAGGTCCAAATCAAGTTTCAAGTAACTTGAGGCAGGTTCAAGTCAAGAATAAAATCAAAAACTATTTTTGGGACTTAAATCCAAGTCTCAAATCTCCAGCTCTGCTGAGGCAAAACACATAAGCGGGGAAATTACTTGGCTAGTTTCACATTGACTATCACACCAGCAGCTCCTAAAGCTTGATGTCTCACTCATCTACATGACAAAGATAATATTAGCAAATATTGTGGGATGATTGGACGTTTGCAGATGTCCCCAGTGGATTAAAGCAGGAAGTCGGGTTGGAGCAGTTCGTGGTGGAGGGTTTGAGAAAAATAATCATTGTGAAAGGTGAGGTTTATAAAGGGCAAAGAGACTGAAAAGGGTAAAGAGGAAGACAGAGAAAATGGGGGAGGCAGGGGAAGAGTACAGAAAAAGAGAGTATAACAAAAGAAAGGCATAATTGTGACAAGCTTTGGTAGTCTTATGGAACCAGCAGTGGCATGGCTCCTGCTCTCAGCACACAGTAGTGGCATTGTCCATCTTTCACTTCCTAACAAAGAGCTGGGGTCCTCCATGGTCCACCCCCCTCGCCAGGGATGGATGTTGCACTAATGCTGTGCACACAAGCTTGGCAGCTTTCTTTTCTCTCTCCCTCCAAGGACTTTGACAAGGTCTTTGTACCCTTGGAAATTGTATTTATTCTATTCCTGTCTTCTTTAGGGTTAAAAAAGAATAGATCACCATTAGTCCAACATGACTATTCACGTCTTGACAGCTTGTAAAAACAGCAACATTTGCTTTGTCTTTTATAACCCTTAATACTTTTCCTCGCCGCTCCTCACTGTGTGGTAAGAGGAACCATAGTCATTGTCGACCATCCATTTCTACAGCTCATCACAGCAGACAATTATGATCACTCGGCCACTGACCCCGTCCTTTCTCTTTCACTCAGCCTCTCTCTCACTAACCAAATATCATGTAGATGAAGTGGAAAGCCACTGTAAATGCATCCCATTTATGTTCTGCCGCCAGAAATCCCAGCCGAACATGGCGAAAACATGTTTCAGTATAGCCTGGCTTCTATGAAAGTACGCCTCCCTCCTCTGTCCCTGCCTTTACCACCCTTCTTTTCCTAATACTAGCACTTTCTGTGATACAAAAGAGGAGAAAAGCAGGATTGATGGAGAGTCTGTGTGAAGAAATGTAGCTTAAATTCCAGAGATTACATTTTACTGAGGAAATGTCAAGGTGGATAACATTACCTGTTATCTATCTAGGGTCCAGGACCAGACTTGGCAACCAATGAATTCACTATTAATGGATGGACAAGAAGAGAGGCGGGAAAAAAAGGTTTTCCACTGTAGAGCCATTTTGGTCCTGTGGTTTTTTTTTTTCCCAGCTCCTGGAATGTGTTCAGATTCAGTCTACTAACTTGAAAGTGGGCTTTGTGAGACACAATGAAAAGGTTGTTCTTAAATCCATGCTATTGAGTTTTCCTGTACTTTTACCATAGTATTCACAACAATAAAGTACTAAGTGTTTTTTTGTTGTTGTTGTTGTCAAACCGCTGTAGAATTCCAAATATAGTAATTAACCTTTTTTTGTTTGTGTGAGTGAATTTGCAAGTTTATGAGGCCATGCGTCACAGCTGCTAAGGAAAAATAGGCCTGTACAAAAGAGATTTTGTGGGTTCCCAAATCCTAATTAGCATTGTTTCCGCATGGAGTTGGAAAAGAAACACAGAACTTTGGCTCATTACAATATTATAAGTTTGGTAACATCTTAACATCTTTGCTGTCTCAAAGATTTAAAAAATATAGATATACAAATTATTTTTCTGAGGTAACTTTCCTCATATTTTGATTACTACTACTTACAACTGAATCCAGAATTAGTGGGCAGATAAAATGACAATTATTTAAGTAGTGAAAGTTTGAGTTTTGTAAGCATGACAAGATAAGAAAATAACAGCTGAGGAGGAGGCAAAGAACGCCAGACAAGGAGTTCTTTTCTGCATCAGGACACCTCTGAGTGTAATATTGTGCTTAAACTAAAAGTAGCTTGTGTTTAAACTCCTATTTCACAAGTCTCTATGTCACTATGGTTAGCTGCACTTTGGTATGCCTTGCAAATTGACTTATAATGGTGGTCTAACCCTTGCAGGGAGCTTTGTTTGAGGAGTCCTGTTATACAGTTTTAAAGGACACCTACTGGTCGGAAACTAGTATTTTTCCATGGCTGCGGTACAGTCTGCATTTAAGAGAAGAGCATTAGGCTTCGACAGAGAGTCCAGTTCTAAAGAAAATCAACTAGTGTCGTGTTGTGGCCCGCTGGGTGAGAATTCCTGTCGGAGCACGAGCTGCCTTTGTGATTGGCTGTTCTCTGTTGGAAACCAGGTATCGAGATAAGCTAATGATTCCTTTCCAAGAAAGGTACAAACAGCGTGGAGATGGATGGGTGATACAAAGCCGTGTCAGCAGTTGGCAGTCGTCACTATCACTAATTGCAGCATCTGTCACAGTGGAAGGGAGAGAAAGCTGCTCCAGATACAGCAATCCAAATGCCAAACCTGATTTTATCACAGCCTGTCAGATTACAGCAAGGCTCCACACCAGCAGCCCACCTGCTTTTTCAAACTCACTGTCAGGGACTAGATTTAGAATCCTAACGCGCATTTTTATTGGACTTTTTTTGTCCATCTTTTATAGCCAACCTGTGGTCCAATTTTGTGTTCGGCTTCCCACAAATCAGATCAGATTTGCATCTGCAAACAAGCTGTCAGAGCGAGTATTCCCGGCTTAGACTGATGCGTGCTTTGGCCATCAGTTATCTCAAAAACAGTAAAAGCAACAAAGCCAATCTAAGTTTCCTGGAGAGCGCCAGCACATTTCATTCCACCCTCTGCCACATAAAATTCTCCATCTGACACCATGCAATGAGAAGGAGAGAGGGAGAGCTCCAGCTTCTGTCACCAAGCCACACCAGGGGCATACTAATATCAGTTCAGTCCAGCTGCTCTCCACGCTTGGATGGATAAGCTTGATTATGAAACATTACAGAGCTTCCCTGTCTAGCGGGACAAACCTCTGAACTATGTCAGAAAGGTGACTGGCCACACTGCAGGGAGGTGGCTGGCCAATACACAGCAGGGTAGGATTCTGTCTCTTAGGTGCCTGATTGCTTATTACTCCGCAGAGGACTGAAAGTTGGCTCCCGGTGCCTCGAGAGTGAAATTTCGCCTTGGCTGATTCAGGCAAATTTGACCTCCGCACTGCTATACTGTTCACCACAAACAGCCAATAAACTGTGCAGACATTAGCTCAGACTCGATTGATCTCGAGATTCACTAAGAACTCCAATTATTTTTCTCATTTGACTTTGCAAGCAGTTGAGCCCCGTGAACAAATATTAAAATCCAACAAGTCCTCCTCATGTTTATTACTGTCAACAAAACTTGGAGGTAAAAACAACTGGGTATGATGGTGAGAGATCAGTATCTTTGTTAAAAGAAACCTGCATCAGTAGGTGACAGGATGCAAAATTAGGTCTCCCATGTAAAAGTCACACAAGTCACTTTTGTCAGGACCAGAGTCATTCAGCTAAAATACGCCAAAAAGGCTCTATTTAATGGGACTGTAGAGCTGTTTAACATTACATGTAGATATTAAATCACTTGTTAATGTAGAGACTATTGATTCATGGAGCTTTAAACAAGCAACCAATGTTGTCATTCTTCTGGGGAGAGCAGTCTCCTACCGCCATCACTGCTGGCTGTGTCTGCCCCATGAATACGACTAAAAGCAAACAGGCACAGATATGTCCTTGTGCTGTCAAGGTTTTATGTTTTTGGAGTGACATTTTCATTGAGACTTACATAAGGCCAACGCACATGGAAAGGACCAATCCGGGCGAAAACCACGGCGTGACATCACCCCATGAATAACTACGACCTACTGTATGTTTTCTTTTGGTCAGCAGGTCAAAGTGTTGCCAGGCAAACCTTTCATGACTCTCATTATGAGCGCCAGGCGGCCCAATCATAAATACACTGAATTTATGGATTTCATGGGGTGGTGCACGCAAATGTCAAGGGTGTGCTTGTTTGGTGCTTTGCTGGTAAGCAAACAGGCATTGTGAGCAGCCTGCTGAAAAGCAGGGTTATTGCAGTGTCAACACTTTTAGGAAGATGGATGTATACGTTGAAAATAAAGCGAGGTAGACCTAATCACTACATTAAATTGCAGTTAACAGAAAGGTCAGTGATCCCAAGTTAGACATGTTCTAAACACTTCCAGCAGAGAAGCATTATGGGAGTTAGAGAGAGAAAGTCTGGTGGTGGCGGCTAATACTTAATACTACCGTAAATGCTGATTTGGTGATTTGCAGGTCGAGAAAGTTAAAACTGGGCTAAATTTGGTGGAAACGTTTTGACAAACATCACATGCAGCAGTTTTATTCAACCATATTTCTATTCAGATTGTGATCTGCTATCATTCTTAAATATATGCGTTTAAACACTTATGAAATAACAGTTTTATGTGACCTAGAAATCTGGAAATATTCCTCTTTTTCAGTTAATTTTTGATCAGTTTTGCTCCTAGTTGACTTTTGACCCAATAAATGCTTGCTGGGACACTGCAAATTCCACCTCAGAGGGTGATTTCTAATGAAAACGGGAGGGTTTGTTTTATGAACCCAGAAGTCAACAAACTACATAGTGGTAATCCGTCCCCAGGCTGCTGCAAAGACAGGTGGATATTGTGTAGTCTTCCTGTAGCATCACCAGGTCTAGTGCTGGGCTGTCAGAGGCGGTGTGCTGATAGCCCCCGGGCATGGAGCCATGGTACGGAGAAGTACGGGGTGGAGGGGCTGCTTTAAATTTCCCCAGTGGATGTGCTTGTGTGCTGCTAACATACCATGAGGTCTGAATGTGCAGCATCAGCAGGATTGTGGAGGACACTTACGGTTCAAAAGCTCAGCAGAACGTCTTTGAATTCTGGAGGTGCATGAGCCAGAATCGGGAGTTAAAATTCAGAGGAAGCTGTAATGCCAGAATTCCGCGAGTGCCTGTGTGATTGTATTCATCAGTGTTTCCCTGTGAGAGATTTGATTTGAATACAGGAGAGGAACGGTGAAGAGAGATGTGACGTGAGTGTGCTCCAGTCTCACAATAGCTGGCAACTTCCTCCCAGTCTTCAAATGGAGGCCCACACATTCACTCACATGTATAAGGAATGTCACACACTTTGTCATGTTTTGACAAACTGAGGAGGAGACTCAGTTGTCATTTCCATGTCAACCACTCTTATAATCATTTTCCTGTGTGTGTGTGTGTGTGTGTGTGTGTGTGTGTGTGTTCCTTCCTACCTACCATGTGTCAAGAAGGATTGCTGTTGAGAAGCATATAGCTTTTAATTAAAGCATCACTATCTGGTTGTGCCTCTGTCTGCTGCAAGATGTCACTGCTCATTTTACATCCTACACAGCTAGAAAACTCTTGACAAAATACACTCCACTGGTACCAACATTACAACGCTATTACACCCAATTAGATGTATAATTACTATCATTAATGAAGCCACATTGAACTGGTGCAAGAAAACAGGTAGAAAATAGATTTTCATATGCAGTACAGTGAAGAAAAATAGAAAAACACATTCTAAGTACACCTAGCTTGAACTAAATCCTACCTTTACGGAGATTACAGTATTCAATTTCGGTTAAAAGTGTATCACAGAGTTATTTATTGATAAAATGTCTGCCATAATTTTTACAAATGAGGTGTGCTACCCCTGTAAAACCTTGTGTTTCTAATAGTTTGCCTTTTGGAAAAATCCTTGAATTAAATGCAAAAGCTACAAAATCATACCATATTTCATCAACATCAGAACAGCGTGTCTTAACAAAAACTGAGCATTTTGAGTGAAGCGGTGCTTATTGTAGAGCTATATAGCTATTAACCACTTATCTATGACTACAGATGTTAATGTTTTTCTGGTCACACATTACAGACCCCACAAGACTGAAAGTGAAAGGCCTTTGGTTTTGGAAAAAATAGAACAACCAGCCTCACTTTATTTACTCTCTCTGACCAAAACACCAGACAGTCATTAATTCCACCGCACGTACAGTAAAAGACTGTGCTTAAAAAATGAAATTTGACAGCTCCCATTAGTTATTAATTAGCACAGACAAGGAACAGGAACAACATTGCTCATTCACTTCAGCGCAGCCTGATGATGACAGTCCTTTCACCCTTGAGCCGAGGGCAGCTTCTTTTTACACAGCGTTGCACCATGCTACCATTAAACACACCAGCCGTGTGCGTTACTGCACCGCTTTAATGTACCTTTGATGGCTTCTATCGGGAAAGACGTTGACATAGACTGCAGAAGTTAAAAAGTGACATTTCATGTTCGCCGAGCTCCGCTGTTCACAGAGAAGTAGTGCTGCATCAGACGGTGTTACAGAGTGCTACAGCGATGCTTAGTGCCATGATTTATCCTTTATGACACTGAGAGCTTCTGTGGCAGCTTGCCCAACCCAAGCTTGTAGTCTCCTTGTCACAGCAAGTCTCTGCGTGATACTTTAGGTTGCCAATCTACCTGGGAAGAGTCCTCCTGTACTTCCTTACATACAAACACATTTTTCTTTTGATTCATCACTTTGGATCTGAGCTCCACACAGCCCAGTACATCCCATCACATTGTCGGATGAACTAGCACCATATGTACGGGGGCAGTTTGTCCCTGTCATGTGCCCACCTCCCCTCTCCTCCCTTCATTCCCCCATGTGTCACACAATTTCTCCTATATTACATAAACTGCGCCTGAATCCTCTCCAAGGACTTCCACAATGGCTGCTACATGTTTTAGGCCCGAGACTTGAATTCCTGTGGGCACCATTATGGTCCCGTTTTCCCTCGGTCATTTTTTTTTCCCTCCAGCAGTGGAAGCTGAGACCCACATCTCTCTCGTCCTCCTCCTCCTCCTTCCTGCTGCCTCCTCCTCTTCCCTAGCCCCAGCAATGAACTCTGTAAACACTGAGGCTTTGTCTGCAGCTGTTGTGGTCAGTCTGTAGCCTAAAGCCAAGCCTTCATGGAGCATCAGTTTGTGTACAGCAAAGTTAGTGGACTGCCACTTTGTTTGACCTGGAGAGACAAGAGGGCGACAAAAAGGCAAAGCCACAGTGATTGGTGCTGTCTGCGGCTTATGTATCCTAGTAAGTGCCTAGTAGGCGTATTTTATAGCTTTAAGTGGTAGTGTATCCTAATTTTACTGCAGTCTCAGTGTTGTGGTTGCCACATGTGAGCCTTGTACCTCCTGCAGGAATAGTAGCATAACTCGTAACTGACTAAAAACAATGGAAATTGAATCGCATTAGGGGTGGGTTGCACCCCCTGGGACTTGTAGATTAAGATAAATCACAGTCTACCTAAAATAAGTTTAAGATAAATGCATCCTATTTAAAGTTGTGACTATAGATTTTTTTTTTCTTTCCCTTTTCAGGCCACTTAGGTTAGTGTATGATATTGGCTGTCTTGTGTTCAGAAAAGCCTAAAAAAAAAAAGAAAGAAAACGACTGTGCCCTTCCTTCTGTTTTTATCCATTTCACCTTGCAGCAATAACATCGTCATTCCTCTTTCAGCATAAACCCTTGTTCCTGATGCCCTCCGGCTGATATCGCTTTGCCTGGACCGGACATCAGGTAGAAAAAGGACACATAGCTTCAACAAGCACTTGTCTAACTTCTAACTCTCACCAATTTTTTTTTTCATAGTCTCTTATGAAAGACTCTTTGCAGAACCTGCAGTGCATTAAATATTTAAAATCATCATAAAACTCAAATGGGTGGAGACTTTCTCGCTTTCTGCTCTATCCATCACAAAAGCACAGACATCTGTCAAACCACCTCAACTGCTAAATTGTTTAAGATTCAATTTGAGTTTCAAATTTTGGAAAAACAGAGCTGGTTTAAATCCAGGTGGGACAACTGGGTTAACACGAGTTTACAGCCATGTTGGTGGCTCTGTCAGGCTGCACTTGGTGCTTCAGACAAATGCTAATATCAGCACGTGAACAATGCTATCATGTTTAACAAGTGGGATGTTGATAGAGCCGGCTCACATGAATTTGAATTTGAATCAGTGGAATGAGTCACACTCTGACAACAGACTCACCACCCAGGGTCTTGGTTTAGTTGTCTTACCTCTGCTGTGAATCTTTCTTCATTCATTATAGTGAAGCGAAGCTCAACCAGTGGTAGTCCATTGGCTCTAATTATGTCTTTCCAATCACAAACCCAGACAGCAATGTTCCCGGCTGTGGATAATAAAATTAAATGAATTTGCAATTGAGTTTATTTTCTAATGGAAAGTGAAGAGAGGATGCCCAGAGACATGAACAACAGGTAGATGAGTCATCCTCCTTTTGCATATAGTGGAATTATTGCCAGGCATTTTGCATTCAGTACCACGGGGGCCACAGATGCACACAGAAGCAGAATATATCAGATATTCTTCAGTGTGATTTATGCAGTTTCCTGCGTGATCACTGCTGCATGATGACAATGTGTAAATGTAATCTGTATTGGAATTTGTACGGGGACATGTAAATGACCTAAAAATGGCTTTTAGTTAAAGTTATGTGAAATTGTTTCATTTGTTTTCAATGTAGCTTCACTTGTTGCAATAAAGGTTTAACATCACAAACTCTCTGGTACGAAGCCACTTGATTTGAGAAAGCTGCGTTGGATTTTGACTTTGTATGGTTCATTTTTGTGGCATAGGGACACAACAATTAGATACAACAGAATGAATTAAATGGCAGCGAATGAGTCTTGTCTGTAACGCATGTTAGGTGTTCTGATTAGCTGAATCTTATATTTTAGTACTTAGTTTTGTTATTCTTTCCTCACTTTTGAACAACACAGGTGATGGATTTCCTCTATGTGGTTCATTGTAATGTCAACACAATGGTTCGTCCATTTTGCTGCTGATGTTTGTGTTTTATTAAGTCCGAATTTTACACGAATCTAAAGAGGAATCCTTTCAAAGTTGTTAATTTTATTACGCATGATTTATTGCGGCCCTATTTTTGTGTTTATGGCAGAGAAAAAAATTACTTCTGAACATTTGGTGTGTTGTGAGACAACTGTGGCCATGTCGTGTTTGCCTTCTTAAAGATTCATGGGGACTGCAGATGTGTCTACAACCCAGAAATAAAGTTGGTGAGAGTGTGACAGCTAAAGTGAGCAGTCTGAGAGTCACACTTGTCAAGCGTGCCTCAAATCTGCAGGGAGGGATGTGTCCTTCTGAGGACCTTGCTGCTCTTGATCAATATATATATCCCCTCTGGTGCGAACTGAAAGATGCGTATGGAGGAGGAGAGACGGGCAGTGTGCATTACTCTCTAAGGATTATGTGTCATTTGCCCTTTAAGATGCACATGTATTTTATCAGTGCACTCAGATGTCATAAACGTAATGCAAAAGGCCCATTAATATGAGCGCTGGCAGGCGAGCCCAACGTTTTTCTCTGATTTATCTGTGGTGGTACAGGAAAAATGAATAGCTTTTCCCATTCCAGCACTGCATCAGTCATAATTCTTTAGCTGGCACCTTATTCTCCACACATTTAATGGATACAGAGCTTTATAATTTATCCTCTTCTTAACTGCAACTTTACCTGAATTAAATTTCAGGCACAGTACTTTGATTACATCCTTGCTAAGTACCACAATCTGATTTCTCCATTATGTAAGGAATGAATACAAATGGGCTGGCTGAGAAAGAGAAAAGGGAGCAGGAAGAGAGAGGAGACACAGGGAGAGATAACAAATTGAAGGAAAGTCAGTCGGAGAGACGGGGGAAAAAAAAAGAGGACAGACAAAGAGGAGGCGAGGAACAAAGAGCTGAAAGAGTGGAACGGGAGCAGCCATCCAGTCTGGATGAGCCCCTCTTGACCCTCTTGGTCAGAGGAATCATGGTGGAACACACACCAGTCTTTGAATTCAGCCTTGCACTGGATGGACCAGGCGGACTGTTTGGCGCTGAGTGTGGTGGTGGAGGGGAATCAAGCCGCTTTGCAGGCGCATCTTCAGGTTTGGCTGATGCTGCCAGACCTCTGCTGGAGCCTGGACCTCGGCGTTCCCAGATCCTCACAGAGCCTGCGGCCTGTCACTCCCCTGCCAAAACTGGAGCTCATTTGTGGAATACGGTGCCCCTTCCTATCGTGGCTGAGTGGGATGCGGGTCTCTGCAGAGTGTAGGATCAAAGCCTGCACAGGACACAAGCACATTGCTCTGTGTCACCCAGTGACAACCCTCATTTCTCCTGCCAGGCTGGATTCCACTCATATTTCACGAGCAAACTCTGAGCCTCGCTCGTCTCTCTGCTTTGCTTCATATGAAATAATAACCTGTCCTAGATTGTAGGCTGTGTGCACTTTCGCCCTCAACTACATGGCCTGTTTTGATAGCACGACTGATAAAACAAAAATCTGATCATTAGGCGGCGGCCTGAGGGTTCATGATGGTTAGAGCTTGTAGCCAGTTGGGGAAAGTATATGTATTTATTCACGTTATGATACTTCATAATTCAAGGTCCGCTTTGAGACTTTTTCATATCTCTCAATTTCTGTCTGCGGATGGAATTTACATGTGAAGAGTTGAGCTTCATGTATCGAGGAAGACCATGAGATGCGGTTGAAAGCTCCAGAAAAAGATAGAAACTCAGCAGGGCCTTCCATGTACGAATAAAAGTCCCAAAAAATGCACTCAGTACAAAGCCACTGAAGAGGACTTGGCTAGGAGTACGCAATTAGAAGTGCATAGCATTAAACTAATTAGAGTGGATTTTATTGATCCTTAACAGCATGCAATATGTTTGCTTGTACATCTGTTTGAAAGTGAAATACTGGCTGTCTGTCGCACGACTTTTTCTAAACAACTTTCTGGGGTTTTAAATAAGCAGCGAACGAGAAAATGGGAGAGCATGTGGTTGTGTTAATTACTGCTGAGTAATGAGAACTGATCCCACAGTCTGAGTTTGTTATCCTACAATAATTCAGTGAGGGTTTGCCAGCAAGTCGTTATTTTATCAACTTTCTCAAAATTTGTTTAGCTAACTCTCTCAGCTCAACCCATATAAATATATAAAGGTCATATTTTATGCTTACCAACATATCTGTATATTAGTGATGAAATCTTTAATATAACATGTATCAGACCTCTATAGCAGTATATAAGTAGATGCTGTCCGTGCCTGAAGGTCAGCACTCAGTGGGCAGAAAGCCTTCGATGGTCTCAGTAGCAGCTGTCTCAAGATTGTATCTCACTGCTTTCCAGTTCCGAACAGCTCATCTTCTGGGAACGGCAAGTGTCAAATCAGTCAAATCTCTGTCAGTGGAGTGCACCGCTGGTCTGCAGGATTGCGAGACAGGCTGAGAGATGGATCATCCATCAGGTTGTGGCCTCTAGGTTTAACAGCTTAATGCTGGGACTATATACACCTGGATTTGCCAGTAAATCTTGAATTGTATCTGCAGTGAGGCTTTAGTCTTATCTCTGCATTTAACATTGAGCCATTATGTGTTTGTGTGCTGCTTTGTTTGAGCACCAATCCTTAGTTATATGTCAGTAAGTCCACAGCGCCATCTAGTGATCTTTCTATGGACATGTGTGGACTGTGTGTGTGTGTGTGTGTGTGAGTGAGTGTGTGAGACAAAGAGAGAGAGTGTGTGAGAGAAAGAGAGAGACACAGGAAATGATCTGTATTCTAATGATGGACCAAATGTACATCCTGTAATCAGTTGTTTTAGCAGGTTAAATGAAGGTAAAAATTAGCCAAAGCTAAAAACCCTTCATATATGGAATACAGCCTGATGTAAATAGTCCTCTTCTGGATTTTATCTGGATACTTTTGCTGAGTCAAACCCAGAACGGGTCTTCTTACGTTACGTCTCAGAAACCCTGCTTCCTGAAACAGGCCTCTGGTCGGAAATTTCATGTGCTAAAATTCACTGTCGCACACAAAAAGCAAGACAAGAAATAAGACTGCAATAATTTATTTGAAGAACGCTGCTTTAAGTAACAACTTAAGGTGATGTTGCCTTTAAAAAGGCAATATTCACGTTTTTATAACGGATAAAACGTTGATCAGAAAGTTCAAGGAAACAATGTACAGATACTGTAAATACTTCAAACCAAACCAGCCTTAGAGCAGCTACATACTTCAACACTCCTTAATCCTTATGCAACCTGTTCCTTGTAGAAACAAAATAAACCAAATTATGCAGCATAAAGAGCAAATACTGTTTCAGCATTTAAGATCTTCGACGATTACAGGTGCCAGAAACTATTTCCACAGTGGCACGCTATCATAACTTGTGTTAAATTAAAATGAGGCCACTACACATGCCCCTGAAATTATAGATTTTGTATTGGAAATAAATATTTGAGCCTCTTTGAACTTTTCGCATTGTCAGAATTTTAGTGCAATTGCGAATTTGACCAGGAATCTGACAACATATGCTTGTCAAGCTTTTTAAAAGATGTGTAGAAACCCTGTTCTTGACATTAAAGACACATAAAAACTTGTTTCACAAGCTTTGTGTTTGCAGACAGCAGTAGCTTACATGGTTAAAGGAACTCTATTAGAAATCTAAACTATAATTGTAACTTTAGCCTGCATTCCTCACTGGTAAAACCATTTGTGCTTTTTTGTAAATGAACAAAAGGTTTCACTGAAGACACCACATTGATAATTTACAACACACTCACTACCAGTGGAAATGAGAATTAACCATTTCAAAATGTGTCTGATTAGATAAATTGTGTACATTTTGAACATTACAAATAAACCCTCTGTTTTCCACCTGTGTTGCACTCTCTTCCTGAGACAGGCTAATGGACACATTTCCTTTACAGCAGTTTTTCTGTACAAAGGTGTCAGTGTAAACTCCTAGAATCACACTCCACACAGTCTCTGTGTAACGCATTTCTAGAGAAATTCCCTTCAAAGAGAACAATTGAGAATAAAATAATATTAATAAATGCTCAGAGCCACTCTTTGACAGGCCGTGTGGATTATCACTAAAGGTTGCCGGTGTACTGTTGAATTGATGCAGTTTAGAAGGACATGATGGTTGTCTGGATGATATCGACACATTCGCGCAGCTCATGCTCCTTAATGATGAGGGGAGGGGCCAGGCGGATGATGTCACCATGGGTGGGCTTTGCCAACAGTCCACTGTCACGAAGGCGCAAGCACACCTTCCAGGCGTCATAGTCTGTGGGGGGGGGGGGTGTTTGAAGATGGGTCAGATTAAGTGACTACAAGCTGCAAATACATATTTACTCATTTCTTACAAAGAATCTTTGACTAGATCATGCGTCATCTAATATTTAAGATGAGATTCACAAAATATCACAAGTCACAAAATAATTTAGATAATAATTTAGAGCATTTTCACATCTATAGTTTGTTTGCTGTGGTCCAAATCAGTTGATGAGTTTGTAAACTGTTTTTCATATTGGTCTGATGTGTCGGGGGCGGGAGCACGAAACTAAATACAGGAAGAACGTCCTGTGTTTTCAACTAGTTCTGTGAGAAAAACATTGCTATACAAGTTGGACCTTGTTTCATTGCCCCGCTCGCTGCTAATACTAGACACAGTTAGCGTGCTCTGCTGCATCCCAGAATACAAAGCACACCTAGCTACAGGAGCTGTTTAGCTCAGTCTTGTGGACTACACCTGGTAGTTAGGTCAGAGGGAGGTAAGATCATCTTTCAAATACACAAAAGAAGTGCTCAAGAGTTTGTCTGTGACCAGACCACCTCCTCTAAAGACTCTCTGTGAGGTTGTTTTGTTCTCCATCTGGGTGATTATTGTATTCACGCCTGCCCCAACGAATCGCAACAAAAGGAAGAAAAACGTAGCAGGGTCCAATTTAATCGGACTAAAAAGTGCTGATGTGAAAACGCCCTTATACATAGTCAAGTACTGTACCTTTGGTCTCTTTGATGACAACTGCGTTGAGAAGACCTTTCCCTCTGACTGTTGTCACAATGTCTTTGGGCAGTTTTCTCAGCTCGGCTCGCAGCAGCTTTCCCATCTTTTCAGCATTCTCTGCCAGCTTCTCCTCCTCCATCACCTGCAATAAGAGCAGTTTCAGGAAAAAAAAGAGAACTTCCAACATTGATGTTCAAAGTGGCATGCATATTAACACTTTTAATTACCAATCACCATAAAGGCAAAGACAAGAAAAAGTAATTAAGATAATAAAGCGTAGACGGAAAGAAAGGGAAAGTAAAATACACTCACCTTAAGTGCAGCGATAGCAACCTGACAGGCCACGGGGTTGCCTCCATACGTGGACCCGTGTTCCCCAGGCTTGATGGTCAGCATTACCTCATCATCACACAGCACTGCAGATACCTGAGGGCCACAAACACAGATCAGTTAGAGCAAAAGGTAAAACACAGCAATCTATAGTCCCTTCCAACAGAAAATGGACTTCATAACTTGAGTCTTCGACTCTTGCGAAACAAATCTATAATGTGATATGAAGTGTGACCGAAGAACAACAAAAATGCTTACAGGGTAAACTCCTCCAGAAAGAGCTTTGCCCAGGATCACCACATCTGGACGAACTTCTTCATGGTCCACAGCGAGCCGCCGGCCAGTCCTCGCCAGGCCTGTCTGCACCTCATCAGCGATCCACAACACCTGGGCAAAACACAGAGCATTTTGAGATTACTACTAAAGCCCCTCAAACCTATTGGTTTTACAACAGTAATCACCACAATCCTATATTTTTTTGTGGCCTGTAGTAGCCACATAATATCTTATACCATTTTAGGAGAGTCTGAAAACATTTATGGTTTTTGCAATGCTGTACAAAGTGTTTTATCAATAGAAAAATAAGAATTCTTGATCCTGAGGAATGAGAGATCATCAATGAGGAAATAAGGCCATGGAATTTCCATAACATACAACAGAGTTTTATCATTTGAAAAAGGATATTCCTCTTTGTGAAGAAAGAACCTCAAAACTTGACCGCATGTTGCATTAAATGACTTACAACTAAGCCTGGCAGCTCATATTCTCTTTCATGAAAACTATTATCACTGACAACAGTGTGCGCTGAAGTGTTAGCATGAGAGACTGGAGTCAATAACATAATTTAGCTGGACAGAAGGGACCCGTCAGTCTTCTATGACACAATTCAACATCACTGCTCTTCACTTTACTTAATTGGCCTTTTCCCTCCTTGTGAGTGACAGGTCATCCACAATGCTTTTCTAGTCTTTTTACCAGATAAGAAAATGTACATAAATGGTGAAAAATTAACATCAGCCCTTGCATATCCTTTCATCCATAAAACAGCGTGGAACAAGCAATGGGCATAGTGTGAGATCACTTTTATGTCTTTATCATGCAATCAAACAGAATACGTTTGAGAGCAACATTTTCCAAACCGCAATCAAAAAGTACATTTGACAGCCCTGCAATTGTTTAATTGCAAGTAAAATAAATTTGTGATTAAAGAAGTATTTATGCAGATCCAAAAGTTTGATGTAAGGCAAATCTCTATTGGCCAGTCGATATGAGTGACAGCTTGGCAACATCCACCGTTAGTAAACGAGTTTTGAAGTCCATGGAGAAGACGGAGTGCAGTGGATGCTGCCAAGCTGTCACTCAGAGTGACTGCCCAATAGAGACGTGTCTTACATCTTTCAGCACAGGTCCCGCCCAAGGGATTCAACTCAACAGCAAGCAAAACTTTTGAATTCAAAACTTCTGAATTCAACAAAAATGGCACTTTTGCAAAAAAAAACGTTTGGACTTGCATCAATACTTTTATTAATCACAAGTTTTACTTTCAAAAAAATACTTTTTGATCACAGTCAAAAGTTTTGCTCACACACCCAAGCTGAGGAACCGCTAATGACATTCCAGTCATTCTTGTGTGTTTTTTCAAGACTCACATTGTATTTGGTGCAAAGGTCTCTGACTTTAGTCAGGTAGCCGTGGTCGGGCACCACCACCCCTGCTTCCCCCTGGATGGGCTCCACCATAAAAGCTGCAACATTTGGGTCTTGAAGGGCTTTCTGGAGAAAAGAAGAAAAAAAGACAAGTCAGACATTTTCATTAGAGATAATCCTGTGAAACACAGTTCCTGCTGCTTCAGTCAATCATTAGGTTTTTACTTTGGAAACAGCAGTTGCAGATATAACCTTATCATTAGGCCCTTATGCTTGCATAAACAGTTATGAGGTCGTGTCAGCTGGCTTTGGAGGATCTTAGGAAATTAACACTTTTTGAACTGAAGAACATGACAATGTTAATCAGCCGGATCTTAAACCACAAAAATGCAAATCTTTGCCTTCGAGGGAAAAAAGAAAAATTCAATTTCCAAAGCAAGAGCCATCGTAATGAGTAATGTGTTTTTGCTAGTCTTGCCAGACAAAAAAAAAAACACTGCAAGCACAATACAATTTAACAGCACACTTTGAGGTTATGCATGTTGGGTCCTTCCACCAGCATAGCAACACTAAGTGCAAGTATGATTAAACTTTTGCTGCCTCCAACATCAGTGTTTCACTACAACCCCAACAACAAAGTTAAACATGTAATTTCCAAATGAGATCAAAATGTACAATTTACTTTGGTACATGTAAGCATGGTGTTTGTATGGAAGAGCCCATTTTACCAGGCACCTCAACAGCTGGGTTGGACCAAAGGCAAACAAGCTTTTCTACATATTAGCTGCTTGTGACAGTATGAAACTCAAACATTCCTGTGTACCATCTCTCAATGACTGAAACAAATGAAAACAAACATGGTAGATTTTGTACTGATACCTCCAGTGCAGGAATGTCATTGTATGGGACAAGCTCAAAGCCTGGCATGTAGGGCCCGAAACCTTCATAACTACTGGGGTCTGTGGAGCTGGAGATGGCTGCCATGGTGCGGCCCCAGAAGTTTCCATCTAATCAACAAGAGTGAAAGGGAGGGCATATTTATCATGTTGTTCTCAGTTTCCATCTTTACATGATGTTCACCTTATCCTGCATCTGTCAAGAGGATTGCTGCACATGATTAGTTAGGTAAACTTAGCCTATTGTAGCATAATCCACACTGTGAAGAATCATAGTGGTAATGAAAAGTCAGTTTTATTTTCTGAGTTGAATATTTCTAACATCTAAATGTGAATCAAACTGTAGCGTACAGTGTGCATCAAATCTGGAAAAGTATAAGCATTCTGGCTAAGTTTGCTAAATTCCTGTCTAAACAAAAGAAATTGAC
Source organism: Pempheris klunzingeri (assembly GCF_042242105.1). NCBI lineage: Eukaryota > Metazoa > Chordata > Actinopteri > Acropomatiformes > Pempheridae > Pempheris > Pempheris klunzingeri. The sequence continues at coordinate 7,649,450 of NC_092031.1, read as the reverse complement.
ATTTGATGAGGAATAACTCATTTCTGACAGTGTGAGCTCTGACAAATGGATCCAATAATAGATGCACGCGATTCTGGTGCCAATATTTCTACACAACACTGTGTAAAGCGGCAAATGGGACAAACTCCATAATGGTGATGTAGTTTTGTATGACATAAGATGGTTACTTACCTGCAAAAATGATTTTTGCCTTGTTTTTGGGAACCCCTTTTACATTGTAAGCCCACTTGCGGGCAAGCTTGCAAGCAGTCTCGCCACCCTCAACACCTAATTTGTAATAAAATAGATAAATGTCAGCAAATAGACTCGTGAGAACCTCTGAAGAGGTTTCATAGAATTCGCCTTCCCTACAGTACCTGTATTCATGGGTAAGACTTTGTCATAGCCAAACATGCCGGTGATGTACTCCTCATAGGTTCCCAACACATCGTTGTAGAAAGCTCTGGATGTCAGGGTGAGTTTGGAGGCCTGGGCGTTGAGCGCTTCTACAATCTTAGGGTGGCAGTGGCCCTGGTTTACTGCACTGTAAGCACTCAGGAAGTCATAATACCGGTTGCCCTCCACATCCCACACATTGATTCCTAGAGTAAAGAGGAGAACCAAGTTGTTGGGAAATGTCGGTGATGATTCCTAAGTAATTTATAACATTTTGAGGGAAAATAAACTCACCCTCCCCCCTTTCTAAAGCCACAGGAAGGGGATGGTAGTTGTGCGCGCCATACTTCTCCTCCTGGGCATAGATTTCCTCTGAAGTGAGCCGACGCTCATGTTCAGCCCTCAGTTTGGAGGCAGCAGTGGAGGCTGGACGCGTTCCAGAGTGGATACTGCGACGGAGAATAGGGGCAGCACGGCTGAGGCTGCATCTGAGTTGGAAAATCATTCTCTTTCTAATGGCCTGTATGGTTAAAAAAAAAAAATAGAAAAAGACATCAGTTGGTAACCAAAGAAATCCATCAATCTAACCTTAAAACATTTTAACTTTAAGACCACATAAAACAGGGATAAAATTGAAAAGTTTGGATCATTATGTTTTGTTATTAATTGTGAGTAAATTATACTTTTCTGCCCTCACTAGTGTAGAGGCACTAAAGCTGCAGCTATGAATTGATTAATTGAGAAAATTTAGTAGTAAAGCTGACCATGAGCAAGATGCCTAAAAACAGAACTAACAAAACTAGTAATAAATATAAAGATTAAAAAAAATTGATTACAAATTATTAACATATACAAAACGTAACCTTTATGTTGAAAACAGATCAGGTTATGTTGTTCTGTGGAGGATCTTGGCGCCTGTATCCAGTTATCTAACACACTTATTAAACTATTCAAACCACCAAACCACCAAACAGGTTGACCTTCAAACAAAGGAGTTCTTTGCTCCACCTCCTCTCATAATAATAGAGACTGGCTTTTTATTAACCTTGTTGATCCTGTTCGTGTTGGATCTACATACAACGGCCTAATAAGCTAATGCGGTGCTGTATGAGATTCCACAGAGAACATAGGCTTTGCAGGTCTGCTGAACAACGCTTCTCTTTCACACCCAACACAATGGGGGGAAAAGACCTTCACTGGGGTTTGGGTTGACAAAAGCTAATCCCACAGCTGCATGGCAACTCGACTGTGATGATCCAGACTATTCTGTTTGGTTGCAGATAGATTTTAACCTTCCCTTCTGAGTTATCTAGTACTGTAACATGTGCTGCCTAATTCCTACTTTGGAAATGTTTACATATTTATGACTGCGATTTAGACATCATGTCTTGGCACTGAATGCTTTGGAAATGAGTCACACCATCTTTCACTTTTATTTGAGACAAACTTGCCTGAAAGTTGCAAAGAAATTAGCCAAGCTGCAGGAGATATTTTTGTTTACTGACAGAAAAAGTACAGTAGTGTTTGCAGAAGGCAAAACAGGCTTGCTGACTGCCATAATCAGTGCTTGGCTGGGGACGATCGTTATCCTTGTACAGTTGACGCATACACAACGCAAACAGACTACACATGGACTGGGTTGCATCAAGGACAGCGAACCCGTGTCACCATTAAAATCTGCTCCTGAGAGATGATAGGTCGCTGGGGATCTGCCTCCATGGCACTCCCACCTACAGCTGCCAGGAGCTAAATAAAGACCTAAAGAATGAGCTCCTGCTAAATGATGATAGTGTTTACCAACTAATCACCTCTCCCAGACCATTTGTTGCCGATATAAATAAAAGAATATAGCCATTTCTCCCCTTGGCTTTGAAAGAGCGCCTCGCTTCCGTTTCTTAATACCGGTAAGCTAGCTAGCTAACATTAGCACATCCCTGCTGTCATTTCTTCAAAGCCGCCATTAAAGTACAAAGAAAAGCGTTTCGGAACAGGACAGAAGAGACGTGAAGGATAGTCACACAGTACCAGAAAGACGTGAAGCGAAGTTTGAACCCCTCTGCAGACGGGAAAGATGCCGGTCCTGTCTGGTGACTGATGCGGAGAGCTAATGTGACCGTCTGACGCAGGAGACCCTCTTATGAATGGCTGACTTTGAGGACCCGCCTCCGTGTTATGTTGCAACTTCTTCCGATTATTGCAGCCACCGATCGCCAAATCATCCAAAATTATAGAATTGATATAATAATAAATAAATAAAACTGAGCGGCTAGCAGGTGCGAGCCACACTGCGGTTATGTTCAGTATAATTTCACAAAGTTAGAGTATGTGTATGTTTGTTTTATTTTAATTTTTTAAACTCAAAATAAAACAGCAGAATTTCGTTGACTCACTCTGTGTATTAAAACTACTGATGAATTAGTGTGTAAAAGTCAGTGTTTATCACTCATTCCTTAACAACGGGCTGGTCGCCATGCATTACGCGCATGCGCACTGAGGCTGCCGTCCGTCATGGCTGACACTTGCTGGCCAGGCTGCTCGAAGAGTTTGAAAGGTGTCATTTTGGACATGTGTGGCGTTTTGTATGACAGCGGGGAGGGCGACGGCGTTGCCATTTCAGGTTCAACTGAAGCTGTGAAAAAGTGAGTGATTAACCGGCGTTTTTTTTTTGTTTTTGCACGTCCAGCTTACCCGACAGTCAGCGCCTGTGGAGCAAAGTGCATGCACTCAGTTGTATGTCTGTGCTGGTGACTTCTCAATTCTCGCAGCTCCTTTTAAAGACTCACCTTTTGACTCTTTTAAAGGCTCAAGGAGTCTGACCTGCAGCTGCGCTTCTGCACCAATGAGACCCAGGCCGCCAGAGAGACGTTTGTGGCCAAGCTGCAAAGACTGGGCTTTGACATATCTGTGCCTGAGGTCTTCTCTCCTGCTCCTGCAGTCATAGCTGTCCTCAAAGAGAGAGGTTTACGGCCTCACCTGCTGGTGTATGACGGTAATGCCTTAAACTGTCAAGACATTTTGATAACAACCCCTGGTTATCCTCAGAACTGACTCTATACAGGGCTGCACAGTGATGTGGTGGTTAGCACTGTTGACCCGCAGCAAGAAGGTTCCAGGTTCAAATCCTGGCCGACAGGTTGAAGGTTTGCACCTTGAACCGCTCTGTGTGGAGTTTGCATGTTCTCCCATGTTTGCATGTTGGATTCAGGTGACTCTAAATTGCCCATAGTTGTGAGTATGAGCATGAATGGTTGTCTGTCTCTGTTGTCTTGGCCCTGTGATTGATTGGCGGCCAGTCCAGGGCCTCTTGCCCCCCCGATCCTTACGGATAAGCAGTATATGATGTATGAGTGGATCTTCCTGGTGACCGCTGACAGACAAGTCAGCAGCCTTTAGTCTGTTTTAGGATGGTTGTTGATTAAGCACGTCCTAGTTTTTTGTTTTTCATTCATTTCATGCAATCGCTTTTGCAAATGAGGTTAGTCCGTTCTAGTAAGTAAAAAGGAACAAAAATGCACTCTTTACTAATAATTACTCTCATAGTCATTCATAACAATCGGCTACAAAAATTGTCTTAAAAGTCCTATATGCACAATGCACTTTTTAATGTCTTCTCAACATAAATATGTCTCCCTAGTGTACCTATAGACTGCCAAACACCGTCCTCTCTCTTTTTCTCTTGCTCCATCTTTTAGTAAATGTGTGTGAAAACTCTCTGTTAAGATTTGGCTCCCTATAGGATGTCATAAGGGGATCTGTTGATCATGTGACCTCCTCCAGCCCTTCAGCAGACCGTCAGTCCACGCCAAATGAAAACCTCCTGAATCTACCTCGCTCTCCGCCGTTGTTTTTTTTTTTTTTCTCATCGAGCTCTCAGTAAGAGGAAGACGTGGAAGAAGAGAGCGAAGTACGCAGACTCCTCTGTTCTTCTAGTGTCCAGACAGAGGCTGAAAACAGCTGCAGCAGACATGTCTGCTCTGAGAAAAATAATGTGTTTTGTTTTTTGAATATTAAACCATCTAAACCTGTTCTAGTAAGACCTCCAAATGCAAGTATGTACTTGAAAATGAGCAGAATATGGGACCTTTTTGTATTGTTGTAGTGAAATTGTAACTGCATAAACACAGGTTTAAATATAGGCTAACTGAAGGAACGGAAGTGTAGTGTATTATTGTGTCTTATTTAATTGTTCTCTGTCATCTTGTTGACAGATGTTTGTTCCAGTGGTTACTGGAATGTTAAATTGATAATCTGGTACCAAATATATAAACAACCAAATATGGTATTTCAACCCAGAACTGATTTATTCCTTGTTGTCACACAAACACATCCCTTGGAGAATTTAACAAAATGTATAAATAGCATATAGGCTACTTTAATAAATGAGTTAAGAAATTCTGAAAAAAGTTGTTTACGCATTATTATTCACAAACTTTTTTTTTCATTGTGGTTTTTAAGCGGCAGCGCAGTGACAACTGACAGTGGCATAGTTAAATGGAGCAAATGTTAAAATATATATAAACAAAAACACAGTTGTGACAATATCTAAATATGTACTCCACTTGTGTCAGTTGTCTCTCTTACTTGTGCCTCAGGCTGCCACTAGGAACATCCAGGCCTCTCTGTTTTTAACAGTATTTGGTAGCCGAGTGTGTTTCAGGAATGTACCCACAGTAAAAGGCTTGTGTGTTAAAGGACAAGGCTGGGGTGATATTCTGTATTTTTGTTATTGTCCATAAATCCCATGAAAACATCAAAACAATGTATTAGTTTGTGTGTCAATACTTCCATAAACTTCCCTAACTTTTTTAAAAAAAATAAAACACCAATGAGTATTTCCAGCAGCAGCTCGGTGTAAATGAGATGGACTCAATAATTTACAGTTCCTGTGTCAAGAAGTGTATCTGTGTGGCTCACAGATGTGTTAGGAATAGTTTATACAAAAATGAAAAAAAACAATCAGATTTTGGCTATGCAGGCAACACTTTGAGGTTTTTAGTCTTCTCGTGTGATTTGTTTAAAAGTATGAAAAACATAGAATATCATCTATGCTTTAAATCATCCAACTCTAAAAAGCATTAAACTGTGCGTGTACTCTTTTGCAGGACTTGTCCCCGAGTTTGACGGTGTTGACACGTCCAATCCAAACTGCGTGGTGATTGGAGACGCAGCTGAAAAGTTTTCCTACCAGAACCTGAACGACGCGTTCAGGGTCCTTATAGGCCTGGAGAAGCCAGTGCTGTTCTCTCTGGGCCAAGGGTAAGAGGATATAAGACAGCAGTCATTACTGTACATGCTTATTCCAAGTAATGAGCACAATGTGAAATATAAAATGTATTCACAGAACTAAATAAACCATTTGTGATGTTTTAATTTCTTCATAGGAGGTACTATAAGGAGACAGATGGTTTGAAACTAGATGTTGGGGTTTACATGAAGGCTCTGGAGGTACAGTGGGAGCAATTTGGGTTGATATGTTTATTAAGAATTGAAAACAGCAGTTCTGGATATGTGAACAGTGACTAATTATTGATACCTTTGTGTTCCCTCCAGTATGCCTGTGATTTAAAGGCTGAAGTAATTGGAAAGCCGAACCCAACATTCTTCCAGAGTGTTGTCAGTGACATGGGGCTTCAACCACATGAGGTACGTAACAACAGAGGATAATGTGTGCATCCAAAATACAAGGTAGTACCGGTAAGTATAATGTCTATTATGTTATAATGAAGACTCTTTGATTCTAGGCTAACATGCTAAAGTTGTAGCTTTGCTGTGGACATTTATATATCTTTTGACCTTTGAGAGGACTCAGAAGTACGTCAGGTAACTGCACCTTATGTTGCCACGCTCAGAAGTCTCAGTGGTCACTGTGGTCATCTGGGAAACATGCAGCAGTCAGCATCTGCAATAGTGCATTTACACATGGGAAAAAAAAACTACTGATAACTGTTGTGCAATTGACAAATAGTTCAAATAGTTCCTTTTCAGTTTACAGGAATTTACAGGCTGCAGGCAGGGGTAGTTTTTGAAGTGGGTATATATGAGGTACTTAAACATATTTAGTGATTTACTTGCAGTAGATTGCAGTCTGCATCCCCCCAACAGTAAATTTATCTCACAGAACACTGGAGTTTGCTGTGCTACCGCAGGCTTGATCAAGGAAGCAGCTAACCATTTACAACACCAAAGTTACACAATAACACAAACAAACTAACCCTAACCACACAAGGCAGAAGCAGTGGATTAGCAACTCCAGTGCTCTGCAATGTAAAATGACTGTTTTTGTGAATAGAGTCTGGTGGCTTTGAAGCAACCGAAGAGAAAGAGAGAACGTTTTTAGTTCCTTGTTAAAAGAGCTGTCTGACAGCAATGTAAAGCAGTAAAAGAAAAGTAAAAATACTTTTCTCTTAGGTAGGCCTTTTTTAGGTGGCCAAAGTACTTACTTAGTTCCATACAACTGTACTTGAAATAATCCAAACTATCCCTTTAAGAGAAGCAACATGGCGTGACACTCTCTAGAGATATGTGAGGTGTTGCCCAAGCGCACAGTTTTTGTTTTGTGACTTGTATTGTTACAATTCTCCCCAGAAAGGTCTTGTGATTTCAATGAGGACAAATCCTGCCTTAATAAGACTGGGTATGTTGTTCTGTGTCATGGTGCTTTCCTTGTGTAGAGGTACATGTATGTCACGAAACTCAGTTTCTGGCCACATTTCAGCAGCCACACAATGACTGTCCAATATATTGGGCAGATTATAATGGCCCGCGTGGCTCTGCTGCCGTTCCCTCATTTATTTGCCCATTTTCTAGTTCTCCTTGTTCTTGTTCTTCTTCCTCCACGTCCTCCTCTTATTCTGACTCTGACTTATTTTGACTCCTCCGCTGAGGAAATCTGTCTTCCCACTTTGAAATACTCAGATGCATGGAGTTGGCAGGAATTATGAGGACCATGACTCTCTTTTTCTTAAAACCTGTAAAACTAATCAAACCTATTTCCTCCCTTATTTTTTGCTCATTTGACACCAAACCTGCCAAATTGTATCTTCAGACTTCTGACACAAACAGTCAGATTTTTGGATTATCACCGAGCCCACAGTGCATCAGAATGTTTTTATTGTAAACAGAACCATAAACATCTTGTTAAATACGTCTCCAGTGCTCATGAAAATAAGTGGCAGAATTTTTATGTCACGGTAGATGAATTTTTGACACTAATTTAGACACTCAAAATGCTCAGCCCTGACTCACTGCTGCGCAGCACCTTCGAGATATTCATTTACTTTCCCCCTGGTTTAACGCCCAACTAAGCAACATAGCGGCCAACTTGATTTGTTCAGCCACGGGCAGCTGGAACAAGAAGACTCTGACACACACTAGTCTACATTTAGAAACCTATCAAAGAGCAAAGCCAAGACACTTCCCCTTCAGTTATACACCCTCTTTTTCTCTCAGCAGGTGTCTCAACATGTGTTTAATGTCTAACCCCGGTATCTGCTCATCTCAGTGTATCCCAGGTCTAAAGATTGTGTGTTCTTTCATGGCAGTCTCTCTAAGCGTATCTATTTTTGGAGCTGGCAGTTGGCACGCTGAGAAAGCTGGGTTCATCTTGGCCTAAGCCTCACTCTTTGCTCTGGATTTTCTTTTCTTTCACTGAGACATGGATATATCCACAGCTACATCTGCTGCCCTTTCCAGAGCCACCAGTCACTCACCCAGGCTTTCACGCAGAGATGGTGTTGTAAAGGTTTTTTTTTTTCCTCAGAGTGGAAATTCTTTTTTTATTGAGTCACTCACTTAATAATCAAAATGAAACTACTCCCGTCCTGCAGACCAGAATTATTCCTTTCACCAAATTTGAGATTATCATCTCTGATCAGAAGTAGTATTCCAGTCACAGAACAGCACACAGGATTCAGTCGTTCACTTGATGCTGGTGTGAATAACTCTCACCTCATTAACCTTCCTACATCCAGTCTTGCATCTTATCCAGAATAGTGCAACCTGTTGTGCACTTAAGCTCGCCCACCATTTTTAGTGTCCCAGCTCACTATAACTGCTAATGTTTTCACGTGTTACAAAGCAATGCGTGGAAATATCCGTGGATCCGTTATTTTAGGTTCTTTTTTTGTCTCTTATCCCCACCCGCCCGCTTGATAACCTTCACAGTTTATTTCAGATACCACATTTTTCACACCAATATGCAGTGGTGCAAACTCGTGATTGTGTAACAACAAGCACAGTCCCGGTCAGTGGAGAGGATAGCCGAGAAGTTTTAAAAAGAAACCCGAGGAGAAGGGAGGCAGGCTGAAATGGATCTGCCATGATGGTTCGTAGTTAGGAAGCAAGAGATAGCTGCTGGCACTTGAAACAACACAACCACGTCATATCCTGGTGTCACCAACTGATATAGCTGGTAAACTAGTGCAGTGGTTCTCAATCTTCTTGCTGTCAAGGACTTCCAAATTGATGTACATCAGGCTGAGGACCTGTATTTGTACTTATCTCAGGTATTCTCATAAGGTTTGATTGTCCCATGACTGTCTACACTGTAGATTGGCAGATTAACAGTGAAGAGTGTGAAGTTTGTGAACAGAGTCGTCATTCTTATACATTCTTTCATTGGGCTAACTTCAAGTCAGTGAAATAAAAGTGAAATTAGAATATGCCCCTTGGACCACCCTCAAGGACCCCTTGGTGTCCCCAGGTCCCTGGTTGTGAACTGCTGAACTAGTTTCAACCAGTGGAAAGCTAAATTAATCCTTACAGTAACTCCATCTGCATAGGACCATCAAACAAATTAATTTATAGTGTTTTTTTTCCCTCCTTCCTCACTTGCAGGTGCTGATGATCGGGGATGACCTGGTGAATGATGTAGGTGGGGCCCAACACTGTGGAATGAAAGGAGTACAAGTCAGGACGGGCAAATACAGGTAAGGGATGTCCTGAATCCTCAGATGTTCTCGGCATGAACTATGGTCTCCTTGACATAATCTATCAACATGAACACAATTCCTTACTTGCCAGAGATGTCCCTGCTAGTTAGTCAAACTATCCTTTGACCATGTTGTAAGATCAGAAATCTGCTGAGCTGTTTGCCAGGAGAGGGCGCCCTCGCATCAGCATTGCGAATCAAAGTTTCCTCCAAAACACAGGGGCTTCCTGAGAGCGACCCACCTCTTTCTTCAGTCTTCCAGATTTGTTTATTTGATTTGAGAATCCGCTGAAAATAGCTTTATTCTCCCCACATGTTGAATGCTATTCACCCACAAGGTCATATTCACCAAGGATTTATGATCCCAAATCTGGAGATTACGGGGGCGCCTTTCATATGGTGTAATTACAGAAACATATGGTTGATTATTTTAGAAGATATATGTGGTACTTATGGCTTTAAGAAAAGAGAAAAGTAACTGGGAGTGGGAGGAGGCACTGCTATAGAACTGCACATTATGTCGCATGTATGCTTTACATTATAATGTATGTTCGAAGTTATACAGTAACTGGTGCTTTTAATGCTTTTTCTGTATGCTATGCAACCTTAGCACTAGGTTTTATATGTGCACTTTAGATATATTTATGGTAATGGTAGGGGAATCCTGAACATTTACTATTTACACTTGAAGTGCTGGTATAGAAAGCCTATTTTTCAAAGCAGCGATTACTATGAAGCAGTAGTGGTGCAGGTATTTAGATCCTCTATTTAAGTATCAACACGACAATATACAAAAACGCTCTGTCACGACTAGAAGTGCGACATTAAAGAACACCAGGCTTGATGACCTGCTCCACTACTGCAGACTTGCATGCAGGTTTCCTGGTCATGTGACCAGAGAACGCTGAGCATTCTGCTTGAGCATCAGTCAGCCCTAATCCTGCACTAAGAGCACAGTCGCTCACTGTAAAACCTGTCCTCTGTCAGTGCAGAGTTATTCCTGTGCGCATGACGGCCATATGCGGGTTTGTGTTTCCACTTTCATGTACGTGCATGCGTGTGTAACCTGTACGAATCTGTGCCGGTATGCAAGTTCAGAAGCCAACAGTATGCAGTGTTTCACAGACTCTCAGCAGACTGGGCAAAATCCATGTGGTTTATGTGACTCTACTTCTTCTTCCAGCAGCTCAGTTCAGCTCCAGTGTGCTGACACTCTGAACACTGTCTGATTTACTCAACTAAACACAGGATGAACCCGATTAGATTATATCCGAGCTCATCCAGTGTTTTTTTTGTTTTTTTCTCTCTCTCTCTTTTGGAGGAGAGGGCAACTGGTTAAAATGAATGGGCTGTGTCCCGTAGAAGAACATATTAGTATTGTGTTACATGACGTGTTGTGTTTCAGCTGTGGTGGTCTAGATTTATAGACCGACTCGTGAATGAAGAGTATATGGTGAAACATGTGCACACACAGACATACAGCAACAAATGACATTGAACAGTACAGTTGTGTAGCATTATGCTGCTAGAGCTAAAACGATTAGACGATTAATTGATTACTCAATCAACAGAAAATGAATTTGAATAATCATTTGATTTATTTTCCAAGCAGAAATGCTTGTTTTATATTGTTGTAAAGTGAATATCCTCGGGTTCAGACTGTTGATCAAAATTAGCCATTTTGAGACACTGTCTTGAGCTCTGGGAGACTGAGATAGAGATTTTATAGAAGATAATCATCAGCTGCAGCCATAGTTGTGCTTTTGAATTTGTTGCTGCTTTAGATAACGCATCGTGCCTGTGTGCGAGCGGTAACCAAGTGCAAGAAGACACTTGCGCTTGTAGATCTTTGCTGCTGAAACACGGCCAGTAACAGGAAGTAACATTTGTGCATCATATTCAAGTGGGTCTAAAGTGAGCTGTCATGTACTCATTTAACACAGAGGCCTCATAATATCCCAGATCCTTCACCAGATATATTAAACTATATACATTCCCTGAGAACAAGAGGCGAAACAGTGACAGCTTCCCAGTGTTTCCCTGGGAGTGTGAGTGAGGGGCAGACGTGAGATTTATCATTTTTTAGCCAAACAGGCGCAGTGAACCCAGGCTTGCTGGGAGCAGCTATAAACCCTCAGTCAGATCTGTGAAAACACAGCTGTTTCCAAGTCAACCAGATGCTGAGCAGGCCTCAGGCTTGGAGAAAAGACTGCTTCAAATACCCCAGGCCTAGTGACAAGACAGGAAGGGGAAAAATCACAGACAAATCTAATCATATCAGCATATTTTAAAAAGTTTTTGACTTGACATACTGTTAATCAGCAGGGACTGCGTGAAACCTGAAAGTCTTTAAGTCTAATTTAGATCTGTCAGATAAAGACTTAGAAATATTTTTTCGTGTCTGCCTTCTTCACAGTCTTCACAGTAAACTCTTATCAAAACAGATGATTTGAGGTTGGTCCTTACAAGCTTTGATGTGAATTCAACAACCTGGGCTGTTCCAGGAAGAAAAGGTCAAGTCAGCCTAGCCTAGTCAGATGGTACATAATCTGCATTCACTTTTACATAATCAGTTATAGTAAGACGGTTTCACATGTGATCGCTCACTCTGCTTTTTCATAAGAGGCACAGTACAGAAATGTAGTTGTTATCACTGTTATTATGATGGCTCTTACAGATTACATTTAAAACCGTGGAGGCCAAGCAGAGTGATATTACAGTACCTACCACTAATGGCTGCTGAGGCTATAGGGGTAATTGTAATAGGGGAGTGCTCTGCTAGCAGTCAACTTTCCCTTGTTCTGAAATAATGAGCGAAAGTTAGCGCATTTCCCTCAGGGGAGCCAGAGGACCCTTTGCTCCTTAATGCAGAACAGGTTTGCAAAGAAGGGCCTACACCAAAGAGTGGTTGGAAATTAGACTGGGAGTATGGTGATGTGACTGCTGATGTTAATCAGCTGCATGGGAACGCTCTCCCAACACTGCGCCCTTGTCCAGCCGCAGCTCTGTAGTTATGTGTTGAATGGTTGCCACAACGTTGAAACTGCACACCAAATCTCAATACTTCAATATTGAATAACTGAGAATATAAAACTGTTGCATAACGAAAAATACCAAATGCTTGGTCAGGTTCATAGTCTTGCTTGCTTAATCTCCAAGAGATATTTCTTGATTTATATTACTGATAAAGCCCTAGTACCTTTGCAAAGACTCTTGTGCTGTTGTTGGTTTAAACATGGAGTTTAACACTGATGCATGTTTGATACTTTTGGTTAAAATGAAAACTTTTTGGAGTAGTAATAGTGGTACAAGCTATAGACACAACTGTGATATATCACTTAATAAAATTCACATGTCAAACATATTAGCAAACAGCTGCCTGTTAACACTCAGTGATGCGTAGCTCTACACAGAACTGTCCTGATTGTGAGTCTGCTGTCCTTGTTTTTCGCTGTGCTGTGGCTCACTCTAATATGCTGTCTTTTTAAATTGTCATCTCCCGTGGTCTTTGGCCTTGACTGATTCTGTGTTCTTGTTTCTGTTCTCTTATCTTCAAGGAACTGCAGTGTCACAGAACTGGGTAGCATTGAGGCCTCATGAAAGCAGGTTCACATCATGCTGCTCCTTCGCGAACCAATTGTAAACTAGCTTCGTTGCCACTGCTAGCCGACACAATTAGTTTCTTAGCTTTTTGGTCTTGGCATGCTGAGCCTGATCATAGAAGTTGTATTTCTGGCTTTTGATTTAAACATGCAGCCTCAGTACTGGCATTTGTGATTCGGCGGAAGAGAAAACATTATAGTGATGCTTAAGGTACTAACACAGTACTGAAAGGTATTTTGAATGAGGGCCAATGAGTTAGAGGAAGCCCTTACTGGAATCTGGCAGAGACTGCACAGCAAACATTTTCACACAGCAGCAACCATCTTCAAAATGGTTTACAGTGCAGACCTCTCCCTGTGGCCAACGCTTGACTGCTAATATGAGTGTTGGGAAACTGTTTCCCAAGCAGGCCAAGCCAGATTAAACATCTCCAGAGAGAACTTGTCCCTGATGACAGAAACTATGAACCAGTGTGCCCAAACCACACCCTGGTTCGTGCCCTTTCTGTCTGTGGTCGTCACTGAGGGACACAGCAGGAAGCAGACTTAGCGGGGGGCTAGTAACCATGTGATTACCATGCAGATTAGTTTTCCCTCAGTATTTTGACTGCGCTGTGAGTGGGTCGCACTTGCATTGCTACTCCAAGCTCAGGCAGTTTAGAAAACCAAACATGCCACTGTTAGTTTGTGTGTTAGAAAACATGCCAACGTGCTATGGTTAGTTTACTGCTGCATTTATTTCATGTTTGCATAATGGAAAGAACAGGAAGAAAATCACATTGTTGTGATTCAGGAGCTTTCATCGCAAAATACCTCAATTGTTAGACACACCGGATAAATTGGCTAAGCCTGAACCAGATATATTATATTGCGAGTAAAAAGTGAAACCAAAGACAAGCCCCTTGTAATTAGCTGAATATTGGATTTTCTTTAGATGTAGTTGCCAGCAATTATGTATTTGCAGCCATTTTGCTACTTGCTAACAGGGAACTATTGTATCTGTCCAAAATTTCTGATATCTCTGACTTGAAATTACAACCACAAGGCTGACTTAGTCCGTTTTTTGCACTCTGGTAGTTGTAATCATGGTCTGTATGATATAATGGGAACATGGCTTGTCAGCATGTCTGACTACAAACAGCTTGGACAGTGTAAAGATGACTCTAAAAATGTTTTTAAATGGCCACTGTACAGAGACCAAATAACGTCATGGCAGCATGACATTGCTGACGCCATCTTCAGACCAAACTCTAAACATTACAAACTTTTTTGCCAAGTGTTGTTAATGATCTAAAAAGTTGTTTGTTTTCTCTAATTTAATTTTCTGCAGCATAATGAGCATTACATGGTACCACGACCATGTTTATAGATTTTTAGTGTCACTTTGCTTATTTTATGACTGCTGTAAACTGTGTAACAGGCGGTATAAACTACAGTAGTTGGCACACACTGTATCAGTGAAGCTGATGTACACATGCACACAATCACTCATGCAGTATTGTGCACTGAATAACATCAGTTTGCGTGTGCAGTTCTCACCAGATGGTCAGTATGCAAATATTCATATATCACTGTAACTGTCACCGTAACTGCTCCTCTTGTAATCACACTGATTAGAGCCAGCAGGTGAGAGACGGATGTGGAGTGAGAGTCAAAAAGATGTGGTTTGATAACGTAATGAAGTCCTGTAATGTGACCTATGAAGTATTGTATTGGATGGTACGGTTTATATCTGGGAGAAAGTGCGAGAAGAGGCATTAAAGGCTTTTAACGACATGAAACAGATTTTGTTCTTGACATCTCCTGGCACCAATTAACTGTAAAATTATGCCCATGAATCCAGTTAAGGGTCAGATCAGTCACCGGTGTCTAGCATGGGCAGAGTCCCTCCCTCTTTCCAGCAGGTGAGGCTGAGCTGACTGAATGAGTGGCACACGACCAGTGATTAGTGGGGATATCGAGAGCAGATATCCACTGGTCCCCATGATGAAGTCATGCAAATAAATCCATTATCAGTGCAGCGAATAGGAGGGAAGGCTGCTCATAAAGAAAGCAAACGGCCCATCAGCCTGAACAAATAGATTGTAAGAGTCAGGTACAGCTCTCACGGTGGAAAGAAATCAGCTTGATGTAATGTAGTGGTCATGATTTAATACATGCTTTTAAATTGATTATTTATTGTTGATTTTATGTCTGTTATCGCTTTTGTTCTAGTTTATGCTTTACAGTGTATGTTTTAGTGTTTTCTTATCTCACACTATTTGCAACATGTAGTATGGATGTTTGACACATTCTCCATCGTGAATAAACATACAGGTTAAATGACTGAGTGAAAGGCCTCATGGAAAAGTGTGAACATTTCGCTGCGTTATGTGCGTCCACAGAAAGGCGATGCCCCCCCCCCCTCCCTCCCTCTCTGACATAAACAGCCTATCAGATCTCTTTGTATCAAACAGACATTAGACTCAACACAGCGCAGCAGTGTTGGGTTTATGGATGGGCTTTGTCCTCTGCAGATCTGTGACACTGAACCTTGACAGGGCGGACTTGCATGGCTGTGGTTGCAGCTTAATCTCCTTTATAAACTGAGCGCTGCCCCTGGGATGGCTCTCAGGTACATACTGTATTTCAGCCTAGCTTATCTTTCAGTCCTCCGCTGGTGTCCTGTAGCCTCAATAGCTATGATAATGTACATGGTTTCAAGTGTGTGCCCGTCAGACAGGGAGTGTTTGCCTATTAGTGTATGCGACTTACCATATTTCAAGTTCAAGGCCTTGTTTGCATGTATCACCCACATGAAATATACTTCCACTTAGAGATAATGTCTTTCTCTGTTTGGAGCATGCTTTTTTAGAATGGGATGTGTCTGAGCAGATTATGCTTGAGGTTCAATTTCTCTGTGCGTTTGCTCTGTCTTGACCTTTGCAAACCGTTTCTCTCTTTAGACGAGTGTGCAGGCACTTTATATGTCTAGTAAGACAGCACAGTCCCACGCCCTGTCCTGTTAACCTTTGTTAGCACATTAGTTTTGTGTGTGTGTGTGGGGAGGAAGTGAAGTTATCTCATTTCACTCTTCTCAACCGAGGCTGTGGGCGCTGAGCTTAAAAGAGACCCTTTATCCAGTCCGCTGAATCATACTACGTGCACAGTATGGCCTTTGAACTGAGGCAATATCTGCAGTGGCCTTCTTTTGTGTCCAGGTCCCCCCGGATCATCAGAGGAACTGAAATCAAGAGCACTGTGACCCATTGGGTTTTGTTTGTTCTGAGACAAACAGGCAGATTTAGTCAACAGCATTTGGTTTGTTGCTGCTACCAGACTAAAACAATGTAGGCCAAGAGCAAGAGGTAGAACATGTACAGTATACATGATCATCTATGTATATGAATACATGTATCTCACACTGTCATAGTATCATTTCATACCCTGCAGGTTAAAGTGTACCAAAGTGTTTCCATCCACTGGCTCGACTGCACTTGGATCAACCCTCATTTTGATCCCGTCCACTAATCTCTGACCAGCCGCTCGCTTTTCTCCGCATCTCCTTTGTCAGTCAGCAGCAGGACATTTGGCAGGATATTTGCATGGTAAAATAGGAAAATACGTGTTGCATAAGGTTTCTATTTCCACCGCTGGATTTCCCTCTGTTTTAACAGATAACCCACAAAAGCTGGGTTTTGTTGGTTGAATCTCTTTCCTGGCTGCATGCTCCCACCTTACCCATTCTTGTCCAGAGGTGGGTGGGTTGCTCTTTTCAACACATTTTGCAGTGCCTCAAGATTGCAGCAATTGAAATTTTCATGAATGCAGTTTTTAAGTGCGTACAAGTATTAAAAACTATTAAAGTACCTCAAACTTATTGGCTGGATTACATCAGTTTTGTGTTTAAGGGCAGCGTCAGCACCATTTCATACAGTCCTGCTAATTAACTTAGATTCTGAGCTATGTTTTCATCCCACTCCCAAGGATGGGAATCGGCAGCTTTATGGGGAATGTAAACACAATCAATTCTGGGAATGCTTCCCTCATCCAGCCAGCACTCTGTTGTTGGCTTGAGACCCAAAGCTGCTCTGTTCCCTTAAGTTTCTTTGTTCCTAACATTTACATTCATACTGCTATGCTGCTTTTGATTGAATATTTCATTGAAAATACGAGTTTTGAGTATCTAACAGTCACTGCCTGGAGGTTTGCACGCTTGCTCTTCCTCACAGAAATCGGCAGCTCTGATCAACTTGGATTCACAACAGTTGCAATGGATTCCAAGGATGGCCAAGACTGGTGGCTAAAGAGTCCGAAATATCCATGTACATGCTCAGTATATTCCCAACACTCATATTTTTGCCAAGATATGGCTAAACTCTGCCATATTTTGCCACATTTAGCCAAACATTGCTTAACACAGCCGTATTAAGCCAAAGTATTGTTATGTACACAGCTATGAATCAACGTTAGCTGTTTATCTTTGCATGAAATAATGTGTTCTAGTTGTGATAGCAATAGAAACTGTTTATTTTACAACATCTTGGTGATATACCTGGCATACAAATGGACTTTGAAGAAGCTGTAGTAAGCTGCAGTAGTGTTTGAGAAGTTGGACTCAGTTGAAACTCCTGTGAACCCAGGCTGACCGCTGTCATTTGCAATGAATCAAGCCACAACACCTTTCAAGCCCCCAGGAGGTTAGTATTTGATGCTCAAAAATATAGGTTTTCAGTAGAGTTCTTCTTTTAAGCTGTCTTTTTAGATCACTGTGATCACTGTGAAAGTACAACAAAGCTAAAATGAAAGTATATAGGGTAAAGTGCGATACCGTAATTTACTACATCTTGCTCTCTTTCTTTCAAGTTGTGTTTTGAGCTGTCTGTTTGGATCAAACAGATGTGAGATCAGAACGTAACAGCGCACTGCAGATTGAGTACAGATTCTGGATGGATCTGGCACTAGCTGCACAAAGAGGTTAAAGAGCTTGATGAGACACCACTGGGTGCCTGAGCCAGGCCTACCATCCCTCACCACCCCGGAGTGACAGCTTCCTCTACCTGCAGGCTCCTCTAAAGCCTGCCGTGCGTTATAAGTCAATGAGATATTAATAATTAACCAGAGCTTTTTTCACAGTGAGACTAGACTCCCACGGCGAGACAAAGGAGCTGGCCGGGCCTTGGCCACGGAGCCCCTCGACGGTACTTTTCCACCCCTGAGAGAGCGAAAGAGAAAGAAAGAAAAGGAATGAGAGTGGGAGAGAATCGGAGAGCTAAAGCACACAGATGGCAGGCTGAAACATAGCACTGCCTCTTAAATACATGAACACAGGCCCTTAGTCGTTTCAATGGGGATCCAATCCCTCTTGCAATTACCAATAGACAGGCTGCTTGGCTGGGGGGACTTGGGCCATTGCCTGGTTTCTGCTGCAGCCATTTTTTCTTCTAATGGTTTGTGTGTTTGTGTGGTTGCATGTGTGTGTTTGCATTTTCTCCAGCAGAAGCAGGTGACTCAGCAGGCCCTAACTGCTAACAAAACACTCCTACACAGTGAGATATAGACACACACACTCGAACTAAAGCTCAGCAAGTCATCAGCGGCACAACTAATAATAACATGCTGATGAAAAGAGTGTGGTTATGGAATGGAAATCAATGGCTGCTCAAAAGGCAGAACAAATACTTGAGAAAATCTACAACAGCGTTTGAAATTGTGATCTCTGATGTGGTACTAGTATAACCTTTTATGTGTCTCTGAAGAAACAGAAAGTGAAGGTTTATGGTTTACATCCTGTTCGTGTAGCCTCAGATGTATTTGTGGTTGGGAAGGACAGAAAGTTTCCAGTGGGTGGTTTCGACAGTTCAGGATACTCTCTCTCCCCACACACACACACACACACACGCACACGCACAGGAGGTTTTCAGAGGGCAAGGGTGGAAAAAATCAAGCGGCTCTTCATTCTGCAAACAGGGAATCCCCTTTGTGTCCTTCTCGATTGGAAAGAACCGTTTACACCGTCTGTGTAAAGTGTGAAAACCATACCGCAGCTGTTTGCTGATCATGACTCGACATTATGCAGCCTTATGTACAGTGAAGTGATAACGGCTGCTGCGTGGCCACAAACTCAGCAGAGGATGTGAAGGCTCCGGCTTGGCATCTGTCATTTCTGTTGCCATAACATGCATGTAACATGGTGGTTTCCCAGTTCAGTCGGGCTGCTTCTCAAATGAGTTTACAGCTCTATTATTTCAAGGGTGTTATCTGTGCGCTGCTGTGGTTCTAGGTAAAAGAGAGAGGAAATATGAAGCTGAAGTGGATGATGATGAAACCAGACAGGGACATATCAACTGACAGGAGTAGTCTTCTTTTTCTCGTCCGGTCTTTTTGAGGATCCTGATTTGCCATCAATCTCTCCCATGACCTTTTTATTTATCACAGGGCCAGTCAAACTGCGATCACATTCTCGCCCCCAAGGCCGCGACTCCCTGCAACGTCACAGAGCAGCAGAGCAGCAAACACATGCAGTTACAAACCCTCTCTTCCCCCCAGGGTGAGGGGAGAGCGCTTTGTCTTGCGTCAGTATCTCATGTCGCCCACCAGGCTTGGCTGAACATAAAGGCCATAGTTATCGTCAGGCCGTGTTCTCCTTCTGGTCATGGCTGGATTGGCTGCTACAGTGTGAGAAAAGGCAGCGGTCTGGCTCGTGGTGCCTTCACTTCACAGTAAACTGGCTTGACTGTTTTTTCCGTCTCACATAAATGTGATTCCTCAGTGCAGAGCCAGGTGACGGCACACATTACAAAATACTCAGGGTGTTATTCTTCTTTTTTTTATTTGTTGCAGACTTTACACAGGAAATAACATTGTGAAACCTTCAAACCAAATAAAAATCATAAATGAATGCAATTTCAGCTATAAAACCAATGTTCGGTTACCTATAAACTTGGATTGTCAGTGTCGTATCCCTGTTGCTTAGCTTCCACTTGTTTATTTTGAACAGTGCACCTGCGGTTCGGGGTGATTTAGCCTCTTGAGATCTGCCACTTGTCGCTTATTACTTTAAAACCTCACAGCGCTTATTGCCAGATGTCTAACAAATGCGAACTTCACTCTAAGCTATCTTATCTGCTTTATCTGCACTGTGTCAGGGAAAAGGCAAACTTTGCAAAGGCAAAGAGGTTAGGAGAGCAATGTAAATTGAACTTGTGTGTATGTGACAGTTTTGCTTCCTCCTGTACACACGTGTCTTTGTGTATGTGCAAGTGTGTTTAAGCATTAACCCGTGGGAAGGTTATCGTGCTTTTCACCCCACTGTCAACTGCCGTTATTTCTGTATCATTCCTGCCTGTGTATCATTTGATGCACAGCTGACTTTCACACACAAATTCGCTCTCCGTGTAAGTCATTCGCATCCATTTTCATTTCATGGAGGCACGGTCTGTCCTTGTAAAAATGTATCTCCAATGTTTTATAGAGCCAAGTATCATGTTATATTTCTATCATATGACACTCTAAGCCGCTATAATCTTATACTGCCTGAGCAATATATACATGATACCCATATTCCCGTGTCCTGCTTGCACAACTGTTTAATCTAATGTCATGTCATAGCCGTTGTAGGGGATTAGAGGTGCACATTATGTCCTTTTTTTTTTAAAGCACATGAAATAGTGAGTCCACGTACTTGTTGACTGTAATGATAGCTGATTTGTTGTTTGTGTCCATTAGTAGGTTCCATCTAATGATTATTTTCATTAGCATTTAATCTGTTATTTGTTGTTTTGACTAATCAATTAATTTAGGGTGTATCTGGTCATGTGAAGTGTAAAGCGGTCCAAAGCTGGTCAGCAAGTCACCACATTTGAGAGGCTAGAACCAGCAGATATTTGGTATTTTGGTTGGTAACCAAGTCATTTATCAAAATCACTGTCGATTAACTTCTGTAGCAAATCCATGTATCAGCTAACTGTTTGAACACGACCCAAATCCATCCAAAGTTCAGCTTTCCTAGTTTTTTGCCCGTACACCCGAAACCTTTTGATCATTTACTAACTGTGGTGAAGTTTTTCAGCAAGGTGGCAGCTGTGTTGAACTAAATTCTTGGCTGCTTCCCACTTCCTTGCTCATAGCTGACCTCATCCGTACGTGAAGGCTGTGCAGTGTCTGTCAGGCTCAGTGGCCAAACCTCTCCCTTCACGTGTATTGATATTGCATTGACCTGAAGGACATGCAGCGTAGCGAGCCGCAGATTACCTCATCGGTAACACTAGCTGCGTTGTGCTGAATTTTGCATGGTCACATTGACCTGGTTTCTCCTTCATTATTCATGGCAATGGGAGTAAAGCAGCAAAATGAATACACACACATGCATGCATGCATATCTGAAAGGTGGAGGCCTTTAGATTTAAAGGAGCATCAGGTTGGAGAGACACTGTGGTCAATGCTGGCTTCACTGCTTGAAACATAAGAGCCATGTGACTAACTTACTTGTGTGTTTGTGCCTGCATGTGCATGTGTGAACTCAATCAGTCCTCGGGCAGAAAAGGGTGTGGGAGTAACCCAGCACAGGAGACATAACACCCGGACCATTAGCGAACCAGCTCACATAACCCAAGCATTGGTGGCTGACAGACATGCGTAAACACATGGCACCACTTCTCCATATTCACCACAGCTTCAGTATTCAGCACCTCTCTTCAGCCCCACAACCCCCCTCCCCAATCGGCCCGTTCTTTCTGAAGCTACACTTGGGCGGCTCACAAATATTTGCCATGGTCCTCTGCAAGCTCTCAGAGGGCAGGATTAATGGTGGTGTGTGCCGCACACCCAGGGCCAGACAAAGCCTCCCCATCTGGAGCTCCAACCCGTGACTGGGGAACAGAGGCAGCACACAGAGCCTGGTTAAGGCAGTCCAGGGAGGGGGGTATCTATAGGCACCACTTCATAAATGAGCAGGAGTCCAGGGCAGTCTTACAGATGAATAAAGGGGGCGTCTCTGTCTTTAGACGCGATGGGGAGGAAAAGGGTCCTGCATACCGGCCTGGATCTGGTGCCACGCCAAATGGATCACATTTCCTCTACCAGCTGATCAAACAGCCATATCTGCATCCTTCGTTGGGCCCTGAGCCAAACAATGGCAGTAGCTGGGGGGGTGATAGGCCCATGCCTCCTACAGATTTTACACTATTTAAAAAAACCAGGTTGAGACAAAATTATGATGACAGCAATAGACAATACAGACTATACAGTATTAGACAAAGACAAGACAAAGAGTTCACAGCCATGTGAGGGACTCTGTGAGGCTGCTTTGAATTAAATGCCAGCACTAGCATGGCAATGACAATGCTAACATGCTGATGTTTAACTGGTATAATGTTTACCATGTTCATCATCTTAGTTAAGTGTGTTAGCATGCTAACATTTCATAAATAGAGACTTTATGGATGTCATTATTTTTACAGGTGTTTGGTAATAAACCGAAATATGAGAAATATTATTTATTATAACTTTGACCTGATGATGGTGCAACATGAAAAGTTAAGGGATCACAGAGATTATTACAATGAATCCCTTGTGGGGCATGAATGTCTTGTTAGGGAGGAAAATTAAACAAATTTACCTGCTGATCAGGAGGGTGTTTCTAGAGACATTCTGGATTTTGGTAATGAATGGAAATCAATGGCTGCTCAAAAAGCAAAACAAATACTTCAGAAAATCTAAAACTATACAGCACAGCATTTGAAAATGTGATCTATAGATATCATAGATTTGTAGTTGAGATAAAACCTGCAAAAACGCTAGCGTGTCTCTGAGGAAACAGAAAGAGAAGGTTTATGGTTTACATCCTGTTCACGTAGCCTGTACTAAATATCATGGCATTCCATCTAATATATTTTAGTCTGGTCCAAAGTGGTGGACCGACTTAGTTCTGTGCAGCAAAAAATATGTTTTCCTTCTCTTTCTCTTACAACCTTTTCTATTAATACTATCTTGCAACTGCATCCTTTCTGGGTCCCAGCCAGGCTGGAAATCACTGGACGAAGTCATCACATTATTTTCTTGGTTGTATTTTAAGGAATTGGATGTTTTGGAATGAGCAGTTCACATTGAAGTCCCCAGCTGGTCTGTTTTTAGATCCGTCAGATATATTAGAAAAGTCTGGAACACTGTGTGACAGCAGGTGATGGAGACAGAAAGCATGCATTGCCCTGCAGACGTTCTTGGCAAGCAGCTGCACAGACACCTTTAAGTGTCACAGCACCAAATTTTTAGCTGATCATAAGTGAGCCCTTATGCTGCTTCTAAGAGGACACAGATTTTATTTATTGCCCAAGCCTTCCTCTCAAGCTTAAACAAGATAGTGTCTAGTGTAATTGTGCTTGATTCATTGCCTTTCCTGAATCTTCTCAGACCTTCATGTCCTGCTCTGTTCCAGTTTATACAGTCAGTATTGTTAATGTAGCTGATAGCATCAAACTGCTAGTCCGTCTTGTTTACCGACCGTTGTGTGGCGACTGTTTGTTCCTGTGCTGCGTGTTCTTAATTGTGTGTGTTTGCTTCTCCTCCCTAAGGCCCAGTGACGAGAGGCACCCGACGGTGACGGCTGATGGCACTGTGGACAATCTGGCCCAGGCTGTGGACATGATCCTCAGTCAAAGGCACTGAGTACAAGGCAGTGGACACAGGAAACTCTCCACTTACTGTGACCCTGGGTGATACAGACAGGTAGCCGGTAGTATTGTCATATACTAACAAGTGCTGTTTCCCTTGGGAAGGATGCACTGCTCTGAGGTAATTCAAGCAACAGCACAAAACTAAAATAACCTCCAAATACTGTATATCCTGTAACTGTCAGACATGGGAAACGCCCACCCATCTGGTGTTCCACATAGTTTAAAGCAAACTAGAATGAAATTTGCAGAACAATTACCTGGGTCTGCAAGAGCTACACTTTTGAGAGCTGCACTGTGCATTTGTCAGTTCATGATTGGCATTGATAAGATACCTCAAGTTGACATGTGCCTGTAACCAGCTGCTGACTGACAGTTAGACGGGAGAAGTAATGCTGTGTGTTCAGATCCCTTGGTAGTGTTGCACGTTCAGATTCTTTGAGGAGATATCGTACATGAAGAGAGTTAGTAGTCAAACCGGAAATGCACAATTGGAATGTAGCTGTATTGAATTTTAATGTGCGCTAATTAATGTAAGTAGCCTATTGTATGTTGGTAATATTGTTGTCACTCACTCCGTTTGCACAAAACACAAGCACAACCTTAATAAAGAAGTGGAGAGTAGTCAGTAATGAGAGTGCTATGTAAATAAAGCTATTTTACTAGTCTGTGAGATGGTAAAAACAATTTTCTCCCTGAATTTCCCAGTTTTTTTGCGCCATTGTCACAGAACGTTTTGTTGTTTAAAAAAAAAAAAAAAAAAAGAGCTGAAGGTCTCAAAGCACTGGGGAAAATGTAGCCTTGGCTCTGGTTTAAACTGGAATTCATATCGGAGCGGCTTTTGTTTAACAAAAACAAATCACTGGAAATGGGAAGTGAGCTGGTCTGAGAGATGATAAATGCAGAACTCAGACGAGTGTGATGAATTACGCTGGCGCTTGAGCTCATGTTTCCCCCTCTGTAAACAAAGATGAAATGAGCCCTCCGTCATCAGAATGAAGAATCACAAATCTACAACTGCTTATCTTTATTTACTTGACTGTTTGCCGCCTCTGCTGGGGATTGCCCTGTCACTGTTACACTGTTAATTTGCACTCATTAGATGTAGTGCCATCTACAGTGAGATTAAATAAAATGATGAGAGGGGAAAAAATTGGTTATTGGGCTTCAGTGTGCCAGCTGGATCATAGTGGCGACTGGAAGTGGGGCGCAAAACAAACGATCCTCCATCGCTGCCCCCAAGGTTTCAGTGCACCAAATAGATTCAATAAGAACAAAAGCCCATTGCCAAGTGATTCATTGAGGTCCTTCTGGTTCACTTCACCATTAGCTGACACAAGCTTGAACGTTATTGGGCAATTAAAGGTAATGAAATGCTACGAAGTAAATGAAACTGTGTCTGAGCTGGTTGTACCACTCCTATTTCTGATTGGGAAATAAATATTAATGTATACGGCAAAGTGCTAGCAGCTGGTCTGCAGTTTTCCAACAGCTTACACATTGTTTGACTCTGTGTTTCATCCATTATGTTACTGCCCGTTGGCCTCATCTGGAGCTATTAAACATGTATTTGACTACTCCTGAATGAATTCACTTGGCTTTAACTAGGTTGTTTTTTTTCCAGTACGGTAATTCTTAGAGATGAAGAAGAAGAACTTTTCTTGGCAGGCTCATCATCAGTACACATGCTTCAGAGCTAGCTAGCTGATTACCACACCCCTCGCACTAGCCCGAGGTCATCCACCGGTTTCACACAAGCTATAAATTAGCAGCAGTTTACCTTCTGCAGACTGCCATGATAGGTAAACAGTGATATTCCTGCTGGAGTGCAGCACATTGATTCCCTCGCTGTGACCGCAGACATGTGAAGCAAGATTACCTTTCAAATAATAGAGATGACCTAATTTCAGGAGACATGTCTGGACATGTATGACCTCACTGACACAGGACAGTATCGACAGACTCGACACGCTGTCAAATCCTTGACTGACTGAAGCTGTTGTCGTGGTGTTTTTCCAGTTGGAGGTTATTGGCACTTCACTCTTTTGTTCTTTTTCACATCTGAATTGTGTTCGGTGTTGTTTTCTCACTCTGCTCCCTGACCGCAGATAACCTCACTGTTGACATGCATTAAGGGTGCTTAATCTCAAGTAAACAGGATTAGTCTTGAGGAAGTTACACGTTTATTCAGAAAAAAATGTATTTAAGTACTTAAAACAGTTTTAATCCTTGATTAATTGTTTTAAGTAACTCATCAAATAAAAATGCAGAATATTTGTAGGTCTTTGCTTCTCTAATGTGAAAATTAGAAAAACACTCCATACATTTCTGAGATGACGGCACACCAAGATCGTGTCCAGCTTCAGTCATGGATCTAGGGATGGCAATGTTGTCTGTTGATCGGCCCACCACTTTACTCCAGACTGAAGTGTCTCGACAACTATTGATTAGTGATTTTCTTTTAACAGATTACCACATTTCTTTGGAGATAAATCCTATTGACCCCTCTGACATTTCTTTTTGAGTGAAGCATTTCACTGCCATGAAATGTTGTACACACATTCATATTCCCTTCAGGATAAATTGCAATAGTTTTGAGCAGCGTGCTTTGTGAGGCTGTAATTTCTTCTCAGGCTGATGTGTGTAAGTAACTGGAAAACGAGCACCTTTGGGCTTTGAGAAATTGAAAATGGCATTCCTACTTATTATTCTGACATTTGAAAGACTGAACAATTAATTACAGTCAACTAACCCCAAAAAAATAGTTTGTGAGCCCCTCATCATCGTCCATTTATTTTGAGAACGGCATTCCCGTAAAGTCTGCTTGATTCACTGCACACTTCAGCTAGATGCATATCTTCAGGTATCGGCTTCTGCAGTCATACCAGAACATGATTATGACTAGTGTAGCTGCGAGAGTGTCCCCACCCTTACCTCCCTCCTCTCATTAAGCTCATGATCTCATTTTCATCTTATGTTGATTGACACCACAGGGACGCAAAGCCCTGTAGAATGTGTCATATATTAGGAGACAGACTCACGAAGAGGAGAAGACGGCTCGCTGTAAAGTGTGTCCTGCCCCATCACCAGCACCCAGTGGGCGTCATTTTTACAATTTCATTCAACCAAATTCACTGTAACTGTGTGTTGTTGTTTTTTTTATTTGTCATCAACATGATTAATGAGTCCCATTGACTCTTTTTTGTGAAAATGGGAAGAAATGAATTTTTGAAGCCCATTTGTTGGAATGATTATGAAATTATATCTAGAATAAAGTGAGACATTTTTAGAAATCAGGCCCCTCGAGATCGTTCTACATCTATAGAACACACACCGCTGCAGTGTGTCTCTGAGCCGGCGTTCATGTTATGTTTTTATGTCATCTGTTTGGGTTAGGCTCCTCTTACATGGCACGCACACTGCTGCTCTTGAAGCACACCTGCATTTACCCACCTTAACAACTGCCAGCTGTGTGTTACCTTGAACTCTCATCTCCACTCATTTGGCTCTTCCTGTTTGACAGGAAACGGCGGGTCAGCTGACCAGACAACGCCGCACACCTGCAGCCCCAAATGCACCATTATCCGTGGAAACATGCACTTGTTTTGACAGCAGCCAGCTATTTGTCCCCTCCCTTCTATGAGTGGAGCACTGGTCCGTGTGGAGGCCTCTTGCTCTCACTCGCCAAGCCACATGGTTTCCCCACATTTCATCACTCTCCTTCCCTTGTGGGCAGCCGCGCCAACAGCACTCAATGGCGTGGGAGGGCTCTGAAACTTCAGAAGTCGTCGGGTTTGGAGAGGAGGCCTGAATTTCCTCACTCCCCTTGCTGCCCCCACCCCAACTCTCCCTCAGAGTCTCTGCAAGCAATCTGAGAAGTGGCTCAGCTCATACACAGAGCAGTCTGTGCTCCGCTTTCATGATCACAGCCGTCACAGGCTCCTCCAGGGACACGACCCCTGCTCAACTGTCCACTAGAGCCTCGAAGGCCAGGCTGCCCAGACACTAAGCATGACCCCGTGATGTCATACCCGAGCGTGTGCGTGTGTGTAATCCAGGCGAAAGGGTGGTCGTATGTCACCATGCAGTGTAAACTAACTGTCCCGGTCTTGCAAAAGGTCTGAAGGTTTACAGCTGACCTCAATTTTAAAGCCGTCTGTCTCTGCTGGGGCTCTCTCCTGTGAAGGTGTCCAGTTACCTTTAGCAGAAGCTGTGGCGTTCAGTTTGAGTGCTCACACCGTAGATCCTACTATCCTCTTGCCAAAGGGGGCACCTCTCGGTTGAAACTCAACAACTATTTGACGCGAGAGGGCTTGTGTGGCCTTGATACATCCTTTCTACGTGGGAACTGTTACTGCTCAGACATAACAGCGGCTGAACTTTAAAAAGTCAGCTGTACCTCACACAGTTTGTGGTTTGGGCTTGCTTTAATCTAACGAAGTGTGTGGGTGAGATTCGATGTGACTGCTACCTCCTACAACAGTGTAATGTTTTAATGAACACATACAGATTCTTTTTTTTTTTGTAGAGCACAATGTCAAGTTTGGGCTTCTACTATTCAGCTCCTCGGGTCTTATTAGATAACACTTACTCAACTGGAAATGTTTTGTGGCCGGGTGCTACTGCTCAATTGTTTTTCACCCAGACCACATTTGAGCTGCCAAGCGGGGAAAGGCACCAACCCCAAGAACTAGCACAATCATTCAGTTTCATGTTCGACTTTGTTTTTTAAGAAAAGTTCCACTACTCAAAAATAGTCATTGACTATTTGCTGTCTTTTGGGGGAAATGGAAAATCACACAAAGCCGCAAACTTTATGCAGGGATTTGAAATGATGGCAATTTGTACAAACCAGTATCCCACTGGTAGTGTTAACATTAAATTCAGGACTACAAGTAGTTTAAACATATTGAATATAACTTTTAATAATGAAATGGTGAGGGACATAACATTATAGTAGCCTTTGTTCATTATAGGAAAGCAGACGAATCTGTACTGCACCTGAAACATCTGACACAAAACTCCCATAAGTAATGTGGGACATTTACTGACTAAAGAAACTGAATGAGATGTGATGTGAGTCATCGTTAGAGCGAGTAAGACCAGCGTAACCTCAAGAGTGACCAGCACCCTGTCATGTCAGTGCTGATGGGGGTTGTGGACGAGAGTAGTGCAGAACATGGGCACGGCACGCCCCTCCTGTTGTACTCCTATCTTCTCTCAGAACACAGCGTCCTTTCACTTCTGTCACTCCGCTGATTAAAGGCCGGGGGGCCCCGAGTGTGTCAGTCTGCCACACAGCACGTTTACAAGGGTTCTGTTTACCCATTTCCTTCTCGACTCATTACACGAAAAAGGCTTAGCCAGGGAGAAGCAATAGCTTGCATGTACCCCAGGCTGCTCTGTGATAGTGTAAATATGACCTCACTGTGCAGGCATACAGATTCTCAAGCAACAGCATCATTTTTAAATCCATTAAAAGAGTATGCATTGGCCCTGCAGGCGACTCTAATCCCACTGTTACGCTTTGTGTGGTATTTTAGCCTAGAGTATAGCATGTCAAGGAATCATAAAATTACTCAGCCAGTTTTTAACAAAGTGGCTTTCCTTCCTCAGTGGCACTTTGTGCTTTCAAAGAATGACAAGTATTGTCACAAGTCTGAACAAACAGAAGTGGTGTACAAACGTACTGGAGCTGTGAGTCAAAAAGTTTAAAAGTATAATTGTTGAGGTTTGCACAGGCACCAGAGTTGGGGAGGGGAACAAGACAAACGCAGCAGCAGCAGCAGCAGCAGCAGCAGCAGCCCTGACACATGGCCCACATTCACAGCCGCCTCCCACGTCACTGTGCTCCTCAGAGAAAAAGCCCCTTTTGTTTCCTAACGCAGAGAGGGAGGGAGGTCTCTGGGGTGAACCACGGCTCAGCTCCACCACTCCACCCGCCATCAAAAAAAAGAAAAACAGGGACCGGACTTCCCACCCCTGCCCGGCGTCCTCCCTACTCACTCCCCGCTTCAGCACACAAACACAGGCTCATCAGTAGGACCACTACTACGGTTGTGATTGTCTTTTCCTGCTACTTAATTGGGTCAGTCTGCATTGTTGCATTAAAGACGTCTCTAACAATGACCTTGCTGTTAATGCATGTGCTCTGCTTATAGCAGTAATGGAAGAATTCTTTGTCTCAATACCACAGTGAGGTCCTGCATTAAAATGTATTGAGTATACTAGTTTGATCAACAAGATATACTTAAAAGTATCAAAAGTACTTACAGAATTGCAGATGCATTAACATGTAAGCATGCGTTTGGTAGTTTCATCTACTATTGAATACAACAATGCATAATAAGCTCATTATAAATTGGAGTAAAATAATACCCTCTGAGATGTAGTTAAAGTAGAGTATTTGATATCTTCAGTGCATCATTTTATATCCTGCCATTATCTAATATAGGCAGTCACCCTTTATATGCAACTATGCTGCATCCAACATTCACTTCACACTCTGGAGGTGGCTCACAACCCAGCAGGCAACCCACAAGTAAAGACGCTGAAATAACGTGAATACAAATGACACATTTAAAAGTGTGTTTATTTGTATAGAAATACGCTCATGTTTTACATAACTCTGTAGTTACAAATCGTAAAAAGGAAGAATATTAACGCTATTAGCATCACAAAGTTTCTCTCAAACAAACAGGAGCTTAGATCTCAGAGAGAAGCCTGATGTTACTGTGTGAAATGTTAAGCTCTTCAATATACTTTACAGGTTGTGTGCGTGCAGCTTGTTGCTCAGTAAGAGTGAAAGGGGCTTTTTTCCGACAGTAGCTCTCGAAGTAGTCTCCATTTCCGTCCATCATGTACCCATGTACGACTGAAGAAGGTCAGAGGAACGGACACTTGTTCTAGTGCAGAGAATTTATACAAACCTGCTGTGAATTCTCTCCAAATGTAGTACAATGAAGGTAAATCAGGGTTACAGAGAAATGTTAAAGACCCCAGTCTCTGAGCCAACATTAATATCACTTTTATATTCATCAGTTCTACTATCTCCACCTGAATCCGTCCTCTCCTACTTCCTTGTTCTCCTGAGACAAGTTGAGATACCGCACAGTAGGGGAAGTAGCTTCTGACTACACAAAGTCCCCAAAAATGGACATTTAGCTCAAAGCTTCTGCTCAATCTCTCCTTGAGAAAAAAAAAAAAACAAGTGCTGGAACGCTCATTGCATTAGCTTTCCACTTGCATTGTCCTTAAGACTATCAGTACTGTTTTACTGTACCACCTGGTGATAAATTTTCAGTCCCCTAAATTAGCTTCCCTTGAGAGGAAGACAGTCCAGCTCAGTTCCTCTCAATTTGCTCAATGTCGAGCTCGCCTCCAAGCTGATACACGTCCTTCCTCATGCTACATAGCCCGGCCCACAGAGGCTCATTGTCCTTCCCATTGGTTGTCCCTGGCATCACGTCTCCGCTGTCTGTGGAGTTCCAGTCCGCCTCCTCGATGGTGGGGTCAGACGCCACGTTCCTGCTGATCTCGCCCTCTTTGGTCTGAGGCCGAGCGTCCTCCAAGCAGGGTTCGTTTGCAGACGAGTCGTCGGTATCGCACTGAACGGTGCTCCTGAGAGTAGAGAGGGCCTGGCTTGACTCGCAGCTGTCTTCGCTTGTGATTCCAGGGCAGCTAAGGCTTTGGAAATTCCGAAGTTTCTGTGGAAGGGCAGAAAAGTAAATTTATTTTAGAAGCACAAAATTAACGTTCTCAAGGAAACAAACACGCACTTAGACAAATATGTGAAATCTTTGGTCTGGTAGGAGCCCATAGTCTCCATGGTGATGGCATATTTGGTGAGGAAATCAAAAACATTTCCTTCATCTTGGACTTTGACCCATGTCCTAACTAGGGCACAAACAAAACTGACAGGCATACAGCCATCTTACGAAAACAATCCCTTGACTGTAGTCATACAGTATGTGGGTGAGTCAGTGAGTTCAGAGCTGGACTCAGGGCAACCACCACTGTAATATAAAAAAGTAATAAGATTTGAAGGGTATAAATTTAGCCTGCATTACATACTTGAGCAACTGGGAGTTGGACAAGTGAGAATATGCAATGTGGGGTCCAAAGAGAACCCAGGCGGCAAGTGGCCAGATACCCAGAGGGCAGGCATCAGTCATGTCGGCCTTTTGACTCTGCTGGCCTTTCACTGGAGCTGCACAATGAACACATACATCTGGGAAACTCAGAAACTTCCTTGGGCAAATCCACATGTGCCAGCGCTGCTGCAGGCAAGTCCTGTGACAGCTGTGCGAGCTGGAGTGAGAAGCTTTATGACAGAGGCTTATACAATCTGTACAGCTAATGTGGAGAAGGCAGGACAGCTGCCTCATGCCTGAACACTACGGTGTTGGGCGAAAAGGACACAGGAGAATAGGGCCTCTGTGAAACCTCCTGTCACTTGTGTGCTTATGTAATACTTAACAAGTATGGCACTGTTGCTGATGTAGCCTACGGCCAAGTGACTGAACTGCAACTAATCAATAGATTAAAGAATAATCTAGACTTTAAGACTAAGTTTTAATTTCTAAAATGTCAGACAATAAGGACAAATGCTGAGAGCGAGAGTCGTCTTCTACCTGCTTATTTTGTCTGATGATATGAGATACGGACAGGATGCAAATCCACACAAATCTATCCGTGCAATTTGCAGTGGTTCTTGAGATATTGCGGTGTAAAGTTATGATCCACCTCTTTGAGCCAACTATAGTGAGGAGGGTTCATGCACCAGGCAGCAGTAGATCAAACAGGGCCCTGTTGTTTCACTTGGCGCTGGTCAAGTGGGTACATTTGTCACACCAGGCTTCGTGTCACGTTGCCATCTTCTACATTAGCACTTCAGTATCAACCGTGAGACTTCTGACCAAACTGATAAGGCTGTGAGCAGCCGGGACTATAGCAAGGAGGAGGTGTTCTTCAGAGGAAGCTTCAGACAGAGAAAGAGACTTTAAGCGTCCTCACACTACTTACTCCGCTGGTGTCTGCTACCTTCCCTCCCCCAGAATGAAATGGAGAAGAGAGCAGAAAGTCTCCTCATCCATACTGACCTTGACTCTCCGTCAATACAAGCTGATCAATAGCTCATGAGGCCTGGTTGTGGCAGGGATCCACCCACTGAGCTGAATTTACAGAAATCAATATCTCTTTACCCAACACACATCTCCCCTGTGCGACGATCTATAACCTCTGCCACAGCTGCTCTACTTCCTGACATTCATGGAGCCGCAGTGAGCCACGCAGAGGGTAGCAGTTTCTCCCTGGGTAAACTACACCGCTGTGGCGTGTGGATGAGAGGACACTTTAGAGACACACTCAGCACTGTGACCAACCTTTGAATAGTAAGGTGACTTTGCTGGTAGGGTGACGTGAGTGAAGCACGATAAAGCCAAGCAAGTTTGGTCAATCGTCACAAGTGAACGTCTTTTCTACTGCGAATTCCCGAATCTTCACAGCTACACACTTCAGACATCTAAGTTTGAACTGGTCAATTTTTCAGTCTACGGTCTACAGTTTTACAGTCTCCAAAAGTGTGTGAAAGTCATTTACTCCAGCTCTAAACCAGAATCACTTGACAGAAACTTCAAATTATCTTTCCTAAAAAAAAATAAATAAATAAAAATGATGCAACAAAAGTTTCTTGTGGTTTCAAAAGGCGTTGTTCCTGAACTCAACACCAACATCACAACGGTCCTTTTTTTTTTTTTTAATATAGAGGAACAGAGAACACAATGCAAGAACTGCAGGACAGATCCAGTGCGAACAACCTCAGCATCCTGACAATCCTCTGTGAAAATATTGTCAGTGGCCTCGGCTGAGGCTTTTCTCTCCACACTGACCTCTTCACTGTTTGGAGCACGTGTGGTGTCTGCTTGGTGTCTTGTCACAGCAGCGCTGTTGTTAAGACACTGCTGAACTCTGGGTGACTTTCTCAAAGGGGCCAAGTCCAGCTCTGTGTTTATGATGCACTCGATGTACGTGTGAAATTTTACTGTGTGCCTGTGGGGCAAAGAGCCTTCCAGGACATGGAGATTAAACAGATTGTCTGTTGATACATGGTTGACTTCACAAATGGATCAGTGGTTTCATAAGATCATTACCTTTATGAATACAAACTCATCTGATCCACTTATCAAATCATCTTTGTCCAGCAACACATTAAAAAGGCCATTCTTTTGCTTTGTGTTCTCCAGTTCTGCAAGTGGAAATACACACCCGCATTATGGAATGTGACCCAGAACAGGCCTGCATGAATGAACGATGGCCTTCATTTAATGACAGTGCCTGCAGAAACACTTTTAGGTGTGCTGAGGGAGAACAGACACAATGGCGTGA
The DNA here is from genome assembly GCF_042242105.1 of Pempheris klunzingeri. Classification (NCBI taxonomy): domain Eukaryota; kingdom Metazoa; phylum Chordata; class Actinopteri; order Acropomatiformes; family Pempheridae; genus Pempheris; species Pempheris klunzingeri. The sequence continues at coordinate 7,615,509 of NC_092031.1, read as the reverse complement.
CCTAAGTTGGAAGTGTTTGTTTATCCAACATGGAAGAAGCAAATTGCCACAACAGTGGAGTAAAACTAGAGAACGTCAGTGAGTCTGATGGACATAGCAGAGCTTCCAGCAGGCATGATCGTTTCCTCACTTGTCTCATGCACTAAACAGCTCTTTTGGAGCTGTGAGAGGGCCGTGGCAAAATAACTACATTAAATAACTATTTATAAATATAGTGAAATATACAGAGTACATATTAAGCATTAAGTGATGTGAAACAGGATATATTCCCTTAGATTTTAAAACAAGCTGATAGAGATTGTAGAATTTTTCTGTGATAAATCAGAGTATGTTGGCCTGATTTGTGATGTGTTTTACAAAACTTTTAAATACTAACCTGGGTCATCTTGGCCAGGTCCAAAGAAGGCCTCTGTTTGTGTGTGTCAGCTGGTCTTCTGCGCTTCACACCAATCTTCTTGTCATTGAGGACACACGGCTGTGAGCGACTGCGGGCGAGACCCCCCTGTCCACCGCGGCGCTCCAACTCTGGAGTGGAGTCGGGGGAGCTGGGCGGCGAGGGTCCACGAGGCTCAGGGAGGCAGATCTGTTCATGAGAGAGGTAGAGGGGCTGCGCTGACGGCTTAGAGGACAGGGGCATGGAGGAGGAGGGCGTCAGGCTGGTAAAAGCAGTGGGGCAGGGGAGACGCTGGGTGAAGCAGGGCAGTTCCAGGGTGTTGGAGCGGGCCGGCAGGCTGAAGCTGGAGCTGCGCTGCATGGCCGGGAAGCCGAGCTGAGCGTTTGCCACACCGCTGCGCTGGACGCTGCCTCCACTGTGGCACCTCCTCTTCTCCACTGTTGTCCATACACGCGAGCTCTGAGGGCGCCAGGTAGAGCGGCAACTACCGAGCTCATCTGAGCAAGACAGGGACCGGCACTGCCGCTTGCTGGGGGGTGCAGTAGAGTGCGAGGACGCAGCCTCAGTCAGGCTGAGGTCTTGCAACAGGCTGGTGATTGTGCTTGAAGTGGAGCCAACATCCCAATCCCAGTGGGTAGAACTTTTGTGCACCTCAGGCAGGACATCCCATAAGCTCTCCAGGCTGGTCCCAACAGGCCTCTGCTGTAGGACACAGCTGTGATCCACCTCATGCCACCGGCTTGTCTCTGCAGCACAAGACCAGATTTGTTTTAATTAAATGACCTTTAATAAAAATGAGATGACAGACAAGATCACCAAAAATATATGAAATGATTTCTAAGCTAATTTGCACACCAAGACCCTTAGTTTTTACTGAAAATTTACAAGGTAGCGATTCACTGTCAGCTCGCCAGAAACCAGAAAGTTATGTTTATGTATCAACACTTGTTTTGGAAAAGTCTCAAGTGGCTTTTTGCATATGACAAAAGGTTTTAAAAAAAGTTGAATTATATTTATGAATGAACTTTACTTCTATGGGAAACGTGGACTACTTTGTAAAATGTTTCCCTGAGGCAACATGCAGTGTGTGTGTGTGTGTGTGTGTGTGTGTGTGTGTGTGTGTGCGTGTTTCCAGCTGTTCTTGTTCATTTGTACATCACTTTGGACCAAAGCTTCTGACAAATGAATCAATGTAAATGTATCAAACAAGCCTCCTGACATGAGAGAGTAAGTCTTGAAGTAACTCAGCAGCTCTTATATAAGCTTGCAAAATTTCCCTCCTCTTAACACTTTTTCATCAGAAGTGAGATCATCATTGCTTGAGGGCTGCAGTTTTTTTTCATAGTGTCAAAAGGAATTAAAAAATATATATATCAGGCTCAGTGTGCAGGGTTTCTTCACATTGGATCACAAATTCAAAAATATGCATACAAATTCAGACTTAGTGTGAAAAAACCATTTAGAACAAAATATAATATGGGATTGACTTGAGCCATGAACCTCTGAGGGGCAATGGTCTTAAATTTGGGGAGAATCTTGGGAAGAAAGGGCCATGGTTTAATGATCAGGAGGTTATGTTTGGTAACTTCAGCATGGACAACATCCATGACACTGCTCCAGTACGGGTCAGCGCATTGGTCCCAGCATGTGTGCTTTGTATTGACACTACTCACTGCTTTGTGTGATTGGCACTAAAAATAAATCCTGTCCTCCGGGCACTGCTTTAGTGTCACAGTCTGTAAGCACAACTAATTGGAAAAGGGAACGGAGCTTAATGTCTAACTGACTCGATATCAAACCTCTGCTGGAGCATAGCTTGATAAAATGTCAATAACCCATCATAAACATTCTGACAAAAGCTTATCATCTTGGGGTTTTTTTTTTGTCTAGACCAACAAGAGTTCTGTATTGACGGGCCCAGCACCATGGAGACCGTGCCAGGAAAGCACCTGTTATTGCCACAACAGAAACTCTCTTGAATCTCTAAATGGGTCAGCCAACTGAACTGGTCAGTCAAGTCTGAGTCAGATACTAAACGTCAAAGCCACTGCCCACTCCTGGTATGCAAAAAAAGTCTATTCTTCTCCAGTGGAAATAAAAATCCAAAAATACCATCATCAGTACGCAGGCAGGATGAAGAACAAAGGGCAGTGTTAATAACACCTACTGGTAATGATGTGTTCGCTGCCAGTCTTACACACTTGATGTTGTGGACAGACCACCATTTAATCTTACAGTACAAAGCCTGTAAAGGCTGTTACATGTCCTTGGCTTTAGAGCATGCAGGAGTGCCATGAGATCCCTGCTAAAGATAAGCTACTAACGCATAGATGTTAATGCACATTTATCTTGGCAAAAACACCTGTCAGACATGTTTCACATAATGCTGTGTGACCGTCGACCAGATGCAGCAGCAGCAGCAGCAGGCTGGCTTGCTGCCGATAATGCCCACGAAATGTTACAATACGACAAGCCCCTGCAAACCACTGCCGTCACTAAACACCTGACATTTTCGGGCCTCTATGAGCTGCTGAGGACCCTTTTAAGTACGATTACATGTCAGGTCCAGGTTGTGATGAAACGTAAGGCATATAGATGTGACTACTGTGACTCAAAAAGGAAGAAGAGTGGAGAAAGGCACGAGGGAAATTACAAAATATAACAACATTTTTTCAGCTCGCAGAGATGTTGCTGTGGTGTATGATTTACAAGGTAGCAATTCCTTTAATATCTCTGGTGCTGTTAAAGTGATGAAGTACCTTGTTTAGTCAGCCATCTAAAAACAGACATCTCTGTTTTTTTACAAACAGTTTCTCCCCTAAATATCCAGAGGCTTAACTACATTACTACTATGGTTATTTTACCACTAAAATGATCCATATCACTCTTACAGGTGTGAGTGTGTATATTGTAGAGAAAGATGGCAGACTCTTACCCATGAGTCCACAAGTGAATAGTGCAGTCCCCTGGCTCATGGTCTGTGCCTGGAACTGCAGAAATGCAAGAGAGATTCACTGTCAGCTCGCCAGAAACCAGAAAGTCACAAACAGGTTTGCATAAAATGTGCAGGAGGCTCTAGCAACAACAAGTAAATAACTCCACAAGTAAAAGTTCTCAAATTTCAGTCATACATACGCAAGTTCAAAATTTTCTGCTTGTGTAATTGGCCCCAATAGTGTGTTGCAACATTTTTTGATGCTAAAAGAAGAAGACTGAGTGCAACCCAACAACAGAGAGAGTGAGTTCCACCATAAATGCTTCTTGATTGACGCTCAGTCCCAGAGCGTGATGACTTCATTTCACGTGGCTGAGAGGGCAAACTGGTGGGGGAATTTTCTCACTCAGAAGAGGGTTTCTGCTGCATGGATGCTGATTAGAAAATGAGTCAGAGCTGCTCAGCCTTGTGGAACTAAACTACTCCATTGTCATTTTGAGTGAGATAAATGGAACACGGAGGATTCAACACCAGATGACAACCGCCCTGCTGATAACAGTTGGCAGCTATTATGATGTAATTATCAGTAATTGTAACATAAACATCCCTTATTCCTAATCTTCAATTCCAAATAGTTCTTTTGACATCACTTCCTGACATCCAGCAAGGCAACAAATTTGACTCAGGGGAAGCTAAAAGTCAAATTTAAGCTCTGATTAAAGTTGAAAAAAATAGGAAAATGTAATGAAGAGCCATAAAGCTGCTGCGATGAGGGGCTGGCAACTATTTCCTGATTTAGGGCGGCACCCTTGTCATCTTCCACCTTGACAAGCACAGTTGAGGCCTCTTGGCAAAGCTGCACATACACATAAAATGACACATTTCACACACACACAAAAAAAAAAATGCTTACACAAGTAGAAAATAACCTCTCACCGGGCCCAAATCTGTACTTTTGGATGTTACATCATCAGCACCCTTCTTTTCCAGTGTTTTCTTGTATATGATCACCATGGTGACACACATCCTTGTCCGAAGTCGTTCCAGTGAGGGCAAGAAAGGCTGGTGGCCATCTTCACGGGCATGGTGTGAGCAGGCTGGTTTCTCATAAGATAAAGACAGCAGCCCTCAGCTCCTCCAGGAATGTGTTTCACTCCTTGGCCCAATCCTGAGCGGACACACAAAGATGAGCACAGGATTAGAATTCAGTACATTTCTGACATTCTGTCGACCATATAAGTAGAGAACAATCCAGCTGGATAGGGGAGAACAGATCCCCTGGGTGGAGGCTCTCAAACACACGGTCAATGGAGAGCAAACGAATTACTGTCTTGAGGTAATATTCAACTCAAAATGCAATGGATTCCAACTGCAACATGGAGTCACTAAAAAAAACTTCATCAAGTATCAAACAGTAGAACCTTTTCAAACCCCTTCTGCAGTGTAATGAGTTTCTCTGCCTCTGTGTGCTCAGCACGCTTCCCACAGTAGTTACTTCACTTCTGACAAGAATTATGAAGATATTAGAAGGCGATAGTGCTACCATGTACATGTCAGAAGTGACTTTAGCTATGTTTGGAGAAACTGTCAAGAGAGGGATTATGCTGCAGGAGTGGTTTGAGAAATGTCGATGCAATTCTAACTGCTGTGGATCCAAGCAGTCTGCAGTCCATTGAGGAGCAAGTTACAAACTGCAGGCTTTGCGAATTTGATACTAAAGACAACGACAAATTGTTGGTGTACTCCACTGAAACCTTAAGATCCTCTCTCACAGGTTATGAACACAAAATCTGCAACTGTTTGAAATCTGAAGTTACTGTAGCCCTCCACATTCTTGAAAACCTGCTCAACATTTACAAAAGTAGAAGATGAAAGTGGAAACTCGAGAAAGGTCGGTGGTTTTACAAGCTCCTTTAATTCTCAAGTGAGCGAGCAAACGTTACCAGCAAACACTCGCTTTGATTCGCAAGGCGTCGCCATATGTTGGTCTGTAAATTGAAATGACAGAGCACTTTCACTTTCACATGGTCTCCCCACCGTGTCGCCAACACAGGAACGCTGTAACTTGTTTTGTTCTTGTCTGTCCATGTGGAGGATTATCAGTCACCTGAGAGAGCGAATTTCCTCAAAGTGTTCCACACTGGAGCGCACAGAGAGGAATAGAGCAAAGTCAAAGTTGTGTAATTGAATACTCAGGGGCTGGCTGAGAATAGCTGACCTTGCGGTTATCAAAACAACCCTCTTCGCATTAGTGCTGCACCGCGGTTACAGTGAGACAGCTGATTGGCCACAGATGTAAATCTATATAATCATCACAGAGGGTTTTTTACTACCACCAGATCAGTTCCACTTGAAGCTACGTCAGGTCGGGGATTGAAACAAAGTGCACAAGACGGGCGTAGGATGACTGCAAGGTCAGACAGTGTCTGTTTGAATGACAGAACAACTGCAAGGACAAAAAAAAGGGGGAAACAGAAAGAGACGGTGTATGTGAAACAAAAGAGTGCTCTGTGCAGAAGATGAGACACCGTGGGAAACAAAAGAGGCGACATCAGAGGTTGCGGGTGGTGGGGTGGAGTGTGTGGGAGGGGGCAGCATCACAAGACCCTGAGGGAGCTGACACACGAGAGGTGGTGTTTGCATTCGGCATATGATTTCCATCACCAACACTTATTGCCTCAGGAAAACAACTTAAACACAAGGATGTTTTTAGCAGAGGAGATCAACACAGTTCAAGGACATCTGGCAGTTTTAAGTTGTGGCCTCTGGGAACAGAAAAGGACTGATCAAAGCTTGGAGCTGTACTGGATCAGGCCTGCTTATACTGTGCGTGACCATTAAACACACAGATCTGTGTTTCACTGCAGAGATAACTGGGGACGTGCTGGAGACCGTTGTTTATATATTGCTCTTAATGGCTTGGTGATGGATGCAGATGGCACTGACACAGAAAGAAAAAACCTCGCCCAAGAAAAATTTAATTGGCAAAGTCAAGAGGAGCTCTTCAATGTGATGTTTAGACAAACAAAAAGGGACACTAGATGATGTTTTCCTTCCCTGGAAAAAAATGGGAATAGTCTAACTGCAGCCTGACACTCTGGACTCTAAACTGTAAACAACATCCATTACTTGTAGTTACAGAGAATCACAACAATTTATCATCTTTCTCATGCTCAGGCATTACGTTTATATCCCATAAATCTGAGCTGAGTACTTTAAATGGGCGAGGTTTATAACATAATTATAAACATTCCTCAGCTCCATGACATAACTTGAACACACAATTATAAAAAGCTAACCTAACCAGTTTGTGAATGGAAAACATTTTAAAAAGTGAAGGCACAGGACAGTCTGCTTTTTCTTGCACGGGCAAAACTGTGAAGCAAATGTAGGAGCCATTATAAGGCATGATTTCCACGATTCACCCCATATTGAATACACTACTGTGTTCAAAGATGCAAATGAAGCTATGATCTGTCAAATCTAGAATTTCTACTCATGGAGTGCCACTCCCCTCCTGATGTCAAAACCCCACTCACCTCCATGACGATGCTGCCATTATCTGGAGTCAAAGGGAGCCTCTAAGCGTCTGTAGTCCGATAGCTCTTTATCTGGGTTGGGGCAGCTACCACCGTGACAACTGAGAAGTCTAATCTCTGAGAAGGGGAAGAGCGTTGCAGGACGCTTCCCCTCAGACGTGGCTTTCCATCACATGCATACAGGCTGCTGGCTGACTGCAACAAAGTCTGCAGTGACAGCGGCCTTCCTAACAGGCAACAATAACGCTGTTTTGGACAAGCTGACGGGACTCCACACTTCCTTTGTGGTCACCAAAAGCCTTTAAACCATCGCTACTTTGGGGTGTCAGAAATAGCACGCTTTTGCACGGCCTAAAGAGCGCTAGATGGGACAAGAGAGGAAACCACAGAGTCGATTGGGTCAAATATATAGCGGAGGCTATAGTCAGCTCAACTTCCAAAAGCCTGAACAGACCCTGCTCCATTTTCTATACCAGATCAGCTACAAGAGCACTATACTGTAAATGACACTTTTGTAAGACTCACTAATTGCAGAAAGACTGCAGACTTAGCCATTACAACAGGCTTCTACACTGCTGTCACCCATGAGAGCTCCATTTCCCAATTAGAACAGCTCTTCCATACATTGTTCAGACTGTAATCCCATGAGTAAGGCCAACATTACATAAGGATTTGGCAGCTTTGTGTCTGACTGACAATTAGAGCTAATACTAATCCATTTTATAGCACTTGGACAGCTGGTGAAAAACAACACTATTTGATATCATTATTGCACCTTGTGCAGGCTTCTGGGCAACACATTTCTGAAATACTTATCTATTTTGCATCTATTTTTTGAGTTATCACACATGCTTAAACTTTTTTTATTCAAGTTTTCAACTGAGCTAAAACTTTTGAATTTTCAGACATTCATTCAAACACTGACATTCCTGCATGCATGGCAGTTGGATCTGTGTCCTGCTCTCAACAATCCCAGGATTGTGACCGTCTCAGTAATCCGAGCATCTGCTAAGCACCTGAGACGGCCCGACTTGAAACCTAACTGAGGGATTTGTGCTGCTCTTCATCACCATAACACTTGTGAGAGAAATGCCGGGTATAAGTTTAGCTGACCCCTTCTACAAAAAGATTCCCTAGAGGAAAATATGCATGTTCCTGAAAAGCTTGTTTCCTCAAGCCATTGCCTCTGGTGGCCTTACTTGTTTGCATGTTTTAACAGTAAGGCTGTTAAACTGCTCGGGGCAAGTAAAATATCCCATCAGGCTAGCAGATCTAACAAGTCAGTTGCCCAGCCAAATGGTAAAAAAAAAACAAAATATGGCCAAAAAATCTCAGATTTTTATACAACACCAGAGTTATGGTTTGGGGGGTATATGTAACAATAGTTGTTGCTTTGCATTTATGTCCTTGTTCTGTTTTGTTTACTTAGATAAAGATTAATAATGACATTAGCCATTACTTTAGCCTGTGTTGTTACTTGATAACTGCAAATAAGTAAAACAATTTGTATAGGGCAAGTTAAAATTTACTTTGAGCAAGTAGATTTTTGACCCACTTGCCCAGTGGGGAAACCCCCCCCCCCAAAAAAAACCACATTAACGTTGAACTCTGCTATGAGTTGTACGGTTTGTACAGGATCCATATTTGGACTTTCTAGTGTCATAAAGGTGGGTGTGTTGACGGAGGCCATCATAAAAGCCTGCATATAGATAGTTGCAGATAGTTGAATTGGCAAACCAGTTCTGCTTTTTCTGCAGCACGGAGCGTCATTTTCACTGTGAAAATTGAAGTTTTTTGAAACCCAAAACTTTCTCTCTTGGTGTCATCATTAATTAGGAGCCACAAAGGGCAGGTGCCACCAAATTTTGCCACAGCTGACTGATTGAAAAAAAATGTATGAAACTCATTGTAGGGCGCAGGCTAGCCCACAGCTGTCCGCATGTTCACAGAAATTAGGCTATGTCAAACAGGAGGCACACTCTACATTTAAAGCAGCGAGTGAATAGTCAGAAATGAGCATGGCTGGGAGGCTTCAATAGTAGTTATCAGGCTCAGTTGAGGGCCTGGGGTACAGCCAAGGTCTCACAAGCATGCAGCTGCCCACTTACCATAAACACAAAGGCTCAGCATGGCTATGCATGGCAGCCAAGGAGGCCTACGTTTTAAAGCAGGCCTGCTGTTTAATTATCTCATACATAATCACTTGCACTGTATACATTTGTCCAGAACAAGAGCTTTGTTGAGCTCTGTAATCGAGGCTTTCAACACACCTGTCCAAGTTGGAGAGAAATGTTGTCCACTTGAATGCTAAATCTAATAAAGTCTTTTCATTACAAACCGTTGGAGACACAACATCCTTCTACTTCCACAGCAGAATAACGCTGCATGTTAACAGACCCCAATGTGAATAAATAACATCCGATGAATTAACTTTGAGTCAAAATTAAGTTTGGAGGGCAAAGAGCGCTCTTGAGTTTTATATGCAAGAATATATCTGTCCCACCACACTGCATTTTAAGTGACTATATATATATATATACATACATCTAAATATATATACATATACACACACACATGGAGAAACACATGAGAAAGTGTGGGACCCTTTTTCTTTTTTTCAGATAAGAGTTTGAACAATGTCATAGCAGTGGTATTACAATACACAGGATCTTTGCAAGCCATAAAATTGTTGTCTAAATATTTTCAGTGATATGGACGAGCAAAGAGGAATCATCTGCAAGCTGTGATAGGCAGCCTCTTTTGTACTTAGCTAAAACTATTCAACAGTTTTTCAGATGAGCTTGCCAGCCCTCCAGGTGGATGCCTCTCAGTTTCAGAGGAAAAGGCCCAGAAAACTGAGCTTGTCCAAGTAACCAGTACAAACAGTCCCTTAAACCCCTTTTCCAAAATCCCTCATGAAAGGGAAATGAGTTTGGCAAAGAAACTGGTGTGACGGGAGCTCACAGAATGTTACACGCAGGCTACAGAGCAAACAGGATTTTGAACTCAACAGAAAGGCCACAAGCAACTGGTGATAAAATATGAAATGTGCATGGTCAAAAAGTAAAATGATGCATTTCTACTTAACAGTAAGTCCCCCATTTTCTCTTTTTAACTTCTTATTTGTGCACGGTTGGGCTACATGTGAACAGCAGTCATAATCATGGCCATGGGACACTCAAGAGTTCAGGTTAAACAAGCTCTTTGTGTTTATGATCCAACTGAGCACTTAAATTGCTGAATCTGTTGGACTGTATGTCAGCCAGCCCCGTCTTCATACCTGAGGGAAAGGTTGGCCGGATAAAGCTTCATACCTGAGGGGAAGGTTGGCTAGATAAAGATAAGACAACAGCATTCCACTGCGACGGCACAAACTGTAACAAACAAGAAAGTGGGGCTGAGACAGACCCAAATGACATGGTATGGAGGCATGCACCCGCGGCTGCTGTTAACAAGGTCTTATACATTTGCCACCAAACACTGCTAGGTCTGCCATGCAGGAGTGAACCCAGTGTGCTAGCCAAATCACATACAGGTGCTTTTGATCTAAGGAGGCTGGTATCTCTTTGCAAACTCCATGAACACTTTATCAAGTAATCTGGTTGAGTTTACACTTTTTGGTCAGATGTCAAACATCCCAGCATACTTTCTGCTCCTGCCTCTAGAAGAATGTATGAATGAAGAATGGTGGTTAAACTCCATGTGTGTGTGTGTGTGTGTGTGTGTGTGTGTGTGAACATGTTAAAGCCTCATATAAACATCTTGTCACCTTCCCTACAACTTTTCATCACATTGTCTCTTTAATAACCTGCTGAATGGCAATATAGACATAACATTGGGAATAACGAGCCGACAAAAATCAGTTCAAGCTGCCTTTTTGTAAGTGATACCCCAGACAGGGCTGAGAGGACACGGCTAAAGCAGAACACATGACGAAAAGTTGCTAAGCTAACTAATTAGAGCTGTGTTACAAAGAAAACTTTGTTGCGGGTCATTTCTAATTAAAATTGTCAGCATGAAAAAAAAGCACAAGTCGTGCGAGTCACACACTTTCAAAATCACAAGGGAGCATCGCACTTTATGAACTAGCTAAAGTCCTCAAGTTAGCTAGCACAGAAACTTATTATTAGACCAAAAACTACCACTCACAAGCATCACGGTGAGCGCCCACGGATCTCCCAACAGCACCGGGCAGCTGCTTAGTCTCGCCGGACCATGTTGGGTTTTTGTTTGAGCAGAAATACAGAAGAAGGCGTCAGGCAGGAAGCAAAGCGAGCAGGTCACCTCACGTCCTGCTGCAGGCGGCTCCTGCAAACTACAACATTACCACAGCGCACTACTGTCCAAGATTGCACGCTAATGAGCCTGTGACAACATACACGAGCAATACCACTTTTGACAGGGGAGAGGGGTGTCCAATAAGTTATTTGTACCACTAAAACTTTAAGCTTGAGCTTTATAATTTGCGTGATTTGGCTTATTTATAGCTTACATTTGCTTTAGATTTACCTTGTGTTGGTAAAAAGAACAATATTAATTTCTGTAAGACTTTTTGTAACACTGTCACCCCTACTCCTGTAACTAGTGGTCTGATCCACCCTGCAGTAATGAAAAGTAATCACAGTTTTGAGCTGTGCATATAGACAAGGCACTCACACAATATACAGAGGTGTAACATGATAACCTGCAAACTGTGTGTGACTTAGACAGCCAGACAGAGGGAGAAGGAGAGTTATTTTGTGAGGGGGAACTTTATATATGGCTTCATCACAATGTATATTTAAAATGCCACACACACATATATGTGCAACAAGTACATATACCAACCTGCAAATAATATAATATTAATCTCAGTATAAGTGGTTCCAAGCCTTTTTACTTTTTGATCACGTTTGAAAATGTATCAAAGAGAGATTTGTCCTTGTAATCCTGTGACTCTTTATGCAATTTGAAAAGCAGGCCTAAAGAAGTAAAAATGTATTTCACAAGAAAGAAAGAAAAAACTACTTTTAGAGACAAGATTTTGTCTTCTTTTCTATCCTGTTCATCATCTGGTACCACAGTACTTTCCAAGGTTGGAAGCCACCTCCAATACATCTTCTTCACAGATGTTTAGACACTGTGTGTACAGTGTGAGCCATTGACAGATAGACACAAAATCCTTGAACGCATGAAAATTGAAATAAGCCAGTTATATTCATAATAAAAAAAACCCTGCATAAAAGCAAAGCAATTAGATATTATTGTGTGTCGGCAAAAGCTGCACCAGTAAAAAGATCAACAAATGTGTCTGACCATTCCTAACCTGTCACATCACATGCAGAAAGATAATGTATTTTGTGGGGGCTGAAGTTAACACACTGGGCCTCTCAAGGGTGGGGAGCTGAAGCTCACCCCTGGCAGACACTATTGTTAATCAAGGAGTAACATCTGTTGTGTGCCACTAATCTCCCCCAGACTGTCCTCCTCGGTTTAGACTGTCTGTCTTTTGTGTTAAAGGGCATCGGGGATTTGTCTCCTCCACTACCTAGGCTACAGTGTGGGGGTTACAAGTTGTTTTTTTTACCAAAACCCCTTCAGCAGTCTGGAAAGTAAGCATTTTTGCAGACATATACAGCATACATAACACAGCAAACTTTGCATGTTGTGTTTGTAGTCCTAAAAGGCGCTGATGACTCTTCAGGAAACAGATGATCAAAACAGCTCATGGGAGAGAAGCAGGAGTCTTGCAGTTCAAAAAGTTTGGCAGTGTGTGTTGTGGCTGTCAAAACCATAGAGGGCAGTATCCACCAATCACAGCGCAGCAAGACGGAACAGAAGTGTAATAGCTGTCATGTGTTGGAGATATAACAAGCCTTGATTTAAGTTTTTTTAGTCATTTCTCTTTGGCTTTGTTAATGTAACTGTAGCTAACATATGGTTAACAGTAAATAAGAAGTGAGCTTCCAGCTCCCAGTACTGACACCCCATGCAGAATGCTGTATGCCATCTGTGGTTCACACTGGCCGAAGACAGATGGCTAAAGGACTCCTGTTACAGGAGCCATGCCTTCTTGACTTTGATGAACAATTAATCCTCTGCATCCTGACAAAATTCATCCTTTTATGAAGATGATGATTTATGAGCTTGTTTTTTAATCATAATATTTCAGGTAAAGCAATGCAGATAAAACATGTAGCCCTGTTCACGCATAGTGTTCACATTAGTAGTACGCCTATTCTATATGCAGTACATTAAGTTTGTTTGTCATTCCTAGAATGTATAAGATTTGAGCACAAATCCAAAATACATAGTCAATGGGAGGGTGAAACTTGAGTAAAAGAAAAACACTGACACCATTTGTCAAAATGCAGAAGTACATGTGTTTACAAACGGACTTTTTGCAGCTCATTGTGGAAATTATTCTCTGATGTTCCTCAGTGGGGATACTGTGTCCTGACTGTACTGTACTACAGTCAGGACACAAAAAGAGCATATGGCTTTCATGGTGCTCCATCTAAATTTCAATGCTTCTCATCTACCCCACTAATCCTCTCCTATAATGTTTATAGCCAAGTTAATTGAACTGGCACAACTCTGTGGTTTTGGAGATCCCTTCTAAGAGGCTCTTAGGTTTTTGCCAAAGTATGCATACGGCTAAAATCTCCTCAGCATCTGAAAGAGGTGCAGCTGTTCCTCCAGTAACGGTCTCTGTGACTGTGTGAGTGAGGTATTTGGAAACAGGACCACTGAGCTCTGAGCAGTTTATGTGATAAAGTGAATCAACAAATAATCCATTCAGTCTACCTTTTACACATTAAATACTGTAGGGGTCAACATTTTGGATATTTAATGAGAGAAAGTCGGTTCAGTCTTTGCCTGATTTAACGATCAAGTGCTCAGTATTCCTCCTTTTTGTATATTGACACTGGCAGCGGTGGAAGAAGCACATACATGTTTAACATAAAGTAAAAGTCAAAACACTTCTGCATTCAAAACTTCACAAAAGTGCACTATTATCAACAAAAATACAAAATAAATAGAATTGCCTCTTTCCAGTTATTATCTTATTGGATTAATATTATAAATGCAAACACACAGTAAAGGTAGTGTTTTACTGTAGTGAGCCAAGCTGGAGACAATTCTACCTACTTACTATACCATTAGTAGCTTAATCTGTGACAAGGATAAAGTGATAGAAGTATTCTGATCCTTTACTTAAACTTTAACAAAAGTAGCGATGCAATATAAAAAATACTTCAACACAAGGTTAAGTTATTATCAAAAGGGACTTACTATATCAAAAGTAAAAGTACTCATGCAGAAAAATGGTTCCTGGTATACTAATACATATTACATTTATGGATTACTATTGCTAATGCATTAATGTCAAAGTAGCATTTTGTTGTTGTAGTCTGTCAAATCTTCCCTACTTTATTTACTGTTAAGTAAGTAAATATATATCAGATTTCATTACCTGATAACATATTTTGTATATAGATTTAACATATAACTGAAGTTGTTACATAAATATAGTGGAGCAAAAGTGCAATATGATGTAAACCTGGAATATAATGAAGTGTATGTGTAATGCAGCATAAAATGGACACAATCAAGTAAAGCACCAGTATGTTACGTTAATAAATGCACTTATTTTCCATCTCTGGCCATTGGTGATGTTTACCTAAGACGACCTGAGAGATCAGAGCTCTTTTTCTGACGTCCGGCCCACCCGCATTCTCAGAAACAGTGAGCACAGTATTTTGAGGACAGTAATTGGTCTTCACGGTCTGCTGTGAGTAACAGATTTATTAAGGAACAGTTGCTCTGGAGTCAGTCAGTTGCTCTGCTTTGACACAGTGAAAACAAAGACATCATTTTACGGCTGCAGCAAGCGTATATTTGTTGTAGCATTTCAAGTGTAGTATGTAACATCTGCTTTTGTACCACTTTGTTCGCAGTGCAGTTTTATGTCTTTAATCTGTCCAGCCTTGTTCAAGGCTAGATATTAAAATGAATTTCTATACATATGAAATGTTATACTATATGTATTTGTACTTTGTTTATTGTGCACGATGTAACTAGAGATTTACCACTAAATAAATATTACATCTTTTTTACATTGCACATATTTTTTCTCTCATAAGCGCTCTCACAGTGATCTTTAAAAAAAGACATTAAATAAATAAACCTCAGTTAATAAAAAAAAAAAGAGTTCAGCTTGACTAATACTGAGCAGTTTGCACAGTTTTTGGGGATTCCTCTCCTTGAGAATCCTCCGTCTTATTCTCAATGTGCGCCTGCACCGACCTCCACAGCGCCCTGATGTTCCCCTCACCAAAACCTGTCGCCCCTCTTCGCTCTATCAGCTCGAGGAAGAAGGTGTCCTCTGCAAAGATTGGCTTGGTGAACACCTGGAGAAGGTATCTAGAGACGCACAATAAAAATGGAAAGGCTCAGCAATACTTATGGGATAAGTTGTTGTTGTTGAAGCTGAAACAAAACATTGTTTTACCTATGCAGACGTGCTAAAAAATGATTACTGTGAACAGCAGCATACTGATAAATAACCCCATGAGAAAGTTTCAACTCTTCCTATATGAGAAAATACAGACATCTGGAACAGGGGTTAGTTTAAAAGCATGACATATTACAGCTCTGGATTGCCTCTCACCTTCTTTTTTCAATGGATGCAGCCTGCGATGAGGGATCGCGGTGCAGGTCTGTGTCCAGGAGAATGCCATGCTGCGCCAGCATCTGGGGGTTGTGTCCTGCCTCCTCTATCTCCTGCTGTTTCCCCACCTGTCGCAGCACACAGGACAGGCAGGAGAGTTGATAACCACAGCAGAAGATGACACATTCGCAAATGTGGCCGATTAATATTTTATACGCCAATATATAATGTAATAATCAGACGTTGTAGACGCTGCTTTGGAATTGGACTGTGTGTGTAAACTTTATATGATGGAGCTGCAAATTGACGAGGCGGAGCAGCTCTTTAGTTCCACTATTAAAAGACAAACCTAATCTGTTTTCTGTAAGCAGCACTTGATTCGCACATACTTCACCTGGGTGTAGTAGGCAAGAGGGGGGGAGACAAACTGGACACCAGCTTCAGCCATCACATGTGCTGCAGAAACAATGTTTTTTGTGTACAACCCGATGTGCTGGATCCCCGGGGCCCCGTGCTTCTCCAAGAAGGTGTCCACCTGATTCTTTCCTGCAATATGCGTGTGCACACAGGGACGCAGCAGTTGTAATACCATGTGGCAGAAATGAAAAGTCTTGAAAAATGGAGCGGCTGTCGTTACCTTGCTCTGGCAGCGATTCTGCTATGACAAACTTGCAGTCGGGGTCTTTTTTGTTCGCAGAGGGAAGGGTGATGCCCACTTTGCTGCATTTCCAGTACTCCATGGCGGTAAGACGTAGACCAATGCCCTCCTGATTGATGACGAAACCTTCGTCCACATCTTCATCGCTGCTCAGAAGAAAAGTCATCTTTATTAATGACATGAATATAAAGAATACAACATTATATACTTTGAAAATACCAGTAGTTTCTCACCTGGCAATGAAAAACCTCTGAAAACCAAAGAGCTTCTCATACCACCTCATGACCTGGTGGGTTGTTGCTCTGGGACACACATAAGTTATGTGATCAAAATGTGTGATCGGACAAGACGTGTCCTCTTCTTCTTCAGAGCTGCAGTCCTTTTCAATGACATCAAACCCGGGCAAGAAGCTCCCCTTGTATTTTGTCCTGTCAATTAAGGTGTGGCACACATTTCCCACCACAGATTTGACCACAGAGTAGGTGACAAGGCCACTCTCGTCCTGAACTGTCGTGGGAGGTACCAGGAAGTTGCAGCCCAGATGGCGGAGAGCTTTGAATGACCTTTCCACATCCTCCACCTCGAAACACACGTTGCTGACAGTATCCACCGAGTAACATGGGCTGACATCGTACAGGCATTTCGTGTAATTATCTCGGTTGTATTTCCCCACGTTGACCCGCTGTGGATCACGTGAATACTCGTCTGTGATGCCCAATAGCTGCTCGTTCAACCTCACATTACTCTGCTTTGGTTTCTCATTCACGACGAAAACTGCCGCTCCTTTTCTGAAAGCCAGCTGCCTGGACCTCTCAGTTAGTCTGGTAGCAAACAAATTAAACTTGAATTTAGATACAAGGTCATTGGCTATTTTCTCCGCGTTGGAAACGTGGAGCGAAATGTGGTGTAACCGACTCAAGTAAGCTGCCATGATTGGATGAGACCGGCCGGAAAAAAAGGGGGCTGGTCTTTATGTGACGTTTTGACAGGAGGCGTGTCCGGAAATCCTCAAACAGTCATCACCATACAGTATATGTTGCAATGTTACAACATTATTAACAAGATTTAAGAAATATCCTTCAAAATAATGTAATGATAATAATTATTGTTGTTATTATTATTATTATAATCATGATTATAATATTCCACCAAAGTTTTCATTCAAAGATACAACATTTTGTCATGTGGACCCAGAAGATTTGTGTCATTTATTTTGGTTTTATCCCCATGCTTATATGTTTTGGTAAGATATCGGTTCATTTATTTCCCAGAATAATGTTTCAGCGTTTCCCCTTTCCTGTGAAAATGTATTGTTTGGCTTTTTTAATCATCCAGCTACCAAAACAAATCAAGTCTATATCAATAATCTGATCTCAATGCTTGCAAAATCGCATATTCATTAATGAAAACTTTCCAATCATAAACCAAACTAACAATAAAAACAGTATTTAAGAATGAAGCCAAACAATGCATCACCTCAATTCAATTTTCCAAAAATAGAAAAGCAATCAAAACACTGAACATATGTACCCAATATAACATATTGATGAGCTGTTGTTTGGGCGCTGTGATGTGATCTATGTGGATGTTCCTACCTCTGGCATTGCTTATTCATATGATGTCTATGTTTGTCAGGCTATTCGTCACTAAAAATATATTTCAAAAAAGTTCTACATGTACATGTGATTTTTCTATACATGATAAAAACTGTACTTTTATTTATTTGTTTATAAAATCTACTGATTTTGCTGTGTACAAAATAAATTCATAAGAAGTGCTTTGATTACAGTTTCTGCTGGGATTTCTGAAATGTTTGGTTAAAAGTCAAATTTTTTTAAAAACATGATATAACATAGAAATGTGCTACAGAACATAGCCAGTGTACAGTGGGCTAAAACCTCAGCAAATAGGAGTAAGTGTTTGAATTATATAGCACAGACTATTTTTGCCCTTTAATGTCCCAGTTCTTTTGAACGTCTCATGTTTTCTCGTTTAAAGGGAGTTATACTATTTCCGATAGGCCATGAAGGCAACGCAGTACTTCCCTTTTGTCCAATCGCGTTGAGCGCTGAGCCAGATGATTGGTGACGAAAGCAAGCGAGCGTTTATTTTGGCTCTGCTACTCATTTGTCTCACTGTCGCCGCCATTAAACAACACGGAGGCAATGTAAACCATGGAGTGTCGCGGATTTATACCATGATTCAAGGAGCGCAGGGGCTTTGCCAAGGTGTGGTTTATTCTGCGAGAGGTTAATGTGTCCACGAAGGTAAACATGTGAGAAGCCAAAGGGGACGAAATAACTCGGATTGGGAAGGTTTGACAGAGCAGGAGGAGGGAGGGCTGTGCAAGAAGGGTTTGTTGTGGTTTTCAGCAGTACTTCAGAAACGAGCCCAGCCGCGAAACGGTAAGAGTTTAACATGATTTTCTTCAAATATTCCGAATAATGACATGTTTCGTGGTTGTACTGTCTATTAAATACTCGTTAACTGTGAAAATTGACGGTAGCTATGTATGCTAGGTGGTTAGCTTTCCAGCTAGCAAGCTAACACCAACACTGAAACATTATAACATGGTAACGCATTAAAGCCGCCGGTCATGTGAATCAAAGCCAAGCTGGAAACCACACTCCATAGTGGTACTGATAATGACCACCTGGCAGGCAGTATTTGTTAATCAGTCACAGCTCAAACTGGGGCTGCCAGTGTCAATGAAGATTCCCGACCAGATGCAACTTAGTTTACAAACTGATGGAACTTCATGAAATCTGTCCATTTGACTTACATGCATGATATGTAATTGTATATGTATCTAAAACACAAGGCTAGTTTACCATATTTATTGACCTTTAAGATGATTTTTAAATATTTTGTTTATGGCTTACATCTGACTAGATTTATCACCACAGTTTGACCTTCCAAAGTGATCCACAATGACGGAACAGAAGATAAAGTGGGTCTGTGACTACTGCACGTATGAAAACTGGCCATCTGCAGTCAAGTGCACTATGTGCCGTGCACAGAGGTCGAGGGGTCCTATCATCACAGAGGAACCTTACAAGAACAGTCCCGATCTGGACTCTAGTCTGGAGTGGGACCCTCCCAGAACTGAGAGTGGCAGCAGCATCCTTATCTGTCCCGACTCGAGTGCTAGACCAAGAGTCAGGTCAGCCAGCATGGCTGAGATTGCCAGTAAGTGGTCCTGCCAGATGTGCACCTACTTGAACTGGCCACGAGCCATCCGCTGTACACAGTGCCTGTGTCAACGCCCGCGGACCAGCAGTCCCACCGAGTCTCCCCAAACTTCAGGCTCCAATGCAGGCTGCCGTCCTGCTCTCCACTCCCCCGTGGATACCTGTGAGGAGTACAATGACAGAAACCGACTCAACACCCATCAGCAGCACTGGACATGCACAGTTTGCACTTACCAGAACTGGCCCAAATCTAAAAAGTGTGTGGTGTGTGATAACCCCAAACCCAATAACCAGGAAGCCATAGAGCTTGCTGAGTCTGCAGAGCCAACACCCATGATCAATGAGCAGGACAGGGCTCGGTGGAGGGGCAGCTGCAGTGGAGGCCAGGGCCAAAGAAGGTCCCCTCCTATGCCCAAGAGGGAGGACAATGTCAAAATGGACTTCCAGAGGATAGAGCTCGCAGCTGGAGCCATGAGCAGCAAAGAGGAGCAAGAGGTCGACTTCAAGAAGCTAAAGCAGATTAGAAACCGAATGAGGAAAACGGACTGGCTGTTCTTAAATGCATGTGCTGGTGAGTTTTTATACATTATTACATGTCATTCTTATGAGGGCTTTAGTTCATCCTGTGAAAAATGAATTGATGACAGAAAATGCCAAACATTTATATCAACTTCTCAAATGTGAGGATTTGCTCCGTTTCTCTTTATATATATTTATTTCTGGGTTTTGGACTTTTGGTTAGGACTAAATAAGCACTTACAGGCAGCATATTGGCTCTGGAAACACTTTATTTGGCATTTTCTAGATTGAATTGTCCTACAATCAATCAATGAATTGCTCTTAATGAAATTGATAGATGCAGCTTTAATTCATTTACATTCTTCATTTGTAGTGTGTCTTGTACATTCCATAGTAATGATTACAAATAGTCAAAGTACTTATTGGGCTCTGATCATGTGTGAGAATGATTTTGCTCTCTTTTCACTGTGTTGTTTCCTTGAATAGTCTGACTGGTACAAAGAATCCATACTCTTGTCCCTTTTTTCCTTGTAACAACACTTCTATTGACACACTGGCCTTTTGTTTACTTCCATGATGTCATGCTCAGTGATGACGGAGTCGGAGGCAACTGTTTGATTGTTTTTGTCCCAACATATAGTTTCCGCTTAGTTCTGTTTTATTACAGTGCAGATGGTTCCTCACCTTGTGAAGGCCAATGCTGAATAGTAGTGTGATCCACTTTGTGTTTTAATAATGAATGACAACGTGCCTGTATTGTTTAGACTCCAGATATTGTAGTACAACAAGAATTTTGCAAACCATGCGCTTGGCAAGCTCTGTGAGAGGGGTTTCATTTCAAAAGGTAGTGCTTTCAGGTGGATAATATCCGCTGTAGTGGGATAATACTTCATCATCAACAAAGCATAAATGATGCTGAATGGCATCATAATAAAGATGTGTAACTAAATGGCTAGTAGGAATTTGATCCAGCGCACCACTGAACTGCTAGCTGCCCTTGCTGTGCCACTGAGAGTGTCTTTGAGAAACTGAGAGGATGTGGGTGCTTCCCAGCCGGTGGGGATGAATGGGCCGTCTGGCCAGCGCAGTGAGAGTGGAGCCCCTGGACCACAGACTCCCCTGGCTCGCAGTCAACAGACCCTGTAAACAGAGGTGCTTATGTGCTGAGCAGGGGCGCCCAGGAGGCAAAAATAGCCTTGACAAGACACGAACACCAGTCAACAAAAAAAGCAAAAAAGCATGAAGGCAGCACATGATCAGTGTCCTTCTGACCTTTGCACTCATTTCCCTCTCTGGCTTGTTGTTGTGGAATACAAAACATTACTCTTAGGTCAAAGAGAGAGAGTCTTTTTTTTTAAATCTTTGTCCTACATCTAGCTGGTATACACATTTCAGATCTGTTTATTTAACTCTGAGTACTGCTGTGCCTTTTTATTCATACATGTCAGCTGACTTTTTTTCAGTTATGCTGCTTGTGTTACAGCTGGGCTCTTCAAAGGGTTTTGTCAATGGAGGAAGTGCCTGAGTCGAGCAGAACATTATGGCCAAGCCAAGCACTTCCTCAGGTCTCACAACTTGATCTCACTTTGCTATACTCCCCGCATTTCTGGTCTAATGTTTTTTCAGCGGTCTGTATTTGGGCCAAAATTGGATGATCCCATTGATTCTACTTTCCCACTAAAGGAAGCAGGCCCTGTTTGTATAATATTGTTCTTTTGTTTTATAGAAAGACTATAACTGGCGAGTCTTGCGATTGCAGATAATGTTTGTCTGTCTAACCATAATATGCTCAAATTTAATGTTGCTCATGATGACGCTGTGTACAGTTTATGGGATTAGTGTGATCATAAAAAATTGTGGAGAAGCTTTGTGTGTTTGCCTTCAAGCACTGGAAGCATCTTGTTGATCAGCTGAATTTTTATTTGGCTAAAAGTATCACTTTGTAGAAATTGTGGTCGCAACAATGATTAACTCTTTTTGAGCTGTGAAGTTTTGTAATGATTGATTAGATTTGATTAGATGAAACAACAATACAACATTAACTCATCCAGATGGCCATGATGTCAGATTAAAGTAGGTTATTGTGGTCCTGCCCTGATGCTGATCGGACCGGAGGAGCCAGAGACAGACTTCTGGGATCAGTAACTCTGTCATGTTGTTAGACGTTGTCAAACCCGGCGAGAGAAGACAAAACAGTCTGACATGCTTGGTTTCCCACCAGGGCCTCATGAGGCCTCGTAGTAGCAGAATTGGTCGCCCTCCATTATTACACACAACATGAGATAAAACAACAAATTCATGCCTGACTTACAGGATGCTCCATTTTTGGCTGTTTAGGCCATTTTGGGACTGATATTGTATAGACTGACCCCACCTGGTTGTGTCCCAATTCAACACTATTTATTAATTTTCTATAGTGCATATTATGTACAAAGTCTTCTCAGTATTATATTGTGGCAGTTAATATATGACAAATTAATGTAAAAAAGAATACAAAAGCAGATTCCTCAAACAGCTGCACATGCTGTAAGTCCTGAGCTCTGAGGTTCTCCTGAAGCTAAAAATACTGGCCAAGAAATTAATTTGTGTTGTGTCCTCCAAACTGTGTCCTTGGAACATTACTTCACCATTTAAAACTTAGCAAAGTGAGACGTAAATATTCGTTATTTTTGTTGTTATCTGCACTCCACAATGTGCTTTTTCCCCCAGTTGTGAGTAATTCCTAGCCTGACATCACCAGCGAGTTAGTCTGGAACATCTCAGGTCATTTTTGATTTCCAAGGGATGCTATCAGCTGGCGCAGACCTACAAAATGTGCGACCCTAGGGCTAAGCGTAAATTGAACATTTCCCAAATCCTTTTGGAAGTATGGCAATCACCTCTTTAAGCAAAGTTTTTATGCTGTCTAGTTTGTTTTAATACTGACACAATAGTGGATTCAACAGACTGTCCAACAGTAGTGGCAGCTATCTTGGTTGTTTATGTAAAATGACACATTGGCACTCAGTTATAGAATGGGTTTACACCATTACGATACTAGCATACGCCTATGGTGCGCCGAATAGACAGAGTCTGTACACCATTTGACTTAACATAGCTGGATCTGCCAGATGCTTCATTAAATATCAGCGACAGTGGCATTTATGTCATCATGACACCATGACATTCAAATGAAAAGTCAAGGGAGATTGATAAGATGGAGAACTGGTGAATGTCATCCAGACTTACATAAATTCATATTATGAAGATCACTGGCCACCATGGCAAGTATTTGTCAACCAGGAAAGCTACAATGGCAGTTTTACAACCCATGCTGTTACCTGTTAAGCGGCACACAGGTGCACTGAAATGGAACGGATCGTCATGATGGCCTGACATAGGCCAGGTCGGCTGGAAATTTGTCTGAAAGGGAGGGGGACCAGATGCACCTGCTAGGGCAAAGAAAATATGAGTTTACACATTTGGCTCCCAGGATAAGTAACTCCGCAGCTTTCTTGTTTTTTGGCTTTAGGACCATATAGAGGTGGAGGGGAAACGAGAAGTGAGAGAGGGGCGTGACATGCACCAAAGGTCCTTGAACTGTGAACTTTGCGGTTATGTGGTATGCACCTTAACCATTAGGTTATCAGGATACCCCTGCCATTGCTCCTGTTCACTGCAGTGCACACTATTTTTGGAAGAACATATTGTGTGCTGTCACGATTTCACAAGCCACCCAGGTGCTTGGATAACAAAGAACCAAATGTGAAAAAAACCAACTCTGCATCGCTAGCTGACTAAGTGAGAAAATGTTTTTCATTTATCGCACACATCAGCAACACACTCAAGTAAACTTAATGCTGATACTTTCGTAGAGGGATTGCTCTACATATGAAGAACAGAATAAGGGTTTGGGTTTTAATCGTGGCAATTCTGATCTAAACCAGGCAAATTGAATGTGCATTTTTGTGTTTTCAAATTACCCATATTCATACATATGCAAAGTCACCATATTCTAAACCTATTTTTTGAGGCCTACAGCATGGCAGAAGCCAGATTGCAGCCAAAGTCATTCTGCAGGTATTTATTGATCTGTGTTTGCAAGATATCACCCAGCATGTGTGAAAGGAGACTGGCCGTTCTTGGCACGTTCCAGTCCAGGTTCTCTCTGGCGAGAGAACATCGTCACATAAGGCCGTCTATTAAAATTAGCCAACGCCTCAGTGTTCTGTGTGCTACCTAGCTGCCGTTTATTTCACTCGTAACAGATGTTGAGACTACGAGGTCCAAAGGAGGGGGAGGAGACTAATCTGCACAGACTGTCCTCTGTCTGACACCGCTCTCTGATAGCTCTGCATTATAAGCTACACTGCTCTGTCTGTTCAGCTATGTAGTAGCCTGACAGTGTGATAACTGTTCTCACACTGGGTCAGCTAGTGGCTACATCTAGAGGTCATCTGAACCGCGGACTGACGTCAAGAGTTAGAGAGCTCTCTTCACTCTGAATTCTTTTTGCATGTAACTTATTTTCATCTGGTTGAATTTGTTATGCAAATCCCTCCCCAGATTTTAATATTAATTGGTTGTGGCTGAGAGCAATATGATGTGTTAGGACAGAGATGATGGATATTTCTGTAGTTCTTTCATTGAACATGGCAAGCTTTCTGTTAGATCTTGCTTCTATTGTGAGCAAGGACATGGGATTGGAGCTGCTGCAAAAGCCAGTCTAATCCATTTACAAAGAATAGGCCTGTTTTAAAAGGATTCCCACGTTTTTCTACATTAATTTATTTCCTCTGCAGATGTATTTGAACAGGTAACACTAGTATTTGACATAGTAGATTCACATGCTCAGATGCTAGTTAATTAGGTTATGATATTTTTGTTGTGATTGTTTTGTTTTTTTATCAACTTTAGGGGCAAATTTGAGGTTGTATATTGTACTGCTGTCGAGTCTTATACTGTGATGTGTTTCTTATATTTACTCTTCCCACATTGATCTAAATGATTTTCCTATTAACCTGGCACCTGAGTTTATATGTCTTGTAATGACAGCAGGTGTTTGTGTAGGCTTGCAGCTGGGTTTTGACAGCTGTTGAATGTGAATTAGTTTTCTGAACAACAATGTTCCTTCCTCCTTAAACATGGCTAATAATAAATTAAGATGCGTGTCACCTCGATCTAACTTCTTCACTAACTGTTAGAAAAATAACTGCATCAGCATAGTGAGGCACTGATCCATTTTTATGTTTCACTGCCAACATTTGTTTTCTGACCTTCCTTCCTCCTTCTCCTCAGGCGTGGTGGAGGGAGATCTGGCCGCAATAGAAGCCTACAAGTCGTCTGGTGGTGACATCGCCCGGCAGCTCACTGCTGATGAGGTGCAGCTCCTCAACCGGTCCTCTGCATTTGATGTCGGCTTCACGCTGGTCCATCTGGCCATCCGCTTCCAGAGGCAGGACATGCTAGCCATCCTGCTCACAGAGGTAAATGTGCTGATAGACTTTGGTTATATTTGCCACCTCACTGGAATCACAGCTCTACCAGCTTCTTTGAGCAAGTGGATGCAAAACTATTCTTTTACTTAATAGGTTGTTCCTTAATTAAATCCTCTCTACACATGATTCTGCACATGAACCCAGCAGCAGAATCGGCGGAAACTGTAATTTTTCCTCTAACAAGACATCAGATTGTAGATTCTTATGAAAAAATAGTACGTAACTACCAGTAATCTTGTGCCTTCCTTTACAGGAGTGTGCCATACAAAGTCTGACAATGAGTTGTTGAAATGACACAAGAAAATGTCAGCAGTGTTCCTGTAATTTTTATGCTATTCTGTGCTTCTTGTCAACCACATCAGTCTATAATTTTTGTGAGCCTGAGTAGATGATATATAGCAGATGCCTGTAATGCCTGTAATTACAGCAGAAGTGCACTTTGAGGATTAGGTGGAGGATTAGCCTGGCTGCAGTCCTGTCACTGGTTCCTAATGGAAGTGATGCCACAGAGCTGATGTGGTTTGCAAGGAGGGCAAGCAACGATTAGGGAAGGCACAGAGGGCTGCACTGTGAGGCAAGCCCCTAAGGTTGGAAGAGAAAAATGGCCTCTTCACTCATGACCATAAATTTGAATCAACATCTTTCTAAAACTGAACATTAACCTTCCTTAAGGTAGTATTTATTGCAGGGCTAGAATGCTTTATATTAATCTAGGTGTTACTAAGAATCTGGTGATGACTGCATTGTGAAACAGTTATCATATGAATACGATGATAAGTGACAGTTTTCATATCCAAATTAGTTAAATTGGTTCAAAGTAGTTCACATTGAAAGGATATGTTATTGCCAGCAATAGTCGTGGCCGGAGACGTGAAGCTTCCAGGCCCGTACGGACAGATATCCGCTATTCTTGTGAGCATGAAATCTCAGGAATGCCTTGAGAGAATTTTATTACCTCTGGTGCAAACGTCCACTTGGACTCAAAGATGAGCAGATTAGAATTTGTTGGTCACAGGTCAAGGCCCCTGTGAGGTCCCTGTGTTTTTGGTCATAACTCAATAATTTAGACGCTAATGAGACATAAACTGAAGTGATGGTGTTTTTTAAAGCCAAAAGGTCAAAGTTCGCACTTTGCTGTTACATCATCTGGACATTATTCAACACCATGACTCAGAAGGGGATATTCTGACCATATTATATTATATTATATTATATATTGTGACATTTGGTTGGATACTGATTTGGTGACTAATATTGGATCTGGACACACATGGATGTAAACTGCAACTTGACTAATTGGCGGATGGCAGTAATTCCACTTGATTTATTTGAACCCCAAGGTACTTGTGTGAGTCCACCCTCTCTTCTTCCTCTCCCTGGAACAGAACTAGGACAGGGGGCCTCCTATTCCAAAAGCTCATTTGTTTCGCTGATATTGAGCTTCAGGTGATTGTTGTTGCACCATGTGATGAAGCTCTCTATCAGTACTCCTCTGTAAACATAGTCTGTGAGTGGAGTCAGCATGTTTCTCACTGCAAATTATTGATTGGAATCAATCAAGTGAAATACTTCACTACATATATTATGATTCTGGACAAACATGGATGTAAACTGCAGCTTGCCTGGTTTGTGGAAGCATACAACTGCAAGGTGATAATTCCAGTTTGAAAATTAAAGGATTTACTTTCTAGTGAAACAAACTAATACAGTTCAACTCAGATGTTCTGTAGCAAAGTATTGATATGGAGATAAACATTTCATATGTTTGTCCACATTGGCCATCTGTAATAAATAAATATGCTGTTTTTAAAGCTATAATAGCTACATCTCTAATTTTCAAATTTAAGCGTTGTTTATGATTTACATGTATCACAAGTATCTGATCATGCCCACATTTGTGTGTTTACCTCAAACATCCAATGAGTCTGTATGTTTGCGCTTTAGGTGAGCCAGCAGGCAGCTAAGTGCATCCCCTCCATGGTGTGTCCCGAGCTGACGGAGCAGATCCGCAGGGAGATTGCAGCCTCGCTACATCAACGCAAAGGAGATTTCACCTGTTATTTCCTCACTGACCTGGTCACCTTCACCCTGCCTGCAGGTACCCATGATAACCTGATGATCACGTCACTTGGCTAATTGGACTTCCTTGCATATGTGTAATCCAATGCCTTCTTTGTTTATCCATATACAGATTTAGCTTTACTGGCATCTGCTGACAGACAAATATTATTTTTAGGCTTAATAAACGCCTCAAATTAAACGTCCACCCCAAAGAACACTCTTACCATTTGTCTTTTTGAGATCCTTCGATTGACATTAAATACTACAGGTCATGTTGAATCTGCTGGGAAGAATGGAAAATGGATGGGATGGATTGTATTAATGATTAAATTTCACGCACTTGTGTAAAATTTTCTTCTAAAGAGTATAAATGTGCACCATTTCAGTGTGTGATCCTGATTGTTTTTTTTTTTTTTCCTCACTGTGGAATTGGAGGATCTTCTAGCCTTATTGTGCTGCATTGCTCAGAGAAACAGCAGCTCAGTGTCCTGCCCCTGTAGCGTAATGTCTTCACTGAAGTGACACAAGTGACATGCACTTTGCTTTTCAGTTGTATTCTGATTCAGAGCCGCTAGTGCCGCTGGGATGAAAGATTATGCAGGCTTCACTGATAGATTTTTTTTTTTTTTTTTAATGTTATGCCAAGTATTTCTTTGCAGACTGAATTTGGCCTGAGGCCAGCTGCAGGATGCTCTCCCTCTGTTTCTGACTCTCTCTCTTTCAGACAAAGCCAGTGCCATTCACTATTGAGCCAGAGAATAGCCACCAGTGTTCTGGCTTTGTGTGTGCACAGTTCAATACACACAGAAACACAACATGCTGTACAGAGCTTGTGTTTACAGTGTGCCATTGACAAAATGTCAGCCAATGAATGGAATTGCAAAGAACATCCCCTTTGTGTCTCATTACTATAGTGTTACTGTTGCCCTCTGTGCTGTGTGCCATTAGGTTATAATGAGCATGAAAACACTGTCTTTCCTGTGTGTCTTTGCAGACATAGAGGACTTGCCGCCTGCTGTCCAAGAGAAGCTGTTTGATGAGGTGTTGGATCGAGATGTGCAAAAAGGTATCCCAAGATTTATTCATGTTCATATCTGGTATCTGCAGGTATCCCCAGTCTGCATTCATTGAAGTCCAATTACATGTGTGAAGACGGGACGTGTTTTGGTTATCTGTGATTCATGATCTGGCTGGATGTGCTGTGGAAAGGGATTTGTGTCTAAAAACCAACATCTGCTCTTCGGTTCCTCTGTCTTAAAACCAGCTCACCACCTCCTGCTTCATCTAGATTAATTGAGCTCACTGATTTCCCTCCCTCGCACTTAACCAGTGACACATTCTCTGGGCTGCACTCTGTGTGCTTGTGTGTGTGTGTGTGTGTGTGTGTGTGTGTGTGCGCGTGTGTGTGTTTGTGCTTGTGAACATACATGTGTGTTGCACTGAAAGTATCAGAGGAGTCTTGTGACCTATTTAAGCCTCTATAAACTGGGTTACTGGGGAGAGGTGTTCTGGGTTTTATGGTTTTTGCATAGAAAGTAGCTGAGGAAGCAGTAATTGTGTATTTGATAATATTACAGGAGCAGAGAAAAAGACTGAAAAGCAGGTTATTCAACATACAATTTGTTTCCATAACGTGTCTGAATGTGCAACTCACAAATCCAGTCTTATTTGTTCATTGGTCAGCTGAGGTGAAAATCCGCTCCCCCTGCCACGTTTTTCTTCTATAAAATCTTCCAACACAGCTCGATGGAAGCTGTCCTCCTATTGGTGCCCACACTTTTGCATTTTGCCTGTCTGTGTATAGAGTTAGAAGAGGAATCCCCCGTCATCAATTGGTCTCTGGAGCTGGGCACACGCCTGGACAGCCGTCTGTACGCCTTGTGGAACCGCACAGCTGGAGACTGTCTGTTGGACTCTGTTCTACAGGCCACCTGGGGCATCTACGACAAGGACTCTGTTCTCCGCAAGACCCTCCATGACAGCCTGCATGACTGCTCCCATTGGTGAGACACCCAATCCTAAACAGAGTCCCTTGGGCACATCTGTCTTTTTTTTTATCATTGTGATAATTTAACTTGAACTATGCATTCAACACATAAAAGTATTCAAAAAAATTTCTCAGACCTCTCTTTCAAAACCAGCTGTGTCATCAACATAAAAACAAAGTGGCGGCAGAGCTACATATATTTTATAATGGCTGAAATTGTATCTCACCTTATATATATATATGTCCTGATGCAATAGTGACTAAAAGGTTTTCCTTGTTGTCTGCAGCCATTTGAATGTCAGTACAGTCATGCCCTACTGGTAATTTAGTGGTTTTGATCATTTGACTAGGCTTTGACGAGGCTCAGTGTAGAAACATTTCCCCAGGATATTTACTTGCATCCCTGACAGTCAAGTACAGGAGGTTTGATTACTTAGTAAAGGTGAAGACTTGAAAGAAATGTTTGATGATTTTGTTTATTATGTATAACTAGGTTTCTTTACAATCCTAAAAGTGTTTTGGAGCTTAAAAATGAAATCCTGTTTCATGAGTGCACTAATGTTGTTGAGGTAGCAGGATAAATAATCTGTGTTGCATATAAATAAATTACTTGAATACACACAGGGTGACAGTAGTCCAGAATTTGATCTTTAAAATTACTCTTACATGTAACTTTTTTTTTTTTTTTAGGTTTTACACACGCTGGAAGGAGTGGGAGTCGTGGTACTCGCAGAGCTTTGGTTTGCATTTCTCCCTGAGAGAGGAGCAGTGGCAGGAGGACTGGGCGTTCATCCTGTCATTGGCCAGCCAGGTAATTATGAGGTTCCTTCTGGTTTACTCACTTCCGTCCTCCACTTCATTATCAATTGAAGGACAGAAATGTCCCAGTATGGTGTTGCTAGTCTTTAAACCGAGAGTCTGAGCTTCCCCTAAATGTGTTATGAGGCAAAATATCAGGTTTATGACCAAAATGATGCATATTTTTGGTTGTTGGAAATGCAAATGTAAGCTACTAATAGTAGCGGCACAAAGTTAATTATTTAGTGACTGTGACTTTTTAGAAAATAATTAACTGCCTGGCACACATTTAGAAATACAGGAAGTTCACCCCCATCAGTTATACCCCTGTGTTGTACAAAAACAACAAACTTTGTACTGTCTCCTTTTTTGGTCTTGTTTGGCTCCTGTTGTCACTGCTGAGGGGAAAAAGGGGAAAAACGAGAAAATCTTCCTTTTCCAGTTTAAAGTCACCCTTTGAATTTTTCTTAGAAATAAGCACAGTTATTTTTACATTGACCAAAACACATTGTGTGAATTCTCAAGGCCTAACACACACATTGTTTCCCCCTTAAAAACATTTATAAATCAGATTTTCTTTGAACATTCATTGTTTACATTGGCCAGTCAATCAGTGGAACAGCTTGGCTTGCATGCACTGCACATGTGCATTACTGTCCTCTGTAGTCAGCAGGAATGTGCATTGCATCACTTGCATTCTTATATGTACT
Organism: Pempheris klunzingeri; assembly: GCF_042242105.1. NCBI lineage: Eukaryota > Metazoa > Chordata > Actinopteri > Acropomatiformes > Pempheridae > Pempheris > Pempheris klunzingeri. The sequence goes on along the minus strand of NC_092031.1, from coordinate 7,584,587 downwards.
TGTACTTTACATGCACATCCTTATTTAAACATTAGTAAATGTGGCCATGATTTGGATTTCTTTGTGGATATTAATTTACATTTCTGTCCTATCCTTTCACTGCAATTTGCAAGAGCCACCATCTTAGAGTGGCAGTCTTAAAAATGTAATTAGATAGACAGACTTGCAATTGCAGTGAGTGTAGAGGCACAAAGTACTGCATTCAATAGCAGCTTCCTTTTGAAACGGAATCAAGTTCAGTTTGCTTTGGAGCATACTTGAAACCTAAAAAAGACCTGGAGGCATGCTTGGACTGTATGATTTACATAAACACATGTCTACTGAAACCATGAATCCACACTAGGGGCTAAATATGAACGAGTCATACCTGCTTAGATCATCCACAGTCACCATAGATAATACACGAACAACCTCACAAACACACACTCATAAATGCAATGGTGAAAGTGATTTAATACTCTGCATGTGTCAGCTCTGTCTTATCTCAGTGCTTTTCAAGTGTTGCTCATTAACTTGCATGCCAGTGAAGTTAATTGGATTGAGTTTCATGGAAATGAATGGGAGGCACAGTTGGAAGAGAAGCACCGTGCACGGTGGATCGTGTGTGAATGACGGGAAGGACATAAGCAATTATCACATATCCCATAAGATGGAGTTGTAGATTGACAGACAGCTCATCTGCTTGGCTGGCACGCCTGCTGAAGCAGCACTCCTTCCCAACATGTGACCTTGGGATTACAGGCATTTAGCTCAGAGCCACTCCACCGGCAGTGTAAACAAACACAGCAAAAGCTACCATGTGATAACCTCGTCTGAGGCTTTGACAGTCACGGAGAGATGAGATCCAAATGATAAGGTCCGCCTTTGTGTTCCCATCCCATATACAGTATGTGAATGACTTAGAAGTCCCAACATGAAGCGTCACTGTAGCTATTGTATTCTTGAAGGCAGATATGGAGTCTGCTTTCTGCTTATTCAGATAGTACAACTGAGACATGAGAAGGACAGAGGTTGGTATGCACATGTAGCTAAAGCTGCAGCGTTGCAGGTTCACAGTGTGCAGAACACTCTGTTTTCCAATAAGATCACATTACTTGGCATTCTCAGCCCTCTTTACTGTTTTCAGTCATTTAATATCGGGCGAGGTCCACACTCCCGCTCAAAATTTGAACCCACTCAGGAATTTCCTTGTTTTTGAAGAAAATTCACCTTTTTAAAATGGAAATAAGTTGATCAGAAATTCATTATTAGAAAACCCAATCATGTTAGCACAGCTGAGAACCATTTTTCTGTTTAGTATGTTGCTTCAGATACTCAAGTAGCCCAAAAAAGGCTTGTTTTATTGTTTCCTTAGTCAATGTCTTGACTATGTATTAGTTTAGTTTTCCAACTGAACTGATAAATAAAAGTATGAGTTTACATTCCAAATGTTTGAGCAGCGGCATTACAGCTACTGTATGATGTGTCATGCTTTTGTTTGTCTTTTTCCTCCACTCAGCCCGGGGCCAGCTTGGAGCAGACCCACATTTTTGTTCTCGCACACATTCTTCGCAGACCGATCATAGTCTACGGAGTGAAATACTACAAAAGTTTCCGTGGGGAAACATTAGGATACACTCGTTTTCAAGGTGAGGCAGCATCTGGTTGAATTTTAATGGTAATTTATATCAGAACTTGTAATGTATCAGGACTTGGATTTGTGTCAGCCCGTGTTTAAAAGAAGAATCTTGCATGAAGACGTGCTCTCCTTTACCTTCTGTGGCATCTAGCTTCGTTTACAGATCTCGCTGGGAAATTTTAATTGGAACTACTTTCTGCTGAAGAAATAGTCCCCATGAAAACTGTTGACGAGAAATTTTTTAGTGTCACCAGCTCCAGTGCATTGCAGTGAATCTTAAGTCAGAGACAGTAATTCAGGACTAGCTGGTCCTTTTGAAGTTACTTGGGTGTTTTTCTAAAAGCCTTTCATTTCACCAGGGAGCTTGGATTCTAACTCTGTACACCTACAACAGGACATGAAATGAAGTCCTTGAGTTTTGTCTAACTTAAACAAACTGGAGTTGTATATCAGAACTAGAGGGAGCACAGCAGGGCCGTGCAGTTGCTACGTGACACAGAGCGTCTTTACCATGGTTGATCTGTGCTTGTAGTTTGATAATCTCTGATTTAGCACATATCCATTCAAATCATCACTGTGCAGGCTGGCAGGTCATTATTATAACCAGAGAATTACTGGCGTAGGTGTAGAACAGCAGTCATTGTGTCTGGCTGTGTGTGTGTTTGGAGCAGGAAATGGGTCTGGCAAAAGCTAGAGAGGTGAGGGAGGGCGTACTCCTGAAGAAGCAGAGCAGCAGGCTGCACCACAGAGCTGCTCTCTGCTCACAATGGGCCAGTTGTTTTCAGTCCGCTGAAATGCAGCCACTTCTGATGTCAGGTCAGATCTGAGATGGTGCTTGGCCCCGACTGACATTCACACGCACTGTAATCTGAGTGTACAGCAGCAGGGCCTGTTCCTCCCAGGTGGCTGGAGTGTGGTGGCGTGCAGGAGCTCCCAGCTGGTCTGACTTTCTTTGTGTGTGTGTGTGTGTTTAGGTGTGTACCTGCCTCTGTTATGGGAGCAGAGTTTCTGCTGGAAGAGCCCCATCGCCCTGGGCTACACACGGGGCCACTTCTCGGCCCTGGTGGCCATGGAGAACGACGGCTACGACAATCGCGGTGCGGGCGCCAACCTCAATACTGACGATGATGTTACGGTCACTTTCTTGCCACTGGTGGACAGCGAGAGGAAGCTGCTACACATTCACTTCCTGTCTGCACAAGAGGTAGGGACTGCTTTTTGTGTTCCGTTTTCAAAAACAAAATAGTAATCTGAATGTATCTGTTTATTTTTTATGTTTTAGAATTAGAAAATTTGCTAGTCATCTTGTTTACTGTAAACGACTGTAGTTGATGTCTTAATGCAGGAGGAAACACAATGTACTTGAGGACATAATCCATCAGGTTTGCTCCTCCTCTGGTATTTTTAGTTAAAAATTGGTTCAAAAGTTTTAAATGTATGGCGTCAGGTGACCACAGATTGCGTCCAGCATGCAGTTGCGAAGTGGTTGTTACGATCTGTAACACACCACTGTGGTCACCTGTAGTTTCACATCCTAAACATGTCCCATTTTGTTCCGTAATGAGTAACAGCGTGTTCGTTTTTGCAACTCAGATGGGCAACGAGGAGCAGCAGGAGAAGCTGCTGAGGGAATGGCTGGACTGCTGCGTGACAGAAGGAGGCATGCTGGCAGCCATGCAGAAGAGCTCCCGCCGCCGCAACCACCCCCTGGTCACCCAGATGGTGGAGAAGTGGTTGGACAGATACCGCCAGATCCGCCCCTGTGCCTCTCTGTCTGACGGTGAGGAAGAGGAGGACGAAGACGAGTGAGTGCGGGGAGGTAGAGAAGAAAGAGAGAAAGCTCTTAAATCTGTGACTGGACACTGAAGGCTCTGGGAGAGTACCTTACTATCTACATTTCTTTTTTTTCTTTTTTTTTTTTCCTTTCTCCAAAATGTAAATCTTTAACTTGTAATAATGCATGTGTTCTGTGAGCTCTGTGATAGAAAAAAAAAAAACCAGCACCAACAAACAGAATCCTGATTACTGCTCCTATGAAAGCACATCAAGTCCACTTAGTTTGCCTTCCTTTGCCTGGATTTCTCCTTGTTTGTTATCAAAGTAATTATCTTGACCTGAGAGAAATACTAGGACATTGAGGAAAACATACTGTATTTAAGGAAATCCTGAAGCTGCACTAGAAGAAAAATTTCATTTACAGAATTGCTTGACAGAAATTTTGCTTAAAACTGAGAGGATGCTAAATCCTTGTGTGTATGTTAAGGTTTAAAGATCACCTCTTTTCCTGATCGCTGATCCCTCTCGCAAACCCCTTCTGATGTTTGGATTTATTTATTTGTTTAGAAGAGTTAGCGCGCGGAGGCGATACCTTTTGTCCTGCCCCCGTTTTATCTGTGTTCTGTTTGATCCATTCAGTCTTGAAGTATTTTTATTTTGCACAGATTATACCTACATTCTGTGAGGGGAGGGGGGGGAAGGACATACAAGTTTACTGACATTTTTACGTGTGATTTAGTAGCTCATTGTCATGTTAGAGTGGGTGGTGGTGAATGCCGGTGGGGAAAAAGACAAAACCAAACACTCTGCCTCTTTCTATAGAGTGCATTAATATTAAATTTGACTCACTTGCATCCTCTCTGTTGCCACTTGTATTTGTTTTCAAATTGAATGTTTGAGAATTAACTAGTTCAGTTGCAAAACATGCTGGGTGATGGTGGATGGGAATGTTTTTAAAATTTGATTTGCCTGGTCGATCACATACGAGGACTGTCAATAATGCTCGCACCATCTAAATATAGTCCAGATCACTGCAGAATGGACCCCTCTAGAGTAGGAAGTTGAAGTCTGTTTGAAAAGAGCGATACATAGTGTTTTCTGCATGAATTAGACCAAAGTAAATCAGTATTTCTGAGTCAACGACGGTGAGCCTTTCTTGGGGTTTTAAAACAACAAATGAAATAAAAGTTCCATAATTAAGTCCACTAAGATGAGCCAAGATGTAGGTGTTGAGCTTAAAGTGTCAGAGTGGCTTATTTTTATGTCACATTTGCTGCATTTCTTTATCAGAACTAAAGTTACTACTTTGGTGCCCCCCTGTGATGAGGGATAAAACTATAAGGATGGCACACAGATGGTTTAATATTACAGTAAAGAAAGGTCCCTCATCAGAAAATGATCGAACAACAGGACAAAAAGTGTTGTACAGACAGCCAGTTCTCAGAATCGCATCTTTTATTTGAACTGCACTGAATGCTAAATGTTCACCTTGTACAAGAAACAAATACAAATACTCACACTAAAAACAAAAACATACTGCTGGCTGCCTCTTCTGCTATTGTTGGGACACTACGTAGGAGTTTCTGCTATTGCTCTTACAGAGTACAGGATGCCCCAAAGAACCTGGCCTTCAATAGAACAAAGAAAATATAAGAAGGAGAGAAGAGAGGGTGGATCACATAGGACTATGGTTATAGGAACATTTAACTAGGCAATACAAATCTAACAGGACTCTTCAAAACTCTTTAACACCAAAAACGTGGGATGCGCCTTGTATATAAAAATACCACAATGGAGAGGATGAGGGAGGAGAAAATATCCAGACTAACCAGATTAGTCTTTTTTTTTTTTTCTCAAAGACAAAATTTTGGGAATAAACAATATCTGCAAAAAAGTGTTTTCCTGAGTCATTAAGAAATTAAGTTTGCTTTAACCCTTTCCTGTCTTCAGGTTGAAATGTGCTCAAAGAAGGGAGGGGGGGGGGTCACGCTGTGCGCTGCTGCCGCTGAGATGAGATCGGTTGTCCGTCGGCTTTCATCAGAAATGTCTGTTTGTCAACAGGGAGAATCGGATGCAGTCACACCAACTTCATCTTTTTTTTTTTCTGTGATTATAAAAAAGGTTTCTTTCTTCAAAGCCTGCTGTCACACTGACCCATCACCGACTCTTAGAACTAAAATGAAAAGCTAAATACTTCCCCGGCAGCTCCCTCTAAATCCATATGACCTCAAAATTCAGCTACAATCAGATGTATAGAATGAATGTTTTGTTTAGCGTTAAGCGCAGACAGCTTAAAGAGAAAAAAAAAAAAGCACTGATAATATATATTCAAGCAATTTATGGTTGCATGTGCAGAAGAAATTCCTCTCACTATGTAGAAGTGCCCTCAAGTGGTGAAAGCATGTAACTGCAACAGCTGTCATATGTATTATTGCCAGGAAAGGGTTAAAACCCACTCTAGATTACTAAAACTGATGAGCAATCTTTTCCTTTTGTTTGACGAATGATAAATATATATAAGTCAATAATCCATTTTTAGTCATTCACACACTGAAAGATCGAAAGAAAATAATAATTCTCTTCTGAGGCATAATGAGGGGCCTAAACAACACACATTAGTTACATAAGGAGGGTTGGAGCAGTGGGGAGGAGAGGTGGGGAGGATCAGGAGGGAGGTTTGGAGGGAGGGTGGGGAGGGGTTGGGGGTAAGGTCCAGTAGCACATGATGCCAAAGTGTTTTTTTTCTCTTGTTCGCCCATTAGTGTGTTGAGATGTGGGCCTATGTTTCCCATGAGCTCTGAGGTGTAGGGGGGCGGGACAGAGTCTCATCAGGTATTCCCGGAGCGCTAAAAACACTGGACTCTGTATCCACAATCATAGGCATGTCCCGAAGAAAAAGCAAAAGAAAACAAAAAGAAAAAACCCATCATTGTCAAAGAGTAAAGTCGGTACTGAACCCAAAGAGACAGAGAGTAAAAACTAAAACGTTAAAAGTACAAATTCCCCGGAACACTTCTTTTGTTCCCAGTTGCTGACTGATTTAACAGGCAGCCGCTTGTGTTTTCACTGTCTCTTGGTCCCAGTTGGTCGGTTGCTTTGTGATTGGTTCGTTCTGAATGTCGACAGGTCGGATGAGATGTTGCTGCGTGTGTCCCTTCTGCTGCTATTGCTCGGTGAGGTGCTCTCTGGTCTCGCCGTGTTTGGAGGGCTGGTTGGGCGACGGGGCCTGGGAGGGGTGTGTACCAGAGGGCAGAGTGTGGGCGATGGGCACCCCACCGGGCACCATGCCCTCTAACGCCCCTGGAATGCCGCCCGGAGCCACTCCAACTACACCCGGCGGGTATCTGGGGAAGGGGAAGGTCAGAGGTCAGTGTCGCAGACGGCGAGACTCCCAGAGGGGGTGTAGGGTGCTCAAAGGTTGACTAGCCCACATTCCCCACACCATGAAAGACAGGATTCTCTGACAAACCTGACTCCTAGTGATACTACTGGCTCTCTTCCACCACAAGAACATTTTGTTCTCCCGTGTGAGTAATTTTTTTTTAAAGCGAAAATGGAAATTACTGCTGTCAGCCTCTCAAATGTGAATATTTTCTGCTTTTCTTCGACTGAATATCTTCAGGTGTTACACTGTTGGTCAGACAATACAAGATATCTGCAGATGTCACCTGTGAGGGGCATTTTTATCTTTTTAGACCAAACACTTAAAAAGAGAAATAACTGGCAAATGACTGCGCTACATTAACTGATGCAGCATGGCTTGTGCTAAAGCTGCAAAATAACCAGAAAATACACTCGTACAGACAGAAGCCTTTTAAACTGCCTGTTTAGTCAGACCATCAGTTTATAATTCAAAGATATTCAGTCCACCATGATGTAAAACAGAGGAAATGCCAATACCAAAACCTTTTTTTTTTTCCCAATGGCAATCTTTTTAATCCCTCATAGGCAGATAAAGGATATCTTATTATGCCTAATTTTTATTTTGGGAGGAATGGGTGGAAAAAAGCCTTTATATTAGAATATTCTAGAGCCGCCAAAGGATCATGGTGGGATCTTTTACTACTTTTGCATTACCTCGCATAAAGATTTGGGTGTCCTACAATACATTTTACATCATTTCAGACCCAAAGAGAAGACCTGAGCTGTACTACGATACAGTTTTATGCTTTGTTTGTTCTGATTATGGCTGTGACACTAACTACATCCAGCTTTGTTTGGATCGGCGCTGTGTGAATTGACATGGTTGTGTTGGCTGGCTGTTGTACTGAAGCCACTGTTTTCCTAAACTCTTGTGGATTGCAACACATTTGTCATATCTGATATAAACACTGTGGGTATTGATGCTTTCTTCGCTAATGATTACAGGAGCTCTACAGAGTAGCTACAGCACAGCTAATGTAGCCATAGCTTCAACCAGCTGGTCTGCAGAGCGTTTCCCAACAATGTATAACTGGACTGGACCAACGCTAACTGTTCCTACGGTCAGGGGCAATGCAAAAGTAGTTCAGAAGAAAAAAAAAACTTCCCATCATGACCCCTCCAGGGCTCCATACAATAACACCATTTAACTAGAGAGGGGAAAAAGGAAGATACAGTTCAGACACATTAGCTCCAACTAAAATTGCCCAAAAGCCCATAAGAAAGAAACCATGGAGCATGACTTCATCCATGAAACTGCATCTGAATGGCTTCATGTCATGCTTTCTGGGACACTCAAAACCCACATTCACTGCCATCCATCTTTACTCTGTGTTCAGTCAAACAGGTGAGTACTGGGGGATTATAGAGGGGACACACATCAGGTGAGCTCGGGTGAGAGGGTCTTATCCGGGACCCCCAGAGGAGAGGCTGTTGGCCCGGATGGTCGTATTTACCTGCTCCTGATCTAGGCATTAATTTTTTCTTGGGGGACACCGGTTGTTACGGCCGGAAGAGTTTGGTTCAGTTGGCTGCGTGAAAGAAGCACACGGAGGCGGACATACTGAGATCAGGAAGAGCCCACAGTGGGACAATGGTGGGCAGAGAGTTACTTTTCTACTTCTACAGAGGAAAGTTAGTGAGGGGACAGCGTACTAGGGTCTATAGCAGAGTAGTGAGTCATTCAGACACTGAATTTATGATTCATATATTTAAAACTTAAAAAAATATATGGGGAAAAAGTTAACAAATATACAATTCAACATAGATTCTCTCATTTGGCCTTGTGAATAACTGTACATAACATTTGTGTTTTTTTCCAAAGAAATAATAGGAGTAAGTAAATAATGCAAAAGCACTCACAGGAGAATAGAAAATGATAAATTAAAAAGAATGTTTTTTTAAGACAATCTTAAAACAAAACAAAAATGCAGGGCAGCTTTTCTCTGACATGGGAAGAGGGACGTTTGCTAGCCATCTGCACGTCAGGTTCCTACCTGTAGGCGGCGCCGTTGAGCTCAGGGTGGACGCCTGGTTGATCCATAACCGCCCATGGTGCCGTGGTGACAAAGAACTCCTTGTTGACGCAGTTTCTTAAGCTGTCAGGGATACGGCCTGTCATATGAGCCAAAGAGAGCACACACACACACACACGCACACACACACACACACACACACACACACAGTTAAAAGCAGTGAAGCACACCTCCATGAATCACACACTCTAAAAAGGCTATAACTTCTTACAGTGGATGAGTGGCCAGATGATGCCAAAGTGTTAATGAGTTCAGACTGACAAACATATCAGGCTTGGGTACACATATGCAAATTAAGATCATTTAACAATCTGGATGTTTTCTGGTAGGCAAGCCCCTGGGCTCTGATCTGCTCTGCTCTGCGTCGAGGAGCTAATGATGACATCTATTAAGAGGTCCAGATTTAATAAAGGCTGCCCAGGGCCTGTCGAAGTGGAAATGTGACATCTGGGAAAGAAAGACGTGCAACAGGTCACATAGGACACTGAGGCTGAGGTGTGTGTGTGTGTGTGAGAGTGTGTGTGGGGAGGTTGTGAGTCTGACTGCGAGACACTGGAAGGCAGGGAAAGGATTTAACGTCATGCACGTTAGATGTTAGAAGCCACTGTAACAGGAGCAGATTTTAAATTTGTGTACCGGTGATGGCTCTTCGGATCTCGGTGGCTGCTGCCTCCCTCATCTCCAGAGAGGCCTGCTCGCTGTACCAGGCTGTGTGCGGTGTGCAGATCAGGTTCGGGGCGTCTTTCAGCGGGCCCTGAGCAAAACTACAAAACACACACACACGCACGGAGGAAGACAAAGTAAGAAAAAGGCACATGTAAAAAAAATATTTTAAAGGCAAACTAACCGTTTTTCCATTGTGCAACTGAACAGTGACACTGGATATTCTGAATTTTAGATATCAGAACTTGTGAATGTTTTTGCATGGCTATTGCAAGTTTGGTGCATTAAAATGCTGCCATGGGCATTTTTCATATTTTACTTTGTGTGAGAGTAAGGCACACATTATTTGTTATTGGGGCAATCACAAAGCCCATTCGTGTGCATCAACTCGTTTGACATTGTAACTAATTCCCATTCAATTTTTTCCTAAAATGTCAAATGTTTGCGTACAATTTGCATGAGAATCATCTGAAAACGTGGCCAATGGGGGAAAATGTCAGATCCTGTTATTCACACATGCCATGATCTTTCAAAACTTCCTTTCTCTCATCCCTGTCCTCTCATGTGGCGCTGAGAAACACATCGGCTCCTCCTCCTCCTCCTCCTCCTCCTCCTCCTCCTCCTCCTCCTCCTCCTCCTCCTCCTCCTCCTCCTCTATCCTTGTAACACCTCGCCTGGTTGTGTGTGTGCGCGGATGGTGCGTAACGCCTCAGCAGTGCCCTGAATCAGTGTCGTGTCGCGTGGGATGGAGGGCCAAAGTTATGAAACACTCCCCTGTTGACATACTGGGTCAGTGGAGCATGAGTTCCAGCTTCATCTGGCTGAGTTTCAATCTTCTCAAGCAGCCAGTCAGCTGAGCAGCCGGCCAGAAACAAGCAGCCTCCAAACTCCCTAACTGCCCCTGATGCATGAACAACACATCAACACCAGTTACCCCCTGAGATGGAGAACATGGTTCTTAGAAAGGTGGAAAACTGGGAGGAATGTCAAGTGGTAGGCCGTCTGGTCAGAGCCGGAGAGGAAATAGAAATGGAGGTTTAGCTCGAAGCTGCAATACAGTACAGCAGGTTAAGGAGGAAAAGGTGATGTTTTGGCGGTAAAGGTAAATATTGCCTATGATAAATGCTAAAATGTTTACGGTAGCTTTTCCAGTCCTTTACCTAAACCATGGGAAATTGTCCTGATACAGACGAGTCATTGCATTTGGATTCCTAAAGAAAGCGAGGATACACTTTTTATTGCACCTCTCCGCACTCAACCTCACTCACCTGCACCTTTAGTTTCATCTGACGGGACTAAAGCGAGCTCTCCATTTGCTGAATTCCATTATCCGCAGGGCCCTGAAGGAGCCTTTTAGAAGAGTATGAGGTGTCTTAAACTCATCATGTCTGCCTTTGTTTCTGCCTGCCTGTCTGACTGTCTCCTCAGCTGTTTAAGGTTCTCTGCCTCCGTGTGTAATTTGCTGCTTTCTTTCACTTCCTGCACACCCATCTATTTCCTTGTCTGTATTTGTCTCTCTTAGTGAAGCGTTCATCTGTCTGACTTTGAGTGGGATTCTGTGTGTGTGTGTGTGTGTGCACTAACGTGAAAGGCTCCGTCTCGTGAACGTCCAAGGCGGCTCCACGTATCCTGCCCTCCTTCAACGCCTGGGCCAGGGCCTTCTCATCCACCAGGCCTCCCCGCGCGGTATTGACCAAGAACGCACCTTGACGCATCTGCGGCGCACAAGACACACACCAAAAAAAGATCAGAACAACAGATATATAGACAGTTATTTACAGACAAACGATCATATGCATGTGTTTTCTGTGCGTCTGTCAGCATGGCAGTCAAGTTAATCTGTTTGATCTAAAGTGGAACATCACTCTGGATTGGATGTCTGCATTTGAGGGTCTTAAAACACATTACACAAGACAGAAATTGAGAGGAGAAAAAAAAAAAAAAAAAAAAAATCAGTGACACCTTTGTTGTAGTTGACACCTGAAAGATCTAGAAGACAGACAGCACCTGGAAAAATACTGTCAGATGTGGGATAGAGAGCAGTCTTTATCCAAAACCAAGAGATGAAATGAAGGATGAGGGATGAGCTGAAAGATGAGGCAGTGCCACCACCCCTTGCTGCTTGTGGGGAAAAAAAGGCACAACAAAAAGTGTAAGAGGGAGGAATAAAAAAAAAAAAAAAAAAAAAATCAAATGAATATGCTCAGAAGAAAGTAATCCCTTAATCTTGACAAAAGCTGAAATCCAGGGGCATGAAAAGCCTTTACGCTGGCAGGCAGTCTTTTATTAGGCCTTGGTGGTTTTGACACACACAGAAACACACAAACATGCACACACACTTTCCACTTTAGAGGCTGAGAGCGACTGCCAAGATTTTTGGTGAGGAAAGAGAGAAAAGTGCTCTTTCTTTGCAGCACTTAAAGAGCCAAGGATTCTTAAGCTTTGGAGAAGACACAGAGTTAACTAGGTTAGGCTATTACCCTACACCCACTTCAGTTTGTCTCCTCACATGCGCTAACTGTGAGAAGGGCACACGAGAGGCAGGGCGAAGACAGAAAACAGTGAGTGGCAACACGGGAAGATATCAAGCGAAAGGAGATGCTTCTGCAGCCTGTGCAGTTCCCCGGCTCTCCTGCAGGTGTCACCCCAGGCGGCGCCTCGGAGTGGAGTTATTGACTCTGCGAGCAGCACTTTCCCCTTGCAGTGCTCTCAGCCCCCCGCTGTGCAGCCTAGTCGATATATTTGCTTTGCTGTGGGCTGGCGCTAATTGCATTTGACAGAGCAAAGGAATGAATTTGTGTCCAGCTTTGGTGGAGCTTAAGATAAAGAGCAGGGAATGTGCAGGCAGGAAGGCTGCTGCTGTTTCCTCTCTTTTTTCTCCCCCCCCCCCCTCTCTCTCTTTCTACTGACTATAATGCTCTTTAGGACATCCTCCAGGCTGACAAAGTAATAATACACCAGCAGCTCTGCTTGTCTACCTGCTAGATAGCACTGTATTGAGCGCAGGTCAGGTCACAGCTGTTCAACAGGATGTTCGGCTCTGTCTGGGTGAAGGCGTCTGCAACGTGCGTGCGCGTGCGTTTTGCCGGCGTACCTGTTTGATGGTGAAGTCGTTGATGAGGTGGTGGTTGTGTTCGTTCAGGTTGCAGTGCAGGGACACGCAGTCGCTCTGGTAGAGCAGGTCCTGCAGGGTGTAGACGCGCTGGACGCCCAGCGAGCGCTCCAGGCCGTCCTGCAGGTAAGGGTCGTAGAAGATGACGTTGAAGCCGAAAACCTTGGCCCGCACCGCCACTGCCTGGCCCGAACGACCTGAGGACACGCAAGAGGCAGACAGAGAGGGGAGAGAGGCATTTTTACTACACTGACCTTTCATCTTTCATTCTTAATCGTTTTGGATCACATTTTTAGCAGCTGTCACTAACTGCCTTTATTCTGACATGTGACAAGTCAAATCATTTCCTGCCATGATTCAGTCCTGTGAATGATGCATGCATGCAAACACAATTGGAGCACAAGTGAACATGGACAGAATATATAAATCTTCCTGAAGTTCAACAAACAAGTGCATTTAATCCAGATGAAGTAATGTTCGATGAGCACTCTGGGGACTAAAATGACTGCAAAAGCACAATCAGCCTCAGTGTATTTTCTACTAAAATTACAGGTTGTAAAGGGCTGTAATGTAGTGAATACTAATAAATGCAGCAAACATCATTCCTGCTGAATACACAATGGCCACAAGAGTGAAATATTAAAAAAAATACTTTAAGAGGCCATAAAATAATCAGTTTAACATCCAGAGAAAGCTCTCATACCCTAGAAAAAAGTCAATTGTTATTAGTGATCTCATTTTGAGGGCATGGACATAAAATCTAATTAAAAGTGACCAATTTCTTCAGTAATTTCTCTCTTTACTATCAAATCAAACAGCCTTTCTCTAATATTTCACTAGTTTGTACTTGAATGGTCGCTCTTCAAACATTCTGTTTTGACATCAATCATACATTGAGGAAGTAAAGAGGTGATTTTCGGCGTCTATTTGGAATTGTCGTCAGAAAGACAACGATTAAAGAGGGATGGGTGATGAAGGAAGGAAGGAAGGAGGACGACGTGAGGCAACTGGCTTCTGGTTGAGGCTGTGAGACGGTGAATCAGAATCTGAATCTGTAGTATATCAGCCGCTCCCTCTGTCTCTCACAGCCATTTGTTGTGTGGGCTGAGAGTCTCTGCTCTGCTGCTGGAGATGCCTGCTCCTGCTCAGCAGCAGCAGCAGCAGCCGAGAGAGAGAGAGAGAGAGAGAGAGAGAACGAGTGATGGAGGGTTGGATGTTGTAGCTCGTGGAAAGGATCGATAAGGTCCTTTACACTCTCAAGATCCTCTTTTTGTGATGGAGCATTTTGTCTTGCTCTTAGGCTCCACGGTCGAGGAGAATCATTCTCTCTCTTTTTTTTTTTATTTCTTTCAATCTCAGCCTGTAACAGACGGCGGCATAAAGACTCAACAGCCTTGTAATACTTCCATCACTCAGACCATTCTTTTTCATAATGGTGATGGATTGCACCCACTTTGATTACTGTAAAAATCAACGTTCCCAAAGTGATGAATCTTTTTTGGTGAATCCACTTTTTCTCAGCTGGCCATGTGGACTTCTGCTTCAGTTACTTTATCCCCTATGTTTCCCAGAATAGCTTTTGACTGCGCACTGAGCACAGGCATGAACTTGTTGCAGTCAGCTGCTGGTTATAAGTGCAGGTTGCAGCAGGGCAATGAGTTTTTCCAGTCAGTTTGAAACAGACCAGGTTGTCTTGTGGCTGCAGTACAATCTGATTTACTGAGGCTGCTGGGGGAATGTCGAAATTGGCGTCTCTGCTTCTTCCACAACGATTTTCTGCCTGTGTGACTGTTGGAAAATTGGTGCAAAGTGGTGGGTTTAGAGAGAAACTGTACCGCTTTGATTCGGAGGGAATTACAATAGAGTCTAATCTTTACAGTTGATGTTTTTTTTTGGATCAGAAAATGTTTCTAATTCACAATTCTTTTGTGTTGTAGCTGCACTAGAAACTATGAGAAAACTGTCGAGTGTTTCTGTGGGGATTCTTCCTTTAATATGGAGATACCCTGAAATCAAAAACAGCCTCCGTCCCCACCTTACCGCACCAATCAATGCCACTAAAAGCGAGAATATTCTCAGGTTGATCCGAACATTTCGTTCTCTCTCAGCGGCGGACTTTTGCTTTGTGTTGCTCTTTTATCCACAGCTGAAAGACTAGGATGACACTTAAATGTGAGGCCACAACACAAAGATTTGTGAAACCAAGTCCGTCCGACCCGGTGGTGACGGGGCAGATGTGGTGGCGTCTGGACAAGGCCCGCATGAATGAAAGAATGCTGCCTTTGTAAAACAGCCCATTCAGGGTCAATGTGTACATCTGGCATTCACAAAATAGTCGGCTGTGGTCTCGTGCTGTTGCTGTGGATTTCTCCTGAATAGATTATATCGGATTAGTTCCTAACTGTGCACGTTCTAGAGCTTGGCGACATGGTTGAAATCAGTATTATGATATTAATTAAGATATTATCCATTATCAATATATGTCATGATCTGGAAAATGCAAAAATACCATATTGGATGTTAAACTACACAAGGCCAAACATTACAGATGTGTTAAAATCTAAACTAATTAACTAACTAAAAAAAGACCTCGAGAAAGCTGGCAAGTGGCCCTTAAGTGATGACTTTTTGACAATATTAAGAATAAACTTTCACACTCACGCTCTATATCTAACTTCATTAGCTTTACATTTAATTAATTTGAACAATAGAAATTTGTAGAACAACAACATGATGAGATCATAAAGAATTAAGTATGATAATCTTACTAACCCTACTAACGACCTTTATTGATAATTTTTTCAGTATTAGTAAAGAAAATACAGTAGGTCGTGACATTTGCTACACCTTAGAAATATCACATTGAAATTGAATTAAGCAGAGACTCTGATTCCAATTGATTCTCCTAGCTGGCTTTTCTCATAATGTATCCTATCAATCCTTCTTTAAGTTGACAAAAAAAAAGTTTTGTAAATCTACTCCAAATCAATGCAGTTACAGCGGATGAATTCTTAAATCGGCCAACACAGATTTTAAAAGTGGAAAAACCTAAAAGCTTGGTATGACTGGCACTTTAAGTGCTCCTGAGTCTATTGTCGCCAGAGGAGCCAGAGGTTTTCTTCATTCTCTCTGTTTGCAGCCTGCAGAGTTCTGCAGCTGGCTGTGAGTGCAGAGTCCTACAAACAAGCACCAGGAGGCCTACGCTCTCCCCAACCTCCCGCTGACAATGGACATTGTTTTGGAGACGGCTTGAGCCAGAAAGACCGGGAGAGGAGGCTGGAGGTGGGAGGATTGGGTGAGAAAGAGAGGGGTTGGGGGATGAGAGGGAGGGGGGGGCACTCTTCCTGCCAGGATCTGCTGTTTGGACACAGTGCATCTAGGAGGCTGTCTGGGACCTCTGGGGGAGGAGTTGTGTGCTTGTATGTGTGCGAGTGTGTGTGTGGGAAGTGTATGTGGACACAGAGATAAGGTGGCACCGTGGAAAGGCTTGTGAGAAGACAGAGCTTCTGTCAGCCCACTGATGTTGAGACAGGGCAGAGAGATGCATAAACACACACAATCAGCATTGTAACAGGTGCAGCGAAGGGAAGCACACTGTAGCAAACACACACAGGCAGAATCCAGTCTACCATGAGGGGCCCGATTATGGCAGGGGAAGGCGGCGAGGGACCACGGTGACAGAGGACAAGAGTCGAAAACCGAAGAATAGAGAATAATGGAGATATAATGGTGAGCGTTAGAGCGGTGGGATGAGAGAACAGTGTGGCAGAGAAAAGGAAGCCAGCCTGCAGGGAGGCAAAACAGACAACCTTGAGATAATCTGTGGGACGGGCAGAGGGAGAAAAATAACCTTATCAGGGCAGAAAAAACAGAAAGCACACAGAGCGGTGAGAGGATATGAAAACACAGAAGGGAGGGCAAAGAAAGGGGATAAAAAAAAAAAAAAAAATCTCAACAGAAATAAGAGGAAAGGTTAAGCGGTTGGAGCTGGAGGAAGAAACTAAAAGCTAAAAAATAAATGATACTAACCGAAACCAATGAGGCCCAGGGTTTCACCACGGATGCGGGCAGCGCCGGATGCCACCTCGCGGATTTGCTCCACGCTCTGGACCCGCGTGCCCTCCCGGAGAGCCTGGTAGAGCCAGGTGTTTCGCCGGTAAAGGTTGAGGATGTGGCACAGGGTGGAATCTGCCGTCTCCTCCACGGCGGCAGAGGGAATGTTACACACAGCAATGCCTAAATAACAACACACACACACACACACAGAAGGCAGAGGAGTCCATAATTAATATCGCTCAAGGCTAAAAAACCTGCATAAAATCAATATCAAAATTCTAATTACAGTGTTTTTCCAATTTAAGTTGTTTTGTTCTGTTTAATTACAGTGTGACCAGCTGAAGATACTGGGCTGCTGGCTGATGGATTGGTTGAACTTTTTGCTGCCTCGCTGAATACATAGCGTCAGGTTGTAGACATTTGCTGAGATTTGAGATATGAGTAGATTCAGGCCGGCTAGAAGCCAGCATCATAATATGATTCTACAGTCAAGATAAGATATATTGAATTATTGCAATGCTCTCTGTTCTACCTAAACTTTCGGTCCAAATCTCCACAAGTAGAATGCTCATAATTTTGCTGCCTTCAGGGAATTCAAACCCCTGACCTTTGCTGTATTACCTTGCCTATCCTCCAACAACACAAAGATTTCCATTATCGACACTTAAGCACATCTGCCTGCCCTCGCTCTCCTCTAATGTCCTCATCCCACTCTGTATCTCACAGTAGCAGCACAGCCGTCTCTGGACAGCAAAAAATAGCCAGAGCCTGCTCAATCAATGGCCCCTTTTCTTCTCCCCGAGAACAGCAGTCATATCAGCGCCGCCTTCTCCAGGCACGATAGCTTTTGACTCCTGTGTTGCGAGGCAGAACGCCCTCGGTGAGTGGGTGGCAGTTAGACACAGTATCTTGCATTGGCAGGGAAATGGCAGCTTTGTCAACTGTAAGGGCTGTTTGAGCCACCAGCCTGCTGATATAAGCCTGGGTGGCAGTTCAGAGAGATGACTGAACTCTTCTCTCTCTTTCTGTCTTTCCCTTTCTGCCTCTTTGAACACTCCGGCTCACAGTGGGATGTCCGCCATTTATGCGACTCTTAAATTTAGCCTTTGATATAATTCTGAAAATCCATAGAGTAAAAAAAACCTGAAGCGGTCCCCCTTTAGGCAAAGTTACCATCAACTGTGTGATCTTGTTTTGACCTTTTAATGCGGCACCCCATTGGCTGATCACTGCAACTTTTGTCATGTCACAATGTAGTGACGTGATGAATCATCCCCTCAAGATTCACCCAAATCTCTATTACTTGGGGCCGAGGTATCACATGAGATTAGTGAACAAGCAAACGATAAAAAAATCAGACACCGATCCACGCTTCTCGGGATAACACAGGATAACGTAAATTTCAAGTCTACTAATCTAAATGTAGTCTAAATGTAAAACCATTAAACTGACACACACATGAGACAGAACAGAAACATGCACACACAATACAGCTGTTATCCTTTCTTATCCTCTGCGACTAACAAACCATTTCAACACAACAGCACCGCACACTTATGTATGACTTGATACTGGCTATGTTTTAACAGTGACTGTTTTTGAGAGTTCGCACCCAGCTCTCCAGCAGCCTTGATGTCGATGTTGTCGTAGCCGCTGCCGATGCGGATGATGATGCGTAGAGCTTTGAATTTTTCCAGGTCCTCTCTGGTCAGGGTGATAGTGTGGTACATCATTGCTCCCACTGCCTCATTGAGCACCTGCAGACACACACATCAACAAAATGTCGTGAGATGACGCAAGGTTTTTTTTTTTTATTTTTTTTTATGACGGTCTTTCATTCATTATTCCGCCTTTCTTTTGTTGCTCATTTTGTCGAGTCTTTCTTGAGGTCCACGGCTATTTAGTCGCTTGAGCTCATAAGAACCCATGACAATCACAAGATCACATTCCTCCCAGAGGAGCCATTGAAATCACGCCTGACATGACTTCCGACACTAAACAAAATGTTTGGGATTTCACAGTGAGGAGAACTACAGACATCACATGGTCACCAGCAGCATTGACGCACTGTTCTGTTACAGACCTGCGGTGAAGCGGAACGAGTCACTGTATTGTGTTGGAGGAGCTGCCTTTCTGCATGGTCATCAGAATTGCACTCAGACCCCGAGGGTGCTTATGGGCAAAGGATCTGGGCAATTGACTGGACACAGAGGTCAATGTGGCTGCTGATCACAGGATAAACATTAAGATACAGTATGATTGCCTTTGGTAGGTCAAAGGAATAAAGAATTAAAATAAAACGTTTGACCCATTTACATCTGGCATTACAATGCTTCTTTAGTGACATAACAGAAAAACAGAATAATTTGGGACAGGTTGAAATCAAAATCACAAAACAGCCCCCCCAGCCTTGCTGCTTTGCAGTTCTTCACTATTTACTGCATTTCTGTTCCGGTTGCGTCTGTACATGCAGCAGTTGCATGTCTGTCCACCCTGGAGGAGTGAGACAGTCTCTGTTGCACACAGATTTTCATATAAGTTTTCCTGATTAATGAGTGAAAGAGTCTAAGACTGTGATTTATTGTACAGATTGCAAAACCCTGTGAGACATATTATTGGGTGCCAGAATAAATTCAACTTGACTTGAGTTAGCTTGAGATGAATTGTGGTTACAAGTTGGCAAAGTGAGAACAGACAGTGTTTCTCCAAGCCAAATGTTGATACTCCCCTTGAGTGTACCCCAAACAAGAAACAGCACATAATTCTGTTTTAAACTAAACTCCGATCCAACAGATCCAATCTGTAAAGGCAGAAAAGGATATGCGCTACTTTGCTTCATTTATCTTAAATCATCTAATTCAGAGAAGAAAAAACTTTTACTGTCACAGTTTAGGAATTATGTGCCACAATTTATAGTGCTTTATAAGTAACTGCATGGTTGGCAGTACAGATTAAAATGAAATAGAGATCTCCTGCTACCAAACACTACCAGAGACAACCCCTTTGTAGAAAATCACAAAATGTACTTGAACATTCACCCAAGGGTGGAGAAAAGTCTGAATCACCCCAGTGAGACTGTGAAACGCTGCTCTTCTGCCACTTGACATGGACAAGGTGACCTGGCCTGTGATTCAGTCTGATGTGGATCTAAACTATTCCCCCTCAGTATCAGCCAGAGCTCCTGTCAGCGCCTAAATAACAGCTCTGCGTTCACCTCCAGCCAAACTGCATTAGCTTTCCTGTGATTAGCAGATTAGCTTTGAATTTCCATACTGCTTTTATTAGAGCAGCGTCCCGGACAGGCCTTCCAGATACTGGTTCAAGGTTAAAACGCTACTCACTCACTCACACACACATGCACATATTTCTACACTTCTTTTCTCCCTCTGGAGTCAGCCTGAAGGTCTGCTGTTGTTTCTGAGTTACAGAGGGAGTACTTTCACTTAAGCAATGATGCTTTTTTTTTTTAGGGGGAAATCTACTCTGATTGTAGTTTATTATATAATGGAAACTCTGAACGAATCTAAACCACCCCTCCTCCACTGTAACTAATGCCTTTTTGCTTTTAACATATATCATTTCTGATGATGCATGGGCTTCTCCTCTCCTTTTGGCCCGGGTGAGCGCGTGAGAGAGAGTATACTGTTGCAAAGGAGTTTCGATTCCGCAATATGCATACTGTACAGTTTGTGTGTGTGCGTTTGACTCCATGGCTTACTGGGGAGGGATTTTATAGCTATGAGGTCATCCTGCTAGTGAGAAGTGTGAATGTAATAGAGATGAGAGGGGGTTTTAAGGCCGAGGACAGACGTGGCAGGAAAAAGCAGCTGTCCAAAATGTTGTTTTTTAACATGTAAGCATCTCTTATAGAGGGCGACATGACCACGACAGCAGCTTTAAACTAAACAGAAAACAATGCAGAACACTAGCACACAACAATGTGGTGTATGTTATACAGAGAAAGCTATGGTCAGTTATTGATATTAATTCCCATTTTAAATCCACTTCAGCAATGAAGCAGCAAGTTTTTCTTAAGTTTTTCTAATATTTTAAGGAAGAAACAAAATAATTGTTTATGTAAACAGTTACACAGCAACAGCAATTTATCTCAGCTCTAATCTTAACACCGTAATTGGATGAGCAGTCAGGCATTGTACAGTGTGATAGGCCAATACTGACCTCATGCCATATGGGCTATCATCCAACTTTTACAAGCCACATGTGACTATGAGACACAACGACTATGAGAGATAGGGATCATTGACCTTGGATGATAATGTTGGAGCGCAGGTGCTGCATGCAGGATCTGGTCACACTGAAGTGGTATTGTTACTTCATCTTGATCAGTATTCATCTGTGTGTTTCATCATGCCCACATCACCTGAGAAATAAGGAATTACTGGCTAGAGGACCTGGCATAACCTCAGGCCACTTTCATATTCGACCCTGGACAAGCCGTTCCTATGACTTCTGTATTTCCAGGTGTGGATAGAGCAGAGTGTGGCAGCTGGTGTCTGGCCTGACAGCATCATACTGAACTCCCTGAGTTATCAGCGCTGCATCTCTGCATCCATGCCGCAGAAGGACGAGATTGGACATTTTCAATCTACACCGCCCCTCTGGGTATCTACACTGCAAGTTATTACTGTGAACTGCTGAATATGCTGGCGAGGTGAACATTACAATCATGTTTCTCCTGATAAGGCAGTGTTAAAACAAACAAAAAGCCACCCGCTCCCCCCTTCTCTCCATCGCCCAAGGTCTTTGATTGAATTGATCTCTATGCAAATGCTTCCTTTTTAATATGTCCTATTTTCATAAAAACAGCGAGAGGAAAGATGTAGCGGCTCTCACTCCGTCTGCAGATGGAGAGATAGCACTTCGGTGATACCCATCTCCACGGCCATATATTGTTTTGCAGCCACAGCGCTGCATAAAAAGCAATAAAGAGCCTCTACAAGCCAATGTAATTACACTGCATCTCCGCCATACAAGACTCTCTATTAGAACAATGGCACTGATATAGACATTGCACTCTGTGCCACAAAGTGACATTAAATCATAATGAAGCCACTATATTTTAACTGGCTAGTGCATATGGGGCCAATATAATGTGCATCACATATCAGCACCGTGATAGGAAAAGAAAGGGGCAGACGTGTCTGAGTGACAGGCTCCATCTCTCCATCCACTTTCAGCTGCTCTGATGTGGAGTACTGCAAAAGTGAGATGTAGTGTGTGTGTGTGTGTGTGTTTTCTACCTTCTCGTGTATCTCCTGTGTGGACTGGGCATCACAGAAGGCGACAGTAGCCAAGTCTTTCAGAATGGGCATCTCCACGGTGCAGTCGCGCCCGTCCAGCAGCGCCACCAGGGGGCGCGGATGCATTGGCCCGTTCATGATTTGGGGCCGAATACCTGGACACAGAAGTAGAGGGGAGGGAAGATTACTTCAGGTACAAGATAATATTTTTTCATCATCTCAGCACTAAGGCTTTCGACCCACTCATGATGGTTGCTTTTTATCTCGGAACTGGAGCTTTAAGGCTGTAAAGGGTCAGTTCACCCTACTTATAACTTATACCCTTATTTGCTGTATTTTTCCCCACTTACCGCTAGCTGTGTGCTAGCACGTAGTTTATTTCCTGAGGCTCTTGCTTCTGAGATTTCATTTGCGGTGCTAGAAGCATTGTAAAGGAGAACCACTGTGCATTTTGTTTTAGCAAAAGCATACTGTTTGATTGTTTTGGGATGGTGATAGAAGGTTCAGGGTTTGTTATCCAAAAACACTCTAGACGTTACTAGGTTTGAGTGAGAAAATGTGTTCTTGTCTTTTGAATTATTTTTGGGTGAACTCACCCTTTAGCTTGTTTTTCTTTCAGATCATCATGAAAAGTATTTAAAAAAAGACACAAGAAAAGAAAGAAATCACCAAATATGTAATGAAAAAAAAAGAGAATGGGAAGTAAAAAAAGGTTCTTCTGGAAGAAAAAAGTCCACTGTGCAAATGATTAAACTAAAAATCAGGAAGTGACACTCTCCTGCCAGCTGGAGTCTATTCATCACTTTTTCCTTGAAAAATAAAAGACTTGGATAATAAAAACCTACTATGAGTATGTGTGTAAGAACGTCTGTGAGCACGTGTACTGATTAGAGTATAGCAGGAAGCAGGGCTTTTCTGGACTACCAAGTCTTGCTCAATAAATCAATGCAGCTACTCAAGACTGGATTAGACCGCAGCCTCACTTACAGGAATCTCTCTCGGCCTCATGGCTCCCAAACACTTACATCGCACACAGAAACCCTCACATACATAGATACATGACTGGAAGAGGATAAGAGTAAACTATATAAAGTATGCAGGTGCACACACACACACACACGCACTCTATCATAGCAAGAGGAACGTATTCCCTTGTGTGTATGCATGACAAGCGCACGGGAACACGCACACTTTTTGGTTGCTCTCATTCCTCAGTTCAAGGGAGAGGATCCTACTTTTGCCCTGTTGCAAGTGGAACCAGCAGCTGTGGAATAGGAGGAGGAAAAAAAACAAACAAACTGCGAGCTACACCTTTAGAAATGAGTTTCACTGCTGCCCATGAAAGAGCCACGTATCACAGAAACGGAGAGCATTAGAGAAAACACTACACGGCGGAAGCAAACCCACAGCTACCTCACATCTGCACTTCCGCGCACTTGACAAAGTGCTAGTCGCAGATCTGGTTTTGCTTCTGCTCAGCTTGACTTTCTCCTTCCCTCTCGCCACTGTTCTCGCTTTAAGTGAAGAGCGCTGAGGAGAGCCGAGCTCCCCAGTGGGCCGACCTTCTCACACATCCCACTGAAGAAGACGTGTCGCGCTGAGAAGACAGACAATTACGACTCCTGCTTCATACAATGTTAACAAGTGAGGTGCATCAATATTCATGCTGCTTCCGAGCTTAATGCAGCTCAGGAGCCTGCCAGTGGATGGATGGGCCTGAGAGGGAGAGAAGCTGTTCCCCGCTGAGTACCAGCGCCCTAACACTACGCAGGTCATGATCTTCGCTCTCATTCAGCAGCTATAGATCTGTCCAAGCTGACAAAACAGGCCAAAAGCCACTCCAGATGAGGCCTAAAACAGCAAGATATTTCCATGTAATTTCATGACATCACTTTCTTATCTAATGTTTTGCTGCTCTCCTCTAGGTTGCTGCTAAGATCCATATCGGGATGCTTAAGTGTGACCTCACACTGTGCATGCGTGAGTGTGAGTGCAGGTGTGTGCATCTGTGTGCTCTTAAAGTTATCCTGAAGATTACGATGACGTCAGACTCCTGGGTCGAGATAACGAGCAGGGTGGAGGAGGGGAAAGGAGAGGAGGGGCGGACAAGGGCTCATTAGGGACATGCTCTGTGGTGTCACCGAAGCAGAGGAGGCTGATTAGGGCAGATAAAGGTGAGATTAGGAGATTTGAGATTGAGAAAGTTGAGTGTGGACGCTGTACAAACGGGCTGAAACGTATAGTGGGAAAACAAACAGGTGGGAGGGGGAGGGAGGAAAAACAGCGAGAGAGAGAAGAGTGAAATTAAAATGTAGAATGAGCGTGCATTAAAATAGACTAAACACTGCCTGTTAGCTTAAAGAGCTCCCAAGAGACATATCAGAGAAGAGGAAAAGGGGGATGAAGGAGACATAGAGCACATAAACGACTAGAGAGAGAGACGCAAGAGAGAGAAAGCCCAGCGGACAGAAAGCGAGCGGTCCAGCAGAGCAGCCTCTCGGGGCAGGGGGAGGATCGGAGTGGAGGTGTCATCTCCTCATGCCATCCGCCTATTGTCATGGTGATCACTTAACAGGCGTCGGCTGCCAGTTTTAATGTACTTTATTTTTGGCACTGCTGCCATCTGCGGCGAGAGTTGAAGTCGGAGGCGTAAACGCCAGTATCCTCCTCACACTCTCGGCACAAAGGGCGGAGATCTTTTTTTTTTTTTTTTTCCCTTCTGACAGACAGACAGCCGCCTGCCTCCTCACCCACAGCCCACCATCAACCACCATCACTACTTCCATGACTACTTATCACACTCCGTGTTCGAGATGGTTGACACGACGACGGGAAAGGTGAGGAGTGGCGACTTGGCTGTCTGTGCCACATCTGAAACTGACAGCACATTGAATATTAATGAAGGCAGCTGGGCAGTGAAGACTGAGTCCATTACACCAAACTGTTGTTGTTGTGAACTCATGTGTGATCTATCAAACAAAAATACAAAACAATTTTAGATTCCAGCTTTTCAAATAGGAGGATTCTCTTTCCTCCGTTTTATAGAATTGACAAAAAAGCATTTTGAAACATCACCCTGAGCTCTGACTTATGGCAATAGGATTAAACAATTAATCCATTAATTGTAAAAATAAGACAGTGATTAATTGATATTAAAAATAATCTTTAGCTCCAGCCAGCAGCAACAGTATATATAGCAGCTTGATTTGTGGATTTGCACAAGATGACACAAGTTTAAAGATGAATTTATTTATTTTTTGGCCACTAGGGTGAAGAAAACTATACAAGCTGATGGATATTCCCCTTCAGTATCAGCCTGACGTGTTAACAAGTAGTTTCACATCCAGCATACACAGAGAAACAGTAGCATCCATTTGAATTGTTTTCTCTTTTTTGGTCTCCACCAACTCCTGAGAAAAATATCTGGCTCTTTAGGGGCTAAATGTTCTAATTTCACCTTGCTTACTATGACTGCCATTTAGTGCTGTGCAGGTGGTGTATAGTAGGTTTCTCTATAGGCTAAAAGAGGCTTAAAAGCTTTGGCAGTAAGGCTGCAGAGTTGACTGATTTATGTATATATATATATATATATAATTAATTTTAATTTGCATGCTTGTTGCATGCATGGCTGCATTTGACTCACAGAAAACATACAGTTCACCTGTAACCTTCTACCTGCTTCATTTAAGCCATTAGTTACTGGCAAATACAGATTATAGACAGCAGTTGGTGTGCAGGTGAGAGAAGCAGTGGGTGAGGCAGTAAGGGAGAGGAACAGTTGGCAGGCAGCATCAAACCCCTCAGGCATAAGTTAAGACACAATGAACTCTGGGAATCATCCGCTGGGTTTCTGTTCGTCTCTCTGACCTTTCAGTCTCTTACTCTTTCAATCTGCCTCTCACCGACTCGTCCGCTGTTACATTTCACCATATCGTCTGCAGCACTGCATTTTCCCAGATCTCTCCCAGCGCGATAGCATCTTCTGACAGCTCCTCCTTTCTGCCGATGAGCAGCGCCGTATCTGTTTGCTCACCGTGTATCTGCCTCTCCTTCCTTTATCTCTCTTTTCACGTAAATGTTTTCCGCACATGTGCTATCATTCCTCAGCTGTCTTTTAGTAATCACTGCCCCTCCTTTCTCTGTCATCCTTTCACCTCAGCTGTCATTCCTTCTCCTCCTCTTCTATCATTTTTTTCTCCTTCCCTCTCTCTCTCTCTGTCTTTCTAGGAGCTGGAGTGTGTATTTGGCTGCGTGTCTGCTCCTGTGTGACAGATTGATTCTCACTCTGCTGATTTCGATGGAGAAGAGATGATGTTTTCGGTCAGGGGAAGCAGAGAGGTGACAGGCAACACTCCCTCTTTGGTAAATTCACAGTATGTACATCACACCGGTCTTAACCACTGGCTTTGTCAGCTGTGTCATGAATGCATCAGAACCGAATGTGGTGGTAATGTCATTACCTTTTCTCTCCGCTATGAGACTTGACAACATGCCTCTGGTTTGTGCATTTATATTAGTCTGTAATAATGTATATAAATATCTCACAATGTCAAATGTCTTATGTGTGAATGTAGCAATTTAAAACATCACAATATTATAGTCAACAAGGACAATATCTCTGATTTAACAGCGTAAACAAATGGTGGTTTGTACTGACTGCCACTGGTAGATTTATTCGATTTTGCAAGATGATCCTGTAAATTGGGAGTGATGTTTCATTTCACCCACAATTTAAAGGTTACAAATTGGTCTAAAATTGTTTGGGTTTTTTTTGCTCTTTTTAGACATTTAGATTAGATCTAATTATTGTTTCAGCAGCAATAACAGTAATTACTGAATGTGTCAATGTGTTGCAGGTTGAAGTACATGATGAAATATAAATTTAAAAGCTGTGGAGCCCAGTTTTAACCAGGATAAAAAGGCTTTTTTGACCTGAAAATCGTGGTTGAAACTCCTGAACAAGTTTGAAAGCTTGCAAAGGTGGTGGCGCAAACAGACTTTTGGCTACACAAATTAATATCAAAATTCTATGTTGTATTGCATGCACACAAACTTGCACCTCCTCTGTGACAAACAGCGCTGTAACAGCTCGTTCAGCGGCAGTACGCAGAAATAAAACATTGTTCAGCAGGTCTGCCGTGCTCTCTGCAGGCTCCTTGCTGTCGCCTGGTAGTCGCAGGCCATCTGACTACAAACACCCGGAGATCCAAACTGAGCCATGAATCGAGCAGAGACAAGAGGAGGACATATACTCACATACAGTGCATCAAATATCAACAAATGTGCACACTGAGGACGAGGCTGTGGAGTGTCACGTCAGAAATGCAGGAGGCAGAGTGCTCTTAATTTCACTCCTCCATTAATTAATCCCCCTCATTTCCTTTCCTCTGTGTTCTCACTTCCTCTGCTTGTTGCTAAACTGTTGCCAGGCTCGGTGTGTGTGTGTGTGTGTGTGAGAGTGAGACGATTTGGGACAAGAGCATTTTTAGTGGGGGAGGCAGCTGCTGTCATGGATTTACCTGCCAAAGGAATAAATGCATGTGACACACACTGACACACATACACACCCCCTGCTGGGTGTCGTCTGTGTAATGATATACTGTGTCAGGTGCAGGGCTGCAACTAATGCTTTTATTTAATAGTGATTCATTTATATTTTTTCCTAATTAATTAATTGCATGGGTGATAAAATGTCAAAAAAAAACAAAAAACAATCAACCCTTCAGCAAATCTGTCCAAACAAGGCTCAAGTAGCCAGAGCTCAAAGTGATGTTTGCCTATTTAATCCAGTTGCTTTCAGTTTACAGCAATAACAAATAATGATTAATCAATCAATTGAATCTAATTAACTGTTTCACCACCGTTTTCTAAATCAGCCTCATCCCACTGATCTTTCTGTATATGTTGCTCATCATTTATCTCCTACTGATAAAACACCTCTGCCTCTTCAACTGTTCTGTAGATTCCCACTAGAAACATAGCTTGAATCATACTTTCCTGACAGCTGTGCATTTGCAATAAAATAAAACTATCCCATGATGACTTCTAAAAGGAATCTTCTCTATTTCCTAAAAGCTCAGACAGATTTATCATGTGGCTTTCAAGATGATGAAAATGTGCCTTGAAATATATATATTTTTTTTAAATTGGTATCCATTACTTCTAAATATTACATTACTAAAACCTTTTCAAGTCCTTGTAATAAAGAGGTGGTGAGCTCAGTTAGCCGTCTAAAAACAGAACATTTTTCTCAATTGGAACGCACAACAGTCATCAAAAATGAGAACTGGGTCACAATGAAAATTATTTTGGAAATCTAGGTCTCTGGTGAAAAGGCTTAAAACCACTTCATGTAGATTACTCCCATTTTTGAGAATCATACTATTTCAGACAAGACTATTTCAACTTTTTAAATTATTTTAACTCTAATCATTCCTGTAGACAAATACTTATGGAACCTGAACTCGGACCGGGCGGGAGGCTGCGGTTCCCGAGCCAGCAACACTTAGTCAGAGTCTGGCAGGAGGACGCGGCAGAGCAGTGCACGGGGAGATGAGGCCAGAGTTTCCATTATGTGGGGAAGGGAGCCACAAGTTTCTTCCTACCGCTGGCCTCTGCTGCCGGTGTTATGTTGCCTCCGTGAGGGAAAGAGGGACCAGAAGGGAACAGGGAAACGCAGTTATGTTGTGGTCAGAAAGGGAGGAAAAAGAAAATACTAGAAGAGAAGAGAAGAGAAGAGAAAAACAGCAACAGAAGTCACTTTCGCGGTAATGGGAGACCAGACAAGCCATCATCTGCTGCCACTGGTTACCTAGCAACCCCAAGCGGCTGTTTGCAGGTGGCTCCTTCTTGACAACAAGGCAGGGTGGGGGCTGCTGCTGCTGCTGACCGCCAACAGTTACGGCCATTTAATGTGCCACTGTGAGCAGCACTGTGCTGAAACATGACCCACATCCGCTGGTTAACACAGGCAGCCAAACAGGAGGAGGCTGTGTGTGGGTGAACATGCCCATGGAGGAGTGAGTGGGGGTTATGATATGGATATGTGGCCTGTGCATTGTGTGTAGAGTTTGGTTCTGACAGCCATTTCTACTTGGATCAGCGCCAAGGCTCGGTGAAATAGCCAAATTCACTCACAGATTAAATTCGTACCCGTTTTTATTAGCAAAGAGAAATCTGCAAAACATTCAGGTCACAGGCTTCTCGTAACAAATTTTCACTGAATGCACATTTTTTCCATTTGAAATGGCAAATGTCACTAATGGTTGATTATATCAGCTGCAGCTAATTAATGATGATTCTCCAAATCACTTGCCCGAAGGCCAAACTAAAACTTGGCTGTTGTCTGGTTAATGTGCTCTCTGCAATTTGGCATCTGTGCTCGGCCAAAGATAATTTGCTAAAGAAAAAAGAAAAAAAAAACATTGACATCACTCTACAGTACACTCTGCAGCTTGTAAAGACCAACAAAGTGGTGAGTTTTTTCTGGTGAAACGATCCAGCTGATAGCATCCTGTCAGTTTGAATCGTTTTCAGCATTTGGGGCAAGTAGCTTGAGAAGGATGAGCTGTGCAAAAGTAAGCAAGCTTGACCAAGTGTTATTTACAAATGGATTTGACGAGAAGATTCTATACTATATTCATATTCAGCAAAACGCTATCAAACCTTGACCCTAATCGTATGTGCTCATATGTGCAACAAATGTTGTGGAGGAGTGAGATCTGCATGGAAACACGGACATAACAGGAATGCACTCGCATTGGATGTGGCAACAAATGAATAGGAACCCACACACAACCTTGGCGGAGGGCCAGGGGCTTGGCTGTGGAGTAACGGAGAAGCCTGGCATAATGCACAGATGTGCCATTGGGTCAAACAACACTTTGTTTTCCTTGAGTTTCCTCCCTTTTCATATGGCGCTCTGCCAGGGTCTCTACTTCTGGTTTACTGAGGCCGAATTACTCATTTACTACTTTCCTCACACAGACATACAAAACCTGCCACAAACACACACAAACCCTTCATCTGTCTGTGACAGCACGAGGTCACTGCATGAGTTGTAGTGGCTGAAGAGAGGGGTTGATGCGGGTAAGGGGGGGCGGGTATAAGTACCCTTTGTTGGCAGCCTCCTCCCTGCCCTCCCCTCCCCTCACTTCCCCAAAAGTAGCACACAAAGGCCACTTGTCCTGCGCTGCCAGTGCCCCACCCCTGTCACCACCCGGCTGCCGGCCACACCAATCCATCCCCTGCCAAGAAAATGAGTGCACGCCTGTTTTAAATGGTACCCTCTGTGTGCATGGGCGGGACGGGCTCACACTCCACCACGGGACAAAAGCGGGTGTCAACAGCATCCATGGCACAACCATGCCGGACCTCCCATCCTCTCCCCTCCCTCTGTCTTTTTCCCACTCTTTTATTCTTTGGTGTTGCCCCGAGCTACGGAGCACACCGAGACCCCAAGACCGCAGAGGAAGCGAAAGCACAGAGCCAAGTGCAGCAGCGCAGGACGGGCGGACCTCGAAATGACAACACTGTTGGACTACTCGCCTACCTTGCCGACCACACAACACACCCACACACACACTCACTCACTCTCCTACTCCCCTCCTCTTATCCACACTCCCCCACCTCTCCCCATCCGCCTACCTCCCTCCCACCTCCCACATGCCAGACTTTATTAGACATCCAGAAAAGAAAACAGGAAACATGCTGCTTGCCTGGAAAATGTTGTCTCCACATTCTTCGGCTTAAAAACTATGCATCGCAGCAAAAACAGACGATGATTGAGGCAAGGTAAGAGGGGGAAAAAAAGCAAAAAATACAAAAAACGTAAGTGGAAGACCCTCCACAATAATCCAAGGAGGGCACCCCCCACCTCTCTTCTTCTCCTCCTCCTCCTCCTCCTCCTCCTCGTCCTTCACTCCTTCAAACCCCCCCTCCCCCCTCCCCTGGAGTTGCTCCTCTTGGTCTGGCCCTGTTGGCGAGGGGAAGGGGTTTTTGCGGAGCGAGCTCTCACTAAGCCCCCGGCTGCATCATCTTCAGTCCATGCCTTTGAGGGCTGGGAGAAAAGCACCATACACCAGCGGCGTCCTTATGTGCACACATACACAGCGACGTGCAGGCTGGTGATCGGATGGTAGCGGGTTGGAGAAGGCAAGGGGCTGTGGGGTGGGGGGGAGAGACGCTTTTGTCCTTTTTTTTTTTTAATCTCCCAGGAAGAAAAGGCTGCGGTCGGGGAGCGCGATGGCTGGAAACTCTCTCTGCCGCTTCCTCTGCTGTCAGCTGCGCAACATCTATTCACTGTGCGTCTCCCTCTCTCTCTATGTCTCACTCTTCAGCTCTTTTCTCCTGCCTTTGTCTTAGCTGATAATAAACCAGGAGGGGCAGAAAAAAAAGATCTTGCAGCAGAAAAAAAAAAAAATTCTGTCTAAATCAAAAGTGCCAGCTAGAACATGCTGAGCTGAAGCTCTCTGGGCTCGCACAATTTACTCCCCGGCTGTGTTCACTTCATAGGATCCGCACACATAACACACTCCAGCACATTCCCTCCTCCTTTTTTCCCTCCTCCTTCTTCTCCCCTTTTTTATGTTTTATTTCTGATCTGGACTCTAGTGTTTTAAGAACGCCTGCCCCCTTTTTCCCCTTGTCTCTCTCCCTCTCTCTCTCTACACACACACACACACACACACACACACACACACACACACACACACACACACACACACACACACACACACACACACACACACACACACACACACACACACACACACACACACACACACACACACGCTTTTGCTTTCATTTGCTCCCAGCCTCACCTCCCTCACCCTCCCGATTATTTGGTTTCCTTCTCTGCTTTTCCACTTTCATCTAGACCTCAACAACCTCCCCCCACAAACACTATACATGCACACATACACACACACACACACACACACATACGCACACATGCACACACACACGCACACACACACACACACAACCTCACCCCACCCTGGCATTTTGCGGGTTACCGGGAAGAGATTGGAATAGTGTCACACACACTCACACTCCCCTCCCTCGCTCTGAATATGTAATACACACACCGAAACACACATGCACACACTTTAAACCAGAAGAACAATGCAACATTCAAGCCACTCCAGCAATAACATTACAGCTGTAGAGTTGGCTGTTTTTCGCACCATCAGGGAAGTCATCAGAGCTGAGTGTGTTAAGTTCACAGTTTGGTCCCTGGAGGGAAGAGGAGGGAGGGGAGCAAACTGACAGATAGCTCTGCTGAATGACTGCGAGGACGAGCGGCTGAAAACACCCTGTTTAGAATAACAATGTAACTGGAGCCTCCCTGCAATTCTGCGGCACGGCCAGAGCACGGCGACGCACATGCACATAAATACACACACACGCACACACCTCACCGGCTGCATGACAGGCGCGACCAATAGACAAAGAGCCCGGCACGGTCACACGCCAGAACCGATTATCACTGACAGTAAAGTGGAAAGGTGGAACGGGCCGAGCAGTTTTGGCTCACAGGGTGGGTGGAAGTGCCCATCCCGGTGTGAAGCCGCTCTTCTTTTATGTGCAGAATAATTGTGTGTATCCACTTTTAGTGTGTTTTTATGTATGTGTGTGTTTAGGTGACTATCAGGGCTGTTGTTTGTCAGCGGCAAGAGCCCAACAAGCGGAGACATGGCATGTCAGCCGAGCCGCCGTCTGCAGCAAAGACACATCTGAGGGAGTGTGACCATCAAAGGCAGCAGCCCCCACTTCCTGCCAGCCGGCCAGACACACACACACACACATATATATACATAATCATGATGGAGTGTGGGGATATGCCTGCCCCTCTGATCTCTCTCTCTTCAGTAACATTAGAGGATGTGCAGGCGGAGGGGGGCACTGAGTGACAGCAATATGTTAATATGGAACGTGACAGATCACAGCTTCTCAAAGGACAGAGCTTTTCTGCCAGGTTGGGAATATTTTAAGAAAAAGAAATAAAAGGGAGGACGTATCAAAGTACGCTGAAATTTTGTGAATGGCCACTGATGAGTGCCAACTCCACAGGTCAAAAGGTCAAATAGTATTGAGCTCCAGCGTAAGCAGTTAGAGATTATATCTGACCACTGATGCTGGGTTCACAGGTGTTGTTGAGGTTCACTCCCTCTATGATCTCATGGTTTTTTTGTGATTACCATGGCCTCTTTCTCAATAAAACGGATCTATTTTGTAACCCTTTTATTTTGCAGTAAATCTCAACCTAACTTACTGATGAGTTCATCATGCAGTAATGCTCCAGACTGAGCTAAGGAATCCTTAAGAATCTGCTACCCTGTGCAAGGAGCTAGACCAGAAGTCAAACACACTGTTGCAGCCAAATAGTAACCTCAGTGTTAGTCTTGCAACACCACATAGAGCTATCTGAAATCTCCATAAATCAAATGATTAGATTCAGGTATTAGATAAGATATGGCTCACTATTTGCAACTTTTAAAAAAGTAAATAAAAGGACCATGTTGAGAGAGGGGGGATAGCAAGGGCTGCCTGAAAAGAAAAGTTCTAGGGTGCAGTCCTTTCTTATTTGTTTTCGGCTTATAAAAGAGGTTGCGGTCTGTTTTCTTTGTGTGTAAAACTACAGCATTCTTCATGTTAGTGGGGAAAATTACAGGGGATCTGAAAATGAAACAGAAAATCTTTCAAGTATCACAAGAACTGGTTGAATTTGTGTTAATTCTCATGACCACATCTCCGCAAATTCCTGGAGGGGCTTGTTCTCTCGAGCAGGTGCTGTAGCCGACAGTCAGAGACTGATGCGTTCAGGGAGACGCAGATCTCAATGGAAAAGGTAGCTGGACAGAAGGGATGGGTTACATGCAGCCACGGGCCTGGTGCGAACAAACATCTATGTGCTCCAGCAGTTGACGCGCATGTCGTTACATGTTTGGAGGGGGCGAGTAAACACTAATGAGAACAGATTGGCACAGCAGGTCCCCCCCCACACAAACACACACTTCCTCTTTCTGATGTAGAGCAGCCAGACTTGGGTCTAAACCAGTACTGAAGGCTACATCTGTTCGCCCCTCAGCGTGTTGCCATAAAGCAAAGCCACAACCACACCTTAAGTGCTTATGCCGCACACACACAGTTACGACAACCTGATGCATAAACTCACATATGCATTTATGACCTGAAAAAAAGTCATTATTTATTTATTGTTCTGAGTTCTTATTTTTCCTTTAAAATCTGTGAATTTATCTGTTTCATTGAATACAAAAAAAATGGTAAACAACTAAAAATCTGGGTAAAAATCAGTCCCTAAAAGTATCATTTGCAATGCAAATATTCTATGGTTTATGCATTTGTTTTTCACCCCTTTGTTGTGTTCGCTGGTGTGCAGGAAGACTTAAAATGTTTAATTGTGTTCAGTATGTTCCTACCAATAAATCTGCATATTTCTTTCATAAAAAATGAAAATGGTGAGCCTTAACACTACCGCTGATCCACATTTGTAGGCAAAAGATATTCTTAGATGCATTTTCCTTTTTTGAGCATAATAATACATTTTTCATTTCAAATTCAGAGTTAAAGAATTCAGAGTTCAGACATTCCCATCTCCCTCCTGCTGCCTGACTTCTTATAGCCCTGACCTTTAGCACAGTGAGACATCAAGAGCAGCGGTCATGCTCTAGAAGACCTGGCAATTGGTCCAAACCTCCTTACAGTCCGTGTGGATTTACCGTTGAGAGAGAGTCCTCTTCTTTAACCAGCCTAATTATAATGTAAGCGCCCTTTTCCTGTAAGCACTGGAACTTGGCTGCTGAGAGGACGCTGAATGTAGAGGCCCGTTAAATCCCCCTTAAGCACTTAAAGGGATTTTAAGAAAGCGAATGGTAGTACGAACCAACCTGCCGTTTGGAGACCATGTTTCAGGCTGACCACATTATGGCCAGAAGTTCAGGGGTCCATTGCGGGACTAAGGTCAGCAAAGGGTTCAGCTCAGGGGCAGTTGTACCTTGGAGAATACATTTTCTCCCAGTTCTTAACTCTATCTTACTACTGTTTTTGTAGGTTAAACTTGGTAGTAAGAGCATGTACTGCCTTATATGTCAGTGTTCTAGCACTTTGTAATTAAAGGGCCCATTTACCCAAATTACAAAACACACATTTTCTAAATTACCTCAAGTGGTATCTAAATATGCATAGGTTTGGTTTGCTCAAGTTTCAAAATACCTGTCCCAGAGGAGTCCCTATGAATACTTTTCACTGTGTCATGTGTGAAGTTATGTCCATCACTAAAGAAAACCTCCATAGTATTGGGGTGGGGGCCGAACTTTCAGAGAAGAATATCTCAAAACATGCGCAAATAAAACCGCAACTTTGCATTGCTACATACAGCTAGATATAAATGAGAAAACATGTAGTAATGTGGCTGAACCATCTTTTTAATTTCAAATACAAATATTCTTATTTTTACATAAACTACATTGATAAACTAGAATAATTGCCTAAAAAGGTGTATGTCTCCACCAACCAGTCAAGTTGTGTATCTTGTCCAGTCTCATATATCCAGTGAAGACTTTGAAGGAACTGTTCCTCATACGAGTTGAGGGTCTAAGGGTAGAGGATGTCGTTTGCCGTACAGATTGTGATGCCCCTTGGTGCAAATTTTTGATTTGTGATATATGAATATAAAACTTTGTTAAGCGTTGTTGTTCTTCTGCAAGAAGACAATGCCTCAAATATGGATATTGCTGCAAAAATGCTACAATCTCTGAAACATGGATGCCTCACATCTTTGATGCAGCACCACAATAATCCTAATATGTGAATGAATTCAGCTCATCCTTGTGTCCAAGATGACGTTTGCGCCAAACATGAAGACATTCTCTCGCAGTGTTCCGCAGATATTGTGTTCATGACTATGTGACAGACATGAGCTCACATTGACCTTGACCTCTGACCACCAAATTTTAAATCAGTTCATCTTTTACTCCCAGAGGCCAAACTGTGCCAAATTTGAAGGAATTCCATCGAGGCGTTCATGTTCATGAGAATGGGCAACCCAAAAAGAAACACCTCCAGCCACAGCTGTTGCTGGCACAGAGGCATAAAAACTAATGTGCACTCAGGGTATTTTCAAACCTACATTGTTTATCGCAGCTGAAACAGACTTGCTGAGTAGATCTGAACACAGCAATTGTACTCTGTACAACTGTATACCAAGACCCTTTTAAGGAAGCGGTTTTGGTCCGATCACAAAAATCTGAGGAGGTTTGTGATAATGTGTTTGTGAACATGTAAACGTGATCTGACCCAATTACAAGGCATACTAAGGCAAGTTTGAGCTAAACATCTTCCGTAGCCAGGTACACTTTGCATCCTGGGATGCAAATGAACAAAATCCACCATTGCTTGCAGCGGGGAATGAATCAAGGTCTGACCTGGACAACCTATGAAGTACATTGCCTTCTTCTGGCATTTACTCTCTCATTCCCACCCCATACATATGTAACCAATGAGTGGAATGAAAGTTGGTTAAACAGAGCAACTCTTGTCTAGCAGACAACACCTCCTGCACAGCGAATGAATAATGCAATATCATCTTCGCCAAAGGTCGTATTTGTTCGCTCTACAACTTAGTTTAAGAGCTCAAACCTCTGAGGAAACAAAATGAGTGCATCCAAACAAAATATCAGGAAAATCGCTTCTTTTAACGTAAAGACACAGTCACTGTGCAACATAGATGCATGCTGATAGCAGGGTTGTCCTATTGCTTTATAAAAACATCCAAAACTCCTCTGAGATTTTCTTGTCCTTTATGCTCAGTGACTTTGGGAGTAAGATGGCTAATCTATAATGGACTGGACATTGAGAGGCTGAGAGAGGGAGGAAAAGACACGAGTAGTAATGTGGTTTTTGGTGATGTAAGTCTAATTTCCCCACGGTGAATATTTATTTAAGAGGCCCAGGTTTATCCACTGAGAGGCACCTGCCGTGGCAGCAGCAGCCAGGGTAAATAACCCCCCCAGGCATGTACGCAGACACACACACATACACATAAGAGCCACCACCCCCTCAACAGTGGTCCAGATAACAACCCTGAGTCAACACTGCCTCTCTGCTTTTGTTTTCTCTGTCTCCCCTCCTCTCTTCCCCTCCCACGTTCCAATCCCTGTGGAACCGCAAGGACCGGGGCTGAAAAGATGTAGGGATGAGGGACAGAGAGATAGTGAAAGAGAAAGAGAGAGAGAGGAGGGCTAAATTACAGCATAGGAATGCAAATGAGTGTATTTTATTTGGGGGGAGCCAAGGAGGGCAAGCAGGCTTTATTTTCCAGGCAAGAACAGCCCCCCTGTGGCCTCTGGATCAGTTGCACCAAGAGCGAAGGGAAGAAAAGAGAACATTCTCACTCTGCCTTTTTACTTGGGGAGGAATAAAAAAGGAAATATAACAAATACAAAACCCACAACTCTCGAAGGCTGGTGCAGTCATAAAATAAAATGATATTTTGCTACGCCTTTCACACCACCACCACCTCCTCCTCCTCTAATTCCTCCTTCACTCACTCCCTCCTGCTCCTTCTCGCTCTCTGCCCATAGCAGAAACCCACTAAAGTTGCTGATATATGGGCACAAATCACAGCCTGACCAAACACACCGCTGCCACTGACGCCCCCCCCCCTGCCATGTGGAAAAACACAGTGAGAAAGTGAGTGTGTGCAAGAGGGAAAGGGACGAGGACGGAGGAAGCAGCGTGAGCCAGCTGCAGGTGGTCTCCAGATGTGGTGGCTCTGGGGACGGGCTACTCTGGCACTGTTAAGGGCGACTCAGAGCTCCCTCCTTCCCCTTTTCCTTCCATCGCTCCTCCTCCTCTCTCAGTGACAGGAGCCATCTGGCCTGGCAGAGAGAGTGGAGACACAGCAGAGAGTCCCAACCTCCCAAGTGTGGCCCCTGCGTGCCACTCAGCAGAGTGCACAAGTAAATAAAATGCATGCACACACATACATGTACTCACTATGCGCACACACACACACACACACACCCACACATGCATAATACCTCCCGCTTTCTCCTCTGAAGCTGTCACAGGGCTATTAACCCATAGAAGCCACGGCCCAGCTGTGCTCCATTACGATAAATACACCAGGGTCGCGGGGTCTTGTCAACCAGGAGTCAGCCAT
Organism: Pempheris klunzingeri; assembly: GCF_042242105.1. Taxonomy (NCBI): domain Eukaryota; kingdom Metazoa; phylum Chordata; class Actinopteri; order Acropomatiformes; family Pempheridae; genus Pempheris; species Pempheris klunzingeri. The sequence goes on along the minus strand of NC_092031.1, from coordinate 7,546,459 downwards.
CAGATACCATGAGGTGTCCACTTACAACCTTTAAAAGCTCAGTTTGCTAAAGAGTTACAGCCATTTTCATCATCATAACCCCTCCTCGCTTCATCTCCTACCCCCTCTGAAAAGAAACTCCCAGCTACCTACTCATCCATCCTCCCTCCACATTGGCAGATGATATTTCACACCTCCTCCGGCAGAGCAGACCCCTTCACCACCACCCACTGTATCCCCAAACCCACTGTAACTGGAGTTTGCATTTTGGTCACACGATATGACACCTGGAACACCTGACATCTCCCATCTACACTGATGCTGCCCCACTTCCTGTATGCTGTCAGCCGATGCATTTCACTTAAACTTAAGCTTGGGGTTACCTCCAAGTAACAGGATATTCTAAAATGAGCAAAAAACAAAAAAAAAAAAAAAAGAAAAACAAATGCAGAGCCTCAAAACCGTTTCCTTGGGGACAAATAATTCTTTTATTCGTAGGAAAATAAAATAGCTTTCCCCTCTCCAATTGTCATTACGACTCTTAAGAATACTTTTGGAAAAGGTTAAACCTGTTAAACCCCTGGCTGCTTCCTGCAGGCACATTTGGTCTTTGTCCAGCTTGAGAACACTCTTAAAAGGATTCCTAAGTAATTGTCTATGCTGCAGTAGAAATTGGGAATGGAGGAAAATGGATTGTAATGACTGATAAGGTGCAGGGTAGTAGTAACATAATGGCCTGTGAGAGCTGTGCAGAGTTAATGCTGCACTGTTCTCTCGCATATTATTGAACGAATAAAGCTCTCTGTGTCCTATTACCATGTACAACAAACAGGGGAGGAGGGGCTTGCACCTTGAGTAGTTTTTATTCATTTTATCAATTCATTATCTTAGCATCTGCTCTCCGGCATAACACAGCCTCTTTTAAGTCTTTGTCCTTCAGGGATACACCATTCAGCTTGCTTGTTAGACAAATAAAGATACTAATGCCATCAAATAGTGGACACAGAAATATTCTAATGTGACTAAAATGTCCTAAAGATGTAAAAAGCAACACAGAGCTCTAAAGCTTTAAGGAACCTCCCCTCCTTATCCTCGCTGCCCGTTTTCTATGTTCTCACATGGGAGATGTTCTGAGAGTCCCTGCTGTGTTTGCTGGCTGGTGAGCTGAATGAATGGCAACCAGTAGCATTGATTTGCGGCGCGGGCCGCAGATCAAACCACAGGACAAAAGACTGGGCAGGAGGACAATGGAGGAACACAGTGGGCCACATGGGAAACGAATGACAACCGGTCGATCAGGACGACCACAACCGACCACAGTCGCACTCGTTCCAGGAAGGAAAAGGCCTCAATACACGTAACAAGAAAAGGTTAGTGAATCAGTTGTGGCTACACAACAAGGTAGCCCACTGTGCTGGTGAGGGGAACGAGTTCCTCCAGGAGAAAAATATCCACAGGAGCACAGATTACTGTTCTGCTTTTTCATTCCTTTTCTTTTCATCTCCTCGCTTCCTCACTCTTCTTCTTCATCCTCTCTGTTTTCCCATCTCTCTCCAATCCCTCCTCACTGGCCACAGACCATGAAGAAAGTAAATATGTGCACAAGGTAAAGCAATCGGTTAACCTTTGAAATACCCTGGCAATGAGATCTGCCGCTCTTTACAGCGGCAAAAAAAGGAAGAGGAAAAAAAAAAAAACACAAGGTTGGCCACCACTTCAGAGGGGATATTCAATATCCATGAGCTTTTTCATTTCACACTGATGAATAATTCAGGGTGACCTGCCCACCACTGAGTGAGAGAGAGAGAGAGAGAAGTGGGGGGGGACAAAAAAAGGAAGACTGGGGAGGTGTGCAGAGGTAGTTGTCTGTTTTAGTGGATGCAGCTGTTGAGGTTCAACATGCACAAAACCAATCTCCTCCCCAGCTGCTGCAGAGAGAGGAATAATATACAGCAGAATTGACGACAGATAATTGGGGAGATTATATCAAAGTGCTGCCATTCTTACTGCACGAGCAGTGAGCACACATCATTGCGATCCTGTAAACAACACAGCCATGGGATAGGGAGACTAGTAGAATAAACATGACAATGCAATCTCCCGAAATAGCTGGAAGATTCTTCTCACCAATCATAACATCACAAAGATGAGCGCCAGCGCACAAGCAAGAAGACACAAACAAACACACACACACAGAAACAAATGCACTCCTCATCTTGCCATTAGTGCTCAGCATAGACCTCTAAGCCTGTGGAGGAGCACGTAGAGGCCACTGTGACAACAACTGAATTCTAAACAGCTAACCTCCAGTGAACAAAAATTTTAAACTGCATTTAAGACTTGTTTAACATGTGCATCTCACACAGCATTTACAAAAACGTTGACCGTCACGAACTGAGGGAAATCTGTCACTGAAATGACTTATGAATAAGTTTTAAAAAACTTTCTTACACACACGTGTATACAGACATTTGAGGACAGTATCAATGAATATTTTGCAGCAGCACAGTAGGTAGTAGTAGTTTGTAGGAGATAGATAGTAGTAAGAGAAAACTGAAGGCCCACTTTCAGATCAGGGACGACACTTTTGACCCTGTGCAGAGGTCAGCTGCTACTATCGCGTACACACACTAAAACACTCAAGCTGTCACAAGCAGGGCTAGACCAGCTGTTCCTCATTCGCTCGAAGGCTCCGTTCCCTCCATGGGTTGGCTGGCTTCGCAGAAACCATTAATCCCTCTGTGAACGCAACTGATGGTTTGGAAAGATCAACCATGAGAAAACAGCGAGGGAGGGGTACAGGATGGTGGGGAGAGAGGGGATGGGGCTCCACAACACTTTTTTTCTTTCACTTGTTTTTTTTCCCCCCCGAGAAAAAAAACTACTGCAGTGGAAAAATAGATTTTCCTGGCCATATTTCCCCAGGGACACAAACAATACAGAGGCCGAGTGGAGATGGAGCAGCAGATAGTTCATGTAACATTTACCAGGTTCTTGGGAAACTGGAGACACATGACAGAAGGACTGCGCATAGATAAGTGTTGAGACATGAACGGTGGTCTTTAACAGGACTATAAATACAGGTTCATACAGTGAAGTAAGAAATTGTTTTTTAATCGTTTCGGATTTCCACTTGCACTTCATAACATTAGGCTCGCTTTCAACTTTCATAGAAATGATTGAACAAGTGTGCAAGTCATAGCCCTTTTTCTACAGTCCCAAATTTTTACTTCAGCAAAGCAGAACAGCGACCCGAAACAAGCAGACATGACAAACCATGTTTTTTATGGGTAAACAGTGGAATGCGCGTAACAGCCCAAGACAGTCACATGATGTCAATCCAACAAATCACTCATTTTAGTTGCGGAAGACCAGGCTGAAAACAAAAAGTCCCTGAAACCCAACAGTGTCTGCCGATATGTATTGGAAGTAGACAGTAACACATGACACGGAATATTATCTCAAGTTTTTCTTAACTGCCACAACCACATTGTACTTGTTTAAATAGGCATGATGTGCATAGGTACAGTAAATTAATGCATACACGTGGTGTTGTACAACATTAGTGTTAGACTGATTATTAAACAGCTACATTCCCTGTAATAACCCCCGACTGATGCCATGTGAGCTGAAACCTCTTGTCTGCCTCCACTCATTCATATCAGAGGGATTAGTGAGGATGACACAAACTCCCACTGACACGTGATGCCTGTATAATAGCATCCACACACACACACACACACATATATATATTCATGCTTACACTCACACACGCACAAACACACACAGATGGCCGGTGGGATTTCCACACTCTAATTCTGAGCCTATTTCCTAGACAGGTAACGTAAGCCATTAGCCTTCTCCAATAAGAGCACTTAAACCATTATTGTTACAAGTAAGGAAGGGGTCAATATACAGTTACTTTCAGTTTTTATATTGGTGTGTTTACATCCACATCAGATCAACATTGTAGAGAGTGTAGGCATTTTTACACGAATTCATTATTCATTATTTTAGGAGACAAAAAGTCATTGGATGAGTTAACTTCCACTTACAGTTAACATAATCAACATTTAGTTAGAGGTCAGTGACTGATATTTGAAAGCTATGACCCACTTACAGGCCTGAAGTGCAGCTATCTTCATCTCTTTGGCATTTTTTTGCCTTTTCTCAATACTGGTCTTCTGCAAGTAAAACACATGATTAGTTGGATTGAGGTCAGGTGACTAACTCTTGAGGTCAAGTATTGGACTCTTTCGCTGTAAAAACTCTGATTTATCTTGCCTGTCTGCTTAGGATCGTTGTCTTGCTGCATAGATCTAATATTCAGACAACATGTAGAAAAAAATAAATTCCTACACTGTTCACCCTGTATAGCAGAGCCTTGCAGTCACTATTCAATTTCCAATCCATTGTGCTAAAGTAGAGACAAAACAAAGACAACCATTGTCTTAATACTTTCTGACTGCACTATATATGAATATTAAGTTGTGCAAGTCAAAGGAAGAAAGAGACAGATAGAGGAAACTTAAGGTCTTGTCCCCATGTCCTGCTGTCAGATCCAGCCGGCCTCTGATGAAGACAAACACTTCCTGCCGCTGAGAGAGGGACATCTGTGGTTTGTGTACATGTGTGGCAGGATAGTGGGGAGACAGCAGCATTGTGCATTGTGTGTCGTCCTCAAACGCACACACGGGCCCATATATCACAGGACAAAAATACTTTGGAGTTCTGCATTTGAGGCAACATAAGCACTAAATCAAAGCCCCCTCATGCAATCAAAAAGCAGAGTGACTGCACAGGAAGGCAGATAATACCTAGTTTCTAAAACACACATAGACACATAGGCGTGTCCAGAAACAAAGTTTAAGGCCACACTGACGTACAGGGAAGGTTTTCTTTCTGACTAGCTAGTGGAAAACAGGCAGGAGTGCATGCTGAAATCAATGTCAGACACCTGAACAAAGCAGTTTAGCCAAGGACAGCTGAGAGCACATTAGGCATGCATCCTCGTGGATGTCCTTCCAAATTCAGGCAGGGAAATTAAAATCCCATTCAGGCCCCCATGGGAGCAATGCACTGGAAGGTTACATAACTGTCAGCCGAAAAACAGTCATGGCTTCCTGTCAGAAAAGGGGAAAAAAAGGATCTGCTATGTTTTGACTAACCTCCCAGGAAGGAGCGGATACAACCTGGGCACAGTGAAACCAAGAGAACAGACTTATACAGGTGAACACGTCAGCGGACATATCCCATATGGCTATGAGGAGCTCTTGCCAAGTTCTAGTCTCTCTCCTTCCTGTAAGCTACAAGCCCTGCCCTCAAACACACTGCCTCCTAATTCTCCAGCCAAGAAAAGTACAGCTGAAGATGTTCTGTGGATTATCTCCACAAGGAAACCACGTGCTGGCAATTGTGGACAACATGCAAGTGTCCACCTTAATTAATCTACTGAGCACGCACACAACGCAGGCTACTAGCCAATCACATTTCTAGCTAGCGGGTTGGCTATTCTGCTTCACGTGACATTGAAGTTAGGTTTACCCACCTGTGCTGCTCTGTGGGATGCCAGTGACAGACAACTCCATGGCCAATGTGAGTGCTGCAAGGCGCTCTCCCTTCTTTGGGTGGAAGGGAACTGTTGCAACTAAGCTCGACTCAACCATTTAATGCCATTATTAACGCTACTTACAGCTTTAGCCAACCAAGACAGCGCCCAGCGGAGAGAAGTACACAGGCAGGGCCCTCCCACCTGCACCTTTTATATAAATATTTTACGGAGCTACTGAATTCACTTTCATTGCTCCTTACATCTTTGCTTTCAAAATTCTGCTTTGAGAATAAATAAGAATTCAACTACATGGAAATGTGGATGCCTCAGCGGCTATGTGTAAATTCATACTTTGATGTAAGATGATAAAAAGAATACTGGTTTGTATTGGAAGAACAACCAATTTATTCACTAGGTGCAAAAGGAATAATGTGTCAACTTTTCATCAGTATGCATGTTTGAACATAAAACACCATGCATGTAATAAGAGAGGCTCTTGACTGGTGGACTGGAGCCTTCCCACAAAAATGAAAAGCAATCTCTTGAGATGTACTCTCTTCAGAGAGAGAAAGACAGAGAGGGAGAAAGAGAGAAAGAGACTAAGAGAAATGTTTTCATTAAGCACCCTGCAACATTTTATTTTTTCACTCAATTTCCTCCTGCTCCAAACTGCAAATGGCTGCTCAAAAAAAAAGTAAACAGTGCACAAAATAAATGTGCAACACTGCAAATAGGGCTCCACTTTTTCCCTTTCCTTAAATGTGAAGATTATCTACCTCTGATTACCACTGAAACCTAGGTTGCCTAGCAACACACAATTAAGAAGTATGCTTTCCGATCACCGGCAAGGGCTGCCCATTATCAGATGAAGTTACTGAAGCAACAAATGTCAGCTACATGCAAATGAGTTTGTTGTGCTAAAAGTGTAGCTGAGGTGGGAGGTGGGGGTGGGGGCGAGGGAAGGAGGGGTTGCTACCTCTGTGACCTTGAAGCTCGAAAAGGGACTTTCCATCCCCACCTCCACCGTAACTCCTTCTCTCCCTTCTCTGGATCTCACAACTCACTTCTCATTTCCTTGACAACACATGAAGGGAAGCCACTTCATAAAAGTCATTAATCTATAAGAAGTGCAGCAGCCCACAGACCCATTAGAGAGGCAGCCAAGATACAGGGTTACATGGCTAAAAGCAAGGTTAAAAGATTTAATTCTTCCCTAAGCTCATCAGCTCTCAACAGCAGGGAAACACATCAGCTTGTTAAAAGGGACAAACCAAGGCCTTTAAGTATAAAAATAAGCTGAGATGATGCTTTGCTGAAGAAGACACTCTCACTGTAAACTAACATAAAAACATGCCACACCATCTGTATTAACCTCATGTGAGAAACAAATTCACCAAAAAAGCAAATCAATAAAAATAATCAGTATAACTATGTGTCCTGTGAGGCCACTAACGATGGACATTTTGGGAGGGATGTGCAGTAAAAAGGATACACCATTGCAGAAAACGCAAAAAGACAACTCTGGTCTTGCCATATTATATGCAGCAGCATGGTTAAGACACATTCAAAAGCAAAATATCTTCTTTCATTACTGTTTCTCTATAAAAATGTAAATCAATTCTCAAGAATTGGCAATCAAGGCAAAGCAAATGTTGGCAAGTTAGTGAAAACAGCACAGAGCAGTAAAAATGTAGTTTCAAATAACTTCAGTTGGAGTGGCTAGAGATCAGATTTCCTTTCCACGTACCTGCTGTCTGAATGATTGCGTTTCTATAGCAAACAAACAATTGAAACAACTTTTAGCGGCACTACAACGCAACCAGAATTTCAAACAGACAACAGGGTATAAATAACACCAACATTACCGATTATAGTCTTCACAACTATACATCCAATTAGTGTAATTGGATTTGAGGCAGTTAAGCCCCTGATTAAGAGAGTGTACAGTGTAAAATAGAATAACAGCAACTCTGCATCAAGGAAATCATCTTTTACATACTAAAGATGTTGGATGTTGATGAATTTTCTACACAACTCTGCCTTGTGAAAGAGGTGTAAGTGAGCAACGAGTAAAAACGAATGTAAAAGTAGGTTTTTTCTATCAAATTGTTTTGTGAGCGCTCACCAATGTTTGTTTTTGCCAAGGCAAGTGAACAAACTATGTACGCCAATAAACTAAGTGCAAGCAAAAGACAGAAAAATTTTGACCTCAATAACTGGAGCTGTTCAAAAGAAATATTTCATCCTGGTGATGAGACAGGATCCCCTCCGGCAAATGACACAACTCTGTTGCAATACATGTATAAATAGTTGCATAATTAAAAAAAAAGACCTCTCGGAGCAAAGCTGCTTAACTTGTCAAATGCATCTTACATGCTACTCCTTCATTCAAAAAGACTGTCAGTCTGATTTTTCTGTAGTGCCAAAAGCTATCTATCATAAATAGAATGAATGAATCTCACTATGCATCTAATCTATGACAGAACGAAATCGGAAAAACTAAAGTATTACACCTGTTACAACTATAACACCTACAGAAAAAATGAAACAGCTACAAGGACGTGAAAGAGGGTTTGAGAAAAGGTGAGGTTTAACATTACTTGTGTCAGGTGTGGTGGCCATGGTTGAGACTATGACAGGAGGACCAGTACGCCGTCCTACCATCTTGGTGTTGTTAAGGTTTTGCGCTTGGAGAGTGGAGGACGAAGTTACAGGAACAATGGTACTTTCAGGAGCAACATTGATCCCTTTCCGGAGAAGTTGGGGGCTGTGAAGGGGGCTCGGTGCTCCTACTGGCGATGCTGGGGGAAGGTTGGGGGCTCTCTTCATCAGCTCCATGGGGGAATAGGAGCCAGAGAAGGTTTTGGGCGCCGCTCCAGGGGTGCCTGGAGCTGGTGGAGGCTGTTGTCCAAGAGCAGACATGGCAAGACCGGTGTGGGCATTGTACATGGAGAGGGGTCTTCCCTGAGTCATAGCACTGTTGTATCCTCCAGGGCTGACTGGGAAACTTCCAGTTGGCAGGGGCCGTACTCCTGGGTAGGTGGCGGTCTCCAGAAGGTGCTGGGATGGTGCACTGCTGGGTCTTCTACCAAGAAACTCTCCCATCCTGGGGGACACAGTCTGGAGGGTTGAAGGAGTTTGCTGCATCAGGCTGGGGTCCATGGTCAAACCCTGGGGCTGCATGTAGAGGTCGTTGCGGTGGGTGAAGCTGTTAGATCGCGTACGTGTTGCTGTCCCACCTGCCTTGCAACCAAGCATCACACGGGACAAAACACGAGCCTGGGCCAAGTTAGGGGCCACGGAGCGGACATCATGATCCTCCATCATTCCCAGTGTGGCAGTGGAATCAAAGCCATGTTGCAACAGGAGAGTGATAGTGCTCTCAGCCAAACCTTCAGATCTCAGGAAAGCCAAGAAGTTAGGGTCCACCATCTTCTTGGGGTCTGCAGCACTGGGATGGTGATGAGGCAGGCCGGAGGTCATCCCAGCTGTGGCAGCCACCATGGCTGAGCTGGGGTCATAGTTTGGGTCATAAGGCAGCCTATGGGAGGCTACAGCTCCATAACCTCGGGGGAGAGCGCCGTCCATTCCCTGAGAAGCTGGGTCCACCACTGAACTGGTGGCAGCTAGCTGGCGGGAGTCCAGAGACAAGCTGTTGATATTGTTATAAGCAAGGCGAGCAGAGAAAGACGGTGGCTCAGCAGCGTAAATAGGAAGAGGGGGCTGAACCCCGTACACTGCGGGAGAGGGAGATCTGCCACCAATACGCTGTGCGTCTGGGATCATCTTAGATGCCAGAGTTTCCCTGTACAAACGGCTCAGCTCATGAACGGGAGGGGGAGGAGGTGGGGGGGGGAGGAGGAGGAGGAGGTGGAGGGGGAGGAGGTGCTGGGGTAGGTGTAGAAGCAGAGGCCAACACGGAAGGTGTGGCCGTTGCATGTCCTTGATCCCAGGAAGGTCTCACCCCCCCAGCGCTGGGCCCATAATGCGGGGCTGATCTGGTGAGCAAGTGCTGGTTGTCCCTGTAAAACCCAGACTCTTCAAGCGGCTGACCAGATAAGGTAGCATCGGCCAGGTAGTAATCCTGAGGTGGTGCAGAGGTCCGGCCTGCCATCACTTGCCTGAGGTAGACGTTGCTGCTCAGATCGGGCACAGAGCTCTTTCTCAGTAGTTGCTGCACATGTTGGTCCTGCTGGATCTGCCTGTGCAGGGAGGGCTGGAGGACTGGATCCTGTTTCCCACCAAGATCTAGGTGATGGTGAAACCACATTCCACCATCTTGTCCACCCAATGGCAAAGAATTCCTACGCCTCGCAATGGTGCCACAGTAGTCACAGCGACTTGCAGCCCTGACGCTCTGTTCTTCAGTCCATTCAAGACCACGGTGGCCCAGAGAGCCACCAAAATACGACTGCTCACTCGAGTTAGGCATCAGTGAAGACAATGAAGCGGACAGCTATAAAAGCAGAAAATAGAACCGGGTATTGCGTTTCAACTCTCCAGTTACACTCACCCCCAATAAAAAGGGAGGAGCGGAGAGGAGAAAAGGTGAAGCATGAGGTACCCTTTTACCTGATCTGCAGCTGTAGCCCCACCACCCTCCCCTCACTCTTAAGCCTGTGCTATCATGTAGCTCCCTGCTGGCAGTCTATCTAAATAATTCAGCCCTGGAAACATTAGAAAACCATGAGGAGAGAGGCACAACATGACAAACACAGAAACAGTACACACACATGCACGCAGACAGAAAAAGACACACCTTTAGGGCGAGGCTCTACTCCATTCTACAGCAGGGATCATGCTTGTGCTGGGCATTCCAAACTAACCAAGGGCAATGAAATTGGGGTAAAAACACATGCTGGACAATGCTAACAGAATGGAGGAGGGGACGAGACACACTAATCCAATGGGGTTGATGCACGCCATTGGCAGGGACAGTCCTCTCCACAGCGTTTGCCACAAGGGGATTAGCGTCAAACTAAAACCTGCTTAAATCCACTGGCCCCTGTGACATCACTTGAACCAGATAGTGTACACAGCCAGCACACTGTTGAGGCCCCTGAATGTGTTCACGGAGTGTAAATCTACAGTGTTTACGGTGCTTAGTGGTTACTACTAACCCCTTCGATGGCCAGCAGCCGGCATCCCGCTGGGCGTGTATGAATCTTCCCAGAGGGACCGGGATGGTTGGGGACTGACATGCTTGCTGTAGTGCGTCCCTGGAGAGAGGGGGAGAGGGGCAGTTGCAAAGGCCAGATACACAAGAGCTACTGAGGGTCAGATTTAATCCAGTGGCTACTAGAAGGAGGCTCTGAGATGCTCCACTCAAACCATGGAGAATGCAGAGCCTCTACTGGGCAACTACAGATTCACATGTATATACACACAAATACAAATATAAATGCATGGAGGCATGCAAAGAGATAGATGCAGGCAACCATGCAGTGTTTTTGTAATCATGAGTGACTTCAGATTAATCAACTGTTTATAAAGCAACAGAAAATAGTAAAACAATGCCCATCACAATTTCCCAGAGCCAAGATGATATCTTCAAATTGCTTATTTTTTTCATTTACACTGAGATAATGGAGAGAAAAGCAGCACATCTTCAGTACTGGACTCAGTAAATCCAAAATTTTTGCTTGTTAAACAAATAGAATTATTTATCAATTATCAGAATTGCTAATTTACTTCCAAATTGTCTAATTAATGAATCAACTAATAATTTGAAATCAACACCATTCAGGAGTTATACCCTGAAAATTGTCCAGTATTACCGTCATAAGGCCACTCTGATTGCTTCACAAAATTTTGATTCACAAACAAATAATCAGCATGAACAGCATCTTTACCACTTCAGTATTATTTCCCCTTACAGACCTTGCACTTTGGACCTACATACACCAGATGTACAACCGAGCAGATGTGGCTTATCTGAGATGTTGCCATCAGAGAGATAACTGCTTGTGTTTACTTTCCGTGACAAGAGCAATGTAAACAAAAACAGCGGCAGGAGGAGAAGAAAAAGGAGCTTTGACAAGTGTGTGATGGGAAAAAAGCCGATAAGGCGGGAGGCTGCCAGCTTTGACTTCACCTCTAAGGCAGACAGTGTGGGATAGGACAAGGCAGGAAGGGAAGGGGATATGATTGGACTGCACTGAACTGTGACAACTAGATGGCTACAAGCCTCTTTCTATTCTGTGCTTTATTTCTGTTTGAAATGGGCAACAAGGGTTTAAAAGAAGAGTTCTTGCAGCGGGGACATCATCTGGATGCTCCTGAAGCTCAGACACGGAGACAGCGTGACTGAGATTTAAATACATTAATTATAAATGTATTACTGTGTAGGATTGACAAGAGACTGCTACAGTACTGTGTCTCTTTATCTTTCGCACTACCTGTCAAGTCACCGAGGGAAATGCTATAACAAACTTGTTTTCATTTTAGAGCTTAAGTGATGCAATCATGATATAATATCAAAAACAAAAATCAAATTGTTTCATTATGAAACATCCTAATTGGAGAACATTAAGTAGGTCAAAACAAAAATAAATTAGAACGGTTTCATTTTCCCTATGGCCCTTAGCAGTCCAAGATGATGCACATCTGAAGGATGGTTTCTGTCATTAGAGGTAAAGCATACCTAGCAATTTCCGTGCAGTGATTTCTCAGTGCTGTCCTCCCAGGTCTGAGTCTCTCTGCGCTTTTTTGTCAGCTGTAAAACACACCATTAATCACCGTGTTGTATCTCTCTACGGTGATCGCCGACAATAACTTCTTTTAATAAGCCCCTTCCAGGGCCGTGTGTCACTCAGATCCCCGCTTCCTGACAAAATATTAATAACAATAATAAACATCTCAAGTACGGTCAGGCTAGTGTTGCTAAAACTGTAACAAGGATATGGCATATCATATCTCCTGCCATGCAAATCGCTGCATTTCCCACAATTCATAAACAAGAGATGCTGGGTTACCATATTCATCTTGTCTGCATTCAATGATATGCCTCTCATGAGAGCTGCTCCATAATTAAGTGAGCATGCTATATTACACTCATCAAGCAACAGGGACCCTGTACTTGCGAGCATGAATAATACAATAGAAGAAAAGAAAACCCAAACTTAAACAGTGGATATTTGGTGAACAGCATCAGATTTGATGCCAACACACAGTTTGCTAACTCGCAGCCAATCGTAGGGCTCTGTGGAAGACCTCTAGGTACAATGTGTCGAACAGACGTCCAGCAACAGTCATGCCTTTGGAGCAATCTGGCCATCTTTCTAGGGCACAGGACGCTAACGGCAGGACTTGGCAGGCAGCACAGGCAGAGATAGCTGCAGAATGATTTAGATGGCTGCAACTCTACAACTGCTGATCCATTAAACTTTCATAGGGACTTCATAAATTAAAACCATGACTGGAAGAACTTGAAAATTCTACTCAATTACTGTGATTGTACAGTATATTAAAGTTTTAATGAGCCTCTGGGCCTTTTCTCACTCTAACACAAGCACAGGCAGGGAGGAGGGGCAACGAGGAACGAAAAACACATGGTACCAATTCTGGTCCTATGGCTTTTGGAGGGTTCACATCTGCTGTGTTATCAAGACGCTGTCCTCCGCCTCTTTACCACCTCGCATCGTCGCAGTGTATGACACAGCAAGTCACACATTTGCATGGGTGGGAGGAACGCGGGGCAGAGCGAGAGCCGCAACTGCAAACCTTTTATCGGCAAGGCAAGACCTCTGGTAGACTTGGTGAGGCAGCTGATTAGAGTTTTGTCTTCCATTTTAGCAGGTTGGTTTGTTCCTTCTTTGCCTCGTGCGCAGCCCTGCGCTCCGCCTGCCTATCATTATCAAGCCAGTGGCCCATACTGCATCACAGATGGGGCAGACAGAAGGGAGAGACGACAGCCCGCTTGCTTTTTGGAGAGACGAGGAGTGTGCAGCTGAGTGAGAGAAGAGGGAGGGAAGAAGAGTGAGAGAAAGAAGAGAGGATAGAACAGAAAATGTAATTTGCCTCCACGTCACTGATCAAAAAAGATATGGAGTCCAGTTAAATGAAACGACACTTGTACAGTTTGTTTGACTAAGCTGTGTGCTTAAAATACAAATTAGCCTGCAATTAGCAGCATTGTACAGTAGCACAGTAAATACTAATCTAATACTACTACTACTACTAAAAATAATAATAATAACAACAATAAATCTGGGGTTCAATGTCACACATGACAGTTTTTAATCCTCGATGCTACAGATGCATTGCAGTTGGTACTTAAAAAGATTTCAGGTTTGAAACCCAGCCTTTATTTTCACAATGCAAAGCATTAATCTACCACTCACCTACCCAAGGTACAAAAACAAATAAACCCTACTCAAAGCACACACAGACGAGACAGTGGTAGTTACACAGTGGATTCCTGACTGTACATGAAAGAAGTTTCATCAAATAACAGCCTGTTAAATAAAAGACCGCAAAGTACGTTGCCATCAGACATGATGCACTAATAAAGTTTTACCGATCCAGTGCTGCTACATTCTCATTTTCTCGCAGTTCTGACCAAGTAAGCTAGTATAATTAGCCTTACAACCCACTTTACACTTTGCAAGACATAAATCAAAGTACATATTGATTAAAAGAGAATATAATCATTACTAAAAAGAACAATTGGCTACTGAACTGCCTTTGTGTTTTGTTCAGCAACTAATATAGATATATTATATTCGTAATTATACAACCATCAAGTGCCATCATGTAACACAACATGAATAAAATGCAGGTGTTATCTGACTAGATAAGAGCAGCTTTAATCTAACCCATAGGGGAAAGAGTAATGCAGTCTACAACAAAAAAACACAGACCAGGAAAAGCCTCTCCACTCCAGCCACTCCGCCCAGTTGTCGCCGAACGATAAACACTGGTTCAGCTCAAATTAAGCTGAGAACATGAAAGGACCTAAGGCAGGGAAGAACATGGGCCATGAGAGATCACTCCTCATCTCTTCACATGACAGAAATGAATCTCTTCACCCCTGAGAGAGACAGAATAAAAGAAAGAGCGAGAAAAAGAGAAAGCGTCTCTCTATTCCTCGTAACGCTGAATTAAAGCTGATGCTTTCCAGCAGCTGCTTTGATTGAGCTAACTAGCAGCTTTTGATAAAAGCAGTCGCAACCAGTTGCCTGCCACCTTATTTGCAGATAGGCCAGATTATGCTACATAAATATCAAGGACTTTAATGGCTTAATCAGCCTTGTCATCAACCCGCCGGCTTTCATTTCCTTAGCAACTGCAATTCACTGCCTTAAATGCCAATGTAAAGCAGCCAGAATGGACAATTCAGGCAATGGTATAATATGAAAAAAATACAATTTACACCTTGTATGGCATTGGAAAATGTCTTGGACGACAAGAGTTGTTTTTTAGTGTCAGGAAAACAATAGAAACAAAGGCGAAGGCTCTGTTGGACAGTGCAGAGAGAGTGTGGTCTCAGCAGACGTTTTTTTTCAAAGAGAACGCTCCAGATTTTTGCTTGAAAGAGATTGAGGAGAGACAGCACGAATCACGGCTTCATCTGGTCTGTATCTGTTTGCCAACTGTGGGCCTGGTTGAAGTGTGAACCTGGATAAAGATGAGTTACTCCTGACAGTAGCCAAATAAGCCCTGTGAGGATTTTACCTGCATGTGAAACAAAAAGCAGAGCCTTGCTTCATGTGTGTTTTCTCCTTGCGTGGAGACAATTGCCATGGCAGCCTTATCACGCCGCTACATGCAATCAGTGGAACAACTTTGCCTGGTCATTGGCTCCTGAACAAATCACAAATCACAAGCTGTTTTTTTTTCTTTACGCCCTCACAATGGCCGCCAGAGGACTGATTCAATGATCCTGTATGATGGCCATCTGGAGAGCTACAGCGTGTGTGTTTGTGTGGGTGCACATGTGTGTGTGTGTGTGTGTGAGAGAGAGAGAGAAGAAACATCGAAAGGTACGCTCACCACAAGAAAGCTCCGCATGCATCACAGCAACACCTGTTACCGTCTCTCTGTGCGTCTCCTGTGGGCTTTGAGCTTGTGCCCAGCAGAGCAGACTAACTGTTGTTCCCTCAGGAATGACTAACTACCTCAGCTGTCTGATTCATATGGATGCAACAGCTGGATGTGGACTGCAACTCTAATCAGGAGGAATTTCCACCAATGAACCACCCAACTGTGTGGGATGGGCGATTATTTAATATTATCTTTTTACAGACCTTCGACAGACAATCGCTGAGGCTGCTTGATAAGCTCATATCCTGGTATAGGTCACGTTATGTCCATATAATAATACATGTCATGATATTGCACATTTCCGGTAAATTCAACAAATAATAATATACATATGATGACCACATGAAAAGGCTTGTGGTGTTTGAGCCCTCTACCACTGTAACATCATGTGATTTAAAACCCGCCGCCGCCGCCGCCGCCGCCGCCACCGCCACCGCCACCGCCACCTTACGTGTGATTTCACACACGTGCCATAAGCTGATAATGGGAACATTTCCTCTGCATTTCTGTGAATTTCTAATTCAGTCTAATAACCTAGGTAGGAGTTTCTAGGCAAAAAAAGGAATTACCCAATTAAAATAAAATTGATTTAGTATTCTACAAGAAGATTTCATATCTAAAAGCGCAGACAAAGATCTAAAATAGCAGTTATATGGCCATGTAGGATGATGAAATTTGTAGAGGATATTTAAAAAGTTAACTGAATAAATAAAATGTGGGGAGAAAAAGAATTTGCTGAGGAAAGAATTTTTTTGGTGTTCTCTTGGAGCTGGGTTTTTAGACGATTTCTAAACCCCTGATCACCTGCAGAACAATAAAGTGATGTGCGTGCTCTCTCTCTCTCTCTCTCTCTCTCTCTCTCCTTTTCTTTAGTTTTTTTTTTTTGATTGACATTTACATTGTTCTGCTATTTATTCTCCAAATGTATTTTCAAATGATACAAGCTCAAAAATTCAACATAATTGCTACAGCAGTGACAGGGACCAAAAACTAGGATAAGGTTTCTCAGGCCTAAATATGGGCTTTTACAGGATGCGCGGCATATGTCCTTCATTTCATGTGCACAACGCTGAGGTGCTTACATCATGCTGAAAAACAAATATGCTGGCACTGGGGGTAATGGTGCGTCTAGCTTCATTTTCCAGCACTGCAGTCATGTCTGCCTCTCCCTGCGCTGGCTCCAGGAGGGCCCAGCAGCTTAACAAGCCTCTCGGGGACCCAGACAGCAGAGAGGAGATGATTTTACCTCAGGACACAGTCTGACAGACACACACAAACACGTATGCACACACACACACACACACACACTGTGCAAAGTCAAACAAGTGGGTTTAAAAATGCACAGGCTTCAGACACAGTTTATACACCCACACAAAGGCTCATATTCCTGGTTGCCTGTGCCGACTTTGTAGCTATGTGCACGGCAGGGGGCTCCTATTCTATGTTCAGGCTCTTCAATACAACACCAGCGCTCTCTAATCCACAACCTAAAGCTTAATAATCACTGCAGTTCATGGTGTAAAATTGGCTGCTTCCAAACAACTGTGACAGGATAGAAACCATTCCATCCCCTGCGGTAATCTAACTTTAGTTCAGATGTTTAGAGATTTTCCATAACCATAAGTCACCTAACAGACACTCCTACACAAACAAACAGTGGCTCACAGACGGACCAGAATAAAGCAATAATCTCATTTACATCCGCCAGATGACAGTCTGCTGCTGAGGTCAACATTTATACACTGGTTACTGTAGTATCTGACATGCGCTGTGTGCCAGGAGAAAATTATAGCAATCAATGTGTATTGATCACCAATAAATCTTAGGATTGTGCTAATAACAATAAGGACAATTGGCTGGGAGACATATGGCTCTGAGGCAATGCAAGTGAGGGAAATTTAAAACAAAAAACGATAAAATGGTGAGGATTTCTTTTGCAAAATAATAAATATATTACTTATATAGTCACAGTGAAACATGAGTTTTGTGATTTGCACGACAAAAAACCAAACTTGTTTCTTCTCCATCATTTGGTTTATATATGAAACCACTATTCCAACATCATTTAAGTTACTGTAAACAAGGATCTATTTCAAATTTAAATAGAATATCAATGTATAATATAATCATTGAAAGGCTGTTGAAACAATAATGTGTAACATAGATGACTAAAATGTTTTTTAGTCATCTTTTCAACAAGCTCAGTTTGAACTTTGATATCCAAGTCTCTTTGCAAGCAAATCACTAAATCAGTGCCCACTGGATTACTGCTCAAATGATAATAAAAATTATTCTGTTCACTACTAAAACCAGGATTATTTATTGAATCATTCCTCCATTATTGGGAGCAAAATAGATTGAATGCATTTGGACGTTTAAACAGACAAAAAATACGGCCTCTATTCATAATAATAATCCTACAGTTTATCAGACAATTTAGCAGTGTAGCGAGCACTTGATTTGATGCACTGGAGCTCGAAACAAAAACTATTAATATCGCACACCCAGATCAAGTTTAAGCAACTGGGAAATCCAAAATCCTGATTGTGAATATGATGTATGCACTCGGAACTTTGTTGGGAAAGTGCAGAGAAAACAAGTGTGACTCTGCATGGAATGAGTGACAGAAAAAAGTTTAGGACAGACACATACACAAAGCTTTACCTTCGCAGATCCGGTCTAGCCGCTGCCTCTTCACTTTGTGTTTGTCAGTCAGGGACATTGCGTCAAACACAACACGGCACAGGACGGCACGGCACGGCACGGCAGGGTACCTCTCCTCCTCAGCCACAAATACTGACAAGGTTCAGACTCCTAGTGCACTGTCAGCACTATTCCCCGGGGCATACCGCCTCGGCACATACACCTGCGAGAAAGGCACAAACACAGAAAATCCTGGTTAAGCACAACACTGGCACACACACACACACACACACAGAATATATATACACATTATTGATGTACAAGCATAAAAAAACTCTGTGACACGAGAAGGCATTAAAGAATCCTTGACTACAAAGTCACTCAGCCTCTTGCTCACAAAGAGCCCGGGAAGCTGCAGGCGATAGATATACAGAAAATCAGTGAATCACACACATTCTCACACACACACTTACTCAGATACTGTTGGTGACAAAGTGCCCCATTTGCTCTAAAAAGTGACAAAGCTTCCATGCTCTAAAAGCACCACTTTTCTCCTGTTTGAAGTGCGTTTTCATTCACTGACAAACACTCATCTGCACCTCCATCTAACTTGTCACTCATCACATTCCTTATTGATCGCGGTGACATTGGAGGCATCTCGACTCAAATAAACCGCAATCTGCCTTTTCCTCTTTTTTTGGGGCCTCAAAGCCATTCAAAACAAAGCAAGCATAGAAATACTTCTTCATCTGACAAAAGTTGATCGAAGCAAATGTGGAAGAAGCTGGTAGGACTTGTGAGGGAAGACTGATCATCTGACAGCTCCTGAGTTGATGTGCTGCACCTGAAGGGTGAAAGACTGTCATGTAATGGCACATTCAGGCCAATAGAGGGTAGTTACAATCTACTCAGAAGGGAGCACACTGTCTCGCTTACACCTCTGCACAATATAGTGTCGATTCATTGCATCCCCATTTCTCTGAGCTCACACTTGAGAGTTTTCAACTACACAACTTCTAACGCAATGAGAGAACCAGGATTTGAACTGGAAAATGAAACCATACTTGCCAATTCCAATTACATAGAAGTTGAGAAATTTGAGCAGGCTGAAAATGTTACTAAACAAGGCTTTTGATTCCGTATCACTGACGAATAATACATTTTCGGACAAAGGCATCTCCATTAGAGAGAAAACAGTGACAGTACATAAAAGGAAACAGAGATGATCAGCATCTTGGAGATTTAGAGTAAAAATTACTGTCAACTACTGAAACTCAACTTCCACATCGTGTTCGTCCAGGATCATAGCCTGAGGTGCCTTTCCTCTCAGAAAGTGCTGATACGATGAAAAATTCTCCTTCTGCCAGAAAGCATCAGGGCAAAGTCATGACTTGAAGTTATCTTTTGTCTTTTGTAGTAGGGAATTAAGAAGAAAGAGAAGGGAAGGAAGACAATAAGGTACAAGAGTTCGAACAAAAAAAAAGAAAAGACACCCTCCATCGTTATCTGTGAGGGATCAGGGTGGTGTGGATACGAGTCTGTTCTCTCCTCAGTCGCCAGTGTAATTTGTCAGAATTGGCTGGTTGGGTCTGGAGCTCAGGGCCGGTGTGGGTGGTTGTGAAATGTGACATTATCAAGAAATGTCTACACATATGGGACCATACAGACCCATCACACTGGGAGGCACACAGAGCAGTATGCAGGAAAAAAATCCTCCCTCGGCCACCTAGAAACACCGAGTCTGAGTCTGAGTCTGAGTCTGAGAGATATCTGTTGTCTGTCAGCTGTTACTGTAGGTCATTTTCATCTCAACTTACCATGTCTGTTTCCACTTCTATTAATGATTTGATGTTTCCAACAATGCCTTTTGACAACCCCCATAAAAGGGCACGACATTGTTGCTGTCAATGAAAAGTGGGCGTATATGATTGTTAAACACAAAGTGTGCGCTACACAACCTAAGACAAAATTTAGACAGCCGGGCAAAGACTTGGGCCGTCATTGAAGCTTGTACATCTTGAGCAGGTCAGAAATGTTGTTTGAAATAGCGCTAGATGACACCTCAGCGCTGGATCTCGCACTTGTTGAACATCAGAACAAAATTATTGGAAAAGATGCCTTTGCTCTTGATGTGCTACATCTATACTTTATTAGACTGCAAACATATTTATTAATTATATTTATTATCCAATTTAGTTTTTATCTGAAACAGACGAGGAGGATGCAGGCGATGTGTAGGTAGCAATATAGTGCAAAGAAACATAAAAGAACCCGAACAGGCGGCAAAGGAAAAAAAGGAAAAAAAACATTTTTCAAACAAAACTGCAAAACACTTGAAGGTTCCACCTAATCAAACGGAGCATAGGTCGGACATCTGATGACATTACCATGTGCTTTGATCTGAAAAAAGGAAAATGCATCACAATTTCCAACACATTCATTTGATTAGTAAAGTAAATAATTGCAGTGCCAATCAATTATTAGAATCATCATTAGCTGCAGCCTTACACAATTCAACATGTTTAAAGTAGCCCCCGCAAATGTTTCATGAGAAAGGGAAAGCATTCAGCACGTCTGCTAGACCTCAAGGAGACACACGTTTTGGTGAGAAACACTGCAGAGTACCTTTAACTGCCTTCTCATAAGAAATCTCTCTGCAAGTTTTTTTCTGTTTGTTAGAAAAGGGCATTTTTTGACACGAGGAAGCTACACACTTCCAGGGTGTCTTTTCCGACAGCACTCTGGCTGCAGTATGATAACAGGCTGCTTGGAGGCCTCACCCTGTTACTTGAATCATTTCACTTCTTCTATTCGTCCCTCCTCCTTCCTTTTCATCTGTCCATCTCTCTGTAGTGCTGCTGCCTCTGAGGTCTCTCACACAGAGTCATCAATCACCAGGCCCTCTTCCAGGGCTGTCCACTGTGTTTGAGTGGGTGTGTTTGAGAGTGTGTGTGTGTGTGTGTGTGTGTGTGTGACATTAAGAGTGAGAGTGACAGAGAGGGAGGGAAGTTGAGAAAAAGAGCGCTCACGGAAGATAACAAGATGCACACAGAGGCCAAACCCTCCCTAATTCTTATCCTTATTCTTACGTCTAACCCTTTTCTCCTCTTTTTCTGCTGTACAAATTTCCTCAGCCAGCTACAAGCACAGAGTGGTCCCAAAACTTAGAGAAAACCTCCCTCCATGACTTTCTAAAATACAGCCAAGCATGCTTTGGAAAAAAGAATTGGGCACCATTTTTCCATTGTTGAAAAGAAAATCTGAAACGAAGCCAGCAGTGCAGCCAGCAAGGCCTGAAAGGGTATTTAGGCAGGGATTTTACACTCTCAATCCAAACACAAAGGTCATATACATGAATCTTAATATTTAAGAGGCATTAAAAGTCAGTTGATCGATAAAACTCCCTGCCTGCGGGGCCACAGCTCATTGAAAGAGAAACATTTGTGCGCAAGAGGCCGAGACATTAAATGTAGGAATCCATATCTGTGACGGCCGGCTCTGCCTCCCAAGGACGGCTCCGCTGTGAGCACAATCACAGTCCACAAACTCTGCTCAATGTCAGCGGCACACAGAGATCACTGTCCGAGTACTGTCCACAGAGGTGGGGGAAGGACAGTCGGTCAGTTGCAGCAGTTTAATACAGCACAATAGACAGAGACAAATTCACACAAAGAAGTGGATTCAGCCAGTGCTGAAGCGATTAACGACAAAAGAAATTCACTGAAAATTAACCAGCAAATGCCATTTTAGCAAATACGCTTATTAGCTCTTTAGCCGCCAGTTAGATGAGATGATCAATATCACAATAATCACTCATATCTGTCCATGAGATATGAAGCTGGAGGCAGGAGACGGTTAGATTATCTGAGCGAAGACTAAGACTGGAGAAGCAACTAAACCCCCCCCGTCCAACTTACTTTTGTTTACTCTTGGGTTTCTTGTACGGATTAAACAAGATATTTGTGTGTTTGTGAATTAGTAAGTGTTACTGATGTTGATAGGTGGATTTTTGTTGTTGACGCAGACAGGACAAGTCAAACTATTGGGAGGTAACCTGGCTGTTACAGAGGAGGTAATTTCCCTAAAGATGAACCTAATAATTGATTGTCTCATTTTATGTTGATTGACTAATTACAGTTTTTATGATAGATCCATCATTTGTCATTTATGAAGCAAAAATATGAACCATTCATTGGTTACACTCTATTATGAGGATGTGGTGCTTTTCTCTGTTCTATATCATAAAAAATTGAATCTCTTTGTGTTTTGAGCTGTTATACAGACAAAAAAAAGCAATTTGAAGATGCCACTTCTGCTTTCAACTTGTGCTAATCATTTCACATTATATTTTGACATTTTATGGACTACACAATTGCTCAATTCATCAGAAAATCTACAGATTAATTAATAAGAGAAATAATCATTAACAGCAGCCCTAGTTTCAGTTTCCTCCCAACATTATGACTTGAAGCACGAGAGAATGTGAAAAACCAAAAGTCAAATTGAATTAATTTGCGACAGCGTCTTCTTACAATGCGATGAAATTTAATGATGACACCGCCGCTGTTGCAATCCATCTTCCTATTGAGACGCAAAACACTAACAGAATTGTCTCCGATGTGATTAATTGACTTGGCCGAAATAAGAAAATAATTTGGTTTGGTAAACAGATACGAGCACCGCCCCTGACAGACTCTCATTAGAAAGTGTGATTACTTACTTTATTAGACACTTGTGGAGGGAGGGGGGAGGGGGGGTACTGATCTGAGGCAATCTTGCACAGTCAAAAGAGTCATTACAGTTACAGTATCACTTTGTGTGCTGACACAGATCAGTGTGATTTGGAAGAGCCTTAAGAACAGAGCACAGAAGCTGCTTCCTTTTGTTTAAGACAGACGGAAATATGTTTGGACAGGAGGGAGATTGTTATAAAGCCAAACTGGAGACACAGTCAGAGCCGGCTAAGGGAGCGTCAGTGGATGAGTTAGAGAGATTGAATAATTAAAAAGGTCAGGCTACCTGCCTGCTGTGTGTCGCTTCACACATCGCAGACAAACACACACACACACACACACACACACGTAGTACTAAGAGAGGCCCAATGCGCACTGGGGAAAAGACCGAAGAGACAAGTCATTTGGGGGAATGATCATTTTCCCTCGAACACAGTGTAGTTTGTGAACTAATTGGGTGAATCCATAATTAATTTGCTGACATTAAGCCTTCGGGTCTGCTCCACTAAGATTCTACTTTCTAAGGATGTGAGGAGTGCTAGTGAAGCCTCGGGCTCACTGCTGAAGGGGAGACTCTTGTTCTGATGTTTCACAGTGCAGTTTCTGGCATTTAGGGACAATATATAACAGCAATACATTTACACACGTGTCAGTTCACTCCCAGTTCGGCGTGGGTTAGTTTACTGTAAACCCAGATTTCTTAAACGAAACATTTAAGTGATGGATACATCTAGAAAATCCACACTCAAAATGTTCTCAGTCCACATCTAAACCATAAGAGGGCAAGGTTGGATTTCTCACCTGGCTGTTGTGCTATCCACAGTGAAGAAAAACAGCATCGCTGAGAGACATTAAGAGACTTTGTCTGACTGTTTCTGGTGCTGATGGTCTAAAGTAAACATGATTTAAATAACAATAGCATTGGTCATTTTTGTAAATACTTAATATCTTTCCTTAGATTTTAGCGAAACCAAGGAGGGTATTTTTGGTCCCATGTCAAAAACAAGAGAAATTTAAATGAAATTTGGGGCACTGTTTATCCGTAGACCAATCAACCTGTGAATAGTTTTTAATGCACATCCATTATTCTTTTTTTTTTTTTTTTTTAGAATTTATTTGTTAAGTAACTACTTTTGTTTCCTCCTGAGCCACATTTGGCTCAGCGAAACAGTGAATAAATCTGGCAAATGTATTTCACAATTGTTTACCACTTTATTCTGATTTATTCTGATCCAGATCCAGATTAGAAACTCATGAACATTTTCTATTATGAAAACAAATGTAGAGGATTGTTCAGGCTTGGCACAGGTACTCTGCACTTTCGAGATTCTGAGTTGATTTCAACATTTGTCTTATAATTATGATGAAGAATCTTTAACAGCTGCTGTGGCTTTTAACATAACACTAAAATAATATGACTCATAGTTTAAAGCTCCAAAGATTAAAATGAGGTAGGATTAGATGGGAATAGTCTTTTGATTTAGATCTGTTTGAATTATGTAACCATAAATCCTTCTACTGTACTACAATCTTTTACAGCCAATCTGACCACATTTTCAGTATGTTGTAGAAATACAGAAACCACAGGGATTTTATCAATCATCAGATGGAATGAACTCCAAAAATATTTGGACAGTGTTTCATCTTTTTTGGAGAAAAAAAAAGCGTTTTTGACTCATTGTGCTGAGTGATGAAATGTTGAGTTTTTAGTTCATGTGCAGACAGACAGAGGCAGGATATTTTTTATCTGTATTGGATGGACAGTTAGAGAGATTAAGATTATCTAACTGGTTATTTTTAGTAACATGCCAAATTATATCTCATTCAGGAAAGCTTTAGATGAAATCTTTCTGAAGCTCTGAAGTCTGTATTTATCTTTCCCAGCTGAAGGTACAACTTCTCTGATTGTCGGTGTAATGTCTCAATGTGAGTTCTGTGGTGATCCAAGCCAAGACTCTAGAAACACAGACCACTTGCTGTAAGATAGAGTTGGGTAACTTCAGCAGTTACTTCTCCTGACTTAATTTCCCAGTGGAATTTGACGGGGAAATTTCGAGGAGAGACAACTGTTAAAGTTATCTGACAGTGTGCAGCAGGAAAACTCGCAGCAATATCCAGCCCTCTTACAGCTGATTCCTATCAAATGCCAGAGCTCAGCAAACCTCTTCAGAAACTCAAAAATGAGAACCTCCATAAAGCAAATAAAACTGTTCAGAGACTTCACACTTTCACCCAAAGAGGCACACTTTACTGGAAAAATACCTATCTCCTCCAAATGTCCTTTAGAAATAACAAACACAAGTCTCAATGGCAACGCTGTTTACACTATTGATAATGTAATCCATTATTACCCCTTTGTTATTTTCTTTAAAAAAAAAAAGCCCCTGTTTTCTTTCCACTAGAGCCCCATTTGAACAATGGAGGCCATTTTTCCCTTTCAGATGCTGGAGTTCCTCCAGAGGTAAATCTGTCAGCTCGAGGCCAAAACGAAGAAAGAGAAAACAGGAAGGTGCGGACACCCTGCAGCACCAGCCAGGCTCTACTATTAATATCAACTTACATGCCCAGATCCTCAGCACCTAAGGCAGGGGAGAGTGTGATTTCCATGAACTAAACGAAGCCTGTGACAGCGTAGGCAGGTGACAGTTTGACACAATTATATTTAGCTCCGTAAGCATGCCAAACTGAATGCATTCAAAATGCAGAATTGCTGAACTAGTGGCATCAGTAATGAAAATTTAGTCCTGGAATATACAAACAGGGCAGCACTTTAAATCTAAGCTACTGTAGCCCACTTTGTGCTATTTACATCCGATCAATAAACTCTTGTTTCTCAAAGTTCCAGAGGCTGAGGTTATCAGTGCAAGCCACAGCCGCAGCCAAAGCTGAAAACACTTCCCAGTACAGGAAAATGCCTGCAGCGTGCCAACCTGGTGAGCAGAGCGAAGGTGTGGCCTGCTTTGCGAGAGTGAGGTAACAACTGCGTTCACCACCAGCTTGGTGTCAGCAAGAGGCCAGGCTCCGGCTCAGACAGCCTGCCTGAGTCCAGCCGGCTCAGCCCGGCTCCCTCTGGGTCCTTCCAGGAAGAGCCGGCATGATTCAAAGCTTCCTGGTCCAGGAGAATGAGGTGCTTCCACTCCCCCCCGAGAATGTGCCCACGAACACACACACACACACACACACACACACACACACACACAACGCTCAGCCCACTCCCTGTGGACAGTGAGACAGCCAACTCCGTGCTGTACTTGGGCTTACATTGGGAAGAGGCCAAGTTAAACAATGTGTTGATAAAGTCCAGAGCAGAGTGGTGAGAGGAACAGAGAAAGAGCACGAGGTCTGTGCTACACCACACGAGGACAGGGTAATCAAACAGGCAGGAACAATTAGGGATAAGTTATATAATACTTTCACTTTATCTAATTTTTGTAGTTTTGAACATCAGTCCAGTCGGGCACAATAACATTGTACTCATCAAGTTGATTGCTGAGATCTGGGAACATGACATTTACGCTAAAAAGAAGGCAGACAGGGCAGAAAACATGAGCTGTCCAATAATCAGTTTCAAACAAACCTTCAGGTTTGGTGGATGGTAAAATAATTACCCAACTACCCATCATACTGAGTCATGACTGACCTCCAGTACTTGTCGTCATTGTGGATGCACTCGGCTCCTTTTGGTTTCACCACAATCTGAAGTGGGTTTATTTACACCCTCCTGAATGGTTTGAACCTTTGGGATTCTTGTACCACTGGACTTAGTCATAGTCTACTTAGCAATTACTTTGAAGTACAATGCTATCAAAATTGACAAATGGCAGCCTACAAAAAAAAAAAACTACCAAAAAAAAAGGACCAACGTCGTAATAAACCGGAATTTTCCTTTAAAAGCAGAAACTGCAGTGTGGTTTTTCTGCTCCCTGTGCACAATTTAACTGGCTGTATTTTGGAGAGCTGGAGCAATAACTGACTTTACAGGAGAGCTTTTTATCTGGGGCCCCACTGATGGGCTCACAACACAAGGCTGGCCTCTCTCTCTCTCTCTCTCTCTCTTTACCACATCCTATCATCTCAGGCTCTACTAATGCGCCATGCTTCAAGGGACTAGGACTGACACACACACACACACGCACTAATACACACACGTACAGAGCTCAGTCAATTAGTCCTGGCCCAACCTTGCAGCTGAGAGATAAATGGTGTGGAGTCTCAGCAGGCTTTTGCGCGAAGCTGTGCTCCTTGTCCGCCGTATGTAGAACAGCTCTCTGGAGGAATGCTAGCCCCTCCACCACGAAGAGACGTGGTGAGCGCAAGACTGAGGAGGGGCTCAAAGTGCTCAGGCTCGTATTAAAATATGACCACGAGGACCCCCAACTCCCGAATCAGAACTGGTCTGAGACACAAGAGGAGGAGAAGGAAAAGGAAGAGGTGGGGACGTTGTGTTAGGGTATAAAACAGGATTCCAGGTCATTCCACTTATGCCTCGTTAACCATTTGCTTGTGCAGTCAAGTTATAACTTGTCTACTTTAAGAGATCTAATACAAGTCACAGAATGTTTCCTGGGACAAAAAAAACTAAATGTGGCCCCTGAGAATCTGTCCACACTAAGCCAACTGAATCTAACAATGACCTTTAGCATGTGTGAAAATGATGTGTGCCCACTGTAGCCTTTTCAGGTCACTTTAATTAAGTTAATACAAAAGGGAAATGGTGGAATTTCATTTTAAGCGTTTTCCTTCAGTCAGCAAACAACAAAATTATTTCAACAAAACGATCCATCACAGTCAAGGTTTGGTGAGGTGGTTTGGCTCTCCGTGATAACTTATATTGACACAAATTAATTCACCATTTTGTTCTCATATAAATATCTTAACAAGGAGCGCAAAACTATAATTTGATTATGGGTAAAAAAAAAAAAAAACCCTGATCAAATTCCTGTTCTGCTGCAGGTTTCAAAATTTGATGATGGTCAGAGCAAGGTTATGTTATTTCTTTCTAAAAGCTCAGTTTTTCCCCATCCTCATTGATTTAGTATGGACAGAAGGAAAACAGAGAGAAAAGGTGGGTTTTCATATTTAACCGGCTCAGGGTGGATGCAGTTTCAGCTGGAGGAGGTCCAAGCAGAGAGCCTCACCTCCATCGGTGCAGTAAATCAAGTGGCTAAGCTGCATTATCTGCAACAACATGGCAATCCTTTTAACACCTGACACAACCCGGTAACAAGTGTCTCCCCCCACCGGGTCTTGTTGACATGTTATATAATTCTCCTGCTCCACTAACTTTTCACGAAATGTCAATCCTATCGGTGCGCACACATGCCTTTAAATCATCCTCCAATGCCAGCAGGGTGGGGTGGATGCAGGTGTTTGTGTTTATATGAGAGCAAGAGCCCTTCCATTGACAGCAGCATACAGAAGCACACACACACACACACACACACACACACACACACACACAAATACACGAACACAATCACACAGCAAGGTGAAAAATTACAGTGTAGGACTGGTGGATTAACTGCGGAATAAAAGTGCTGATGGGCAACAAAAGAGAAAAAACAGCTATTCATCACCCTGGCACAGGATCAAACTCACACACTTCTCAAATGCCCTCCTTGAGTTATTGTGTAGCACAGCTCTGGTGGCAGCTCCGCAGATAATGCTGCCCTACCTGAATTGATTAGAGGAGGGATGCATCCTCTCTTTCCAAAGATGGAGCACGTCCCTGCATCTCCTCAACGCTCAAGAGGGAGAAATCTGTTAATATGTACTTAACAACTCGACTGAGATTTTTATTTTTTTTTTTTTTTTTTGGGGGGAGTGTGTTTTTGGAGACCATCAACCATGCAGCCGTGGTAATTTTCTCAAACAAATGCGATCTCTGCGCTGTCGTCGCATTTCTGCTGTTTCTGCATTTCTCTGAACCTGGGGGAAACAAATTGGGGGCATCTGCGTGAAACTTAAATCACTTTTTACACTATTAGCAGCACATGCTGGTATTCCAGCTTTACATTCTGGTGCACATATCTAATTTTTGGCATAATACTTATGCAACAACTGAAGACATATTTACAGATGGGTGATATATAAGTAAGGTTTTGCCCCATTACCCTCCTTCTCAAAGTCTCTGGACTCTACCAGAGGGATGAACATCATTCTTTGAAAACATATTCAACATAATCTCTTGCCATAGCATATTTCACATCACTTTCATACTTGCAGATGGAGGAATCATCTTCCTGCAAGACACCACTCCCATCTGGACACAAATGGTTCATCATAGGATAAACGTACTTGATATTTTTATCTTTCTACAAAAGAATCCAAAATTGAAGTTTACTGGACCTACTCAGCATTTTCATATATGTCACATGATGGGGCGTTAAAAGCTTCAGTGTGTCGCCCAGTTCCCCTGTATGCAAGCATCTGCATTCGGCATCTTTGTCCACTAATTTATTCAGGTTTTTTTCCAACAATTTGTCACCCTTCTGTATGTCAAATGGTTCTCCCACATGACTGACATGCACTAGGGCTGCAACTAATACTGATTTTCATTAACAGTTAATTTATCAATTATTTTTGACCAACTAACCAAAAAAATGCCCATCACATGTTCCCAGAGCCCATGGTGACTTTTTCAAATTTTTTTTTTTTGTCCAGCCAACAGTGCAAGACCCAAATATATTCAATTAAACCTAAACAAGGAGAAGCAGTTAAGTCCTCATATTTGAGAAGTGCTCATCAAGAAATTTGGCTTGATGAGTGACGAATAATTAATTGGTTATCAATCAGTTAATCAACTGATCATTTCAACACTTAAACACACTGGAGGGAAGCTCTGCAATCTTTGCTCTACAAGCTGCCATCTGTTACAGTTAAGTGTCTTCTCTCAAAGACCAATCAAAGCACCATTTTATCAACAATCTGAACATCAAAGGAATCTAATAAAAACCATTAATATGAATATAATGTCATCAGTTTTATCTTCGAACTGCTGTAAGTGTGGTATAATATCAGTGCTCCACTAGATAGGCCATTTAAATGCATCAAGTCCATTGCCATGTGTGAAAAGGGTACATAAAGATATGTGTGTGTGTGTGTGTGTGTGTGTGTGTGTGTGTGTGCAGAAACAGCTCAATGAGATCTCCTCCCAGGCCTTGACAGTACATAACCCTCCACAACGGGGGAGGAAATGCCATGAAAAAGGATGAATCATGTGATTGTATCCACACTGAAGACACACTGACCGCCTCAGGGTTTAGTGCAGTTGTCTGAGAAATGGTGACTGGCACTCCTAACAAAAACCGTCACACAATAAAAAAAACTGTTTTTTTCTTTTTTTACAGTTTAAAAAAAAGTTTAAAAATCTGATACATTCCTCTGTTTTTTGTTTTTTTACAAAAATGTTTTCATTCATGAAATTGCTGCCGTCAGAAATGTTGTTTCCTCAATCAGGGCATGAGAATCAGCGGTGGCCTCCATTTCAACTCAGTAGGTCATGAGGGTCGCCACGCCTTTTAAAGAAGAGAAAAGCCCTTGTCACAGCGCTAGGTTTCTCTCCTGCCTGCCACAAAATGTCTCCTGACACAAAGCCCTCGTACTCGTATCAGTGCACTCCCACAGCACTGCCAACAAATGTGACCTCCTTTTTTTTTCCTCCCACTGCTGAAAGAAAAAAGACAAGAAAAAACTTAACTCACCTCTACCTTGCCAACTGAAATGAAATAAATAAATGAAAACAATGTGCTCTGCAACTCTGCCAGACCACGAACAGAAGTAATTTTTTTCTCTCTGCTAACTTCTGCTTGAGATAGTTTCCATGTTAGAGTTAAGGTGACGGCTTCGACTTTATACTTGTTGTGTTCAAGGCCTGAGGGAAAATGCTTTTCACTGTTTATCTTTGGCTGGATGGTCTGAGCCAAGGCCTCAGACACATTGCAGAAACACCAGCGCTGCCGCTGCTAAAACCTGCAGGAAAAAAAGCAGAGAGTGCAAAGTGATGCCCTGTCTTTGAACACTAAGTTACAAAATGTGGAAAAAAGGGTTATTGTAACAGACGGAGGTTAATTAGACCTTTCTGCTTGAGCTACACTTGGAATTCAAGATGACTTGATTGAATTTTCAGGGCCAAATGTCTGCAATTACAGTTTGTTTTCATTTCTGTACACTTGTAATCAAGTGATGCTCAAGTAGTGCTTGATTAATCAGTTAGCAAGTTTAGTTCACAAAGGTAAGACTTTATATCACTGTAGATTGAATATCATTTAGTTTTGAACTATTTGACCAAACATGTAAGCTAAAGATCTTGATTTCTACAATCTTGTGCTGGACATATTTCACATCTATGGACTTTGTGGACAACAACTAATCTGAAAAGAACTGACAGATTAATCAATCATGAAAACAGTCGTTAGTTGCTGCCCTACATTTCAGTCACGTTTGTGTACACTACGTGGTATAAATATGCTACCAGAACTCATAATGTCTTCTGAGGTGTGACCCCATCCATCTGCTCCCACAAGAATACAATAATCCCAGATCACACACACACACACACACACACACACCACCCCCACTCACCACACACAGAGGTCTGCCCGTATTAAATCAAGTGCATGGAGAGCAGGGCCCCATTACCCTGCAGAAGCCACTTCACTGGTTGCTTTACTAGCCAGCGTTTCCCCCCAATTATAAAAGCACAAGACTTAAGTCAGCAGGGATGTTGGGGGGTCGGCCCCTTGTGGGCATGACCTTAATGAACTTGGTGATGGGGGTGAGGGCAGGACTTGACCAGAGGGCCAGGAGGTGAGAGTCCAGTTTAAGGGTGGGGAGGAAGACGAGAACTTGTGTGTAAATTTGGCTGTTGTAGCAACAATCAAGCTAAAGTGTTTTAGGGTTGTTTTTTTTCTTAAGAGAAGAAGAAACCTGATGCTGCAGGAAATACTGCTGGGAGTGGACACTCTTTCAGCCAAATTAACTTGCAAAGTAATGGAAAAAAAAATACAAGAGGGTGGAGGAGGGCAAGGGGGAGGAGAGGAGGATGGAGGAGCAGGGGGTGGGGACTGTGTGTAGAGGAGATGATAGGCAAGACAGAGGTGTGTGCGGGGAGGGAAGCTGCAATCTCTGCGCAGAAAATTAACAATTCCACCCCGCACTGTGTCTGCACGACATTAAATGCATGAAACGCATGAATTATTGCGCAGTGGGGGCTGAATTAACTCTATATATCAAGCAGAGTCAAAATAGTTCAGGGGTGAGGGGCGGTGTGCCTCAGCTGATGAGGGGGAAGGGGATAGGATGAGTGCGTGCGCGTGGCATGGGGTGGAAGAGGGAAAAATAAAGTAACTCAACATTTCTATCTCCTCCCATTAAAGTTAACCACTTCTCTCTCTCCAGAGCCATAAAGCTGTCAAACTGACCTCTGATTTATTCTGCCCTTGCCCAGGCTCCTGTCCTAACTGTCGCATGCCTCCAATTAATTTTTTTTGTTGCTCTCCATCCCTTCCCTGTAAATGTAATGAGATTGCAGCACCGAAAACTGCTGACTCCCGTTAATGCACAATTCCTTAATAATAAACCGAAAGTCGGCCTCAAAAGCAGAGGGAAGATGCATGCTCGTCCGGTAATAGCATTCCAAAAGTGCAGTTTTGTTCGCAGATGTAATTAACATTATTCATCAACATTTTTCACATTAGGCACCGACTACAGTTCAAAGCTAACACCTGGCCTCACCAAACACTGACTGGGATGTATGAAAGGCTCTTTGTGACAAACACAATTCTTCAGATTTGATCGCCGCTGCATCCATTTGTCCACCTACTCTTCACCCACTCAGCCGTTTTTTTTCAACAGACAGAAGTTGTTTTGAAAAAGGAGTGAACCGCTGTGAAGAGAAGAGGAAGTCCAGGAAAAGCACTTTTCAGTATTTACAACAGCGAGTGTTTGCCAGCAGCTGAGGCAAGCAGATGAGGAGATCAGATAAGAGAAAATGGCTCCAATTATTGCATTTGGCCTAAGATACAGCATCCTAACTTGCAAACAAGGTCAATAACGCAGGGCTAATTGAGTCAAGATTTTAATTACCCCAATCATAACTTTCCAAAGCATCCAGGAGACAGAGAGAGATACCGTCTATTGGCTGTGCTGATGGTTTGATTGAGTTGTGCGCTGACCGTTACGGGTGGGCTGCAGGTGCACAGCGAGAGGTATTAAATAGACTGTTTTGGTCAAAGCTGAGCGCAGCTGGCAGGTGTTGGTGTGGAGGGACTTTATTACCCTATAAACTATCTGAGACAATTCACTCACACTGTCTTCTGTGGGCAGCAAAAGCCCCGATTCAATTACTGCTGAAACTCAACATGGAGAGCCCTAGGAGACCGGCGAGGCTCCACTCATTGTTCTTCATGTCACCTTCCTAAGCAGAGAGTACAGCGATGAATGTTCTCACACTACTGGAGCAAAATGAAAGGAAACTCTGCCAGTTGTAGACGTAACCCAATACATGAGTGTAATACCCAGCAATCTGAAGATTGATATGTTCTCATGGGCGACTAATAACTCTTTTGTCAGAAGGAAAAGTGGATTCCAGCCCGCTGTGATTGATTGACGTGTTTGGGACAATTAGAAGCCCAAGGAAGCGAGTGTTTCCTGCTTGTTTTGTTTGTCCTTTGTTTGTGTACATGGAGAAGATTCATTAGGCCCCTGCATGAAGGATTTGAGGTCTGCGGAGCGAGAGGGACCCAGCCCAAGTGAAGCATGTCAAATTAGGAGGGAAAAATCAAACCGCTGCTACTGGGACTCATTAGAACCTCAACAAACACAGCATTTTGTTGTGTATATGTGCATCTGCCTCTGTGTGCGTGTGCTAATAAAACAGAGGAGTAGCAGCGTTGGGTTGTGTGGTTTTAAGTTATTTTCATCATAGCAGTTTGTTTTATGAGGCACCGAAGCTGAGAGTCTCTCCAAACAACTTTAATGAAAGTGAGGATCCAGCACCCTCATGGGAACAGAAGTGCTAAGCTGACGTACCAACAGAATAACTGACATGCTGCAAAATTAAAAGTATCAGGTGACTTTGGTAAAGTACCCAAGTTTTCCTGGCTTACAAAAACTAACAAGGACACAGAGGTTCCTTGATGGAAAGCACCTCTTTGTGCAAATGATGATCAGGAGTTTTGGTGAGATCTTGTTGAGAAATATGTCTAGCCAAGGAAATAAAAGTCAATCTTTTTTGTAAAACTGATGGTTTTTCGGTTTTTAACGCCAGTGCTGTACTGGATGTGGCTCCTGGCTATTTTGCAGAGCTATAATGATGAATAAATCTGAAATAATAACATGATGTTATCAATGTTGTGTTCTTTAAAGTCACAGTTCACAGTTTAGAAGAGTGTCTTTATCTATCATAATGTGACGTATTTCAAAGTGAGATGCAATACATGGGTATGGTATACTTATGGGAGGGATTTCAGTCAAAAACCATTAACTTATTACCATAAGGACACAGGATTGAAACTGGGGACCGCATGTGCGAGTCACATTCCTGACTGAATCTAATTGTGAGTTGATAGAGCGCATCAAATTTCAAACAAATTGATACAGTGTAGTAATTCCACAATCCATAGCAGAGGCATCCGACTACAAGTCATCAGTTTAACTCACCACACAACCAACGCAATTAAGAAGCGCAATTGGTTTTAACGTTACACCGCATTTCTGCCTTAACAGAGGATTCTGTTTTCCACTGTCGCAGCACAATACATATAAGGTTATAGACACACACAGGCAGACATTCACACATACAAGCTTTTAGTGTACACACAATGAATGGCAGCAAACAAAACATGTATTTGTTTCATAGCAATGTCCTTGGTAGTGGTGAATGCGATCTTCAGCCTGGTGAACACTGAGTCGGTACATTTTTGAGAAAAAGAAGAAGTTACTAGGCAGCTATGTGAGGTGAGCCACATCGAAAAAAAACACACAGAGACACTCTGAATCTGAAGTGAATTAAACAGAGGTTTGAAACTAGCAAAGCAGACCAAGTTAGCCTATCAAATAGAGCAGACGCCTGAAGATTTAATGCCACTGCGAGTAGTCATTGAGCACAGCTGTGAAAGTAAAGAAAACTCAATGGATGCGAGGAGAATGTCAGAGAGCGCCTTCTCGCCTCAGCCGGTAACATGCTCTTTACTGGAGCCACCAAGCATAGCAGAGCCAGTAAGATATGGGATTTACATCCAGCAGTACTTCACCCTCCTGCAATGAGAAAGGGAAGCCACATTTGCTATTGGAGTGGGGAAGAAACATCTGCCACCCCATTGATTTCTGGGGTTAAAGGGAAGCTAATCTATCCCCAGGCATATCCACACTGAGGCCTTCAAACAGCTCACTTTAACCCACAGCCGCTGCTGCACAACAACTCTCAGCACCTCCGTTATCATCCAAAAGCTTAACTGTGCAAACTTCCACCTTCACCACCCCACAGCTCCGCTTCTTCTCTGCCTCTTCTCTCTGCGTGTATACCTGTGATGTCTCCCCTCGCCAGGCAGGGAGGTGTGGCATTTCCTGTCCCCGTCTCTCTTACTTCCCTCTGCCCCTCCCTCAGATCCCACTCTCTCACTGCTCAGATCATTTCAAAGGGCCTAGGAGATCAAAGCTGGTCCTTCTTTCAAAATGGACAGGGATGGGGGATGTATTTAGTTAATCATTTATTTGAAAAAAAAAAAAGCACCCCACCCCTCCGCTTCCCCTCCAGTTTCTGTCTTACCACTTTTTCTTTTTCCCCTGCTATACCCATCCTCCTGGGGCCCTGCCTGCCACCTCTCAAGGCAGTTTTTAATATGCAGAGAAAATAAGCTGGTCGTCCTCTTCAGGCGATGGATGGGCTGGAAAGGCCTGGGGAATATAGTTCGGTTACACATGAACACTTGCCTCTGATGGATTAACCCCTCCTGCACTGAGATATGAAGTGGTGCCTGTCTGAACATCACCTCTCTGAGACTGTATATGTATCTTAAGATGACAGACACATATCTCATTAGGCTTGATTTAGGAGGTTTGGTGAGCTATGCTTAAAAGGTATGCTTACTGCTTTTACTGCTTAGTCGCAGAGCAAACAATGAATCCATCTTCTTGATCTGTACATTGTCTGAGACGGATTACAACAGATGACGTGGGAGCAGCGGAAATCATATATATGAAGTGATTATAACATGTAACACAGCTCACATCCTGTGCTAAATCATGATTAGTGTCAAATACATTTTGTGAGTTTGAGGCACACACTGTTTTTCTCTCTCCTGTCACAGACACACACACACACACCTCTCAGCTGACTGGCCTCCAGCAGGAGGGGTGACCCTGTGAAAGGGCTCCGTCACACTCCCTGCCCAGCAAATGGACTGAGGCCTGAGGCAGCTAATGGCATAATGAGCTCACGGCAGCCTGGAGTGACATTTTTGGCCACGGGCGCGGGGTAGGCCCTGGACGAAGGCAATGCATGTACATACACACAAAGGATGATGATGATGTGTCTATAGTCTCCATCATTCTGACACTGTCTCCTAGTTACCCAGTGATGTGTGTGAGCCGCGTGTCAGCTGCCTGCTAACACCATCTCCAGACATTAAGTTTTTACAATATCTTTTATGAAATAAAATACTTTTTGGCCATGATTGCAAAATGTAACTTTTTAATGCAACTTTGATGAGTAAAAAAATGCTTTTTGATTGAAGTGTTTCATTTCATTTCGGAAAAATAGCCAACCTTGCACTGGTCTTGTCTTAAAGTAATAGTTCAACATTTTAGGAAATGTGCTTTTTCGTTTGTTTGCCGAAAGATAGATGAGACGGCAATGACAAGACACCAGGAAATTCGTGATCCTGGCCACAAAAAAGAGTGACACATTAACCTTGTTAAATGCAAATTGTCTTATTTACACTCATTTTTTTTGTATAGGATAAACAAGTGAGGTATAAAATGTTAATTAGCAACATTCAGAGGTGCTGGTAGGCAAATTGTTGCCTTCGGACTGAGCCAGTCTACTTAAGCCAACCGCTGACTGTAGCCTTATATTGAACGGCCATATGAGTGGTTTCAATCTTCCCATCTATTTCTTGCCAAGAAAGTGAATAAGCCTATTTCCTAAAATGTGTAAGGAAAAGTTAAACACAAAAGATTTTTTCATGCATAAAGTTGGCATAATAATGGATGAGTCATGCACTACACACTCACAGGATAAGTAAGCATGGCTATGAATCTAATAAGGCATTCACTCAACTGCCATTACTTGGTGGTATTCATTAGTCAGTGTTACACATCTTTGTCAGTTTTGTCATCAATCATTCCCAAAATCTAGGAAGCGAGAGCCTGACATGTAGCCTTGCAAAACAAACTTTGCTTTGCTCAACATGGTCTGTCAGGGCTCCACATGTATTTTCTTGGGACCAGCTTCATTCTCAACTCAGCTGTATGATAAATGATTGACAACAACTGACACCTGGACGGGTGAACACACCTCTCGCTAAGCTGTCATTGCTGTAACCTTCAAATTGTCAAACTGGAAGACCAAAGAGGAGTTTTCTGAATAAATGTGAGGCAAGAAATAAATAAAGTAAGAAATGTGGGCAGAGCTGTACGTCGTCACTACGCAGTTACATGTCCGCCATACTGGCAAGGGCAAGATCCGCTACTGTGTGTACTGACTGTATGGCAGTCGCACAGGCGCAGTTCACAGGAACGAGCGTGGCATCTACATTTGTATATCAATGTGCCTGACCATAACCAAACCTAAACCTAACCCCTGAGGGCACCGCTACGGGAAACATCATCTGATCAGATTATCCACAACACAGCTGTTAACACAAGTTCACAAGGAATCAATTTGACCTAAATTCAAAATGAGGAAAACTTTTTTAAGGATGTCAGTTTTTGAGCCAAGGCCAGAATGTGGAGTACGTAAATCTTGTTTAAAGCCTAGTCATCTGCTGAAAAATGCCTTTTGCAATGTCATGGAAAACCGAAGCAGTTGTTGATTACTTGCAGCACTGATACCATCATTTTTTAAATGTGTTTTCATCAGTGTTTCACTATGGATATCGGCATATGTCAGTTCAGTTGACAACGCCCAACGCCCCCAGAGATAATGAACGATAATGTTGCTCCATAACTACTGGATGTGGAAATAGTTAAGTGTTTGCTAACATGTTCCTTATAGCAACTCAAAAGGTGACATTGATGCTGTGTTCGGAAGTTTTTGCTCCTGCCCCAAGTTACCAAAATAATTTGGATATATATTTGTATATTGGATCAAAATTAAAACAAAAAAAATGTAACAGCTAAAATTGAACCAACGTGCATTTTATTATTATTTATTTGTGTTATCTACTCCAGCTCAGGCCTTGTAAAATCTCTTCCAAAATGTCTGAGATTTAGGCTGGCATCACCCCGCTACCTGACATTTGACAGTATGTATTCTCTGAAGCCATCTGCAAGGATG
Source organism: Pempheris klunzingeri (assembly GCF_042242105.1). Classification (NCBI taxonomy): domain Eukaryota; kingdom Metazoa; phylum Chordata; class Actinopteri; order Acropomatiformes; family Pempheridae; genus Pempheris; species Pempheris klunzingeri. The sequence goes on along the minus strand of NC_092031.1, from coordinate 7,508,010 downwards.
TTGCAATCTCCATCCTTGGCAGCAAGTGAAAATGCAGTCAAAGACAAATGTTGAAAGGTTTGACAACCTCCCTACATGTCAAGCTTAATGTATTATCTGTGACTGTTATAGATGAGAGGAGAGACCGTATTGTCATGTACAGGTCTAAGAGCCCTGCAGCCCATGGAAACAGAACTGCCATATTGTAGGCTAATAGTTTGCCTTTCTTTCCTTTTGAATATCTGACCTTGAAGTGTGCGTGCACTGGCGTGGATATGAACTGTGTGAGTATGACTGTGTGCTGGGTGGTCCTGTCTGATTTGTTGTAGTGCTGGCTGTGAGCCAATACCTACTGCCTGATTCACCTGGGATGTTCTACATCTTTGCAAGCTTTGGCTGTTCTGTTCTGACTGTCGGGGAGAGACATGAGAACTGGACCCCACACAGGGAAGAGAGAAAAAGAGAGAGAGTGAGAGAGAGAGCAAATTAAATACAAAGAGACAAGAGGGAAGAGCCCAGATGAGCCGTAGAGTCTAGTCGGTCAGGCAGAAGTGGGCCAAGCTGGTGTTGCACTCAGGAGGTGACACACATACAGGCTACTCCAACAGACTGGAGACAAGCCTTGCAGCTTGTCTCTTTTTCTCTCTCTCTCTCTTTCTCACACACACACACACACACACCTACAGAGCCTGAATCCCCTGGGTCCCCATGCTACATGCTGATGTTGTGAAAAATACAGCGCAAACATCAAGCTGACTAAACAAGAAGAAGACGGCTTAATTTCGGCGGGATGAGAGGAGGTGGGGCATGAGGGTAACGATGTCCTTAAAGATGTCCTTACCTGACAGAGCCTGACTTTTGTTTCACCTCAACTTCAAAGTGGTGACGTAAGCTACACACGTGCAGCTGCTGCCCCGTGTTTCTCCATCAGCTGAGCAGAGATCTAGTAATTAGGGTTGCAGCCAATTAACTGTTTCGTCCATAAAATATCGCAAAATAGTGGAAACAGTCCATTCAAACTTAACAGTGCCTGGAGTGACACCTTCAAATACATTTTTTTTCTCTGCCCAAGAGTCCAAAACCCAAAGATATTCAATCTACAGTGATATATAACAAAAGCAGCTGAATCCACCAAATGTTTGGTATTTTTGCTTATTAATACTAATTACTAAAAAGCACAGATTTATTGTTAATTACTTTCCTGTCAATAGAGTAATGAACTAATCATTTCAGCACTGGAAGTAATTGAAAAGGTAAGGCCCTGAAGTCACTTACATCCATGTATAACTTACTACAATCCCATGTTTGCTGAAAAAGATTTCCGCAAAAATAAAAATCAATAAAATGGCGGTGGGTTTGTTTCTCTACCGACCATTACAGCTTTCTGTGAGAGTACAGAGCATGTGAGGTATTGTGGTCACTTAGTGCGGGTCACCAGAGCTAGAGGACAATGGCCGCCTCTTAGGTACAGGTTAATGAAGCCTTTCAGAGGGCACCCGTTTTGGGCCCCCGCAGGTTAATTACAGAGCAACTTACTGACAGGCAGCCAAGTTGATTTTATGCAAAGCAGACAGGTTTGGAAACTTGTGCTGTGGCACATGCACAGCTGTGAGCATCCACGTTTCCATGGAAGGCGCTATGGCCTCCACACTGTTTATAATATCCAAGTGTCGAAACCAGGGCTCACAAGTGGTCGGCTGTGTTGATGGCTGCTATCTTTTCGTGTCGCCTCTCTCTCTCTCTCTCCCTCCTCAGTCTGATAAACAAAATGCCAATTTGGCCTGGGCGTCACCCTTTGTTTATGTCCTTATCGTTACAGGAGGCCACCGAGCTGACATTTATCAAATTTTCATGAGCAGAGCCTTGCATGTGTGCCCGCCAAAAAGAAAAAATCTATTTCCCCGATGGAAAATTGATGAGGAGAAACAATAATAACCTGCAAGGATACCTCTAGCAGCATGAGGGGATTAATTGAAGATGCACTGGGGTGTTGGAGTGAAATGAATCACTTAGCAGCATTAGACACTCACAAGTCAGATATGACAAACTGCAAAAAGTCTGCAAACTGCAAGCGTGTAAACTGAACAAACACAAACAAACTCTATACTAAGTGCTAATACTGTAAATATCATTGCAAGATTTGCTAAACCTTACTCAAAACATGAGTATTGTTTAATACAACATTAGAATGCAGACTGTATCAGTATTCAGTTGGTGTAATTAGTAATGTAGTTATCATGAACAGTTACTTATACATGTATGTATACAAAATACAAGATTGTATGCATTAAATAAAAGATAAGTCAAAGATTCTGACAATGTCAATGATGTCAGAACATATGGCGTTCAATTTGACATTAAAATGGGAATTTGTCATTTGAAAACTAAATAAAAAAATGTATTAAAGAGATTAACTGCAGAACTGACTTTTATGAATATTGTGCAATGCAATTAAAGCCGTTTTAGAGAGAGATTTCAGAAATGTTTCATTGGTCTCTTGTATATCCATTGGGGAGAACCTCATCAATCATGCATCAGCATCTCTTGTAGTCTGACCAGATTCACTGGTAAAATCTAATTGTTTAACAGTGATAAAAGAGTGGAAACACTGTTTAGCACAATGACCCCGGTAAAGATGCAGGGCCACATATAAATGTGGCTTCTGAGTGAATCTGTTGCCCCAGGTTATGCAACACACCTATCTCATCAACTGCAATCACATGATCAGCACTCATCAGGAAGGACCATCATTTCAACTCCCTTCTAATTTTGCCTTTATTCTCAATGCTTATTCAAGATAAATTCATCCAGGATTAACAAATCAATTAACAAACAGGACCAAGAACCCCTCAAAGCTGCTGTTACATTTTGGCCACAGGGGGATGGCAAGAGGGGTCACAATGGATTATATATTTATAGAGAAAAATCTATCAAATATATAAGCAGTCATCCCCTGTGGACTTGAGAGGTGGCTTTAAAATGTTTGTAGCTTGCTCAGGGCAATTTCTATAGACTCTAACATTGGCGTATCAAATCCTCCATGTATTCATTTTGAACCATTTCTGCAGCATTACCCACCTCTCTGCTGTCTATCCATACGCTCAACAAATTCTACACATTCACATTTCCTTAAAATAATCTGCTTTCATTTTAATCTTCACATACAACCCTTGAAAGCTGATGAGCAATCATTGCTTTATAATACTTGCCTCCTTCATAGGGTTCATCTTAGTTTGAAAATAAGAGACAGGAAAGAGTCCAGCAAGGTGCATTAATGTGAAATACTGAAAATGAAACTGATTTTGATCAGATTATTATTAAAAGACAGAAGTAAAAGAAAAAAAAATGTGCTGAGGCACTCCAACAGTGGCAATAACATAATCCACTGCAATCTAACATGTCAAATTTGCTCAATGTACAATGTAAGCTTGAGCATGAACCTGGTAAACAAGACTATGATACCACCACAACAAGGCAGCATGGCTGCATTCCCATTAATCATACAACCAGGCATCAGACGCTCCTCGCTGTGACCAATCCCTGGAGATCAACTCCTGGGAGGTACAGCCAGAGATTGGGTCGTTTGGTCTCCAACGGCACTCCGTCCAGGCCCTAATGGAGCTAACTGATCATGTTTCACAACTGGGCCAATGCAGCCAGCAGAGCAGAACAGGGCAGAGCTGGTGGCCCAGGGCCCAGAGGCCCACTATTAAGACCAATGCACGCTGTGTTGTTGGCAGCCTGGACACCAGGGAGGAAACTTCACTACACATAAACCTCTTTTAGACTCATACGCTAGCTTCGAGTATCTGTTAGAGGAATGGCTTTTGGCCTTTAAAATGAAAGTCTCAAATGCAGAAATGCTCCATAATAACTTAAACACAACATGACCGACATGTGCAATTTTGCATCATGGGGTCCAAGACAAGAGGAAAACCCCCTTTTTCCTTCCTACCACAGTGGCAGAACTAGTGTAGAATTTATACTGAAAGTAGTCAGTAAGACTGTAGGGAGGGAGACTGAAGGTCTGATGACTAATGTGGTTTTCCAAGTATTTTTTAATCCTGCTTTGCACTGCAAGGGGGAGAGATAAAATCAATGGAAACACATTTTCATAGACTGATCTGACACACAAGAATCTCCTGAACAACTTAAATGGCTCATAATCACAAAACTAATATGGTGTACTAAGATGTACATCTAATATCTCTCTGACTACATATTTAACATTATGCATGCTTACTTTTTCTAATGTGATGCCTTTAATTTAAAGTTGAGCTGCTATATAATCAGACTGGCATTGTGATTTAACACTAGCAATGGGACTGCACAAAGGAACAGACAGAGAAAATAACAAAATTGCCAACGTATACTTGGACGAACTCCTTAAGGTACACGTACAGTACACAAACTAATGAAACTCACCTTGAAAACTCTCATAATGTTTCCCCTCTTTGCAATTCTGACCAAAGTAATAAACACTGCTCCCAGGCTCCAAATGGAGAAGACGATTGCTTTCCTACCAGTAACAAACATTTACTGCTTGATCTGAAACTAAATAAAGCTTTTGCATTTCACTTATAGCAATTATTTTCCCATTAAATGTACTGACAACATTTGTTCACAAGCTATAAATGCTACTGATGTTTCCTTTCACCAGGTAGCACACAGTGCACCTCTCTCTCTCTCTCTCTCTCTCTCTCTCAGAGTAGACAAACCCAGAGCGCCTCAGTAACCACTTGGTTACAGCTCAAGCCACATGGCTACATGGTCGAATCGAGCGGGTGAACTTTTGGTGCATGTCATAAAAGGTCAAATAAATAAACAACAACAAAAAAAAAATTAATCATAAAAAAAAAAAGTAGACAAACACTTCACAGCAAGTCACCTTGAGAAAGCAGAGAATGTTCACACACTATGGAAAGAAGACAATTTTCCATCAGAGATAAGCAGATAAGTGTCCTCCGCTGGAAGCTTGGTTTGTTTACCTAAGAAAATGGACCCACACACTGAACTTCAAATGAACCAAATCTAATGCAGACACATGTGCAGTGATCTTAAAAGAGAAACTGTGGGCTGAAAAATAATGGATGTCAATCATTGCAGCGAAGAGGTCCAGTTTATATCATGGACTAACAAGCAGTTATTGATGCACACAGAGCTGAATCAAGACATAAAGAGCCTGTGCCATTCATATACACAACACAATGTATATAATACACTTAGAGGAAAAAACTCCCCTGAGGAACCCATTTATTCATGTATGTGTAACTAGGGCATGAAGGCAACATTTTGCAAACATGAGCCCAATTAAAACTTGGTAATCTACAGTGGATTCACATTGTTAGCAGTATTTCTTCATCAAACAAGATCAACTGTGATACGACTGTGCACTTCAAGACAGGTGGTCATAAAGTCTGAGGTGTTAGGTGACCTCAGCAACTGCCATCTGTCTCAGTCCATATGGAACGGGAAAAGGACAGCGTATAAATCAGACAGCAGTCCAAAACAAGAGCACATATAAGATAACCCAAAGTGCAAGGTGACCTGTCTTCACACAACTAATCAAAGGAGGTCTGATTTCGACCAACTGAAATCTGCAGTGTGTATAAAAAGATAGCCTGAGGGAACTATCAGCAATGTAGCCCCTTAAAACTTAGGGGAAGGGTTTAAATATTCAGGTTTTAGCATTTCTCAGCTGCAAGCAATAACCGTTTAGCGAAATCTGACATGAGTGTCACACTGAGTCTTCCTCCTGCTAAGAATTTTAAAGAAAGTCTTGACATAGGTAAATACAATAACATAGAAGATGACAGCAGAGTGGAAGACTTGTCAAATACTGAGGGGAAGATTTTTATTTTACTAAAAAGGGGTTGTTACAACAACAGATCACAAACTGTGAGACAAAAATCACACCCAATAAAAAAAAAAACACGTTGGACAGATGCATTTTATCTAAATAATTATTGAACTAAAGCAGTTTAGGTTGATCTTTATAGAGCCAGCATTTTTCCTTCCTCTATCATCAGAGTTTCCCCAGCACATTTTGTTAGCATTATGCTACTTAGACTGTGAGTACATAACCTCATTAAAACCAAACTGACCACAAGAGAGGCCAGATGCCTGTTTCAACATCAGACATGTTTGCATGAGTGCATCACTCAGAAATAACTGCAAGAAGCTGCAAGATTATTTAAATCATGTGGGAGAATATACACACAGACACGTACAACATACCGTGCTACAGTACACAATCTGTAGATAGTATTGGTTGCCAAGACCATATAAATCCTTCTGCAACTCATTAGCTTCTGTTTATAAGAGCAAGACTTCGGGTTACCTACACACTTATCTACACAGGCAAGCTTTTTTTCCCCCATGACTCCACTTGCATATTTCCACCTTTCAACATTTGCCTTTGCTTGCCTTGTATTAATTTTCCATTGAACAAAGTAAGGTGGAAAGAGTGCAGTAAAATTTCTAACACAGCATCAATTTTGCTCCAACAAGAAACCGTGATGTGATTTAAGTAAACTCCTGTTTTAAGTGAAACTACACAACTTTGGAAAAGAGATATAAAACATTTCTCTTCTTAAGAGAAGCTCAAGTCATAATTCATCAATTCAAACTGCATTCTTCAGTATATTCAGGGGTTCTGGTCTGGTATGACTAGTAGCTTATGGCAGCCAATGTTAAAAAGCTTAAGTTAGGTGAGATTGTTGTCTAACTGATATTATTAAACTTACTTATGACCTGTGTCTAATTGGGCTACCATTAAAAAGTTCCACCGTCTCACTATTAAAGATAAACTGAAGCTATCACAACGTTTGATGGACACTTTTTCCACATTGTAAAAACCTAAATGATTAATCAAATGACTGATAAAATGATTCATCAGCAAATAATTCAACCATTAAATGCAACCTTAGCATGAAGCTTTTTACTCCAAAACAAGTGATTGGTATTCTGAGATATCCAAGACTGTTGGAAAATATGAGCTATTTCTAGACGTCTGCTGCACAAGAAGTCCAGGACCATCCCAGCAAATAGACAAGAATGTAAACAAGAAATTATTGCTTTACAGCCAATGTTTTGGCCGAGAAGATTATGACAGAGCTCAGTCGCCAGCTGTCATCCTTTATGTCGTCTTTTTGCTTTCTTAATTGCGTACTTTATGTTCCCATCAAAAAATTACATAAAACATCAATTCAGATTTGTATGGCCTTTAGTATTTGATGGCAAGAGATCCTCAAATCTACGACATCCAGTCTTGGTGGGAAAAGTAGGAGGCGTTTTTTTTCTACAACACGAAGCAATGACCCGTGATGGTGGAACTGCCACTCTCTGTAGGAAGTCACACATTTCTTTTTCCCTCCTTGGCTTTACCTCCTAGTGATTAGAGGAACATCTGCAAACACAGACAGCCCTCTCCTCCTTTCTTTTCATATTTTACACAAGCAAACTCCAGGAATCATTACCCAACATGAGCTCATCATTAGCACATTCATAATTCAGTGTAATGGATTATGTAATTGCTCCATTAATCAGGGGAGCCACCCCAGCATACTCTCCTATGCATTAGTTTAATTATGGGAAATGCCTCTGTTAAAATAGATGCTCTGTTTGCAGTAGCAGAGTTTAGCAGTCTGCATTTGGCACTGTGGGAACTTGTGACGACTGAGGTTTGAGAAGCAGCTTGGCGATGTATAGCCCCGAGTCCTTGCGGTGCACTCGCAGACAGCTCTTCAATAAAATGTGTCATGGCAGTAGGGCAAAATGAAAAAGTAGGCAAAAGGGCAAATGCCTTTCAGGAAACCAGTTGTCAAGCTCAGGCGTCACTTAAGTCACATAATTTATTGGCATTTGCAGGCAGCGTCTGTGTGATGAATATTCCAGTTATATATGAAGCTGGAAGGGTCTGAAACAGATTAAGACACGTAGACATGGAGGTACTTGTCATCTGATTCCAGCAGCTGGCATGACTTGTGAGGACTTAATCCAACAGTGTCATCAGCTATTTGTCAAGGAAAAGAGATAGAGGGCTCTACACCCCCTCCTCCTTACTATTGTTGGAAGCTCAATATAAGAGTCTGGCTGCAGTCCTTTAGTTTGAGTGACATTTGACTATCATCACCGAGGGACAGTCGGTGTATTTTTGTCTTCTCATCCTTGTTAAAAAGGTCATTGACAGGCAGAGCCCCCTGTGCACTCATAACCGCATTGAATGGCAAGAAATAACAACCTTTGACGAAAAAAACCTGTTATTACGTAAGAGAAATCACTCCAGAAATATATAGAAATTTCTTCTCAGTTATTTTTCTTGTCTGCTGTCCTCCCCCTGATTGTACTTCAAGCGATTTCTTTCTTACTTTTGCCTTGTTCCTGCACTTGGAGGGAGAGTGGGAGAGTCTGAAAATTAATATGTATTTCATACTGCTGCATATATAGTCAAGCATAAACCTCAAATCCAAATAGGAACCGAGTGATTGGTCCTTCAGTCACTACCTACACAAAACAAACAACTAAATGGTTTGTGGTTACTGTCAAGATGTTGGCAAAGCTTCACGAGGCTTAAAGCCTGCTGCCAATAACGCAGCCTGAGCCAAACAGAAAGACAGAGAGAGACACACACAGAAGAAAACATGGCAAGAAATGTTTTTCCATTGTGAGAAATGCCCATGTAATGCCTAAAAAAAAAAAAAGAGGAGCTTACGCATTCACCTCGTAGAAGTGACATTTAAATAAGCAGGAGCCATTTTCTTCCGCAATCCCTCCATCCCTCCCCGTTCTCCCGTTCCCTCTGTGCCACTGTAATTTGAGGCGGTCACAAACAAATCCTCCTCACAGACCTTTCCAAATGTCAGGTTCCATCAAGTAGGATGGTGGCCTCCAAAAATCAGGCCCTTGGAAACTTTTGTCAGGAAAACAAGAGGAGTTTGAGAGCACGGCCACGTTTATGACTGGTTCCTGTAATGGCTTAAAATCCTAATTTCCTCTACCAAATACTGCCTGAACATGCTGCGGCATCAGGCAAACCAGTTCTGCCACCAGCGCTACATTTGGCTCCAAAAGCTGATATTGCTGTTCAACAGTGTATAAACATGGACTGTACATCACTTGCAGCTTTGTGAAGAAAAATCAATCCCAGCACTATACTATTGATTTCTACACATTACCTTAACAATTACAATCAGCAGATTTAAAAAGAATAGGTAGGGTATGTGTAATCTAAATAAATGGAAGTCCTACTTCTATTTGTTTCAATTAATTGGCAGAAACAGGTGAAGCCAGAAAAATGGATGCTAATAAAACACATAAAGAAGATATAATTTTACCAACAATGAGTCGTTATTTTGGCCTTGAAAATGATGCACGGGAGTTAACTAACCTCAGCTGGCCAGAGAGGGAACGAGAATAACTGTTTGTCCATCATTCCAGCCAGCCTGCAGTTTGTTCAGGGTCAAAAACATTTAGAGGGTAAAAAAAAAAAAAAAAAAAAAATCTCCACATTATTCTTCCTTCAATAAAAGCGGAAGCTGCACAGAAAGCTTGGCATAAATCAGAGACAACAATTCAGTGACTATGCATTCAAATTCTACATAATTTTAATACCCTCTGGCACAAAGAAAGTTAACAAGAAACTGTTAGCAGATTGCGCAATCTCAAGAGTCATTTTACTGCCCTGAGTGTGAGGGAATGAGATGAGGGAGAGCAAGAGGAGCTAATCAACTCTTACTCTTCAGTGGCATTTCATGGACTGTCTGCCACTAGTTCAGTGTGCACAAAGGGCACTGAGCATCAATAAGTCAACACGCAGCCATAGAGGGAGTGGATCCAGACTCCTCAGCCATGCAAAAACAGACACTGCTTTATAGCAAGCGCAAAATTAAATTAATTTTGCAGATGAACTGCTTGAGGGATGCAAAAAAGTTAACACGGTGAGCATACAGAAAAGCGTACTGTAAAAAGAAGATCTAAACCGCCACGACAAGACCTGGTATGGATTGAGCTGCTGAATTTGCATTTCTTAAAACCACAGCTCCTGAGTACAAAAAAAGCTGTCCTCTCGATGCACCTTGTATAAGATGCTGAGCCAATAGTGGTGGTGGGCGGGGAGAGGGAGGTAGAGAGGTCAGAGAAGAATGAGAGGGCAAGTGAAAGAAAAGCCTCTTTTCTGCCTTTTCATTTTGAAGAAGTTTGCACTGCCATCTTCTAATCTGTGCCATTGCAGCTGCACGTCGTGTCACCACGTCCAGAGGGCCAGACTGGTTTGGGACTTTTTTTTTTTTCCCCCTCCATCTCTCTTCCTCGTCGCCTTGCATCAGGAACGGGATCTGAAGCTTTAATATGGCTGCCAGTGAGGCAACAGCCATTTAATAACAATGCAATAGTTCCTCACAGCAGTAGTCCAGTGTCGCTCATACACCCCGCCGTGTGCAGATGGTACATTGTCTGCGGTTTCCGAAAACATTCTCCTTTCTGAGATGTTTTTCCTTTCTCCCCCAGCACACACACACACTGCCCTTTTTGTCAGCAATATTTACCTCTCTTCTTGATAGAAACACCATACAACTGCTCTGCAATCTTATTTCTGCTATCATTGCTCTTGGCTTATTTCGTAACAGGTCAGCTGAAGTGCCCCCCCCTCCCCTCCCCTCCAACCCCCCAAGAGATGATCTGAGTGTGTGTGTGTGTGTGTGTGTGTGTGTGTGTGTGTGGTTGGCGGTAAGCCTTTTGCATGTGCCTCACAGCCTCCCGCAGTGGGGGACATCTGGAGGAGGCGTTACCGTGTACACAGAAAAAAGAAGCAGAGTTCAGGCCTGAAATATCATCCTGGAAGGACATAACTGGCTTTCATTAACATACAAAGGGGGAAATATGGCGTTGGAGATTTATTCAAATCAACATGGCTAATGTTGCCATAAGCCAGTCACCTTGCCGAGTTACCCTAAAACTCGTTCACTCTATCAGTGGCCCTTCCCCTGACTCGCCGCTGAGAGCAATTAGGGCACACTTTGATGAAAATGACCGGTAATTCAGTGTAAGGAAAAAGCTTCAGAACAACCATTTCACAAGGTAGATGTTCATTATGCGCCAGCAGGGAAGAGCCTCTTCTTAATAGAGTGCCAGCCATAAACATCCCTCATCATCACCAGGCTTGCCATTTGATCTCACCACTGGGGGTTCTGCGCTAGGCATCTTCATTCATTTCTTCTGTGTTTCACTGTCTGTTTACTCAGTAATGGACTCTGCCCAGAGAGTTGTTAAGGGGGAACAAAGTGAAAGTGCCCGACACTCTGCCGCGGCCGTGATTAACGACTGAATTAAAAAGCAACTCCAGGTCACCTTCTTTAACATTGTGATGGATGATCTAATGTGAGAATCTGATAGCTTTTGTTATAGGTGAGCTACAACCTGGATCACAGGTTAAGCAGCATGACGGTGCATTTGCACTGATTATCAGCTTTTCCAAGAATCTTCGATCAACACTAATCAAACACTATGCTGTAATTAACAGCCAAAACAATGTGGTGAGAACCAAACTGGCATGTTTTATGGCTTTAATAATAAGCATCTCACTGATGAATGTGAATGCAACTGTGTCCACCACTGTCTGTAAAGCCTTAGTTAGCATTGCCCTAGTTCAGCTGTGTATGTGCCATCTCTCCTGTCACAGGCAGTTTACAAGACTGGGAACGAGGGTTGCCATCTGTCCCACCTCTATGGGGTGCACAGAGGGACGTTTTGCACAGTTTTGGCATGCCTGACTTCCCCTAATGCTGCACAAATGTTTAGAGACATTACATAAGCAATGAGACCTTCACTAGGGTGGAGGGGGAATGGAGATGGATACGTGAGAGAAGAAAATAAGAAGGAAGTGAGGACGAGAGATTAGGAAGCGTGAGAGAGAAGATCTGGTCCTTTCATTCTGCTGACTAGCCGCACTTTCAGGCATACAAAAGCACTAACGCTGTGTTGGTGTTGCTATAGGGTACAGGTAGACGATGAAATATAAATCAAAAAGTCCAGTTTGGAGGCCTTTCAAATGCAGAAGCCTTTCTAAAAAGCATTTATCAAGAGGAATTATTGCCGAAGCGCAGTTGTTGGTCTAAATATGCCTTAACAATTGGCCAGAGTGGGAAGTCAGTGAGAGGTGGATCAAACCTAAGTTCAGCTCTGCATCAGACTGCAGCTACACTTGAAGAAGAAGCAATTAGAAAAAAAACAACAGAAAGAGTTCACTCACTGCAACGAAAGCAGATTCTGAGCTCAATTAAATACAGTTTTTGCTGAAATCAGGAAGAACAGCAACTTGATGCATGGAGCAATGAGTCCACCACAGCCAAAGGAAAGAAAAGAAAGCTGTGTGTGTGTGTCATTATGTACGTGCATGTAAAAGGTGGAAGGGTCATCCCCAGCAGAGTACACAACCTGGAAGAGGTTTTCAAATACTATGACATGTTGCAACAGGCACCTAGGACAGCATTTCTATGCAATTCTTTTCCTGCTCCCAAGATGAAATGTCATTGGAAAAACTAAGGCAGCCACCGCGACACAGACGGGGCATGTAAATAGGGAAAAAAAAAACTAGAGGTAAATTCACTTACTATTCTGACACTGCAGCAACATAAAAAGCAAAAATGGAAAAACCAGTTTCCAAACATGCATATGCTTGCTCACATTTACTCGACCAACACCACAACCTTAAATAGCCCACTGGAGTTGTTGCTGTGTGCAAATCTTCACAACTGTTCAAGTTTTTCTAAAAGTGGTGATACAGCCCCACATTGGCAGACCTAATACGCTGCCGAGGAAAACCGTTAACTTTTAAAAGGGTCAAGACTTGAACTTCATTTCAGACAAAAAGGTATGTTTAAGGGAAAAGGGCTTTTCAGAAAGAGATTTTAACAGTGACACAATACCATCTCCTTGGAAGTACACTTAGTGACTGCTTCAGTGCATTTTCTCCACCTCAGACAGTCCATTTTGTATTTTCTAATGTTGGCAAAAGGTCCACTTAATGTTGCCGTCAAGTGCAAACTTGCCACTCTGTATTTCTACCACAGGACCACCTTATCTCTCAGCAAGCCTTCTGAAATAAATCACTCCCAATCACTTTGCCTCTTGTCTCACTGGTGTGAAGGCATAGACAGGTTATGTTCAATTTAATCCATTCCACTTTTTTGTCAATATAATAAAGTGCTGATTGTCAATCACGACTGCTGTCAGTTAATTCTGCCCAAAAGTACAAACCTACTAGATGCAAACCCCTCACCTACCACAACAGAAAACAAAATACAGTTCCCAACAAATAGTCTTTCATAACAAACATATTTTTGGCAGTTTTTGAAGGTAGGAAACCAGTGAGGATTTGTGTCCTTGGTCCTACTAGTTGGCTGGGTGGCCTGCACAGGGGTGGGTTGGATTTAGAGGGTGGGGGTCGAGGATTGCATGAACCTCAGTGCACCTTCCCCGTGGTCATGTGGTTCTAAAGGCACATGGCTGTCTACACCCTCCCCAAGCATACCAAATTGGGGACAAAAAGAAAAATGACTTGGGCAGCATTAGATACGATTAAAGTCACAAGACATTATAGTAATGGTAAGAAATAAAACCACTCTGGGCAAGAAAATTTCACTCACACGTCAGTGTGTAGTTGGGCTGTCTTTTAGGCCCTGTTATCTCGCCTGGAATGAAGACACAATATAGCAAGACAGGAAAATTTGCATACATTTTCACTTTCACATTTCCATCTTTGCTTCACTTTGTGGAAGTTTTTCCTGCCCTGTAAGCTGCAGGTCAGACAGCAGTCTGCTGGAATTTACTGTGAGCAGTGCGACTTAACTGTATCAGTGCCTCCACGCCACATGACGGTGGATGCGAGCTGCACCAGTGGATAACATTTTGCATGTCAGCGGTGAGGTTTGCTGAAAGTGAGTGACAGTGGACACAGTGAGGAGGAAATGTTATCAGTGATACCAACCCCATGAAAAGCCTGCAGTCCACAGCCCACTCTCTACCTATTGCTGACCTCAATTATGGATTTTATCACGTTTTTTATCCTCATGTTGCACATATACAGTGAGGTTTCCATGTGCTTTTTCCAAACTGATCTATATTAATGGTGCTATATGAAATGCAAGCGCATCTATGGGGACATTTTTATTACATAGACTTTGCCAGAAAACCAGACAAGGCAACGGATTCATTTACTGGGATAACGTGCAGATATGCGAGGATAAGCCGCAGATACTTTATGATAAAGTGTAGAGCAGAGAAGACTTCTGAGGCGGTCTGAGGGATTTTGCTGCCGTTATCGAGGTGGTCCTTCGCCCTCCTCCATAGCCTGCCCTGCAATTAATGATGCACAGTGATTTTTCCTGGAACCAGCCCCCATCCTGTTTTTGCACATTTGTATGTATTTATGTGAGTGACTGTGTTTGTGCATGCTTGCATGTATGAAAGAAAGCTAATTTTCCTCTACTGTGCACCAGAAGGATATCCACTGAATTTATATTCGTTAATGAGACGGGGTCTGGGAATGATGGTGAATTTGTAAGCATGCATCATCTCCCATAATTCCATTTAGTAGTCCTGTAAACACTTATAAATGCAGGCGGTAGTTACGGCAGCCCCCCTGCCCTCAGCTCTCATCAGGCTAGCACATCTCCAAAGAAACCAAGGGCAGGAGAGGGGGAGATGTTGCAAATCACATTATGGGACAAGAAATTAATCCATCCTCCCCAAACATTTGGCCTTCACACAGTTTAACCTTGAAAGTGTTTTTTACTCCCTTGCATGAGGACTTCATAACCCCATAACCCCCCCACCACCACCACCACCAACCCCCTACCCCAAATCACATCCACAAGAAAGAGTCTGACATTACAACAATGGCTGTGCCAAGGTAATTATTCAAAAGGATCCTTCACCATGCAGATGATACGTTGTAATTTCATTTCACTTACGTCTGTTTCATAATGTAATACACAATTGAGCAGGGGCACTTTACGTCCCAAAAGACCACTTCCTCCTTAAGATAATAAAAGCCTTTTGTGCTTGCCTTTGAGAAATCCTTGGTGGATTATGTGAGTGCGGATTCGGGAGCACATCAATTAATATGCATTAAATGAAAGAGTATTAAGTTGTAAGAAAATAATTAATAACTCTAATTGCTGTGCTGCTACTTTGCTCGACAACATCATACCTTAGCGCTAGCGGGGCCGTCTCTGACATCGCCAACAGGGGCCAAAGAACAAGAGTTACTTGACCTTTTACATGCCTGAAAGACAATGTACTTCCACTTTATTACATGGCCACCTCACTCTCCCCTGATACTAATGCTGAGTGCTGCAAGATAAAAGCAGAGAGTGACTGCTACATCCAATCCAATAACTGCAGAAAAATTCCTATCTGCTAGCCAACGCTGAAACCACATGAGGTTCAGCTTTACTTGTTTCGGCCAGAATAAAATACATCTGTTTGTGTTAGAGAATACTGTAGATCTCTTATGCAAGCCCTATCGGTGGATCTTGTCCCTTTGTGTGGTACAGAGAATAGCGCTGGCACAGGGCTCCACTTTCCCCGTTACCATGAAAAAGACATTCACGGCTCCAATTATCCTTTACCCCTGTGTAGCTCCAGAAAACACAATCGCTGCCACTGTCAATGAAATTATAGCAATGGGGGAGTAAGCGATGACAGGGAAAAAAATCTGATAGGCCCCCTCCACAAAACACACACACACACACACACACACACACACACATGCACACACACTTCAATGTGCTAAAAAATGAAGATGCAGAATGCCTCGGGAGAACAGAGAGGCAAAGAAATGGGAATGACAGACAAAATGTTTCTTTGAGATATCTTTTCAATATACCATTTCTAAAAGGTTAGAAGAGTTTTGAAGCGTTGAGAGAGGAGCTCCAGCTGAGTGATGGCGCTTTTAGTTGCTGTGACTAGTGAAGATACAGAGTAGTTTCCACTGCTGTTTTAAACTTATTCGCTTTGACTGAGAGCGATCCACCGCAAGAATTACTGTCTTGATCAGTTTACACTTCTACCTGCATGTTTTTTTTTTTTCAGAAATTACCCTAGCTTTCAGCTAAATCAATCTTGTCTTTGGTTGGAGATAATGAGCATGTTCGCCGGGCTTCAAATGAACACCGTTGCTCCCGGGCTCCTCAGCTCAACACAGTCACATCAGGCAGACACTTTTGAGGAGGGCAAAAAAGAGAAGTCTCGGCCTTCAGAGACCAATTAAAAACACATATTCAAATTGACCTAAAAGGAGCACAGTAAGGCATTCATTTACCGTGCTGCCCCGTCCCTATAGCTTCACTCGCTATCGGATTCATCCCAATTGTTTTCAACTCTGACAAACAAACAATCTCAACAGAGTGGAAAAGCTCAGAGAAAAAAAAAGGCTTCATCTCATCTCTGCAGGATCAAAGACTATATCGAGAGGTAGTGAGCGCACACAGATATACTAATTTTCACACAACATGCTCTCACTCTCACTCAAAGGACATGGAGGCAGGATTTACCAGCTCAGTGGCACACTATGCATACATTAAATGCTCCTTATTAAAGACCTTTGTGAATATCAGATCATTATCGTTACTGTATCTGCTGTGAGAAAGATTTTCTACAAAGAAAATAACTGCACAGAAGAGAAAGGAAGTATTTTCTTTCTCTCTTGCATTTGTAATCCTGCATATTTTGGAATTAAATTGTATAATCAGGATGTATGAAACGCACAGGTGTAGTTACATCACTGCAATATGTTGAAGAGCTGATGCACTGCTTGCTTAGACTGAACCGTGTTGCTACAAATGATTTCTTTCATTATCTGTTTTTGACTAATTTTGCCTAGAAAATGTCAAAAATGCACTAGAAATACTTTCAAGATGCTGAGTTCACATCTTCAAATAGCTTGTTTCGTCCAACCAACGGTCCAAAATCAAAGAATATTCTATTTTCAACTATATGCATGTGAGAAAAACGGCACATCCTCACATTCAAGAGGTTGGAATAACAAGGCAAACGTTCAGCAGTTTAGCTTGATAAATGACTTTTACACCTTATCAATTATCAAAATTGTAGATTAATTTTCTGCCAGTCGATGAATTCGAGCCCCAAAACCTATTAAGATGACAGACTTGAATTGGAAAAGAGAAGTTCAGGCAGCTCTTCAACCAGTCAGAATTTTATCCATGACATATTTGGTGCCACAGGCCAGCGGGTGCGCAGCCACTCTGAAGCATGCTCCGTCTCGCTTTCACTGCACTTCCAGGGAAGCTGCTCCCATAAATCCCTTCTAATGGTCGCTGGCGAGGGAACTTTTTAACACAGAACTTAGCAGCCACTGTTATTCACCCGTAGAGCGAGAGTCTTGGGATGATGGATGGTAATAAATATTGCACAGGGCTAACAGAGGTCCCCTCAGAGACGTTCAATTGCCTTGAGTGATAGGGTGCTGCTCGGCAACACAGGAGAGGATGGCAGAGGGCAGGCTCTTCACGGGGTCGGCTAACTGAGTCTGTTCAATTTCCTCTTTGACAATACAACAGGCCCCATTCTAAACGATAAAACTATCTCACAGTGTGGGAAGGTAGGCAGAAAAAAAAAAAGGTAAAAAGGTGGGTTTCTGCAAAAAACATGTTGCTATCTCAACTTACGTATGGCAAGTTTGTTGGTTATGAATGAAGAATTGATCATCCCAAGGGAGAACCCCCCCCAACCGTGGAGCAGTAATGATTGTGAAAGTACCTGGCATGTGAGGGAGAGGAACACTGCTCAGTGTTATGACCACTTCCTTGCTGCACTGGTGACTGGAGCAGTTTAATGGAGCCTTCTGACAAGAGAGCTCTGTTGTGCTGAGCTGCCCACCATCTTAACTGCTTCCTTGACAATGGCCGACAACAGAGCAGATGTCCCAGCTCCACACATCTGTAGTGGCCTTATACTCCTTTAGGCACACACCCCCTTCCTCATCCAATGCACTCACGTGAGCACCCATAAGACAGACAAAGAGCTGCTTTACCAAGGTCACCCTAAAGTCAGCTTCCAGGCATCGAAAACAAATTCCCCTGTTCTTAACTTTGCTATATTGCGACCGACTACCAAATTTAAGATTCACTTTGACTATATCAAGATTACTTTTCTAGGTGCCGCGCCAGGAGGATAGAAATCGTCTTTGGTGACAAGAACAAATGACTTACAATGATGTTTTTAACGATAAGTGATGAGAAATTAAGATAATCCTGGTTCTCCATTAATCCAATACATGTCCTGTTGTCATATTTTCAGCGTAATCAGTGACTTAATTAGTCCAATAATGTGTAAGAATACTTTAGTGAGTGTAATTAACAAGTTAACACAAGGCAATTAGCAGCTCATTCATACACTGCCGGCACCTAGCAGCAGCTGTAAACATGAGATGCGCTTTGCTAAACGGTTTTTTAAGTTTACACAGTCAGTTATGGCGCTAAATCCTCATCGCAAATATCAGCTCTGTGCCTGTAAATAAGAAAAATGTGCCTCGACAAAACGCAGCAATGTAGGAACTACAAAAAGTAGAGCATTTTTCTCCTCCAGTGGTTTTCAAAGTCACATCCTGGAGTCTCCGGGGGATCATGACGGGGACATCCCCGCAGACATGAGGACCGGCTTGGTTTCAGTTGCATTGCACTCACTTAACAACAAGAGACTGCACACGGATGACTATTTTTTGCTGACAAGTTTCTATCTACACACTTACCCCCACCTGCAAATCAGCAACCCTCCACCAAACCACCACCACCAAAAAAAAAAAAAAAAAAAAAAAACCCTTTCAGGTGGGATTGCTCGGGGCAAACCGTCATCTGATGCAGATGTTTGATCCAGTGCTTTTATCATGTGTGGGTCCCTGTGATGGAAACAAAAAGTTTTGGGGAGCCTCTGATCCTGCTGTAATGATGTACAACAGCTTCTTTAAAGCTCCACAGAAGTCTTGTGAGATTGTGCTCAAACAAATGCATGTGAAAGGTCAGTGGCATTGTGATGCAGCTTGGACACCAGATGTGCTCCATAGTAATGACTTGTGTTTTAAAAAAAAAAAAAAAAAAGGATGCACAAGCTAAGCAGCAGCACTCAAGATTACACAGAATGACGTCTTACACTATTTTTTTTCCTGCAAAAAAAAAAAAAAAAACTCAAGTCAGTCGATTCAAGTGTGTGTGTGTGTGTGTGGGGGGGGGGGTAATTTGAGGATTTACGAGCAAATATCGTCACTAGAAAGCACAAAACACACACGCCAACTCCACAACCATTCAACACACACTCTCAATAACGCACTTCCTATTTTCTTTTAACCGACACACACACACACACACACACACACACACACTCCGTACGGGGTCTCGCTGCGTGCAAAAAACAACACAGTCTCCGCGTCTCAGCCGAACACCCATGCGATAGAAAAGGTGAAGAGGGACACCAATGGCAGCGTTGGAGGGAAAACGCTCGGCTGTTGGCGTCCAACATTTTGACAGTTCCACACGGTTTTTCCGCGGTCAGAAATAACGTCCGTGTGTGCACAAACCCACCCGACCATTCCCCATCTTCATGGCGCAGTAAGGTGGACACACATGGTCAGAGCCGTATGCGGACCCGAAACCCGACAACAGCCATAGCCTAAGTCACAGCTAACTCTCATTTAGAAAGCCTAAAGACACAACAACAACAACTGGATCAAACGTGCTGGCGCTTCCGTAATGCAGTCTTACCTGGATGAATGATGTCTAATGGCAAGTTGAGAAGCCGACTTTTTTTTTTTTTTTTTTTCTTTTCTTTTTTTCTTTTTTTTTTTTTTAGGCACACATCGGCGGCAGCATCATCCGCTTCGGGGAGAAATGTTTCATGTGAAGATTTGGAGTATTTCTGATTCCACCTT
The DNA here is from genome assembly GCF_042242105.1 of Pempheris klunzingeri. Taxonomy (NCBI): domain Eukaryota; kingdom Metazoa; phylum Chordata; class Actinopteri; order Acropomatiformes; family Pempheridae; genus Pempheris; species Pempheris klunzingeri. The sequence continues at coordinate 7,488,089 of NC_092031.1, read as the reverse complement.
ATTAATCCTCCTACAAAAGCGGCTTCTTTTAGCAGATGGGAAGAAACGACCCGGATAGAGAGGAGTGACAACCTAGCAGGGAACAGTGTGTTAATACGCGTCCTTGTTTATTAAAATACAGCCGAGCGTAAACGCCGAGTAGGTGTCTGTCTAACTGTTTCACTGCTTTATTTTCTCCCCCCTCTCTCCCTCTCTCTCTCTCTCTCTCTCTCTCTCTCTCTCTCCCCCTCTCTCTTTGGCTGTAGTCACACTGTGTCTAACTCTCCTGTTTTATCAAGGCGGGGTCTTGGGTCGTTCAAACCAATGACATAAACCAAGAAGAAGAAGAAGCCCCCTCCTCCTCCTCCTCCTCCTCCTCCTCCACCACACACACACACACACACACACACTTTCTGCTCACATGGTCAAATGGGTAATTTTATCCCAAAGAATGACTATAACAATTTTTGTTTAATAGTTGTTCAATCTTAACCTGAGAAAATAATCTAAAACGGTCACTTTACCCAGATCACAAAAAAATCCAAAAAGGAATTAAAAATCTAATTTTAACTCTATTTAGATAGTTTTGGTTTCATGTGCCAAGGTTTTAATGCACATCCTCCTTCTTGCCAACAACACAATGAGATAAAGGTATGTGATATTACAATAACCTTTTCAGAACACGAAAAGTCTCCGTGCGTGATCCACACATCTCAAGCATGAAATGTAACTTAAAAGCCTCACTTGTGAATATTTTCATATAAAATGCGAGTGAATGACAATGTGTAACATGTCATTTGGTGTCAAACACAGATAACTCTCGCCCGACTCCTCAGCTCTATGGAGTATTTTAACCTCTCGGCCTTATTTTTTTTTATGTTTTTCCTTTTGAAAAGATTATGTGTGTGACATCTCCTCCTTCTTCTAGATGGGTCTTAGTAGAGACAGGGGGTAACACAAGTCCCCTGTATGCGTTGTAAGCAGTAGGCCACCCCACGGCACCCCAAGCTATCATCAGCACTGTTTTCAGACATAGCGGGCAGCTGTTTTCTGTAAAAACTATCCGATGAACCTGGACACCACCGGCCCTCCAGCAATAAACAGCAGACAAAGTTTTTGATTAGCAGGTCAATATAAAAAAAGTATCTTTAAGCAGCACAATCACATAATCATATCTATTGTTCACGGGTGACATAAAAAAAGAGAGAGACATCAGAAAAGTCTTGGACAAATGAAAATTAAACAGTTTTCATGGACAGACACGTATGAGGACAACTGTAAAACATGTTGGGGTGAATTCACCCTTTAACAGATGACAAAAGCTCACATGACTTCCACTGACCTCCATTGTATTGGATGGTTGCAGAAGTTTTAGGATGGATTTAGCAAAATCTGGTCAAAATAGAACTAAAACTATCCAGATACAAGGATGCAAGTATGACTAACATTGTGTATTTATATATACAATATGTGCTTGTATACACACACACACACACACACACACACACACACATATTGAAACAGACACTTAAATAGACGAATAATGTCCTGCCATGTGTCAGTGGTGCTCTAGTCTGCAGTAGATCTATAATTTACGGTTCCTTTAACGTAATAATCAGATGTTATAGGGGCTTGAGCAAGCCTGTGATATTTGTGTTTCAATCTTTTAAATTGCACATGTAATTAATAGCTCTCCTTTGAATTGATCACAGTGGGATGCTGCTGAATGAGAGCTCATAAATAACACAGTCAAGTGAGTAAGAAGCGAGTGGAAGCCTTGTAGCTGCAAGTGAAGATGAACTTACATTTCTTATGTTCGATAACGTCATGTACAGAAAGCATTCTCCACAGGATCACAGTTGTACAAACGTCAGCTACCCGATATTAATCATATTAGGAGTTCCTATGATTTCTCTGCAAGAATTATTCTGCAGAGTAGCGCTGCAGCGTCTGTATGGACAGGCAATTTGATTTAGTAATTCTAAATATAGTTCGACTGTGTTGTATACTGGACTCACCCATGCACAATTGATTTGACATGACTTAAATAGCAAGGCATGTGACCCCCGGTGCTTTGTGAACGCAAGGGGTCATGGATGACATCACATGATTGATTTTTACTGTCCTTTTTTGGAACTTGTTGCACAAAGAACAAGCACTGATCAACATCATTGCATTGGGTTTGCCTCTGATATACATTTGGAGGAACGGGCCAGATTCAGGCAACCACAGCGACTTTCAACTTTTCATTTGGAGTCTGATTTCTGCACTTTGCATGGTCACTCAGTGAGGTCAAGTAAATGGCAGCGGGATTGTGTGAAGTGCCAGTCAGGCCGCTGAGTGAATTCAATTATCTATATACCATTTTCCACTTTTCCACATTCTGACTGGCCTCCATATGCTCCAATATTGATCTGTCCATCAAAGATTGTCCACCGCTTGTCAGAACGCTGGTTGCATGTGGGGGTGTGCGGCATATAGCACAAAGAGACGACCCCTTAGCAGGATAATTATGCAGGAAATGGATGTGGTGAAATTGTGTTCCTGAATCTCACAGCCATGGTTTCATTGATGTTTGGAATTGACTGCATATTGTTTACAAAAATCAAGATTGGCCATTTCAGACACTCTGTGGTCACGCTAGCAACCCTGATCAAAGAAAAAGATAGCAATTATGCAAAGGCAAAAACATTTAGATGACCCTCTTCTTATGCATTGCAAAAAAAATGGGCCACATGTTGAGACACAAAAGCAGCTAATGTAATCTATGTGAAGAAAAAATTTAGACATTGCTCTCACTCCCATTGCTCACATGTTCTTTGAGAATATTTTCAGTTTTATATAGTTAAATCTAGAGTTAAAGCATAGCCAGCAATAATACTTACAATACAATTTTCTTATAATTTTTAACTAAACAATCAACGTTTTCACTTGCTTCTCCCTCGGCCAAATATAATGGAATTGATGAGGAACATAATTATTACAGATTCCTTTTAAAACATCATTGTCAGCAAGCTAAAAGTGCTGTTTTTTTTTGTTTTTTTTATATGTGCACCCATAGCTGCATGTTCCCTGCAGTCCACATTCAATCCACTGCTGCATCAACATAAAACATCTCAGTGGAGATAGAGAAAACTCTTGAGTAGGGATTTGTTCCATCCTATTAGAAGAGGAGGTATGGGTCCAATGTAGCACCGCATGAGACCTTCTCATGGTGATCTCTGACCCCGATCTCACTACTCACAAATTCACAGACAGAATTCACAGTAAGTCTCTGAGGAGAGCTGAGAAACACACTATCCACACTGGAGTCTCTGGAGACGCACATCTATCAATCGCCAGATGAATTATTGAAAGCACACCACCCCCAATATGTTTCTTACATGGGCTGGAATTAGTGGCTGTTGCAGAGTACAAGGACCATGCTGCATTAGGATTCGAGGGGTGAATTTGTTCAAATTTTGATGTTTTGCTCATGCTGTGTGTGTAGCCTAGTCGTTTTTCTATTTGTCAGTTCCCCTCTTATACCACAGTTGCTTTCCCCTGGCACTCTTCTCCCACCCTGCAGACTCTTATCAAAATGATTTCCCTCCACATGCTCAGCTCACTATTTTGATAAACTGGCTCTTAGCTACACTTTCCATTTTTGGCAAGTTACAACAATTTAATCTCTCAGGTTTTTGGTTAAATTCGTAGGAAATACTTTAACATAAATTACCACAGAATTATGGAGCATGAAATATGTAACTTTTTCTTTTTTGAGTATTAATCAGCCACAGTCCTTCACCATTGTCACAGCATGCTCCAGTGTTGTAATGTTGCAGCATTTGAGATTGCTGCAGAGGTCAGTGTGCCAAATGACTTCATCTCCCCTGCTTAGTGGCAGGAACATGCTCAACATGCATGAAGGCTGCACACACACACACACACACACACACACACACACAGTCTACTCTTTTTTTGCTAATGAGGTAGCAGGGCCTCACCATGCAGGGATAAAGAGGGGGTGAACGGTTCAGACCCCCAATGGGTCCGCTTGAACTTGTGAAATAGGATTGACACCACACTCAAAATGAGCTCCCGCCATGTCGTAACAGCAGACTGAAGCCCCCCAGGAGGCTAAGTTGAATCAATTCTCCTAATGATGTTTGTAATTTAGGAGGCTAATGACATGCACTATGAACTGGAAGATTATGTCTAGGGGATGCCTCTCAGAGTCAAGTGTTAGACTAAATGCCTCAGAGAATCACAAACCTACACAGAATGCGGCAACCAATCCTACAGAGGCTGTAGTGCACACGATGAAACGTTTCAATGTCTGTGCAAACTACGTCACAATGGACAATGCTTTTTACATAGCAGACACTTGTCATTTCAATTAATATGTCTGTTTGTTGTGGGATTTTACCAGGGGACACCTTGAATGCTTTTAAACAGTTTAAATGTTAATGGCCACAACTGACACAGCAGATAACAGTATGAAAGCAGTCAAGTGTAATTTTTAGTCTTTAATATGGGTTAAAATGCCTGTAATCATTATTCTTTCTAATAAGAGTGTATCAAAGGACAATGGAGGCACCTGTTTTCAGTGAAAAAGCTAAACCCCCATTGTACACTACCTGGTCAACACCAAAGACAGACAGATACAGCCAGTAATTAGCTGGTGAACATGGTGGTGCATTTAGCAGTTAAAGAGTCACATATTTCCCCCAGGAGTTGGTAAAGACCAAAAACAGAGCTACTAGAGAGCGAATATTGGACTTTCAGATGGCCAGTAACATGGCTCCAAATGAATGATAATGTTGCCCCATAATTGCTGAATGTGGAAATAAGTTTGCTAACAAGTTCACAGTGTCAACTAAAAACAGGCTAATATGTCAGTGCAGTGCTAAACTGGATTATGACACTTCCCATTACGCAACTAAACTTAAAAAAAATACCAAACCAAAGCCGAGATACCACTCCGATTATTTTCTCAGACATAACAAGTTCCCTCTGTGACCCTCAAGCACCACAGTAGACATTATACAACTGTTCACATTGTGAGAAGAAGTACCCATGATTGGTAAATGAACTGACGTGTTAAATAACTGCAGGGCTCCTTCAAGTCTACAGGTTTTGCACAAAATACATTTATCTTGCAGGTTAGGGTAACAGTATTTTTTTTAAAGGTTGGATGAGTAAATACTGTGGGATCTGACAGATGTTTTGTATCCCCCCATGATTTGTCCCAGAGTGCACTAGAGCTGCTAATTTTGAATTTACCCTTTGGGTGTACTGAGG